>NC_064921.1:32751977-34001977 GCF_023897955.1 Schistocerca gregaria
TGGCGAAAATAATTACTAAGTGACAACCTTATTTGTCAGACAGTCGTGGTTCTGTATTCGTTGTGGTTCATTTGTAGGAAATTGCTAAATAGGAACTGATGACGTTGGTTATAGCGCACCGCTCCAAATTTCCGGTATTTTGCCGATATATTTTAAGCAATTTGTTTGTGCAGTGTACTTTAAAAAATCTGTTTAACATTATTAGTGCAAAGAAATGTTTATAAATGATTTAGTGAAGTTACTGAATCCTAAGTTATTAGTTAAATAATTATTTTGTATTACAGCACAGAAACAGAAAGACGTTTAAGAAACTAGAGCTTATTTTTTTTATTTAGCTACAACAGAATATATAAATACGGATTATAGATTAAATGAATGTGCAGGAATATACAATGCACCGAACCCAACAATTAAGGTACATTCTGAAATATAAACAAAAGAGCAAACATGCATCTAAAAGTGTTTTTTGATTAATGTGAAAACGACCTGGAATGACATTTTCTTATATTTGAAGAAAATGATCTTCGCTTTAAGCATCTCGAATATAAGTAATTTTGCGTTTGAAGCTGCAGAAGAAAGCGGATTTACCCATAATTTCAGTGAAGTAGAAGCTATTGCTAGCAGCAGGTGGGTAGAAGGTCTCCACAAAGACATATGGCCGCTTCGAAGGGAACTCCAAGCAAAACTCCAAGGTGTGGCCAAGGACGCTGACGAGCATCCCACGAGAAGAAGACTAATCGAAGTAAACGACAACAAATTTAGAACGATAGCTCCACCCATGAGCTGGGAGTATTTTGTAGTGTCCACGCGGAAGTCGCCATTGAAACGCATTCGTAAAACAGAGAAACGGTGCTTCAAGCAGTACGAGAAAGATCGAATGGAAGAAATGATCAGCTATCTTAAATCCAAAACGTAGATTCATGGGAAGTGTGCAGGCGTAGGGACAGAAGTGAAAAAATTGTATTGTAATGTCTGAAAATACTGATATAAGAACTAAAATGTGATTAGAACATTTTGTTGAAGCTCAGAGCGTTAGTTTTAAGGGTGGTAAAATTTATGCAGCCCCTGCTACAATCTAGCAAAAAGGTTTGTAATTTGTACTACTTGCAGATGTTTAGAAAATTAAATATAGTGTGCCTATTTTTCTTAGAATTTTCGTCCTCTAAAGCAAATATCAAGAACACCTTCCTACAATTGAGGATGGATTGTTGAAATAATTTTGTAACCTACTATTTACGCTACCATAAATAAAACCTCCAAAATGTGAGAGTTTAGGCATCTCTCCCCTAACACAGCCTGGATTTTGTCAAAGGGGAGGAGGGTCCCATATGATAAAGAGCACTTTAAAAACGCTCATGTTTCTCATTTTTTCTAAAAACACATTTAATTATTTTTTAATTTTATGTATGCACTTTTCATTTGGAACTCTTTCATGTAAATAGTATTTGAGGTATAAAATTAAGCAAGAAAATCTTTTCTTAAAGGGCATAACCTATATTTAAAACGGTAAACATATATGAGAAATACTCAAATGTACAATTCGCTACTAGTTTTATGTACTGTACTTAAATTTACGACTTACCTGAAACCACTCCAGAATTTCTTCAAAGCATCCCAAGTTCCTCAATACCACCTCAAGTTTTATTAATGTGTTCTACAGTTTATTAAGGGTCTTTAGTTTCCTTAAGTAATCAAGAACTTGTTTGACATTATTATTTCAACAGTCAACTTGAGAGTATAGCAACCAATTTTATTTATAAAACAACACGGAATTAACAAATCCTCCGAGTGTGTTAAGATCCCAAATGGCAAAATTAGTTGACGTGTAGTAAAACTGAAAGATTTTTTGATCTGCAATCCCATGACGGAATGGGATATGCACTACCGATAGTCAACAATGCCATCGATATATTTAAACTATCGATAGCACTATCGGCTACTGCCTGTCCCTACTTTACCAAGACCAGCTACTGCACACTGTCGGTCTTACTTGAGCTCAGTTGTTGTTTTGGTAATTATTTCAGTACTTACTTCCAGCTGAATTTAATGTAAGTGCTACCGTTTCTCGTTTTTGTGTCGTATTTCTTCAAATAAAGTGTATGTGTTTACTGTAGCCAACAGTAGCTGTTTACAGCCCCATTCACAATCGTTGCCTTATCTTGCCTCTCCCCGATTACCATGTTCCAGCGGTAATTAGTGAAATGTAGGTGAAAAAGTAAGTGTGAGTTTCATAATTAGGAATCGAATTTTTTTATTGCAGCATTTCATTCATGAGCAATACTTCTATGGTAACAGATTCCATAAACGATAAGTAACTTTGCTACATCCAGCGTGTAAAATACAAGCTAAGTGCAGATGATACTAATAACACACTACCAGGAATCAGTGTTGGTAATGAAACGACAAGTTTCCGTCCCATGCCGATAGTGGGCACACGGAATCTGGCGGACCCAATGAAGCACGCCCACTGAGCCACACCTCCGGCAGCTCGGTACCTTGAGCGCCCTCTGATGCTGCAGTGTAGGGGTAGCGGCACACCCCGCACCCACTCGGAGCCACTTTACAACGGGGGGCTGTGCAGACACCATCTAGTCGCCACACAGGTATCATCACTCATGATTCAGTGCAGATACACTCTTCCTCGTTCATGTTGCGATAGCTGAACTCTACTTCTTGTTGCGTCATACGTAAGAAGTCTTCATGTATTTAGAAAAATTAAAAATTAAGCAAATCTTGGTTTGGTATGTTACTTCTTCAATAATCATTTCTGTTCCTGTCTAGTTTTCCTACGACGACAGTTTTCGTACCACTCTGGAGTCCACCTCTGCTTACTGTTATGTACAAAGTCCTATACAACAGCGACTGACATGGCTTTACCTACATTTCAGAGCAACTCATTTATTAAAATTGATACGCAGTGAGACAAACAGACAGCTTAAGTTGGTCTACAACTGGAATCCCTTCCTCTGTTGTGGCTGTCTTCCTCTCCATTTTCGCATACGTGTCAAACATCACTCATAAAACAGTGGTTGCATGCCATCGTTGGTCGTCTATGGTGATTTCTTCCCTCAATAACTCACTCTGTTATTGTTCTAATGATGTTATCGAATATTAAAAAGTGTCTGATGAGTTTGTGTCTTTTCCTGAATTCATCTCTGAACCTCTTCATTGATAACCTCCTGCTTATCTTCAGCACTTTCTGTGGCGCCAGATTACCAGAGCTTCATGCCGTTTTCTCTCGTTTTTACCTGATCTTCAAGTTTCACACACATATAGGGCCACACTACAGAAAAATACTTTCATGAATCGTTGTGATCTTCCAGACTGATGATCTTACTTTCTTTCGGCTGTATTTTGCTCCTAATTTATTTCATTTATCAATCATTCCAAGTGATCCTGCTTCCGAAATACCTAAATTCATCTATCACTTCTAACTCCTGCCATCCACTGCTCGATCTTCTTCAGTACTGTAAACCGTCAGTAAAGTCATTCGTTTGTTTAGTCTTATACCCTACCCGTTACAGAAAAATGCTTTCCATTGGGCTGACGAACCTCTCTGGATCTCCTTTCGTCCCCGTTCTTAACATGGATATTTTTTTATGTTTATAACACTGCCGATATTTTTATTTCGAGAGAGGTTCATCTGTCAGAAAATTCCTTCCACAGAGATGCCTACGTTAGCGATTCACGTCAGAAAGTTAGTTCCTCTTCAAGTGAAAGCATTTAATCTACAAAAGCGGGGATGGAAAGGAACAAATTCCAGGTGAGAGGAGCACGGAACGGAAGAGTTCCCTCGACAATAGTGCTATGAGACCACCGACAGCGCAGTCTCTTCCGAGCGTTGTTTCTCTCGAGCTGCCCCCTCTGGGGAGAGAGAGAGAGCAGCAGCCTGGCTCCAGCCCTCCCCCTCTCCCTCCCCCCCCCCCCCCTCCTCAGGACATTATATCCCTCCCTGCCCGGCGTGGCTGGCGAGGCGGAAGACTCGCTGACTGCGCGCAGCGCCCCACCACGTTCGCCCGGCTGCCTCCTAGATCTGCCGCGAGCCCGCACGGTATACCGGCGAGATAGCCGGCGATCCCATTACAGCGGGCGGTATATTGAGATGGAAAGTGACTGAGCTAAGACCCGGGGCAGCGAACGCAAACCAATGATAAAGAGATTAGGAATTCTTTCCAGTAGCAGGTTTCTGCGTCGTGAGAGGCACTTTTAGTCAATGAGATCAAAGCAAAATTTAAGCCTCGTTTCCTTCAAGCTGATATTTTGTGCAAGGTATTTCGTGCAAACGTGGAAGGCAGTTAGTCGCTACAGTCGGGAACCGTGCGACCGCTACGGTCGCAGGTTCGAATCCTGCCTCTGGCATGGATGTGTGTGATGTCCTTAGGTTAGTTAGGTTTAAGTAGTACTAAGTCTTAGGGTACTGATAACCTCAGAAGTTAAGTCCCATACTTCTCAGGGCCATTTCAACCATTTTTTTGCAAGGCATTTGCAACAGTCCACCAGCTGAACGCGGAAACTGTCGTGAACGAGTGCTAGCTTCACTTACAGGAGAAACAGAAAAGATTTTACTTGCACTGAGCGAGACAATGTTTACCTGGTATAAAGACATAAAACGGGGGCCACCGTTAATAGTTTATTAACTACTAACTTTGAAATCGCTGGTTGTTTAAAGAATCGAATTCCCGTGTGTAAAACACTAGTTATTGTGGTCTGCGTTATTTGCACTCTGTTTTAAGAAAAGGTAGTTTTTCGGGCATCTCAATGTTTATAACGTCATGCCTCCTTAACTATGTGTCCTACAGTGATATACGGTAATTTTGTAGATATACTTAAGTGGGGACTGTTTGGAAAATCTATTGCTGATAGAGTTAATAGCAGAGAAATAATAAATCACTAGGTACCGCTCGATACTGAACTTTTACTGGGCGGACACCGATAATGCTGTAGTAACTCATAAGCTTTTATTCGTTCGATTATTTTATGTACGCTTGTCTCGGAGGATTACTAAAGAGAAAAAGTTTCTAAAAGATACGAAAATATGTTTAAATGTAATTGGAAGGCAGTAAGTGCTCTCAATCTGAAATAGTGAATGAGTATAATCTGGGTAATTTTCGTGCCAGGAGTTACAACGCTCCAAGACACAGAGACAGTTTCTACAAGATTACACCTCTTAGCGAGTGGATCGGACACTATTTTAAATTGTTGTATATGGTTTGATTACATGATAATTACGTGAGCTACAGAAATCATACATCTGTTTCTCCCAGAAGCCCTGAGACAGCCAACGTGCCACTGGGAGCAGGTTACTGTTCTAACCGGTTAGTAATACAGATGTCACGTCTCTGAAACCGAACACGAGGTGTGAAGTAGCTACTCAACCTCTCACAGGAGTTGTTATTAACAAGAAAATACATTTCGGTTGCGGATACACAATATGTTCAAACCTTTAATATGAACAAAGCTATATAATGATTTCATAGTTCCTCGTCAAAAGTTTACTGCTGTTATTTCACCCAGATACGCAGAACATAACGAAGAAGCCTAAGTTTACGGGTCTGAAGAAAGAAGATTGCAACGAGGTAGAACACAGACAGCCATTTCGTAATCCTGCACATTTAAGGTCTTTGAGATTGTATAAGCCGGCCGGGGTAGCCAAGCGGTTCTAGGCGCTTCAATCCGGAACCGCGCGACCGCTACAGTCGCAGGTTCGAATCCTGCCTCGAGCATGGATGTGTGTGATGTCCTTAGGTTAGTTAGGTTTAATTAGTTCTAAGTTCTAGGGGACTGATGACCTCAGATGCTAAGTCCCATAGTGCTTAGAGCCATTTGAGCCGTTTGATTGTATTTATAAGAATAGTAGTTAGCTAGTACAGTGTTACATACAGGTTGATATTTCAAACTGTATTCCTTGTGTGAGTCACTAATTAAAAAAGTAGTAAGTAAGGATAGTAAGTATTGTAAGTAAAGTAAGTATTGTAACGAAAAATAATATGCAAGTTTCTAACCAAAAAGACCACCATAGTCAACTTAGCAACCCGGAATCGGATGAGAACGTTGCTGAGTAATGGCTGCTGTGTGACCACTCTGCCTACACCCATAACCCACAAGTTGAGCAGACGGCTGCTTCCCGCCCTCGGCCTCGTGCAGCGCCCCTCGCCGCTGCTGCACGCTGCACGCTGCACGCTGCACGCTGCCCCACGTCGCGCTCCCCTGATGGCCGAGTTGTGTCAGCGACACCAGGCAGCACCTCCGCAACACGGCGATGGCAGCGCCGTGGTGGTTGTCCTCTTTCTCCTTTATTTAATATTAAAATTCCGACACGAGGCCTCCTATACCTAAACACACAAGCATTTCGTAAGGCAGAAAAGCATAACGATGAAGCAATACACTTATCGAGCAGGCAATAAAAACCCCGCAGCATGACGAGGTACAGGTGAGTGTATAAATAAAAATTCAATTTCAGTATTACAAGTACTAAACAGTAATTACTTTGGAAATAATACTAAGTTTACAAGAATTCTTTTACGCGAGTATTATATTATTACGGGAATAACAAGAGATTGTTTACAATTTTAAATATTACCTTTACATTGCAGTTTACTGTATCACAAAACATCATTTACAACGATGTGTGAGCTGTAACATAGGTGAATATGTGAACCCAATGGTTACGGCATTGTACGTCATACAAGGTTGGACAAAAATATACGATAACACAGCACTCATGCATCTGCTAGCCAACCATGCAGGTTGCGCTGTCGTATTTGACCATGAACGGCCCCTATGCAGTGTCCCCAGTATCCTACAAGGGTCAGTTGTCTTAAAAACACTGTCTAGTATGTATGGGTCTCGGTGTGTGAGTTTAGAGCTTACGAGCGCTCAACAGCAGGTTATCAGCGCCCTTACACTTATTAAAACAAGCTAATGTGGCTAAAATCGCGAAGATAACTGCATAGTAATAGACGGCAAATCGAGTAAAACTGAAGTCATATAAGGTGTTCCCCAGGGAAGCGTCCTGGGACCTCTGCAGAGCTCTACAGATCTGCTGATCTGTATAAATGACCTGGGTGGCAATCTCAGCAGCTCTCTTAGGTTGTTCGCAGATAGTAAGGTCATCCGAAGACCAGTATCAGTTGCAAATGATTTCGAAAAGATTGCTGTATGGTGTGTCAGGTGGCAGTTGAAGCTAAATAACGAAAAGTGTGAGGTGATCCACATGAGTTCCAAAAGAAATCCGTTGGAATTCGATTACTCGATAAATAGTACAATTCTCAAGGCTGTCAATTCAACTAAGTACCTGGGTGTTAAAATTATGAACAACTTTAGTTGGAAAGACCTCATAGATAATATTCTGGGGAAAGCGAGCCAAAGGTTGCGTTTCATTGGGAGGACACTTAGAAGATGCAACAAGTCCACTAAAGAGACAGCTTACAGTACACTCGTTCGCCCACTGTTAGAATATTGCTGCGGGGTGTGGGATCCTTACCAGGTGGGATTGACGGAAGACATCGAAAGAGTGCAAAAAAGGGCAGCTCGTTTTGTATGATCACGTAATAGTGGAGAGAGTGTGGCAGATATCATACGCGAATTGGGATGGAAGTCATTGCAGCAAAGACGTTTTTCGTCGCGGCGAGATATATTTACGAAATTTCAGTCACCAACTTTCTCTTGCGAAAGCGAAAATATTTTGTTGAGCCCAACCTATATAGGTAGGAATGATCATGAAAATAAAATAAGAGAAATCAGATCTCGAACAGACAGGTTTAGGTGTTCGTTCTTGCCGCACGCTGTTCGGGAGTGGAATGGTAGAGAGACAGTATGATTGTGGTTCGATGAACCCTCTGCCAAGCACTTAAATGTGAATTGCAAAGTAGTCATGTAGATGTAGATGTAGATACTCATGCACTCGAAACGACACACAATTACTCTGTTAAAATACGCTAAGACAATGGAGAAAGAGTAAAAATAGCTATACATCAGATTAAAACACAAGTAAAACGACAAAGGAGCTAAGAGAAAGACTTAGACCATTGTGAGTGGCTAACTACTGACAAAATTAGGGTACGCCAGTCACCCTTCAACAGATTAAAGCCATCTCCCTAAAATCTTCTGAAAAATGTTTGACAATTCACAAAACTTTAAAACTGCAATCACACATTCATCGGTAAATTCGCCTGGCGCTCTGGTTGTAAAATAAAGCAAAGTCCAAGAGATTGTTCCACACAGTGATCAGTACGCCACAAGCAGCACACACTGGAGGCTCATCTCGCCGTAGCCGGAAGCCACGCGTCATAGGCCTGTGGCCCACGTGAGGACGGCATGGTTGGAAGGGGATACACCACAGTCACATTGTGGGCTTCACTAGACGCAGATTATTGTCTGCCACTTCCAGCCACGCAACCTCCCATCGGCGCAAGATTCTGGACATCAACAACGAAGCTATAGCATGCAGTAGGATGGCATACCGAAATACCTGAGGATCACGACACGCCTCCTTGGCTACTAGATCTGCCCTTTCGTTCTTTGCAATACTCATGTGCTCTGGTACCCACTAGAAAGACATGTCCTTCACCAGTCGAAGTTGGACGAGGATATCCTGGATGTTCTGGACTACTTTATCTGCTGAGTGCAAATCTCATAGGAAGTGATGGACACTCAGAGAATCTGAACAGACAAGAAATTTAGCATTGGAAGAACGTCTCATCTGCTCCAGTACCTGCAAGATAGCATATAATTCTACATCGAAGACAGTAAGATCTTCAGGAAGTCGTACCTTGAGAACACGATCTGGGAAGACAAGAGAACAACCAACTGACGGCCCCTGTTTAGACCCACCTGTAAAGTTAGCTACATAATTGTGGTGCCCATTTAAATGTCAGAAAATATAGCATTAAAAACAGAAGCAGGAGTTCAACCTCTCCTACACTGCACCAAATCTAAATTTACTGTCGGCTTGTGCTACCCAAGACAGCATAACGTTAAGACTCTGGATTTGGGGTTGTACTTGCTTTATGAGGGACTCCACCACATGCTGCATGCAGATCCCAAATGGCGCTGTGGTTTGTTGACAGCTGGAATAAAGGCGTTCCAGAGGCGGACGAACTACTGTATGGTATGCGGGTGAAGATGCAGCTGTCAGGAAGTGACATGCCTGATGACCCACGAGGACCTGCTGCCAGATGGTGAGTGGTGGATCCCCAGCCTCAGCACAGAGAATGGGTATGGGACTTGTTCTATGAGCACCCGTCACAAGCTGAATCCCCTCAAGGTGGACAGTGTCAATGATCTTCCAATGAGAAGGCCTCACCTATCCAAACAACATGCACTCGTAATCCAGCTGTAAACGCACCGAAGTTCCATAAAACTAGAGAAGACGCGCCCTATCCGCTCTCAAAGACCTGCCACTAAGGCACTTTATGACATTAAGTGCCTTGAGAGTTCTCGTTTTCAGTTGACTCTTTTGTGGCAATGACGAAAAATTGGACTCAATAATGAGTCCCACAAACCTCACTGAGTATCTGAAACGTAGAATGGCGTCTCTCATATACAAGTCAAGTAAATTACAATTACCACGTGAACGATTATAATGAACACACACACACAAGATGTGTCAATGTTTATGGCTGTGGCAAAGTGGATACCACTTAAAACACTGAGGGATATCATTCTCCTACTCAAAACGATTGGACAGCATGTCACCAACTCGGATCCTAAAGAAACGTTGAGACACGAAAGACCATAGGAAGATCGAGAGGTTGCCACGAAAGGCTCACTGACACAGTTGTGCGAGAATAATGTGTCTCCAAGTAGTACTGCATGCCATACTGCTATCAAAGAATGTGCTGAAACAGTTGTGTTTAATAGGGAAGCCTGCTGAATAGCCGTCCCTAGCGAGGTCAAGTTGTCGACAGTGGAATGAACGCTCCGGAACCCACGGCGCGTGGCTAAAGAGTTGTATGGTCTCTAACAACTACACCAGACAATCATCAACGACTCGTTCCAGGGTCGTTCCAATGCAGCTTGTTAAGGCGATACTCCTGTAACTACCACGACATGTGTGGTCCGTTCCTGGTTTGAAGAGAGGTATCAGAATTGCCTCCCTCCACAAACACGAAATTAGAGAATTTCCTCTTTGCCATATAAGATTAGAGTATTTGAGGAGGATTTCCATTAACACTGCTTGCAAACGTCGAAGCATGCAATACCAGACTTCGTTGTGACTGGGTGCAGTGTCACAAGTCTCAGACAGTGCCGATTTCAGCACCTGCATGGAGAAAGGGGAGTTGTAGAACTCAGAACTGATTGATCTGAGGTCGAATTTGCCCCTCTCGACAGCTGCACGGTAGCTATGAAACGCTGATTCCGGGCTTGCATCGGCAGTAGATTTTGCAAAATGCTCGGTCAGCATCCAAGCAATGTCTCCTGGTATTGTTTGGAGACATCACTATCTTAGCACTGCTGCTGTTGGTAAACGAATTTGTTTACTGGAAATCCTGCAGGTGGATTCCCATAAATCAGTCGAACGAGTGGAACAATTGACAGAGTCCAGGAACGCTAGCCATGAACGCTTTTTCTCTCCTCTTGGCCCTCACAGATCGAAAGGATGTGAGATTGTCTGCTGTTGGGCGGCATTTGAAAAGGGCGAAGAGCTGCATACGTGTCCGGATTGGTGAACGGCACTTACCAGTTCAGCAAGGTATAGGTCACCTTCCAAGATGACATGAGGCTTCGGGACAGAGAAGTTAGTATGACGATGGGTCATTCGTGTGATGTTGTCCATCCACTCCTGGACGCTGTCCTGGCGTTAGAAGCCAGCTAGTTGACTCAACAGCATTCAGTTAGCCCTGCTGACCATCCATTTTGGTGATATCAGTTCCAGCAATCCACCCAGTAGGTGGATGCCCCATGAGGGGTAGACAGCAGAGAGGTACGCCGGTGGCTGAGAACAGCGCACTGCCAGCACAAAAATGAATGTAGCAGTTTTTAGGATGTACAGCTCTTCAAATGTCAGGAGGCTCTCTGAAACCCTTGGTCTCCCTCTACGATTGTTACCCTACACGCTGCCCTCCGGTACTAAATTAGTGATCCATTGATGCCTCAGAACATGTCCTACCAACCGATCCCTTCTTCTAGTCAAGTTGTGCCCCAAGCGCCTCTTCTCCCTAATCCTATTCAATACCTCCTCATTACTTATATGATCTACCCACCTAATCTTCAGCATTCTTCTGTAGCACCATATTTCAAAAGCAGCTATTCTCTTCTTGTCTAAACTATTTATCGTCTATGTTTCACTTCCATGCATAGCTACTCTCTATACAAATACTTTCAGAAAGGACTTCCTGACACTTAGACCTATACTCGATGTTAACAAATTTCTCTTCTTCAGAAACGCTTTCCTTGCCATTGCCAGTCTACATTTTATATCCTCTCTACTTCGACCATCAGTTATTTTGCTCCCCAAATAGCAAAACACATCTACTACTTTAAGGGTCTCATGCCCTAATCTAATTCCCTTAGCATCACCCGATTTAATTCGACTACATTCCATTATCCTAGTTTCCCTTTTGTTGATGTTCATCTTATATCCTCCTTTCAAGACACTGTCAATTCCGTTCAACTGCTCTTCCAAGTCCTTTGCCGTCTCTGACAGAATTACAATGTCATCCGCAAACCCCAAAGTGTTTACCTCTTCTCTGTGCATTTAATTCCTCCACCGATTTTTGTTTTGTTTCCTTTACTGCTTGCTTAATATACAGATTGAATAACATCAGGGATGGCTACAACTCTGTTTCACTCCCTTCCCAACCACTGCTTCCCTTTCACACCACTCTACTCTTACAACTGCCATCTGGTTTCTGTACAAATTCTAAATAGCCTTTCGCTCATTGAATTTTACCCCTGCCAAATTCAGAATTTGAAAGAGAGTGTTACAGTCAGCACTGTCAAAAGCTTTTTCTAAGTCTACAAATGCTAGAAACGTAGGTTTACCTTTTCTTTATCTACCTTCTAAGATAAGTCGCAGGGTCAGTATTGCCTCAAGTGTTCCAACATTTCTACGGAATCCAAACTGATCTTCCCCGAGGTCGGCTTCTACCAGTTTTTCAATTCCTGCAAAGAATTCGCGTTATTACTTTGCAGCCGTAACTTATTAAACTGCTAGTTCGGTAATTTTCACATCTATCAACACCTGCTTCTTTTGGTATTGGGATTATTATATTCTTCTTGAAGTCTGAGGGTACTTCGCCTGTCTCATACATCTTGCTCACCAGATGGTAGAGTTTTGTCAGGGCTGGCTCTCCCAAGGCTATCAGTAATTCTAATAGAATGTTGTCTACTCCAAGACCCCTTGTTTCGACTCAGGTCTTTCAGTGCTCTGTCAAACTCTTCATGAGTATCATATCACCCATTTCATCTTCGTCTATGTCCTCTTCCATTTCCATAATATTGTCCTCAATTACATTGTCCATGTATAGACCCTCTACATACTCCTTCCACCTTTCTGCTTTCCCTTCTTTGCTTAGAACTGGGTTTCCATCTGAGCTCTGGATATTCCTGCAAGTGGTTCTCTTTTCGCCATTGGTCTCTTTAATTTTCCTGTAGGCATTATCTATCTTACCGCTAGTGATATATGCCTCTACATTCTTACATTTGTTCTCTAGCCATCCCTGCTTAGCCATTTTGCACTTCCTGTCTATCTCTTTTTGAGACGTTTGTATTCCTTTTTGCCTGCTTCATTTACTGCGTTTGTATATTTTCTCCTTTCATCACTTAAATTCAATATTTCATCTGCTACCCAATGACTTCTATTAGCCCTCGTCCGTTTACCTACTTGATCCTCTGCTTCCTTCACTATTTCATCTCTCAAAGCTACCCATTCTTCTTCTACGGTATTTCTTTCCCCCGTTCTTGTCAGTCGTTCCCTAATGCTCTCTCTGAAACTCTCTACAACCTCTGGTTCTTTTAGTTTATCCAGCACCCATCTACTTAAATTCCCAGCTTTTGCAGTTTTAATCTGCAGTTCATAACCCATGGATTGCGGCCAGAGGCCCCATCTACACCTGGAAATGTCTTACAATTTAAAACCCGGTTCCTAAATCTCTGTCTTACCACTATATAAACTCTCTGAAACCTACAGTGTCTCCAGGCCTCTTTCATGTATACAACCTTCTTTCATGTTTCTTGAACCAAGTGTAGCTATGAATAAATTATGTTCTGTGAAAAATTCTACCAGGTAACTTCCTCTTTCATTTCTTATCCCATTCATATTCATCTACTACTTTTCCATCTCTTGCTTTTCCTTCTATCGAATTCCAGTCACCCATGACTATTAAATTTTCGTCTCCCTTCCCTATATGAATAATTTATTTTATCTCATCATACATTTCATCAATCTCTTCCTCATCTGCGGAACTACACTCCTGGAAATTGAAATAAGAACACCGTGAATTCATTGTCCCAGGAAGGGGAAACTTTATTGACACATTCCTGGGGTCAGATACATCACATGATCACACTGGCAGAACCACAGGCACATAGACACAGGTAACAGAGCATGCACAATGTCGGCACTAGTACAGTTTATATCCACATTTCGCAGCAATGCAAGCTGCTATTCTCCCATGGAGACGATCGTAGAGATGCTGGATATAGTCCTGTGGAACGGTTTGCCATGCCATTTCCACCTGGCGCCTCAGTTGGACCAGCGTTCGTGCTGGACGTGCCGACCGCGTGAGACGACGCTTCATCCAGTCCCAAACATGCTCAATGGGGGACAGATCAGGAGATCTTGCTGGCCAGGGTAGTTGACTTACACCTTCTAGAGCACGTTGGGTGGCACGGGATACATGCGGACGTGCATTGTCCTGTTGGAACAGCAAGTTCCCTTGCCGGTCTAGGAATGGTAGAACGATGGGTTCGATGACGGTTTGGATGTATCGTGCACTATTCAGTGTCCCCTCGACGATCACCAGAGGTGTACGGCCAGTGTAGGAGATCGCTCCCCACACCATGATGCCGGGTGTTGGCCCTGTGCGCCTCGGTCGTATGCAGTCCTGATTGTGGCGCTCACCTGCACGGCGCCAAACACGCATACGACCATCATTGGCACCAAGGCAGAAGCGACTCTCATCGCTGAAGACGACACGTCTCCATTCGTCCCTCCATTCACGCCTGTCGCGACACCACTGGAGGCGGGCTGCACGATGTTGGGGCGTGAGCGGAAGACGGCCTAACGGTGTGCGGGACCGTAGCCCAGCTTCATGGAGACGGTTGCGAATGGTCCTCGCCGATACCCCAGGAGCAACAGTGTCCCTAATTTGCTGGGAAGTGGCGGTGCGGTCCCCTACGGCACTGTGTAGGATCCTACGGTCTTGGCGTGCATCCGTGCGTCGCTGCGGTCCGGTCCCAGGTCGACGGGCACGTGCACCTTCCGCCGACCACTGGCGACAACATCGATGTACTGTGGAGACCTCACGCCCCACGTGTTGAGCAATTCGGCGGTACGTCCACCCGGCCTCCCGCATGCCCACTATACGCCCTCGCTCAAAGTCCGTCAACTGCACATACGGTTCACGTCCACGCTGTCGCGGCATGCTACCAGTGTTAAAGACTGCGATGGAGCTCCGTATGCCACGGCAAACTGCAAACTGGCTGACACTGACGGCGGCGGTGCACAAATGCTGCGCAGCTAGTGCCATTCGACGGCGAACAGCGCGGTTCCTGGTGTGTCCGCTGTGCCGTGCGTGTGATCGTTGCTTGTACAGCCCTCTCGCAGTGCCCGGAGCAAGTATGGTGGGTCTGACACACAGGTGTCAATGTGTTCTTTTTTCCATTTCCAGGAGTGTCCTTCATTACGATCACGTGATAGTCACGTGATTTTGAAGGTCATGCATCACAGCGGCAATGATCCTGAGCTCACATACTTATGAAATTGAGTATGCTTTGCCTTCAACTACCTAGTTTCAACTACTTTTCAAGAAATCGCTGTGCAAGAGACACATAAAAATAGTAGATTTTAATTTAGAAATTGTGGCAAGTTAAAAATAAGAATAATATTTTTCTCTAGTAACTTTCCTCCAAACTGCTTGACGCCTCTCAGCTATTAGGTGGTTATTGTGGCAACTGTTGGAGAACTGACACAATCTTATTATTGGAATTGGTAACATAAATTATATCGCAAATGGTACACTGCTTAACAAGAATTATTTAAATGTGCTTACATCAATTACCATGCAAGCGATTGGTCGCTTTTATTCAGAAATGTATGTGTGAATGAAGTTATTCATGTACGTCCACGGTAAAATAAAAGCAGTGAATAATGGATGGAGTGCGAATGATAACAGTGGCATATTTAAATTAACGAAATAATGACAAGTTTCATTAAACCTTCATTTATTACAACTAGTGATAAATCTTATACAAAAATGTCAAACACTGATTAGATAAGGAATTGTATTTGATAGAGAAAGCATATATAGGAGTAGAAGCTACACAAAATCTGCCCTGAATTATGCCCTATTACAACGCAATCTGGCTTCATTTACATGAATCCATTCCGAGGCCCAATTCTATTCAAATGAAATCTCCTTGGATCGACTATACCACAAACTATGGTTCGCGTGAGTATACGAGCTGTGAATATCCATTAACAACCCTGAGCCAATGCAGCGGTGCTACCATATACCCTTCCACTTTGGTTCAGGTGGCAGCAGATAACGCCGCGCTGTGGGAGAGGAGCAGTCGGTGCGACAGCGGTAATGTTCCGACATGTCCACGAAAACAAGCAAACTACTAGGTCCGGTGCGTTGCCTGTCAGAACGCAGGGAGCTTCCGTATCAGAGTCCTGAAATTCCGGCAGATTTAGTGCGAGATACACCCGTTTGCTGGTCTTGCTGAACCAATTTGACTGACAGCACAACAGTGCCGACTCAGGACGAATGCGTTCACTCTCGTGACACACGCTGTGTCCTATATGGTGCGCACTTGCACCGCCGGTACAGGTAGAAAGTGCCACAGGCTCTTAGTCCACCACAAGATAAAGGTGGAAAGTGACACAGGCTCTTAGTCTACCACAAGATACAGACAGCAATTCTCAAACAGTAGGAGATGACTTGAAGCTCTCCACCAGGGGAGAAGACGAAGTCAAAGAAGCACCGTCACTTTCCACTGAGCCTTGGCATGGTAGCAAAACAAAACCGCCTCCACACTCCACCAACCAATCAAACTATCCTTTACTCGCTGAATCTCCTCTCGTGACTGTTCTATTTGCCTGATAGCCAATCTAGACACAACACTGCAGTACCCTCACGAGGGGAGCAACATTCTACTCTGAATATCCTGAGAGGAGTCAATGAGCCACTCCAAATCTTTCTCGTGTTTAAAAACGAAAATTTTAGACTAGGGAGGCATCGTTCTCAGGGTATACGTCGTCATATTTCTGTGGGGTCTTGCCCACTCGTCTCCTATAGGGTGCCTAAGTGATGCTGCGTTCTCGGCGTGCTATACAACAATTCAAGCAAATAACATTAGTAGTTTTATTTCAAATCAGAAGAATGACAATACTTAACTTCGAATTAACAATGATCTCGCAAGCGATGGGCGACATGCAAACAGTAATGTCCTTCGCTACAGACAAAGACCAAACAAGCAATGGATATGGGTCACTTGTAACTGATATCGTAGCGCTCTCTGATAGGCCGTGCTAATACTGTCCACTAACGTCCAACCAAGGCTGGCGGGAGTGGCGCTTATATTAACTTCTCGCAGAGATCGCACCTGTCGTGGCACGGTCTTTGTCAGCGGGCTGTTGGCTGACGTTGCCTCACCGCCTATTCTGCTCTCCCTTTCTTCCTCTTCGTTCCGGCGCTCGTGGTTACGCCAGAACAGTTTTTGCTAATAATCATCTACCTATATGGGAGCACAGTCCCTCGTTTGCGGAGTGATCTAATCTTACTGAGTGGAACATTTCCAGTTTCTGAAAGAAGACTGTTGAGCTCCACAGACAGTCGTACCCATGCAATATATACGGTTTGCCGCTTACTAAAAGACACTGGCGACTTCCAGTTGTACCTCTACTTGACACGTAAGCCAGCCGCTCTGTCTGTATTGTCACAGTTTCTGACATGAGAATTCACAGAGCTTTATGACCTTCCCAACGTCTGGACAAAAGATCAGTTTACATCAGTCTCTCTTACATGACTTCCTCCTTGTACTTTCAGCCATCTGGCTGTCTTCTCTGATGAACTGGCATCTGGACCAGGTACAAGATTTTATATGAACCAGCGCCCTTCTGTCCAGACCTAAGCAGGAGGACGAGAGGGCTTCGGCCAAAGGTTTCTCGGCAAAAAAGGAACACTGAACTCTGTTTCCCATAATCATTTGCATGGCCAGGTCACTGCACTCAGCGTTTTTGGCAGATCTGATAGAACCGTTCTGCGTTTCCAAAATTCTTGCACATATCTCCTCAAAAACGTGCTGAGGGCTAGTGTGTTTGTTGTACTTACATGAGACCCAGGTCAAGGATCGGGATTAATTCAAGGAAAACACGCGTTATTTAATAACAGTTCTGTCATAAGCCCGCTAAAAGTTACCAAGATTCTTCCCAAATTTGTACAAATAGTTAATGTTTTTAAACAACTACCATCATTCATAAGGGCATTTGCACTATATATAAAATTACAAGCGGTACTCGAAGAGCATCTCATTTGTGCAATACAGTGGTGGCCCAATTACAAACAGTCAGCTGATTAAATAAATCTGCGGCGGTACTCTGTACGTGCGACTAGCATCGCAACCGTGGGCTAATCCCACAACACCACTTGAATATAAGTTCAACAAACGTTAAATAACAGATACTGACGCGCATACTTCTCCACTGCGACTGTAAGCTCCAGACCTGTTCCGCCGACCGCTGTGGCGCTCTCAGTCTGAAACCGCGCTCCCGCTACGGTCGCAGGTTCGAATCCTGCCTCGGGCATGTATGTGGTTGATGTCCTTAGGTTAGTTAGGTTTAAGTAGTTCTAAGTTCTAGGGGACTGATGACAATAGATGTCAAGTCTCATAGTGCTCAGAGCCATCATCAGGACTGCTCCATGGCAAGAAATTAGACACAAGCACTTACGATGATTGTATGCAAAGTCTGTTAGCGGCCCCCTCACTAGGAGGTACACAATGACGTTAAACTCTCCCTCTACTAACAATACTAGGAGTAAGCCAAATGATGACACTTTAGACGAGATACAACCAAGCTGGTCAAATGCTACCGCGTGAAAAACCGAAGCAAGCAGTAATACTTCACCCATTAGACACAAGGCTATTACACTTAAATCAAGTTAAGTTCTTAAATAACCTATCCGTCCCGTAAACACTATTAAGGTGCTAATGAGAATTAAATCCTTATTTTTTCAAAGAAATCAAGAACCTTCCTGGCACAGTTTGCGCAAGTACCTTACACTAACTGAAATACTGAGTAAATTACTTCCCCAAAATCACTAAAGGCAAGTCAATCCGGCGACAATCCCGCCGCGTCACGGTACCAAAAGAATGATGAGAAGCTACTCAACTGAGCCTGGAACGGGAGATGGCAGAACCCGTGTGGCCTGCCAGTATCCAGGTCTCACGCGATGACGGGAAAGCTGTCGAAGGAGAAGGAAAACGCATTCGTACCCTGGACCAGCAGAACAGTAACGCGTCAGCCGTTGCCGATACAAGGCTGTCATCACATACCAAACAACAAATAGCAAACCAGTTTGGTAGAAATTAACATACTCAGCAATACTTAAAAGGGCAATTAAAGATTATTTTCAAGGAAACCGTCAAAATTACTATGTCGTCCGAACAAGAAGACAGAAGAGCATCTCTCGCCCACTTGGTTACAGGTCATCGTCCAGGGCTGAGAGACAGGGGACGTCGAATTAGAGAACTCTTAGAAGTTGTTGCAAATTGCAGTTGATATTTCCTGTGACGTTTAGCGACGATTATTTTCACTTAGCCACTGAGGGCCTTTTTTATGTTATATTACGTAGAATGTTGCAAAATTCATTATTCGACAAGTCACAAAGATAAAAAAAAACCTTTTAAAGTCAGTCACAACAGTGGCAACTCGGCCTCCACAAAAGTTGCAACGAGGCCTTCACAGAACTGGCGACGAGGATTTACAAAAAAACTTCAGTGTAGGAACGGCCCGCTCATAAATATTGCAAGTTAACCTTCCTAGAAACAATGTAGAAAGTCATTTAAGGAATAATCACATAATAATGAAACAAGATTAAATAAGTCAAAGTATATCTTTGCTGAGGCCTGTTGTTGCCTAATAGACACTGGTAATTTGGATATGCACCAAATGGCAGATGGCCGATTAAATTGTACACTTCTAACGCCAAGGGCTCCTCAACATGGAAGAAGAGTTTGTCGAAATACGAGCACGCTCACACACATGACACACACATGTGTACCTTTAGACTGAGCACACACAACTTAAGTAACAGACCAAATCCAATAACTCGCCACAGGAAGAGCCAAAGGGCAACAACAAACAGCAATTACAACCACTAGTATCAAATAGTCAGTGGTAACAAACAATGTTTTCAAGTCTCAGACTAACATTGCAAATACTGACTTGGCGCTCGCAAAAACATCGAAACTGACAAACAGAGCCCCAAAAAGGGCTACTGAGAGGTAAAGAAGAAGCGAATTGCTGGCCAGCTCACACCGCGTCAGAATTAACAATCTTTAAGTGCGGTACGTACTGAAAGGTCGTCACACATAATTTCGAGTAAATGCCAAATGTGTTTAGCACTCCAGGTAGACACCGGATAAAACTGCCCTCGCCATGTTTAGCGCACCACAACTGACTGATGCACTTCTTATGCAGGCTGTTCGCGGTGAGAGCGGCTCCTCGCCCGCTAACCTCGCAGGTGGAAGCGATCGACGCTGCAGGAAAACGCGGCCGCCCGTAGCCCACCGATCGGCGGTTTCAGCTCGCTGCATCCGCCAGGACGCCTAGTACTCCCGCAACCCGCCCAGCCCCGCGTCCCACACACCACTCACAGTGCACGGCCCCAGCGAAGATGATACGACGACTGCTAGAACCGATGGAACGCGCGCACACGTGGCCCCGGTAGGATCACGTTCACCGTCACAGGAGACCCCACGGCTCAAGAAGATATTGTCGGATGTACTGAAGATGAAAACTAAATTCATGTGTTTCCACTGTGTGTGACAGCATAAAATGCTCCACCACTTGTGTTACAGTTCATAGCTGACTGATTTATTGCACTCAGTTTTTTTAAGTTTAATTTATTTCTTTAGTATTGTGATTTCGTTCTTTCCGTCCCTTTGCAATATACACTGAAGAAAATAAATCGCAACATCAAAAAGTAATTAATGCAGAATAATGAAAATTCGGGAATACAATTTTCTAGATAACCTATTCAAGTGGTTAACCTTGCAAGATTTCAGGTTAATGTAAGCCGGAGATAAGCCATTGCAAATGTGAGGTACATTAAAAACCTGTTAACCACCAGAGTATTGAATGCAAGCGTCCAGACACGCATGCATTCTGATGTACAGGTGGCAGGTTTCAGTTTGTGGCATGGAGATCCCAGCCTGATCCACTTGGTCGGTCAATATAGGGGCAGTTAATGCTTTTTGTGGATGACTTTGGAGTTGCCGTCCGATGATGTCCCGTATGTGGTCGATCGAAGACAGATCTGATGATCGAGCAGGCCAAGGCAACATGTTGACATTCTGTAGAGCATGTCGTGTCACAACAGCGGTATGTGAGTGAGCTTCAGCCTGCTGGAAAACACATCCTGGAATGCCGTTCATAATAGGAAGTACAGAAGTTTGAGTCATGAGACTGACATACAGATGCACAGCCACGGTCTGCTCCTTCTGTCACCCGGTCATACGAAATCGAACCCCAGACTATAACTCCCGGTGTATGTCCACTGTGCTCAGCATACAGACATGTTGGTTCCAGAACCTCATCTGGCCTCCTAAGTAACAGTCGCCCAGCACTGGCACCCAGGCAGAATCTGCTTAAGCAGAGCAGACCTCAATTCTGCCCTCCCGTGTGGTAATGAAGTCGCAAGTGGCAGTGGCTTGGGGTCAGTGGTTAACCTTAAGCTGTCTTTATAAAATAACAGGCTTGTAACAGTCTGTCGTGTCACTGTGTTGAGCGCTGCTGCTCAGCCCGCTGGTGCAGGTGCAGTGCGATGCGCCAGAGCCTTACGCCGAACACGATGGCACTCCTGCTCGGTAGTGCCACGTGGAAGCCCGGAGCCCGGTCTTCTTGAGACCGCACGATCCCATGACCACCGCTGCGAGCAGTCACGTACAGTGGCTACATTCCTGCCAAGTCTTTCGCAGAAGGAACACAAAGCTTCTTGTAGTCCTATTACACGACCTCATTCAAACTCTGGCATTCATTATTACATCAACTCACCACGCCCAGTATCAAAGGTAACTAACGCTGACGATGGGTGCATTGAAAGCAAACGCTACTAGCGGTACTCGTATGCTACTGGCGCGAAATACGAATAGACGTGAAAACAAGCTAAACAACTTTCGTTTACGTCCCGCAACGCCCTCTTGGTGTTGCCATCGTTTTCTGTCAGTGTATTACGCTTGCCCGAAAATGAAAATATTTTTTTTTAAGTTGTGTGAGAGTAGATGTCTGAAATTTAATGACGAGGCAGAGATAGAGACAGGCAGAGAGGTAGGACCTTTGCAGTTGAGTGTAAATCAGAAAGAAGGGGCAATATTTTGTGTACACATGTGAGAAGAAATATAATGATTTTGCAGGGGTAGAAAATTATCCAGTGTGTGCGTGCGTGTGTGTGTGTGTGTGTGTGTGTGTGTGTGTGTTTGTGTGTGCGAGTGTGCCGTGTGTGTGTGTGTGTGTGTGTGTGTGTGTGTGCGTATGCGCGTGTATGTGTGTGGATACGCAAATTCATGTCAAGCCTATATAATTTTTTTTTTCAGAAATAGCTGTGTATTCACGTGAAGCTTACGTAATTTTTTGAGAAACATATGCATCGCTTTGAACTGGGAGACATTTTTACGCAGTTTAAATATCTGACTGCCTCGTTTTAATACTGCACTTACGAAATACTGATATATGCGTGTATTTGTGTGTACTAAATTCTAATGCAAATATCTTTATACATACCGTTATTTTATCTATATACATTTGACTCTGTCGCCTATTCTAATTAAAGTTATGTAATTTTTTTCGGAAATACTGAATGTCTTCGAACTTGGCACCAATTCAAATCAAGCTTATGTAATTTCACAGCTGCATTTTTATTGGCTGCCTCATTTTAATACTTCTCTCTGACTGACTGGAGAGGTGTAGGGGGATGAGGGAAGGGGAAAGAGGGAGGGGAAAAGGAGGAGATGAAAGGGGAGGGAGGGCGTACAAAGCATAACTGGACTATCTCCACTGTGTTGTATCTCCAATAAATTTATCACCACACAGCATGAATTTATTAAACTTTCCAAATGCTGCCATCTTGTTCTTTTTAAAAGTCCCTCCATCACCATATTGCCTTTCGAATTTCTAACCATTGCTATCTTGATGACGTCATGTGTTTGATGCCATCGCTTCTGCCCCTTCATATAAGCAACCTGCATAACACGTGCACCTTTGAAGGTCATTTAAGAGCAAAGCGAGCCAGGGACCTAACAGATATACTACTGGTAGACTACTGCCGTTGTTTCCATTATATGTATAATAGTTTTATCTAACCATTTCTATGTTATTATGTTATATGTTATTTCTCGCAATATGGTTTTGTATTTGATGTATCCTTTAACATTCTTCATAAACTTCATTTCAGCTAATTCAATTCATCTTTTGTCTTTGTTTCATAGTGCCCAACATTCAGTTCTACGTATTGAAATAGGCGTAGCCATTAGTCTGTGAAATTTTACTTTTTATCCTTCCCTGTCTTGTCACTTAGTGTTATATGTATTGTGACACACAACATTTCAGACTTATTTCATTTATCACGATTATCATTATTTTGTCTTTTGAGATTTTACATGCCAGCATTCACCATTTTGCTTCTTAGTATAATGTTACTTCGTGTGAATAACAGTCACAGACATCCAGTCACGCTACAAACAGGTGAGCAGGAACTCCATTCCTCATTTATTCTCTGTGCTTATTTATGAAACTTCGTGAAATTAACTACGTGTTGCACATCTTTAAACTTTCGTGTAGAGAGTATTTCCACTCCAACACAAGTTGGGTGAACAATCCCCGTGACTCTAAAAGGTCCCGCATAAAAAGTGAAGAACTTTCTGCAGAGATATTGGTGCTTCCTTGACAAACGATGCAATCTCACTGAGACTTTTTGACAGGTAACTTAAAATCCCTTATTCTCCCCCTTTGGTGCTGCTTCCTCTTCCGAGCTGTCCCTCAGTCCGATCAGTCAAAGATGACACAATTTACTGGTGCCAGTTCTTGCACTCATTGGGATATTGTCTTTCTTCCCTGAGTCGGTTGGATGATGACTTGTTCTTAAGCACAAGAGTCGGAGCCATTGCAGTAGACATATGGGGCAGACTACATATGACCATTTGAAACTCTTGGAGATACAGGTAGCCCCTATGATGCTGTTTGTTACAATAGATGGGGCAGAGCATTACAGCTTCCTTAGTAGCTCTCTCTCCCGGTTTCGGACTCGGATGAAAATGATACGCGAATACCAGTGTGATTCCCTTTGGCCACAGCATTCGCCTTCCAATTCTGTGAATGAAATTATTCGATGTATTCTTTTCTACGCGACCGACCTCCTTAATAAAATGGATTATGAGTACCTTAGCGACTGAACGTACTGTCACAAATCTCAAAGGGATGAACATGACGGGGTGAACAGTGTCTGACTGCCACTAGGACGTACCAAAACCCATCTTCCATACGAGCCATTAGTCCATTGTGGCTAATTCCTTTAGCCTAGTTCCTACAGCAGGATACAGCTCGGTCTTGTGCGATATCGTATAAAGTTTTACTAACTGAAAGCCTTGCGTGATGTGAGAACTCTTCATATACTTCTGTCCAAGTTAGAAAAATATTTCAATTGCCTTAATTTAGAAAAATACTTTCTTGGATCTAAGTGTACGTGGATTAGATGCACAACCAGACAAATCTGTTTATCAGTCGCATTAGCTCGCCTTCGGAACAGGACTCCATTCTTTACCTTATAGACGCGTGACTATGTTCGTACTGCTTATCCTTCAAATCCTTCAAGATGGAAACACTTTCTTGTTCCTTCGAAATATTCCTCAGCGTCAACACAGCAAAGCGCATAAATGAGGCTGGCTTGAGACATAAGATGCATCCACGTAGTCGTCTCTGAAGTCATCAGGACCTTAAGACGTAAGGGGCACTCGACAGAGCATCAGCAACTGTGTCTTACTTATCCGGGATGTAATGTATAGTGAACTGAAACTCCTGGGGAACTATTGCCCATTTCCTTAGCCTTCCATGTGATAATTTTGTTGATATAATGAATTGCGGCACCTAACGGTCGTTGCAGATCTTCATCATCCTCCCAAAGAGAAAATGTAGAAAGCGCGTGAATGCCCCGACGTTTTGCGACAGCCTCCAGCTCACTCGCGAAATAATTTCTTTCGGCTTTGTTTAGCAATGAACTGACAAACGTGATCGTCTTCTTCTTGGAACAGACCCACGTCGAGCCCAACCCGACAATGGTCCGTAGTGATACAGAAACCCTTATTCAAATATAGGTTGGCGATAATGGGTGCCTTCCATAGCGCACACTTGGGCTGCTCGACCTCTCACTGGGCGTTGTCTGATCTGTCGACGCTGAAGCTCTCTGAGTCCAATACTGCCCACCTCTACAGTTCTCGTGACTGTCAGTTACCTCCTGCTTTTCCTTCAAACGGGTTTCCCTAATGTCATCCAAATCTATGTACAATACATATTGTGATCTCCCACTACGGCAGACATCCCCTTCACTGATTTTCTAGTAAGCTATTAGCGCGCCACGGTCTCCCATTTCTCCGAACATCATGTATGTGGTCTATCTCTTGAACAACAGAACGGATGTCATGCAAAACAGGGTGCGTTCGTGATATAGAGGCTGCTGATCATAAAGGGATTGTTAGGATGAAAATAAAACACATGCTCCACAATTCACGTCTCCTGGGAATTGGTCTGCGTACCTGATTGATAGGCTGTACCGTAATGAAAGTTGTTCTCAAATAAACTTAAATCTTTCAGTCCGTTATGTTCAATTTGTAATGTAATTAAGGAAACATAACTGGAGAGAGTGGGAAAGTAAATTCTTCAGCGATTCATTTATTAGTGACATCATCCTCATATCCGTATCTAATATCGCAAGTTGCGAAACCTGTTCAGTTGGCAGTTCTTCAAGTACTGTTTTCGAGCGAACAGTGAATTTTCCTTTGAAGGCCCTTCTTTTAGTTTTCTCCATACTTTTAGTGAAATTTTTAAATGGTTGTTCTCTTTTACTTGAGTTAGACAATGAATTGTCACATACACATCATTTTCCGCTCTGTACCTCAAAGGCAAGGTATTTCCGTTTGTGTATCCTCGTATTAATCTCAAACATCATTCAACTTCCCGTTTCCTCTGTGTAATGACGTCATCTGATAATCTATGGCCGGCCTTGGTGGACGAGCGGTTCTAGGCGCTACAGTCTGCAACCGCGCGACCCCTACGATCGCAGGTTCGAATCCTGCCTCCGCCATGGGTGTGTGTGATGTCCCAAGGTTAGTTAGGTTTAAGTAATTCTATGTTCTAGGGGATTGATGAATTGATGACCTCAGAAGTTAAGTCCCATAGTGCTCAGAGCCATTTGAACAATTTTTTTTAATAATATGTGGAATACAGTAGGTGAAACAGTACACTATTACCTCAGTCAAGTGTTGGTGTGTGGCTGTCCTGTCTTCTCTTTCCCTGTGTTTATTATAATTTCTGTGTGTAGGTCACAGATAAACAAAATTAATGTTCTTCCCAGGTCTTAACTTTCCCATTCGTATGCTCAAACTTTGTTCCACTTGTGATTTACACACTTCATACCCGATTTCTGCGACCGTTCGGGTTGTTCAAAAATTGTTCAAATGGCTCTGAGCACTATGGGACTTAACATCTGAGGTCATCAGTCCCCTAGAACAGAACTAGTTAAACCTAACTAAGCTAAGGACATCACACACACACACACACATCCATGCTCTAGGCAGGATTCGAACCTGAGACCGCAGTTCCAGACTGAAGCACCTAGAACCGCAGGAGCACACCGGCCAGCTCGTTCGGGTTGTTGTTTCATGCATTTCTCGAGTGTGTTTCTCGGTTACAGCCTGTGTTCTCCCGACGCTACGATTGTGGCGCGAGCCCTGCTGTTCGCCTAAACTTCCTGATCAACCTTGGCGTATCACTGCGCAGATTGATTCCTCTTTCACCCTGTAAATGGGACTAAGTGTAATGAATTCAAGACCGCACGGAGAGGAATCTCTTTCTTGGGACATTGTCTTGCTAGAGGATACGGTGCACAGATAAGGTGTTCCTCCATAAACTGATAGACGCGGCACTCGTCCGTGACAGGGGACCCTGCGCGCCGCGCCGCCTACCGCCGGCGCACTCGGCAGTTAGCAGCCACGCACCGTAAGCAGCGCCTCCTGCCCCCATCTGTGTCTGTTAAGCACGCTGCGCTTTCCTCTGTCTTGCTATAATGGTTGCTGCACGGGGAACCGACACTATTACGCCGGCACTAATTCTGCTGCGAGAAAATTACTTTCTTCCCAGCAGCTGCTGTTCCACTTTCAGTCGGGAACTGATCCCCGCACACAAGGGGAAAAATTACAAACTGCTTTGCTGCCACTTCTGCTTCTGGCAGCCGTGGATCTTGCTTCTTTGGGTTTCGTTATACAACTGTTTCATTACAAAATTTTGTAAAATTAGCACGAAGAAAGAAAAAATTTTACTCGTTAAAGTGTTTTCTGTTCATAAATTCCTTTTCCTCTCAAGGAAAGAGCAGAATCTAACCTACGAGAGAAACTTCATCCTGTTTCGTCTACTCCACGGGAAGTGATTCTGTCAGTGGGCAACCGTCAAGGTGACTTTGCTGACAATAAATCCTAAATGAGGTTTTGCCAGATTAGTTGTCAGAGTTGCAACTACTTTGTCCAGTTATAGAAAATTAAAAATTTTCTATCTGGCCAGAAGAGTGTTGCATACACACGGTAAAATATTTCAGACTGTGTGGGGTTACCTTATTAGAGACAGCATAATACGCTCGGTGCCGAAAGATAAAACTAAAATATTCTCGAATCAAATTACAACTTGAAGCCTGGCTCCCTCATCTTCATCAGGAACAGCCGACAGCTGCAGTGCTACCAAAGATGAGACTTGCTGTTGTAGCAGCGGGCACGAAAAACCCTTTGACGCGCAAAGTAGCTATTCCAGGAAAAAAGTTCATCCTCAGCTGGAGAGACTTGCTGAATGAACAGACTCCAGTACTAACAATACATTCTGAAAAGGATTTCAACGTTTTACAAAAGGTGCAGACAGATAAGATTTCTGAAGAGACGAATCTATACTACCTCATGCACATTCTCCCAATTTCAAACCACTTCACCGAGTATACAACGAGTTCTATGCTAATTTCTAATGAGGGGCATCGCATTCAAAATAAAGTTCCAAGGCTGTCTTTAGCGAAGGGTAGTCTCAATTTCATAAACTAGTGCCGGTGATGCAAGATTCCTTTTTACCCGAATGCTAAAAGACTATTACCACACAGAATTCGAGCTGAATCGTAAACCTAACAGCTACACAGAGGCCATACAGTATGGCGCCCACTAAAAACCTTCAGTTTTCTGCCACATAAAGCTGCAGTACCTCGAGCTCAAGCATTCTTGATCGAATCTATTAATAGATACCATCTCGAAGATAAGTGCTTTAACATCTGGAGAACCGTCCGCAATCGAAATTTACCATTGTTCCTAGAATAACAACAATATTCCATTGCGAACAAAATCACGACAAACCAGAAAAAGAAAAGAATTCGTCTCCGCTTCACACCAGTATACGTGAGTTTTCTGCGGGTGTGTCACCTCCTCGCCCAGGCGCCGCCACGTTATCTGCATAGTTGCGTCGCAAACAGTCAGCTGTTAGCCGAGATAATCCAGATTATGTGAACTTGAAGGAACTAATTACTTCAGCAAAGCTCTGATATCAGTGCGGCAACGTGAATTACTGGACGGAACACTTACGCCAACTCTGGCGATTATTACCCCTACATTGAATAAGAGGATCATAAAGTAAGAAGTCAAGAAGAATGTTAAGTAACGTGCGGTAGCATCCTGCTACTCTCTAATTATGTTACTGTATTAAAAAGAACAATTTGCGCATTACGTCCTGACTCTGTATAAGTTTGAAGTTGGTGGTCGTGGAGTTAGACATGCTGTGAGTTATCTCTTGCAGGCTATGGCATACTAGAATCTCATGGAACAGGCGTTGTTAAGTGTAGGTGCAATATTCCACGGTTGTGGGTACTTGAAATAGACGCAATTCCAGCAAATGGACAATCAAGCAATTACACACACTCCAAGTGCGGAAATGACACACTCGCAAAGTGAATGTGTGGTTAGAGACGACAGTCTGTGGACCGTTACGATCGCAGAAAGAAAAATTACCGGAAATGCATAGGTCGAACATTGGAAACTTTTCTGGAGCCATAATCCGCATAGGATGGGATTCAGGGATGAGCTGGTTTTCAGAAGGACGAGGCAGCTTCCCATTGTGCCTTCGGTGCACAGATGGCTCCGGCTCTCAAGGGATTTGGTGCCCACGATCTCCTCACTTGACACAATTAGACTTCTTTGCGTAGGGCTTTATGAAGGCATAAGTGCGCCAAGTGAGGATTGACAGCATAGCAAAACTGAAACAATGAATTAAAGCCGCAGCTCATCAGATATTTCCATCTATGTTCGACTAAGTGTTTCAATCTGCTGAATAGAGCTGGCAGCGTCACAGAGATTTTCACCCAGTACTGACTGTCCCTGTGGAAGAAGACTAGTGTCATAGATTAAAACATTACTAGGTGGTCTCCACATCACAATTGTATCCCACTGCTTACTACACACACAGCGAATATTCTCATGTTGTTGTTGTTGAAGTCTTCAGTCCTGAGACTGGTTTGATGCAGCTCTCCATGCTACTCTATCCTGTGCAAGCCTCTTCATCTCCCAGTACCTATTGCAGCCTACATCTACATCTACATCTACATCTACAGCCATACTCCGCAAGCCACCTGACGGTGTGTGGCGGAGGGTACCCTGAGTACCTCTATCGGTTCTCCCTTCTATTCCAGTCTCGTATTGTACGTGAAAAGGAGGATTATCGGTATGCTTCTGTGTGGGCTCTAATCTCTCTGATTTTATCCTCATGGTCTCTTCGCGAGATATACGTAGGAGGGAGCAATATACTGCTTGACTCTTCGGTGAAGGTATGTTCTCGAAACTTTAACAAAAGCCCGTACCGAGCTACTGAGCGTCTCTCCTGCAGTGTCTTCCACTGGAGTTTATCATCTCCGTAACGCTTTCGCAATTACTAAATGATGCTGTAACGAAGCGCGCTGCTCTCCGTTGGATCTTCTCTATCTCTTCTATCAACCCTACCTGGTGCGGATCCCACACCTCTGAGCAGTATTCAAGCATTGGGCGAACAAGCATACTGTAACCTACTTCCTTTGTTGTCAGATTGCATTTCCTTAGGATTCTTCCAATGAATCTCAGTCTGGCATCTGCTTTACCGACGATCAACTTTATATGATCATTCCATTTTAAATCACTCCTAATCCATACTCCCAGATAATTTATGGAATTAACCGCTTCCAGTTGCTGACCTGCTATTTTGTAGCTAAATGATAAGGGACCTATCTTTCTATGTATTCGCATCACATTACACTTGTCTACATTGAGATTCAATTGCCATTCCGTGCACCATGCGTCAATTTGCTGCAGATCCTCCTGCATTTCAGTACAATTTTCCATTGTTGCAACCTCTCGATACACCACAGCATCATCTGCAAAAAGCCTCAGTGAACTTCCGATGTCATCCACCAGGTCATTTATGTATATTGTGAATAGCAACGGTCCTATGACACTCCCCTGCGGCACACCTGAAATCACTCTTACTTCGGAAGACTTCTCTCCATTGAGAATGACATGCTGCGTTCTGTTATCTAGGAACTCCTCAATCCAATCACACAATTGATCTGATAGTCCGTATGCTCTTACTTTGTTCATTAAACGACTGTGGGGAACTGTGTCAAACGCCTTGCGGAAGTCAAGAAACACGGCATCTACCTGTGAACCCGTGTCTAAGGCCCTCTGAGTCTCGTGGACGAATAGCGCGAGCTGGGTTTCACACGACCGTCTTTTTCGAAACCCATGCTGATTCCTACAGAGTAGATTTCTAGTCTCCAGAAAAGACATTATACTCGATCATAATACGTGTTCCAAAATTCTACAACTGATCGATGTTAGAGATATAGGTCTATAGTTCTGCACATCTGTTCGACGTCCCTTCTTGAAAACGGGGATGACCTGTGCCCTTTTCCAATCCTTTGGAACGCTTCGCTCTTTTAGAGACCTACGGTACACCGCTGCAAGAAGGGGGGCAAGTTCCTTCGCGTACTCTGTGTAAAATCGAACTGGTATCCCATCAGGACCAGCAGCCTTTCCTCTTTTGAGTGACTTTAATTGTTTCTCTATCCCTCTGTCGTCTACTTCGATATCTACCATTCTGTCAACTGTGCGACAATCTAGAGAAGGAAGCACAGTGCAGTCTTCCTCTGTGAAACAGCTTTGGAAGAAGAGATTTAGTATTTCGGCCTTTAGTCTGTCATCCTCTGTTTCAGTACATTTTGGTCACAGAGTGTCCGGACATTTTGTTTTCATCCACCTACCGCTTTGACATAGGACCAAAATTTCTTAGGATTTTCTGCCAAGTCAGTACATAGAACTTTACTTTCGAATTCATTGAAAGCCTCTCGCATAGCCCTCCTCACACTGCATTTTGCTTCACGTAATTTTTGTTTGTCTGCAAGGCTTTGGCTATGTTTATTTTTGCTGTGAAGTTCCCTTTGCTTCCGCAGCAGTTTTCTAACTCGGTTGTTGTACCACGGTGGCTCTTTCCCATCTCTTACGATCTTGCTTGGCACATACTCAGCTAACGCATATTGTACCATGGTTTCCAAGACATCCTATCCTCAGTCCTCCACAAACTTCTCTCCCATCTGCTTCATCTGGTCCTGCTTATTCTAATATTCCACTTTCCTGCACATTGACCTCCACCTCTCTGGTTACACCATCCACTACTCTGTCCATACTACAGCCATTAACCACCACTAGTACCTGCATTTTGATAGCTGTCATCCTTCCCACACAAAAAATAACTCCCACACACCCTGGCCACCCATGGGCATCATATCTATAGTGATAATACTCTTTCCCTGTATGCTGAAGGTTTCATGGGGGTCCATCCATCCATCCATCCATCCATCCATCCATCCATCCATCCCAAAAAAATCTAATACTTAAGCATATTTCCCATGTCATACCTTCAGACAACCCTAACTGTCCCACCACCCCCACATCCTTCTGAATCTGCTTATTGTATTCATCTCTTAGTCTCCCTCTACGAATTTTACCCTCCACGCTGTCCTCCAGTACTAAATTGGTGATCCCTTGATGCCTCAGAACATGTCCTATCAACCGATACCTTCTTCTAGTCAAGTTGTGCCACAAATTCCTCTTCTCCCCAATTCTACTTAATACTTCCTCATTAGTTATGTGATCTAATCTTGAGCATTCTTCTGTAGCACCACATTTCGATAGTTTCTATTCTCTTCTTGTCTAAACTAGTTATCGTCCATGTTTCACTTCCATACATGGCTCTACTCCATACAAATACTTTCAGAAACAACTTCCTGACACTTAAATTAATACTCGATGATAACAAATTTCTCCTCTTCAGAAACGCTTTCCTTGCCGTTGCCAGTCTACATTTTATATCCTCTCTACTTCGACCAACATCAGTTATTTTGCTCCCCAAATAGCAAAACTCCTTTACTATTTTAAGTGTCTAATTTTCCTAATCTAATTCCCTCAGCATCACCAAACTTAATTCGACTACATTCCATTATCCTCGTTTTGCTTGTGTTGATGTTCATCTTATACCCTCCTTTCAAGACACTGTCCATTCTGTTCAACTGCTCTTCCAAGTCCTTTTCTGTCTCTGACAGAATTACAATGTCATCGGCGAACCTCAAAGTTTTTATTTCTTCTCCATGGATTTTAATACCTATTCCGAATATTTCTTTTGTTTCCTTTACTGCTTGCTCAATATACAGATTCAACAACATCAGGGAGTGTTTCCTTTACTGCTTGCTCAATATACAGATTGAACAACATCAGGGAGAGGCTACAACCCTGTCTCACTCCCTTCCCAACCACTGCTTCCCTTTCATGACCCTCGACTCTTATAACTGCCATCTGGTTTCTGTACAAATTGTAAATAGCCTTTCGCTCCCTGTACTTTACCCTTACCACCTTTAGAATTTGAAACAGAGTATTCCAGCCAACATTTTCTAAAGCTTTCTCTAAGTCTACAAATGCTAGAAACGTAGGTTTGCCTTTCCTTAATCTTTCTTCCAGGATAAGTCATATGGTCAGTATTACCTCACGTGTTCCAACATTTCTACGGAATCCAAACTGATCTTCCCAGAGGTCGGCTTCTACCAGTTTTTCCATTCGTCTGTAAAGAATTCGCGTTAGTATTTTGCAGTTGTAACTTAGTAAACTGATATTCGGTAATTTTCACATCTATCAACACCTGCTTCTTTGGGATTGGAATTATTATATTCTTCTTGAAGTCTGAGGGTATTTCACCTGTCTCATACATCTTGCTCACCAGATGGTAGACGTTTGTCAGGACTGGCTCTCCCAAGGCTGTCAATAGTCCCAATGGAATGTTGTCTACTCTGGATGCCTTGTTTCGACTCAGGTCTTTCAGTGCTCTATCAAACTCTTCACGCAGTATCGTATCTCCCATTTCGTCTTCATCTACATCCTCTTCCATTTCCATAATATTGTCCTCAAGCACATCGTCCCTGTATAGACCTTCTATATACTCCTTCCACCTTTCTGCTTTCCCTCCTTTGCTTCGAACTGGGTTTCCATCTGAGCTCTTGATATTCATACAAGTGGTTCTCTTTTCTCCAAAGGTCTCTTTAATCTTCCTGTAGGCAGTTTCTATCTTATCCCTAGTGAGATAAGCCTCTACATCCTTATATCTGTCCTCTAGCCATCCCTGCTTAGCCATTTTGGACTTCATGTCGATCTCATTTTTAAGACGTTTGTATTCCTTTTTGGCTGCTTCATTTACTGCATTTTTGTATTTTCTCCTTTCATCAATTAAATTCAGTATATATTCTGTTACCCATGGATTTCTACTAGCCCTCGTCTTTTTACCTATTTGATCCTCTGCTGCCTTCATTATTTCATCCCTCAAAGCTACCCATTTTTCGTCTACTGTAAATCGTTCTCCCATTCCTGTCAATTGTTCCCTTATGCTCTCCCTGAAACTCTGTACAACCTCTGGTTCCTTCAGTTTATCCAGGTCCCATCTCCTTAAATTCCCACCTTTTGCAGTTTCTTCAAGTTTAATCTACAGTTCATAACCGATAGATTGTGGTCAGAGTCCACAACTGCCCCTGGAAATGTCTTACAATTTAAAACCTGGTTCCTAAATCTCTGTCTTACCTTTGTCTCTGGAACCTTCTAGTATCTCCATGGTTCTTCCATGTATACAACCTTCTTTCATGATTCCTGAACCAAGTGTTAGCTATGATTAAGTTATGCTCTGTGCGACATTCTACCAGGCGGCTTCCTCTTTCATTTCTTAGGTCCAATCCATATTCACCTACTACGTTTCTTTCTCTTCCTTTTCCTACTGTCGAATTTCAGTCACCCATGACTATTAAATTTTCGTCTCCCTTCACTACCTGAATAATTTCTTTTATCTCACCAAACATTTCATCAATTTCTTCATCATCTGCAGAGCTAGTTGGCATATAAACTTGTATTACTGTAGTAGGCATGGGCTTCGTGTCTATCTTGGCCACAATAATGCGTTCACTATGCTGTTTGTAGTAGCTTACGCGCACTCCTATTTTCCTATTCATTATTAAAGCTACTCCTGCATTACCCCTATTGATTTTGTATTTATAACCCTGTATTCACCTGACCAAAAGTCTTGTTCATCATGCCACTGAACTTTACTAATTTCCACTATATCTGATTCTAACCTATCCCTTTCCTTTTTTAAATTTTCTAGTCTTCCTGCCCGACTAAGGGATCTGACATTCTACGCTCCGATCCGTAGAACGCCAGTTTTCCTTCTCCTGATAACGACGTGCTCCTGAGTAGTCCCCGCCCGGAGATCCGAATGGGGGACTATTTTACCGCCGGAATATTACCCAAGAGGACGCCATCACCATTTAACCACACAATAAATCTGAATGGCCTCGGGAAAAATTACGGCCGTAGTTTCCTCTTGTTTTCAGTCGTTCGCAGTACCAGTACTGCAAGGCCGTTTTGGTTAGTGTTACAAGGCGAGATCAGTCAATCATCCAGGCTGTTGCCCTGCAACTACTGAAAAGGCTGCTGCCCCTCTTCAGGTACCACACGTTTGTCTGGCCTCTCAACAGATACCCCTCCGTTGTGGTTGCACCTACGGTACGGCTATCTGTATCGTTGAGGCACGAAAGCCTCCCCACCAACATCAAGTTCCATGGTTCAATACTCTAATATCTATGTGTTTCTCCGAAAAGATAAACTCTTCGGAAAAGAGAGTTTTGAAAATATTGGCAAAAGGTAGAATGAGGAAGCTTGCACATTTCTTCCTAATGAATACAAAAAAACAAGTTCCGTTGTAGAACATATTATCTCATGCGCACTGCGAATGTAAAGATGTGTAATTGTTGAGAGAGTAGCGGGTAGATTTTAAAACACATTTGTGTGCTTTTCTATTGAAACAAGGCCGTGTGAATAGTTTTAGCCTTTTAGATGTGACCGTTTCCACTATACACAATATCTGATTTTGTGGACTTGGATACAGTGTGAAGCCCCGCGCGCTGCGATCAAAATCCCCAAACGCACGAGTAGGTAGTGAAAGAGACTGCAGGTTATGGTTTATAGACATGAGGCAATAAGCAAACCTATTAATTTAATCACGGTACGTACACATAGAGAGAAAACATACGTGCAAATATGTTTCGAAGACATGATAACTTCGTGCAACTAGCAGCAGACGATTCTGAACATAAATCAATGTGATACACTGTGAGGAAGTCTGTAAAGGGACTCGACGTCTTTTGATCACACGGTGGATGGTTTTACACAAGAATCACCATTCCAACGCGCACTTAACAATATTTGTACGAGGCGCTTTAAGGAGGAATCATCACATAACTGAAAATGTAACCTCCTCTCTATATTCGTTTCTATCTGAAATTTCGCCCACCTCTAGCTCCCACTCTATAAAATCTACGTATTATCAAAAACTATTTCCCTACAAACTGTTATTCAACTTAAATTCATATGCTAACCTTTGACTAAACAGAACCTAATTTGAAGTGAACTGTAATGCAACTTGTGTTTATGTTAAATGCGCAACTGAGTAAAACAATTACCTAATCAAAATTTCCACATACCTCGCGTCTTGGTAACATTGTCGCAAATTTCTCGAAAGCACAATAGCAAACAGCAAGCAGGCAGCGACAAGGCTAGATTTCTGCTTCTAAATACATATTCAAACTGTTGTATGTGGTTATGTGCAATGACAAACAGTGGGGTGGGGAGAGTAAATATTCCAATGAAATGATATTACGAGACAACGATTTTGGCATGAAATATATATTCAAAAAGACAAAGTAAATCTTCGCGTGATCTTCACACACAACATTGGTCTAAAAAATAGTATAGTTAACAAAGTGAACAATGATTTGTAAAATGTAGGATTTTGACAAAGAATTTCTATAAAAATCAAACAGCTTAATCAATTAGAATGATACACCTTGATTCTGGGAAGTGTGGTGAACTTTGTCTCAGCTCTAAGCAGATTAACTAGCTGATAGCAATCATTCCAAAAATTAGGTGCGCAGTGCTGCAGTCGTACCTCAAACTTCTTCTCTCGAAAGAGAGTTATATTACTTAAATTTATATTTCTTTCACCTGTCATTGTGCACATGATATTCATCCTTTGCTGTCCTTTCTTCACAGCACTATTTAACACGTCCACCACCTATCAGTCTTCAACTTAGAATGTATCAGACTGCACAATGGCAACGACTGTGACACGACAAGACCACAGATTCTTTAACAGTAATGTAACTTGCTCTCTCTTTGACGTGCTCATAGATGAGATACAAGAATCAAAATGTGACCACCTTACAAAGACTGAAGGAGAAGTAATACCAAACAGATCTGTGCTTGGGACCACAATGCAACAGAGCTGACCTAAAACGATGTTCACTTAAGAAGCCTTCGTTCGACTAATTATTGTGAAATATTCCTCAATATGGGACCCATACAATTTTTCTACCAACCTTCTGGGTTAAAGAAACAGAGTAATATTTTTTCAGCAAACAGATGTTTCTTTCGGCGCGCAATAGTCTTATGAATTGGAAAAGAGGGTAATGAATTTGATATACCATTACGAATCCTCCGCGGCACATGGAACTGTAGCTCTCAGAATAGAAATGTACACACATATTTTGATTTTTACTTACTATAAAAGTATGTTGAAGAATTAGTGACAGAAAACATAAGTAAGATACATCAAGAAAGGAAAATTTTGGAAATATCTGTGACATTTATTGACCAAACCATCGAGGCATTGAAACAGAGGATGAATTTACACGTCGTCTTATTCCAACAGCTTGACCATTATCTTTGCCAATCTGTCTGCTACTTTTCTTCCAAGGTGCTAGAGTCTCGCAAGTCCAAAGAGTCTCTCCTCACCAACATTGCAAGAAAATACACCGCTTGATCAAACGTGTAATTGACAATCAGATGTCACGGGAAGAGGAAACGATAATACCAAAGCGGGCAGGGAACATGGCTGTGTCATCAGAGAAGCAGAAACAGCAAATGGTTTAGTTAGTGGAGCTCAGTTACTTCCAATACGGAATACTCATTGGATGTCACCTAAGCAACAAATCCACCAAGGACATTTCAATATTTCAGACTTGTAAAGCTGCCAAAGACAGCTGCAGGTGATACCACTGTGAAGTGGAAACACAAAGGAACAATCTCAGCTGTACAAAGGTTGGGCAGACCTCGTGAACTGAAGGATAGGGACCGTCGAGCACTGTCGAGGGTGGTTGTCAAAAATCGCAGTGAATCAGTGGAAGGAATCACTCGTGACTTTCAAAGTCCTATCAGGAATCCAGTTGGAACAGTGACTGGAAGTATGACACGTGTCTGCAGTCAGCGCTGGGCGACGCTTGAGGCGGTGCAGAGAGTGAGACCACAGTGAACGACTGGAAAAGAGTGATTTGTAGCGATGAATCACACTACAACCTGTGGTAATCCAGCGGAAAATTTGAGTTTGGATGCTGCTCGAGGACATTACCTGTCATCACATGTGATGTCAGTAGTGAACTGCGGAGAAGGTGGAGTTACGATATGGGGGTGTTTTTCGTGGTTGGGGTTAGCGTCCACAGCAGACTCACGAAAACTCTACGTGCAGGAGGATACGTACACATTTCGCAGCACTGTGTATTGCATACAGCGCAGGAAAAGATGGGAGCGATGATTGTTTGTTTCATCATGACAATGCCACTTGTCATAAAGCAGCATATTTGAGGCAGTTGTTTGTCCTGAATTACTTTCCTGAAAACAGCTGACCTTCCCCCAGTTAAGTCCTGAACGTAATGTAATACCTTTTATAAGGGTAAGAACATCGATTTCACTACAGACACCAGCGTCCAGCATCCCTAACTTCTCTAGTTTAGCCTCAGACTTCAAACCGCAACATAGGAGAAGGATAGGTACACACCATTAATAGATACCCAGATACTTATTATCAGCCGCGCGGGATTAGCCGAGCGGTCTAGGGCGCTGCAGTCATAGACTGTGCGGCTGGTCCCGGCAGAGGTTCGTCCTCCCTCGGGCATGGGTGTGTGTGTTTGTCCTTAGGATAATTTATGTTCAGTAGTGTGTAAGCTTAGAGTCTGATGACCTTTGCAGTTAAGTCCCATAAGATTTCACACCCATTTTGAACTTATTGTCATACGGTACATAGCGATAAACTTAGAAGGATTTTAGAGTATGTACGTCGACGTGTCAGTCGTCACTGTGCCTTTCCGTCGCTACAGTGATGTGGTCTGTGGATGCGTTCGAAATTTACTGTCAACCCATTGCGAGAACAACCGAATGCGGTCCACCGGTTATAACACTCCTGTCCGCTACTGCGATACCATAACCTTAAAGTGGGAGGAGGTCGTGAAATAAAAACTATCTTGTTAAAGTGATTATGGTATAAAGCGACAGAGCAGTGTCACCCTCTGAGAGGAATTTTGTTACGTTGACCGTGTTGTACCTAACGGAGGTGGCTTATCGGAAGTGAAAGTTAGAATTACTTGAATGTTTACGTAGTAACAAACAATAATTTGCCTATCGACACTGTTCAAAGAGTAAGGAAAACGGTCGCCAGCCTAATTAGGCAAGAGAATTATTGACAGTCTTGTTTATGAAAATAAGTATGAGTGACTTTAACGGACAAACACAAACTATATTTTGCTATTCGCCAGTGCAATAAACTCTGTCACCTGCAAATGTTCACGTTAAAGAAAATGCTAACAGTTATAAGATAACATGGCTATTTGTATAATGGCATCAGGAAAGACATATACTTTTGCCTTCAAGGTTTGTTCTAACTGAATGGTCTCTATAATATTACTATCAACATTCAATGTAGAATCATAAATTCGGTACAGGTTCAATATTACTTTTCAAACATATGCCTATCTTATAAAAAAATTGTAAATGTAGTTCACTGCAAAATTATGAACTGGTAATAAGTTAAGTCTCTCTCTCTCTCTCTCTCTCTCAGCTAAATGCTTTTCTAATTAGAATGAAAGTTAAATGTATTTCACTAACAAAAAGTTTCTCACTGAATTTTGAATGAAAGAAGTTACTGTTTTGATAGATAGTGGTCTTTAGCATGAGCACAATAGACAAATTATAGATCCTGTTACAACATCAAAATGCATTTTTAATACACAAGGGGAGTCCAATATTGTACAGAAGTTCACTTGAATAGGAAGAGTAATTGAAACTTGCTATAAATAAGTATCTTTGGGCATTTGAACTACTATCAGTGGAGGTGGGGGGGGGGGGGGGGGGGGTTAATCTTGACCACTGTAACAGAGCATAGTAAACACACTTTCTATACACTAAAGAAACAAGGTATTAGTTATCAACTCTTACTGCAGTAAAACACAACTTGACATATCTGTAAGAAACTGACTCGCCTTTTGCGATTTGCAACAAGCAGCAATGTAATCATTTACTAAGCAAAACTTTACCATCCTCAGTTTTAAGAACTTTTAATTTTGAAATTGGCAACAATAGATTAATAAGCAGTTTTAATAAAAATTATTTTCAGCAGGCATTATTTGCTTTAGCTCACTCTCTTGCCACATTAACTTTCTTTCAATAAAGGACACTCGGTAAGCACTTTAGAGGGAGTAGGACCCTAATTGGATCTGTGACTGAGGATAAATCATGGTAGGTACAAGAGTTCAGTTAAATTTTACCTTGTATTTGAGTACACTAAACACCCAATGCGCTGATCCTTCTCTGTACGTTTTTTAGTGTTCCGTTACAGTGATTGCGCAATGTGGTGGGGAATGCATGTTGGTAGGTGGATTTGCAGGTAGAATTGCCGGACTCTGTTACTTCTTGGTGGCGATGATAGACATCAATTCCAGAATAGCTTCGGCTCTTTATTCATCCGTCCGAGACAGGAAAAGCCTCTCTCAGAACCAACACAACGTACAACTTTTATATGGGCAGTGCACAGTTTGGCAGCTCGTCCCCGACTGACTCTTTGTTCCACCTTTTCTACCTAGGCCAACCACAATTTGCGCGCGCTACTAAGTTCCGTTCCCGAGGGGAACCACACCACCTTTTACATACAAAATAACTAAGAATCCTAAGTGAATTTCAGCAGTTTACATAACAGCAAACAGTCATTTTAAATAAAACAGAACATTTGCACATATTGGTATTTCTACAAAAAAAACTATTTAAACAAAATTATTCAATCTCAAAGATAACCAAAGACATTAAGTGAGAAAGACAAACATATGATTTGCCCATATCGTATATATATTACGTAGGTCAAACTTCCCACATTCCAAAAGACATCAAGTTTATAACAAAGAAAAGAATAAACACTCCCATGGTATGGATTCAATCCAACAACATGTACAGAAACTCAACTATGTAACATTAAATAAAACAAAAGGCAAAATAAATCAGTAGAGTATTAGAGCTATGGTGTTACACAGTGTATTCACATACGTTTGCTGACGAAGCGTGACCTAGGGCCTTGTGTGTGTGTGTGTGTGTGTGTGTGTGAGAGAGAGAGAGAGAGAGAGAGAGAGAGAGAGTGTTCCTGATAACTCGGAAAGGCCTGAACAAATTCCAGCCAGAATGTCCGGTAAACATTGGCTCCCAAATGCATACTCTAACAGCTATGATCACGTGTTCTTCATTGATATTCTGAAGTACTGAAGTACTGGCCATAGCTCTTAAGATATTCAGTTTGGAGCCCATATTTATAAGACACTCTTTCTCCTTTTGGTCCATACCACCTCCTTTCAGTTTGTGGAAAGCAAAGAAGTGCTCACTGCTCTTAAAGAATGCGTTTTAGAACCCATCTTTACTAACCTATTTTGCTTCGGATATCATTCCTGTCCCATTCCAGAATATTGACTATCACTCCTAGGATACCCTATAGACTCTCTGAAGAGTAATGGTGGGAGAGGAACGGGCCTGAAATGTGAGCTTCTTCAAAGGGCATTTGCGTTCTAAGACATGGTCAGCATATCACAAGGACATTCTATCAATTAAGATAAGTATACCCAATTAGTGAAGTCTGCTGCCTTGGAGAGAAAATAAACGACCGAAGAAGTTAGGAGGTCAAAAAAAAACAGAGTATTACAGGACATTCCTGGCCAAAAGAAGTCCATTAGTATCAAACATCTACCTTAATCTGGGAAGAAATTTTGAAAATGTATGTTTGAAGCACAGCACTGAATAATAGTGAATTGCGGAAAACTGGAAAGGGAGAGAATGAAAGCATCTGAGATGTGGAGCAATGAAAGGATTTTGAAAAGAAGAAGTTGTAGGAAGACAGAATATATGTTTCACATCGAGAAATAACCTCCATGAGGCTTTAGCGAACTGTAAGAGGTAAAATCTGACGTGACGCATCAAACGTCAGAAAGTGATTAGACGAGAATTAATGACATACATGAATGATAAAGACTAGAATGTTCGTTAACGTTGTCTTCAAAAATCTCGAAAAGCTGTTGAACGACTTACTTCAAATTTTTGTACGATACTCATGTAAACCGTCGGTGTGTATAGCATTTAGCGTGTGTTTGTATGGCTGCCTATTGTATGTATGGCTGCCTAACGGAGGTAAAGGGCCTGTAAACTAGTAGACTGACCCTGCCCTTGACGTCTTATACCAGGGGATTTCCCTAAAACAAAGTACCGCGTTGTTTACTTCAGTTTAACACATTAAAACCAATAATTCTTATCGAGATTCTACTAGAATGAATCGCAACGGAATACAATAACTCGTTGGTTCATAAAAAACATGTAAATTTCAAAAATAGTGCAAAAATGAAATACACGATATTCAATCTTACACCGCAAGTAATTTCGTGATTGGCAGAACACGTGTTTGACTTCCGTCATTAGGTGGACAAAAAGTTAGGTGATGCTGATTAGCGGTGGGAAACAGAAGACCTACAGTTTGACTAGCACTTTGAGAAAAAAGCTCAGTGGGCAATCAAATGGAACACATTTAATGTGAGTGTTTACCTATCCGCCGAACTGTATTGCTCGTATCACCTATTGAAGCACGGACAACTGTTGTGCTGCACCTATGATCTGCTCGTCGGAGCGTTGGCCGTAACTGCAATCCTACTCAGTGGATACAATAAGCCGTCTACAGACTCCCAGGGCAGAAATTACTTCTGTACAAGCATGAACACGAGTTAAGATTTGTGTTTGCTCACTACGCAGGAACAGAAATAAGGAAAAAGTATTCTGCCACCAAAGAAGCACTTCAATATGTGGCAGACTCCACAGAAAGCTAAGGAATCGTTACTCGAGTAAGCGGAATAGCAACTCTGTCTCAGAGAAACGCCTCACAAGTTTCCCCCGTCGAAAGAAATGATTCTAAAAATGTGACCAGCAGCTTCTCAGCCGTGGCTCTCGCCAGCGGAGTGCCTCCTAAACATCTCCGGAGGCAAGGGTCGCCGATTGCTGCCGGCATGGAGGCCCCTCTATCTCCCGCCATACGCCGCTCCCAGCTGAAGACGCCTAGCGTCTTACGTTTGCGCTCCAGGCGACGAATCCCAGGGAGCGTTACAAAACATTACCTCTCACTAACTGGGTCACGTATCAGCTAGCCAGTCACGTCATCTCGCGGTTAAGGCGCTCAGTCCGGAACCGCGTGACTGCTACGGTCGCAGGTTCGAATCCTGCCTCGGGCATGGATGTGTGTGATGTCCTTAGGTTAGTTAGGTTTAAGTAGTTCTAAGTTCTAGGGGACAGATGACCACAGATGTTAAGTCCCATAGTGCTCAGAGCCATTTGAACCAGTCACGTCAACCACATACTCCTTTCAGAAGAATTTCGGGAGGGCTCCATTTCCCTTCCTTAAAGCGTCTGCCCTTCCTTCGGCTGAACGTGTGCTCCGGTGCGTCAGTGAAAAGATTCGAAAGAGGTCAGCTCTCGAGCATCATTGGCGACTCCGCACATTCCTTCACACTAAACAGATGTCCTTTCGCATTCTTCCGCCCCCGACGCACTTTCTCCAGGTAGGCTTTTCCGTCTCGCGACATAGCAGCTTCCATTTACTCTCTGCCCATAACGGGGGATTTGCGGCCTCTAGGGCTATAAACCACTGCTGACATGCACTGTTCACTTTCAGGGGAATACGCTGAGGTGACAAAATTATGGGATAGCGACACTCATTTACACAGATAGTGGCAGTACCGCGTATAAAATGTGCGAAAGGGAAATGGATTGCCGGAGCTGTCATTTGTGCTCAGGTTATTCACGTTAAAAGGTTTCAGATGCGATTATAGCATTTCGGGCATTAACAGGCTTTGAATGTGGAATGGTAGTTTGAGCTAGACGGAGGGGACATTCCATTTTGAAAATCGTTAGGGAATTCAGTATTCCGAGACCCACGATGTCAAGAATAAACCGAGAATACCAAATTTAAGGCGTTGCCTCTCACCACGGACAATGCAGTGGCCGAAAGCCTTCTCTTAATGACCAAGAGCAGCGGCGTTTGTGCACAGTCGTCACAGCTAACAGACTAGTAACATTGAATGCAGTAACCGCACAAATCAATGTGGGACGTATTCGTTAGGACACTCCGGCGAAATCGGCAGTTAATGGAATATGGCAGCAGAGGACCGATACGAGTGACTTTGCTAACATCACGACATCACCTGAGCGTCTTTCTTGGGCGCGTGACCATGACAGTTTGACTCTTAGACGATTGGAAAACCGTGACCTTGTCAGATGAGCCCGGATTTCGGTTGGCAAGTGCTGATCGGTAGGGTTCGAGTGTAGCACAGACCCCACGAAGCCATGGAGCCAAGTTGTGAACAACGCACTGTTCAGGATTGTGATGGCTCCATAATTGTGTAGGCTGTTTTCTCACGGAACGGACCGGGTCCTCTGGTACCGATGAACAGGTCATCGACGGGAAATGGTTATTTTCGACTGCTTCGAGACCACTGCAGCCATCATGGAGTCCATGTTCCAATACAGCGATGGAACGTTTAAGAATGACAATGTGCCATGTCAGTGGTCCACAATTGTTCGCAATTCTGGACATTTTGAGCGTATGGTTTGGCCACACAGATATCCCGACATGAACTCCATCAAACAATTGTGGCACATAATCGAGAGTTCCGTTCGTCCACTCCGGCAGCTTTTTTTTTCAGTTATGGACTGCTGCAGGGTAAGCATGGCTCAGTATGTCTGCAAGGGACTTCCAACAATCTGTTGAGTCGATTCCTCGCCTAGCTGCCGCACTAAGCCGCCACGACACTACACTGTGAGGTACCCCGTAACTCCCACGACCCCAGTGTCTATGTCCGTCTCTGCACAATATGACAAAATGTTTCCCAGTCCCTCCTCAGCCAATAGTGGCTTCCGAGGAATGCGAAGCCATTTGGCCCTTTGTGTCAGTGCTGATCCCTAATAATTTCTGTTATACACGCAGTATAACAGAAATTATTAGTACGTGGTGCTAGCAAGTAATAGCCAATGAACTGATTAATTCGTTTTTGCATAGTAAAAGTGATCTAATGTAAACAAAATGTATGGTGGCAAAATCTTGCCGCCCAACACTATAATTGACTTTCCGATGTGTATACGCTACATATTTTTAAATATGTATAAAATGTAAATACATGTATGTATCTGTAGTAACGTATAAAGACAGACGCATAACGTTGTTTCCAAAAACTTCAAAAAATTCTTGAACTATTTACTTCAAAATTAATACAACAGTCTTCTGGACATATGCGTTCAGATGGACCTGACTACATTATTGTTGAATTATATATGGTTTATAATTGTATACACAACATATGATGGGGAATTTCGTTTGCAAGAATCTCCATACGTTCTTGACCACGTTACTTCAAATTTCTACAGTATTCTGTAATAAATGATAAGACACACATGGGCTACTTACCTTTACTTATATACGACATGTGTTTCAGAGCTGTAGCATACCGTATGTATTCGGTAGTGAGTAACGAATAATTTGACTGGCTCGAAGTACTGAATCGTTATCATAAATACGTTTCGTTGCTACCATCTATCGATACGGCCTCTTTGACGGAAACTAATAAGCAGCATGCGTATATTGGAATGCGGCAACGGTGAAAGCGATACGAATCGTACGGATAGGGACTGTATGGCGTTGCCACTCGACTCCGCATGCAGAATGGAACTTGTTACCGTTCTTTGAATTCGGCTCGGCTCACTCGTTTCTACTCAGCCATCTTCGAAATACTTAAGAATGCGTGCGCATCGGCGCAGTAGTTGCTGTTTAGGAAGTATGATTTGCGTTGTACACGCTTTAGAGTCGTGTAAATTTAGTTTCATTTAAAATAGTGTTTTTGGAATTGGAATATTCGGTTTTAATATTTACTGTGAGGTGAGTAATTCATACAGACCTGCTGGACGAATTTTAAGTGTGTAGCTCTACGAGTTAGATGGTTATTATTTATTGTAAGATGTTCTAGATCTTAATTCTTATTTCGAGTTTGCAGATTAATCCTACATGACTCTGAGATCCGACTTTAATGGCAAACACACGTTTTTTTATTGTTTTGCCTGCAACTGTTTCAATTTAGTGGTTATTATTTGTTTTTTCATCTAGTATACAAAATATTGTATAAAAAGTATAAAAAATGTCATCTTCAAATGTGATATTTTTTCACTCGTGTCGACATTAACAATAAAATGACGTCCTAAAAAAAAGCACAACAGTCCCACGGTTCGCAAATGCAGCGCTACAACTACGATCGATCACATTCTACAACTGCGATCGGCCTTACGGGCGGCGATGGAAACAGCCGATAGTGGCCACGAAATATTGCGACCGGTTCCGACATTCCCTGAGCGAACTTCGGGCCATGCCGCCCCCTCCCCCCCCCCCCCCCTCCCTCTTATCACGGCCGGCCGCTGTGGCCGAGCGGTTCTAGACGCTTCAGTCTTGAACAGCACGACCGCTACGGTCGTAGGTTCGCATCCTGCCTCGGGCATGGATGCAGGTGATGTCCTTAGGTTAGTTAGGTTTAAGTAGATGTAAGTTCTAGGGGACTGATGCCCTCAGAAGTTAAGTCCCATAGGTCTCAGAGCCATTTGAACCATTTATATACTGAGCACAACATTGCTGGATGCTGAGTGTGTAAGAGTGCATAATAAGCTAAACGACGAATCTGGTGATGCGCCTCGCCTTTCCATCACCAGCGACGGCTCGAGTACTCGGGTATCGAGGCCCTGTCGGGCAGCCGCCGTACACTGCTTCGTGAACTCAAGTCCGTATTATTGGGATACTTTGGATGTGACGAGCGGTATACAGCTGACTACACTAGAATGCAATTATGTAATTTACTGTGTAAGTGGGAAGTACAAGATATTTGTCTGTGCTACAGGTAATACCCCTGATATGAGAGCAGCAGATCGTTTGGCGGGCTGTGAACATCTGCCTTCTGTCGCGCACGCACTTAAGAGCAATGGAAATACTGTAAAAAAATCGCAGAACACTTCCATAGAAGCTCATTGTCTACAAAACAATTAACCTCAATGAAGAGCAGTTCAAGACTGGAGGAAAACCTTTGAAACTGAAAATGGACGTCGGCACTGGGTTGAACAGCGCGTCGGAGATCCTCGAAAGGATTTCTGTTCTGCAAGAACCTCTTGAAGCGGCGCTTGGACTTCTTTACAATCCTGTGGAAAGTCTCCTTGAAACTTAATGGCAAGCCGTACCAGGAGTTCTTAAAATTTTAAAGCGTTTTAAACAGCTTACAGAAGAAATGTCCTAGCAAACACAAGTGTCTGTTTCAAAGGTGCTAGCAGCCACCGACAGTGTAGCGAGGATATTTGGCAACATACATACTAACTTAAATACGGAAATAGCAAAGAACTTTCTGTTTAAGCTAATTACCGAATTTAATAACCGATTTAAAAACTGTGTAGACAACTGGTTCTTTCTGAAGCGTCCCTGTTAGATCCAAGACTTACGAGGGTTGCTTTTAAAGACGAATCTCCTTACGAGTAAGCCAAATATTCATTAAAAACTCAATTATGAAAAAGTATTTATTGAAGGAAACCATTTGAAATAGAGTTGACTGAGTCCGTATAGCCCATTCCTTATGACAAAGAGGACTCAATTCAGAAATAACTTGACAACGTCAAACTCTACATAATCTGTTACCAGCAAAATTTCAATGATGAAATACGTGGAAGATAAGTTATTAAGTAGGCTCGAGCGTCCTTTAAAGTGGTGGCAGGCGGGAATACTCCTCTATCCTGAGCTGTGATGCTTAGCAACAAAATACTGATGTGTCATGGCTATTTTCGTCAAAGAGGCCATTCTCAAAATCAGGTCAAATACTGTGTGACAGGCGAAGTTCTCCGAAGCCGAAATACATGGATAAAATTTTAAACTTGAACCAAAGGTTTCTGTAAGAAACAATTGTGATACAATATGTATTTTTTGACTGATTGTTATGATATAGCCTGCATCTGTTGGTTATAGAAAAAAGACTTCCCAACCGAACTAAAACCGTAGACACGCTATTCAGCATACCGGGTTCAATATGTATCGCATTGACCGCCTTCTTCCAAGTTTCCGATGACTGATTTACAGTATTTTCATATAGTATATAATTAAAATATATTTACATAAGTCAGCCCAACCGGGAAAAAACTTGATAGTGGAGCCCCTCCTCATCTTCAACCGTTTGATATGGGACGTCAGAATTTAAAAAAAATCGCGATTTTTCAAAAATATTTTCATTTTGTAACAGATATCTTCCTGAAGATTTTCTTATATAAAACTTATATAAGGAGCTACTTTTCATAACGCATTGTGTCCCAAAAAGTAAATTTTTCAGGAGAAGCGAAAAATGTATACGGCAAAAATATTAGATTAATTTTTACGTATTTTACACTAAATACTCAGGTAGGGCTGTTGATAAAAATGTGTTTAATACAAGGATATTGCTTTTTATACTTCCAAACCATGAACACTTTAGTTGTTCATGGTTCTGTTGGACAATCTGCATTTTGATGTAAACTATTTTGGACATCATGCCTTTCGATTAGTTTTCAGTGACATAGAACTGGTAAAAATACTTTTTATCTATTTTTATTGTTTGAAAACAACTTTTTAACATTCAGTAAAACATTTTAACACCAAAAGTAAGAACAAAAACGAAAATGTGCTTCACTTACAATAACAAAGTTCACAATATTTTTCCCAAAAGAGCTCCTTTTCTAAACAATCACGATAGTATCTTGGGAAATAAATTCGCTACAAGGAAGGCTGATAGTCTGAGTGAAAATTCAAGTGTTTCATTTTCTCTCCAGTTGTTTCCATATCTGAGGCTTAGTACTTTTTCCACATCGTCTTTCTTTTCTTGTTTCAACCTCATCAGTGATGACACTTTGGATATATTTGATAGTTTGTTCAAGTTGTATCCACGTTTACCTAATGGCAAAAAGCGCTTTGAACGATCATCAGAATAGTAGGTGATGTTCGTCCAAATACTCTGTCAGGAGGTAAATAGGAAGTGGAAAGCAGATAAGTACATCAGTTACATACACTGGAGATTCTTTGAAATTTTGGGAGAGGTTGTACCTGCTGTAAATCAAAAGCAAATGTCATGCTACAGTCATACATTTGCTTCATTAATTTTTGAAAGACTCTAGCTCTTAATTTATGTGACCCTAGTTCAATCATTAGCTTATTCTTTGTGTTGATGTCTGTAGCAGTTTTCATTTGTTGATACATTCTATGGCAGAAGCAACAGATGTCATTTGGAGGAAATCCGAAACCCAGATTAAATTTTGTATTAAATATTTTCGTAAAAAAATGTTTTCTTCACTTTCAGATCAGTTGTGACTGAACCGTAATACGCGAGGAAAAGTCTGTTAACACTCAGGTCACTTGGCAGATAAAGGCGCTGGGTCTTACTTCTGGAGTAGTGACTCTCCCTTGCTTGTAGATAAATGAATTCAGTTACCTTTTTCTTTTTGCACTAATTTCCAGCTTTATGGTCTCTTCCTCTCTTGTCAAGCACTCCTTCACCAGTTTCAAGGAAATAAGCGATGGTATTCGCTCTTCTTGACCAATGCCAGAAAGCTTCCCGAAGAAAGCAGCACACGCAGGAGCCATACCACATTTTGAATAAACCTGAAAAGCATTAAAGGTAGCAATTATAATGTTATTCTTCTAACACGTTATATCAGGATAATAATTATAAATTTGACGATTTTTTACTTACATGATACTGCGCTGTTAGAGCAGTTGATTTAGTTTTCGGATCATTTTGTACTCTCCTGCGCTTAGGACTGCTCACATTGAGAATACTGGTAAGTACAAATAGATTAATTTGTATAGCTTTGTAATAACAGTAATTTTAATAATCTTTTCTCTTTCCTCATACTAGAGGTCAAAATGCTATTTGTTGAATATGCTACTTTTCAGTGCTTTTTCTGATGGTGTTAAAATGCGTTTAGACACAATCTAATTGCAGGAGCGTGTAGAGCGGGTGATAAAATACCGGATTTCCTATCAAACTCAATTTTGTCCACCAGTGGACGTAATGCGTTTAGAAAAGTTGCTCCTCACATGTCCGAGGACGTGTAAGACATGTTATTTGGTCTTACGAGTGCCACGCCTCTTCACACAGAATTCTATCGCCCGTCACTGTATTTTGCTCTGTGGAATTCAAACATGTATATTTTGCAGTGGAAGCCATCAAACCTGTATTTAGGACAGTGGAAAGATTAAGATGTCCTGTGGTGCCACTTCTGCTCCAAGTCGATCGGTCTGACATCCTAAGCCCTTAAAAAAAGGAAAAAAGCAAAAAATGAATACTTGGTAGGATTGTTTGTAACCGGGAGAATAAGAAGCCCTCACAAAAGTTGCACTCTTTATTGTCTACTACATAATAACTTCCTCTTTCATGTGCTATAAAATTAAATACAGGAAACATAAAAGCAGTAAACAGACAAACAAGGCAGTACACATTTCTTCAGTGTTTAGGTCCCGGAATTTTTTCTCTCTAAACTTCCAACAGCTTGACACAAAGTGCTTACTTTTCTACGAAAAGTTCCTCACACATTTCACTACATGACAAATCAAAATTTCGTTGTCTAACACTGAAAAAGCTGTTAATACGAACAGTACCCAAGATTGGTGTGGTTTCTCGATTTGATTACGTCTACTATGTCACTAAAACGAAATAGACCTTTCCAATATTGCAGCACGCCAAATAAACGAGACTATTTTGGCACAAATGGTCATTTTTATTCATTTACATAAACAACACGACAGAATAAAATTCATGAAGTACGAATGTCAAATGCACATCAGCAAAAAGTTTTATGTTAGGAAATAGTTTCACACTTCATTCATACCCTCTAGTTTCTCAAACATGATATCGAAAAGTAGTAGTAGTAAGAAATTTTTATATAAATTTGGAATCTTCATATTCTTCTATTTAATTTGTGTGATATTGCCGTTCCTTTTCCTTCTTCGATCTAACAAACAAACTTCTCGTCACTAATTTTGTAATTATTCTTACAACTGCCAAAACATAATTCTATGGTTAACTTCACTATCCCTGCCAGAATCAACAGTTTAGGTACACCGCGTTTATTCTCCAGTTAGGCGTTATTACTTGCTCGTACTACACGGTGACTGTTCAACTGGCTCTTAGTAATATAGCTTTCTGGCAAATATTTTCTGTCAAAATTTCATTTTCTTGGATACACTGAGAAAACATGAAATCTTTGTTACCTGTTCTTCCTGTTCGTCGTTTATTTATACTCTGCTAGTCTGGATCTATGGATTTCGCAAATAATTATAAAAACGCTTATCAATGGTACACCCAGTCAACCACTATACACAAACAGCGATGGGATTCACCCTTTCTGGTCCATTCGGCTCAGCTCGTATAGCCACGTCCCCTTTTGTGTGCTGGAAATATTTGTGTTTGTTTGTTTCTTATTTCCTCTTCCAGCTGTTTTTAGTTGTTCTCTTGAATTTATTGCCATGATGCATTGGTGTATATTCCACACTATCCCATGTTCCACATTCATGAATATCTTTCTCTCTCTCTCTCTTTGCCATGAGAGTGTTGTTGTGCTTTTACAGGAAGACACTAACTTTCTATAGTAATTACAGCAGTTTTGATGAATCTGTTGTGAAGTATAAATACCTGGTTTTACAATTCCCATTACTTATTCATTCGTATTTACAGGTGTGCAATGTCCACTTTCGGAAAGATGATCTTCTTTGGGAAACACAAATTTGAAAATTCAGGACAAATATTAAGTCCCCCCTGCCAAAAGCCACATTTGAAGCCAGACTGTCCTCACTACTTATTAAAAAAAGAGAGCAGACGTGAAGGGCCGAAGCAGAAAAAGTGTAAGCTAGAAAATGAACGACTAGGAGGAGAACTACAGTATACTTTGTCTATCTCGCGTCCGTCGCCCGTCGTAAGTTAATATAACATTATTGTTATTATTATTTTTTTATTGTTGCCGACATACGTGATGGGCCTTAATAAAAATGAAATTTCATTTAATTTTGATTTACGATTAAATGCTTTCCTGAAGTTCTCCTTTTTAACAATATTAATCTCAAATTATTGGTTACGGTAATGAATGATAGACTCGCTGAATCTTAAAACGTGAGTATATAAGCTGAACAATGTAATAAACTTTTCATATTAATTTCCTCGGCTAGTCAGCTCACTTTAAAGTAAAAGATCTTTAGCTATTAATTACAATTGCGGCCCACACACGCGCGAGAGTACTTTTTCTCTTACCTCCGTTAACCATTTCCACGCAGTCGGAGTCCTGGCCCTGGCTGTCGGCTGTGGTACTGAAAATGAGAATCTTAAAGCGACGTATTTCTGCAACTTCGTGCGGCCGTGGAGAAAAATTAATATTATGTTAATAGCGGGCGAGTATTTCGCCTCCGCTAATTTTTCATAATTTAATATCGCCAGGTAATGGTGCCGTTGGCTGCATCGGCCGCTGCGGGTGTTGGACTGTAAATTACTTGAATGCAGGTTAATTCATAGAAGGCGGACATGAAATCGGGATCACCTCTTACAAATTAAAAGCACACAATAAGATTAACTCAATGTATAATTTGCTTAACTCATACAAATATGCTTACATTTGCCAGCACTCGCAAGATGTCCGTCTATACACAATCAAGACAAGAGAAGAACTGAAGACGACTAAAAAATTGACACCTCTTTAGATCATTTTGTCATAACTTATTTCTTTGCAATCGAAACTTACATAGCGAAATTATTATTTTACGGCTACATGATAAAAATATATTATTCAATTTTTAAATGTCTCTTCTTTATAAATACTGTTTTTTAAGTCTTTTCGTAATATAGCACTGGGGACGCTACATCTACTAAAGGAAGACTACGATGTAGCTTTCAGCTTCAGTTCTTTAGAAGAGTTACTGTTACTTGCCAAGAAGTCGAATGCCCTGTGAGTGGAGTGTAACACAAAGGAAGAGTGAGTTTATGTATTTTTTGAAGATCACAAGAAACCCAGAACCACTGGTCACTCATTCTGTTGTTGTAGATACATACTTAAATATCTCATTCTCTAAGAAATATTTGCAACTTAAGGTATTAGAAAATATGTCTCTTCCCAGGGCAGTAAATGCTATATAAGAAACTGTGAGTCTGTGGCAAGAGTTTTCAGACATAGATTCTGGGTGCTCACAAAGTTGCATAAAGAATGTAGTAGAGCTAGTGACAGACAATTTAGTACTGCTCAGAAATTAAATGAAGGAGTGTGAAAAGGAAATGTTAGAATTTATATTTGAACAAATTGGTGCTCACAAAGTTGCATAGAGAATGTAGTAGAGTTAGTGACAGACAATTTAGTACTGCTCAGAAATTAAATGAAGGAGTGTGAAAAGGAAATGTTAGAATTTATATTTGAACAAATTGGTCTTATAAGTGTAAAAAATGAATCATAAATTTAGTTCCACCTTCATGATATTTTGTTGGTTATTGTTTCCTATTTCTTCTGATGCCTATAAGTTTGAACGTAGCAGTTCATTACTGAAAAGTTTGGGGCAAATAACTTCCTACCTTATGCGAAACAGTAATTTCAGTATTTGAATGTCAATGATGTAAAAGTTGTTTTGAATGCTGATGAAATTCATCTAAACTCTTACATGGATTGCAAAGGAGATATTGGGCTTGTCGTATAATTCAGTACATGCTCCAAAGTTAGCAATTGTGTTTATGTTGCAGAATGTAAGGACTGATTACAGAGATGTCGCTCACGTTCTACCAGTGTAAAGCACTTCTGCTAAGTTGTTACATGAAGTGTTATTAGCCATAATAAATGGCCTTGAAGTTGGGGCTATAGGACCTTAGTGTTGCAACTGACAACAACAAGATTAATAACAAAACAATGCCAGTGTTTTCTGTGGAGAAAGTTATTAATATAGTTTTTAAACATCCATGTAATACTGATTTTCCAATTTTCTTTGTGCTCGACCTAGTTCACATCTTGAAATGTGAAACGAGTGTGTGGCTGTATCAGAAAAATGAAGACAGAGATGTGTTCTGTCCTCAGTTTCCAGTCAGAGAGAAACTGGGAGAAAAAAGTTTTCTGTAGTTTCTTTTAAAACACTAAAAGAACTTAATGACATAGATTCCAGTTTCATTGTTAAATATGGTCATACACTTACTATCAATGAAACCATTTTGTCCTACAACATATAGAAACATAGCATGAAGCTAGTGTGGCAAATATTTAATCAGCATATTTCAGAGGACCGTGGCGTAGTTAATAGTAAATTTAATTGGCAACATGGGTCATCAGCAGCTGAGGACATTAGAATAATAACAGGATAGTTTGAAACAATGACTGTCAAATCAGTGTTTAAGGGGAACACAAGCAGAACCCATTTGTGGTTCCTTTGACAGCTGGTAGTGTCTCTATGATATTTTTGCAATCTTTTATAGACTGGCGTGATGCGTGGAAAGCTAAATGTCTGTCAAGTGGATTACAAGAGATACATTATTTGCCATTACAGAAATTCATCCTAACTGCACCGAAGAGCTAGATATGACGTGTTTATTGACAGCCAAGCTTCAAACTGATGTACTTGAGTGGCGTTCTGGGAAATATAGACAGCTAGCAGGTTCATGGTATAATGTTTCAGTGACACCGGTTTATGAAGGAGAAAAGAAGCTTCGCATTCAAACTGTAATGCATCTGCTTTTAAGCTCTACTTCTCATGGAAACATCACGGTAGGGACCATTAAAATTTTTATATTTTCAGAGGCTGAGGAGACAGACTCTGTTGGGAATAGTCCAATAAGACATGTCGGAACCAACCCTGAAATTTTTTACACGGGAATAAAAGGAAAGAAGTGCAGCAAAAATTTTAGCTGCTAAGAGGCACTGCAAGAATTATAAAAACAGCTGTAAATTGCCAAATTCGTAGCGCACTACTGGCGCTGTAGCAGCTGAGCATGTGCAAGTAGGTACACAACACACGCACTCGAGGTCGGCGGTACATCTGTAAACAGGAAACACGACCCAATCCGACAGCAATTTGTAAAGAACGTTTCAGATTACCGTTCTTTGATAGTTTCTCTGACACTATAGCACACAAATATCAGTCTCAGTTGCTCAAATTTCCTGGTGTTTACCAGGTTTCGGCTAAATTTATCTAGCCTTCTTCAGGAGCATAAAACTGCTATAACACGCCAGAGTAAGGCGCAGTCAACATTAAAAGTAAAAGCTAAAGTACCGTTGTACCATGTCGAATTAAAACTACTTATCTGAAGTTCTGCCTCGGCATATCTTCACCAAGCGGTCAGTTAGCAGCGGCAACTACATCTACATCTACAGTCATACTCCGCAAGCCACCCAACGTTGTGTGGCGGACGACACTTTACGTGCCACTGTCATTACCTCCCTTTCCTGTTCCAGTCGCGTATGGTACGCGGGAATAACGACTGTCTGAAAGACTCCGTGCGCGCTCGAATCTCTCTAATTTTACATTCGTGATCTCCACGGGAGGTATACGTAAAAGGAATCAGTATGTTCCATACCTCTTCCAGAAACGCACCCTCTCGAAACCTGGCGAGCAAGCTACACCGCGATGCAGAGCGCCTCTCTTGCAGAGTCTGCCACTTGAGTTTCCTAAACATCTCCGTAACGCTATCACGGTTACCAAATAACCCTGTGACGAAACACGCCGCTCTTCTTTGGATCTTCTCTATCTCCTCCGTCAACCCGATCTGGTACGGATCCCACACTGATAAGCAATACTCAAGTATAGGTCGAACGAGTGTTTTGCAAGCAACCTCCTTTGTTGATGGACTACATTTTCTAAGGACTCTCCCAATGAATCTCAACCTGGTACCCGCCTTACCAACAATTAATTTTATATGATCATTCCATTTTAAATCGTTCCGCACGCATACTCCCAGATATTTAACAGAAGTAACGGCTACCAGTGTTTGTTCCGCAATCTTATAATCATACAATAAAGGATCCTTCTTTCTATGTATTCGCAATACATTACATTTGTCTATGTTAAGTCTCAGTTGCCACTCCGTACACCAAGTGCCTATCCGCTGCAGATCTTCCTGCATTTCGTTACAATTTTCTAATGCTGCAACTTCTCTGTATACTACAGCATCATCCGCGAAAAGCCGCATGGAACTTCCGACACTATCTAGTAGGTCATTTATATATATTGTGAAAAGCAATGGTCCCATAACACTCCCCTGTGGCACGCCAGAGGTTACTTTAATGTCTGTAGACGTCTCTCCATTGATAACAACATGCTGTGTTCTGTTTGCTAAAAACTCTTCAATCCAGCCACACAGCTGGTCTGATATTCCGTAGGCTCTTACTTTGTTTATCAGGCGACAATACGGAACTGTATCGAACGCCTTCCGGAAGTCTAGAAAAATAGCATCTACCTGGGAGCCTGTATCTAATAATTTCTGGGTCTCATGAACAAATAAAGCGAGTTGGGTCTCACACGATCGCTGTTTCTGGAATCCAAGTTGATTCCTACAGAGTAGATTCTGGGTTTCCAAATACGACATGATACTCGAGCAAAAAACATGTTCTAAAATTCTACAACAGATCGACATCAGAGATATAGGTCTATAGTCTTGCGCATCTGCTCGACGACCTTTTTGAAGACTGGGACTACCTGTGCTCTTTTCCAATCATTTGGAACCTTCCGTTCCTCTAGAGACTTGCGGTACACGGCTGTTAGAAGGGGGGCAAGTTCTTTCGCATTATAAGTGTAGAATCGAATTGGTATTCTGTCAGGTCCAGTGGACTTTCCTCTGTTGAGTGATTTCAGTTGCTTTTCTTTTCCTTGGACACTTATTTCGACGTCAGCCATTTTTTCGTTTGTGCGAGGGTTTAGAGAAGGAACTGCAGTGCGGTCTTCCTCTGTGAAACAGCTTTGGAAAAAGGTGTTTAGTATTTCAGCTTCACGCGTGTCATCCTCTGTTTCAAAGCCATCATCATCCCGGAGTGCTGCTTCGAGCCACTTACTGATTTAACGTAAGACCAGAACTTCCTAGGATTTTCTGTCAAGTCGGTACATAGAATTTTACTTTCGAATTCACTGAACGCTTCACGCATAGCCCTGCTTACGCTAACTTTGACATCGTTTAGGTTCTGTTTGTCTTAGAGGTTTTGGCTGCGTTTAAACTTGGAGTGAAACTTTCTTTGCTTCCGCAGTAGTTTCCTAACTTTGTTGTTGAACCACGGTGGGTCTTTCCCGTCCCTCACAGTTTTACTCGGCACGTACCTGTCTAAAACGCATTTCACAATTGCTTTAAACTTTTTCCATAAACACTCAACATTGTCAGTGTCGGAGGAGAAATTTTCGTTTTGATCTGTTCGGTAGTCTGAAATCTGCCTTGCTAAACAGATAAACCTTCCTCCCGTTTTTTAAATTTTTATTAACTTCCATATTCAGGGATGCTGCAACGGCCTTATGATCACTGATTCCCTGTTCTGCACTTACAGAGTCGAAAAGTTCGGCTCTGTTTGTTATCAGTAGGTCCAAGATGTTATCTCCACCAGTTGGTTCTCTGTTTAATTGCTCGATGTAATTTTCCGATAGTACACACAGTATAATGTCACTCGATGCTCTGTCCCTACCACCGTCCTAAACGTCTGAGTGTCCCAGTCTATTTCTGCTAAATTGAAATCTCCACCTAAGACTATAATATGCTGAGAAAATTTATGTGAAATGTATTCCAAATTTTCCCGCAGCTGTTCTGCCACTGATGCTGCTGAGTCGGGAGGTCGGTAAAAGGAGTCAATTATTAACCTAGCTCGGTTGTTGAGTGTAACCTCCACCCATAATGATTCACAGAAACTATCCACTTCTACTTCACTACAGGAAAATCTACTACTAACAGCGACAAACACGCCACCACCGGTTGCATGCAATCTATCCTTTCTAAACACCGTCTGTGCCTTCGTAAAAATTTCGGCTGAATTAATCTCTGGCTTCAGCCAGCTTTCTGTACTTATAACGATTTCAGCTTCGGTGCTTTCTATCAGCTCTTGAAGTTCCGGTACTTCACCAACGCAGCTTCGACAGTTTACAATTACAATACCGATTGCTGCTTGGCCCCCGCATGTCCTGACTTTGCCCCGCACCCTTTGAGGCTGTTGCCATTTCTGTACTTGCCCGAGGCCATCTAACCTAAAAAACCGCCCAATCCACGCCACACAGCCCCTATTACCCGTGTAGCCGCTTGCTGCGTGTAGTTGCCTCCTGACCTATCCAGCGGAACCCGAAACCCCACCACCCTGTGGCGCAAGTCGAGGAATCTGCAGCGCACACAGACGCAGAACCGTCTCAGCCTCTGATTCAGACCCTCCACTCGGCTCTGTACCAAAGGTCCGCAGTCAGTCCTGTCGACAATGCTGCAGATGGTGAGCTCTGCTTTCATCCCGCTAGCGAGACTGGCAGTCTTCACCAAATCAGATAGCCGCCGGAAGCCAGAGAGGATTTCCTCCGATCCATAGCGACACACATCATTGGTGCCGACATGAGCGACCACCTGCAGATGGGTGCACCCTGTACCCTTCATGGAATCCGGAAGGTCCCTTTCCACATCTGGAATGACTCCCCCCGGCATGCACACGGAGTGCACATTGGTTTTCTTCCCCTGTGTTGCTGCCATATCCCTAAGGGGCCCCATTACGCGCCTGACATTGGAGCTTCCAACTACCAGTAAGCCCACCCTCAGCAACTGCCCAGATCTTGCAGACTGAGGGGCAACCTCTGGAACAGGACAAGCAGACATCTCCGCCGAACATCAGTATCAGCCGGAGACAGAGCCTGAAACCGGTTCGTCAGACAAACTGGAGAGGCCTTCCGTTCAGCCCTCCGGAATGTCTTTCGCCCCCTGCCACACCTCGAGACGACCTCCCACTACACCACAGGTGAGGGATCAGCCTCAACGTGGGCAGTATCCCGGGCAGCCACAGTCGTAGTCCGATCGGGGGATGCGTGGGACGAGCTGGCCGTCCCCGACAAACCCCCATCCGGACCCCCACAGTGATACCCATTTGCCACAGCCTCAAGCTGTGTGACCGAAGCCAACACTGCCTGAAGCTGGGAAAAAAGGGATGCCAACTCAGCCTGCATCCGAACACAGCAGTTGCAGTCCCTATCCATGCTAAAAGCTGTTGTGCAAAGAACGTCTGAATTAATCTACAGAGAGCACAAACAATTCGACACAAAGGTTAACCTTGGCACTGACACGTAGATGCCGCTGTCAACAGACCGCGTGGTGAAGATGTGCCGAGGAAGGATCTCAGATAAGTAGTTTTAATTCGACATGCTACCACGGTACTATAGCTTTTAATTTTAATTTTGACTGTGCCTTACTCTGGCATGTTATAGCAGTTTTATGCTTCTGAAGAAGGCTAGATTAATTTAGCCGAAATCTAGTAAAGAGCAGAAAATCTGCGCAACTGACGCTGATTCTTCAAAATATTAGTCTATCACAGTTGCTGACAGGGCTGCAATATGCTAAAAATTCTTAAACTGCAGCACACAGTTATATTCTCTCGAATCAGCCTCTCAAGTAACATCTATTCTAAGTTATTACTTGCTTTTTGCAGCATTAGTAAGTATTGACAACACGGATAAAGCTGAATTAATATATATTGTGATTTCGTAAGGCATGCCTGCTAATAGTACCTTTTTTGTTCTTCCAGTTTCACAGTAATGTGGAATCCAGTAGGCGGTCCTGGTTAAGCAGTGATGAAATATGAAGAAGGTGGTTTCCAGCCGAAATCAAGTGCTTCTCCTGAGGTCGTACATATGTGTCATTTTTTAGTTGATTTCCTTGACATTCATCCGAATGATATTGACACATCATTTGATATTGTGGATACGTTAGAAGAAATAGGTAACAACAGTGATGATTCCATGAATTGTGGCTCGGACGACATCCGTTGTGTCAGTAACAGTTTTGAAGAAGAATACCTCCCAAGCCCAAGAAAAACACGTACTGCAACAGCATTCAACGCCAACGAAAAGGCAATGAAATATTGGTTAAGCGAAGGAGGGAAAAAACGCTTGAAGTTACACAGTGCAGAGGCGTTTTCGTTTCAAAAATCTGAGTGTGGGTGATACAAATGGAAGAATGAATTACATGAAGTAAGAAATACGCGCCAAACGGAAACCCGAAGCCATCTGAATGAAAAATTGTTAGAAAGATTTAGACCTGCCCCTGAGGGGCTATGCACAGTTACCGATGGAGATCTACGTTACAGGACCCTCCGAATTGCATCTGACATAAACAGTGCTAATTTCCAGGTTTCGTCGACTTGGCAACACAGGTTAGAGATATCGTGCAGAGTCGCAAAATTACCAAGTTTACGTCAAGTAGATGCGTAGAGCGGGTGCCAGTGATAGACAGTGGTATAGAGAAATCCATAGCTGACGTAAAGACGAAACTTATCCCCACATCTGCTGTACATAACGCTGATTAGTCAGTTTTCGTGAAAGAACTGCGTGCACACCGCACTTTATCATTTCTGGGTAAAAAAAAGACGGAACCAGCTGCCCAATCAGTCAATCACACATTCAAATACGACAACGTCAGTAATAAGTGTGAGTGGTTTACTGATTCTGCAGCTGTTATCTGTCTTCAAGAACGGCAAAGCAGATTAGAACCAAAAATAAAAAAATGAACTGTTTAGTTGCAAAAATCTTGTAACCGACGTATCAAAATCTAAGAAAATGGGAGAGAATAATTTTCAACATTTCGTTCGAAACGTATTCCTACTATGTGCAGAACCTAATTCATTGTTTTTGTTGGATTCATGCTCTGGACGTATCGACACGTCTGTTTTTGTGTAGGACGACGAAGAGTCTGTAGATTTAGAGTGGATTCCGCCTGGAACTACCAGCGCCATTAAACCTCTCGGTAAAGAACTTTTTCGACAGTGGAATGCATTTTTCACGAAATTATCAGACTATATAATTTCCAGTGCCTCTCCCTCATTTCAGGTTTATCAGCAGAACAGTATTCTTAAGCTCCAGTCATTTGTGCAATGACAGTTTTCTTCGCCACGCCCAGTATGCAGCGCAATATGCATAACAACGGTCGGGACCATTACTGAGTCCATCCCAGTTCTGTCTAAGTAGATCTAGTGGTTACTGTGAAGCGCCTAACTGCATCAATTTTTCCTATGGTTTTGTCATTCAATAGACACTTCGCATTTTTGTGATAACTACAGTGAAAAAACAAAGAAGTGTTTCACTGAGAGTCAAATGTACATACAACAGTCAAACATTGTTATAAGGAATGGCCTACAGGAATTGTGATAAAATGTAGTACAGAGAGACGCATTTCATCTAAAACAATTACAAGTCATCGTTGATGGTAGCCGTCTGTGACAGGAAACACTGCCATGATTTGATTTTCTCTGCTAGCCACTTTTATCAGAATTACATGTGCGACAATTTAACAGTCGATATGAAGTTAATCAAAAAAATGTTTGCATGGTTTAAGCCAGGTTTTCACCAGAGCAAACAAACTAAGAAGCGCGAGCAAAAGAGAATTCTGCCTGGTGTACCTGGCAGGCCTCTTGCGAGTCTTCCAGCTGGACGCCACTGCGGCTACTTATGTGTCCCTAACCTTCCCCAGATACCTCATCTGTAAAAGGAGACTTGCAGGTTAACGTGGAATCCGAACCACATCTCTTTCGTGCTCACTCCAACACCTGTGAGAAGTGAATGCTCAGTTAAAAAATCATAGTAAAAAAGTTGTGATCTAAACAGGATTTGATCGCGCACTCTCTGCATCACGGAGTGCGTGCTTTGCCACCAGACCATTATTGTTTTAGAAAAAAAAAAAAAAAAATGACCACTAGCGCCAGCACGTGCAATGGAAACGCTAGCTCTGTCACTTCTTGAGATGTCCCTCGACGTCGGCTATTAGTGTTCTGTTTTTGAATTTCCCCTCAGTGGTAATGATAATTCAGGGAAAAATGTCAGCCCACTTACCAATAACATTCTGGACCAGGGTGAAGGACAGATGGAGATGCACGACCTCCACGCTTGTCACGCTTCCATACAAATTCAGTCACTTGAATTCTTCCTTCTCTGCACCGTATAGCATACTCTGTCAAGAACAGTGCCCTCGCTATGTAAAATAATCCTCTCTGTATAGTTTCGCATTCTGGCTATAACAAGGTAGACTTGTACCGTGAATGTCGAGTATAAGTTACAAAAACCAATAACACAGCGTTCATAGGCAAGGTTCACAACCGCGAGTTCTATTCCCTCTGGAATGAACAATCCTACCCATATACAAGTGAATGATACTGAACTTCCCGCAAATGCTCATTCGCCCGTGTTCGCTTTCATTCGCTCCACTGTAAACCAGGCTCTAGAAGCTTGAGTTGTCTGTGAACTCTGGATGATTCCGCCACGCGGCGCTGCGTGACTGATTCGCCGAGTTGAGAGCTAGAGGAGGGGGGGGGGGGGGGGGTAGGGTGGTACGAACCGCAGTTATAAGCTGTTCTTCGCCTGGCAAAAATGTGTAACTTCAAAATTTTTCACAAAATACTTGCAGTGCCTCTTAGCAGCTAGAATTTTGATAGTGCATTTCTTTCGTGTTCTTCTTCCCGTGCTATAAATTTCAATGTAGGTTGCGACATGTATTATTAGACGATTCCATTGTTAGAAATCAGTGTAAATGAGAAAGTCATATTGTCATTAACAGACATTACATCTTCTTTAACATAACATTGCAGGCTATTGTTCTCACGCAGTAATCAACGCTTTGAAATGTGGGATTTCCCTTAGTGAAATTGTTATTGATAAAGAGTTGCCTATAAACGAACATTTTGGTTTAATACAGTGACTTGATTATACGCTGTTTTTAAGATCGTTGTTTGTACTTCTGTCGTCATAAACGATGTTTTCTTTCCTGCAGCAATCAACGTGCTGCTGCATGTGCAACATCACTTGCTTCTATCAAAGAGACTGACATTGAATTATTTGATGGCTTCTGCTCCAAGGGACATTCATCTAACACAATAATGGAAAATGTTGTTTGGGTTGGTGTCATCAAATTTTTGAATAACTATTGTAAAACAATTAATCGCAACAAAATTTCAAAGAATGCCAAGCAAACACTGCAAAGTCTTTCTAATTAATTTTTCCACTTCACATGAATGTAACTTAATATGTGAAACTGTCCTTTTGTATTTGACATAGTTATTACATGTGGCAATGAAACACTCTATTTCAAACATGTATTGTTATGTCATTGGTGCAGACTGATAAATGAATAATTTCCAATTGTAATGTTTCCTGCATTTCACTTTGCATTGGTTTATACAGAACAAGTTGATGAATAAAAAATAAAATTTCTACCTAACACATTTACACGTTTTTAGCTTTATTTTACTGGCAAATCACATTTTTGATTCTGTGTTCAACAACAAAGGCACCTCTGTAAAAGGTTTGTCAGATAAATCTCTGAAAACTGACATACAACCAGTACTTCCATTTACGAAATGCCTTGAAATCAATACAATTTTTACACAGGCTGCACTGTTACTTTGATGGTTATTTTTCTCAAAAATCTGAAGCAAACATTCAATGACTGTATGCCTAGCCATTTCCAAAAGAAACATATTTAGCTTGTACATTTTCATATATTTCAGAAGATACGACACACATTCAGTTATTAATTAACACTACCAGCGACCACAATTTGCATTTGATTTTTAAAATGCATTGCACTTAAAGGCTTGTAAGCTTCTCTTCAGGTGTTGCACTTGTTGAATTTTTGGTCAGTACAGTTGAAATAAGGTGCTGAATGTAGGTAAGTATAATTTTTTCATCGTCATTTCATTAACTCTTCGTTACTGTGTTGAGATTTCACACACTCTAGCTGATATATTTCTCAGCATTCCCATGAGATGGCACATAATTCGTACGTGAACACTTGAGCAGTTTACTTTTATAAACTGTTAGTCGCGTTATAGTAGTAAATATTAGTTACCTCGGTTTGTGGAGGAAATCAGAGGTGTTTTTTGTCTGTCCATTATGTAATAAATCTTTTCTGAATTTGTCTTGCGCTTTTTCTTTCTTTTCTGATAAAACGAGTATAACGTGTGTTTAACTATGGCATCATCGTAATATTATATCATGCCACAGCACAATCTGCCATCTTAATCTTTATATAACTTTAATATTCGTTGCTTCACCAGCTCTCTACTGAATTACCTCTCTACGTAACCTAGACCTCGGACTACACTGCCCAACTAAGATTCGGGGGGGGGGGGGGGGGGGTGCGTTGTTAAACATCACACATCACTCTCTAGTCAAATGTATTTGTGCTACTGCTAGGTAAAACACGATGTGTAAGATTTTCTCACAGCAAGTTATCTTCTGGTTTCTTTTCTTCAACCATAGTTAAGTTATACGCTCATGGCATGACACAAAGTTCTTAGATCAAGCTGTGAACGTCAGTCAACAGATGACACATGGCAATGAACATTATAATGCATAACTGCATCTTTTAGTGATCTGACTTGACTGAAATCACAGCTAGATGCTATAAAGTTGTGATGGTGAAAACTTTTTTATCTCTCGCACATTATTATTTATGAACGATACGTGATTTCTTGCCCATCTCTAGTGGGAAAGGTGTTTCAGTAATGAAGAAGACAATTAATTAACATTATTTGCGCCAAATATTACATGAAATATAAATATACAACTACAATGAGGACACTCTATTCATTATTTCTCTTACTTTTGTCTACGCGAGCAGTGAGAAAATGAAACTATTCTTCCTTCGTAACTATTAGAAGAATGGAAGTGAAATTTGTATTGACAATCGGTGATTTGATGCTATCTATAACATAAATTGAAAATACCCTGTAGAAAAAAGCGAATTCGGCGGAATTTATGAAGTAGGCCTGTCATAACATTCTGGCAACAATAAACATATTTATCTTCAACAAGTGGGACATTTGAATGGAGACGTGTTTCTGTAGTGGAAGCTACGCGAACTGTGTAGAATAATAACTTCAGCATCTGCAATTATTCTTCTTTTAGCCGTCTTAAGGTTACTGCAATTTAAAATAAGTTTCTCACTAGACTAGTTTCGCTTGTATTTAAAAATCATCGTTTGTGTTCGCTGTTGTTTTCTTATTTTACATGTTTTGAAGTCCACTGCTTTTCCTGCACTGTTAACGCAAGTCAGACAGGCGGGAAAAAAAGAAACATGGTTGCACCTTTACTTCGGCGATTTATCGGCTTTCACAAACTCTTTTTTTCTTATGTGGCGATTTTTTACTCTTGACTTCAGTAAATTCCACAGAAATAGTTTTCATGGAAATGGAATTGTAGTTTAACTTGTTCCACACTCAGGGCTTGTGCGCTAAGTACGAAAGAAAAACAGAGCACTTTAAAACATGTAGACAAGAGGAAGAGCACAGGAAGATGCTTGAAAGACATATGCTAAACGCTCTGGCCTAAAACTGCTTTTAAACAGTAGTAAACTTAAGACGGGAAATTTTTCAAATAAAAGCAAAATGAGAGTGATGAAAACTTCCTCTTAAATAGTGATAAACTTAAGACGAGAAACAGAATAATAATTTGTACATAATATCTGCTGCGGAAGATTCCCATATATATAGAAGTTCCATGCAGACGTACTGCGCGATAGCTGACGAGGCTAGCCAGCCTCGGAGCTCGAAATGCCACGGACCACGCGCGTGACGTCACAGACGGGCACACGGGCTTTCTTTCTCCAGGGAGTTCTGCACGTATACTATTTACGCCCTCGAAAATCAGCTTATGATACATTCAGAAACCAGCTTTGAATGTGTCCAAGACTGTTCGAAAACCAGCAAGAATTAATTTCAAAAACATATGAACTATCGATAAACTAACGTGCTCTGGATGGTATTGCGAAACAAGGCTTCTTCCTTCGGCAATGTGAATTTGGCGACCCTGAAACTGCCGCCCGGGGCAGATAGCCGGGATTACTCCCTCCTCTACCTCCCCCCCCCCCCCCCCCCCACTCCGTCCTCCGATCTGGCCCTGACATAAGTTCGTAATTGATATCCTGCTTTGAAATAAAGCACGAAACCCCCTTTTTCGTTTATTTTGTTGATTGAAAAATTTATAACATTATTTTCATTTTGCTTATATATAGTATCTTGCAATGGTAAAAATTTGTCTTTAACTTCAACCTCAAATAATTTAAAACTTATCGCTTTCTTGTTTTTTTTTTAACTATAGTACTTTTTAAATGAAATTGGTAAAAATTGTTTCCAAAACTCTTGATTTAATTCATATTTACACGCATATTTCTACTTCATAGTTATTCTTACTTCCGTCTTTAATTCCCTCCCGAAGGGTGAGCGCGGGAACATAGACGACTAACTGCTATTTGATACACAATGGTAAACGCGTTTTCTGTTAAAACGGACTCAGAGAAAGAAAATGCAGTGCAGTGCTGTGAAAATGTGTGGTTACGTTTACTTTCTCGCAGTCAGTTCTATAAACAACAGCAGGACCTTTAAACGATTTGTCAAAATGTATTTCCTAAATATATTTTTCGTCGTAATATATAATTCCAGACAGAAAATGTATAATCAGCAATATTCTGTTTGTTTTCTTCCTCGCAGTCGCTTTTAACAGAAATCAGGAAAGTTGTTTTATGGCTTACCGGCTGGTGATTAGAAAGCTACAACGGAATCTGAATGGTCCGAAAATTCTTAATCCCAACCTTTCGCAGATTAAAATTATGTAAAACGCTGTCAGTGAAGATAGTATCCTCACAGAGCCAACAGCTGGAGAAATCTCTCGCATAAGCTGTATACCAATGATCCCCGTATACTAATCATCCCAAGTGATTTACTCAGTAATTCGAGCGACTTCAATTCCCAAACACTGGTTCATCTGATGTGACAACAAACAAAGTTTAAGGTCAGAGCGAAGAGAAGAAGAGGAAGTGGACGGAGAGGGGCGTAGAAAATGGGCACAGTAAGGGAGAAGCAGAAAATAGACAGAAGAGGGGAAATGAGATAATGGACTGAGAGGGTGTAAGGGGCGATGGAGGTGACGAACTGGGAGATGGGGTAGGAAGAGGGGATGGACAAAGAGAGACGGGTGAAGGACATCGGGGCGTATATCCAACTCCTACACATATTTTACAATTGCGAAGCACTGCCGGGTTCGCTAATGTACATATAAAACGACGTCTTGATCGATTTCTGTGAATGGATTTAATACGTAATCGCAAGCTCGAAGCTCAGGCGTTCTCTTTGTGCGTCATCGTGAAATTGCAGCGTAGCAAATGACCCAACGATTCTCAGATGTCCCCTACGAGTAACATGGGTAAATTACACAAAAAAGTGACGTGCGCTTGTTAAAATTCATCAACACCGGCGCCATTTTCCGCTGCTGTCAACGTACTGCGAATCGCCTCGCGGCTCTTTCATCTCTATCCTCTATCAAATTTATGGCCGGTACGCTGCCATTGTCACTGTCCATTATCATGAATAATTATGGCAGCCCGCTGTGTAATTTGGTGAGCGTGACGTCGGCTGCTGTCGCTGACATTTATACTGGCGCCGGCGCTCGCCGGGGACGTGCTCGACATTTGATTTCGCTTCAGGGTTCTGATCCGCCAATCGCGATATCCCTTTGCTTCCCTTTTCCTTCGTCAGCGCGTTTGAGAACACACCTGGGCGTTAGTTAGAGCGAGCGCTCCGAGTGGTCCCACAAAGTACATGTTTCGTCTACGCGCTGAAGCTTAAATAAATGAGAAGTTGGTGTTTCTGGTTCAGTTGTACCTAATTATTTCCCTGCACTGTGTTCAGCTGAGTCAAAGCATTCAAATTAATAACTGTGGTCTCGTTGAGCCATGATCCTTTGGATGTGTTTGTATTCCTGTGTCTTCCTTTGTCATGTCGTGTTCTGTGTGATACGTGGGTCAAGTCTGTTCCCTGTGAATCATGTAGCACTGAGTGCGATACAGGGAGCTAGGTTCCTTTAACATGAAGTCGTCCAATAAACCGTTCAGTAGTATGTGTGCCAGCGCCCTCAACACAAGTTGTTAGTCGGCGGAATCCACATCGACAGAACTCTCAACAAGTTATGCAGACCAGGTACCCTGAGATACAGATAACTGTCGGTTAAAACGGTTAATAGATCTGGAATACCGTGTCGTTATCTGAACTCCAGACTACAGCACTTTCAATGAAGAGTGGTTCAAATGGCTCTGAGCACTTTGGAACATAACATCTGAGGTCATCAGCCCCCTAGAACTGTACTTAAACCTAACTAACCTAAGGACATCACACACATTCATGCCCGAGGCAGGATTAGAACCTGCGACCGTAGCAGTCGCACGGTTCCGGACTGCGTGCCTAGAACCGCAAGACCACCGCGGCCGGCAAACCTCATTATTTATCGATTTTGCACGTGCACCTGAAAGGAGCAGTAACAACGGTCTACCTGAGGAAGAAAATGAAGTCGTAGTTTGACGATTTTGGTTTCGCAAACAGAATGAACTTATTGAGTGTGTTAATACCAACACGTCTACGAAAACGTTATTCAGTAACAAGCCATGTAAATGAAAAAACTAAGTAGAAATGGTTTTGTGTTTACTGATGACTGGACTGGGTTAGTATTGTCAGCAGTGTCACTGGAAAAGTACTCTCAGACGATTATGACCACTAAAAATTTTGGCGTTGCTGTTACAACCGGTGTAATTAAAAGTGAGCTCCTCGATATGAAAGCAGAAGTTATCACTGATAGAATATTTACAGCGAAAAGTAGGACAAATAAACAAAAGCATTTTCACCGAAACGGGACTTCTGTGTCGTCATTCAAGAAACCTATGTTGTAAAATGTCGTGGGAGATCAACATCGAAACAAGAAAGAAGTTATATTCTATAAGGGCAAAAAAAACCTGACATTTTAAAAGTAAAGGCCCCAGTGGTGAGATTAAAGATATCGAACGAAACAGAATCTCTAAAGCCTTCAGTGCAGTTTTTTTAAGCGACACTTTTAATAGAAGTGACTGATATGCTTATTCGAATGTTGTGGAGAGGCAGTTGTTGTTTTTGTTGTTTTTGTTGTTTACAGGTCCTCCAACTCTGACTTGAGAGCATTTCTGCTCATGCTAGAGAGGGTTCTGACTTCAGTATAAATTTTGTATATGATGGTGCAAGAAAAAGCATGTTGGTAGATCTCCTAAATTCATATTATCTTATGCAGACTGTTTTTTACAACTAGGGTGCAGGGGAACAGTAGCACAGTCACAGACAATATTTTTATTCATTTTTCATACTAGATGGGTATTCTGTTAGTGAAGGGTGTATGGCCTTTAGACCATGGTGCGCAAATGTTAAAACTGAAAGGCTTTTGTATTCAAACAAATGTCATATAATTACAAACTATGTAGGAAAGTTAATCCAACAGCAACAGAGAGTTTTTTAAACTATGTCAAGGAACAGGTTTGGCAGGATGTTTATCGTGCTGATAACATAAACGACAAATATAATGCCTTTTTAACACATTTTTCATGCTCTTTGATAGTTGCTTCCCATTAGAACTTTCTAAACGGGGTATTAGCAGTAATAGGCAGCGAGAGTGGCTGACAAGTGGGATAAGGATATCATGTCGAAGAAAGCGGGAATTATATCAAAATGTTAGATCAGTCATAATCAAGCTACAGAAGCCCATTACAAACGGTATTATAAAATGCTTAAAAATGTTATTAGGAAGGCAAAGAATATGTGGTATGCAAATAGAGTAGCTAATTCACAGCATAAAATTAAAATTATCGGTCAGTTGTGACAGGGGTATCTAGTCAGCAGCATAAAGTCGTTGATAGAAATTTGGTCCATAGTAAAAATATTGCTCTTACTGATAAATCAGATATGTGTACAGTATTTAAAAACACCCATTTTCTTTTCTGATCACTGCTGGTGAAGTAAAAATTTAGTTTCTACAGGGAATCCTATAAATTTCTCGGCGAATGCCTTTCCGGGATTGATGTGTGAAACACTCCTCTGTGATACAGACAAGTTGGGGATTGAGTCAATAATTAAATCACTGAAGACCAAGGACTCTCATCGTTATGATGGAGTGCGTAGCAGCATGTTAGCCCAGTACTTAGCCATATTTGTAGTTTTTCCTTTAGTAATGGTCAGTTTCCTGAACGATAAAAGTACTCATTAGTGAAGCCTCTTTATAAAAAGGGAGAAAGGGATAATACAGATAATTTCAGACCTATTTCTCTGCCATAAGTGTTTCCTAAAGTTACTGAAAAGGCTGTGTATCTAAGGATAACTGATCATTTTATATCACACGATTTGTTATCAAATGTACAGTTCGGCTTTAGAAGTCGTTTAACAACTGAAAATGCTATATTCTCTTTTCTCTGTGAGCACTGGATGGGTGAAAGAAAAGATTTCGAGCTCTAGGCGTATTTTTCGATTTAACTAAAGCATCTTATTGCGTTGATCACAAAATATTGCTCCAGAAGTTGGACCATTATTAAATGCGGGGAGTAGCTCACAACTGGTTCATCTCTTACTTGAGCAACAGACAGAAAAAGGTCATTATTCACAATGTTGAGAATGGCTGTACTGTGAGGTCTGAGTGGAGTACAGTCAAGTGGGGGTGCCCCAGGGATCAGTGTTGGGGCCACTCCTGTTCTTATTTATGTAAATGATATGCCCTCTAGTTTTATGAGTAAGTCTAAAATATTTCTGTTTGCTGATAAGACTAGCTTAGTAATAAAGGATGATGTGTGCAACATTAGCTCGGTTTCAAATAGTGCAGTTCATGACCCAAGTTCATGGCTTGTAGCTTAATCGCGGTCAGACTCAGTTTTTACAGTTCCAATTAAGAAAAAAAAAACCTGATGTTATAATTTTACAGAATGGCAATATGATTAGTGAAACTGAGCAGTTCAAATTTTTAGGTGTTTACATAAACAGTAACTTCAGACTTAATGCAATCAATTTTATTATTCGAACGGTGTCTAAAGTGAGTGATCGTTCGATAAGAAAATTGGTGTGCATTGCTTATTTTCATTCGCTTATGTCGTATGGTATTATATTTTATCGTAACTCTTTCCATTCTAAAAGGATGTTTTTGGCTCAGGAACGGGCGATTCGGGCAATAAGTGGTGTAAGTTCACATTTCATGTAGTGACACGTTCCACGACCGTGGATATTTGCTCCTCAGTTTCGTCCTACGGAACTTGACGTGTAAATAAATACAAAAAATAAAACGAGGGAAATGAAGAAAAAGGAAGTCTGATCCTATGTCAAGAGAAGACGCACATGTTGTGTACGACTTTGTACAGAAAGGTTAAGCAGAGGTTGGCTACAGAATGGTGTGGGAACTGTCATTGTAGAAAAGCAGGACAGGAGGAGAAATGACTAGCGAACAAATTAACACAACAATCAGAGGACTTCCTAACGTGTATTTGTACAAGAATATGAAGAAGAAGAAGCGAGCAGTAGAGTTCAGCTCTCAAGGTCAACAAGGGAGAGGCTTTCTGTACTAAAACGTGAAGTTTGATCCGCAACTGGGCGGCGTCTAAGTGAGTTTATGTAGCGAAAAGTCTGCAAGCATGAGTGGGCTGTCTGGCTGCCCCCAGCCGCTCTACGTCGCAGCAGCACAGCGCATCCGTGGTATGGAGCTGTAGGGCTATGACTCGGCATGCGCTGTCGACTGCTCCGTATCCCGCACAACTGCTGTCAGCATCTAAAGGAAACTTGCAGTTCCTTTGCCAGCGTAAAGAAACCAGCAGGGTGGCATCGATAAATGGTTCCACATCAAAAGACAGCTCAATTAGAGGAAGAAGCTGATAACCAAAAACTTGTTCCACAATAAGATGTGAAGCGAAGAGGATTAGAAGTTTAAACCAATCAGAAGTTTCGACGTCTATGAGACTTATTATTCTGCTGGAACTTCAGACCAAATGGAGGTCTCAACAACTGTGGAGGAAAACTTTTCCAGACCTGATGCAGAATATTGGGAACATGCTACGGATGATAAAATACGAGCTTTTGAAAACAACGATGCCTGAGAAGCGGTCAATCTTCCAGAAAGAGCTTGTGAAGAAATAATATTACAGAAACATGAGAGGAATTTAATGAAGATGCGATGGTAAGTATGATACTACCAAAGAATTTGGAAAAGCACTGAAGGACTTTAGTCAAAATAAGGCTCATGGAGTAGACGAATTTCCCTCTGAATTCCGAGAGACAGAAATGATAAAACTATTTCATCGGACGTACAATGTAAAGAGGGGTGACAACAGTCGAGGGAGACCTCCTGATGTCGCCTCGGGCCTCCTTCAGCCTGGACTAGTGCAACAGCTCCACGTGGCACGGACTCACTCAGTCGTTGGAAGTCCCCTGTACAAGCACTGAGCCGTGGTGGATCCACAGCCGTCCACAACTGCAAAAATGTTGACGGTGCACGATGTTACGCACGAACTTACCACTCGATTACGTACTATAAATGTTCGATGGAATTCATCTTGGAGGATCTGAGTGGCCAAAACATTAGGCCGAATTCTCCCATGTGTTCTTCAAACCACTTGTGAACAATTATCGACCAGTGGCATGCCATCGACGCTTGGAAACATGAAGTTCATGACTGTCTGCAAATGGTATCCAAGTAGCTGAAGTAGCAGAACGTAACTGTGTCCAGACAATGATAGGTTCAGTTGGATCAGACGACCCTTTCCATTCCATGTAAACACAGCCCACGCCATTTTGGAGCCACCACCAGCTTGCAGTGCGCCTCGTTGACAAATCGGGTGCGTGGCTTCGTGGGGTCTGCGCCACACTCGAACCCCAGTGGCTGAAGTCTTTACCGATCTGGCCAGGCCACAGTTTTCCTGTGGTCTGTATTTCAACTGATATAGTCACGAGCCCAAGACAGGTGCTGCTGGCGATGTCCTGCTATTTCCAAAGGCAAGTGTGTTGGTCACCCGCTGCCATTTTCGCCAAATATCGCGCCACCGTCCAGACGGATACTTTCGTGGTATGTCCCACACTGATTTCTGCAGTTATTTCATAAAATGTTACTTGTCTGTTAGAAGTGAAAACTATGCGCGAAAGCCCCTGCTCTCGGTCGTTAAGCGAAGTCCGTCGGCCTCTCGTTGCCTGTGGTGACAAGTAATGCCTGAAATTTGGTACTCTCGGTACACTCTTGACACTGTGTATCTCGGAACATTGAATTCCCTTAACGATTTCCTAAATGCAGCGTCCCATGGGCCTAGCTCCAACTACCGTGCCGCGTTCTATGTCTTTTAATTGTCATCGTGCAGCCATAATGACGTCGGAAACCTTTAACATGAATTTCCTGAATACAAATGACAGCTGTGCCAACGTACTGCCCGCGATACTACCGCTATCCCACGACCTTTGTCAACACAGTGTGCATGAGACAGGCGAAATCCCCTCAGACTTCAGCTACATCTACATCTACATACATACCCTGTAATCCACCATACGGTGCGCGGCGGAGGGTACCTCGTACCACAACTAGTATCTTCTCTCCCGGTTCCACTCCCAAACAGAACGAGGGAAAAATGACTGCCTATATGCCTCTGTACGAGCCCTAATCTCTCTTATCTTATCTTTGTCGCCTTTCCGCGAAATGTAAGTTGGAGGCAGTAAAATTGTACTGCAGTCAGCCTCAAATGCTGGTTCTCTAAATTTCCTCAATATCTATTCACGAAAAGAACGCCTCCTTACCTCTAGAGACTCCCACCCGATTTCCTGGAGCATTTCCGTAACACTCGCGTGCTGATCAAACCTACCAGTAACAAATCTAGCAGCCCGCCTCTGAATTGCTTCTATGTCCTCCCTCAAACCCGACCCGGTTGGGGTCCCAAACGCTCGAGCTGTACTCAAGAATAGGTAGTATTAGTGTTTTACAAGCGGTCGCCTTTACAGATGAACCACATCTTCCCAAAATTCTACCAATGAACCGAAGACGACTATCCGCCTTCCCCACAACTGCCATTACATGCTTGTTCCACTTCACATCGCTCTGCAATGTTACGTTCAAATATTTAATCGACGTGGCTGTGTCGAAAGCTACACTACTAATGGAGTACTCAAACATTACGGGATTCTTTTTCCTATTCATCTGCATTAATTTAGATTTCTCTATATTTAGAGTTAGCTGCCATTCTTTACACCAATCACAAGTCCTGTCCAAGTCATCTTGTATCCTCCTACAGTCACTCAATGACGACACCTGCCCGTACACCACAGCATTATCAGCAAACAGCCGCACATTGCTATCCACCCTATCCAAAAGATCATTTATATAGATAGAAAACAACAGCGGACCTACCACACTTCCCTGGGGCACTCCAGATGATACCCTCACCTCCGATGAACACTCACCATCGACGACAACGTACTGGATTCTATTACTTAAGAAGTCTTCGATCCACTCACACACTTGGGAACCAATACCATATGCTCGCACCTTATTTAGGGTACTTCCTACGGTAGGAGGTAAGTATTAGTTTCTTCTCGCAACATCCGCTTATGGGGCGCGGGTAGGATGATGGCTGATAGGCCTTTGTGGGCGAAGTAATTAGTGTAGCCTTGTCGCCGAGGTCAGTGCGTGAGTAATGGGCAGGAGGTTGCAGTAGTTTCTAAATTCTTGACCTAATACGGGTTCTTGAAAAATAGGATTTCGCGGAACAGTTTCTAACTGTAACCGTCTGCCAACTCACGATTTGCTAGCATTGTAGCTAAGCTCTCCCACGAATCAAACGGAACTGCGAACATGGTTGCTACCATTCCTGTTACACTTTCATTAATCAGAGTTAGCTGTGTTTGGTATCGGTTGCACGTGATTGAGCAGTATTCTAATGTTAGATACACTACATTTTTGTAATTAGACTGTAATTTGTAGACTGTATTTTCTCATTACATACCAGTGAACTAAAGTCGGCCAACTGCTTTACCAGCAATTGAGACGGCAGATTAAAACTGTGTGCCGGACCGAGACTCGAACTCAGGACCCTTGCCTTTCGCGGGCAAGTGCTCTACCAACTGAGCTACCCAAGCACGACTGACGCCCCGTCCTCACAGCTTTACTTCTGCCAGTACCTCGTCTCCTACCTTCCAAACTTTGCAGAAGCTCTCCTGCGAACCTTGCAGAACTAGCACACCTGAAAGAAAGGATATTGCGGAGACATGGCTGAGCCACAGCCTGGGGGACGTTTCCAGAATGAGATTTTCACTCTGCAATGGCGTGTGCGCTGATATGAAAAGCTGGGAGGACGGGCCGTTAGTCGTGGTTGGGTAGCTCAGTTGGTAGAACACTTGCCCGCGAAAGGCAAAGGTCCCGAGTTCGAGTCTGGGTCCGGCAAACAGTTATAATTTGCCAGAAAGTTTCAATTGAGACAATGTTATTATTCAGTTCTATATCTCTACAGATCGTAACACCGACCTATTTGTATCAGTTCATTGTTTACACGTACAATTCACGGCTAGTGTAGCCAGAGAAAACTAGGTTTCTGTATTTTGTAAAGGGGACAATTTCACATATTTGCATATTTAAATCAATAATTCAACCGCTCTGAAACCTTGTCAAGGTATGAGTAGGTATTTGAGGAGTTTACCTGAGTGAGAATTACAATACAAATATTTATATGGGTTGCAAAATAACTATTATTGCTATTGCAATTAGCACTATCTACGATGCATATCCCTGCGTTACAGCTGGAGTTTGTTTTACCTCCGTGAATGGCTCAGCGTTCAAGATAAGGTTCTGAGTTCCCCCCGGCCGAGAAATCTTCGGTCCAGTCGTCTGTGACCATACTTTGATTAATAAACGTTGATATGAGTCAAACGCTTCTTCTAAAAACCAATCAACCACACCTCACTGCCTTTCAAGATGACATATGAGAAATGTACAAGTTGGGTTCACATTTGGAATACATACTGGCTGGCAAAGAGGAGGTATAATTTTGTTTAAGATATTTTGTTATATCTGAGCTCAAAATATGAGACTCTACAAGGCGGTTCCACGTAAAATGTCCGTATTCTTCCCAACCTCAGAGAAACTCAGTCTGACAAAAAAGCGAAATATCCAGGACGTGAGGACGAAAACAAATGAAACTTCACTGGTTGAGATGGTGTGTGATATTATAGCAGTGATAACAAAATCGAGTCTAATCTTGCCAGTATGAGGCGACTTAGCAGCATGACGCTTCAGTCCCACTGTCCTGGATGTAGGCAATGATTCGACTGGAAGGTGTCATACAACCATTGTGTCCCCGCTGAGGCAAGTTTACCCCCAATTTTTGTTGGTGGTCCGTGATATGCTGGATAGTGGCACTCTGATAGACTAGACGTTTACGCTCGTCCCTTACGTATCTTATTGTGGACAGCTCTGGGGATGCTTCTGGCCATGTGAACCCCTCATCATTAAGCAGTTCATACAGATATTTTCCATGTGTGGACGAGCATTGTCCTGTTGAAAAATGGCACCACGTTGGTGTCACATGAGATGTAACACGTGACATTACAAGGTGTACCATCTTACTATCAGAGGTCCCTCCATTAATACCAAAGGTGACATGAAGTCATATCCATGCCGTGATGCTGCTAGTAATACAACTGTGCCTCTTCAAAGCACCGGAAGAATCTGACTCGTCACAAGACGGCCCCCATATTCGCCAATGATGGTCATCATGCTGAACACTGTAAAATCGTGATCCATGGCTGAACACAGTGCGACCCCACTGCCCAGCAGTCCATGCTTCCAGGTCACGGCACATTCCGAATGCAGCTATTGATGTTGTGACATTAACAGCAGCCAACACATGGACGATAATCCCCTGGTCCGGCTGCAGCTAGCCTCCGACCCGACCAACAGCGCGGCACGACACAGGAGGTTGCAACGAGTCCATTATTTACTGCCGGGTGAGAGGCGCACATGGGCAGTGGTTACAGTGCCCGGCGCACAGTTCCGCGACCCTGCCTCGTGGTGGTCCGAGCGTGCGTCAGCCCACGTCCGCACGCCGTCCACCATCAGGTTTCTGTCGCGTCTCAATGCCTCAGTTATATTTATACTGCGCGGCCAGACATGCTGGTCATATGAAAATCCACAGTGAGGCCCCGTTCAAGCTCTACCACGTCCGGTAACAGACGTCAGCTGAAAACAAACAGCAGCTGTGAAATCGCTCGTCTGGCCCAGCGACGCAGTAGCCTCTCTTACGTTGTGCCCGCCACGAGGTGCAGAGAATAGTCTGCTCACTGTGTCGACAGCATGTCATCACCCCCCCTTGCCCCCCCCCCCTCTCTCTCTCTCCCTCTCTCTCTTTCTGTCTCACAACAGCACTGCTGTCTAGCTATCTAATTCAACGAGTCACGAGTGCTTTGCAGACGCTTTCCTATGTTATTGGCCACGCCTGCTCATCACAAAGCCGTCCACACTCTCTAAAGGTAAGCGATTTTCCACGGTCGCAGTAGCTACATATCTTCTCCGCAAGCCATCGTACAGCGAATCAGAGACCGTACTTCTTAGTTGTATTAGTGATATTCTCTTCTGTTCTATTAACATTAGCCACCCACCTATTATAAGATATTAATATGGGGTGTATCCACAATTTGCCCTTACGACGGCTTGAACACTGCTGGAGTACTTTCATTACAGCACACAAAGGAAAGAGGAAAGTAATCATGAGTAATGAAATGAAATTAAATTCGGTGATTATATCAAAATTGTTGGAGAACTCCATAGACGAAGTGTAAGAATTATAATACCCTGTAACAAATATATTGCGTTACAGACGAAGTATGGCTAGAAGAAGCAGATTAGCAGAGTCAACTAGGCAGTTCTCGCTAAGACAATTGGCTGGTGGCAAACACGGGCCTCAATATGAGGAAGAAGTTTCTGGCAATGTGTGTCTGTATCACAGCATAGAGTGGGAGTGAATAATTAACTGTGGGCAAACTGAAACAGAAGATTTATATGACAGCCAAACATTCACCAAGAAATTCGAAATCGAGGACACTGTAAGGAGGAGACAGCTCCTCCCAGAAAAAACCTTCAGCGTCAGGTCCTGAATCCTATTTAAGCCATTCCCTATGGGCTGGAGTCAATTCAGTGTGCTGTCACTTCGGCAGTCTCGATCAGTATCAGTCATTCGCATACCTGTGACTGTGTGACTGGAAACCGTACTATTCACCAAATCACATTTGAGTTTCTTATGTAGAGGTATCCCTGCGAAAAAAAGGTTTCATCCAGTTCACATCTTATGTTATTGATAGATTCAAGATTATGGACCATAAACAATAAAAAAGACATTCCTACTGAGCCGTGTGCGGCTCGTGTTCATCCCATTTATTGCCTGTAATCTTCTTTTACGGTACTGCTGCCTTGTCGTCTTATTCCATTCACTGGCGTCACTAACTTCCTGTCTTATCTGCCTGTGAGTGGCAGCAGCAGCGCTTATCGATAAGTGCACTGTCCTACCATTTCTGGAGCGACCGATAGTACTTCCGATTCGTCGTGTGTCTGGAGCGAGTTGGGAACTCAGCCTAGACGCAGCAACAGTGAAGTCGGGGACGGACCAGCAGTGGAGTCGGGGACGGAGCGCCAGTGAGGTGCGGACATCCAGTGCCCGCCGACCGCTGGCGACACACATGAACTGCCGACGGAAGGCGATTAGAGCGGGACGACCGTTGGTTGGTCGTTCGGTTGGTCGTCTCATCGTGCGACTTGTATTTGTTCTGTTGACCGTTTCTGGGCCTCGTCGGTTCGTCCTCTTGCCGGACATGGGTCGGTTCCTTCATTGCGCTGAGATGTCGTGGTCAATGGGCAAGAGTTACCTCTGCATGGATGGGTCCGAGCCAGGGTGCCCGCGTCGCCGTGTCTCCGAATTCTGAACGGACATCGAGTTGCCGGCCTCTGAGGCCGAGCGGTTCTAGGCGGTCCAGTCCGGGACCGCGCTGCTGCTACTGTCGCAGGTTCGAATTCTGCCTCGGGCATGGCTGTGTGTCATGTCCTTAGGTTGGTTAGGTTTAAGTAGTTCTAATTCTATTGGACTGATGACCTCAGATGTTGTCCCATAGTGCTCAGAGCCATTTGAACCATTTGGACATCCAGTTGAGTCGGGCTGGAGCTGCAGTCAGCTTCGGACAGTCAAGACTCGCCCGACCGTTGCCGACACACGTAACTTGAGTGGGAACGATATGGGTTGGTCGTTCGGTCGGTCGTGTCATCAGACGACATGTATTTGGTCGCCGACCGCTTGTGAGAACTCTCTGTGGGTCGAACTGGTTCGTCCTTGTTGTTCTACAGTGATTGCTTTTACGACTGTTCGAGTTCTTGTGCAAGTGTGTTTACGTGGAACCGTGTGTAGCTTCTGTGATTTCCACGAACAGATGAATGCTGTGTGCGTACTGGAATAGTCAGTTGGGCATTTGAAATACAGCAGCAAGGGCGTCGGTGGAAGGGAATTGATTAGGCTGTTCTTCACCCGTCCCTACGTCGTGTTGCCACCCGATTGTTTAGTGCTACGCTTGGCTGCCTGTCTCACCTAAACCGTGCTTAGAATTTCCTCCAGAGGCCGACCCTTGGAACACCTCTGAGCACCACTGTTTGTTCTTTGTGACTGTCATTTTATTTGTTCGCAGGTACTGTGCCAGGCCTTCAGTCGTGTAATAATATTGTCTGTTTTATGTTTAGTGTATAGCCTTCAGCTGATCTTCATGACAACTATTTTAAGATTAGTCCTTCAGTCCTGTTTCATTTTAAATCCTTATTGCTCTGTATTTAAGTCTTCAGCCGCGTTTGTTTCAAAATTTGTGGCTTTAATATGTAAATCCTTGTCTGTAAAGTTTCTCTTTAACTATCTTGAGTTCTTGAAACGACCTTCAGCAGTGTTCTGTAAATGTTTATCTAAAGGTAGTCTACAATTATTCTTGAGTAACTTTTTGGGCCGACAAGATACTTCAAGTTTTCTTAAGATGTTTTGCTGTTCCACTGTGTAAAAGCTTATCTTTAAAGTCTCTCTTTTATTTTGTAAAGAAAATTCTTTTATTGGGGTCCCAGCCGAAGAATTAACTTGAATTTTTGTTAATATGGCCTTTAGTCGGAATTTGTAAATGCTTGGCTTTTAAAGAATTTCCCTAGCTGATCTGATATATTATTTAGTCCTTTAGTAGAGAAGATATTGTAATTTTACTTAAGGAAGACCTTCAGCCGTTACTCTAAATCCTGGTGTTTTAAAAGAACCATTTACACTTGTCCTGGAGAAGTTACGTTAGGCCTTCAGTCGTGAACTGATATTTCTTGTTTTATAGAAAGAACTGTGTATTGGTTTGAGGAATAAAGTTGTGTGTTCTTGAGTAACTAACAGTAACTGATGTTGGCCCCTTTCCACAACCTGATCCCTTCTGTCATGCAATACCGGATTTCACCTACTTCTTAATCATGACATCAGCTGAATGTATTCATGGTCACATTTTGTAAACGTTTGTTGTACACTTCGCCTGTCGTACTATAGTTAAAGTTTCTTGTACGAGTACAGCGTACAAAAACACCTATCGGAATATTTGTAGACTCATATTCAATTAAGCAAATCAAAATATTTTGTACATTCGTATGTTATGGAAACCAATAATATTCGATGAAATCAAAGAATAATGTTTCCGAGAATGACCCCACTTGTATTTGCTTCAGGTACAGTGCATCATTATCGAACCTCTGCAGTGGAGTAAATACAGTGACATCTGAGGATTGTCTGAACTCGTCTACGCACCTACGTAGCTGTTTCGCCATCTCCACCTCACAAAAAAATCCATCTACTTATAATACAAAGCATGGAGTACAAAGCAGACATCAGTTTATGACACCTGGAAGAATTAAAACGAGTGTAATGTAATATTACGAACAAGCTACGGCAGACAACAAGTACTGATTCAACGCCACTTTTCACCTATTCTGTGTCATCATTGTCAGGCTCCAGAATGATTTATTACCCTTATGCAAGCGAACTGGAGGAGGAGGAAGGCGGTAACTTGAAAAGAGTGGTAAATAAACACCCAAGCGTTGTATCAATAACCGGTAACAGCATATGTGGACAGTTTGGTGAATTAGGATAATAGCCGAGTGGTCTGCACGGAAAGAGGTGGGGGAAGGCGGAAATCGGATCCTAAATAAACATCTTGCCTTAAATAAATCACCGATGAGAGCACAAGTCGGTGGTTTGTTTAAATTAGGATACGAGGGCACGTGGAGGTTTTGTTCAGGAGGTAAGGACAAGCGCCCAGTTTGTTAACATAAGAGAACAATGGACCCTTTATACTGGGGAAGTAAGCTGACATGTACACTTAAAAGCTGTAATTCTTCCTTGATCCTGGTGATAGAGACATACACGGGGTGCACTGTTAATGACTCCTCATGATTAGCAAACCTTTACGCTGGGGCACAAGTGAATAAGACGAAGAATGTACAGTTTCTTCGCTACATACAAATTATGTGATTTGAAGTTACGTGCTTCAGTAATCTCAGAAACATATGTGAATTTGGCATTTACCATTTCACATTATTCAACGGTATGCATGTAAATTATATTTTCTGATAAATGAATAATCCATGCGTTTGTATGAACATTCCTTAATTTAATACGGGTTTTCTTTAATGACAGAAGAAAACACTATACAAAGACTCGTTATTGTGCTCTAAACGCAGAATGAAACGTCTATTTGTAGTCCCCTCAGCAAAGGAACGAATGCTTAATTGTTTTTCTGGTCCTCAGTCTGAAGAATGTTCCGATGCAGCTAGTCTACCCTATGTCATTCTTACGATCTCTGTATAAAGGGCTCTCACACCTGAGTTGAAGGAAGGGGGGAGAGGCTTGTACCACCCTCCATCCCTAGCTGTCAAGGAAACGGAAAAATATAGAGTAGTCTGATGTTTTTCTTTCAAGAAAATGATTTAAAAGTCGCTGTTACTCAGGTTTTTAATGGAGTTGTAACTGTAATTTTTCTATGGCTACTTACAAGTCGCCATTTGTGTTCCACAATATTAAAAGTATTCCACACACCCAGGTCTAGCCCGTCCCCCCTCCCACTCGCCCAAAAAAATTTCGTATTGGTTCTTTGACTGCATATTATAACATGTTTGCATTTGTTTACTGCAGTCATGCGTTAGTCTCGCTCCACGATTTTTATCCGCTCTCATTTACCCCCACAATGACATCTACAGTATCTTGAGGACTCAGATCCCTCGTTTAGTCGAGATGTCCCACAAGTTCATTTCCTCGTCGCTCCCACGTAGTACCTCCCCATTGGCTATCAGATCCACCCATCCAGCCACCACTAGTCTCACGTTTCGAAAGCTTCTGTTCTCTTCTCATCTCATCTGTTTACCGCCGACGTTTCACTAACGTACAAGGCGCCATGCGAGACAAACATCTTGCAGCAAACCGCTCAAGTAGATCAGATGCACTCGATTTCTTGTCCAGCGATAGTCGTAATCTATAGGCCTATAAATACAGCGATGTACGCAATGATAATAAAAATATAATGGAATAATACTAACGAACCAGTGCAAGAAAAGAGACAGACAAAAAATCAATAGATTCGAACATCAGAAACATATATATATACGTTGCCGGCTGTTTCCTGGACGCGCTGTCATTGAAAAGACACATAATGCATTCGTGTCTCCGCACACAAGAAATACGGAGTGTCACTATTTGGAAACGAGCGGCTGTCTGCCATTTGAAATCTCCCCCTCGACAGCTGTCGTTCGGCAGGAGATCTCCCAGCAGAAAACACCGTTGTTCTGCACAGAGCTCGCCCCCATTCCTGGCGCCAGTAGCGGCGACACGCCCAGCTGCTTTGGTCTCTGGCGCTGGGTAGTGATAAGGCGGCTGGCAGTGTGCCGTTCTCGCCCCCGTAGCGACCTGCCGGCGGCACAATGTAGCGGAAGGGAAGGCGAGGCAGGCGGAGGGAGCGCCGGCTGCCGCCGTGGCCGCACCGTACCGAGACTCGGCTTCCCCGGCCACCCCCTCATCAGGTGTTTCGATGTAGGACGTTGAACTTCTGTGAAATTCTGAGCAACAGACAAATACTCTTCCAAGCAAAAGAAAGGAAATTAAGGTTAATGGACCTGCTTAGACTGAGAGAACAGTAGGCAAGGATTGACTCTAATATGGGATGAAATACAACCGGAAAGCGAATGAATAAGTTTGAGAGATGATATAATCAAGGCTCAGAGGGACGAATAGATAAAAAATGACATGGCCTAGTAGAAATCCTTCGTTAACTCAGAAGATACTACATTTCATTGAGAAAAGAAAAAAAGGTACAAAACATAAACCAGATGAAAGGGAAGGCTGACGTATCAGGATGAAACTGACAGAAAGGGCAAAATGGCTAAGCAACATGGCTAGAGGACAAGTGCAAGGCTGTAGAAGCATGCCAAACAAGGGGAAAGATAGGTGCAGCTGACAGGGGAATTAAAGAGAGCTATGAATACCAAGAGCTCAGATGGCAAACCAGTTCGCTGCAAAGGAGGGAATGCTTAAATGTTGGAGGAATATACAGAAGGGCTGCACAAGGGAAATGAAATCTGGTGTGGCGCATCAACGTAGGTCAGCACCGCCAACAGTGTGCAGGGAAGAGCCACTGAAGGGCGAGAGTCACGCCTGACAGGGAAGGCTGCAGGCATGACGCGTGTGAATCGAGTGAGATGGACTCCAGTCTGGTTAGGCAAGCTGGCCTTGAATCATTACAACTTCGAGCTACTCAAATTAATGTAAGCTGTTTTCAAACCTTTCTGAATGACACTTTATACAAAGTTTCTGTCAATAATTTCTTTGATATACGTGAATCTCGGTATGTGACCAACTCATTTCCAAAGTTACGAGAAATTATCTATAATTCTAAATTTTGGACTTGAGTGTAACCTGAAATGTTCATCAAGAAAGCAACCAATAGTGTATTAAGTGTGTAGATGTTTAAACAGAGCAGCGAAAGTTACTTCTCAGGGCTACATTATTTTTGGTAGTAACACGTTTTCTTTTGTTTCACATGTGTTATTATTTTAATTTTTGCACTTTAAATTTCATAGTATCGCTAATTCCTTCTTTTCTGTAATGTGTGACAATGATAAGTTTTGCACCCCGCCTGGAAGTCGGCGCTTGGGTCTGCTCCTGAAAGCTGACGGTGAGGCCGAATGAAGGAAGCGAGTAGGAGCAGGTGAGGTAAGGCACGTCGGTAATGCAAGTAAAGCGAAAGAGGTTTTGACTGGTGCATGAATATATATAAATGTAAAAGTAACCTTATACAAATGAGCACGTAGGAGTGCAGCCACAGTCCAGCTAAGAAAGTCCCAACAGCTAGTTAGCTAAGGCGATGGTACTCGGCCGTCTGCTCTTATGAATCGGGCGAAAGTGGAGCGGAGCTCGTGGAGCTGCACGGCGTCAGCTAGAAGGCGCTGTTGTTCGCGAAGATCTTCCGCTCTCGTAGTGCCACCACAATAAGTATGAGAACGCTCTGTGTATGGTAGCGCAATAAAAGTAATGTAATGGGTTAGCATATATATATATATATATATATATATATATATATATATATATATATATATATGTGTGTGTGTGTGTGTGTGTGTGTGTGTGTGTGTGTGTGTGGCAACACATTGCTTGTACTACGTGTGTGTATGAACCACAAGCATAGAGCATGTTCGATTTCTATATTCAGGTTGGAGGACGAGCGTTTTTAATTTTAGATCGTTCGTACCTGGATCAAGACAGTACAATGAATTAAAGTAATTAATATTAAATAGAGATCAATTAAGGTTACGGATTGGTAAATATGTTTCACACAGACTCTCGGCGCTTGAGCATGGCTTTTTTTTTTTGTTACGGTCCGTTCATGTATTTTAACTGTGTTTCTTCTCTCCGTGTTTTCCCTAAAATCAGACTCCGTAATAAGACAGCACCCGAAGACGACCGTGGATCGAGCTGGACGACTTTTTGCTCATAAATACGGAATCTTTTGCTATGCCAACTCTTCCAACAATCCTACAAGAGTAAAGATGCAAAATAAAACACACACATGTTAGGGATAACAGTATATTCTTAAATAAAACACAAATTACGACACTTACATTGAGACTTGCATTATGCAATTACGAGTGCCGTTTGGTTGCAAATCGTGAGTATATTAACAAAATAATGTCGTATTAATGGCGGTGTCCCAAAATACGACCGATCTGGACAAGATTTAGAAAACAAAAGGTGCCTCTCATTCCGCCAATAATCGGACGATCAAAAATCTTCAAATGTTTCCAGCGGCTGCGTATTTATACAGACGTGGGCTATATCTATGGCTCTAATTATTTCTCTATTTCATTACCTATAATTACGTTTTCTGCTAATAAAAGCTCAGCATGAAAATGCGCCACTAAACGTTCTTGTTTTCGGTATTTCTAGATTTTTGTGGGGTATTTATGTTATAATGACGATGAACGAATCGTCGCCAGTGTGAATAACTGGTAGCCAATGCTAAATAGAAACGTACAAATCCCTTCTTCACAGATACAGCAGATTTGTCGATGAAGTCGCTAAAGAACTGGCTGCATGGTCTGGGTGTGCAACGACTAAAATAATTAGAACATGTTGGGGCAGTGAAGGGGTGAGGGACGTGAATGTGAACCGACAACCATAGCGCTGCCCGTCAACCACGAACGGCAAAACGGGAATCCCACGGCGAATCGGAGCGCGTGGCGCCAGCAGTGGTGGATGTGGGGAGTGAGATGGCGGAGTTTTGAGAACGGATGATAAAGGACTGTTAGTGCTTGCAATGTTTTAATAATTCAGCAAGGGACTGGATAACAGCGTTGCTGGTTCTAAGGACATTCCAAAAAGTTTTGTGATTGCCAAATTGGTGGTTCATGGACTTGCTATATTGTCCGCAAGACTCTTCGATGGTGATTGTGCACATGCACAGTCGCAACAGATGGGCGCTGGCCTCTCTACAAGGACTACAGTGGGTCCGCACCTTTAATGGCCCACCAATACCATACTCTCTACCAGGACTACAGTGGGTCTGCTCTGTGATGACCTACGTACCAATATTCTTCAAATCTTCGACTGACTCTGCTGTGGGTTTGCTCTGTTGTGGCCCATTACCTGTCTGCATGTCAAGAGTCAGCACTGTCTTTCCCTTGGAAGGACAACACTACTTCTTCAAGACTGCATGGAAATCCACTATATCCGTGTGCATTATCTTTTACTTCTCAGACTTTGTGCATAAAATTGTTATGTGATGAATGATCAGGACTGTCTTTATGGACTGTCAGAAAATTTTAGCTTTTGATCAACAGTGTATCAATAAGTGTGAGCATTTGATATCTTTGTTATTGTAATTGTGAAAAATGTTAACAAATATGTATTGGCTAGTGCCCAAAACAATTTGTAAAATTTTTTGTGGGGAGCATGGGGGCTATGTAAGTAGGCTGTTTAGGTTTTTATATTGGTAACGCTACGTAGCGCATGTATGAAAACCACTGGCTGTGCTGTGTACAGTCTGTGGCTGGTTAGCATTGTTGTAATATTCGCTATTGTAGTGTTGGGCGGTTGTATGTTAACAGTGCGTAGCGTTGCGCAGTTGGAGGTGAGCCGCCAGCAGTGGTGGACGTGGGGAGTGAGATGGCGGAGTTTTGGGAGCGGACGATCTGGACGTGTGTCCATCAGAGACAGTAAATTTGTAAGACTGGATGTCATGAACTGATATATATATATATATATATACTATGACTTTGGAGATTATTAAAATAAATACATTGTTTGTTCTCTATCACTATCAGTAGTCAGTGCCTTCAGTAGTTAGAATCTTTTATTGAGCTGTCAGTATTGGCGCTCGCTGTCTTGCAGTAGTTTGAGTAATGAAGATTTTTGTGAGGTAAGTGATTCATGAAACGTATAGGTTATTCTTAGTCAGGGCCATTCTTTTGTAGGGATTATTGAAATTCAGATTGCGTTGCGCTAAAAATATCGTGTGTCACTTAAGTGGTGATCAGAATAAGTAAAGAGAGAAATGTCTGAGTACGTTCAGTTTTGCTCAGCTGTTTGGAAAGCAAATAATGTAAGAGGTTTATCAGCACAGTCATTCATGAATTTTTCGAAGGGGACGTTTCAAGTGTGTTGCGAATTGAGTCAGTAGTAAAGAAGCAATAAACGGAAAAGTCACTGAACTATTTATTACTGCACGCCATTTGAGCAGAACCTAGTTTTTCCCATATCTACATGTCTGTGACGTCATATCTCCTAAACTACGCGTCGCAGAATCATATGATTTTGCTGGCACGTGGATACAGTCTGTAAACTGTAGTCGATAGTGAGGAACTAGTGAATTAAAACGTCATGTCAGAAGCTGAAGTTTGCCAGAATGTAGCACGCGATAAACTTGAACCGTTTCGTCATTATAGTGGGTGTAAGCAGGAAAGAGTTTCGTAAAGGTTTGAAATTATGTGCAAAGTATCCTAGGAGTCGTTAAGTGCTACCATTCTCAAATACTTCATGAATAAAGTCGAAGTATTTGGACACCATCAGTGACGCTGCTTCGAGACAAACTTGCAGTTTCTATCTGTATTACTTTTATTGTTGTGTTAAGCTTTTAACATAAGATCGTTCTTCTTAGAAGTAGGTTATGATAGCATTTTAAAGTTTTAAATTCGATCAATAATTACGTGAAACATTGGAAATCAAGTATGTTTAAGTCTGGAAACCGTTTGATAGGCCACCCGTAATTTCTGCTGATTTCTGGCTTCGGACATGGACGCACAGGTGGTCGGTTGGTCGGTTGATCCGGGGGTAGGGACCAGACAGCGAGGTCATCCGTCCCATCGGATTAGTGAAGGATGGTGGAGGATGTCGGCCGTGTCGTTTCAATCGAACTATCCCGACGTTTGCCTGAAGTGATTTAGGGAAATCACGGGAAACCTAAATCAGGAAGGCCGGACGCGGGTTTGAAGTTTGAACCGTCGTTGTCCGAAATGCAGATCTAGGAAAAGCATAGTAATATAGAGTCTATGACGCTAACTGCGGAACACCGCGATACACAACAATTCAAGTGCTGAAAAATTAGGGATAAAAACGGTACATTGTGGCACCGTGTACCGACGAGCAACTGCATTTTTGGAAGCATTTTCAATGCGCATCGATGTCTACGTTTGCAGCAAAGGTGAAACACAGAGGAAACCTAGACAGTATTTCCGGGTGGATTTTGTGCAGGAGCGGTTGCTACTACCCTCGGCTGATCGCCTCACGGTTATACTCTGCGCCTTGTACGCGACAGCTTCACAACTGTTACAGTGTATTAGTTCGGTGCATAACATCGTAGCGTCCTTGTTTTGCGTGATGAGACTCCGGATGTCATGGGTTTATTTATCGATTGTCCCATTTATATTCCCATTCTGTAATTTGGAGATAGTGAGTGGGGCTGTGTACGCCAGAAAATGGAGTCGCAAGCAGAGAAATCGGAACATTTTAGACATACACTGACATACCTCCCAATATCATATCGCACCTCCTTGTATCCGGTGTGGAGCAGCAGTTGTTCGATGTGGCGTGGACTAAACAAGAGTTTGGAAGTGTTGACGGTGCAGGAATTTGTGCACGAACTGACCTCTCGGTTACGTCCTGTCAATGTTCTATGGGATTCATGTCGGCAGAACTGGGTGGTCATACAATTAGCTCGAATCGCTTTCAGCGTTCTTCAGACCAGTCGCGTGCAATTGAGGCACCGTGGCATAAGGCATTGACATCCACAAAAAATGACGTCCATGAACGGCTACATATGCTCTCCCAGTAGCCGACCATCCACAGACCTTTTTCCAAAGCTGTTTCACAGAGGAAGACCGCACTGCAGTTCCTTCTCTAAATCCTCGCACAGACGAAAAAATGGCTGACATCGAAATAAGTGTCCAAGGAATAGAAAAGCAACTGAAATCACTCAACAGAGGAAAGTCCACTGGACCTGACGGAATACCAATTCGATTCTACACAGAGTACGCGAAAGAACTTGCCCCCCTTCTAAAAGCCGTGTACCGCAAGTCGGAAGGTTCCAAATGATTGGAAAAGATCATAGGTAGTCCCAGTCTTCAAAAAGGTCGTCCAGCAGATGCGCAAGACTATAGACCTATATCTCTGACGTCGATCTGTTGTAGAATTTTAGAACATGTTTTTTGCTCGAGGATCATGTCGTTTTTGGAAACCCAGAATCTACTCTGTAGGAATCAACTTGGATTCCGAAAACAGCATTCGTGTGAGACCCAACTCGCTTTATTTGTTCATGAGACCCAGAAATTATTAGATACAGGCTCCCAGGTAGATGCTATTTTCCTAGACTTCCGGAAGGCGTTCGATACAGTTCCGCACTGTCGCCTGATAAACAAAGTAAGAGCCTACGGAATATCAGACCAGCTGTGTGGCTGGATTGAAGAGTTTTTAGCAAACAGAACACAGCATGTTGTTATCAATGGAGAGACGTCTACAGACGTTAAAGTAACCTCTGGCGTGCCACAGGGGAGTGTTATGGGACCATTGCTTTTCACAATATATATAAATGACCTACTAGATAGTGTCGGAAGTTCCATGCGGCTTTTCGCGGATGATGCTGTAGTATACAGAGAAGTTGCAGCATTAGAAAATTGTAGCGAAATACAGGAAGATCTGCAGCGGATAGGCACTTGGTATAGGGAGTGACAACTGACCCTTAACATAGACAAATGTAATGTATTGCGAATACATAGAAAGAAGGATCCTTTATTGTATGATTATATGATAGCGGAACAAACACTGGTAGCAGTTACTTCTGTTAAATATCTGGGAGTATGCGTGAGGAACAATTTTAAATGGAATGATCATATAAAATTAATTGTTGGTAAGGCGGGTACCAGGTTGAGATTCATTGGGAGAGTCCTTAGAAAATGTAGTCCATCAACAAAGGAGGTGGCTTACAAAACACTCGTTCGACCTATACTTGAGTATTGCTCATCAGTGTGGGATCCGTACCAGATCGGGTTGACGGAGGAGATAGAGAAGATCCAGAGAAGAGCGGCGCGTTTCGTCACAGGGTTATTTGGTAACCGTGATAGCGTTACGGAGATGTTTAGGAAACTCAAGTGGCAGACTCTGCAAGAGAGGCGCTCCGCATCGCGGTGTAGCTTGCTCGCCAGGTTTCGAGAGGGTGCGTTTCTGGAAGAGGTATGGAACATAGTGATTCTCCTTACGTATACCTCCCGTGGAGATCACGAATGTAAAATTAGCGAGATTGGAGAGGGCACGGAGGCTTTCAGACAGTCGTTCTTCCCGCGAACCATACACGACTGGAACAGAAAAGGGAGGTAATGACAGTGGCACGTAAAGTGCCCTCCGCCATACACCGTTGGGTGGCTTGCGCAGTATGAACGTAGATGTAGATGTAGAGCCATAGGGAAGAGTCCATTCCGTGTAAACACAGCCCACACCATCGCTACTACTTTGTCCACGGCTTCGTGAGGTCTGCGGCACACTCTGGCCCTACCACAAGCTCTTCCCAACTGCAGTCGGCCTCATCCGAACTGGCCACAGTTTTCTGGTCTTCTAGGTTGCTTCTGATGCGGCCACAAGGCCCGGGAGAGGCGCTGCAGGCGATGTCCTACTGTTAGCGAAGCCACTCGCGCCGATCGTCTGCTGCCTCCTCCCACAACCCCATATTTCGCGGCAGCGCATACGTTCGTCGTTCGTCCCACACTGATTTCTGCTGCTATTTCACGCAGTGTTACTTTAGCATTGACAACTCTACCCAAACATCGCTACCTCAGTCGTTAAAGAAACGCCGTCGGCCACTGCCTTGTTCACGGTGAGACATAATCCCTCTAATTTGGTATTCTCGGCACACACTTAACACTGTGGATCTCAGAATGTGGAATTCCCTAACTATTTCCGAAGTGGAATTTCTCAAGCGTGTGGCTTCAACTACGACTTGTGTTCGGAGTCCGTTAATTGCTGGCGTCCGGCAATACTCACGGAGAGCTTTTCACATCTCCGCCAGTGCACTGCTCTTTTACATCTCTTGTTCGCCATACTACCGCCATCTGTATATGTCTGTAGCGCAGTCTCATGGCTTCTGTCACCTCAGTCTATTCTTCTGTTTATGTTCAGTAGAGCGGTGACAGCAGCGGAAGTAGACAGAAACATTTGCCCCGTGTAAGGAGAAATGCCATTGGACAGAGATTGGCAAGGAAATGGTTTTCTAGTTTTAAGGAGTATGGTTTTGACATTAGGGACTCTCCACTTTCAAGAAGATCTCCGACCTTTGATCAAAAACTTTTAAACGCCTTAATCTTCAATGATCATGGCAACATAATCGAGAACTGGCAGATGTGGTGAACCGTGATCCTTCCACCGTCGTGTGACACTTGTACGCAATGGAGAACGTTAAAAAATTGGGTTTGGAGATACCGCATGGTCATCAACGACCATTCCCATCCTGTACCGATACTGGTGACCATAAATGGTGTCTTCATACTGACACGAAGAAAATGAGGGCATGGCTGCCGGCCGTTGCGACCGACCGGTTCTAGGCGCTTCAGTCCGCCTGCCTCGGACATCTGGCACAAATATGAAATCACAATAATAGTTATGTAAATATTTAGAAAATTAAAAATAATATTGTATTCAAGTATAACAATTATAATAATTTATTATAACAAACTAAATACAGTTAAATAAAATTTTCATCGGTATATTTAGCATGTCTTTCACAGTACAGGACAATGAATGAATTAATGTGAATCATTGAAATTAGTGATCCACTTCTGTACAGTATTAAAGAGTGGAAGAAAGTTATAAATTGAAGTGTCTGTTGAGAGATTTTTATTTTAGTGTGTGCAATCGTATCAGACAGCCACTGGTTCCATTAAATATTTTTCGATCTAAAGCAGCGTAAGTGGACATATTTGCAAACTCTTTTGAATATTACGCTACCCATTGCCGTTGATGTAGAAAATATAATTTCATTTTGGTACTGTGCTATCCACTAAGGATGATTTCACTGTCAGCTACAATAGTCTGACAACATTAAACTGCTAGAAAAATCTGTATCTGGGTGAATGCAAAATACGCAGGGCGATACAGCTGCCGCTGTCTATGGGTTTTGTGCAACCCGCATCACATCCAAACACCACCTGCGAGATTTTCATATTATTTCAACCGCTATGTGCAAACTAATAGTCCTACAGAAAATAGGCATAGGATCTGTTTATATGACATTTAATGCAGTTAAATATTGTGATGGAATACGTTTTCGCTGCAGACCACGTTTTTCGAGAGAAACTCGTTTAAAGGTCACCTTTGTATGTTTTTGTTGAATAACTAGAAAAGGACGGCGTGTTGCGAAAACATATCTCAGAATAAAATTTAATTTCATTAAATTTTCTACAAAAGACTCCTGTTCATTTTCTGTCTGCTTGTCGCAATTAAGAAAATATGAACATGTTATGCGTGCTGTTTGAAGGAGTTGCAGACTATGTAACACCCATCGGTATGGGCAGCTACTTCACCCTGTATATATCCTATGTATTATTCACCCTGTATATATCCTATGTATTATTCACCCTGTATATATCCTATGTATTATTCACCCTGTATATATCCTATGTATTATTCACCCTGTATATATCCTATGTATTATTCACCCTGTATATATCCTATGTATTATTCACCCTGTATATATCCTATGTATTATTCACCCTGTATATATCCTATGTATTATTCACCCTGTATATATCCTATGTATTATTCACCCTGTATATATCCTATGTATTATTCACCCTGTATATATCCTATGTATTATTCACCCTGTATATATCCTATGTATTATTCATTTGAGTAACAGTCTCCAATCTTCATTGTCCTTTACATATGTCAACTTTTAGTTGTCGTCCGCATGTGAATTTCTGTTGTGAGATAAATATTTGCTGGGGTAGAGAAAGCAATGCCTATTGTCAGACATGTCACTTGCTTGCTCACCTGGGACCTTCTGCAGCAATCGATGATGGTCGGAGCTCTAACTAGTCAGATATCGGCGACGAGGTGAGAAATGAGAACATAACGGCGAGATATCTAGTAAATAATGAACTGATTTAGAAAAATTCAAACAATTCCACAGCCGTTTCCTTGTGGTGTCATGCACTGAGTAGATCGCTGATGGATCTTGTGAGGACATTTCTAGTGGTGTATGGGTCTGGAATGGGCTGAGACTGAGATACGTTTCACTGTTTCATGCATTCACAATGGACACCCAAGTAATAATATATTTTAGTACTGGGGCACCAATTTTATATATTTATCGTGAATGTTGCCCCACACAGAAACTAACTGTAAAGCAGATAGTCCGTTCACTGTCCCAAATCTCCAAACAAAACAGAGTTCTTACCACAGGTACGATTCACAATCTCTTCTCAGCCAAAATAAATCCAGACATCTGTTCTTCTGCATAGGTCTCTTGCCGAATTTTGGATTCTTGTTATCGTACCTCTTACGTCTCCTTTCTTGTAGTCTTATCCTCTTGTGGTCCTCTTCCTCATCAATAATTACAAAGTCGTCTATATTTTAGAAATTTTCACTGTAGCAACAGTGCTACAATAATTCACTTGCAGCTTCTGTATTCCACTCAAACTACTTCACTGTCTCAATAATGTCACTTTCTTCTCCATGTTACACTTTACGAGTTTTACTGCAAAGAAACCGGCACCCTTGCGCAAAAGTCCACATACTTTCGCTGCTAAAACGATACGTCCCGTCCGAGCATCGTCATGTTACCGAGTCCCAGCAATAAGTGATTGCCTTTCGTATGTCACTTTCTCCTTAACAAAAATTTCCACGGATAAATCTGTTTCTACTGGACCAAATGTTTACTTTACAAATAAACTGTATGCAGTCAATGAGATTTAAAACATTACGAAAAATGTAAAATCGATTAAAATTCATTTACACTCAAATATGAGAACATAAAAAAATAAAGAAAGGAATATATACTTAGAGGAAGAGTACATTGATGGCCTCTTTGGGGAAAGGGGGGGGGGGGGGGGATGGCATGTTGCATTATGTGACAGGAGGAGAAACTGGAGTCAATATGGAAGACATAGGGCCGCGCGGGATTAGCCGAGCGCTCTTGGGCATGGGTGTGTGTGTGTTTGTCCTTAGGCTAATTTAGGTTAAGTAGTGTGTAAGCTTAAGGAGTGATGACCTTAGCAGTCAAGTCCCATAAGCCAGAATGAGATTTTCACTCTGCAGCGGAGTGTGCGCTGATATGAAACTTCCTGGCAGATTAAAACTGTTTTAATCTACCAGGAAGTTTCATATCAGCGCACACTCCGCTGCAGAGTGAAAATCTCACTCTGGAAACATCCCCCAGGCTGTGGCTAAGCCATGTCTCCACAGTATCCTTTCTTTCAGGAGTGCTAGTTCTGCATGTTTCGCAGAAGAGCTTCTGTAAAGTTTGGAAGGTAGGAGACGGATACTGGCAGAAGTAAAGCTGTGAGTACCGGGCGTGAGTCGTGCTTCGGTAGCTCAGTTGGTAGAGCACTTGCCCGCGAAAGGCAAAGGTCCCGAGTTCGAGTCTCGGTCGGGCACACAGTTTTAATCTGCCAGGAAGTTTCAAGTCCCATAAGATTTCACACACATTTGAACGTAGGGGCTCCACCATTACAGTAAGAATATGAATGAGCTCTGGAAGGCCTGAGATAAAATAAGGCAGAAGGGTAGCTAAGATTCCACCGAAATTTCTAAAATCAATGACGGAAGTTGCAACAAAGCGATTATTCATGTTAGCATGTAGAACCTATAAGACCATCAAGCTTTCGGAAAAATATCATCCCACAGTTCCGTAGATGTCAAATGAAGATAAGTAGAAGAACTATCACAAAATGAGCTCATGCATCCAAGCTGCTGGCAAGAATAATAGGCTATACAGAAGGCCGGAAAAGAAAATTGAGGATCTGTTTTATGAAAATCAGATTTAGGAACCATAAAGGCATCTAAGACGCAGTTCTTCAGTTGCACTTGATAAATGGATACAAGACAGAAGAAAAATCAGCACACACTCGTGCAATTTGTCAACCTAGACAAAGCTTTCAACTATGGAAAATGATGGAAGACGTTCGAAATTCTGAGCAATATGAGGGTAAGCTATGGGGAAAGACGGGTAATCCACTATATGTACAAGAATCAAGAGGGAGCAATAAGACTAGAAGAACAAGAACGTAGTTTTCGGATTAAAATAGTTGTACGAATGGGATGCAGTCTTTCTCCTCTACTATTAAATTTATATGTTGAAGGAGAAGCTATGGAAATAACAGAAAGTTCAAGGAGTGATATTAAAATTCAGGGTGAAAGGGTATCAGTGATAAGATTGATTGATGGGATTGCTATCCTCACTGAGAGCAAAGAAGAACTATAGGACCAGTTGAATGGAATCAACAGTCCAATGGGTGTAGAAAATCGTAAAATGGCAAAAGTAATGCGAGACAGCAGAAATAAGAAGTAGAAGAAGTTAAGGAATTCTACTACCTTGGAAGCAATGTAGTCTACGATGGACGAACGAAGGAGGTCATAAAAAACGTTCTGGGCTAAATGAATTTTGCTAGTATCATAAGCCTTAATTTCTGGAAATATTCTTTTAGAGTATGGTAGTAATTGTTGACTGTGGTAAAACCAGAACAGAAGAAAGTCGAAGTAGTTGAGATCTGGTGCTACAGAAAGACGTTGAAAACTGCGTGAACTGATAAGATAAGGAATGAGGTGGTTCACCACAGAACTGGCGACAAAAGCAACGTATGGAAAACACTGACAAGACGAAGGGACAAATATATAGGACGTGTGTTAAAACATGAGAGCATAAAATCCGTGACAATAGAAAGAGAGCTGCAGAGAGTAAAAACTGTTCTGGAAGGCAGAGAGTGGGAAACATCCAACTAATAATAGAGGACACGGGGTGGCAGTGCAGCTCTGAGCTGAAGAGGACGGCGCAGGAGGGGTACTCGTGGCAGGCTGCATCAGAAGACTGGTGGCTCACAAAATACAATTTTTTTCTATAAATTCCCTTAACTCCTTATGTGGAGCATAGGGGTACAACAAGGGATCGCCATCTTGTTCTGTCTTCTGCTAGTATCTCAATTTCTTCCCATCCTATTCCTTGCTGATGGCCTTCTGCTTCAGCTGACCGTCTCCATGTCATTTTGGGCCTGCCTCGTCTCCGTCGTCCTTGCGGGATCCAGTCAAGTGCTTCTCTCGCAGTATGTTCATTTGGTCTTCTAAGAGTATGTCCTAACCATCTCCACTTCTCGCTTCTGATTTGTAGCTCGGTTGGCTTCTGGTTTGTTCTTCACCAAAGTGTTTTATTTGAGATGACATTTCGGCACCGTATCCCCAGGATGTTCCTCAGGTATCTGCTGTGAGGGGTTACTGGTCCCCCACCGGGCGCCTCCCCACGTGGCGGATAGTGGAACGCTCACCAGATATGGTGGGTACCGGGGAAATAAAGTACTCGGGGTGGACCGAAACCAGTATCTCCTTCCCTGCAGAGAGAGAGGACGCTCAAAGGCTAAGGGAGAGAACCCGGCAGAAAACTCCTGTCAGCTTGATTGCAGTCAAGGAAGCAGCCCTCCCATCAAGCTAGGGTTCATGGGCCGATAACCCGTGAACCTGAAATTAACATATCACAGAAACTGCAACAGAGAATATCATCAACTCTACGCTCTATCTGGAGATCGAAGGAAATATCACCGAGGATCAAATTGCGGATATTTGAAAGTAATGTAAAATCTGCACTCCTTTATGGATGTGAAACATGAAAAGTGACAAAACAGTTAATCCACAAGCTGCAGACAAAATACATACTTGCTTAATCATTAAAACAGACTGTGTTATTTTCTGTGAAATGTCCGTTATAAGTTGGTGAATACAATGTAAGAGTCTGAACGACTTCTCCAGTAAGTTGTATTGTCGTATTGTCGGTCCAACTCCAGGCACAGACTAAATAGTTTCAAGTGCACACATAAACGAACGAATCTTAAGTGAATCTGCTAGAAACATTGCCTACACTGCGCTCTCCGTTCTGTTCCTCAAGTATTTCTGCACAGTATTATGAGATCCTTACGTACATTGCTCAGCAAAATGTAAGGACGAGGAGGACAAAGAATCGTAACGTTTTATCTAATAGGTGGAAATGTATGAAAGTGCAAGAGCACGTTGCCAGAGTTCTCTCAGTTCTCCCCATGGCGTGAGCTGAGCGTAGCTGCAGCGCCAAGTAGGACAGCCTCTGGAACGGGCAGTGAGTGTGCGTCCGCGGTCAGGTGCGGTACGTGGTGGTGGCTTCCATTACAACATGGTCCGGAAACAACATCTGGATGACTTTACGCGGGCAAACCTCTACGGGAATCTGTAGAAGGTCGAAGTACTACGAATATAACCCAGCAGTTTGGTACTGCATTGTTTCAGGTGCGTGGGGAGCTTCCCAAACTACAGGCATTGCTGTCCGAAGGGGTGCAGGTGGTCTTCCACAGTCTACTACAGCAGCGGATTAGCACTCCGTTGTGCAACAGCCAAGAAGAGATCCACTTCAAACAGAAGGTGTAATTACAACCACATTTAGCAGGACTGCACAGTGGCACGGCGACTGCATGGAGGTAGTCTGTTTACCCGACAACCGGGACGTAGTGTACCGCTGAGACCCGCACATCGGCAGTACCGTTGGCGGAGGTGCCAAGAGACCATGGACTGGAGCAGCGAGGAGAGGGAGCCCGAGCTGCTCTCAGAGAAAGCAGATTCTGCCTGAGTAGTGATTCCTGAGCTATCCCTATATCGCGAAAGGTGGAACTCGTACTGCACCAAGGAATATTGTCGAACATGATTTATATGGTGGTCCAGAGGTTATGGGATGGTGATACGTAAAGTTGCACACTGACCACCATGTCTTGGTACACCCACCGGTCTAATCTAGTGTTACAGTCTACGTCCGCCTTTCTGAGGATGCATTTGGTCCTGACTTCATTTCTATAGGTGTCAATGCACGACCACGTCAAACAGCACAGGTGAAGGAGCTCTTGGAACGAGAGGGTAGTGGGTCTCTCTGTTGTCCCGACTTATATCCTATCGAGCACGTGAGGGACTCGTCATACGAGTTCTTTCTACACTGACGGAAAAAAATAGCACATATAGAAAGACGAAATCATTTTGATCCGACACAGCTTATGCCACCTCGGGACAGAAGATGGTTTCAGCGTCGCCCACGATGGGACGGCGTGGTGGCACAGCTACCAGAGAGCCATGTCCGTCTGTCTGTCCCTCGACAGGAAATGCTCGCAGACAGAAGGCTCAGTGTAGTCCAAACGTGTGGAGCAAGCAGGAAGCCATGCAAGGAGACTCACTCCTGCTTCCTATAGGCAACTGAGAAGGTTTGAAAGAGGTCAAATTGTGGTCTTCCGAGGGCGGGATGGTCCTTTCGGAGAACTGCCACACAAGTTGGACGTGCTGCGTCAGTTGTGTAACCGTGCCAAAGCCGACCGTAACCATGGCAACCATGCGAAAACGCTGGACAAAGGCGCAAGGAAAAGGAGTGACAACAAGAAGGAACACGACGGGGTACATTTCTTAAGGTATCAGGAAGTAACATCCATGGTGCTAGACAGAGCTGTAGACTGTAGGAACTGCAGAGGAAGACGGAGAACAAAATACTTCCAGCAAATAATTGAGGTCGTAGTTTCAAAGTCAGGCACAGGAGAGAAGTTTGTGGCGGGCCGCAATTAACTAGTCAGAAAACTAATGAAAAAATAAAAAAAGATGGTGGTCCTCACGTTTTGCTCGCCAGTGTAATGCTATATTACAGGGTTGACAGGCGAAATTAGAATAACTGGATGGAAGAAACCTTACGTTTCTCGTTGCGGCCAGATATTTTCACAAAATTGCTATTCTTTACATTTTCTTCTAAGTGACAAAACATTTCGTTCACTCCCACCCACATAGGAAGATAAAACGGTAAAGAAATGAAATGTCGTGTGGCTACGGCCACCCGTCGGGTAGACCGGTCGCCTGGTGCAAGTCTTTTTGGTTGACGCTACTTTGGCAACTTTACGTGTGGAATAACGACAGTAATAAAGTAAGAGAAATCATAGCAGGCACGGAAAGATTTAGGCGTTCATTTTCCTAACGTGCTATTCGTGCGAGAGTCGAAATGGCGAGAAATGGTCTGAAAACGGTTCTGCAAACCCTCTGCCAAAATTATAAGTGTGATTACATAGAATTGTGTAGGTGTGGAGTTATGTGGTTGCCTTTTGTTGAGTGGGGCATTGGTTTGCAGATCTGTTATCTCGTCACTATTTGACAAAGTTCCACACATGAAACGCCGTTGAAATCTTTGAAAGCTGTTCATGGATTAACTCATTGAAATCATCAGATGTGATGAGTAATACGTGCATTAAAATGCATAATAAATAAGTTATACCTCGAACTTGCCTTACTGAAAGCTGTCTCTCTGTATGGCTGCAACCAGAAATAAGTGCAATGATAACTCTGGCTGCTCTTCTTTGTAAAATGCAGTCTCCGTCTGCGACATACTTAACTTATAAGAAAAATCATTTATATTTCATAATCGTTTAGAACTTCAGTGGAGAATGGTATAAATGTTAATTAAAACTACGACAGCTGTACTTCAGGTACGTTTATTACTGCAGAACTTTTGTTCTAAATGAGCACCGTAAAGTGCCGCCTAAACTTCAGCAACGTTCTTCGTAACTCATTCTAACACGACTGCAGAAATTTGCGGGTGTGGCATGACTCCGGCGCTCCTCGTCTTTCTCCAGTTGACAGGCAGACGCAGTTCCTAACTTCGGCACGTTTCTCATTTGCGCTCTTCCACAAGCCAACTATTTAGTTATGAAGACAGACGGAGCAGTACTCTATGAACAAAGTTAGGAGGAGCCGTGCAAACTATGGAAAATAGTGAATCAGAAGTAGTAGAAGTAATACGGTAGAAGTAAAACGCGGATTACTGCTACTCCCCATTCAGTTGTTGTGCCTAAGAAGGTCAGTAGGGGGCGGCTGGGACGGCCGCAGTCCTTTGAGGTAGGTTGCGCCAGTCGCCGTAGACGCTGTGTGTGTGTGTGTGTGTGTGTGTGTGGAGAGGGGCGCTCGTGTTAACCTGGAGCTGCAGGCGCAGAGGCGAGCAGGACGGGCCGAGGCAGTGTGGGTGAGGCCCTGCAGGCGCAGCACGTACCTGGAGGCCATCATATCTGACCAAAATTGTCCGGACACTTATTAGTAGACATTAAAAAGGGCTGCATCCATCCTTCGCCTTTATGACGGCTTCACGTCTGCTACTATCATCCTGCGCAACGCCGGAGACTCAGCACGTTTTTTAGTAGAATGGAAAGGTACTAACAGCCTAATGTCAAAGTTGGAAGGCACCGATCAAACTACGAACCAATGTTCGATAAAGTCGAACTACATGAGAAAGCATCTTCCATGAACCTCACTACCATTTACGTATGTATTAAATAGAATCGCTAAATATTCATGGAGATTGTTTAAACGATTTCAAGCTAGGCCCAAGTAAGTGGACAATGTTGCGAGCCCCTGCACCTGCAATAATTAACATAAAGTGGGTAGAAAATTGTAGTCAAAGGGCCAGTGTGAACACTGCTTTTATTATTTAAATTAACATGAGGACAACCAGCTACAGTATTTTGACATCATGAAATAAACCTGGCAAACAACGAATTAGTAGCATCTACTGATAAAATTATTTGATAGACATCTAAGGTGGCATGAACCCACCAAGAGCAGGTGAACGAATAAATGGAAGCATACTGCATATGAATCACGGAATTTAGCCTCTGAGGCTACCTGCGTGAATGGTTACCCACGTCTGGTCGCAATTTTACATCGAGACCCTACCACCACAGTTAGACCAAGATGCGAGCTGGTTGCCGACGGAGTACAACCCATGTTGTGATCACATCTAAGGTGTCGAAGCCCCGCAGTGCAGCTATATCTTAATAACTGAGACAGACTGCAGCTGCGTGACGATCGATGCCGTCGCCAGATGGGAGCACTTCGACATCCCTCTGGCTCTGACTCTCATGATCATCATCATAGCACAACACTTGCTACGTCCGGAGTGAGCACGAAGAGTACTTAATACTAGCCAACACTTGGACGACTTCATTCCAAGAGTGTCTACCGCGTGATCCCTGAAGCCATACTCACTTTAGTGCTCCGAGTTCGTGTCATAATTTCCCGGACCTTACCCAACAACCGGAGGACTCGATCCGATACTAATAGAAAGTTCAGTAACAAAATCACTCCTTCGACCTACGATCATTTTCAGAATGAAACAACACGCGCTATTCCTATGCACGGAGAAACACGCTGCTCAAACTTCACCCAGTCTAGGAGACAGAGCGTCGGCTTCTGCCCCACAGAAAACAACGCTTCACCAAAATCGGCTTCTCATGTAACATATCTGGATAAATCGATTCTCAGCGAGCACCCCAGGAATTCCCGCTCTTTTATGGAAAAGCAGCTTTTGCGTTCTCTATGAGCAGAGTACATCCTCTGAATACAGCATCCACCTCGGATCACTCCTCTGGAAACACTATGTGGCCTGGCCGCAACGCAGTCGTTGAGTGGGGCGCGTACCGACCACCACGATTCACGTGTGCAGCGGCAGCGGCCACCGCCGGTATCGCCCTGGCGCCACGTGAAGGGCCGGGTCGCGTAGCCAGCGGAGTTGGCTCCGGGGCCGCGGGTTTCCAGCTGCGATAAAAATCTCCCCTACAGGCCTGCCACCCCCCCTGCCAACTCTTCCAGTTGCTCACACAGACACCGCGAACCCGGCAACCAATGGACGTTATTAAAACATGTAGTGTCCACAACAGAATTGAAAGACTTCGGAAAGGAAGAGCTGTGCTGACACGAGGTACGGATCGCATAACCACTCAACGACCCCGTGAATGTGTTAATTTGTCCCAAATCAGCTCGTCGGTGTTCAGTGCTGAATTAAAAATAAGAGGTGGCAGCCCGGCATCAGGCAGAAACCTCTCAAAGCCATTACCTGTAAATCGTGCTATTTTCCCTCATGCGGAAAAACGGCTGAAAATGGCACTGCTTCGTGTACAGTTACTGTAATTTTGTATCATAACATCAATCGAATGGAATTTTCGGTGCTGCATTAACGTTAGATTACACGATACCAATAACAACACACAAAACCGACTATCAAAAATGGTTCAAATGGCTCTGAGCACTATGGGACTTAATTTCTGAGGTCATCAGTCCTCCAGAACTTAGAACTACATAAACATAACTAACCTAAGGACATGACACACATCCATGCCCGAGGCAGGATTAGAACCTGCGACCGTAGCGGTAGCGCGGTTCCAGACTGTAGCCCCTAGAACGCCTCGGCCACTCGGGCCGGCAAACCCACATGAGGGAAAATACCATAAAAAATATAAAAACAAACAGAAATGAAGCAGTAGCTTTGAAATTCACTACATAAAAACTAACGCTGGAACTAATTGTCACAATGAATTACATAAATGCGCTTTGATATATGTTGTTATCGTTGTGGTCTTCAGTAAAGTTTTGAAGCAGCTCTCCACGCTACTCCATCCTGTGCAAGCTTCTTCATCTCCCATTACCTATTGCAACCTACATCCTCCTGAATCTGTTTAGTGTAGTCATCTCTCGGTCTCCCTCTACGATTTTTACCCTCCACACTGCCCTCCAGTAATAAATTGGTAATCCCTTGATGCTTTGGGATATCTCCTACTAAACGATCCCTTCTTCTACTCAAGTTGTGCCACAAACTCCTCTTCTGTCACCTTCAGAATTTGAAAGAGAGGTTTCCAGCCAACATAGTCAAAAGCTTTCTCTAAGTCTACAAACGCTAGAAACGTAGGTTTGCCTTTTCTTTGTAGTGGTTAATAAAAAAGAAAAAGAGAAGAGAAAAGAAATGATTCGGAAATGTGGGAAGAAATCGTTAGTGGAAGGTTTTTTTTAAAAGAATTGTTAATGACCATAAAAAAGGGAAAAAATAAATAAATGCAAATCGGACTTCGTATTACAGAAAAGTTATCGGACTTTGTGATTTGGAAAAGCTATTGTTGGGGTGGTCCTTGTGGAGTTTTTGAGCAAAAGTTAAACCAATTTCCACTACAAAAATTACTGTAAAAGAACAGAGAATAACAAATGTAACTGACAGGGGGAAATGGCGTAGCTTAGAGTTAATTCTTTACCATGTTAACATGTCTTCTTGTTTCGTGCGGCGTCCAGGTCTTCAAAAATCTCCTACTTCATTTCTGCGTGAAAAGTCTGCTGTGAAATCTTTCAATAAGTTTCATTGTCCAGGAATTTCTAATGTACACAAAACCGTCTGGATATTAAATGTAATTTATTTTACGTTGCTTCCCTCCTCCAAATTTCATAACAACTTCCTCAATATGTCTACACATTAAAATCAGATCAAGACTAGCTATTAAGTTTTTTACGTCAGCATCAGATCACGTCTGCCTTAAGCTTCGACTATCAAGAAACAATAAAGAAACGGATAGAAAACAAAAAAGAGTTACTCCCTGCCGTCGAGCGCTCATACCGCTGCGACGGTATAATTTTTATCTGAGGGAACGAGTGTAGCGCGGCGAATTTCAAAGTCCGGCTACACCTTAATCTATTTTCTAAGATAAGTCGTGGGGTCAGTATTGGATCACGTGTTTCAACATTTCTACGGAATCCAAATTGATCTTCCCCGAGGTCGGCTTCTACCAGTTTTTCCATTCGTCTGTAAAGAATTCGTGTCAGTATTTTCCAGCCATGGCTTATTAAACTGATAGTTCGGTAATTTTCACATCTATCAACGCCTGCGTTTTTTGGGATTGGAATTATTATATTCCTCTTGAAGTCAGAGGTTATTTCGCCTGTCTCATACATCTTGCTCACGGTAGAGCTTTGTCAGGGCTGACTCTCCCAAGGCTATCAGTAGTTCTAACGGAATGTTGTCTACTCACGGGGCCTCGTTTGGCCGGCTGAGGTGGAAGAGCGGTTCTAGGCGCTACAGTCTGGAACCGCGCGACCGATACGGTCGCAGGTTCGTATCCTGCCTCCGGCATGGATGTGTGTTATGTCCTTAGGTCAGTTAGGTTTAAGTAGTTCTAAGTTCTAGGGGATTGATGACCACAGATGTTAAGTCCCATAGTGCTCAGAACCAATTGGACCATTTTTTTGGCCTTGTTTCGACTCAGATCTTTTAGTGCTCTGTGAAACACTTCGCGCATTATCGTATCTCTCATTTCATCTTCATCTACATCCTCTTCCATTTCCATAATATTGTCCTCAAGGATATCGCCCTTGTATAGACACTCTATATACTCGTTTCATCTTTCTGCTTTCCCTTCTTTACTTAGAAATTTGTTTCCATCTAAGCTCTTGATATTCATGCAAGCGGTTCTCTTTTCTCCAAAGGTCTCTTTAATTTTTCTATAGGCAGTATCTATCTTACCCCTAGTGATATACGCCTCTACATCCTTACATTTGTCCTCTAGCCATCCCTGCTTAGCCATTTTGCACTTCCTGTCGATCTCATTTTGGAGACGTTTGTATTCCTTTTGGCTTGTTTCATTTACTGCATTTTTGTATTTTCTCCTTTCATCAATTAAATTCAATACTTGTTCTGTTACGGAAGGATATCTATTAGCCCTCTTCTTTTTACCTCCTTGAGCCTCTGCTGCCTTCACTATTTCGTCTTTCCAAGCTACCCATTCTTCTTCTACTGTATTTCTCTCCCGCATTCTTGTCAGGCGTTCCCAAATGCTCTCCCTGAAACCTAAGGTTCTATCAGTTTATCCATCTCCCATCTCCTTAAATTCCCACCTTTTTGCAGTTTCTTCGGTTTTAATCTACAGTTCATAACCAACAGATTGTGGCCAGAGTCCACATCTGCCCCCGGAAATGTCTTACAACTTAAAACCTGGTTCCTAAATCTCTGTCTTACCATTATATAATCTATTTGAAACCTTCCAGTATATCCGGGCTTCTTCCATATATACAACCTTCTTTCATGGTTCTTTAACCAAGTGTTAGCTATTATTAAATTATGCTCTGTGCAACATTCTACCAGGTGGTTTCCTCTTTTATTTCTTAGTCCCATTCCATATTCACCTACTACGTTTCCTTCTCTTCCCTTTCCTACTAACGAATTCCAGTCACCCATGACTCTTAAATTTTTGTCTCCGTTTACTATCTGAATAATTTCTTTTATCTCATCATGTTTCTCATTAATCTCTTCGTCATCTGCGGAGCTAGTTGGCATAAGCTTGTACTACTGTGGTAGGCGTGGGCTTCGTATCTATCTTGGCCACAATAATGTATTCACTATGCTGTTTGTAGTAGCTTACCCGCACTGCTATTTTTTATTCATTATTAAACGTCCTTTTGCATTACCCCTATTTGATTTTGTATTTATAACCATGTATTCAGCTGACCAGAAGTCTTGTTCCTCCTGCCACTGAACTTCTCTAACTCCCACTGTATCTAGCTTTTACGTATCCACTTCCTGTTTTACATTTGCTAACCTACCTGCCCGATCTGATATTCCACGCTCCGATCTATAGAACGCTAGTTTTCTTTCTCCTAGTAACAACGTCCTCCTGAGTAGTCCCCACCCGGAGATCCGAATGGGGGACTATTTTATATCCGAAATATTTTACCCTAGAGGACGACATCATCATCTAAACATACAGCAAAGCTGCATGCCCTCGGGAATAATTACGGCTGTAATTTCCCCTTGCTTTCACCCGTTCGCAGTACCAGGACAGTAAGGCCTTTTCGGTTAGTGTTACAAGACCAGATCAGTCAGTCATCCAGACTGTTGCCCCTGCAACTACTGAAAAGGCTGCTGCCCCTCTTCAGGAACCACACGTTTGTCGCCTCTCAACAGATACCCCTCCGTTGTGGTTGCACCTACGGTACGGCTATCTGTATCACTGAGGCACACTAGTCTCCCCACCAAAGGCAAGGTCCATGGTTCATGGGAGGAATTTGACATATAGCTGTCCATTTTGTTATCGAGACGGTGGAGAAGACAGAATAAATAAAATCTGTTCAGCGGAATGCACGCACGCTGTAGACGCCAGGAGTGCGCAGTCTGACTGGGTATCTGGGCAAGCCAACCAGTTCTGCAGACTTATGCGTCTCTCATAATGCTCTTTCGACATCGCGTCTCTTCATTACCACTGAAGTGCTGCCTGTTCACCTTCCCATGTATGGCAAAGTTGCAAAACATAATATTTGCTCCCTTTCCGTGTTACGCCAGAGTTTCACGATAATTGTGTTACCACTCTTCTCGAGAATATCCATCACGTGCTGTAGTCCGAAAGATGGGATTTCTGACAAATCCTGTGGATAAGAATGCTAAAAATAGTGCTGCATGCATTTTTCTGTGTGATATGAGCTGGATGCGTATATGTACACAGCCATGTGCACCGATTTCCCAAACGTAGCATTAATTAACCTGAAAGTTTACTTTTTCTATACGCAGAAAAAAAACATCCAGGTTCTCCCGGCCATGAGGCCATACAATGAAAGCGATATTGTTTGTAGAAATGGTAAGATTTGAGGCATGAGTGAGCCGTGGCTAGCTCATCCTCTCCGCTGGATTAAACCTTCGTTGCGATTCTGTGTTTAGTCTCCCGCGGTCATCGCTATTATGCTGTTATCCTCTGCTTCCGCGGGTGGCAGCAGTGGTGTGTATCGATATTCACACCTTGGACTATCTTTGACCTGGCGCTTATAGTTTCCGGCTGGGCGGTGTGCAAGCAGTCGGTCGGTTGGCGTGGAGCAGAGAGAAATTCTCCGCGGGACGTAGTTTGGCCGGGGCCGCTGGCAGTCTCTACAGTGTCGGAGTGTGTGATGCTGTTCCCATTGCTACGAGGTCCGTGGCTCACCGATCCTGGACACGAAAGTTGCGTACTGATTTAATCTAGCGGCAAGTCAAGACTGTCCACATTGTGTCGTTTGGAGTTCGTTGTCGGCTGTTGGGATATTCCCACGAGCAACAGCGTGGGGTTCAAGTTGGAAAATTCTAGCCACCCTTCGGTCTAGGTTCACTGTATTTGGTTATTCGAATTGAAGTGCGACAGCGAAATCTTCTGCCTTGTGGCAGTTAACGTTCCGGTTACCTGTCCTTCCACTGACGTAAGTTTCAGGCAATGTAGTTTCCTCATCATGTTGTCGCTGACCAGCATGGTGTGTAGTTTGACAGCTCCATGTATGTTCCCCTAGAGCCCAGAACGACTTAAACCTGACGAACCTAAGGACATCACACACATCAATGCCCGAGGCAAGATTCGAACCTGTTACCGTAGCGGTCATGCGGTTCTAGACTGTAGCGCCTAGAATCGCTCGGCCATTCGGCAGCAGACACTTTGTTTTAGAAATCAACAGCAGGTCTTCCTTGACCAGTGGGATGTGCCTCACCAGTTTGACGATCTTGTAAGAGTTCATCATGTGGTATACACAGTGCCCCACTAAGAGTTTGTGTGGTTCTGCCATACGTGTATCCAGTCTGTAAACTGGCTACCAGATAGGGTTTACTGTTCGACATTTCCACTGTCGTTCTGGTGTATTTTGGGAATCCTATACAAGCGAAGACCAACTTAAGATGTAGCTTCTTCATCCTTTCCTGTAGGATAAGCCGAGTTATGCAGAACAACGATGGCTTCCTTCGCAAGAATCGATATCACATTTTTCGAGAGTTCCTCTTTTGCTGCCGGCCGCTGTGGCCGAGCGGTTCTAGGTGCTTCACCCCGGAACCACATGGCTGCTACGGTCGCAGGACGGAATCCTGCGTCGGGCACGGATGTGTGTGATGTCCTTATGTTAGTTAGGCTTACGTAGTTGTAAGTCAAGGGGACTGATGAACTCAGATGTTAAGTGTCATAGTGCTCAGAGCCATTTGAACCATTTTTGCTCTTTTGCTGAATTTATTTTAAATCTTGTGATAATATCTGGATCCACGCAACACATCAGCGTTGCCTTTGTCCACCGATGATATGGTAGTGTGTGTATTCTCTCGCAGGGTGCGAGCCTGATAAACATTAGGACATTAGGATGGAATATTCACCCTTATTTCTTCATTTAATTATCGGACAGATCTTGAATGGCCTATTACACACCGCCGATGGCTTCTTGAGTGGGTCATAAATTTTGTGCCAAATGATGGCCTTTTAACATCACTCGTGTTGTCGCTGTATATAGTTCCTTGCATGTAGGATTAGCAATGGTTCTGTGGGGGGAGAGAGATGAACTCCCCTTCAAATTTGTCATATTTGCTTCGTTACGTCGTACTGTCCCGTCATTTATGCGTCTCGCTCTCAGTGTTTCAAGTTGTATCCAACTGCTCCCCTGGATGAGTGCAATTTAATTGGCGATGTGCAAATAATGCGTAAGTTTTGCAAGGAATGGAACTTACAAAGAATATTACATTGTCTGCGATGAAGCAAATCATCAATTTTATGAGGAAGTCCGACTGACCGTAGAATAACACAACAAAAAGCTACGGGTGTAACACTCAATCTCTTTTACGAGCTTCGGGAAGCACATAAGCTACCACGAGAAGATTGTTAGTTCTGGAACACCTTCGCACACGTACTTTTAACTGTCTGGAAAATAATACTGATAATACAGTGCTACCAGCCATGGATGTGGCAGTAGGCTGGAAGGGAAATAACATGTAGAAGTAAGCGAAATCGACTGATATTTCTGTTTGATACACAGTGTAATTCATGCAAATCCTGGTAAAAACTCGTCTCCCTGAGTTGGGGCAGTGACGGGCAGTTGATGATACATAAAATAATCGCAATCAGGCAAAGTCTTAGAATCAGTTAACATAATCTAAACACCAGGCAAAAACATCAACCTGACTAAACCCGCTCCTCGAGCAGTACGTCAAAACAATACAAAGTATCTGTCGGTAAACTCTTTGATCTGTTGTGCACACTTGCGGAGGAGTTTTGGTTGCAAGAGAATTCTGGGAATCGGACGCTTTAGTCCTTGCCAACTAAAGCTCTTTTGTCAGACCAAAAAATTAGAATTAATGACTTTTTCAGCCAAACTATTGAGAGTATAGCGGAAATCGTTAAAATTATTGGAAAATAGGGACCTGAGTATTCCTGATCACGCAACTGGCCGCAGTGCAGGGCCGTGGAAATTCTACCGGAAAGCTGTGACGGAAAGTAGTGACCTAACGGTTAACAATACGCGCATGCGCTGATGAGGGTTTCAGTGTTTGCAGCCCGGTTAACTTTCAGAGATCTGAGCGTCAAAGCTTTCTTACATATTCTCTACAGCTTTCTTCGTCGTTTATCCTGGCACCACGCCTTTACTGGGTAGGCACGTTGTTCTGGATTTGACAGTGTCACTGGTAGAGAGTGACCAGACGCCTTTACTGTTGCTACCCCTTAAAGGATAACGAAGTAATAACTTGACAAATTTATCTGATGTAAAATACGGAGTACATTGTGTTCCTTCATTTGACTGTTTCCCTTCAGTATCCACTTCTTGCATTATTTTCTCGTTCCAATTTTCCGAACAGGAATATATCATACTTTAGATACGAGCCTATGCGTCAACTTATTCTGCTGATAGTCTAGCGATGACTAATTACTTTTGCTACACGGAGTTGTATGTTGTTTCACTCTTCCAATTGAATGCATTTGTTTGTAAGTTTACGAAATATGTTAAAAGACCCTAAAATAGACACACGCGATAAAAACACACATTCCTGAAATATAACATTGGTTTTTAAATTATGCATAGGAACAATAGCCGCCGGCCGCGGTGGTCTCGCGGTTAAGGCGCTCAGTTCGGAACCGCGTGACTGCTACGGTCGCAGGTTCGAATCCTGCCTCGGCCATAGATGTGTGTGATGTCCTTAGGTTAGTTAGGTTTAAGTAGTTCTCAGTTCTAGGGGACTGATGACCACAGCTGTTAAGTCCCATAGTGCTCAGAGCCATTTGAACCATTTTAGGAACAATAACCACTCAAGAATATTAACGTAATTATAATGTATTTCATGACAGATATATATATTTCTTTTGATTGGTTGCCAATGGGCTTTAAAGTAGACGATACACTAGATTTTAGATCACGCAGTGCAAATAAATGTGTTCTGCACAACTGAAAATTATTATTGACAAGGTAAAGTTGTAAATTTTCGTGAACTCTGGAGGACAGTTTGTCTGATAACGAAACTGGAAAGCTGCGCCGTGGCTTAGAAAAGCGTCAGACTCGCAGGGGGTCACCGTATTGAGCTCCTTATCCGCCCGTTGGGGCCCAGAAGATGAGCGGCGAAACTCGGAGACCAGGTTATGAACGAAGCCACCCTCGGCCTGAGCCGCGCAGCACGCCGCCGTCCTGCTGGCAGAGTATCGCCGCCCGCCCTGCGCCCCAGAGTTAAGGCCGGCGCGTGACGTGGGCCACGCGGGGACTGCCAGAGAGCGTGGCGGCGGCCAGCTCGTACGTAAAGACCGTCTCACACGGAGCAAGGTTCGCCGCAAGTTTGCGAGATGGCGTGCATGCCTGCCGGCTTGCAGGGAAAGGAGCCGGCTATCTTCCGTGCCGAAGCTGTCACACGGTGCGAGATCGGCAGCTAGCAGTGTTGTGATCGGGTGCATGTTGTATCGAACGAAGATGGCTGCTTCAGGTACAGATGTTTAGAGCAAACTGGCGTTATTAGCTATTTTGGTGCTAAACGATGCAGAAATGCATGCTAATGAGAGAAGAAGAAAGAAAGAATGGACGAAAAACTGGATTAAGAGGAGAAACGCTGGAAAAGGTGTGCTCTCCATGCTTCATAAAGAGTTGAGCTTAATTTGCATAACACCTACTTTTGTTTGAAAAGTATCACCATTTCATTACTGTTTGATCTTATAAATATACCAATAATGACTGTTATATACGACTTTATTTTATAGGATAGACGATCGTATATCCTTTGGAAATTTTATACGAATGGATATATTGGTATTTGCAACTCTTTCGAGTGCCTCTGCACGCAAGTCTTTATTATAATAGTTTGCGCTTTTCACGACGTACAGACACTGTTCTTCCCTATAAGTACATATCAATGCTTCAATCGCTTCCTTGGACCACTGCGGTGCCATTATTTAATAATTATAAGAACTTCCTACCGCACCTCACAACAGCAGAAAAGCGACTATCAACAAAGGCTTCGCGCCCAAGCTTTCTACGTCTGAACGTCACAAACGATTGGCCAACGCAGGTAGCACGCAGGGAACATTGCAAGAAAAAAGGCACCGGACCTATCCTGGAAATCTTACAAGGTTCCCAGCAAGGTAGCCCGCTAGCAGACGACGGAGCCCGTAAGGTAGCCGTCGCGTGAGCCAACAAGGAATCTTACAGAGAATTTTGCTCCGTGTAAGACGGGCTTAAGGCCTGTTAGTGGTGCCAAATTTAGTCTCCAGACACTGCTGGAGAAGACACCAACTGAAATTCTGGTAGCAAAGCAAGAGTAGAAATGTTGCGTTTTTCAAATGTTCCTTTAGTAAGGAAAATCCAGGAATAACACCTCAGTATAATTATGGAGCAACTGCAATCGTTAGTGATGTTGATACTAGCGGTTCTGCTATTGAGAAACAGCTGATATCGCTAAGATTGGACAAAGGTCCTACCCTATGGGATTCTATACCGAATTTGTGCCTCAGTTAGCAATTTTCTTAACTGTACTCTACCGTACATGTCTCGAATAAAAAATTGTAACCAGTAGCCGGAAGAAATCACTGGCCCCACCCGTCTAAAAGATGGGTAGCAGAAACTGTCCAGAAAAATTCCATCTAATATCTTGCGACCAGACGTCCCCTTGCTATTAAAGAGAGTGATCCGCAAAAGTACCGTCTAATGCCTTGCGAAACACTCCCTTCCTATTAAAGAGAGAAATGATGCTGATTAGTTGTCTGCCTGTATCTCTCCGCCAATGAATCACACTAATTATACTGTGCACAAGAGAGTTAACAAACGCTAATTCCCGGCGCAGTCTTGGGGTCACCCACTCCTGGGCTCGAAACACCTATTATTTTGTCAGGAAAACCACGAAACAAGGTTAAACATTACTCCTTTTGAGAACGACATTTTCAATATGCAGCGGATTGAGCGCTGATATGAAACTTCCTGGCAGATTAAAACTGTGTGCCGGACCGATACTCGAACTCGGTCCCAAGTTCGAGTCTCGGTCCGGCACACAGTTTTAATCTGCCAGGAAGTTTCATTACTCATTTTATTCCTCGGAATAGATCTTAGGACTGGATCTTCCGTGGAGGCTGGTGGATTCATAAGCCGGAATGGAATCTTCTGAATCCACAGTCAGACTCAGCGCTGTCATACCACAGGCCATTCTGAGAGAACTGTGTCCCTCTCAGGTCACTGCCGGTGTTGTCCCATCAGATGGACCACATTGTCAGATGCTGTGATGTCGTGTTGAATGCTGATTCTGACACACTGGTTCACTAGCCCGTCAGACCTAAGGCTGCTGAAGTTTAGTTCAGTTATTGTCCTGAACTGGAATGATATTGGACTTGTGGGCTAAACTGCAACGCGAACTTCACTACCGGATGCTGGTTTGTTGTATTCTGCGGCTACAAATCACTGGTGATCACATCAGGCACCACGAGTACCACCAGTACTGGAACAATATAACACAAGATGTTGTTACTCACTGCTAGTCAGAAGTTTTCAGCTTTGCTGTTTTGGTTTAATCAGTTTGTTTCAGTGATTAGCTCGTGTTGATAGTTCCGTATACTTGAGCAATCCCGGGTTGTAAGGACGTACTAAAAGAACAGGAGGCAGATATTTCTTTATGTTGTTGCGCAAACACTCTCCTGCAATTCAATAAAATTCGTCGTGATTTTTACTGTTTCCTTGTCTACTAGTTATCTACCTTACATTTTTACATTTACGCTGAACGTTCAGTTTCTTCTATGACGAAAGAAATCTGATCCTTTGGGCGTGTTTATAGATAACTTTTCCACTACCAGACACGATTTCCTTTCATTCATATTTTACACGATGCAGTTTGTGAAAGGATTCCAATTTTCATGTGTGTATTCTCTCTGTACTTTGCTAGTTTTAAGTAATTTTTCGATGCGTCAGTTCTGCTCTGTTTTGTTGACTTTGCTGGAATATATAAAAAAACCTGCAATTTTTAGTTGGTTATCGATTATTACATGTAGTTAAAGGCGAAATTTGGAAGAATTCGTGCTGACAATTTTCTCATGGTCCATTTCTGCAGTCTTACACATAACATCAAACACAACATTCAGCGCACAGTACAAATCGTGAATAACATACATAAACAAACAGATGCTTCGACAATATACTTCAAACAGTAACAAATAGAAATAAGCACCGTTGTAAAATAATAATCCATATTGTTTAGATAAGTACCTTCTGTACAAAAGCATATCATACTCTGTAGAAGACCTGTGACATTATTTCTGCCAACAACATCTAAAAACATATTTGTAACTCTTTGTTTGTGTAAGTTGTTCTCGACGTTTACTGTGCATTGAAAGTTATGTGTCATTTTCAACATACATGACACTCTGCAGAAATAAAGCATGAGTTCTTCCAAATTTAGCCACAAACTACATATAACAATCGAGAACCAATCAAAAATAGCCTGTTTTTTTATATATTGCGCTTAAGTTAGAAAAACAAAGCAGAACCTCACGCATCGAAAACATTATATAAAAATGGGATAGCACAAACAGAAAGCACACTTGAAAATGGCAAAAGTTTCCCGAAAGGTGTCCTTTAAAATATGAATGAAAGAAAATTGTGACATGTAGCAGGAAAGTTATTTATAAACAAACTCATTGTTTTCAGAGTCGCAGGCTTTCAAACAACCATTTGTAGTGGACACAATCAAATCTGGACCTACATGAACATTAACGTATTAGTTTGCTGCTTTACACATTGTTACTCTGAACATGCCAGCTGGAGTCTCCAGGAGATACAGAGAGCTGGTAGCAAATCCTTGAATGGCGGTCGGTATTAATACACCCACTCCACACGAAAGCAGACAAAATAGTCCTCAGTAATTATGTGGGCATTTCTCTTCCGTACAAGATCCTCTCTAAACCACTGCAGAACAGAATTGAAGATCATCTTGATAAACAGACTTGAAGAACATCGTCAGACACAAGACGATTGACAGGGACGACTATGAGGTGGTACATCTCGTGGTCGTGCGGTAGTGTTCTCGCTTCCCACGCCCGGGTTCCCGGGTTCGATTCCCGGCGGGGTAAGGGATTTTCTCTGCCTCGTGATGGCTGGGTGTTGTGTGATGTCCTTAGGTTAGTTAGGTTTAAGTAGTTCTAAGTTCTAGGGGACTGATGACCTAAGATGTTAAGTCCCATAGTTCTCAGAGCCATTTGAACCATATGAGGTGGTAGTGGTTGGTTTTGAAGAAGTGCATCATTCAGTTGACCTTGAGTCATTATTTAATGATCTGGAAGAAATCTGGTGTGGACGACACATCCAGAAACCTGATTAAGCAGCGTTTGATCGAAACGGCGTCAAAGTGAAATCGGTCTGCAAGATCTTGGGCCCATTTCAATCCCGAGCAAGAGTCAGATTGAGGGATGTTGTCTAATACTTTCTAAGTGTAGTGTGAAAAAGGTCATTCGAGAATGAAGGAAGAGACTGAGGCAAGAAGAAGGGAATGAAGAATGCTTCAAACTAGAATAACAACTAAACAGGTGTACACTGTTTGGCCACTGCTGATGACATAGACGTATACTTATAACAATAGTAACTCATCAATCACAAAGATTCATCGACTGACAGAGCTAGCTGAGAAAGTAGTACTACACGTCTCCTTTAAGAAGACAACATACATGACATATAGTGACAGGCCAGAATAGATTATTTTAAACCAGGAGAAGATTAATCGCATGAAGAAATTTAGATAATGTAATGGAATAATTCAACAGAACAGTTTTGAACAGGTGGCGAATAATCTTAAAATCAGGAAATTAACTTCATCCTATTCCCTGACGAAAAACGTCTCTAAGAAGTACTCACCGAGTACTGCAGCCAAGTGGAGACGGAGCGACAACGAAGGAGATTCTGAACGTTTCTTTTTTTTTTGTGAGTGGCACAGCAAGAGTACTTGATAAATGGACTTTGTGTTTCGATAATGATGGCATGAAAATGATACTTACAGAAATACGGAACCAACGAATTGCCATTGACATACAATGGAACAAATGTGATTACAGTTGTGAGGAGTTGTGTTTCAGGTTAAATACCTCATTAAAAATACTGCTTTAAAAGAGAATTAGATATCTCAAGTGTCACACACAGAGGAAAATAGTGTGGATAACCTTACCATTATGCATCATAATGTTGGGTGACTAAAAAATAAAAGTTAACTGCTTATCTACTTACACTACATAATACGTCAAAAGAAAGTTGATACATAATGTCTGTCTCAGCACCATGTTAATACACAGACACCTCACGTTAAACACAGAATAGAATTTATTGGTCAATCTCTGTGTGGAAAGTACTGAGGAAGCGTAATTCATGTTCAACATTATTGATATAAGTGGTTTCTTCTTAGATCAATAACTGAGAGCATATTCCTTTGAATTGCTGCATTTTTTATATCATAGTGTGTAGCTACCCACTTGGAAGATTTCAAATATTCTTGCAAGAATAAGAGTCATTGTAATATAACATAGCCGAAAGTAAATAATTGCGTTTGGAAATTTTGATATAAATACATTGAAATACTCAGATAATTCGAACGTACCCGTGGTCTAGGGGTAGCGTCATTCATTCATTCATAATCAAAACGTCTTTGGTCCCTGGTTCGATCCTCGCCACTGCCCAAATTTTGATAAATAATCAGCATTGGCGGCCGAAGACTTCCGGCATAAGAAGTCAGCCTCATTCTGCCAACGGCCTTGTCAAAGAGGGCAGAGTTGTTGTCTTTCAAGTATCAGACTCTGTGGGGCCTTCAGCCTAATTGAAAATAAGGCCCTCTGCCTTGTGTTTTTTTTTTATTATTATTAATTTTACCTGGATTCTTAAATCATGGGCCTTCAGCCGACTTTAAATTAAACTTGTTTGCTTTTCAATTGTTAGAGTTGTTGGGCCTTCATCCAAGTTATAGAACATATTTACGTGAGGACTTCTGCCTTCTAAATATTCTGTTTTGAGGTTAAATGTGCTGTTTTGAGTCTGAAGTTGATGACTTTCAGCCGTTTTTAAATTTAAGTGCTTCTACCTTTAAGGCATTAAATAGTGTGGCCTATTCAGCCGATAACTAGGTTGAAAAATTTTTGCTGTATTGTCTGGACAACTAAAAGTTATATGTAACTTCCTGGCAGGTTAAAACTCTGTGCCGGACTGAGACTCGAACTCGGGACCTTTTCCATTCGAGGACAAGTGGTCTACCACCATTTTTTTATAATTTGTATTGAACAAATTAAAAGTACATATATATATCCACTATGCAAGATTTCTTCAAGGTACCATTCCATTTAAACATATACAAATGACTGTTACTAAAAAACATATTGTAGTTGTTGTTGTTGTCTTCAGTCCTGAGACTGGTTTGATGCAGCTCTCCATGCTACTCTATCCTGTGCAAGCTGCTTCATCTCCCAGTACCTACTGCAACCTACATCCTTCTGAATCTGCTTAGTGTATTCATCTCTTGGTCTCCCTCTACGATTTTTACCCTCCACGCTGCCCTCCAATGCTAAATTTGTGATCATTTGATGCCTCAAAACATGTCCTACCAACCGATCCCTTCTTCTAGTCAAGTTGTGCCACAAACTTCTCTTCTCTCCAATCCTATTCAATACCTCCTCATTAGTTATGTGATCTACCCATCTAATCTTCAGCATTCTTCTGTAGCACCACATTTCAAAAGCTTCTATTCTCTTCTTGTCCAAACTAGTTATCGTCCATGTTTCACTTCCATACATGGCTACACTCCAAACAAATACTTTCAGAAACGACTTCCTGATACATAAATCTATACTCGATGTCAACAAATTTTTCTTCTTCAGAAACGCTTTCCTTGCCATTGCCAGTCTACATTTTATATCCTCTCTACTTCGACCATCATCAGTTATTTTACTTCCTAAATAGCAAAACTCCTTTACTACTTTAAGTGTCTCATTTCCTAATCTAATTCCCTCAGCATCACCCAATTTACTTTGACTACATTCCATTATCCTAGTTTTGCTTTTGTTGATGTTCATCTTATATCCTCCTTTCAAGACACTATCCATTCCGTTCAAATGCTCCTCCAGGTCCTTTCCTGTCTCTGACAGAATTACAATGTCATCCGCAAACCTCAAAGTGTTTACCTCTTCTCTGTGCATTTAATTCCTCCTCCGATTTTTGTTTTGTTTCCTTTACTGCTTGCTCAATATACAGATTGAATAACATCGGGGAGAGGCTACAACCCTGTCTCACTCCTTTCCCAACCACTGCTTCCCTTTCATGCCCCTCGACTTTAATAACTGCCATCTGGTTTCTGTACAAATTGTAAATAGCCTTTCGCTCCCTGTATTTTACCCCTGCCACCTTTAGAATTTGAAAAAGAGTATTCCAGTCAACATTGTCAAAAGCTTTCTCTAAGTCTACAAATGCTAGAAACGTAGGTTTGCCTTTTCTTAATCTTTCTTCTAAGATATGTCGTAAGGTCAGTATTGCCTCACGTGTTCCAATATTTCGACGGAATCCAAACTGATCCTCCCCAAGGTCTGCATCTACCAGTTTTTCCATTCGTCTGTAAAGAATTCGCGTTAGTATTTTGCAGCCGTGGCTTATCAAACTGATAGTTCGGTAATTTTCACATCTGTCAGCACCTGCTTTCTTTGGGATTGGAATTATTATATTCTTCTTGAAGTCTGAGGGTATTTCGCCTGTCTCATACATCTTGCTCACCAGCTGGTAGAGTTTTGTCAGGACTGGTTCTCCCAAGGCCGTCAGTAGCTCTAATGGAATGTTGTCTACTCCGGGGGCCTTGTTTCGACTCAGGACTTTCAGCGCTCTGTCAAACTCTTCACGCAGTATCGTACCTCCCATTTCGTCTTCATCTACATCTTCTTCCATTTCCATAATATTGTCCTCAAGTACATCGCCCTTGTATAAACCTTCTGTATACTCCTTCCACCTTTCTGCCTTCCCTTCTTTGCTTAGAACTGGGCTGCCATCTGAGCTCTTGATATTCATACACATGGTTCTCTTCTCTCCAAAGGTCTCTCTAATTTTCCTGTGGGCAGTATCTATCTTACCCCTAGTGAGATAAGCTTCTAGATCCTTACATTTGTCCTCTAGCCATCCCTGTTTAGCCATTTTGCACTTCCTGTCGATCTCATTTTTGAGACGTTTGTATTCCTTTTTGCCTGCTTCATTTACTGCATTTTTATATTTTCTCCTTTCATCAATTAAATTCAATATTTCTTCTGTTACCCAAGGATTTCTAGCAGCCCTCGTCTTTGTACCTACTTTATCCTCTGCTGCCTTCACTACTTCATCCCTCAGAGCTACCCATTCTTCTTCTACTGTATTTCTTTCGCCTATTCCTGTCAATTGTTCCCTTATGCTCTCCCTGAAACTCTGCACAACCTCTGGTTCTTTCAGTTTATCCAGGTCCCATCTCCTTAATTTCCCACATTTTTTGCAGATTCTTCAGTTTTAATCTACAGGTCATAACCAATAGATTGTGGTCAGAGTCCACATCTGCCCCTGGAAATGTCTTACAACTTAAAACCTGGTTCCTAAATCTCTGTCTTACCATTATATAATCTATCTGATACCTTTTAGTATCTCCAGGGTTCTTCCACGTATACAACCTTCTTTCATGATTCTTAAACCAAGTGTTAGCTAGGATTAAGTTGTGCTCAGTGCAAAATTCTACTAGGCGGCTTCCTCTTTCATTTCTTAGCCCCAATCCATACTCACCTAGTATGTTTCCTTCTCTCCCTTTTCCTACACTCGAATTCCAGTCACCCATTACTATTAAATTTTCGTCTCCCTTCACTATCTGAATAATTTCTTTTATTTCATCGTACATTTGTTCAATTTCTTCATCATCTGCAGAGCTAGTTGGCATATAAACTTGTACTACTGTAGTAGGTGTGGGCTTCGTATCTATCTTGGCCACAACAATGCGTTCACTATGCTGTTTGTAGTAGCTTACCCGCATTCCTATTTTCCTATTCATTATTAAACCTACTCCTGCATTACCCCTATTTGATCTTGTGTTTATAACACTGCAGTCACCTGACCAGAAGTCCTGTTCCTCCTGCCACCGAACTTCACTAATTTCCACTATATCTAACTTCAACCTATCCATTTCCCTTTTTAAATTTTCTAACCTACCTGCCCGAGTAAGGGATCTGACATTCCACGCTCCGATCCGTAGAACGCCAGTTTTCTTTCTCCTGATAACGACATCCTCCTGAGTAGTCCCCGCCCGGAGATCCGAATGGGGGACTATTTTACCTCCGGAATATTTTCCCAAGAGGATGCCATCATCATTTAATCATACAGTAAAGCTGCATGCCCTCGGGAAAAGTTACGGCTGTAGTTTCCCCTTGCTTTCAGCCGTTCGCAGTACCAGCACAGCAAGGCCGTTTTGATTAATGTTGCAAGGCCAGATCAGTCAATCATCCAGACTGTTGCCCCTGCAACTACTGAAAAGGCTGCTGCCCCTCTTCAGGAACCACACGTTTGTCTCGCCTCTCAACAGATACCCCTCCGTTGTGGTTGCACCTACGATACGGCCATCTGTATCGCTGAGGCACGCAAGCCTACTCACCAGCGGCAAGGTCCATGGTTTATGGTGGGAGGAAAAACATATGAAATACAACAAAATATAACATATTCTGTCTTCTTCCTTTTTTTTAATTTTTTTTTTTTTTTTTTTTTTTTTTTTTTTTTTTTTTTTTTTTTTTTTTTTTGTTTGTCGATGCATGAGAACGTGGATGAGGGTGTTGGATCATGTGACAGGTAGGCATGGTACACTCCAACTTTGAGGGGGGTCAAAGAAGACGCTTCGGAGGTAACCGGTAAAAGTTTGTCGGTAATATGGTTTTCGGCTGAGGGTGGTATGCGCGGTCACAACTTTGTACCAGAAGTCAAGGACGGTATGCGGACCACTCTGGAAGAGGTATTCTAAAGCCTGTCCTCGAAACCAAATTAGGGTATGGTGCTTAGCAAGAGGGTAGTGAAATGCCTGGGGCAACAACAGGAAAACCGGAGTAACCGTCGTTGCCGGGGCACGGAGGTAAAAGCCCACGATTCGTTGGATGAGGAACCATACGTTTTGTTTCAGGGGGCACGTAAGACGGTGCTCGTCGGTGTCTTCGAGCTGACAGTCAGGGCAGAGTGGGGAGGTGGCCAGTCCTATGCGATAAAGTCGACTATTTGTCGGGAATTTTCCATAGACTAAAGCATACCAGAGTGCAGACACAGACGACGGTAAAAAGGGTGCATGCACACACCCCCAAACCGTGCGCCAGTTAATGTCAGGATGCTGTAGCACCATGGGGTCGAAAGGGTTGGACAGCATAAACAAACGATAATAATCTTTTGTACGGGGAGGACGGGTGACTGGAAGATCGGCCCGAACGTAGCTGAGTTCTATGAAACTATTGGCGACGTGGTACAATAATGGAGAAATAGGTGCCACATTGATCGGTGGATCGAGAGAAGCTGGTCGGAGGATATCTAAGAGACTGCGTGTTAAGGACGGAACCGTCCCCTGCCAGTGCCGCAACAGAGTGTGGACAAAGAGTGCAGAAGATCGTGCCCGCACGTTGACGAGTCCGAGGCCACCTTTTGCAGGAGGCAATGTTAAAGTGCTGTAGCGGACTTTGAAAAGTGCCCCTGCTGACACGAAATATCCAAAGGCTGATTGGATGCGGCGGCCAAGGAGTAACGGCATTGGGAGGATCTGGGCGACGTGTACCAGTTTAGAGGCGACATACATGTTGACATAGGGCACACGTTGGAGTTGGTTTAAGTTACGGTGCACTTGACCGCGGACATGGTGCCGAATCGACTGTAAAAGCCGCCGGTATGCCAGGGCCACTGTGCGGTGTGTGGAGCTCGTAAATTCGATACCCAAGTAACGAAGGGTGGTACTGACTGGGAGTGGGTTCGGCACCATAGCCGGGAGGCCGCGCCCAATGTGCATCATAGTCGATTTACGGACATTAAGAATGCTACCAGAAAGACGTCCATACTGGTGGATCCATTGGATGGCGTCATTGAGTTCCGTGGACGAGCAGGTGAGAAAGAGGAGATCGTCCGCATAAGCCCTACGGTGGAAGGTGTAGTCACGCAAAGTGAGACCCTGCAGTCTAGAGGTAAGTCCAGTGATGAGGGGCTCAGGTGCAATGGCATATAGGAAAGTAGACATAGGGCATCCTTGACGTACAGAGCGGCGTATAGGAATCGGTCCTACAAGCCTCCCATTGACTTGTACCATCGAGACGGCGGGAAGTAGTAACCGGCGAATGGCATCGACAAAAAGTAAGGGGAACCCCATACGTGTCGCCACCATGAGGGGGAATGGGTGTCGAACGCGATCAAAGGCACTCGTGAAATCGACGGATACCAGTGCTACACGAAGGCGACAAGCCGACGCCAGTGCAATGAGGTCACGGCATTCTCCTAGGGCTGTTTGTAAGGTGGCCCCACAACCACGTGCAGTCTGCTCAGGTGAAACGACCGTAGATAAGACGGTGCGTAAGCGCGCTTGTAAGAGGCGTGCATAGATTTTATAGTCTGCGTTCAGTAGCGTAAGGGGGCGATATGCAGAGACATGAGACCCTCCCTTAGGTTTAGGCACAGGTAGAAGAATGCCAGTGACAAATTCAGGTGGAATTGGGAAGGACGAAGTAGAGTTCCTGAATCATTTCCGTCCAGCGAGGAAGCATTAACGTGGTGAACGCCCGGTAAAACTCCACTGGGAGACCATCTGGTCCGGGTGATTTGTTCTTGGCCCCTTTGTTGATCGCACCTACCACCTCTTCTGCGGTGATTGCAGACATCATGGACGTTGCCTCCGCTACGGTGAGGGTCCGATCAGGGGATGGACGGAGATAATCAGGAACGGACGTCGCCATCGGTTCATCATCATAAAATTGGCGATTATGTTCAGCAAAGGCAGACACCACCGCCGCCTGTGTTGTGTGGTGAACACCATCGGAGGTCGTGATGTGGGTGACGAAAAGTCGACGTCGACGACTATGGTCGGATGCGGTATGGATTGTGGCTGGGGTTTCGTCGTGGAGGAGGTCTTGTCGTCGGGAACGCACCACGACACCATACAGTCGTGTACGTTGAAGAGAGAGGAGACGAGCTTTGGTACGTTGTCGTTCCCTACGGGTGTCAGGTGATGGAGGGAGCGCATCGAGCTCACGGAGGACCGCGTAGTGAAAATTTGTGGTGTCTCGATGCCATGCTGCTGCTTCCTTGCCACATTGTATGAAGGCCTATCTGATCGCAGGTTTGGCACATTTGAGCCATCAATAGAACGTGGATGTGTACTGCGGAAGGCGTCTTTACCAAGACGCCCATGTAGTGGCAATACATTGTCGGCAGTGTGGATCATTAAGGAGGGAGGTATTAACCTCTGCTGCGCCACACTGACTGAGGTGGCAGAGCCAGGGAGCAAATAACGGCGCAGTGGTCCGAAAATGCAAGGGGCCATCGTTCAGCTTGGGCGACTCATTTCCAAAGTGGGTAGAGACATAAAACCGGTCCAGTCTGCTCGCAGAATGTGCTGTATAATGGGTAAAACCGGGGGTATTGCCATGAATTTTCTCCCAAACGTCCACTAGATGAAAATCTTCGATTAAGGTGAGAAGCGCCGGGCATGGCGAACAACCAGGCGTTTGGTCCTGCGGATGGAGGACACAGTTGATATCGCCTCCCATGATAAAGCGATCATATCGTCCAGAAAACAGGCGCGCCACTTCATGTCCGAAGAAAGTGGACCGCTGCCGACGGTTCGTGGAGCCAGACGGAGCGTAGAAATTGATCACGCGCGTGTCGAAGATGGTAACAGCCATGTCCCTTCCTTCGCGAATGTAGAAAGCCACTCCACAACCCTGATTGATCACATGTGGACGTGTATGAGTCGTAGCCGTAGACTGGTGGTAGTGTGGCAACGCGTACTTCCTGAAGAAGGGCGACGTCGACGTCAGAGGCCCGAAGCATGTCACATAGGAGTTGCAGCTTGGGTGCAGTGCCGATCATGTTGATGTTCAGTGTGGCAAACCGGTACGTTTGTTTCAGTGGTGGTGGACGCGCATCTGCCATCACCAAGGGAAGTAAGAGGAGGGCACCGACAGGGCCTCCCGTCCCATCAGCTGCAGTGCCTCGCTTTTAATGTTAACAGGCAGCCTTGTCCGGCGGAGGCAACTCATCCGGAGGAGGGGCCGTCTCTTCCTCAATCTCGTCGGCCCATGCTCCTGTACCGTGGGTCTGTCCAATGTCCATGGAAATTGCGTCGTGGTGAGAGAGATCTGGATTTGTCGGCGGGGAGACAGGCGTCTCAACCGGCGCACCGATCGTTACATTGTGCGTGGCGACCTCCATAGTGGTCCCGTCCTGCGAAACGTCTTGTTCATCGTGAAAGTTGTCCGCCGACCTCTGCATGGAAACGTCGGCTGGTTGGCTGTCGTCTTCGTCGTCGCGGGTGGCGACGCTTTGAGAGCCCGTGGGTGAACGGCGACGGCGTTTGCGCTTGCGCACGTGTTCCTCAGTGTCGGACGACGGCAAGGAAGAGCGTCGACCAGGTTCGAAGGCGTCGTTGGGTACAATGAAATTGTCAAACAGGCGTTGTAAAGAAGTACTGTTCTCCTCAGTGTCCGGTGCGGGAGCCTGTTCGGCGGCAAGGTCGTCAGGTGGAACGTCCGCACCGTCCGTAGGTGACTGGGATGGTGGGTGGGTCGTGCCGAATGGAAGGACCGGGTGACGGACTGGACGAAACTGTACACGTGGCAAGAGCCGCTGCGTAAGTGACCGGCAGGGCGGTCATTGTGGGCGGGACGGACGCTTCCGACAACGGGAGCTGCGCGACACGTCGTTGAATGCATTCAGACCGTAGGTGACCTTCTTTCCCGCAACCGGAACAGGTCGAAGGTTGGCTGTCGTACATTATAATGGCACGGCAGGGTCCGATACGTAGATAGGAAGGCACGTGTTTCTGCAACTCGATGCGGACCTGTCTAACGCCATTTAAAACGGGATAGGTTTGAAATTGTGCCCATCGTTCGGCAACATGTTCCAGAACGTTGCCATAGGGACGGAGCGCCTCGATGACGACGTCTGCAGGTAGTTCGAACGGCAGTTCGAAGATCCTTATCGTCCGTGTGCCGAGACCTGCGTGATCGACGGTAACGGGTCCGACCTTGCCGTCGGAATGGCAGAAGCGCAGTCCACGTTTTGCCTCTTGAAGCACTTTGTCGCACGCCGCATCGTTGATCATTTTGACGCAGACGGTACTGCTAACTATGGACAAGTGGATACCAATTAGATCCACTGGTGTTATTTTAATTTCATCGCGAATAAATCGTTCTACCTCCAGGGCCTTGGGTCGGGCGAAGTCGGAACAAAAGTTGAAACGTAATGTCTTCCGATAGTTCTGCGCCATGGTGGTCTAGCAGGGAAACGGCACTTACAGCGGCCGAAGTAAACACAAACACACCGTGCGCGCTTCGCCCGCAGCGCTCTGGCGCGTGACCGCCTCGCAGCACTGCCGGCGGCAGACTGTTCAACATGGTATGGCCGTTGGCACCACCTGAGCTACCCAAGCACGACTCACGCCCCGTCCTCACAGCTTTACTTCTGCCAGTACCTAGTCTCCTACCTTCCAAACTTTACAGAAGCTCTCCTGCGAACCCTGCAGAACTAGCACTCCTGAAAGAAAGGATCTTGCGGAGACACAGCCTGGGGGATATTTCCAGAATGAGATATTCACTCTGCAGCGGAGTGTGCCCTGATATGAAACTTCCTGGCAGATTAAAACTGTTGGCAGGACCGAGACTCATATCAGCGCACACTCCGCTACAGAGCGAAACTCTAATTCTGAAAAGTTGCGTACTTGAGAGTAACTGAGAGTCCCATTTGGCCCCTTGCCACAGTTCCAACTACCTGTTCTGTCCTGCGGACTTTAAGCAGGGCGTTTCAATGCCTATCAGACACACACAAGCAACGCATACTCTCACTCTCCATAATAATGAATAATGACCACCATGGAACTGCGACGCCTCCTTGTATAATGACTCACTACAGTAGACGCCTGCGAGGAGTAATTCTGTAAGACTTTCAGTGTCTGCTACTTCGAAACTACCTGATAAACATGCACTGTTTTCTGCTCTGTTTTATCTACTTGTACGTGTTACCGCTTAAGTTCGAAAGCCATCAAAGTGCTCATTACCCTGATAATATGCAGGGTAACTAATTTGACCAGTTAGCGTGCGGAATCAAGCGTTTTCCACTTTTTAGCTAGATAACACACCCATTAACAGCTTACGTATCTTTAAATTTCATAAGTTTGTTTCTTTCACTTCCTTTCCCTACTGCTCACCCCTCGCCCTCCAGTTTTGTGGCCAGTTTCTTGTCATCGGCGGCTGTTTCTATTTCTCATAATACGTGTCGTGATTTTTTTGAAGCACACAAATGTAGCTCCCAATACGTAAACAAGCACCGAATTTGTGAGTAAAATGAAGAAAAGATTCTTCGCAAACCTCCTTACGAAGATTCAAAATATAACAGCGTTTTAATGTCAAAACGAAAGTATGATTCCATAACTGTATATATAGTACGAATAAAAGTTTCCAAGAAAATGAATCATTTAAAGGTGACAGAGTAATTCAAAGGTAAAATGAGGCGACTGCACAAGCCTTTGAAAATCTCCTTGAGCCGTTGTCAGAGGTACGAGGAAGTGTGAAAAGGTTTGTCCATGCCGAAGAATTGTTTGATATAGTGTATTCTGCTCATGTGTCAACTGGCTACAGAATGATCAAGAAGTTGAACAACTTTATAAAATCATAACCCAAACTCAAATAAAAATGATTTTGGATTTACGTGAACCTTGTCAATAAAAATACAATAATGCGAAAAAGAGATTGTTGCAAAGCTGATTATTTCATCGTATTTCAGTAGCAGGTGCCAAGTGGATCTCATCCATTATCAATCTCAACCAGATGGAAACTTCAAGTTCCTTCTCATACACCAAGACCACTTAACAAAATTTGTTGTATTGAAGCCTCTCACATCAAAACGGGCGGATGAAGTAGTGTATTACTTGTTCGATATTTTTCTCCTTTTCGGCGCTCCAAGTACCTTCCATTCTGATAATGGACGCAAATTATGTAATGAGAGATTAAAATGTGCAGCAAAGTTGTGGTCAGACATCAAAACACTTAATGGCTAACCTAGACGCAGCCAAATTCAAGGAAGTGTAGGACGACCAAATCAAGACATTGAAAACATGCTCACTATTTGAATGGCTGATAATCGAACTAACGTGTGGTGTTAGGACGTACCATTTGTACAGTTCATGAATAATCGTGCCTAGCATTCTGCAGTGAAAAGAAGTCCATAAGAAGCCATGTTCAGTTGTCCTGCAAAGTGGGATTGTCTCCTCCTATTATACTACCAACTGTATTAAATTCGAGAAATATCAAGAAGATCTTGAGGAATTAGAAGACTCGCGGGAGACTGTAATTTTGGGATCACGGTCAAATCTTACTTAACAGGACATTCTGTTATCCCCTCCATCTACATGATCACCTATAGAAATACAAGAATTTTGCGATGGTAATCTTAAGTTGCCTTCTACACCGTCGGTTGACAATACAGTTATGAAGAACATTCAGTTACAAAGGAATCACCTTTCCATGTTGAAGGAGTAATCACTGAGTTATGCTCAACTTCAGCAAAATTGCCATCCCAGTTTCATACAAAGAAAAGAGGACTATACAAGACACGGTCTGCATTGTTTGCTCAAAAGCAGCACCAGATGCTCACAAGTATAAATGGTGTGATATGTTTGTTCACGTAATTTGTGGTGAAACAAATCTTAAGGAGGGAGGATATGGTTAGACTGTATCGTGCAGCATCTATAAAAAGAATATGGATCAGGAAATTCAGCATGATGACGCCAAGAAAGGTTTAAAAAACAAGCAGAGAAAATTTTAACAGTTTCTGATGCAAAGCACGCAGACGTCGATAAAGGCGTGACTGTGAGAATTAAGGTATCCAAAGTAAACAGAGCAAAAAGTGACACCAATTCGATTTTAAATGTGCTTTTAAGTAAAACAGAGGTTGGATTTTATAAACTTGGTACAAAAATGTGTATTTTAAAACTATAGTATGCAGAAGCTGAAATCAGTCTCTGGAAAGAGATTTTTAGAGAAAGAAGTCTCTGCTGTAGAAATATTTTTGTGTCAAACAGCAATAAAACAATACCTTTGTTTTGTGCAGGGATTCAAAAAATGTGACTGCAAACCTAAATGATGCCCAAATAGATATGCTTGTCGCAAAAACCAGATGCTCCGTAATTCAGTGTCACCAATCTTAGATTTCACTATTAAGCAAGCGTAATTTTGTTATATATTTTGCAAATTAATTTCCTTAATTGTTACAATACTACAAGGCGCTCTATTTTTTGTATTGTAGTTTTTAACTGATTGATGATTGAGTCTATCAACTACTTTGCTGATTAAATGATCGTATTTACTTGACTCTTTACATACCGATAAATACGTAAATAATATTACTTTAATTTCCTGTTGCTATTGTTCCAGAAAAAAACCTTATTTTCACTTTAAACAGACACTATTACGTGATGTTCAGGTTGTCTAGGTGATTTGCAGATTATCTTGGTAATTTAAATTAAACCGTCTTCTGCACGTTAACGAATCACCCTAGTTATCCAGCACATTACCGAAATAATATGCAAAATACTGTAGCGGTAAAGTATGAAATAAGTGATACTACTATGCTACTAACTTTCAGTGATTTGGAAAATACTGTTGTCAAGTTGTCAGTCTAGTATTTGGCGCTTTATGGTCTAATACTGAGTGAGTTCCATCCCGAATGTAACAGTTCCGAACTGATGTGCAGGAAGTTTCCTGCTTCGTCACTGCTAGAGGAATTACCATCACTGTGTACTAAATTACAGTTACGTTGGACATCAATACATGAATCTATTTTCAAAGGTTTTCGTAAATTCAAGTTAATTTAACTTTTGTTATTCAGTTTTCAGCGATAGAAGATGTTTTGCATTTTTTAATTCGCTGAATAGTACTGGCAGATCAAGGGTGCATAGTTGTTAGTTACATAAACAACTTTTTGTCAGAGATGTATGTCTGTATCGCTCTTACCTGAATTTCACGATAGTTGCTGGTGATGGGAAGGTGGGCGATGTAATTTCTGAACAGCTTCATTGTTGCTGGTCCAAAATGGTGACAAGATGGCGCCTACTCCGCTTTTATTTTCGTAAATTCACTTAAAATTACTTCCACGGAAATATTATCTCCAGAAATCAAATGAACAAGAACTATTGTAACCACTAAAGGGAACATTCTGGATAGATTTAGATGAAGTATTTGTCCAAAAACAACAATATTTATAGTAACAAAATCCCAAACACACCTACTACGCAATTATTGTTAAAAAACGTCAAATTTTATAACACTGAAGTCCACATAATAGTACAGATTCTGAAAACCTGTCAGTTCTTATGCCAAAGTCCTTCTGCACTACATAGTAACAATACATCTTCCACTTCGCTCAAGAATAAAAATCTCATGACTTCAAACTCTGTAAACACAGTTGATTAACTTCTCCTGCCTACTAGATTTAAATCAGATTTCCATTACCTACTCTAATCTTCAATCACGTCATAGCTCTCATTGGTTCTTCTTTATGTATTTTCTTCTTCTCTTGAAATATTCCTCAGGCACTTAGCTGTGCTGCTTCTTCTGTCTTCCAGTCTGTCACTCTTCTTCTCTTGATACACGTCCACAGCCTCGAAATAATTTTTATATATGATGTCCAGTTAATAGTTAGTCGAGCCATACCAGCACAAATCCATTATCTGGTCTCACCACGCTTCGTTAGTCTGCAAATTTCTCCAAAACCACTTAACTTATATTTCTTCTCATAACAGTACCTCTTTCTCCCTACTTTCCTAAAATCATTTGCTAAACCTGGTCTCATAATACTTTTTCTATTCTCACTGCATAAACCGTTCCTCCCTTAACGTACTATCATGTCTCTCCTATCTTTCCATTCTAAACCGCCTTTTGTTCATTTACTGACATGGATATTAATATTGCCCTAAAGGACATTATATTACACTACATTAATCATAAAATTTTACAGTTACATTACAGAGAAGTACAACCAATGAATACGTTTATAAACAGAAATTAATCCATTCTCACACATATATAATTTCACAATTTATATAAAAATCAATAAAATATCAGATCACTCAACATTGGAGCCATAGATAATTAACAAAGCCGATAACGCTGTTAGACTGACACATATTAGTTACATGGGACGAAAATCTCTGACACGCTCACTGGTCGACCAGAACGCTGATGACGAGCGTGTCTGTCTTCAAGTTCCCATGCCATCCAACGTGGGACCACTGTCACACCCGAGTGCCCAACAAATCTGGATACTGCGCGATTCGACCAACTGGCCAAAAAGAGGCCTACAATGAGACCCCTTTCAAACTCCATCAGCTACTGATAACGCTGCCTCGTATGTATACCCATCGCCTCTGTGTCCTCCACAGTGATCTGACGCTGTTCACGCCCCCTATATATCCTAAAACGCCTGGCAAGAACGTTAAAAATGATCACCATTAATGAACTCCTGCAGCCTATTCTACTAGAGAATTCTAACCATACTTGCTTACATGGCGCGTCTATGAACAAAGTTTCATCGACAACTGACGTGCTTCACGTTTTGTTATGCAATGTATCTAAACATAAAAATGTGACACCCATACATTCGATATATATTTCTTTGGATAAATATAAAATAAGATTAAAACTGAAGAAACTGCAAAAAGGGGGAATTTAAGGAGATGGGACCTGGATAAACTGAAAGAAGCAGGGTTTGTACAGAGTTTCAGGGAGAGCATAAGGGAATAATTGACAGGAATGGGCGAAAGAAGTACAGTAGAAGAAGAATGGGTAGCTTTGAGGAATGAAATAGTGAAGGCAGCAGAGGATCAAGTAGATAAAAAGACGATGGCTAGTAGAAATCCTTGGGTAACAGAAGAGATACTGAATTTAATTGATGAAAGGAGAAAATACAAAAATGCAGCAAGTGAAGCAGGCAAAAAGGAATACAAACGTCTCAAAAATGAGATTGACAGGAAGTGCAGAATGGCTAAGCAGTTATGGCTAGAGGACAAATGTAAGCATGTAGAAGCTTATCTCACGAGGGGTAAGATAGATACTGCCTACAGGAAAATAAAAGAGACCTTTGGAGAAAAGAGAATCACTTGCATGAATATCAAGAGGTCACATGGAAACCCAGTTCTAAGCAAAGAAGGGAAAGCAGAAAGGTGGAAGGAGCATATAGAGGGTCTATACAAGGGCAATGTTCTTGAGGACAATATTATGTAAATCGAAGAAAATGTAGATGAAGATGAAATGGGAGATATGATACTGCGTGAAGAGTTTGACAGAGCACTGAAAGACCTAAGTCGGAACAAGGCCCCGGGAGTAAACAACATTCCATTAGAACTACTGACGGCCTTGGGAGAGCCAGTCATGACAAACTGTACCATCTGGTGAGCAAGATATATGAGACAGCCGAAATACCCTCAGACTTCAAGAAGATAAGAAAGCAGGTGCTGACAGATGTGAAAATTACCGAACTATCAGTTTAATAAGCCACGGCTGCAAAATACTAACGCGAATTCTTTACAGACGAATGGAAAAACTGGTAGATGCAGACCTCGTCGAAATGTTGGAACACGTGAGGCAATACTGACCTTACGACTTATCTTAGAAGAAAGATTAAGAAAAGGCAAACCTACGTTTCTAGCATTTGTAGACATAGAGAAAGCTTTTGACAATGTTGACTGGAATACTCTTTTTCAAATTCTAAAGGTGGCAGGGGTAAAATACAGGGAGCGAAAGGCTATTTACAATTTGAACAGAAAGCAGATGGCATTTATAAGAGTCGAGGGACATGAAAGGGAAGCAGTGATTGGGAAGGGAGTGAGACAGGGTTGTAGCCTATCCCCGATATTATTCAATCTTTATAGAGAGCAATCAGTGAAGGAAACAAAAGAAAAATTCGGAGTAGGTACTAAAATCCAGGGAGAAAAAATAAAAACTTTGAGGTTCCCCGATGACATTGTACTTCTGTCAGAGACAGAAAAGGACTTGGAAGACCAGATGAACGGAATGGACAGGGTCTGGAAAGGAGGGTGTAAGATGAACATCAACAAAAGCAAAACGAGGATAATGGAATATAGTCGAATTAAGTCGGGTGATGCTGAAGGAATTAGATTAGGAAATGAGACACTTAAAGTAGTAAAGGAGTTTTTCTATTTGGGGAGCAAAATAACTGATGATGGTCGAAGTAGAGAGGATATAAAATGTAGACTGGCAATGGCAAGGAAAGCGTTTCTGAAGAAGAGAAATTTGTTGACATCCAGTATAAATTTAAGTGTCAAGAAGTCGTTTCTGAAAGTATTTGTATGGAGTGTAGCTATGTATGGAAGTGAAACATGGACAATAAATAGTTTGGACAAGAAGAGAATAGAAGCTTTTGAAATGTCGTGTTACAGAAGAATGCTGAAGATTAGATGGGTAGATCACATAACTAATGAGGAGGTATTGAATAGAATTGGGAAGAAGAGAAGTTTGTGGCACAACTTGACAAGAAGAAGGGGTCGGTTGGTAGGACATGTCCTGAGGCATCAAGGGATCACAAATTTAGCATTAGAGGGCAGCGTGGAGGGTAAAAGTCGTAGGGGGAGACCAAGAGATGAATACACTAAGCAGATTCAGAAGAATGTAGGTTGCAGTAGGTACTGGGAGATGAAGAAGCTTGCACAGGATAGAGTAGCATGGAGAGCTGCATCAAACCAGTCTCAGGACTGAAGACCACAACAACTATAACAACAAATATAAACATTAGTTTTTTAAAAACAGTTCATCACTCTAGTGTTAGTAACATTTTGACAGACCGTTACCTTATATCATTATCAGAGTCAGCACAAAAATATCTCAGAGTATTTAACGAAAACTAATTTCAGTTTTCCTTCACATGAAGCTGGCACACATTTATTTTCTGTGCTTCTTCAGCGGGACAGGACGTCCCACCGTTGAGTCACCTCATCCCCTCTCCTTCCATTTACACTGTTCTCCATCTCCGTATTCAACTACTTTCTCTTCTCCTCTAAGGGTATCTTACACTTATCCATTGTGTATTATTCTCCCGTGGTGGTCGAGCGGGTCTAGGCGCTTCAGTCCGGAAGCAAATGGCTGCTGCGGTCACAGGTTCGAATCCTGCCTCGGGTATGGATGTGGGTAATGTCCTTACGTTATTTAGGTTTAAGTAGTTCTAAGTCTAGGGGACTGATGACCTCAGATGTTAAGTCCCATAGTGCTTAGACCACTTGAACCATTTTGTATTGTACTCGTTTTCACTAACGTGTGTAATCATGTGCGCGCACTCGCGTGCATGTATGTATGCTTCTGTGTCGAATGGGTGTTAGGTGAAAGATCGATAGGGGCTTTGTACATTTACTCAATGTACCCTGAAGCAATTACACAAACGTAAAATGCCCCTCTCTGAAATGGATCTCCCACAAAACTTTTTCCGATTGCTTGTGTATATGTTCACCTCGAAGTTTGAAGACCGACTGGCGTAGTCCGCAATACCACCATAAGAGGGTGCTCCAAACTGTCTGAGGCCGCTCAAAACCGCTCCCACCTTCTCCCGTTCCCCGTACCAGCTTGTGGCCGTGCAGGGTTGCCGCATAGTCTGAGGAGCCTTGCCACGATCCGTGCGGCTCCCCCTGTCGGAGGTTCGAGTCCCCCCTCGGGCATGGGGGTGTGTTTTGTCCATACTGTAAGTTAGTTTAAGTTAGATTAAGTGGTTTGGAGGCTTTGGAGGCTTTGTAGGCTTAGGGACCGATGACCTCAGCAGAATGTTCCTGTAAGACCTTGCAATAAATTTCCAATTTTCCCTGCTTGTGAATTGGTGGGAAAAAGAATGGAGTGGAATGTACTGTCCTTATTTTTGGGGGGAGGTGTGTTCAATTGATGAGATGTTGGTATTGAACAAAGTGAAGTTTAGTAAGAGTATTACCTATAAGTATACAACTGAGGACTGCCCACATAGCCTCCTACATGAGGAATGGAGTGGGGTGATAATGGGCGAACATAAGGGAAATACTTTTCAGTAAATAATGGTGATATTGCAAGATGGACTGGGGAGGCATTTCGCATATCATAGAGCATAGAGCAGCCTTTGCTATAGCTGTTGATGTTTTTTGAAATATCCTGTCAATCCACAGGTCTGGAGACAACTTTGTGGGGTTCCACTAAACAAGATTAAATGAGCCAGAGGTGCCTGAATTGGTGTATGGGACATACGTGAGAGCCTTTAAAATTTTGCTCTGGTTTCTGATCATAAGAGCATGCATATGTTTACCTTTCTGTGTACTCTAGTCCGTAATGTCTCTCGAAATTGTCAGAGAACTGTCGTACGATTGCTGCAAGAAGAACTGACTGCTACCAATCTACAAGTGTACAGCTGCTGAAAACCAGGTACACAGATACATGGTAATAAGAGATAGCACAGAAAACTATCAATGAAGTGAAGAAAGGAGAATGGATGCTAACACAAGTGATGGAGAATGTTTCAGTGTTTTAATTATACATCTAAACTGTTGTGAAAAACAGTCACGCCAGTCGGGATGGCCGAGCAGTTCTAGGCGCTACAGTCTGGAACCGCGTTTCCGCTACGGTAGCAGGTTCGAATCCTGCCTCGGGCATGGATGTGTGTGATGTCCTTAGGTTAGTTAGGTTTAAGTAGTTCTAAGGTCTAGGGGACTGATGACCTTAGAAGTTAAATCCTACAGTGCTCAGAGCCATTTGAACCATTTGAACCAAAACAGTCACCATTCGTAAACAATGGGTCAAAATGCAACACACACAACCACTGCAAAAACCGATCTGAAAATATCTCACAAGGAGAGAATGACAGCAGCAGCACGTGCCTTCACCTCAGTGTGCAGATACAGGCTAACCGGGTTAGAATAAATCTTACATCCACTCCTACATCGCCACCTCCCAGAGGTAAGGAAACGGCTTTCCAGGGCCTGTGCTACTCTGTCTCTGATGGTACACAGAGAGATCCATTGGCTCGCAGTGATGCGCTGTTTCCCGTCTGCAGAAATCGATAACACATGGGCAAAAAATTCAGGAAAACGACGCTTTTTCCAAGCAGTAGAACGTATTTCTCGAAAAGACTGACCTAGCACGAGCAATAGCGAAATATCTGGTTGTGTTTCTTATGCTTCCTAGGGCTAATATTGTAGCGACAGACCTCACCTCACATCGTCTAAAATGTGTAGTCCTATACATTAAAAAACGAGTACTGTGATTGTGCAAATAGTGCAAGTAGTACAAAAATCAATGAAATCTCGAGCAAAGTAAGTGTAAATTTACTCTCTGGGTGTGGTTCCTATGTTTGCTACAGTGAATATTGTACAGACAAACCTCACCTCACATCATGCCAAGAGTGTATTCTCATGCCTTTGAAACCAATACTGTGAGAGTGCAAACAATGGATATAGTGCTACAATCAATGAAATCTCCACTAAAAAAGTTTAAAATCACTCTCTAAGTGTTAGTCTTATGCTTGATAAAACAAATATTGTATCTACAGGCCTTGCTTCACATCGTGTAAATGGTGATGTCTTTAATTTAATTAAATTAAAACGAATAATGTGATAGCAACAGTGCAAATAGCGCATACAATACTAAAATCAATGGAATCTCCACCCAAATAAGTGTAAACTCACATTTGCGGTGTGAACTTATGGTTTGTTACAATGAATATTGAACCAAGAACATTGATCCGGCGTTGAATATACTACAAAACAAGTACTGAACACCATTCAAAAGTCATTAAACATACAGTCAGCAGGCAAGTACCATTCACTATAGTGAGCAATGCTGGTAGGACTAAACGACAACGTGACAACCAATTTTGAACGAACATACCAGTATGGATGGACGTGTTTTTCTTTAAAGTGGTACCAGTGTGTCTTAGGATGAGTGAAATATACTCCTCTTATAAGCGAGCAAATGCACACATCAAAAAAATTTTGCGTCACCACAGTTCCCAGATCTCCTGAAGATAGGTATTGACTGTAGATATTGTATCACAGACACAGTCCCTCTGACTGTTCAGAGATGTCACTAAAACCGCTAAAAAATGTAAACAACCATGCATGAGCAGCGCCTAGTAGACGGAGGGGGGTCCGACAGCCATAAATTCACGGCTACTACTGCAGTGTATGACCGATAGCTACGACTTATGGCTCGGAGGAAACCTGACAGCAACGCCACCATGTTGAAGAATGCTTTTTGTGCAGCCACATGACGTTTCGTGTTACGACTCAAACCGTGAGCAATAGGCTGCATGATGCGCAACATCACTCCCGACGTCCATGGCGAGGTCCACCTTTGCAACCACGAAACCATGCAGCACGGTACAGCTGGGCCCAACAACATGCCGAATGGACCACTCAGGACTGGAATCAAGTTCTCTTCACCGATGAGTGTCAAATATGCCTTCGACCAGACAATTGTCGGAGACTTGTTTGGAGGCAACCGGTCAGGCTGATCGCCTTAGACACATTGTCCAGGGAGTGCAGCGAGGTGGAGGTTCCCTGCTGTTTTGGGATGGCATTATGTGGGACCGACGTACACCGCTGGAGATCATGGAAGGCGCCGTAACGGCTGTACGACACGTAAATGCCATCTTCTGATCGACAGTGCAACCATATAGGCAGCATATTGGCGAGGCATTCGTCTTCATGGACGACAATTCGCGCACCCATCGTGCAAATTTTGTGAATGACTTCGTTCAGGATAACGACATAGCTCGACTAGAGAGGCCAGCATGTTCTCCAGGCATGATCCCTATCGAACATGCCTGGGATAGATTGAAAAGGGCTGTTTAAGGACGACGTGACCCACCAACCACTCTGAGGGATCTATGCCGAATAGACGTTGAGGAAGGGGACAAAGTGGACGAACAGTGCCTTGATGAACTTGTGGATGGTATGCCGCGACGACTACAGGCATGAATCAATGCAAAAGGAAGTGCTGCTGGGTATTATAGGTACCGATGTATATAGCAATCTGGACCACCACCTCTGAAGGTCTCGCTGTATGATGGTACAACGTGCAATGTGTGGTTTTCATGAGGAATAGAAAGGGCAGAAATGATGTTTATGTTGATTTTCTGTATAAGTTGTGGAACTGTTGGAGCCGAGGTGATGCAAATTTTTTTTATGTGTGTATTAAACGAAACACACAATACCAACAACTATGTTACGTTACAGGAGCATCTAAGCCTAGGTTTTACAGAAAGACGAAATACTGGAATAACATCACACTATATGAAAAGAAAAAGAAGCCTTCTGATCCCACAGACTGGCGATCGTGAAATGTTTGCTATCCACCGATAGCAGCATTGCTGGAGAATCGTAGCCACACTGCGCATGACGGCAGTTGTCTTCCCACCTCCAGCTGTACTAAATACCCAGAGGTTGGAGAGACTGTCGCCATGATCATCCAACCATCAACTGATCAATTTACTTCAAGGGAATAACTGTCCAGTGCAAACACTCGTCATATTGTATCTTCTCAAATGTCCACATAAAAATCGTGGAATATATGCGACACACAGACGTCCGCTTCTGCTACCACTCAACCAGCATACTGTCTAGTTCGCTATTCGGCAACGCAGAGGGCGCTGTGAATACCTCTACCACGGCTTAATCCGAGCCAACCAGCTGGAATGTATCTTTGTAGCCGCCAGTCATGTGAGGTGAAGCCATGGCTTCCGACCAGCTGAAGCTTGTGGCTACTCCTACCATTGGTCACAGGACATTGTGAGACAAGCAGTTGCGACGTGAAAGTATAGTTCAACTGCAGTTCAACCCTTGACATGGACTCCCAAGTTCAAACAATCCACTTCACCCAATCTGAAATGGGGATATTGTCCATACACCTCGAATTTCTCAGGCAAAATATATATTTTTTTCCATTTCCATCGGTTATTTTCGAAGACAGAAAAAACTGGTGCATAGATACGTTTTCACGTCGCTTGTCTGTGAAATAAAAGCATCATTTGGATGCCGCTAGGATTATATAAACTCGCATATTGCATTCGAATAGGTGAGAGGGAGAAAACATCTCTAGGAATCACGATGTATTTCTCTCGGTAACATAGGGGTGGATTAGCAGTTTTTTTAGTCTATAAACATGTGGGACTGGGACAGATGGGTAATTAATAATACTGGTGTGATGTTCACTCCACCATGCACTGTTCAGTTCTCCACAGTGTATTTGTTTTTGATGTGAGATGTTTATAGGTGATAGAGTTGTCTGCAAAGAGGAGGGAAGACCTGTGGTATAGTTGTTAGTTAAGCTGAACGTCACTAAATCTATTGCATATTAATAGGATTAGAAACCCTGTACACTATCATCGGAAGTGGTAATTACCATAAAGTGTCTAGCAATAAGCATCTGGAGCGAGCTGAAGTAGAATGAATACGTTAGACTCACATTCATTTGCTAGAATCTTAAGAGAAGCAATGAAAACACAAAGAACTGACAAGTCGGTGACCTAATGCAGAAGAATATGTTACGCTAAGATTCACCTGCATGAATTTTTAACGGGGCATGATCTGCCCAATAAGACATGACGCTGTTGGAGGCGCGAGTGGCTGTAAATGCCGTCGATATGTCACTACAGACTGTTGCCCTAGAATTTGTATCGAGGTGTAAGAGGTACTAAAACGAGTGTTGCTGCTGGAGGAAACATTGACATTGATTTGGTCTGGCTTGTACTTGTTTAATTGGCTCCCGATGTGTAGTAGTTGGACAGGTGAGTAAGTACTGACTTTGCCTCTAAATAAATGACTAGCACTATGCAAATGCCTACTGCCCACGTAGGCGAGCTCTGCTCCAGAGGGAACAGATTATCACGGCCAGCCCACTACCGAACATTATGCGGAGGTAAGACATGAGCGATGTTGTGATTCAGTCGCGAATCTCCCCCTGCTCTTGCAGTAGCTCTGAATTATGCGTAGTGGTTTGAGGCTGTTGCAGCAACGTAAATGATTCCGTGGGACCTGTATTGAAGCGATATGAAACTCTTAGATTCGTGTTATGGAAATATGCTCTATTTCAGGAAAAGTGATGTAATTGTCACGAAACGCTATGGAATCTGAAAGATTGCAGTGCAATTAGCGTAGTAACCACAGACAAATTTTGTATATGATTTTCACCTAGTGATGATGCTTTAGCAATGTACAGCATGTGTGTGGTCTGATTTCCTCTGTCTTTGAAAATAACCCATATAAATAGGAGAAATCTAAAGCTTCCGTGATAAATTCGAAGTGTATAGACAACAACATCCGCATCTCAGTTTGGATAAAATGGATTGTATGCTAGAATGGAGTGTATGTTAAGGGTGGAATTGCAGTTGAAACTATACATTCAGGCTGTGCCTGCTCGTCTCACAGTGTGCCGCGGCCAGCAGCAGGAGCTGTCGCGAGGCTTTGGCTGACCAGAAGCGCGGCTTAGCCTCGTGCGACCAGCAGGTACAGTGAAAGACTTGGGCTACTCGGCTGTGGCTCGCAGCTACAGGGCGCTGGCTGGACGGCGGCGCTCGTGGTCCCCTCTGGGTGGCTGAATAGTGAACTAGCCAGTATGGCGTCAGCGGCGGCAGGAGCCGACATTTGTGTTGCGTATATCCTCCGATTTTTATATGGAAATTTGAGAAGATTGAATCTGACGACAGTTTGCAATGGATGATGGATGAATATTCCCCTCTTGTAAATTGATCGATTGATGGCTGGGCGGTCACGACCCACGGTCTCTATGGTCTGTGGACACCTGGTAGAGCTGGAGGTGGGCGCACAATTGCCACCGTGGCTGCCTCGGCCGTGGCTCTCCGCCAGTCCTGCAGATGGTGGACGGCGAACACTTCGCGGTTGCCGGTCTGTATGATCGGAATGTGTGATCTTATTACAGTGTTTCGTATTCCTGTAGAACCAAGGCCAGGACGCACTCCCAGCATAACACAGCCGTTGCTACTGTGTGCGTTATCTTAAACTGTCGTTAACGTATAAGAGGATTACGTCTCTCTTCTCCTAAGACACACTGGTACCACTCACAACAGAAACACGTCTATCCATCCTGGAGTACTCGCTCAGTATTGATTATCTTCTTGTTGTTTGGTCCTTACCAGCATTACATGATTGGTTAAGTCTTCTACTCACCATAGCACATGGAACTTACTAGCTGAATGTATGCTTAAGGACTGCTGGATGGCGTTAAGTGCATATTTTGTAGTACATTCAACCCAGTATTCATTGTAACAAGCACAAGCTCATACCACAAGTAGTTATTTAGCTAGGATTTCATTCATGTTAGTGTTATATCCCGTATTTGCACTGTTGGTATCATAGCGATCGTTTTAAAAGCATAAGGCAACACCCTTAACACGACATAAGGTGATGTCTGTCAGTACAGTATTCATTGTAATTACACATGGAGAGTGGGTTCACACTTATTTAGATCGATTTTTCATTGATTTTAGTGCATTACTCACAGTATCCGTTTCAAAAGCATAAGACTACAACCTTTGCACAACCTGAGGAGGTCGGCCAGTTCATTATTTGTCGTAGCAAGCATGGGAACCTCACCTGGAGAACGAGTTCATACTTCATCTGCTGCAGATTTCATTGAATTTTAGTACTATATCCACTATTTTCCCGAGCGGTTCTAGGTGCTACAGTCAGCAAGCGCGCGACCGCTACGGTCGCAGGTTCGAATCCTGCCTCGGGCATGGATGTGTGTGATGTCCTTAGGTTAGTTAGGTTTAAGTAGTTCTAATTTCTAGGGGACTGATGACCTCAGCAGTTAAGTCCCATAGTGCACAGAGCCATTTGAACCACTATTTTCACTGTCACCGTATTAGTGTTTAAATGTGTAAGACTTCACTCAGTACACTATGTGAGGTGTGGTCTGTCACCACAATATTCGTTGTGGAACGCATAATAATCTCACCAGGAGAAAACACTGTGGTGACACTTTATACAGCAAAAGACTTTTCGTGTTTATTCAGTCACTTTTTTAATAAGTGAGCTGACATTACAGCAGCTAAAAACGGCGTCGCTTTAGGCAGACACCCAGTTCCTTACTCCAAGAAGAGCAAGTGAGCTGTTTAAAATTTCTCCACATCATGTATCCTCCCTCCGCCACCTGTATAGCATGAACTCATCCTTTAACAGTAAACAAGGACACACACACACACACACACACACACACACACACACACACACACACACACACAGAGGTTATTCGGCACAGTGGAGCGTCTGAAATGTCCACCAGACAGCCTTTGGAAACTGCCTGAGAAAGTAGAGTAAATGCGAGTGATGATGGGCTATAAATACCAGCAGCGGTGGAAGCTAGCGAGTGCAGGACTGCTCTGCACCTGTCGGGACAGACTGGCTGACAGGGAGATGAGCAGTATAAAGTTCTCTGTGCATCTAATTTACATGGGACGTATTATTTCAACGTTTTTGCTACAGTAGCCTGATTTTACTTAGCCAAGGACCACTTTCAGGCGGTGACGACATATCCAGAGCGTTTGGAAGTACGCTGACCGTTCAACTCTTCAGCCATGATGGATAGTGAGATATTTCGCTATTGTTCCAAGGTGGTCAGCCTTTCTGAGACATATATTTGCTGGAAATGTCCTTTCTTAAGGCTTTTGTCGATGTTTGACTGGTTTCTGCAGGCTGGAAGGAGTATATCACTGCCAGGGAATAGATCTCTATATGTACCATCAGAGACAGGTAAGAAAATGCCTGAAAAACCGGTATCCCTATCTATGGGAGGAATTTAGTATGGCTTGTAAGACTGGTTCTCTACATCTACATCTACATGATTACTCTGCAATTCACATTTAAGAGCTTGGCAGAGGTTTCATCGAACCACAATCATACTATCTCTCTACCATTCCACTCCCGAATAGCGCGCGGGAAAAACTAACACCTAAAACTTTCTGTTCAAGCTCTGATTTCTCTTATTTTGTTTTGATGATCATTCCTACCTATATAGGTTGGGCTCATCAAAATATTTTCGCATTCGGAAGAGAAAGTTGATGACTGAAATTTCATAAATAGATCTAGCTGCGACGAAAAACGTCTTTGCATTAATGACATCCATACCAACTCGCGTATCATATCTGCCACACTCTCTCCCCAATTACGTGATAATACAAAACGAGCTGCCCTTTTTTGCACCCTTTCGATGTGCTCCGTCAACCCCACCCGGTAAGGATCCGACACCGCGCTGCAATATTCTAACAGAGGACGAACGAGTGTAGTGTAGGCTGTCTCTTTGGTGGACTTGTTGCATCTTCTATGTGTCCTGCCAATGAAACGCAACCTTTGGCTCGCCTTCCCCACAATATTATCTATGTGGTCTTTCTAACTGAAGTTGTTCGTAATTTTAACACCTAGGTACTTAGTTGAATTGACAGCATTGAGAATTTTACCATTTATCGAGTAATCGAATTCCAACGGATTTCTTTTGTAAATCATGTGGATCATCTCACACTTTTCGTTATTTAGCGTCAACTGAGACCTGCCACACCATACAGCAATCTTTTCTAAATCGATTTGCAACTGATACTGGTCTTCGGATGACCTTACTAGACGGTAAATTACAGCATCATCTGCGAACAACCTAAGAGAACTGCTCAGATTGTCACCCAGGTCATTTATATAGATCAGGAACAGCAGAGGTCCCAGGACGCTTCTCTGGGGAACACCTGACATCTCTCCAGTTTTACTCGATGATTTGCCGTCTATTACTACGAACTGCGACCTTCCTGACAGGAAATCACGAATCCAGGCACACAACTGTGACGATACCCCATATGCCCGCAGCTTGATTACAAGTCGCTTGTGAGGAACAGTGTCAAAAGCTTTCCGGAAATCTAGAAATACGGAATCAACTTGAGATCCCCTGTCGATAGCGGCCATTACTTCGTGCGAATAAAGAGCTGGTTAGTCTCTTTCTACACATCAAGGTCAATAAAGGTGCACTGCCGCTGTTGTCTCCCGGTTAGATCTTATGGGGTCAGTTTTTGAGGTAGTTGTGATATTACAACGATTTTACTCAATTCTCAGTCCGTGTGTTCCATTATGACTCATTGTTTACAAGTGCTGGGCTTTTTCACAACAGTTTAGATTTTTCCATCTGTTGTAGTAGAATGCGTTGGCTTTCCTACACTTCCATAACATTATGCTGCTCTGCAACTATGCACTTGTAGATCGATACGAGGCAATTCTTCCAATAGTTGCCCTTGAAGCGGTCTGAGTTGAGTCTTACACACCAAGGCGAGCATCTCTGGTTCATTCAGTCTGGGTTAGTAAAATAGTACGTGGTTGTCTCTGCACCATAGATTGACAAGCCATGTCAAAAAACATGAACAGTTCCAGCACAGGCAGTAGTCTGTATCCCCAATCCTGCCTGCTATTTCACCATTATTTGCCGAGAACCATTCCCCTTACGCTCGTTCATTATCACTTCCTTCCTTCCTCATGTAGGAGGCTATGTATGCTGTTTTCAGTTGTTGGCTTACAGGTAATACACTTACTAAACTTCTTCCTGTCTAACACCAATGTCTCATCAGCTGAACGTATTTCCCACCAAAAATAAAGATAGTACCTTCCACTCCTGCTTTTCCCCCACCAGTTCATAACTGGGGACGGTGGGTGGCGGAGAGAGGGGGCGGGTGGTTGCGGCTGTGGGACTGTTTCGAGCACTCTTTGATGGCCGTATTGTGGACTAGTGCAGACAGTCTTCAAACTTCGAGGTGAACATAAGCACATGTAAATCAGAAAAAGTGGAGGTGGGACGTGGAAGAAAGTGACAGCAGGGGAAGCGGAAAGTGGGGGCAGCTGGGGGTGGCTGTAGGACACTTTGGAGCACCCTCTGGTTGTGGTATTGTGGATCAGAGAAGTCAGACTTCAGACTTTGAGGCGAACATAAACACACGCTATAGGAAAAAGTAGATGTGGGGGCGGCAGAGTGTGTGTGGATGCAGGTATAGGACAATCCAACACCCTCAGAAATAAATAAAGTAAATAAATAAAAAAACTACCTTACATCCTTCATCTTCAGTAGTTCAACACATACTTTTTCCAACCAATTTACAGGTGGGAAAGAGGAGGGGAAGGGTGGGTGATTAAAGATGAGGGGGAAAAGAGGCTCAGAACTAAAACAGGCAGGGGTGATAGAAAAATGTGTCCCTTTTCCCAGAGTGGTGGGGAGGAGGAAGGGAAGGGTGAGGGTTTGGATATTTCTCAGTAGGATGGATTATCCACAGGGAGGCGTAAATCAACCCCCATCAGGTCAACACCCAGGGTGGTCATAAATGATTTAGCATAACAATAGATTAAATGGTGGTGGAGGGGGAGTGCTGGTGTAATTCATCAATTTCATTAATCAGTGTATCAATTTGATATCAAAGCTGTGCCACAACCGGCTTTATCCCACTCTATTGTTAACCCTGGGTCTCATACATCAAGGTCTCCCTTCCTCAATTCTGTAATATACAGGGTGGTCAGAAACAGTCTGAATAGCTTGTCGAGGTATCGCGGAATAGATTGTGCTGGTAAATAATTGGTAAAAATAAAATTCGATACGATACGACCTTTCTGAGTTAATTAACATGCCATTAGCTGCGCAAATTCTAACGGTCCGCCAGTTGTTCTCATAGCGTAGATGACATCACACGAGACTGCTCCGTCTTTGGATCGGGTTCGATCCTTACTACCGTCCGATACCCAATTACTGTATCACTCTGTTGTTCCGTTTTAGGGATCAAACGACGGATGTGCCTGGTGTCACCGATTCTGATGGGGCGCACGGATTTCTGCAAGTAACGGCCTCACTGGTTAATTTCAATGATAAATTGCTCGGAAAGGGCGCAACGTTTCAGGTTTTTTTTCTTAACAATTATTTCTCTGTACAGTCTACTCTGCAACACCCTTACAAGCTTTTAACTCTGTTTCTGGCCGCACTGTATGAGGCCGCTGCGGAGTGCGCCTTTTCTTTCTTAAACAACCTTTTGCTCGTTTTAAATGCACAGAGAAGATATTATAATTCATTTGGTTGGATTATATTGTGCATATTTCTCTTCTCTTTCAAGTAACATTTTTCTGGTCTCTCACTTTCACTTGAGAAACATTACACCACTAACAATTATTATCAGCAGTATTATGTATGAAATGTTTCACTCATATCTTAATCTTCCTTGTTGCCTTTGATGTGAATACGTAGTCTAAGGATCTCTTATGAGTACAAAACAGCGCCTGGTAGATACGTACAAACCTTTGGTTACATAAACATTACAGTCGTGGAGGGACTGCAGTGGAGTGATAACAGTTTTTTTTTAGAACAAGTGAAGACAAACAACGGGCTTCCGTCCCGCCTTTCCTGTTTACGAATTTTCCTGCCGTAAATTTCCAGTTGTGGCAACAGAATTTATTTCAATGCAGATAGCTTTGTTTAGATTCGGAGCTTCGTACTGGCGACACATCCGAAGTGTCTGTTTTGGATCCGCACAGGGTAGAAACAGAAGCAAAAGTGAACATGAGAGAACCAAATGACGGGTGCATCCATCGTCATACCAGCAGAAGGTGGGAAGGGCAAAGTGATTTTCAACTGACTATATTCGGCATAAGGTCGACCAAAGACATGCAGTGACAAAATAATTTACCGGTCTTAACATATTCGTTGAAACTCCATTTCTGATATGCTAATGTAACCTGTAGTTGAAACTTATCAGTGTGAAATTAATTAGGTTCATAAGGAAAGCTGCAGGTGATTTCACCGTACAAACAGTTTTATTTACGCTTCTGTTCTTTGCTGTTTTGTTCAATCCATTATGCTATCGATTTCGAGATTATATCCCTAACATATTCACAATTCCACTGATTTCACCCGGCATATCACACGCATTTCTTACCGAGCGAGCATTCAGGAGGACGAAGGTTCGTACCCGGATCCGGCCATCGTGATTTAGGTTTTCCGTGATTTCCCTACATCGGCAAATGCCGGGATGATTCCTTTGGAAGAACACGGCCGATTTCTTTCCCCAGCCTTCCCTAATCCGAGCTTGTGCCCCGTCTCTGATGGTCTACTCGTCGACAGACCGTTAAGCACATCTCGTCCTCTTCGTCCTGCTCCTCCTCCTCATGCTCCTCCCACTCCCCCTCCTGCTCCTTCTTCTTCTTGCACTCGTAATTGAGTCTATTGATTAACATTAATTGTAAACGTTTACTTCATAGTATTGATATTACAGTCACTTTTCACTGCTCCTGACCATGCAGGCATAGCTTTTGTGCCTTTTACCTGACGAAACAGCGCGGTTTGACCCGTAATGAGTGAGCTCACTTATCTTTGGCGTCCGTAGACTTGCTGATACAGGGCTGCAGATTGGTACCAAGTAAATGCTTATCAAAAGATTACGGATAAGGTGAGTAAGTATGTTTCCCGGTACCTGGGTAAAAGAAGCATCTCTGGTAGAAGCCGGAGGAGGCGGTCATATGGCACCGAAATCTATAATACGATAGAGAAGAACGAAGGAGGTAGGTGTGAGGAAAATTGTTTACGAAGTGCGGTATCGAAAACTTCGCAAAACTGTCGGCCATATAAAATTGATTAGGCAACAGTTATCTCCAACAGCCACGGAATAGCCAGTTGTAAACCAGATTACGTTATTAAAAACATAAAATAAATGAACGTAATTAATTTCTAAAAGACACGACAATATTCCTTAAACTGTGGCGCAGCAGTGGAAGATTACGGCGTGCAGGAATGTATCCACAGACCAGCCCGACCTTACTATCAGCTATACTGAATGGGACGATATTGGACGCTGTCTCTTCCGAAGAATTATTCTGTGTGTTTTCCCGGATAGTATTTTCAAAAATGACAAACGTGCGCTAATAGCTTTTACTCCCGTAAAGATCCGTGTGGGAAATATCAAATTCAAGCAACTTTTCGTATTCGAATATATTGCAGTTAGTTTCTGTTGTCAAGACAAGCAGAGATGCTCGTGCATATTACTAAAGAGTCAGGCGCGCAATAGCGCGTAACGTAACTATCAAAATATTTCACTTTTCAATATTGACATTCAGTAAGCTTTAACCATTACCATTGTTTCCAAAAAAAGAAAGACTCTTAATCATGACAACAAATTAATACGTCTTTCCAATGTTTCTTGATTGCGTGTTATTTAATCCTGTATCTTTCCTTTTTAACTGATTATGATCTTGGTTCAGTTTTGATAGCCAGCTTCAAGCGTATGCACTGCCAAATTAAAAAATCTTCGACAGCATGATTTTTACTTTCACGGTGATTATCTTCTCCGTTGGTTTCTTGATAATTCCTCAAAATATACTTAGTATGTTATACATGTAGATTAAAACTGAAGAAATTGCAAAAAGGAGGGAATTTAAGGAGTTGGGCACTGGATAAACTGACTAAACCAGAGGTTGTACAGAGTTTCAGGGAGAGCATAAGGGAACAATTGACAAGAATGGGGGAAAGAAATACAGTAGAAGAAGAATGGGTAGCTCTGAGGGATGAAGTAGTGAAGGCAGCAGAGGATAAAGTAGGTAAAAAGACGAGGGCTAGTAGAAATCCTTGGGTAACAGAAGATATATTGAATTTAATTCATGAAAGGAGAAAATATAAAAATGCAGTAAATGAAGCAGACAAAAAGGAATACAAACGTCTCAAAAATGAGGTCGACATGAAGTGCAAAGTGGCTAAGCAGGCAGGGCTAGAGGACAAATGTAAGGATGTGGAGGCTTATCTCACTAGGGGTAAGATAGATACTGCCTACTGGAAAATTAAAGAGACCTTTGGAGAAAAGAGAACCACTTGTATGAATATCAAGAGCTCAGATGGAAACCCAGTTCTAAGCAAAGAGGGGAAACCAGAAAGGTGGAAGGAGTATATAGAGGTTCTATACAAGGGCGATGTACTTGAAGATAATATTATGGAAATGTAAGAGGATGTATGAGACAGGCGAAATACCCTCAGACTTCAAGAAGAATATAATAATTATTTACAGACGAATGGAAAAACTGGTAGAAACCGATCTCGGGGAAGATCAGTTTGGATTCCGTAGAAATGTTGGAACACGTGAGGCAATACTGACCCTACAACTTATCTTAGAAGCTAGATTAAGGAAGGGCAAACCTACGTTTCTAGCGTTTGTAGACTTAGAGAAAGCTTTTGACAATGTTGACTGGAATACTCTCTTTAAAATTCTAAAGGTGGCAGTGGTAAAATACAGAGAGCGAAAGGCTATTTACAATTTGAACAGAAAGCAGATGGCATTTATAAGAGTCGAGGGACATGAAAGGGAAGCAGTGATTGGGAAGGGAGTGAGACAGGGTTGTGGCCTCTTCCGGATGTTATTCAATCTGTATATTGAGCAAGCAAAAAGGAAACAAAAGAAAAATTAGGAGTAGGTATTAAAATCCAGGGAGAAGAAATAAAAACTTTGAGGTTCGCCGATGACATTGTCATTCTGTCAGAGAGCAGTTGAATGGAATGGACAGTGTCTTGAAAGGAGGATATAAGATGAACATGAATAAAAGCAAAACGAGGATAATGGAATGTAGTCGAATTAAGTCGGGTGATGCTGAAGGAATTAGATTAGGCAATGAGACACTTAAAGTAGTAAAGGAGTTTTGCTATTTGGGGAGCAAAATAACTGATGATGGTCGAAGTAGAGAGGGTATAAAATGTAGACTGGCAATGGCAAGGAAAGCGTTTCTGAAGAAGAGAAATTTGTTGACATCGAGTATAGATTTAAGTGTCAAGAAGTCGTTTCTGAAAGTATTTGTATGGAGTGTAGCTATGTATGGAAGTGAAACATGGACAATAGATAGTTTGGACAAGAAGAGGATAGAAGCTTTTGAAATGTCGTGCTACAGAAGAATGCTGAAGATTAGATGGGTAGATCACATAACTAATGAGGAGGTATTGAATAGAATTGGGAAGAAGAGGAGTTTGTGGCACAACTAGACAAGAAGAAGGGGCCGGTTGGTAGGACATTTTCTGAGGCAACACGGGATCACAAATTTAGCATTAGAGGGCAGCGTGGAGGGTAAAAGTCGTAGGGGGAGACCAAAAGATGAATACACTAAGCAGATCCAGAAGGATGTAGGTTGCAGTAGGTACTGGGAGATGAGGAAGCTTGCACAGGATAGATTAGCATGGAGAGCTGCATCAAACCAGTCTCAGCACTGAAGACCACAACAACATGTTATACATTTCCATGAAAGACTGACTTCAGTACAATGCTGAGATGAACTGAACAGAATTACGATAGTAACAAGTCCTTTTTCGTATTAACAGTGTTACAAGTTATTCTGTGTCGCCCTCCGGCACGGCACGGCTGTCGCCCTCGGCGCGTGCAGAGACCAACTTCCGCAGCTGCGTTGCCGCGCTGCTGCCAGTCCGTCCTCTCGTCGTATCAGCGTCCTCGAACACATGGAACATAAGAACACGGAAACACTACACACAGAGCAGTATCTGCATAATTTAAATCCACCACTTTATGAATATTAGCCACGAAATTCGTTGACAACATTGTAGACTAGTATTCTTACGGCAAGATCATACATAGAAGAGCGTTCTTCAATGAAGGCAGTACTTATCGGCAAAACATGTGCGATATGCACTCAAGAATATCACGTCAATGTATAAAGTGGATCACCGGAAAACAAGAGGAGAAGTAAGTAGGAACAGCTGACAGGAAAAATGTTAAACATTTTTAGGACAGAGTAAGTACTAAATGAGAAGATAATGGGAACACAAATGTGAAAAATCGAACGTACCGTAGTTGTAAGAAAAGGCTAGGTTCAATGTCGCCTCTCCTTGAAATAATGTCACTGACTCTTCAAATTACTTCAATGATTTGCAAGGGGTACCCACACACTTTTTTTTTTAAACTACGTGACATACTATGCTATGTCTGGTCACAGTGACTATGTTTCTCTTATGCAATTAAATTATTGCAACAACTACAAGCTATTGAAACGAGTTCAATTCATTTTTGAATAGAACGAAAGAAATACAAAAGATATAATATAGGTTCAGGTGAATAGGATTCATTCTCCTTGGCAGCGCTGTATATGCTTTAAGCTGCACTGTAAAGGAAAGCATGGGGTAAGAAGTTTTTGAAAACCTTCTCACCGAGGGTCACATAACGCGAATGAAACTTACACCAACATGAATGAAACGTTAAAAATCTAGTCCACATATGATGAACAGAGATGCGAAGGAATGATCAGACAACGATTGTAATAAAATATTTAACAAGAGATTCGAATAAAGTCTCAAGGTTTGACTGATTCTTGCCCCTGCAAATCGTTGCTTTTTATGATGCTCTAACTTCGTCGCCAGACTTGAACTGACGTAAAACTTTGATGCTAGATCAGAGCAGAGTATTTGTTACTATTCGTTACCGTAATAATGCAATAGCAAAAGACTCGCATAACATTTACATTTCTTAGGAAATCCTTCTATATGGGCCTGTCTAGTTTGATCAGAGCGGACGACTGTCTGCTTACACTCAGATCACAGGCGTAGTTTTCAATAACGATAGGAAACTCCTCCAGTACCGAAGAAGAACTAGCACAAGAACTCATAAATGTGGTAATTGTAGCTTAGCTTCACAAACTAATTTGAGCGCTAAACACACTGCCTCACAATATAAGTGAAGCATACAGGATGGAGGAGAAAAATGAAATTAAACTTTGCAAGCTGGGAGGATACGTAATGTTCATTTAATGATTAGAAAGTCGAGTCAAATTTACAGACAACTTGGCAGTATGACCCACCTACCAGTAGGACGCATGAGAGTACTCTGGCCTGGACGCGCACTAGTAAGGTTGGGAATTGTTCTATAATGCCGTTGTTTTCTCTCCTGAGGCGCGCTGGCCCACAAGTGTTATATCTGTTTCTCGATACCTTTGATAATGGTTTTGGGCCGGAGTTAACATCAGAACCAGGTCACACATGTTGTATTAGGGACAGAACTCGGGACATTGATGGCCACGGGAATACCTGAACACCACGTAAACAGTTGATAGAGAAAGGTGTCACATATAGAGCAGAACTTTCCTGTTCAAAATTGACACCACGGTTCTGCCGCATGAGGTGTGACACTTTAGTACGCAGAACGCCTATGATGTAGTGTTGTGCCGTCGAAGCTCCCACAAGCACTGCCTTCCCTGACCTGAAGTCGTAACTGGTGACTCCCACATCAAGACGCCAGGTGAAACAGCGGTCTGACTCTTCAGGGCACTGGAATAATGGAATCTCTCCCCAGGTCACTGCCTGTTCAAATATATGTGAAATCTTATGCGACTTAACTGCTAAGGTCATCAGTCCCTAAGCTTACACACTGCTTAACCTAAATTACCGATGATGATCATGCGGAGTAGTGCAGAACCGAAGTTCACAGCTGAACACAGTGGTGTGACATTCATCAGCAATCCAAGATCCCTGGGCATGGCAGAACTCCAAAAGCAGCTGTTCATGTAATGGTCAGTGGGGTACCACTACGGGTTCCTGCCGAGATAACGATCTTATCGAATCCAACATCGTGTTACGCGTTGGTGTCAGGCTGCCCAGTTGGGCTCCTTGGTGTCACCACTCCCCCTCACCCAGGGAATTACAGGAAATTAAATTTCCTTTACTTTACATCTATGGCCACAAAATTTTTTGTCAACAGATTACCGGTCACGGTCTATAATGGCCATCTTCAGATCTGCACCAAAACATGGGAAACATAAATACATTAACAGAGTGTCTACAGCTTAAAACAATAAATAGACCATAATGAAAACTACTACTGACGTAGATATGCATTTGTGGGCTTTAAGTGTAAGAGGGATACCTGTTTTATGAAAACAATGTCCTAATATACTGCACCCATAGTGGCATCGTCAAATATCTATAAATAACAGCATACGCACGACTCACGTTGTCAGCAGCACTACTGTACAAGAGCCACAATATGTTTGTGTTGTAAGTTCACCAAATGTGACTTGTGCTAGCACCAGACTGGAGACGATGACACACACAGTGTGCACGTTTCTCTACCACACCTGGGGAGGAGATCGTCGTTCGCGACACGCTCGTCGTGATGACAGGAAGAGTTGGTGCACCTCACTGACTCGCTCGACATGCGAATGCTGGGGAGAGTTCCTCGTTGTGTAGGTACGTCCAGTCTCTGATGTTACCAGGACGAGCTTGTCGTTGCTACTGCAGGTGGGAGATCTCTCGGCCAGAGCTGATGTTAGGGGCCAGTCTGGAGAGCACTGTGCCGCAACGCTTTCATCAGTTCGTGTGTAGTGTGACCACAAGCCTCGACACTCTCAACACGTCGGAGACTGAAGGGTGGGCTACCATGCAGGCTACTTTATTTTCACTGCTCTTCTCCCTAGATGTGTATTTATTAGCGATGTGCTACACACATACCGAATCTCCGATTAGAAACATCAGAATTTTATCAGGATGCCACATAAGCTAGAAATGCGATGTAGTTTTTTTCTACAGTATCATCGGTTATAATTCTCTATTATGTCACAGTTTCTACCTATGTCTTCGTTTCTAACAGTATGCTGTCACCTACTACTAATGGAGCAGTGGCTTACCAATGATACGTAATCGATACCGTGCTTAGAACATAATGTTTCCTCAATGATGCATTGTGATGTGCCACAACGCGACATTGTGATATGACGTGATGACACGATGTGACGTTATGTGATGTTCACTTGCTGTTGATACATAGCTTCCGTAATTGGGTCTAGTGCATAAAAGTATGAACGAGAGTACTTATCTAACTATCTGAGTAAGGCCTCTGCTAGTGCCTGTAATGACGGAACATTAAACTATCAAAGACAAACGGCCCATATTCTCAAATGACTCAAAACGTAAATATCCGCAGCTCACATTCGTGATGTCATTTATGCCGAAATTCCTAATGCTGAAGAAGATCCACTGCTGTTTGATTTTGTGACAAAGAACATGGTGTATGGACTGTGCAGAGCAATGAATACACCATCTCCTTGCATGGTACGTAACAAATGCATGAAACAATATCCCAGAGACTTAGTTCACGAAATACGCATTGATGATGCCGAAAACCACAAGATGGGAGTCATAACGATCAGAATGAGTAATGTTGACGCTATAATGGACAACAGATGGATTGTGCCATACTGTCCTTCGTTATTGGGAACGTTTAAAACTCATATCAACGTCTACTATTGTCATTCCGTTCAAATGGTTCAAATGACTCTGAGCACTATGGGACTTAACATCTGAGGTCATCAGTCCCCTAGAACTTAGAACTACTTAAACCTAACTAACCTAAGGACATCACACACATCCATGCCCGAGGCAGGATTCGAAGCTGCGACCGTAGCGGTCGCGCGGTTCCAGGCTGTAGCGCCTAGAACCGCTCGGCCACCCCGGCCGGCGTCATTTCGTCAAATCGATCAAATATATGTGGAAATAAGTCAAGAAACGCAGCGATATGGCGTGATGCGCGCAACAATGAAATGAGTCAATTGCAAACAGGTCGATGTGTCAGCAGCAACGAGGCGTATTTCGAGTTTCCCAATTCACAGTCGCCATACCAATGTTGTTCGTGCCAGATGTCACCCGCGGCCAGGTCGAACATTACTCACAATTACTTTGATCACAAGTTTACCATCCAACCCGAAAGGTTTGTCGGAAAAATTTCAGAGAAAATTTGATCGAAGACATTTTGCACCGTGTTCGTACCGTTGGCAGTGACAACTGCATCGATTGTTCGGACAATATTTTCAATCAAGCTCTGATCTGCTCTGATCTAAATCGGGAACATATGCTTAACCATGAACAACAAAGAACTCATTCATCTTGCCATGATTCCTCTAGTGCGTTCCGCACTTGACCTTTGTGACAGCGATTCAGCGAGACAATAGCAGTACAATTCCAATGATTTGCGTCCAGTTGTTGAAGCAAACGATCAACTTTTCCATGCAGAACCAAAACTAGCCTACGACACAGCTATAAATGCCGTGTCAAATGGCAGAGGTGGTCTGCTCTTCCCCGATATGCCTGGCGGCACTTGAAAAACGCTGGTATTGGTTCACATTCGATCTCAAAATGGAATTGCGTTGGCTCTTGCATCATCGCTTATTGTGGCTGCATTATTAGATGATAGGCGAACAGCGCGTTCGGCGCTCAAATCGCCATTGAATACGCATTTCTCGGAAACTCCAACAAATAATAGTTCAAAAGGATGTGGCGTGGCCTGAGTTATGAAAGTTTGCAAAGTCATTGTCTGGGACGCATGCACCGTGGCTCATAAGAAACCTCTTGAAGCGTTTGATCCAATGCTCAAAGATTTACGATTAAATTCTCAACCGTTCAGTGTCACTCTCATTTTATTATCTGTCGACTTTAGACAAACTCTTCCATTGATACCTACATCAACGCCAGCTGATGCGCTCAATGCTTACCTCAAACCATCGCATCTTTGAACACATGTGCGAAAACTCACACTGAAGACCAATATGCGCGTACATTTGTAGTGCGGTGCGTCGGCAACAACATTTTCGGAACAGCTATTGAACACTGGTGAAGTAAGAATACCAGTTGACGCTACCACAAAATTTCATTTCAATTGGACTTTTGCGACACTGTAGCATCCATGGAACAACTCATTCAGAAAGCTTTTCCACAAATTGTCCCCAATTATAAAAATCATACATGGCTTTGCGAACGTGTTATTTTGGCTGCAAAAATCACTGACGTCAGTACAATGACGCACACAGTTCAAGAACAAACCTCAAGCTATTCTGTTTCCTACAAGTCGATTGACAAGGGACGAAGATGTTTATTATCGAATCGAGTTTTTAAATTCGTTGTATCTTCCTGCTGTGTACCGCATAAATTGCCACTCAAAGTCGGCGTACCAGTGATTCTCTTGCACAACATTAACCCACCACGATTGTGTAATGGAGCAAGACTCGCCGTCAAGAAGCCGATGCCGAATGTCACCGAGCCTATTATTCTTAATGGAAACTCGGAAGGAGAAGATGTGCTCATTCCACCGTTTCCTGCCATTCCCACCGACATGCCATCTGACTTCAAACGACTTGCATTGTCACCGGCCATCAGCAAGGCTCAAGGTCAGTCAGTTCACGTGTGCAGACAGAATCTAGAAAATCCACAGCTTTCACGTGGCCAGTTGTATGTCGTATGTTCACGAGTCGGACAATCTAGAAATTTATTTGTTTCTGCTGAAGACGGAAAAACAAAAATGTTGTTTACCTTAAAGCACTTTAATAATAAAGTGAACGAAATAAAATTAATATCATCTATACTTCTCCTTTATATATCATTTAATTTCAGTAAATGTACACATTAGCGACAACAAATAAATATCATTCTTTCTATGATCGCTAATTAAACAAGATAACTCTTAAATTTCAGGCGGTATTTCCACAATTACCTCTTCTGCAGCAATAACGCGCCGGGTAACAGGTAATAACTATTAAATCTTTTCCCTTTAGAATGTCATATTTAGATGCAATTAAATGACGTTATGTTGCGTACTTTTTTAACGTGGCAGAATTACGTCGTTGGCTATTCACTTGTTGGAACTTACCGAAACAAGATTACATACGTAGGAAATCCAGTTGCTTTACAGCAATGCTCTTTGAGAAAGCGAGCCTGGTATTTTTAGTGCAATGTAAATACGACTACCGAATGATAATTATAGTGGTTTAGAGAGTATAAATGTTTGCTCTATTGTCGCGATGATCGTAACTACACGTCAGGAACAAAATGTTTCGTAACGTTAACTTTTCGTAATATGGTTCCCTTATTGTATAACTTAGAATATTTCGGAGCATTTCCTTCAACGTTTTAAAGTTTCATCAGCACTTTATTTTCTTAATCACCAATTAACTTTAAATATCTTCGTCTACTACACAAACAATAAATTTGCTATGTATGTAATAATTCTTTTTGAGACACAAAGGAAGTAATGGTATCTACTGCCAGTGGCCATTGATTTAAATCAATGGGGAAAGTTGTAAATTTGTGACAGACATGGGTGCGAACCTGGGTCTCCCATTTACAAGGTGAAAGCGCTGACTGCTGCACAAACCACCCTAGTACGCCTCCGGTCTGACCTGAATGCTCACCTTTCCCACGCACCACTGACGCAGTGCCCCCTCACTACTCGGTGCAATCCGCCGATTCCCGTAGGAGGCCGAGCGCCGTGTGCACCTGCACCCAAGTGCCCAACTGGTTGCCCTCACTTTAATTACGTAGGTGCTGTCTGTTCTTCCAGACACGTCCAAAGCAACAGACACCGCATATGTAATTCTTTTTCTTAAAATTGTTTATTTTATTTAAATATTTTTTCTTTCCTTCTCTCTGTCTTTTCTCTAGCAATTAGTAGGTGGGATTCTGTTTATTGATATGTCGGTAGACTTTCCTTTTCACTATGAACGCAACAATACTTATTTGCTCTTTTATAGCACAGTTGACCGTCGTTATGTTACGAGGGTAGACAACTCCCTACTGAGCAAACCGAAAATTCAAAAAAATGAATCAAACATAAACCACTAAGGCCTCCGCTACTTGAACTCTGGTATTTAATCGAAGTGAGCTACAGAGCTGCTCCAGGTGCTGAACTGATATACTGCGTAAACTCAAGAAATTATATTGATAGGCTGTAGTCTGCAACAAATCGTTAGCACACTGGCACAAATTCGGCCACGAACTCCCGACTGCCTGCTACTAATGTATGCTCTTTGATCGACTCAATACGAAACTGATGTCAGCTAGAGCCCAAACGATACTGAACTGCACTTGAGTCAAAACGACACTGCCTCTCTACCTCATTTTCTTGAAGATGAGCAACGTTCCCCTCCAGCGCTAACAACCGCTGCGCGGTCGCCCGCTCCCTGCAGTGCCGGCTGCTGCTTTGACGCCAGCCGCCTCGCGCGGCTACGCCTCTGCATTACATTTGCCTCCATTGCGACAACAGTGAAAAAGAATAAAACAGAAACACACTCTTTACGTATAACACATTCATTAGGCTTCACCTTACCTACAGATCAATACCAATGCAGCTGAGGCGACAGCAGTTAAATTTGCGCTAGAAAATTTGGACCCTTTCAAATTCTTTTATAAAAACGAATGTTTCAGTGATTTTTTTAACTGTTTCAAGGACCAGGGCCAATAGTTCCTTCTTAAGATTCATTTGAAAATTTTCGTAAGTAAATTATTAGTCCTTTGATGGCCACACCTCATTGTGCTGTCACAGGATTTGTTTGAATATATTAACGATCGAACTGAATCTTTTTTTCAAGTAGGAATGTATGCGAAATTTTTAGCCTTGCTTGTCTGACAAAATAAAATGTTAAATAAAACACTCAGTTGCTTACTGCTGAAGGATCCCCTGCATCAAAGTTTACCTGCTCCATGGTTAACTACCACCATTTCAAAGGTAGAAGAGAGTGGTTGTCGCTAGATAAATGCGTGTCTTGGTACCGAGCCTCGTAGATGTATGAATTTTTCCTGTTGTATGCTCGTTAGTACTGTGTTTCTCATTGCAGCTTACTGTGTTTTTGCGGTATTCTCTTACTCTGGGAGTAAGAAGCGTTTTGGACCTGATGCATCTGAGTGACGTATTTGTTGCGGACGGGGGAGGGTAATGTGGCTGAGTTGTGTCAGCATGTGTGGGGCCGTCAGTCACCACTTGACAGGCAGGCCGGGAGGCGAGCACGGCGTGCAGCGCAAGTCATCCTTTGCTCAGTGTGGTTCAGCAATGCGTTGCCTTATTGGAAGCATTTGCGTGCTCAGTAGACCATGTTGCTAACACGATGAGTGATGTCCGTTTACATAACAAGAAGCCTAAGTTTACGTCCGATATACAAGCCTTAAAGGACGAAATTCTTTTGATTCAAGAATTTGCTTCTTTCCTTAAATGGCAGGAGGGGAGTGAAGTGAAATTATCCAAAGAACAACTGGCTGTAGTCAGGGCCATGATGTCAGGTAGGAGTAGAACCATAGATTCGATCGCCATGAATGAGAATATCTGAAAAATGCATTGATTGAACTAGGACAACTGATCACATACTCTCTGGGGACTTCATATCATGGTATAAAGAGGACTGCCTCGTTCATGACGATCGGTGAACAACTCTTCCGATACAAATTTTATTAAATTTATTATGTACGGAACACAAAGAGCTACTAAATGTGGTAATTCACGCCCAAAGGGGCGTGTTTGCCACTCGAGTTGTAAATCCAGTTCAAACTGTCAAATGTCCAAGACTAATTCAAAATGAATCAATGGAAGACAAGTTTGCAATACCTCCAACAGAAGAATATGGGTACATATTGTTAAAGGTTATGGATCTCTATTTATTTGTAACCAGTGACGTATTAGGTTGTGTAATTATTATTCCACTAACTGAGGAGATTTCAGTTTGTATATAACATGTTACAGTTATCAAGTAAAATCACTCCTGGCGCAGACCAATATGCTTACATACAAACAGAAAAAGAATATTTAGTGCTAGATAGCTCTGAGAAACTGTACATTCAGCCGTCACCTGAACAATTAAACTATAAAGAAATGGACAAACGAAGAAATATATGTAAAAAAAAACATTTGGGTTAATTTTAGTGTGTAACCAGGACTGTGAAGTAAAATTAGTATCTGACAATCACGTTGGTAGAAATTGTGCCAATAAAATTATTTCATTACAGAGAAGTTCAAGTACTAGTGAGCGGTTATGGGAAATACTTAAGGAGGAAGACATGACAGTTTTGTGCAGCACGTATCCATCCAAGGATATTAAATTAAATTGTGTGGGAACAACCAAATTTTAGAAAAACTGTAAAGTACACATATCACACCTTACATTCAGTCAGACAAAGTGATCCAGATGAACTACACCAGGGGAGATGTAATAAAAAAATGTAGAAACGAACTTAGATTGCTGTAACGAAAAATCAGTACTTTAGGCATACAATATGAATTACATCACCACCAACTTAGACGACTTACGAATAGTGGATAAGCGATAGGAAGAGACTGATAAATTCATAGATAAAGAACTTCTTGAATTAGAACTGGAAAAGGAGGTCCAAACTTATTCCATTGTTACATCCATGAGCGTAAATACTGTATTGCTATACCGCACAATTGCTGTAAGTGTGTGCACAGTAAACTGTTTGCTGAGCCTGTAGATGGGAACTGCTATTGTTCTGTTTGTGTCAACACGACTGTAGTCCAGCCACTTGAAATAAAAGGAATACTCTTACGATCAGCACAGAGACATAAGGAAATGGTCATATATGAACGACATCTGAGCAACAAGGTTGTCAGGGTGGTAATAACGAATAGACGTTAAGATGTAAATAATCTTCACAGGTTTGCTGCCGAATGACAATTTCCAACAAGTGGAATTTTCTCAGCGTCTTCCGGCGGCAGACTCATGAATACAATTTACAATATATCCGCCTGGAAAGCTTGAAGAATTTTGACGTAAAGATGTTTTCCCTCAGGTGTAGCATAAGAGAAAATTTACGTAAAACTTTGTAACTATAGTTTAATAGGTTTATCAGCACTTTAGATAGTGCATATTGATGTACTTTTGGGGGGAGGTGCTGCGATCTTAAAATATTTTCATAACTTTAATTACAAGTCAGATCCTAACGAGAATAGCGCGCACGGTTCCACGGTCAGGGCAATGTGCCAGTGTCACAGATGGAGACGAACAGGATATCGGGAGAAGACAACGTTTCCCGAAGCAGATGGGTATTATTTGTTTCTGAGAGGTTGGTCGAAACGCAGTAAGCATTATGCTTGACACCTCGGCAAAGGCGCCGGGGGACAAGGTCAGTGGAATAAGAGAAAGGGTTTCGACGCCCCTGATGGAAGAATCTCAAATGGAATTTAAGAGAATAATTAAACATTAAGGTGATCACATGTCGAGGGATGGTTGCAAGGGAATGTTCCAGGCAGATACTGAAGAGGGCTCTATGCACCTAGAATGGCTTAATAAGAAGGAAAAAAAAGTTTAGGCAGCAGCAGATGAACGAGTCAGTGGTCAGTTTCAGTATCGGGCATCCAGAAGGCAGTGGCGCTCCGCAGCAGCATCTGGTGGAGCAGCAGGCGCTTCAGCTACTAGGATACTGTGACATACTCTGGTGGACCCACAGCGGCTACAAGCTGAGTAACGTTTTACAGTATTCATTGGAGTAATGCTGAAGAGAGGCTGCCTGTAAGTCAGAACAGAGGAGTTTCAGTGAGCAGCAGGAACAAGTCGCTGCTTGATACTTGTCTCTTGTAGGGTAGGCCATGTGGCTCTTAGGTGCTAGTGAATTAGTTCAAAGTACTGATGACTGGTTTTGCAAATACGCTGTTAAGTTCCTAATCAACCTGTACACACATACGAGAATGTAATAAAAATATTCGGGGAACATAACTCGAAACCCTTCAAAGAAAGACCAATTTGTTCCTTCAGAACTTTTCAGAGTTAATTTAGAAAATCAGTATTCGATGAAGAGTCTGCGATAATTCTGCTGGAATCATCACGTATTTCGCATAGAGATTACGAGACGTCCAGAGACATATGGGCAGTAAGAGACAAAGTCAGTATCTTTCCGTCGCTGAATATGAGAACGCAAAACGATTATTAGTGTTATGTACCTTCTGCTATCCACTGCACTCTGGCATGTTGTTGTAAATGTACATTTATATAGTAACATCTAAGTTTTTGCTATGCGATATCTAGTTCACAGAAATGAGATGGAATAGTCATGAACCAACTCCAGGTCTACATCTACATCTACATGACTACTCTGCAATTCATATTTAAGTGCTTGGCAGAGGGTACATCGAACCACATTCATACTATCTCTCTACTATTCCACTCCCGAACAGCGAGCGGGAAAAACGAACACCTAAACCTTTCTGTTCGAGCTCTGATTTCTCTTATTTTATTTTGATGATCATTCCTACCTATGTAGGTTGGGCTCAACAAAATATTTTCGCATTCGGAAGAGAAAGTTGGTGACTGAAATTTCGTAAAAAGGTCTCGCCGCGACGAAAAACGTCTATGCTGTAATGACTTCCATCCCAACTCGTGTATCATATCTGCCACACTCTCTCCCCTATAACGCGATAATACAAAACGAGCTGCCCTTTTTTGCACCCTTTCGATGTCCTCCGTCAATCCCACCTGGTAAGGATCCCACACCGCGCTGCAATATTCTAACAGAGGACGAACGAGTGTAGTGTAAGCTATCTCTTTAGTGGACTTGTTGCATCTTCTAAGTGTCCTGCCAATGAAACGCAACCTTTGGCTCGCCTTCCCGACAATATTATCTATGTGGTCCTTCCAACTGAAGTTGTTCGTAATTTTAACACCCAGGTACTTAGTTGAATTGACAGCCTTGAGAATTGTAATATTTATCGAGTAATCGAATTCCAACGGATTTCTTGTGGAACTCATGTGGATCATCTCACACTTTTCGTTATTTAGCGTCAACTGCCACCTGACACACCATACAGCAATCTTTTCTAAATCGCTTTGCAGCTGATACTGGTCTTCGGATGACCTTACTAGACGGTAAATTACAGCATCATCTGCGAACAGTCTAAGAGAACTGCTCAGATTGTCACCCAGGTCATTTATATAGATCAGGAACAGTAGAGGTCCCAGGACGCTTCCCTGGGGAACACCTGATATCACTCCAGTTTTACTCGATGATTTGCCGTCTATTACTACGAACTGCGACCTTCCTGACAGGAAATCAAGAAACCAGTCGCACAACTGAGACGATACCCCATAGCTCCGCAGCTTGATTAGAAGTCGCTTGTGAGGAACGGTGTCAAAAGCTTTCCGGAAATCTAGAAATACGGAATCAACTTGAGATCCCCTGTCGATAGCGGCCATTACTTCGTGCGAATAAAGAGCTAGCAGCGTTGCACAAGAGCGATGTTTTCTGAAGCCATGCTGATTACGTGTCAATAGATCGTTCCCTTCGAGGTGATTCATAATGTTTGAATACAGTATATGCTCCAAAACCCTACTGCAAACCGACGTCAATGATATAGGTCTGTAGTTAAATGGATTACTCCTACTACCCTTCTTGAACACTGGTGCGACCTGCGCAATTTTCCAATCTGTAGGTACAGATCTATCGGCGAGCGAGCGGTTGTATATGAGTGCTAAGTAGGGAGCTATAGTATGAGCGTAATCTGAAAGGAACATAATCGGTATACAATCTAGACCTGAAGACTTGCCCGTATCAAGCGATTTGAGTTGCTTCGCAACCCCTAAGGTATCTACTTCTAAGAAACTTATGCTAGCAGATGTTCGTGTTTCAAATTCTGGAATATTCCATTCGTCTTCCCTGGTGAAGGAATTTCGGAAAACTGCGTTCAATAACTCCGCTTTAGCGGCACAGTCGTCGATAACAATACCATCGGTCCTGGTGTTTCCATACTCGCATAACCTTTATCTAGCTGCGACTCAGAGTTATCTCTTTATACGTCCACCACTTTGCTAAATAATTTTTTCAATGCATTATCTGTAATGAGTTACGACGGTACTACGTTGTCCTGAACAGAGAAAGCGTTCGAAACGAAATTACACGTCCTAACTAAATGAGAAAGGTTCGACTGCGCAAAAAAAAAAAAATTAAAAAATATTAAATAAAAATGTACGAGGCATACCGGATATTGAAGCATAAGGACTTAATCCGCTTAGCAAAAGCGGCTGGGGACTCAAAATGGGGCTCCAATTTGGAGTGAAATTAAAATTTAACGTATTTAATTTATTCCGCCGTCTGTGGAGTTAATTTCGATGGATATCGATACTTGTATTTTCCGCTGTGAGTTGCCAGCCGCTTACCGCATCAGCAAACGGATAACAAGTATCTGCACAGGCCGTGAAATCAGATTACCTGTCTGTCACTTAACTACAGATCACGGAGTATCGCGTTGAAAAATAAACCGTCAGTCTCATAAAAGAGAAAAAAATGCCTACGATACAGCACCAAAGTACATGAAAATTGATCGCATCTACTAACCTGCCGAACAGACACAATATTTACTTCTGACATTGACCGTCGCAAGTACGGGAAACCGCCTTAAAGCGCCTCGAAGTAGAAGGCGTACTGAGAATGACGTCACAAACCTGAAAACAATCGCATTCGATTTTCTGAATGTATGGTCTGTTAACTCTTCCTGAATAAAACTGTGTGCCTGATACGAATTCGAACATAGCCCACCCTTCGCGGCCGTACTCTTACCAGCTGACGTTCTGGACTTACTGTAGCGTACAACTGTGACAGTTACACTATCAGACAATTTTCTGTGCATCGTCATTGACGATGGTTTTGATAGAATTGTGCCTGATCTTTTTCACGAGACTGTTACTCCTAGTATACATGGTATCTCCATTCAAATCTTCGGGTAACTGCTTACTGGCGGTTAAAATTTGTATTTATTGTTTGAATGATCATTCTGGGTCAGGACTGCTTTTCTTATTCCTTTTGTAATAGCTTCGTGTTACGAGGAAACCTTCTCTTACGCAACACAGAATTTAATTAAAAGAAGTACCGTATGCAGGTATACAGTTGTGGATGCGGACGAGAAAAAAAAGGAATCTTTCGAGACTTATAGCCACAGTTTCATAGAAGGAAGTCAAAATTACGCACATTATAGCCCTTTCAGGCCCTGTATATCACAAATAACCGCTACACTATATAGTCATAACACTGTCCTCAGTGTAACAGCTTCGGAGCCAGTGTGTGGGTTGGTGTGACGGGGCGAAGATTTGCCACTAACGGTAAGGTACAGCAGAATGTGAGCAACTGTGAATAGGTCAGTGATGGGATAGAATCGATGGCAAAGCAAATTCAACAACAATACTTGAGCTGTACGTGCTGGCGTCACAAACAGAACATGAAATGACAGAAGACGTATATGAGGGTAATGTGTGACTCAATGAAAACAAATGTAAATGTCATACAATGTTGTCGGCTGGGACATCCTGTGGCGTGGGTGCAGCCACCTGTGGGAAAGGCTGCCATTCTCCCACACAGGTCACTTTCCTTGGAGATACGTCAGCGGTGTGTCGTTTACGTATTTGTGGAGGGTAGGTAAGTGTAATAGATGCGTATATGGTGTAGTGTTATCCTTTTATTGTATGATGATGATGATGATGATGATGATGATGATGATGATGACGATGAGGAGACAAGAAAGTCAGGGAGTAGCCCACTCTTCTCGAATAGCACCAGTATGGCCATCCGACGAACGGCTCACCGTCCACACTGTCGCCTGCCCCATTTCATCCAGGACATTTGCGCAAAAGCTGGTGATCAGCAGTTTCGCGACACACCTTTCATCCCCTCGCCGGCCAAATACGGCTCCCAAATTTCATCCTCCACCAGGAGTCGAACCGGCTTATCTCCGAGTCGAACGCCACCGCATAGGCGACCTCTGCTACTTTCTTTGTTGTTATTTTTTCTTATACGAGAATAGCTCCGAAAGTGTGATGGTAGCTGAAAAGTTTGTGGGACAAAATTTGCGTGGGACAACGGGGGCCATAATAAGACGTTGCTTCTGTTAATAGGTGGTGTCGCGTCAGATATATGAAGGTCAACTTTGTTTTCTAAATAGGATGCTATAGTTTGGTACTTATTTTCTGTTAGCGGCTATAGAGACGAATCCAGTGATGTGTAACAACACGGTCTTTGAAAGTTACCGAAGGTGAAATGTTGGCATGAACGTTCATTTACAGAGAGTGTTCGAAGTGATGTTCGAAGTGATGACCATTTGTATCAATGTAATGCTGCAATCTTCTTATCATGGCTCAAATGGCTCTGAGCACTATGAGACTTAACATCTGAGGTCCCATAGAACTTAGAAATACTTAAACGTAATTAACCTAAGGACATCACACACATCCATGCCTGAGATAGGATTCAAACCTACGACCGTAGCCGTTGCGCGGTTTCAGACTGAAGCGCCTAGATTCGCTCGGCCACTGCGTCCGGCTCTTACTATGGATTGAGTAGTATTCCTTATCACTTCAGTACTAATCGAAGCTCTCACAATTCTCTCTTGCATATCTTCACGTGTAGTTGGAGCGTCTTTATAAACAATGCCTTTTACGGATTCCCACAAGAAAAAATCCGTAGGCGTCAAGTCTGGCGAACGAGCCGGCCACGACACATCTCCTCCGCGTCCAATCCAACGAGTTGGGAATTGTCTCTGCAACTCATTTCTAGCCATCAGCGAAAAATGTGCCGTGCACCCATCCTGTTGATACCTTATTCTCTTCCTTGTTCCTAAAGGTATTTCTTCCAATAACAGAACTAATGTTACTTGCAGGAATGAGGTGTACTTCTTACCATTAAGATTTCCTTCGATGAAATAAGAGCCTGTAATTCTGTTCTCCAGAATCCCACACCATACATTCACCGACAACAGTTTTTGGTGTGCATCTTGCCGCAGCAAACATGGATTTTCAGTTGCCCAACAATGCAAATTAACATATCCATGGTTCATGGACGTAGCCCATCGAGAGAATTTAGTGCGACGCAAAGAATCCGTACCAGTTAATTCTTGGTGGAGACTGATATGGTAAGGTTGATATTTATGACATTGCAGAACACGAACACCATTACTTTGGCTCATACCAGATTCCCTTGCGATTTTACGCGAACTAAAACAAGGATCCTGAACCACAGTGGTAAGAGTAACAATTCCCGTTAGTAACTTTTCTTTTCCGGGTATGTTTCCGATGCGTTAAAGGTACAGTTGTTCACAGTTTATCATACACATATTTAAGTGTACGACGTGTAGGGTGAGTACGTTGGGGATCTTTCAGCGTGTAAGTCTCTAGTTCTCAATGAATTTCGTTGGCATTCTTCGTAAATGAGAAGCATATCGACTTGTTCTTAGAAGGAATACATCATTCAAATTCGCTTGATTCGACGATACTGATCTTACCATTCCTATTAGCGTTGTATTGATAATCGTCGAATGGTGTTTACATGACAATGGAACGTTAGATGGATACGCCGTATTCGGCGAATATTTACTACTTGCACGATATGCGAGAGAGAATTGTCAGAGAATGTGCTTCGATAAGGGCCGAAGTGATAAGGAATACCACTCAGCACTGTACTGATACCAATGGTCATCGCTTCGAACACCTCCTGTGAATGGACGTTCATGCCACCTTTATGACCTTCGTTGACCTTCAAAGACCTTACTGTTACACATCATTGCATTCGCCTCTATAGCCGCTAACAGAAAACAAGTACCAAACTATAGCGCTCCATTAAAAAAAAAAAAAAAAAAGGACGCGACCCCACCTAGCAACAAAAAATCGTTGTCATATTATGACCCCCGTTGTCCCGTGCAACATTTGTCCCACAAACTTTTCAGCTACTATCATACTTTCAGGGTTATTTGGCTGTCAACAGTTAGTGATTAACCATGTATGTCACTTATTTTATGTTTCTATGTGTAAAAACATAGACGCTTTTGCTATAAACATTGAAAACATATTTTTGTCGGGGGGAGAGGTGTGGTTACGACTCCCATTCTCTTCCCCCTGGATCCACACTTGTTCTTCTGTGGGCCTACTACCTCTAAAGCCTGGTACAGGAGCTGCAGTACATAACAAACACAAGCGCCGATCGTGTAGCAGTGGAAGAAGTGGAGATGAGCTTGGTAGTAAAAATGAGAGAGGAGAAACGCTAACTGACTTTCGCAACAAATTTCAGCTACTAATAGTGATCACCCCCCGCGCCCCCCCCCCCCCCCCCCCCCCCCCCGTCCCATGAACCATGGACCTTGCCGTTGGTGGGGAGGCTTGCGTGCCTCAACGATACAGATAGCCGTACCGTAGGTGCAACCACAACGGAGGGGTATCTGTTGAGAGGCCAGACAAACGTGTGGTTCCTGAAGAGGGGCAGCAGCCTTTTCAGTAGTTGCAGGGGCAACTGTCTGGATGATTGACTGATCTGGCCTTGCAACATTAGCCAAAACGGCCTTGCTGTGCTGGTACTGCGAATGGCTGAAAGCAAGGGGAAACTACGGCCGTAATTTTTCCCGAGGGCATGCAGCTTTACTGTATTATTAAATGATGATGGCGTACTCTTGGGTAAAATATTCCGGAGGTAAAATAGTCCCCCATTCAGATCTCCGGGCGGGGACTACTCAGGAGGACGTCGTTATCAGCAGAAAGAAAACTGGCGTTCTATGGATCGGAGCATGGAATGTCAGATCCCTTAATCGGGCAGGTAGGTTGGAAAATTTAAAAAGGGAAATGGATAGGAGGAACAAGACTTCTGGTCAGGTGACTACAGGGTTATAAACACAAAATCGAATAGGGGTAATGCAGGAGTAGGTTTAATAATGAATAGGAAAATAGGAATGCGGGTAAGCTACTACAAACAGCATAGTGAACGCATTATTGTGGCCGAGATAGATACGAAGCCCACACCTACTACAGTAGTACAAGTTTATATGCCAACTAGCTCTGCAGATAACGAAGAAATTGAAGAAATGTATGATCAAATAAAAGAAATTATTCAGATAGTTAAGGGAGATGAAAATTTAATAGTCATGGGTGACTGGAATTCGGTACTAGGAAAAGGGAGAGAAGGAAACGTAGTAGGTGAATATGGACTGGGGTAAAGAAATGAAAGAGGAAGCCGCCTGGTAGAATTTTGCACAGAGCGTAACTTAATCATAGGTAACACTTGGTTCAAGAATCATAAAAGAAGGCTGTATACATGGAAGAAGCCTGGAGATACTAAAAGCTATCAGATAGATTATATAATGGTAAGACAGAGATTTAGGAACCAGGTTTTAAATTGTAAGACATTTCCAGGGGCAGATGTGGACTTTGACCACAATCTATTGGTTATGACCAGTAGATTAAAACTGAAGAAACTGCAAAAAGGTGGGAATTTAAGGAGATGGGACATGGATAAACTAAAAGAACCAGAGGTTGTACAGAGTTTCAGGGAGAGCATAAGGGAGCAAGTGACAGGAATGGGGGAAAGAAATACAGTAGAAGAAGAATGGGTAGCTTTGAGATCGACAGGAAGTGCAAAATGGCTAAGCAGGGATGGCTAGAGGACAAATGTAAGGATGTAGAGGCTTATCTCACCAGGGTAAGATATATACTGCCTACAGGAAAATAAAAGAGACCTTTGGGGAGAAGAGAACCACGTCTATGAATATCAAGAGCTCAGATGGCAACCCAGTTCTAAGCAAAGATGGGAAGGCAGAAAGGTGGAAGGAGTATATAGAAGGTTTATACAAGGGCGATGTACTTGAGGACAATATTATGGAAATGGAAGAGGATGTAGATGAAGACGAAATGGGAGATACGATACTGCATGTAGAGTTTGACAGAGCACTGAAAGACCTGAGTAGAAACAAGGCCCCCGGAGGAGACAACATTCCATTGGAACTACTGACCGTCTTGGGAGAGCCAGTCCTGACAAAACTCTACCATCTGGTGAGCAAGATGTATGAGACAGGCGAAATACCCTCAGACTTCATGAAGAATATAATAATTCAAATCCCAAAGAAAGCAGGTGTTGACAGATGAGAAAATTACCGAACTATCAGTTTAATAAGTCACAGCTGCAAAATACTAACGCGAATTCCTTACAGACGAATTGAAAAACTGGTAGAAGGCGACCTCGGGGAAGATCAGTTTGGATTCCGTAGAAATGTTAGAACACATGAGGCAATATTGACCCTACAACTTAACTTAGAGGCTAGATTAAGGAAGGGCAAACCTACGTTTCTAGCGTTTGTAGACTTCGAGAAAGCTTTTGACAATGTTGACTGGAATACTCTCTTTCAAATTCTAAAGATGGCAGGGGTAAAATATAGGGAGCGAAAGGCTATTTACAATTTGTACAGAAACCAGATGGCAGCTACAAGAGTCGAGGGACATGAAAGGGAAGCAGTGGTTGGGAAGGGAGTGAGACAGGGTTGTAGTCTCTCCCCGATATTATTCAATCTGTATGTTGAGCAAGCAGTAAAGGAAACAAAAGAAAAATTTGGAGTAGGTATTAAAATCCATGGAGAAGAAATAAACACTTTGAGGTTCGCCGATGACATTGTAATTCTGTCAGAGACAGCAAAGGACTTGGAAGAGCAGTTGATCGGAATGGACAGTGTCTTGAAAGGAGGATATAAGATGAACATCAACAAAAGCATAACGAGGATAATGGAATGTAGTCGAATTAATTCAGGTGATGCTCAGAAAATTAGATTAGGAAATGAGACACTTAAAGTAGTGAAGGAATTTTGCTATTTGGGGAGCAAAATAACTGATGATGGTCGAAGTAGAGAGAATATAAAATGTAGACTGGCAATGGCAAGGAAAGCGTTTCTGAAGACGAGAAATTTTTTAACGTCGAGTATAGATTTAAGTGTCAGGAAGTCTTTTCTGAAAGTATTTGTATGGAGTGTAGCTATGTATGGAAGTGAAACATGGACGATAAATAGTTTGGACAAGAAGAGAATAGAAGCTTTCGAAATGTGGTGCTACAGAAGAATGCTGAAGATTAGATGGGTAGATCACATAACTAATGAGGACGTACTGAATAAGATTGGGGAGAAGAGAAGTTTGTGGCACAACTTGGATGGCTCTGAGCACTATGGAACTTATCATCTGTGGTCATCATTCCCCTAGAACTTAGAACTACTTAAACCTAACTAACCTAAGGACATCACACACATCCATGCCCGAGGCAGGATTCGAATCTGCGACTGTAGCAGTCGCGCGGTTGGCACAACTTGACCAGAAGAAGGGATCGGTTGGTAGGACATGTTCTGAGGCATCAAGGGATCACCAATTTAGTATTGGAGGGCATCGTAGAGGGTAAAAATCATAGAGGGAGACCAAGAGATGACTACACTAAGCAGATTCAGAAGGATGTGGGTTGCAGTGGGTTCTGGGAGATGAAGAAGCTTGCACAAGATAGAGTAGCATGGAGAGCTGCATCAAGCCAGTCTCAGGACTGAAGATCACAACAACAACAACATAGTGATCACAATGTTGAAATATCACATGAGAATCTAGTATTATTGAATAAACTTTCCGTAGCCTTGGGGACTACACCGTTCGATTCCCTGTTTGTCGTTCTTGGAATATTCCCTTTTTTTTTTTTATAGACGTTTCATTTTCTAGGCAGGGCAGGATGTCCGAGCAATGACCCACTGTAGAGTTGGGTATTTTTCCTCCACTTACCAGAGAACGGCTGATGGTAGAGAAGAGTTGGAAATAATCAGGAGTGTGTTTCCGTGTGTTATCGTTGAGGGAGACTTCCCGCTCACCTTGGTGGGAACTGCTGGATTTGAACCATATTGAATTTAATCCTAAGACAATATCTTTCAGGCAAAAATATAAAATCATAGTGCGTGTACTAGCGTAACTGTTTATGTATGCACGGAACAGAGTCAATGATATGCTCGACGTTTGACGTGTACCTGAGTAGATACCGATAGCTGATATATGTCCAGTCGATGTAAGTGGAAATTGTGTGACTGTCTTGTACTGGTCACTGCGAGAATCATGAACAGCATCTATGAAATCACAGTTACAGAAACTCGGACGTAGACACCATACGACACAGAAAGTTAGTTAGTAGTAGGATGAGTGAGAAGAACATACCGAAGGAAAGGAAGGGAAGAGGTTGACCTTTAACGTCCCATTGACTTCTGGATCGTTATAGAAGGATCACAAATCCTGATTAAGGAAGAATGTGGAAGAAAGTCAGGCAGCCTCTTTCATGGGAACCATTTTTGCATTTGCCATGAGCGACGTAGGGAAATCACGAGAAACCTAAATCAGGATGGCCGTAGGAGGTTTCATACTGTAGTCCTCCAGAATATGTGCCCAGTGTGCCAACCACTGCGGTATCTCGTGTGGTAACTTACCAGTGCTATAAGAATTCATGACATATTACGTGGTATCAAGAAAGGACTAAAGGTGAAACCTAGTCAGAGCATGGTGGTCCTACATCTCGTTTATGATCGTGGTCGCTACCAGCAGTGGAACGGTACACTGATCTTTATACACAAAGGCCACCTCTTGGCTGACTGTCTCATCGCCCAGCCCAGACCGCTATGGACGGAAACCCCTAAGGGTTTGGAATATGAGATGAAAGTTTTTTTAATGTGTTACTATTAGGGCAGTTTTGAAGATAGACCTACGAAAATTGGTATTTTGTTTCTCGGTCAGAATAAAAAAAAATATCTCTTTCACGTATTTTGGATATTTAACCTCTATAGGAATGAAGTGGTGAGTGAAATTTTTTTAAAGTAAACCATTAGTAAAGAAGTACTGAAGTATTTTTAAAGCTACGCCTGTGAAATTTAGTCTTTTTGGAAACTGAATTTTTCAAGATGTGATACAGGGGTAGAAATGTTACATGAAAAGCATTTTTAAAGGTAAAACAATGAAAATTCGAATGTGGCTTCTCATGTAGAAATAAAACATATGTGTTTCACCGTTTTCTGTAAAGTCAACCCCATCAAAATTTTTATGGAAGTATTTCGTTATGCAAGCATTTTTAAAGCTCATTCTATGAAATTTTGTATTTGGATTCTCTGTTAGAAACAAAAAGTACAGATTTTACTGCTGTTGAAAGTTCATCTCTTCGGGGAGAGAAATAAGGAGTGAAGTATTTTATGAAAATATTTCATTGTGAAGATTGTTTTCGCAGTTAGAAATGAAAAACTACGTGTTTAACGGTTTTTGGAAATTCAAACCGTAAGGGAGTGGAAGAGGGCCAGACTGATTCGCTGGCTCATCACTGCCCAACCCAAACTTCCAAGGAAAGAAATTCGAAATTTGGAGAGAGTGACGGTCTTACACTATAGATATATTTTAGGAAAAGAGCGTTCGGAATTTCACTCCTAAAAGGGTGAGATAGGAGATGAAAGTCTTCTTGAAAACAAGTCACTATTAAGACAATTTTGAAGCTAGAACTACGAAAATCTGTTTGTGGTTTCTCATTCAGACATAAAAGCTCCAGCATATCTGTAAATTCAGCCTATAAGAGGGTAAAATAGAGGGTGAAAGTTTCCTTGAAAGTAAGTCGCTCTTAAGGAACTACTAAAGTATTTTAAAAGTACATCTATGAAAACTAGTATTTCAATTCGGGGTTGGAAATTTAAAAAATACATGTTTCACTGTTTTCGGAATTTCGCGACCATAAGAGAGTGAAATAGGGGACAAAAAGTTTTATGAAATTATTTCATTATTAAAGCATTTTCAAAGCTAAATGTATGGAAATTAGACTTCTCTGTCAAAAATTAAAAAAACTGCCTGTTTTACACTTCTTGGAATTCACAACCAAGGGGTGAAATATGGGTAAAAATTTTGAAGAAAATATTTAATTACATTAAAAAAGAACTTTAAAGCGAATCTATGAAAACTGGTATTTCACTTCTCGATTAGATATAAAATAAGGTGTATTTTGGGATGAAACTTTCTATTTCACCACGGGATCGCAAAAAAACTAAACACTAGAACAAGCCATGAAGGCCCAACAGTATCGACCGGCCGCCGTGTCATCCTCAGTCCACAGGCGTCACTGGATGCAGATATGGAGGAGCATGCTGTCATCACACCGCTCTCCGGGCAGTATGTCAGTTTCCGAGGCCGGAGCCCCTACTACTCAGTCGAGTCGCTTCTCAGTTTGCCTCACAAGAGCTGAGTGCACCCCGCTTGCCAACAGCGATCACCCGTCCAAGTGCTAACCCAGTCCGACAGCGCTTAACTTCGGTGATCTGACGGGAACCGGTGCTACCACTGCGGCAAGGCCGTCGGCTCAGGATCGCAAAGAGGATAATTAACAAAAAACATTGGTCTCCGGCTGCCAGAATCGCTTTTTTGTTGGAAATACATTCGGAAAACATCATGGTTCTGTGCGGTTAGGTAACGTCAAAAGCTTAGAAGTTGTTACAGTTAGTGAACAACATAAAAATTCGATTAAATAAAAATACAAACACAAAAGGAAGTCTGTGATTACAATACAGTCAACGTAAGTGAAGCAGCTGGGACTTTGCGAGTAATGTATGAACAGAATGTAGTCTGAACAATTACACCAATTCACCAGGAGTGTCTGTTAAAGTTAGATTCTTTCTGTCCAGTGTGCAGTATTTATTTAATGTTACTGCCCCTCTTTAACACAAATTTTCAAGTCCATTAATTAGTTATACATTCCTGGAAATTGAAATAAGAACACCGTGAATTCATTGTCCCAGGAAGGGGAAACTTTATTGACACGTTCCTGGGGTCAGATACATCACATGATCACACTGACAGAACCACAGGCACATAGACACAGGCAACAGAGCATGCACAATGTCGGCACTAGTACAGTGTATATCCACCTTTCGCAGCAATGCAGGCTGCTATTCTCCCATGGAGACCATCGTAGAGATGCTGGATGTAGTCCTGTGGAACGGCTTGCCATGCCATTTCCACCTGGAGCCTCAGTTGGACCAGCGTTCGTACTGGACGTGCAGATCGCGTGAGACGACGCTTCATCCAGTCCCAAACATGCTCAATGGGGGACAGATCCGGAGATCTTGCTGGCCAGAGTAGTTGACTTACACCTTCTAGAGCACGTTGGGTGGCACCGGATACATGCGGACGTGCATTGTCCTGTTGGAACAGCAAGTTCCCTTGCCGGTCTAGGAATGGTAGAACGATGGGTTCGATGACGGTTTGGATGTACCGTGCACTATTCAGTGTCCCTCGACGATCACCAGAGGTGTACGGGCAGTGTAGGAGATCGTTCCCCACACCATGATGCCGGGTGTTGGCCCTGTGTGCCTCGGTCGTATGCAGTCCTGATTGTGGCGCTCACCTGCACGGCGCCAAACACGCATACGACCATCATTGGCACCAAGGCAGAAGCGACTCTCATCGCTGAAGACGACACGTCTCCATTCGTCCCTCCATTCACGCCTGTCGCGACACCACTGGAGGCGGGCTGCACGATGTTGGGGCGTGAGCGGAAGACGGCCTAACGGTGTGCGGGACCGTAGCCCAGCTTCAGTCAACTGCACATACGGTTCACGTCCACGCTGTCGCGGCATCCTACCAGTGTTAAAGACTGCGATGGAGCTCCGTATGTCACGGCAAACTGCAAACTGGCTGACACTGACGGCGGCGGTGCACAAATGCTGCGCAGCTAGCGCCATTCGACGGCCAACACCGCGGTTCCTGGTGTGTCCGCTGTGCCGTGCGTGTGATCATTGCTTGTACAGCCCTCTCGCAGTGTCCGGAGCAAGTATGGTGGGTCTGACACACCGGTGTCAATGTGTTCTTTTTTCCATTTCCAGGAGTGTATATCTATAATACGAAACTGACTTCCATAATGGATGTTTACTTTTTATGTTTAGTTTCCTTTCTATTCAAAACAGCTGTTTCTAAACAGTGCCCTCAAATTAGGACGCTGGGACTAGATTTTAAAATTTCATGCCTCGTTAAATCGTATTGATGGATAGCGGAAAGGAAAGTAAATAAATGAGCCATCATGTTTTTATGATTTTAGAGTACGCAGCTTAACACCTTATGAATGGAGAAATGAGTACTGGCGTACCAGCACTACCAGCCGGTGCTGGTGGCGCAGTCGACCAAGAAGGGACTGCCGACGAAGAGGCGGAGGCGTCTCTTGTCGGTGACAACACAGGTCTATGCAAATGTAAAAGACGAGAGTTTAGAAACAGTAAAGATGCACAACGTCTTTATAACCACCTCACACAGGTGAAAATTCTATAACCAAGAAAAAATGCAGAAGACAATCAGAATTATATAGCCATGAAAGAGTGGAGAAGACAGATTGCTGTCACTTATTTGAACAACATTGTTGGCATTCAAATGAATTTATTGCTATGTATAATACACGATGAAAAGGCACACAAACGAGATGTGAAATAAAACATTGCACAGCCAAAACGCGCGACTAATGATAAATGCGAGGGCCATGTGCTGTATGTGTTGACATACTCCATACCAAAATGCAAATAAAATTTTCCTTTAAAGGTAAGGTTTCTGTGAGTAAATCATTTCGATTGCAAATCTCTTACAAGACATTTTCAATATTGATATGTCAATACTTTCAGTAACATTGAAAATTATGACTGAATGAAATATTGGAACCCATGAAATGATGTTTTGTAAGTACTAAAATTCTTTATAGCGGATTCCAGCGTCCTCAAATGAGTGCAGACTTTCTCTCGTAATCAAAAAGGAAAAACCAAATAAACGACATGAAATCAAATTAAAACGGCTCAGAAGGGATGTTTAACTAATTTATAGAACAAAATTTAAGTTTACATTATTCTGGAACTCGATATATTAGTCTTCCTCACGTGCAGTCCTAGTCCGCTCGAGCGGTTCTAGGCGCTTCAGTCTGGAACCGCGGTGCTGCTACGGTCGCAGGTTCGAATCCTGCCTCGGGCATGGATGTGTGTGATGTCCTTAGGTTAAGTTAGGTTTAAGTAGTTCTAAGTTCTAGGGGACTGATGACCTCAGAAGTGAAGTTCAATAGTGCTCAGAGCCATTTGAATCATTTGATAGTCTAGTCCGCAACTGTGGTTTTCAAAAGCTCGTCTTTTCCATCGACGAAATAGTCCGCCATTTGCGTAATACGAGGCACACTAAATTATGTCTCCAAAAGCTTCAAGTCGTCACAGTTTCACAGAACACCACGAAAGTCTGTTTTCCTTGTTTCTCAAGGTAAGTCATAGAATTAAGTCTTGACTCGCAATGTTTGCGTACCCATTCTGGCATGGTAGTTCAAACTCTCTTGTTTTTAACGAAGTGACACTCCCGTTTTAATACATCTTACACAGGTGTTACTAATATGCCTAACTGGGTCGGTGCATTTCGTAAAATACAGAGTAGAGTTTTTGCACCATAGGTTGCTTAAAAAATGCTTCACGAAAACAGACAATATACAGGACAACTTTTTACAGTTTGTTACCAGTTATGTATTAACGTGGAAGGAACTCCATATAATAAAATGACAGAACAAAACAATAAGATACTTCCACAGACAAAATCTTAATTAAACACAAATGTACACAAAAATCCTGCGTTACAATGTGTTGCACAGAAGTCGTGACAGTAAGACAAAAGTGATTCGAGACGTCATGGTAGTCATTTTTCCCTCGATCAGTACTCGAATACAATAGAGCACAGAATCGGTAATGCCAGTGCAAACCACCCATTGTTATTCAGTGTTCAGTGCTTTGCGAACAGGTAGGCGTAAAAAAATATCGCGAACGCCTCACGAGACATTAACGCTTACCTTTAAAAGTACGCAACACTTAAAGTAATGTGATTAACGCAAAGTATTATTTCGAGTTGATTTGCGCATCTACATATTAAGGAAATGAAAGACATTTTACTTTATGTTTCTAAACGGATGTAAAATTTTTAGAAGACGGCACTGCATTAAGTGAAACCAGGACTGGCTATGAAAATAGAAGAATCTCTGCGGACTTACTGATAAACTGCAGACACTTTGTGTACCAAATCGCTTCATCCGAGTTCTGTGGCAGAAACTAGGCTACAAATTCCCCCTACCCCTCCACGTACTCGAAACCATTCCATATTGTAGACAGAATGTGGTGAAGAGAAAAGAGGTGGCACAAGTAGAAAGCGGCAGCGAATCCGCGAGAAGGCTTCGGATTTGCAGCGCGACTTACGAGGGGCTGTCACATGCTCTGTGTTGTGCCGTAAGACTTTCATTTCTATGTGGACTGGAGAAACTAGAGTTTTCACTCCCATTCAGAACCGGCTTTGCTGTGTGTGTGTGTGTGTGTGTGTTTGTTTGTGTGTTTAAGCGCCGTGCGCGCCGTTGGTTGTCGATTCAACGGGTGACTGTAGCTATGCGTCTGCGCATCGATCAAGATACTGCCAGCTAAATACAGCAGAATTTCGTTCAAATGTTTATACACGCACAAAGTTGGGGCGGTAAAACGTTTTACACATTACCACTAAGACGTATAATGTTGTTACCTACACAGTATGTCCAACAGAGCACCATTAACAAGCGCATGGAGAGATCATCTACATCTACATCTACATGACTACTCTTCAATTCACATTTAAGTGCTGGGCAGAGTGTTCATCGAAGCACTATCATACGATCTCTCTACTATTCCACTCCCGAACAGCGTGCGGGGAAAACGAACACCTAAACCTTTCTGTTCGAGCTCTGATTTCTCTTATTTTATTTTGATGATCATTCTACCTATGTAGGTTGGACTCAACAAAATACTTTCGCATTCGGAAGAGAAAGTTGGTGACTGAAATTTCGTAAATAGATCTCGCAGCGACGAAAAACGTCTTTGCTTTAATGACTTCCATCCCAACTCGCGTATCATATCTGCCACACTCTCTCCTCTATTACGTGATAATACAAAAAGAGCTGCCCTTCGAACATTAAACGTAGAGGGAGCTGCCATTTCCTGAATAAAGTACATATTTCAGCGACCAATAACCAGCTCACACTGTGGTAAGGTTATCTACTGTAATTGGTTACGTGGCTGCATGCGTACTGTTTCTACACGAGGTATGCGGCCTCCTTCATTATGGTATGTCACGGCTGATTTGGCCGACTGGTCGAATCGTGCTGCATCCAGATTCGTGGGGCAGATCCCTCACGTTGGACTGCATAGTCATCGTCATGGTTCCAGGAGAACACGACTGATTAGCACAAGGGAGGACCGCTGTAACGTGCACCAAGCACACCACAACCCACTAACGTCCCACGCCACTGGCGGCAGCCACACCTGGGAGCAGCGTCACACGTGTAGGCTTGCAGCGACTCCACGACACAGACGGCTGAGTTTCCTGAGGTGCCGTGGCGGGGAAGCAGGTACTGGCGATGAGCGACGTCGCAGTGTCGGCGATGAGTCGTGGCTGTGCCCTGCCCTGTCGGCGAGTACGGCGGTCACCGGAGGAGAGGTACCATTCTGCAAGTGTTTTCCGGACACGCAGCGGCTTCATGGTGTGGGAAGTTATAGGGTGTGACTTCGAGTCACGGCTGATTGAAAGAACGTTGGCGACACGACGACACGTTACTGACGTCCTGCATCACCGTGTGTTACATTTCATGCGACAGAACCGTGGCGGCATTTTTCAACAGCTCAATTCTCTCCCATGCATGGAACGTACGTGTCTGTATGATCTGCCTGCCTGACACGGAGGTACTCACGAAGCCAGCAGGATACCCAGATGTGTCGCTCACGGAACGTGTGTGGCAACAGCTGCCTGTCTCCAGGCTACTGTGGAGCAGCTGCAACACTTGTGGGGCAGTTTGCCTCAGGAGAGAATACAACAGCATTACGAAATTACTCCCATTCGAATTTTTGCCTGAATCCAGGACAGAGGGATACAATGTCATACTTAGAAGAGGGCTCTTACAGCCAAGTTCGTTGTAATTTTGACCCTATTTTGCAAGCACTGAAATAACGTCACATACGCTCTCATCTAGTGAAGTTTTATTTCATTTACTTCTCACTTTTTTCAGGCAGTTTATACAGGGGTAACCTGTCCACTTCACTCATACGAGGAAAGTTTCATATTACGCCAGCTTGATGTTCTGTTTTGAATTTCTCACAGTGACTTATTTCAGACATAATTTTACCCACCACGAGCACCTATTTTCCACCAGAAACACGGCAACCCTGCACTATGTCGTAGAGGAACGATTAAAGGAGGGATCTCTCACATTGAGGGCCCTACAAATTAGGTGGCTACCACAGAATGTACTATATGTAAAGTTAAGTACTTCCTCACCAATCACATTTTACTCCTTTGTTTAAACTGTAAGGCAGCTAACTTGTGTTTGGTATTCAGTAAAAGTGGTGTGAGTTCTGTCTTTGTTCTATGTGTCATACTTCACATTTGTACACCGGACATTATTCGCACAGAAGTCTTCTACTGTTGGTATGTTACTTGACAGAGCTTCAGAGTACAAGCAGAGTGACCTCTGGTTGTCAGCAGCAAGGTGGTTGTTAGTCTAGCATTCGGTGAGAAGGAAGCGAGAGAGCTGGGTTGTGGTCATGCTGCTGAACAGTTCAGAAATAACAAGGAGAACACAGATACGCAAACTTAGAGAATGTTGCTTTTTCGGAATATGATTTTGTAAAGATTGATTTGAGAAGTGTCTGTCCATTACTCGTTCTCACGTTATGTGTCATGACCATGAGAAAGGCAAATGTTTAGCGAGATTTCTTCTTTGTTATGTCGGGTCAGTCTGACTGTCGAGATAACACTCACAAAGCCTGGACTCAGAGTTATAGATTCACCACTCCTTTACCATTTCATTAACTAACTTCATGGCGGGGCCATACATTTTATAAGAAGTGATTTTTTTGTAAAGTTGGCTGTAATCGTTAAGGAACGAGGTTCATAATACAGTCTTGAATACAAGTCTCTTTTCATTCATTAACTCGAGTTTCTTCCGCCGTCTCCTCACAAAAGTTTAATTTTCTGTTTCAGAATAAAATCAGTCTCGGTTGCTAAGTCATTTAATATCAGCGATCCGTTTCACCCTTTTGGAACATCATCAGATAGTCTATAAAAACAAGAAATCAATTAATTGGAAACAAATAGAGTAAGGGGAATGGCCCTATCTTGTATGTCTACGCAGGTAAAATGAAGTAAAAGCAATAGAAAATTACGTGAAAGTTGCCGGAGGTGTTATTTTATTCTGAAATAATTGGAAACTGCTAGCTGCACCACTCTGCCACAATGGACTGAAATAATTTTTATATGAATTTGTCTTGTCGGGCAACCAAGATGACGGTTGGTTTCTTTCAGAAAACTATTAGTTTTACGTAGTTTTTGTATCCTGTAGCCGACCGGAGTGGTCGGGCGGTTCTAGGCGCTACAGTCTGGAACCGCTACGGTCGCAGGTTCTAATCCTGCCTCGGGCATGGGTGTGTGTGATGTCCTTAGGTTAGTTAGGTTTAAGTTGTTTTAAGTTGTAGGGGACTGATTACCTCAGTAGTGAAGTCCCATAGTGCTCAGTGTGCCTGATCGTTAGATCGTGAGATTTTGCATTTCCTTCTTGGGCGCGATCGATTCACAGGTGCCGCCTTACACCTCGGCTCCGCCGCACATATTTCGCCAGCTGCAAGCTACACCGCTGCATGAAGTAAGCGGGGCAACGCACTGCTGCTCCAGCCTTGTCAGGCGGTACAAACCCCAATAGCCACTTGCTCTCAGCTGCACCAATACAAACGTCTGAAGATTTGAGCAGTCAAAGTCTGCTCAGCGTCAGATTAATTCAAACTGCGTTATTCACTTCTTTAGGGTTAGAGTACTTGACTCACTCTTGCCACCCAGGATCCTTGTCCACTGTGCTCTTAAACCAACTGTAAGTTGTTTACGCTATTGTATCATTAAAGTATTTTTCATAAATTACGTTAGTCTCTGTATTTCAGAAAATAAATATTGTCAATAAACTAGATTTTGCATATATTCTCAATCAATGTTTTTATACATAAAGTGTTAACTTCCGTTGTGGTATCCCATGCCAGGATACCTTTCCTTGTGGCGTCCCCTGCAAGGTTCTCAATCATTTTTATATAGCCCTCAAACAGGATATCTTCCAACTTCTTGAGTAATAGAACCTAGTATAGCATGCTCGACAGAGAATGGTCATCGGAGACAGGGGTGACATCAGAAGAGCCCCAAGGAACTGTGATAGGACCGCTGCTATTTTTTATATGCATACACGATCTGGCAGACAGAGTGGGCAGCAACTGTCGATTGTTCACTGATGATGCTGTGGTGTATAGGATGATGTCGAAGATAAGTAACTGTAGATTTATACATGACGATCTAGAGAGAATTTCTAATTGGTGTAATGAATGGCAGCTGGCTATGAAGCCGCGTGGTCTAACGAGCTCCTTCTCGAGCGGGAAAGCGTGTCGGTTCCCGGCAAGAATCCACCCTGCGGATTAGTGTCGAGGTCCGGTGAGCCAGCCACCCTGTGGATGGTTTAGGCAGTTTTCCACCTACCTCGGCGAATGCGGGCTGGTTCCCTTATTCCGCCTCAGTTACACTATGTCAGCGGTTGCTGCACGAACATTGTGACTGCTGCGTCGCAGGTTCGAATCCTGCCTCGCGCATGGATGTGTGTGATGTCCTTAGGTTAGTTAGGTTTAAGTATTTCTAAATTCTAGGGGACTGATGACCTCAGATGTTAAATCCCATAGTGCTCAGAGCCATTTGAACCATTTGGTTACACTCGTCTGGTACGAGACATTCCTGGAGGGGTCCACTGGGGCCCTGGGGCCCTAACCGTACAGTAACACTGGGTTCGGTGTGGGCCAGCGGTGGGGTGAGTGAACTGCTGTGGCCTGTTCTGGGGTTGTGAATCGGTGAGGGCTACGGCGGGACGAAGCCTCTTCGTCCTTTCTAGGCCGCCGGTTTAATAGACAATACACAATCTAGAAAAATGTTAGTTAATGCGGATGAGTAGGAAACAGAAGCCCATAATGTTTGGATACAGCATTAGTAGGGTCCTTGACACAGTCAAGTCGTTTAAATACCTGATCGTCACAATGCAAAGCGGTATGAAATGGAATGAGTATGTGAGGACTGTGGTAAGGAAGGCGAATCGTCGACTTCGGTTCATTGGGAGAATTTTAGGAAAGTGTGATTCATCTGTAAAGGAGACTACATATAGGACGCTAGTACGACCTATTCTTGAGTACTGCTGGAGTGTTTGGGTTCTGCATCACCTCAGATTGAAGGAAAACATCGAAGCAACTCAGAGGCCAGCTGCTAGGTTTATTAGCGGTAGGTTAGAACAACATTTACGAGTTACGGACATGCTTCGGGAGGTCAAGGTGGAATCCCTACACGGAAGAAGATATTCCTTTCGAAGAACACTAGTGAGAAAGTTTAGAGAACGGGCATTTGAAGTTTCCTGCAGAACGATCTTACTGCCTCCAACATACATTTCGCGTAGGAACCACGAAGGTAAGATACGAGAAATTAGGGCTCATATGGAAGCATATAGATAGTCGTTTTTCCCTTGTTCAATCTGCTAGTGGAACAGGAAAGGTAACGAGTAGTTGGACGAGTACCCTCCGCCACGCCCTGTACGTGGATTATGTACGTGGATGTAGAAATAGATTAGAAGGAAACTGACAGAAAATAGTAGGAAACAAGAAAAGTCACAGGAAGGAAATACAATGTCACAGGAACAAATAGAATCACAGGTACACAATTTGTCAGATCAAATTAAGCAAAAGATTAGTGACGATTTGAGGCCAATAATAAATAACACACAGCGGAAACATGTTGACACAGCACTTTTTGAACACAATTCAAAACGAGGTGTGTCAAATTGTTTCTGCAAATTTGCTGTTTAATAGAAGGTGTGTATTTATACACAAAGATTCTGCAGAACCATGCACCTATTACAAAAAACAGCCCAGAACTAAACGAAATGTTAAGTTGAAGTACCCTGTGAAAACACCTGAAGATGAGCCTCAAGAGTTCGAAATTTGTTGTGCATTTTAATAAAACCACGATTTGTGGCCAAGGCGATTGTTCTTTATTATTACGAAAGTAATACAGTCACGGAAGGAACACTGCAGACAATGGATAAAATTAAAAGTGAGAGAGGCAGGTGAAGCTCACAACGCTCGGTGGTCTGGATATAACTGGCAGAACACGGAGGTGCGGATACAGAGGACGTCGCTACGATATTGCAAAATTGATTTGAGAAGTGTGAACATATTCAGTTAATGTAATCGCTGCACTGCTTCCTCGAGTGTAATATATGATGACTTTGGGAAAGGCAAATGTTTAACACGATTTTGTCTTCATCTATTTGGGTCAGTGAGTTTGGCTCTGAGCACTATGGGACTTAACATCTATGGTCATCAGTCCCCTAGAACTTAGAACTACTTAAACCTAACTAACCTAAGGACAGCACACAACACCCAGTCATCACGATGCAGAGTAAAATCCCTGACCCCGCCGGGAATCGAACCCGGGAACCCGGGCGCGGGAAGCGAGAACGCTACCGCACGACCACGAGCTGCGGACGGTTTGTGAGTTTGATTGCCGAGACACGAGTAAAGAAAGTTATCTGTCCACATAGCATGGACTCAGAGCTATACATTCACCGGTTCTTTACCATTTCGTTACCTTAATGTCATGGCAGTGCTTTGAGTTAAGAAGTGCTTTGTTGTAGTGATGATTATGATGGGGTCCCATACTATTTGACAGAGTGTAAGGGACGATGAGGGGGACTAGGCAAGGCCCTAGCGGAGGTGGTTTGCCATTGCCTTCCTCCGACCGTAATGAGGATCAATGATGATGATGATGATGATGAAGACGACAAACAACATGCAGTCATCTCAAGGCAGGTGAAAATCCCTCACCCCGCCGGGAATCGAACCCGGGACCCCGTGCTCAGGAAGCGAGAACGCTACCGCGAGACCACGAGCTGAGGACTTTTGTTGTAAAGATGGTTGTAATTACCAAGGAATGAGTTTCATGATACAGTTTTAAATGCTATTCCATTTTCAAGCATTTAGTAAGTCGAGTTTCTTCCACCATCTCCTCACGGAAGTTTAACTTTATAATTATGTGTCGCCGCACTTTGCGGAACACATTTGCCCGAAACATACAGCATGATGTGCATAGCGTAGTAGCTTCTGGTTGCGTACCACTTGGCAAGACTTTTTTTTATCTACTTTGCTGCGGCGCTGTATTTTATTATTTATCACTTTTGTGCAGTACCGAGTTTCCTTTGCCACAAGGTAAGCCACGATAACTTGTTACAGCCAAATTAACACCAGTCTAGGCAGTCAGATCTTTCACAGATAAACACTGCATTTCAAAATCATCTCCACGGTCAGTTCAGGTTAAGTTCAGTTCATATGTCATTTCTCACGCAGACACACTTACAGTGCAGTGAGCAAAATTTTATTCAGTGAGGCTGTGGACATAAATTTACAGGGAATTTTCACAGAAGCGTTTTGGATAGTTATTCTTTCAAAATTTGATACGTAATTTTAGGTAAAATTCTTACTCTGTTAATCTCGTTTGTTGGAACTCCATGTCATGGATAGTGACGTCACGAATATTTCGCTGCTCTGTACGATACAGAAAATCGCTGGAAGGCTTCTTTGGTGTAGCCGGAAGCTGGTGGCCGAGCGGTTCTAGGCGCTTCAGTCTGGAACCGTGCGACTGCTACGGTCGCAGGTTCGAATAGTGCCTCGGGCATGGATGTGTGTGATGTCCTTAGGTTGGTTAGGTTTAAGTAGTTCTAAGTTCTAGAGGACTGATGACCTCAGAGGTTGGGTCTCATGGTTCTCAGAGCCATTTGAACCATTTAAACCTTCTTTGATGTATAGATTAACTTTCTCTAATTGTTATAGGTAAAATTTAGTTGCAGTGCCGTTGCACATTTTCAGATGGATTCGGTGACTCACTTCACCAGATACCGTTATCGTAAGCACAGCGCTTGAATTGTACTGGTTCACATTTACGAAACAGACACACACACGAAATATAAAATAAGGGAGCATGTTTACATATACAACAACAACAACAACAACAACAACAACAAACACCTATTCTAAAGTGAAACTGTCACACAATGAAACCTATTGAGAAGAGCAAATGGAGACTGATACCGCTCTTGGGTACTTAGAGGAGAAATATAATCACTGCGGCAACAATACTCCTGAAAACTAGATGTAGCGGAAGTATCACAGTGACACCAAAGGTCAAAGAAACATTCCAGGATGGTGAAGTCAACTTCACTGAAATCAACAAGTTAACATAGACCTGAAACTAAAAATTCGTAGTTATTCAAAATTTGTACTATAAGTATATTCATTTTACGCTCCAAGGAAGTTGTTACGAAACACATAGACGGAGACCGAACAGAGTTGGGTAGATCATTTTACAAAATTGGCACGAGCAATGTAGATGCTTATAGTTGAGGAGCCTACTGCATAAAAACAGTAAAGGCAGTAATCAACCAGCAGATGTCACAGCAAGCAGGCCTATTAAAAACTGTCTTCAAGAGTACCTACAGTTATTTACTATGAATAACGTTTCAGCAACCACGACAACTGCGGAAAACGTGCGTACAACTTGCCTGCGTCAACACTCAGGGAACAATACTGAAACCAAAATAACGCCTAGTGTTCTGATTCGGAACGAAATACAGTTTGACGCTATGAAGTCGAATGAGCATGGCACAACGGATACAGGAACTTTCCGTTTCCAGCAAGGACTGTCAGATATTGGCTTCAGAAAAGCTTGTGATGCTACCAGTATGCACGCAAGCGCTAATTACGTACTTAAAACGATATGCAACTAAATCGAACATGCATGCACAACGCGTAACAAGACTCCCAATAATTCAAATACCTTTTAATCGTTTCCAAAAGTCCTCTGAACTTCAACTCAAAAGCACGGCGGACGTAGGAAGCGCCAGAGACGTTTGGCTGAAAAATGGCGCCAAAGCTAATCAACCAATCACGGGCAACGTCACCTATGGCCACTCTCTCTGTATGCATGCTCTCTAGTTCAGTCGGCCGCGTTAGCTGGCGGCGGCCTGTGACGGCGACTGCGCCAAATGGCGGCTGCCTCCACTGCGAGGCGACAGCCAACAGTGGTATCGCTCACCTGGCTAGCCGTGTCCCGGCGACACAGCTGGCCCTTTCATTAGCACAGCCCTGGACTACCCTCTTGCAGAGTACCGTCGAGAACTGCAGTCTTCACCGAGGACTGAGTGCCATTTGTTTAACGTTGAATCCATTTGTTCCGGCGTAACCACAAGCGCCGGAACGAAGACGAAAAATGGAAAACCAGAGGAAACGTCAGCCTGCAGCACGCTGGCAAGGACCGAGCCGCGCCGGGAGTGAATGAAGGGGCCACTCCAGCCAGCCTCGGCCGCCCACAGCGGACACCACTGGACACGAGTCGCCGAGCAGTACTAACGACGTGTGGCAACCTCCAGGAACATTACACATTGCCGAGGACTCTAAATTATAACGCATGTCGCCCCACGTTTGCGACTACTACTTATAAATCTCAAACTGTTGTCAATCTGCTTATTTTAAAGAAACTACTAATGTTATTTGTTTGAATTGTTTTATAGCGTTCCGAGAACTCAGCATCATTTAGGCACCCTATAGGCGACGAGTGGGCAAGATCCAACGCCATTTGAATGTCCGAGTCGTACAAGCGCTTTAATCATTACAGACACGATCATATTAGATAGAAATGAATGTGGAGGCGTCTGCGAGAGCATCTTTCGTAATGTGAGGAAACAATGTGTTCATATAATTACACGGAATACACATCTATTTCACTATCGTGTCTTATTACCATAGCAACGACTGCGCAAAGTATTTACGCAATCTGGACAACCGACTTTTTCTGCTGATCCGCTGTGTTGCAAAGATGTTCAGTCCTCAGAGCGCAGGCGTAGTATTCTGAATTTTAAAGATGTGGGGATCGTGGGGTGGGAAGCTGCCAGGTCCACACTCAGAAAAATAAAATTTCACTATTTATTTCACACCAATTTCGCGTAAAATATACTTGGTTTTTAAATTAAATACACATAACGTAATTATTGAGTGGTTTATAATCGCTACCAAGTAAATCAAACACTTTAAACATCACAATACATTCTCTTACAACCATCTCTGTGTCTCATGGTTCAGTTAATTCAAAACTAGTATCCAGCAATATTCCAACAAATAAAGTTAAATAACAATACATATCTTAAGTAGAATAACAGAACAGCAGGCCAATAGGTGACTAAAGAAGTTAAACACTCATCCCGGTCGCGCAGTGTAAGGCTCACCCCGTCGGAGGTTCGACTCCTATCTCGGGCATGCTTGTGTGTGTTGTCCTTAGCTTTAGGTAGATTGAGTAGTGTGTAAGCCTAGGGACCGATGCTCTCAGTAGTTTTGTCCCATAGGAACCTACCACAAATTTCCAAATGTTCATCACGATAAACTTCGTTCAGAGACTGGTACAATAATTATTTACATTCGCCACAGATCTCAACAGTCTGTCCCAGCAGCTTTAGATAGGTATAATGAAACAATGATGTTTTCTAACTTTAAAACAGGACAAAACAATATTATTCCCACAGATGTCACAACATTTTAAAAGATTTACATATAATTATAGCGAAGAGTTGCAACTTTTCATAAATCAATTTATGCTGTCAGTGTTCCAGTAACTCTGTTGGCTCCAGAACCCTTTGGCCTCATCTTACGAATTTAAACCTATTACCAGCTAAGACCTAGGGAACCTCTTAATTGGTAGTCTTAAACAAAGTCAACCCCAGTGTCAACCTAAATTCGATAAAGACACCACACCGAAAAGAATTTACAGCAGTTAACAGCCTGGATCGGCCGGATGTAAACGTTCCAGACCAGCAATGCAAACGCCACGAAAGAACCGAAGAATATACATGTGGTTACCAGTCACACAGCCATCTCCAAAGTGGGAAATCCGCCGCCTATCCAATATCAAACGCAACACTAAGTTTTAAAAGAAAGATATTGTTATGTCAGTGACATAACGTGTCTTTTGTTAAGTGTACTATAAGGTAGGTTTGTACTTGAATCTGTGCGGAACTGTGATAGTAGAGCACGCAGCGAAGCCTGATTTTTAATAACGATTAATTTTACGTGTGGTTTTTCACATTTTAATCCTAAGAAATTAACGATCGTTCCCGTTGAGAGTTTATGTAGCCTAAAGAAGGTCCCTTCAAGAAGTTGGCACTATTCTGTTGTCTTTTATATCGATATTTTGTTTCTTCATGTTACCGAAGTTCCTCTCTGAGACCTTGAATATGTAATCATTCAAATGTCTCTAGCGTTAATATTTGCAGATTTGCATGCGAATGGCACATACCACTGTTTCCAGGATGAAAGATGTATGTTGTGAGGACATTTTCGCGCGGTTCTGAGAGTTAGAAATCACTCACATCGCTTGTAAGAACCAGAGAATATTCCGTACTAGCACCATAGCAATTACTAAGCGAACCAATCACGATAGATCCAATGTCCAGTGCAGACGTTTGTGGTTGATCAGGTAATGGCACGTACACGGGATGATGTATCTTTTTTTCTCTATTTCCTGTTTTGGTAGTTCTGTTTCGACTGCCGCTCGGCTACCTTGTATCCGAGCATTTTCGTTGCACGGAACGGCAGTGCGTGCGGCTTACAGTACATGCGCTTAACACCACGCGAGTGTTGTGTACAGAGTGGAATGTTCACAAAACTGGTGAGTGTGGAGCCGCGCCGAGTAGCCGGCACGGTAGCTCAGCGTGTTCGGTCAGAGGGTTAGCTGCCCTCTGTAATAAAAAAACTGAGTGCATGGATCAATAACGAACTCCAATGGGCGTCAGGTGACGTCCGCCACGAATAATTGGTCCCTTAGAATGCACAGTCATTTGAACACTTTTCTTAAAAAAAAAAAAAAAAAAAAAAAAAAAAAAAAAAAAAAAAAGAGTGTGGAGTATAGTAATCTTTTCGCTAGAAATGGAATTTATTGAATTTCATTTAGATTTTAGCTTATGTATGTAATGATAATAATCATAATTGTTCAGAAAGCTTTAAATACGTATCACACAACTTTGGGACCTCGACAGATTTATTTATGACAAGGAATTCACATAGGTCTACTTGAAAGAATTGCAAAATCTGCTGAAAGAGACTTATTTAAATGAAATATTGAAATACAACTATAAAAATAAACTCGTAGTGACCTCAGTCTGTTTGGAACTTTAAATAGTGTGCTGACGATAAAATCAAAAATAGTGAAAATTAGAAATTTTAGTATTTTTTCATTGGAATGCCAAACGTGATATAATTTTTGTTTGGGATACCAAGTCGTTTTTAGAGCGAAATGCGATCAGCTGATGTGAATTCCTGTACTGTTTAACTTCTCCGACCCATAAATTTTGTCTAATGCTAGTGGAAAATCCTGGTAGGCAGTACACAGTACCCCTCACGTAGCAGATTCACAGATCACTGTATGCAGAAAAAATGTGGACTGTGGATGGGACGCTCACCTGACCACACTGGAGGCAGCGAAATGAGTCAAAGTCTCCTACTCTCTTTACTAGATGTATTATGGCTGATTGAGAAGGGAGAACGAAGATTAGGTTTTAGCGTAACCTTGACAACGAGGACATTAGGAAGAGAGGATGACCTCACATCAGGAAATTTGGGACAGGAAACCGGCTTCGTTCTTTTCAAAGGAACCGTCGCAAACGGGATAGCTCGAGATCCGGTCGGGGATTTGAACCATTGTTCTTCTGAATGTCGGTCCAGTGAGTTACCACTAAACCATTTCCTTTTGTGGGTGATGAAAAGGCCGAAGGACAGCAAGAGGAAAATTCCTGACATGGAGTCTCTTGTGGCGCGTGATCAGCGCAGGAACTGATCGTGTTGATCGCATGCTCTGAGGTTCAGAAGCACTCGGGTCTGGGTTGAGACTGGTATGGGCGCACCTGAAACTCGGCCGGTGTTGAGCGCTGTTTCCGTGTCTCGTCAAACCCATCGGTCCCCAACTGGCTAGGGTCAGCTGAGGAGCTGGTGCCATGTGAGAATACATAGGCCTATACTTATTTACAGTGGTCACCAAATTTCATTGCTTTCGAAGGTAGTGGACATAAAAACTAACAACATATAACATTTAAAAAGTGGTCGATGACTTCTATGAAGTGTTTTTATTGTTAAAGAAACGAACTACACATAGAAGTGATGTCTAATGGCATTACTGAAGTAATGCTAGATGAGCTAGACGGGGATGTCATCTGAACAGTACCGTGTTTTACTTCACAAAACAGGACAAAAATAAAATATCGGCCAGTCAGCCAGCTCTCCGTAATGTACAAGATATTCACCGACCACAAGAGAAGACATTAGGGGACGAGCAGACGCTATAGCAAATGCCTGACTTGAAAGTAGGGAACGAAATTAGAGAAGTGAGCAGTGGGAAGAAATTACGCATTTGTACGATATTCATAGATTCTGACGAAGCTTCTGATGTGGTTACAACAAATTCTGCATCAAGATTTCTTAACATAGGCGGCGTTGATTCAGTAACTGTCGGTATACTGATGAATATTCACAGCATGGATAATATCACGGTTCGCCAGCGAGCGACGGAGATATTCATGATGGGAAATGACAGAAGAGGCAGGGAAATACAAGGTTCAGAGAGAAACCTCGGTGAACGGTAGAATTAAGAAGGAAGTTCTATGCCGGATTCCATTGTTCGCGTGTAGAAGAAGCAATGAGTGGTCAGCTGTCCAGAAGTTGTTAAAATAACATCCTGGAATTTTGACCAGTACAGATCCATAAGAGTGTCCTTTCACCATTCTTTTGGTAACTGTTATCAGGAGACTGTAGCCTAACCTATCAATCTCTGCGGTATTCCAAGACAGATACTACATTCTCGGGCGTCATCTCTTTTTTAGCCTTCTAAAGAATGAAAGCCGCCATAACGTATGAAACGCTTAAGAAATATCTGTCATATCTGTTACATATTCTGCAGCTGTAACATATACTATCTTTTTCTCTTGTGTCTCTTGTTTAATACTAATAAACATTCAATAGAGTAACACGCCGCAGAATTTTATTTTTCACCGAAATTATCCAGTAAATTCATAAGACAGACACGCAGGTATTATGTGGGAGGTTTAGGATCATTACCTACCCCCTTCTGCCCTAGTCTAAAGATTCACTGCTTTTAGCTTCATTCGGTTTACTACTTCCGTAGAAAGTCAGATAATTAAATTCCCTGTAGGCTACTCCACATGCGACAGCTGTGTGAAGGGTAAGTCTCTAGTCTGGACAACCTGAGGAACCCTCGTAGATACCGTAAACCTGTCGACGGTATTATGGTGTTCTGCAGTTCTCCAATGACTCGCGTCAATTCCGGTGTCAACTCCCAACATATGCTTCCTGTTGACAGTGAGCGATGGCGCGTCAGCTGTCTGGCTGGACGTCAGCCTGAGTCACCTGTCTTTTGTTAGTATTCATAGATGCGGATGATCCTTACTGCTGACTAAAAACTATGGAGTTGTTCTCAGGCTAACAGAGCAGTGGTCGGATCAGGTATGCTATTGCTACAAAGGACTCTAGCACAAGTACCTCCAGCAGAATTTCTCTCAAGGAATGTCTCAATATGAAACCTCTTAGAAATATACCTACTTACGTTAGGCTATCTACTGAATCACAGATTTCTTGATTCTTACCCAGTACTCTATAGAGCTGAAGGTTAATCTAGGGCTGAAATTGAATGTCTGTACTCTGTAATACGTCAGACACCAGTGGAAACCACATTAGCTCTGATGACCGATGCGTGGAAGCTATTTGTGACGCTTTGAATTTCCCAAGAATGCACATTCCGAATTCCTACTATATTAAATTTGTGACAACTTTTTAACAAAATCGTGCAAAGGAACATGTTACCTTGTTTACCGAATCTTAGTAAATCAAGACAGTTTCCTTCACAACGAAGTGGACAGGCAAATCACCACATTCCAGGCGTGTCAGCCTCTTCTGTGTAATGTACGGAGTACGTACTACAGTTGTCACCAAAAGTGTTTCACCAGCCAACATAACAAATAGGATTTACAAGTGGATACAGCACAATGCGCCATTTGCAGACCATGAACGAAGTTAGAGAGCGGACTCTTTGAGAATCACTGCAGATGAAACTACACAACCAACCGCGGCAGACACAGCGATAATTTCTCGTACAGATTTCACACTTTCGTCCTGTAACAGAATATTCATGATCTTCTCATACGAAAAACGTGTAAAAGACCTTGGAATTTGTTTATTTGAGGAAAGGGTTTGCTTCATACACTACAGCATCATAAATGTGAGATGATGAGCATGAGCTAGACTAAATACAAGATGGCAAAGACACGTATTTACGTCTGACGTCAGTAAGCTAGTGTTTTTACTGACTGTAACAATTAACAACGTGGTACGTTAATAGCATATATCAACACCTACAACCAATATAATTGTAAATATTAATACGCTTAACCTAGATCTTGTTGGAACTTATACACTCAACTCTAAAGGATTGTATACCCGGGCCGTTGAAACATTGCGCTTGACGTTTGCGTATGAAGTTGGCAGCGTAACAGAGTAACAAGTGAAGAACGATAGGCACTAGGCTTTCAGCGTGGGGCGCCAGCCAATCACAGTGCAGTGAGCACTGCTATTACTCATGTGCTGTGACGTCAAAGTTTCCGCGTTGCCGGCTTTGTTTAGTGAATGTGTATACAACGTGAGTTGTGTGTTGTTCACCGCGTGTTTTCGTTGTACTGTGTGCTATATCGTTGTGACTTTTGTTACGTTGTGAGTTTACGTACTTGGAAAATGCCACCGAAAAGACTTCGTTCACCTAGTGACAATCCTTTGCGTCGAGGGGTGCCGCTAAACAGCCAGGCACTGGAGTTGCTACGCAGAACTCGTGAGTTTTAGGAGCAGGAGAAAAACTACGTAAGCATTCATGGACAGCCATCAATTCCTGCCGACAAAGTGGTGGAACGTACGTCGAAAACTCTTGGTATTAGTGCAAGAACGGTAGTAAGTAAGGGAGTATTACTACAAAACTTGGAAGATACTGAAGTGAGCCGTAATGATTCCGAGCTGTCTGGATCAAATAATACATTTTTATCAACCCCGGGAAAGAAGAAAAAGCGGTGTAGTCCTATCACAGATTTAGATTCTTTCCAGACTGATGCAGTTCGTAGGCATGTTTATGCTTACTACAGCAGAAAAGAGTATCCGACTGTAGCTAAGTTATTAATCTTTTTAAAAGAAAGTGAACTCTTCAGGGGTGGTAAAACATCACTAAAATTTGTGCTAAAAAAAGGGTTTCCGTTACAAAACGCTAGACGGACGCAAAGTACTGTTAGAGAGGGCACATATTGTTACCGCTCGTAGCATTTTCTTGCACAAAATTGTGGGCAGAGACATTCATTCCATAATTTGGCTAGACGAAACGTGGGTTAATGCCGGGGAAGCTGTCAGTAAATGTTGGACGGATAACACACCCAGCAGTAGCGGCCATCAGCCGACGGGAAGAGGAGCTAGATTAATTGTGGTCCATACAGGCTCCTCCAGTTGTTTTGTCCCTGACGCACTTTCAGTTTTTAGATCAAAAAAGACTGGTGATTACCATGAAGATATGGATCACGCACGATTTGTTGAGTAGTTCAGGAACCTTTTAAAACAATTTCTTGTCCCTACAACAATTGTAATGGACAATGCTCCATATCATTCGGTGATACAGAACAAACCCCAACTACAAATGATCGGAAAGAAATAATGGTGCAGTGGTTACAGGCTCGAAATATTGCAGCGGATATGGGTATGACAAAGGTTCTGTTATATTCTCTTGTTAAAAGAAAATAAGCCTACGACACCTACATACGTAGTAGACGAAATTGCCAAGGAGCAGGGTCATACTGTAATAAGGCTGCCACCATATCACTGCCATTTCAACCCTATTGAGTTAGTATGGAGTGACGTAAAAATGTATGTAAGGAACAACAACAAGTCCTTTACAATAACAGAGGTGGAAAAGCTGTTGCGTGAAGCTCTTGTGACTGTGGATGCAGCCTCACGGAGAAAAAAAGTAGAGCACGTCGAGAAGCTTATACGAGCAGCACAGACAATAGAAGGCATTATCAGTGGCCATGAACAATTAATGATTTGTCTTGGCGATGACGACGATGAAGACGGTTTTAGCGATGAATCGGACAACAGTGACGATGGCGAGCTGGATGGAATTGCGCCGTTATCGCTGTAAATTGGTGAGTGAAAAAATTCTAATATTGGTTATTTATTGCCATCTCGGTTATTATTTATTTTGTAAACTACGTACATTATTGATTTTAAAGTACCAGTCATCAGATGCTTGTTTTTTGTATTTCTTTGCTCCGTTATCGAAAGGGTGCGCATTGTTATGCTTTTACATGCATTATTATACGGTTGTTTACTTCCTGTCATTGTAGTACAACTAAAAACGAGTTTTTATATACATTGTAATTGCTCAATCGCTTGCATTTACGAGACGGGACGGAAAACTGTATCGTCTGCTGTGTGTATAGAGGCTGCTGTTGCAACATTGCTATTACAGTATAGCCAACCTAACTAGACAAAAAGCGAACTGTCAAGTGCAATGTTTCTCCGGCGGGGGAATAGGAATGACGAATCAAGGATTCTTCTGCAATAACGTTTCGTTTTTCTTTTTGGTTAACTAAGGCAACTACGACGGTACATCATCACAGGAGTTGGATGAAATTTTATATGTATCTTTGGATTCTTAAACCTAGTTTGTCACTGAAAGGGCAGACACTTTTGTTATGAATGTGGCTGAATTTTTCTATTTTTCCCTACAAAGTCATCCGAACTCACTTCTCGGAAGAATGTAGTTTACTTCAACTTTGTACTCTGTGTCTCCATATTGAGCTAAGTGAGCATCAAAAGCCGACTTATTTGATTTGTTTAGCCTGAGTGCTTCCAAGTGTTCTCTGTATATGTTAAAATTCCTACCATTTCGGCCAGTACAATTCTGGAGTAAACAAAACAGCTAAGATTGTGAACATCAGATTCATTGTGTACTTAATCTTTGTTTAAGTAATTAATCTTTTATGTTTCATTCCATTAATTACGAAGAAACTAATATGGATTTGCTAGCACGGAGCATAATCGGACTTTGATATGACGGCGTACCAATGCAGACATATTTCACCGGTTTGTGGAAGGAGGGAGAGGGGGAAGGGGGGGGGGGGGGGTAATACTGCTAGGCGCGTTTTGTTTTCGACATGCACTTATGTTTATTATTTGATTTTTTATTAAGGTAGTTGCGAAGCTTGTGGACGAAGGTACGTTTTTCCTTTAGTGATGTTTACGAAAACAGTGCAAGTGTTCTCAAAGTGTCATGGACAAGCCAGTGATATGAATACCGATCGCCACTCTGGAATTCATAGACGTTATCTCAGTTTGCCCTTGCGGACCAAGGCACGCGTCCAGCCTATGTCAGCGCTGCAGGTACCGTTAAGTTTCATGAGGATCGCATCTAAAATATATTATCTAAATAAACGAGACCGCTGCAACCGTTGGAATTCCTTATTGGAGAACACGACTGGTTTAGTAAATTAAATTTGCATCTTCCGGTGCTTCTCTGTATACAAAGGTATAAACTAACTTACCAGAAATGTTTTCGCCAAGAAACGAACAAATAAAAACGATAAGGTCAATAGTAGGGAGATGTTGTCACAATTCCATTTTTGGTATCCCTCGGGTGACATCACGTGGGCACCAGGCCCCTCCCTCCTCTCCAACCTCCCCATCCCCCACCCTACCCTACTGGCGAGAATTTCGAATGTTGATGAGAATTTCTTCGTCCCAGGGCTGTGCTGACGATCCACCCCACCCCCCATCCAGGAATTGGCGGCAAATTAAAATTGGCAGTACCCTTTCCGGGTATCGGAACCTGGTCCTCCTCGATGGAACGTCCCCTTAACACAATTAGAGCACCAGAGGCACTTGGAACTGACGGGAAATTAAAAATGACATTGCCCTTTCCAGGACTCGAACCTGGGTTCTACTGGATGGAAAGCCCAAGTGCACCCCCCAAGAAATGGAAACTGTTCAACAGCACGAGAGGAAGGTTAGTTTAGTGAGGTTTATTTATTTTGGTCGCGAAATGAAGTAAAGATAGGTCCTAACTACGTATTTAACGATAAAGATAGGGCCTATTTACACAATTATATGCATACCGCTACACAAGGACGGTATAAAATCGCAATACAGCTCAAAAATTGACGATACCATACAACTGGTGTTGTCCTGGTGGGAAAAAATTTCGCAGTACCACTCAAAACTGCTGACAGACACAAACTCTACTATTCACCTACAAACCGGTGGGAAAAAATGGCTCTTAGCACTATGGGACTTAACATCTGTGGTCATCAGTCCCTACAACATAGAACTAGTTAAACCTAATTAACCTAAGGACATCACACATATCCATGTCCGAGGCAGGATTCGAACTTGCGATCGTAGCGGTCACGTGGTTCCAGACTGAATCGCCTAGAACCGCACGGCCACAGCGGCCGGCCCGGTGGAAAAAAACAGGGGTGTAGGGTACTATCTGTATTCCTTTTCGTGTGAAATACGTTCAACTGACGAGATGCTGGTGTTGGACGGAGATGATTTTAGTAAGTGTGTAACCTGTAATCACACAGTATCTACTGCTGTTTGACGTCAGAGTTCACTGCAGATCCCCCTGCTCAAAAACCACCCTACCGCTCAGGTAATCGAAGCCAAACACGGTATCACAACTGACGAAAAAAAATATGCATCACAGTTCTAATTACACTTCGAAATTGTTGTCAAAAAAACCAGCACTCGTAATGAACTGGTCATAATGCAGCACATGTACTGGGGAAAATCGTCGTCCTAAAAGACTGCAAAGGGGGCGGTAGTTAACGTGTGTTCTCCTTGATGTGTCGTTACAACCCGCCGCTTCCCTCACTCGTCCCTGCCTCCCTCCATCCCCCCCCTCCCCCTTCGCCCCCACCACCCACCCCCTACGGCCGTACTCGGCCCTCTGCGGTCACCTGCGACACGCGGCATGCCTTGAGGCGGCAACCCTGGGCACAAAAGGAAATTCACCAGCACAACCACGCCCTCTGGAGAATGCTCAACATGGCTTTTTCCAAATTCGGCTACTTGCGAGACCTTCCGCCTAAAGCGATCGCAGCCTCACACCGCGGTGTCTTCAGCAGAGAGCGCGGCGCCAGCATCTGTCAAAACAAAACCATGATAGAAGACTGCAGTCCTCACCGAGGGCTGTTTGTCTGAAGGGCCAGTCGAGACCTCTTACGGAACTCGCCGCAAGCGCCCGCCATTCTGCACTGGACTATTTAACATCAATGTGACTCCTATAATAAAGCAACTATTAAAAAAGGGAAACAAAATCGCGGCGATAGTAAATGTCCTCTTTCCACGAAAACAGGCAGTGCCCATTTTCTTTTAGTTTTATGAGCAGAATCAGTATAGTTTTTACTTTCGACTGTGGAATACAATTTGCATTTCATTATTTTGTGACATCCAGCAAAGTGCATCGCCGCCGGTGACAAAATGATCAGCAGAGACATGTTCACCATGCGTAAAATCAGGGAAAAAACTTCGACTATTTCGCGGCAAAAATTACCGGTCACGCAGAATATCGTCGTTATCTCAAAACCGTGACTGGAGCAAAGAAAAAGCAAGAATTTAAATGCCAAAGAAAAAATCTGTATTAAGCAATTTCTTTCAGCTTCTTGAACAAATTGCATGAACTGAGAGCGTCTATCGCGTTCAGTGACTATGCACATGTGCATATCAAACATTTCAGACAATCTTTCAAGTATTGGCTCACATGTCGGGAAAAAAACCATTCATAGAGGCAAGAAAAGGGGGTAGCTGTGCTTTCAACCACCTAGTTTCAACTTCTTTGCAAGGTCATCCAACCACCTACCTCCATATCCACATCCGAAATACACGCACATAGACCGTTGCACATCGGAAATGTCTTACGATTACGGGTAAATATTCTCGTAAAAGTATTTATTAACTTTTATATATACATTTGCACACAGAAACAACTCTATCCTTACTTTTGTTAGGTGTAGTTTTAATAATGTCGAATTTAATTTTTAGCTTATAACTTAAATCCACATCTGAATCATCTATTTCTTTCTCCACTAGTAATTTGACAAACGCGAAGAAGGTATATTCTCGAATTCGGATACGTATCTAATTTTCTTCCTGTAAAATACTTGTTTCAGGGCTTTAACTATTAGCTCAGTTCCTTCCTACAGTTCCTCTAGCCGAGAGCATTCGGGTATTTTAATTTTTCGTCGTATCTGACACTATTGTTAAAACGTGCCGCGTCTTCCTGTGTGTATGTCGGCAACTCTTCTGCTCCATATTCTTGCGAGATTTCTGTATTGAACTTTAAGTTTACAATTTTTGCAAATGACTGTCTATTAAATGTTGTTATTCCATCACTTTTAAACTCAGCAACTGGTTGTCCTGTTGCTAGGTGGACAACATCCAGCTCGCCACAAAAAAATGGTTCAAATGGCTCTGAGCACTATGGAACTTAACGTCTGAGGTCATCAGTCCCCTAGAACTTAGAACTACTTAAACCTAACTATCCTAAGGACATCACACACATCCATACCCGAGGCAGGATTCGAAACTGTGACCGCAGTGGTCGCGCGGTTCCAGTCTGTAGCGCCTAGAACCGCTCGGCCACCCCGGCCGGCAGCTCGCCACAGTTAGATGAAATGTACCATACTTTTTAAGTGAATCCAAATGGGAATACGCATTTTGTGACCCTTTAATATAGTAAACGTTCTCGATTCAATTGATTTCGGCCAGTATTCCAACTTGTAAGCAATCCGTTGCTGTTTACTGTAAATGCCAATATTTTGTATTCTCCCTTCGTAGTCAGATTTTTCCATACAGTGTGTTTAAATCAGTATGCAAAACTTGGCAGCACATCCGCAATAGCTTCTTCTTTAAAAGTGGAACAGCACTTAAAGGAGTGATTTGTTTAACGAAAAATGGTTTAAGTCTGCTTGATACATTGGCCCTTTTTCTTAAGACTTGGAGTGTAACGTTATTTGTAGGAACCAGTCCCAATTCGGCGATATCTATATCGGATATTGTTGTCGAGAACAATGTTCTAGACTGAGAAAATAAGTTTCTTCTGCTTTAACATAATACTTCTGCGTAGTGCTTATATTTTCTTTGTTGGAGTCATAGTTAAGGACCTCCACGTAGTTTACAGGTAGATAATTAAAACTGTTTGCAGAAAGAGCATAACTTACAAGCTTTTCTCAGTCTTGAGGGTCCGGCTGTCTTACTTGCACACTAGCCAATTTTCGAATGTTCTTTTTGCCCTAGTAGACAAAGTGCAGAACGTTGTTAAACACGTTACAGCAATTGTTCTGAAGTTATTAGTTACCTGACACCACGTGGACACAATTGGCACTGAGAAAAGTGGAGCACATTGTAAATACTGCTGTCTAATACGGTTAAACAGTTTTGCACTGGCTCTAACACACGATCCATTCTGTAGTTGTATACTGTAGTCTCAAGCCTGGTAATACGACGCTCGTTAGCCAAAGAAGACGTACAAGTTCCCCGTAGTCGTGTATCTGGACACTTTATAAAGCCTATAAGATGGTAAGATGGTTAAAGACATTTTGTTTACACTTGGAATTGTGATTTAACATATAAATATGTTATGTGCCTTTACTCTATGATTGAAGCTCATCCAGCTGTCTTATCGTTGTCCACAATATCATTCCTGCTTCCCTTCAGAACTCGTGGGTTGATATTAGGTAGTCGCACACCTCCACTGAACCGTGGCGCCGTTGCGTTAGCAGACTGAACAGCACTACTGACTCAGGTGTAATATCGACTATCCCCCTTGCGGCCTCATTGCCAATATCTATGAGGGAGAGTTGGTATCCGTGGTCTTTGTCTTTGGAAGATCTATGCTTACCGATGTACATACGGGTATCGCTGGCCCAAGAAGGCGGCACGAAGTTTGGGGATTGGCGGCAGCGTCGCGACAAGAGGTGGTCACGAGGTCCGAGCCACCGAACAGGGCCTGCGCGCAGTGAAGATGCTGTTCACCGGGGACAGCGTCGCCTACAAAGCAGCAGGCCGACATCCCGTCGGCTGGTTGACGAACATTCGTGTCGGACGACCGCTCGTAACCTGGCTGCCCTCTTCTACCTGACTTCCATAGGCAGCACTCAGTAACCGCTGCGACGAACCGTAGATCCATGGAACTGCTTCCTGATAAAGGGGAGTAACATTCTGTAATCCTCGTGGTGATTTGTCTCATTGTCTACCTGCCCTCATTATTTTATGGTTTGTAGCCGACCATCAGAGTTGTACTCGGTCGGTTCTTTGGTCGTAAATATAGGCAGTAGTATTGCACTAAGACACGGGCATGTGTGTGTGTGTGTGTGTGTGTGTGTGTGTGTGTGTGTGTGTGTGTGTGTGTGTGTGTGTGTGTGTGGTGTTCTTAGCATAAGTTAGTTTGAGTTACATTACGTAGTGTTTAAGCTTAGGGGCCGATGACGTCAGTAGTTTTGTCCCATAGAACTTACCGCAAATTTCCAAGAAGACAGACTGTGTCCAGCGCGGTAGTAAGAGCGCTGATGACCTCGATGTTGAGCGCCCATAAAGCCCCAACACACACACACACACGATAGTAAACACTGCTGTTTCACCCGATAATGGACGGGTTGCAGGTCCGGCCGTCATGTGATCATTACCATATTGTTTGCTGTTTTGCATTATAGCACTTGAGATTTCTTTTGCCAAGATTAAAAGTTCATTCAACCAAAGGTTTAAGGTCAAAAGAATTCTGAAAATTTGTTCACTTTGTTAAAGAAAATTTTATTGTTAAATGCTTAGATTATCTGTAAAACACGGTTTATATATTGTTAAATGAACTGGTTGTGTGAAAAGAAAGTTATATTGGTGGCTCCTCCCTTACTCGTGGTGCTTAATTCCAGCACGCACCAGTTATCATTCATTTTATTAAAACTTCCAGCAAAGTCTTGCGTTATGTTTAAAACCGAAAGTAATAATCCTCTACAAGTAGCTGCTGAAATATTCCAGGCAACTCTTCCATTAGAACATTCCATTTAACGTCGGTTAATTCTACTTTAAAAATCCTGTGGCGCTGACATATATATTTCTTCGAAATGGTTTTCAGGGCTTCCTTGCCGATATTCCTCTTGCTGTCACACTGTCTCTCCCACGTAGGACAAATGGGAGCTTCGCCTTGACACCAAACCTTGAAGTGATGAACTTGAAGAATTTACTTCGTAGATAATAAAGAAGGAGATTTGTGGCTCATTTAACCAACATTACACATCGTCCCTTCACTAACTGCTCCTGACAGGCCCGTTGATCACAGATTTTAACTACCATAATGTTATCGCAAAATGGTTCTTTAATAGGAGTAAGCACATTCAAATTCTTCTTGCCAAGGAGCGTACCATTTTCTGTGCAATTTATGTTGCCAATGTCTGAAACTAGATTGTCCAGGTTCTGCAATAGTAACCATAAACCAATGCGTTCGTAGGTTGGTCTCATCCTCCTCCCTAATAGTTGAGGCACGATAAGCACTTTGGAGGAATCCATGATGACACTTTCAATTACTACAGATGACTGATCGGTTGCATCCGTCATGACTCCTTTTATGCTCTAAATATCTATGATGGCGGCACTTGCGGTCACGTGGTCTTCCTCTCACACATTCTAAATTTGATTGTACGTGCAATCCAACAGCAAACTCCGACCTGATGTGCGCTATTTTGTGTGCAAGTTGTCCGTTGGACGGCGGGCGACTGCCCCACGCGAGTCTCGCCCTATCCCGCGCCGTACAGTCCCGCTATCACGCTGGGATTCTGTGGTACACTAGTCCAGCCAGCTACTGCGTTGTACCACACCGATTATAAGGCAGTCACAACATAAGCAAACTGCTGTGCCAACGTGACTCACGACTACATCTACACTGACGTGATAGCTGATGGCGCTGTCTTCTATCTGATCGATTCCTCATATTGCTACCATGTACGCGATCAATGTTTCGGTGTTAGCCATACCCGGAAGGTGTTGCCCCCCCCCCCACCCTCCCACCCACCAAGACTCTTTCTCCATCAAAAACAAGCGATGTCAGTCGATCGTTATGCGGTAATCAACAGCGTACCAAGCATACCAGTGGACGGAAGGGATGGAAAAAGACACCGTCGATGTACTGTATTAATAAGCATCACAGTTGGTAGCCGATCAATTTCAGCAATTTTACCGTTTTTCAACACCGACCAGTGACGCGCCAGTATGCTTCCCATTTTTTGCATCATTGCTAAACAACCCCTCCACTACTTTGTGAGTACCAACTGTGCAGTACGTTTATTCATTGTTAATTCTCGAACATATACGCCAAAGTATACCAGACAGCGACCTACTTATCTCTAGCACTTCGACCATAGTCAGTAATTAAAGATCCTTCTCTATGTGGATGGGAGTCACAGGGCAATTTCACATTCTTAGGATAAAGTTATAGACCTGAAGATCTCCTCGCATTGTCTTTGACGAACGGTCCCTGCACCACTGTCACCGATGTAATCTGCAGCTGACCGAAAGAGACCGATATGTTCCACGTTTCGTGGGGGAACAGTGCGAACCGAAGCTGTAAATGCTGTCCCGTACCTGTCCAGGAGCACAAGATTTCTAGAGATGCCCGAATGTCTAGGAGGTTAGCAAAATGGCTCTCAGCACTATGGGACTTAACATCTGAGGTCATCAGTCCTCTAGAGCTTAGAACTACTTAAACCTAACTAACCTAAGGACACCACACACATCCATGCCCGAGGCAGGATTCGAACCTGCGACCGTAGGACTCGCGCGGTTCCGGACTAAAGCGTCTAGAACCGCTCGGCCACCGATGCCGGCGAGGAGGTTAGCACTCCTTATGTGTTTGTAGTAAACAGGGCGTTACAAAAAGGTACGGCCAAACTTTCAGGAAACATTCCTCACACACAAATAAAGAAAAGATGTTATGTGGACATGTGTCAGGAAACGCTTAATTTCCATGTTAGAGCTCATTTTAGTTTCGTCAGTATGTACTGTACTTCCTCCATTCACCGCCAGCTGGCTCAATCAAAGGAAGTTAATGTTGACTTCGGTGGTTGTGTTGACATGCGACTCATTGCTCTACAGTACTAGCATCAAGCACATCAGTACGTAGCATCAACAGGTTAGTTTTCATCTCGAACGTGGTTTTGAAGTCAGTGCAATGTTTACAAATGCGGAGTTGGCAGATGCCCATTTGATGTATGGATTAGCACGGGGCAATAGCCGTGGTGCGGTACGTTTGTATCGAGACAGATTTCCAGAACGAAGGTGTCCCGACACGAAGACGTTCGAATCAATTGATCGGCGTCTTAAGGTGCACGGAACATTCCAGCCTATGACTCGCGACTGGGGAAGACCTAGAACGACGAGGACACCTGCAATGGATTAGGCAATTCTTCGTGCTGTTGACGATAACCCTAATGTCAGCATCAGAGAAGTTGCGGCTGTACAAGGTAACGTTGACCACGTCACTGTATGGAGAGTGCTACGGGAGAACCAGTCGTTTCCGTACCATGTACAGCGTGTGCAGGCACTATCAGCAGCTGATTGGCCTCCACGGGTACACTTCTGCGAATGGTTCATCCAACAATGTGTCAATCCTCATTTCAGTGCAAATATTCTCTTTACGCATGAGGCTTCATTCCAACGTGATCAAATTGTAAATTTTCATAATCAGCATGTGTGGGCTGACGAGAATCCGCACGCAATTGTGCAATCACGTCATCAGCACAGATTCTCTTTGAACGTTTCGGCAGGCATTGTTGGTGACGTCTTGATTGGGCCCCATGTTCTTCCATCTACGCTCAATGGAGCACGTTATCATGATTTCATACGGGATACTCTACCTGTGCTGCTAGAACATGTGCCTTTACAAGTACGACACAACATGTGGTTTATGCACGATGGAGCTCCTGCACATTTCAGTCTCAACAACAGATTCGGTGACCGATGGATTGGTAGAGGCGGACCAATTCCATGGCCTCCACACTCTCCTGACCTCAACCCTCTTGACTTTCATTTATGGGGGCATTTGAAAGCTCTTGTCTACGCAACCCCGGTACCAAATGTAGAGACTCTTCGTGCTCGTATTGTGGATGGCTGTGATACAATACGCCATTCTCCAGGGCTGCATCAGCGCATCAGGGATTCCATGCGACGGAAGATGGATGCATGTGTCCTCGCTAACGGAGGACATTTTGAACATTTCCTGTAACAAAGTGTTTGAAGTCACGCTGGTACGTTCTGTTACTGTGTGTCCATTCCACGAGTAATGTGATTTGAAGAGAAGTAATAAAATGAGCTCTAACATGGAAAGTAAGCGTTCCCGGACACATGTCCACATAACATATTTTCCTTCTTTGTGTGTGGGGAATATTTCCTGAACGTTTGGCCGTACCTTTTCGTAACACCCTGTATATGAAACTGGTAGATGGAATAACAGACGTTAAGAACAAAAAATGGGTGGTTTTTATGCGCGATGGTGCTCCTAACGTATGAAGTTTGCAGAAGGTTACGTAAATCAACTGCGATATCAATTCTAAAGTATTGTTCTAGTCTCTGGTGTCATTACCATGAAGGTATTGGTAAGAGAGAAAATAAACACATTGCACTACTAAAGCTACAAGATTCCGCACTTAAAAGACGCTATAATGTTAGATCGTTGCGTTTTCTGACCTATTAGTCATATGGAATGCAATGCCGTTACTATCCCAATGAAAGGAATATGTTTCCAGCGCATGACCTACATTCTCCTTTCAGGTTTCTCAACGACAAACTATGGTGACGAACTGTAAAACGAAAAACTACTTCCTTAAAACATCGTTTCCTTGTGATACATGTACAATATAGTTTTCCAGAAATGTAAAGCCCCCACTGTTCACATCCGATCATAGCTCAGAAATTATACTATCCTCGCATGAGTCCTATATAAAATGATAGTTAGTAACGGAGAATGTCTCTTAAAAAGAAAGAGACAAGAGCATAGCAGCGGTGTTTGACATGTGAAATTACCAATCATGTCGTCACTAACTCCGTAAACAGGACATCTGTCAGGCAGATGTATACACGTGGATTGTAGTATCTCACAAACACCTGTCACTAACTTACGATCACTGTAGTTGTGAAACTGAAGACTCCATTTTATGCCCAAGATACGACAGGGGAATGGAGTACATCACATAAACTTTCGTTCGTCTTGAGGAATGTGTCCATACAGAATGGAAGTCCTCTGGTGACCGAGAGGTATGCTGTTAACGATCGCAAGCAGACAGTGCGCTGTCACACACAGAACACGCAGCTGTATGTGAGTCGAACGCAGGTTGTGAAACAACTGATGCATCCCGACAGACCAACGGCAAAAATAATCGAATAACCTACAGCAACATGTCCCTCTCTCTCTAAACTGCCACATTAGTCTACCATTAAATCGTACCTCGTTACAGCTCCACCTCAACCGATCACTCCATCCACTCTTTGTCATTCTTTAACGCAGTTGCACGAAAGATTGAAGCTTTCCTAAAAAAAAAAAAAAAGAGAACCATCTGCCTCCAAACACAGCAAAGAGCGATAGATACTGTATGATTAAAAGTTATACATTTTTAAAACTCCTCTCTGTCCAACACCAGCATCTTGTCAGTTGAACGTATTTCCCACCAAAAAAAAAAAAAAAAGAAAGAAAGATAGTACCTTACACCCTTGCCTTTTTGCCCACAAGGTGAATGGTAGAGTTTGATTGTGTCTGTCACCAGTTTCGAGTGGTACTGCGAAATTTTTCCCCTGGAGGACAACGCCAGTTGTATGGTATCGTCAATTTTTGAGCTGTATTGCGATTTTATACCGTCCCTGTGCAACGCTATGCATGTAAGAATAGTTGTGTAATTAGGCCCGATATCTATGGTTAATTACGTAATTAGTACCTATCTTTGTTTCATTTCCAACCAAAATAAATAAAGTACACTAACCTAACTTTTCTCTCCTGCTGTTGAACAGTTTCCAAGTGTTGGGGGTGCACTTGAGCTTTACATACAGTAGAACCAAGGTTCGAGTCCCAGAAAGGACACTGCCATTTTTAATTCCCCATCAATTCCTAGTGCCTCTGGTGGTATAATTGTGTTACGTGGGTGTTCTGTCCAGGAGGACCAGGGTTCGAGTCGCAGAAGGGTACTGTCAATTTTAATTTGCGGCCAATTCCCAGATGGGAGGGGTGGGCCCTGTACAAAGAAACCTGGCCAAAATTCGAAATTCGCACCAAAATTACAAATTCCTGCCAAAATACGAAATTCCTACCCATAACGTATGTTGGTGTATGGGGAGGGTGGAGGGGAGGGAGGGGACTGAATCCCACATGCTGGCTGTGAAAAACATGTGACGTCATCTGGGGTTAGGGGTCAGCGTGATCACGGGAAAAGGGATGGGTGTGGTTTTGGGGTGTCTGATTGATACGCAAATTAATTTAATTAATCAGTTTGATATCAAAAGTGGAGTAACGCCGCCACTACCCCACTACTACGATCTGTGTCAACATACAGGCAGAAAATTAAAGGTTTTATTTAAACCGGACAAAGCCATTCCCCATATTTACATTCGGGTATTTAAGACTTCTGTCTCACGATTCGAAGTAAGAAGGTTTCAATAATTAAAATAATTTATAATAATAATAATTAATAAATAATAATAATAGTACATTATAATAAAAGTTAATTAAAATACCTAGCATAAACGCCACGTTCGTAACATTAAAAGAGAAACAGTTGTCAATAGTGCCACAGTTTACCTCCGTTGTAGACAGCCTAGGTAGGAAGCATTGATGTTGCTGGCAACAACCATCTCTATCTATAGAGAGACCTACGCAGAAAGACGCACATGCGCAGTTTCACAAACATTAAGCAACTAGATACCTTGACTGAAAAGTTGCGAGCTGGCTACACATTTTAAATTGCCAAACTGTGGTAATCTGAAATAATACAATCGGTCGCAAAAGTCAGAATTTCTGTTACACCTAATTTCAAAACTATCTAATGTCCTACGTACTAGCACTATCCCATGAAGTGTCCTTGCAACAAATAAAAATCAATGGTATGACTGGAAAACGTAATACATGTAATAATAAAAATTGGCTAGGGTGTTCCTGTGATGTAAATCTGTCTGAGAGTTGGTATTTTCTGTGGCTCTTTTCAATCCTCCTGCAAGTGAGCACTCAAAGCTGGCTTTGTACTGGAGTGAGCAGTATGCTCCCTAAATCTTACATATCTCCCTGTTTGGTCTATGTATTTAGAAGGGCAGCTGGCACAAGAGGTAATGAACCTTCGGAGCTTTAAATAACTCCTTTTTCATTCCTCTCTATGTCTAAAGTTTTAGCCGTTATATTTGGGGATAAAACAGGTTAGTGTTATACAGTTTGCACCCTGGTGTTTACCTATTTTCTTGGATATGTTTCCATACTAAGGAAAATTATGGTAATTCATATGTTTAACAAAACTATCATGTAGAGGGATAAGGGTAGTATACTCGCCATACAGTATCCGTGCTAGATTTGAGGGAGGCCCCTTTCACCTTTTTATAATAGTACTATCAATTTTATAGCCATCGGCCTTGCCGCAGTGGTAACACTGGTTCCCATTAGATCACCGAAGTTAAGCGCTGTCGGACTGGGCTAGCACTTGGATTGGTGACCATCCGGGCTGCCGAGCGCTGTTGGCAAGCGGGGTGCACTCAGCCCTTGTGAGGCAAACTGAGGATCTACTTGATTGAAAAGTGGTGGCTCCGGTCTCGAAAACAAACATACGGCTGGGAGAGCTGTGTGCTGAACACATGCGCCTACATATCCACATCTAGTGACTACTGTGGGCTGAGGATGACACGGCGGCCAGTAGGTACCGTTGGGCCTTCCAAGGCTGACTGTTAATTTTGTGGAGGACGTCTGTGTCATAGTCAATGGAGTTAGCTATATACTTAATCAGATATGTTGTTGTTGTTGTGGTCTTCAGTCCTGAGACTGGTTTGATGCAGCTCTCCATGCTACTCAATCCTGTGCAAGCTTCTTCATCACCTAGTACCTACTGCAACTTACATCCTTCTGAATCTGCTTAGTGTATTCATCTCTTGGTCTCCTTCTACGATTTTTACCATCCACGTTGCCCTCCAATGCTAAATTTGTGATTCCCTGACGCCTGAGAACATGTCCTACCAACCGATCCCTTCTTCTTGTCAAGTTGTGCCACAAACTCCTCTTCTTCCCAATTCTATTCAATACCTCCTCATTAGTTATGTGATCTACCCATCTAATCTTCAGCATTCTTCTGTAGGACCACATTCGAAAGCTTCTATTTATTCTCTTCTTGTCCAAACTATTTATCGCCCATGTTTCACTTCTATACATGGCTACACTCCATACTTATACTTTCAGAAACAACTTCCTGACACTTAAATCTATACTCGATGTTAACAAATTTCTCTTCTTCAGAAACGCTTTCCTTGTCATTGCCACACTCTACAGTTTACATCCTCTCTACTTCGACCATCATCAGTTATTTTGCTCCCCAAATAGCAAAACTCCTTTACTACTTTAAGTGTCTCATTTCCTAATCTAATTCCCTCAGCATCACCCGTCTTAATTCGACTACATTCCATTATCCTCATTTTGCTTTTGTTGATGTTCATCTTATACCCTCCTTTCAAGACACTGTCCATTCCGTTCAACTGCTCTTCCAAATCCTTTGCTGTTTCTGACAGAATTACAGTGTCATCGGCGAACCTCAAATTTTTTCTTTCTTCTCCATGGATATTAATACCTACTCCGAACAATTCTTTTGTTTCCTTTACTGCTTGCTCAATATACAGATTGAATGACATCGGGGAGAGGCTACAACCCTGTCTCACTTCCTTCCCAACCACTGCTTATCTTTCATGTCCCTTGACTCTTATAACTGCCATCTGATTTCTGTACAAATTGTAAATAGCCTTTCGCTCCCTGTATTTTATCCCTGCCACCTTCAGAATTTGAAAGAGAGTATTCCAGTCAAAATTGTGTTGAGTGAAAACTGAATGTTTGTCAGAAGTAATAAATTTCTCGATGCAGTCACCAGGCAAAACGGGCTCTTGATGTGCGCCAGCTAATGCTTCCCGTCCGCGACACCATGTCAGAAACTATCATGGCAAGTCAAACGCAATTAGATGCTGCCAAACCCCGAAAACGCGGCAAATCGCGGGAGCGTCACACAACACACCTGTTTCACCGCCCTACTCCAGCCAGACTCCACACTGCCCGCGCTCCACGTGGCTGAGTTCCCACTACCAGAGATCCTGAACACTTTGGTTCTCCACACGACCTATCGATGTAATTGTTGGATACCATAGTTTTTCCTAGGCCAGACCCAGTGTAAAATACAAATCATATTTACAAAACAAACCAATTATACATCGACATATATATATAAACCATTACTATATATAGACAGAGAAACATCATATCTGCAGGTAACAAAATAAGGAAAAAATTTATAGTACAGTAGATGGAAGTAGGAGGATATGCATTTCCGGCGTTACAAGGTCTTTCAGTGCTCTGTCAAACTCTTCACGCAGTATCATACCTCCTATTTCATCTTCATCTACATCCTTTTCTTTTGTAACTGCAACCAGGACGGTCACCTGATTCAAATGAGTGAAAGCGTGGAAGGGACCCGCGGAGAGGCCCACGAACAACAACACAACAGGAGAGGACAGACACGACCAACGAAGGACAGAATGAACAACAACAAGATCGAACAACGTAGTCACAAGGAAACCTAACAAACACGTTCACTCGTACACAGAAGAAGAAAGTAAGTAAGCTGTCTAACGCGAGGCAATGTGTCCACAGACGTATAAGAGATTAGACTGGCTGGCTGAGAGAGAGGCAGGCGCTTAAGAAGTCTATCAGGGGCGCCACTATTGGCCGCTGGGACCACGTGTTCCACTGTGGCGCCCTCACACTAAAAGCAGGCCAGGAGGCACGTGTCACCACTGCTTGTGGCGCGATGGTGCAGAGACCTCTAGGGGTCTTAGACGTCCATGACGTCTGCCAGGGACTCAAATTCGTCGGTGCTTGGTACCAGATCCCTCCCCACTGAAACTTGCATGTAGGGGCGGAAACGCTCCGGATGGTGTCGAGGTGGGCAGCAGTGGGAGGATGAACTGGGCGCATCAACCGCAATTGGTGGGGAGGAAGGGAGGTATCCATGACAGTCGATCCATAGTCCAGTGTGTGGGGGGGTGGGGGGACGCCAATCCACCTGGAGGCAGAGAGAGCCGGCGACAGGACTGTGGGGAGATGGCAACCTGGGGCAGGGACAGTGACTTGAGGACCAAGTCCATACCTGAAGGAGGTAGGGAAAGAGGCGGCGGTGCGGGTCCCATGGCAGCATGAGGGCGGAGCTGATTATGATGGCGGCGCTCCAACCCTTTCAACCAGTTTCACCGACGTCACATGCCGCCCATGGGCCGCGATGACTGTGGTGGGTGTCGAACCCACCTTGTGCCCGTACTCTCGGGCCCACATGGCCGTGCCAGGGGCATACTGCTGCAAGGGCCAGGAGTGGGGGTAGGAGGAGCAGCAAATGGAGCAGGATCTGCAGCTGTCACCCTTGAAGGAGCTCTGCCAGACTGCATCCGTCAGTTGGCGTAGTGCGATAGGTGCACAAAAATAGTGCGATAGGTGCTCAAAAACACGTTGAGGGCTGACATAGTTGGAGACGTGTCGACCGCCTTAGTCAATTGGTGTTTAAAACTGTGGACAAGTCTCACCACCACGCCATTTGACGAAGGGTGGAAAGGAGGGCTATGGATGTGTTTGATACCTCTGACCTGACAGAAGTCGAGGAAGGAGGACGCCGTGAATTGGGGACCATTATCGGAGACCAACATGTGTGGCAGGCCCTCAATGGTGAGAACGTGGGCCAGGGCCATGAGTGTAGCCTCCGTGGTGGTGGATGCCATGCGGACAATGTATGTGTGTTTGGAGTAGGCATGAATGATGAGTAAGCACATGGACCCCAAAAAAGGGCCCGCAAATTGGATATGGATGCAATCCCAGGGCCAGTGAGGCACAGGCCAGGGTGCATCAACTGAGGGGCGCTTGCCTGGTTATGCGCACAGACAGTGCACCTACGGACCAGGCGCTCAATATCGCCATTGATGCCGGGCCAATACACATGCCAGCGAGCCAAATCTTTCATACGGGACATACCAGTGTAACAAACTGAGCACCCAACGCAGGAATTCCGCAGGGATGACAACCTGGTGGACATCTGACTCCGTAGCCCACACAAGGACATCATCAACCACGGAGAGCCTGTGGACAGGTTGTGCCAGGGGCTGAAATCGGACTGCATACAAAAAGTAACATAAGACGGCCACCCGTGGGCCACGTAGTTGAGAACCTGCCACAAGACAGGGTCACGGCGCGTGCCGGCAGCAATGTGAGCTGCCATAAGAGGCAGATCGTCCAGCGCAACCCGGTGGGCGGAATCAGTATGAAAGCAGAGGACCCCCTGTTGGTCAAAGGCAGGATTGGGGCCTGTTGGGAGACATGATAAAGCGTCCACATTAGCATGGTGGGCAATGGACTTAAAGCAGATTGTGTAAGCGTAATTACGTAAAAACAATGCCCAGCGCTGGAGACATTGAGCTGTCCACTCTGGAAGGTGAGAGTGGGGTCCAAAAAGTGTAACCGAGGGTTTATGGTCCGCCAGGAGGGTGAACTTTGCCCCAAAGAGATAGGTGTGAAATTTTTGGACGGCGAACACGATCGCCAGGGCCTCCTTTTTCAATTTGGGAGTAGTTCAGTTGTGCTAGGGTCATCGTCTTAGAGGCATAAGCGATGGGCTGTTTGGAGCCATTGGCATCCCGGTGTGCGAGGATGGCCCCAATGCTATATGCCAACGCATCAGTGGCCACAACCAAGGGGCGGTCCGGAGAGAAGGGAGTAAGGCAAGGGACAGACTTCAGCATCGCCTTTAAACGGAGAAAAGCCTGGTCACAGGCAGGAGTCCAAACAAAAGGTACCCCTTTGCGGCGCAAGTGATGGAGGGGTTGAGTAACGGAGGCAGCCTGGGGCAAGAACATTAAGTTATAAGTAACCTTGCCCAAAATCACCTGCAGTTCAGATAAGTCCTTGGGACGTGGAAGGGTCTCAATGGCCACAACATTACAACCCAAAGGGCGAATGCCCTCTTTGCTAAGCCAGTGGCCTAAGTATTCCACTCCCAGTTGAAAAAAACAACACTTGTCCAGCCGACAGCTTAGACCAGCAGACTGCAGAGCGTGAAATAAGGCGCTGAGGTTTTGCAAATGTTCCTGGCGGGAACGCCCGGTGAAAAAGATGTCATCCAAATAATTCACACAGGCAGGGATAGGCTGTGTAAGTTGCTCCAGGAATCACTGGAAAATGGCTGGCGCCGAAGAGACACCAAGGGGAAGGCGCTTGTACTTATACAATCCGAAAGGCATGTTGATAACGATGATGTTCTGAGATTCGGCATCCAAGGGCAACTGGTGATATGCCTCAGCCAGGTCGATCTTGGAAAAATACTCTCCACTGGCAAGCTTGGCAAGAAGGTTTTTCTGTCAGGGAATAGGGTAAGTGTCAACGAGAGACAGAGCATTGACTGTAGCGCCGAAATCCCCAGACAGCCGAAGGGAGCCATTGGGTTTTCGTATGACCACCAGTGGTGTCACCCATGCACTGAAAGTTACAAGTTCCAGCACGCCAGCGGCCTGGAGCAGATCAAGTTCCTGCTTGACCACTGGCCGTAAGGCCACCGGAAGGGGCCGGGCCCGGAAAAAACGAGGCTGTGCATCCGGCTGCAGGGTGATGTGACCCTGAAAGCCGGAAGCACATCCGGGATCCAGTGCAAACAACGACGCAAAAGCGGAGCACAGATCGTCCAAGTTCTGACAGGGAACAGCTGTGGAAACGACCTTAACTTCGTCGGAAATTGAAAAGCCAAACAGTTGAAACGCATCCAGGCCAAAAAATATTCGAAGCCGACGGATGGTCGACGACAAAGAGGGTAAGGAGCCGGGGAACACGCTTGTACGTCCCGTGGACGACGAACTGCCCACGAAGGGGAATGGAACTGTCTCTGTAGGCGACCAAACGGCGAGAGGGAGGCGACAAAGCAGGAGGGCCCAGTCGGGTATATGTCGCCATATTGATCAGGGAGACGGTGGCCCCATGACCTGAAAACTGACATCCTCTGTGAAAATGCGGAGCGTGAGGAAAAGCTTCCGCGCTGATAGATCATCCTCTAGAACGATCGATTCCAGAGCATGGACAGTATCTTGAGGCCCAGGAGGGGCAGGACTGGAGCGAGTCGAGCGACTACGACAAACCAATCGGATGTGGGCCCCCTTGTTACACGGCGTGCCCGCGAATGGGCAAGATGGAAGTGGGCCACGCGACCAGAGGCGCCGATGCCACAGAGACAACTGACAACTAGGAGTCCCAACGGCGCTGGCCTCTGTCGGCCGGGTCAAGTCGACGTCGCGAGGGCGGAATGATCGCTGCCACCTGAGGTCGCGCCGCTTGAGTAATTTCAAAGGAGTGGACAATGTGGAGAATCTGTGTCAAGGAGGGGTTGTCGAGTTTCAACGCCGCAGTACAGACCTCAGGATCAGGAGCCAGCTGAACCACATCCCGGATCAGGGAGTCTGCATACGAAGCCTTACACTGCTGATTAGTGCACGTAAAATCGCATCGACGGCTGAGACCCTGCACGTCTGTGACTGAGGAACGATACGATTGACCAGGGCGGAGAAGAAAGAAAGTGTTCGGAGAGGCTCAAGACAAAAACAACGACCGTTCCAAGGAGTTGTCCGTGACTTGAAAAGCCGTGAAATGTTGTTTCAGCTGATGTAAGTAGGTTTCCCAGTCCTCTTCAGCGTATTTAAACGTTGGGAACGACGGCGCGAGCGGGAAAGCATCAGACACCCAAGGACTCTGAAGCTGTTGCTGTAATGCGTTCCGAGCATCGACTTTGTCCATTAGCAACTGCAGCGACTTCTGTAAGAGCTGCTGCTGCTGCAGCATGAGCTGCTGCTGTTGCTCCAGCAGAGAGACCAACTTCGCCTCCCAGCAGAGAGACCAACTTCGCCTCCATACCAACAACGACCACCGTTTACCTCGTCGGCAAAATGTTGTATCTGCGACCGGGAAAGAGCGGTGGGACCCGCGGAGAGGCCTGCGAACAACAACACAACGAGAGAGGACAGACACGACCAACGAAGGACAGAACGAACCACAACAAGATCGAACAAAGGAGCCACAAGGAAACCTAATCAAACACGTCCACTCGTACACAAAACAAGAAAGTAAGTAAGCTCTCTAACTCTAGGCGACGTGTCCACAGACGTACGCGAGATTAGACTGGCTGGCTGAGCGAGAGGCAGGCGCTCAAGCAGTTTATCGGGGGCACCGCTATTGGCCGCTGGACCACGTGTTCCACTGTGGCGCCCTCACACTAAAAGCGGGCCAGAAGGCGCGCGCCGCCACAGCTTAAGGCGCGATGGTGCAGAGACCTCTAGCGGTCTTCGACGTCCATGACGTCTAGCGAGGACTCAAATTCCGCAGCAGGTTGTACCAGATCTTCCCTTTCCATAATATTGTCTTCAAGCACATCGCCCGTGTATAGATCCTCTATACACTCCTTCCCCCTTTCTGTTTCCCTTCTTTGCTTAGAACTGGGTTTCCATCTGAGCTCTTGATATACATACAAGTGGTTCTCTTTTCTCCAAAGGTCTCTTTAATTTTCCTGTAGGCAGTATCTATGTTAGCCCTAGTGAGATATGCCTCTACATCCTTACATTTGTCCTCTAGTCATCCCTGCTTAGCCATTTTGCACTTCCTGTCGATCTCATTTCTGAGGCGTTTGTATTCTTTTTTGCCTGCTTCATTTACTGCATTTTTATATTTTCTTCTTTCATCACTTAAATTCAATATTTCTTCTGTTACCCAAGGATTTCTACTAGCCCTCATCTTTTTATCTACTTGATCTTCTGCTGCCTTCACTATTTCGTCCCTCAAAGGTACCCATTCTTCTTCTACTGTATTTCTTTCCATCATTCCTGTCAGTTGTTCCCTCATGCTCTCCCTGAAACTCTGTACAACCTCTAGTTCTTTCAGTTTGTCCATGCCCCATCTCCTTAAATTTCCACCTTTTTGCAGTTCCTTCAGTTTTAATCTACAGTTCATAACCAATAGATTGTGGTTAGAGTCCACTCCTGCCCCTGGAAATGTCTTACAGTTTAAAAGCTGGTTCCTAAATCTCTGTCTTACCATCATATAATCTATGTGATACTTTCTAATATCTCCAGGTTTCTTCCATGTATACAACCTTCTTTCATGATTCTTGAACCAAGTGTCAGCTATGACTAAGTTATGCTCTGTGCAAAATTCTACTAGGCGGCTTCCTCTTTCATTTCTTAGCCCCAATCCATACTCACCAACTATGTTTCCTTCTCTCCCTTTCCCTACAATCGAATTCCAGTCGACCGAGCGAGGTGGCGCAGTGGTTAGACAGCGGACTCGCATTCGGGAGGACGACGGTTCAATCCCGCGTCCGGCCATCCTGATTTAGGTTTTCCGTGATTTCCCTAAATCACTCCAGGCAAATGCCGGAATGATTCCTCTGGAAGGGCACGGCCGACTTCCTTCCCCATCCTTTCCTAATCCGATGAGACCGAAGACCACGCTGTGTGGTCTCCTTCCCCAAACAACCAACCAACCAATTCCAGTCATCCATGACTATTAAATTTTCGTCTCTCTCCACTACCTGAATAATTTCTTTTATAATTCTATTACATATAACTAGGCTCATAAGTTACGCTGGACAGTGGAACACTATGTAACTTATGCAGCATGGAGCGAAATGCTGCCACCTTAGATTGCAATGGGTGGTTCGAAGAACTATGAATTATTATGTCTGTATGTCTATAAATATCATTACTGCAAATTTTTCCTTGCAACGAAACTGACAAATCTAGGAACAGTTTCTCTTTTAATGTTACAAATGCGGCGTTTTTGCTAAGTATTTTAATCATGTTTTACTATAAATTATTTTAATAAATGGTTCGTTCTTACTTCAACATTATTACTCAGTTATTTTGTGCGATTGGGATGGCCTTAGCCCCAATTCATTTTATCATAGATGCTCTCACATACATGAATCAGAAGTTTTAAGAACATGGATATAATTGTTGGGAATGGCTTTATCCTATTTAAAATTGACCTTTAACCTTTTGACTATAAGTAGTGTAAGGTGGCGTGGTGTCCTGACCTTCATTTCTTACATATTCTGTCCTCACAGTCGTATTCTGCACACCAAGACGCTTCATTCGAACCCAGATTCGATAAGGTAGAGTCAATTTTGTATGAATTCGTGTAACCGATATGCAGATCTAATAAGTAAATCGCAAGTGCGCACTGAGGTTGAAAAAGTCGAGGCTGGCTCACACAGCATGACGCCCACAGGAATTTTCGTTCTAAAGAGGAAACCAGCCTGCTGGGAAGACTGTCCCTTCAGAAGGCTGGGTCAACAACGTACCTACTTCAGCCTAAGCGACCGCTCAGAGAGAACACAGCTTTTGCCAGAGCTAAGGGATAACGACCCCTGTGTTCGACTTAAAGCAAATTCTGCTACATTCTGTGGGAGCACCCAGAAGACGCATTTTTTCATGGACTGAATGTGTAGCTACAGAGTTCTAACAGGGGGACGGTATACGCCTAACGGAGATGTTACAGATTTCCGCATTGGTCGACTTAAAAGAAACGTCATTCTCCCGTTTAAAAGAGCAACGCTGGTTGGCGGAATGTTTCAGACGCAAACAGCCAGATGAGTGAGGGAAGACAGCGAATGATATACCCTTGCAACTTTTTCAGAGAAAGGGGCCGTTCCATTGTTACTCTTGGGGCAGGAACACGTAATGAGAGCGAGTGCGCTCGTAAGTGTACGCAAAGAGCGAGGAACAAAGTTTCTCCGCAGTACTTCGCTGGGAGAGCACGTCTGTCATTAGAGAACAGTCTATATTGAGTCGCTCACGATTAAGGCCGGTATTGCACTATCAAATTTCTTTGTCAAAGATTTGATCAAAGATGTCATCCAATATTCCGTCCAATATATTTGACAAAGATCTTTGACGTAGCGCTAGACGGAGGTATTACACTGTCATCAAAGTTTTCGTCAAAGTTCAAGATGGCTGACAAAAACAAATTGTTATTTTTAACCGCCGCAGCGGCTGCTTGTGCCACAATTGCTGTGTGTGCCCATGTGATACAGAAGCGGGGGAAAATACGGAAACGTACTTGGGTGAAGCCGTGGGTTTCACGACGAGGCGAAAAAAGTATTCAGCAAAACTTGTTACGTGAGCTAATAGTGAAAGACGTCAAATCATACATCAATTTCTTGCGAATGGATGAGCAAACTTTTCAGTATGTTCTCAGTGAAGTGATTCCTCATATCTCAAAACACAATACTCACCTACGAACTGCTATATCTGCAGAAGACAGGCTCACTGTAACACTTCGATTCCTTGCTACAGGAGAAAGTTACTCTAGCTTACAGTACAGCACTCGAATTCCACAATGCACATTAAGTAAAATAATACCTGAAACGTGTGAAGCAATTTATAAAGCGCTAAAAGAACATTGTCTGAAGGTAAATAAATGCACTTTATGCCCATGAAGATAAATTGTTATTATTTTATTTATTTTATTTTAGTTACATATCAAATTACAATGGATGTGTGATACCACAAAATTAATAGAGATGTATGAAGCGGATGAGACGCTTTACAATGTGAGGCACCCTGATTATAAAAACAGATTACAAAGATTGGAGAGATACAAAAATTATATGCATACATATTTAAAGAATAGAATCATCTTCCTCTATTCCAGCCTGTTGCAAGGCAGCCTGGATGTATCCTGAGGTCGACGGTTGTGTACGGGCTGTCGCACGCAGAAAATCCCACCTGTCCATTAATGTCCGCTCCAGACGGTGCATAGTAGCATCGGTGTATTCCCTGCCGCCCACTTTCTCCATTTCACGCAGTTCTGCTGCGATGTGGGCGCCAAGGGTGCTGTAGCGGTCTTCATGGACAGTCATGGTTCTGGCAGCATCAGCCATAGCCTTAAGTGTTCTGCTGGCCTCCTCCATGACGTTTGTTGCCACGTCTGGCATGACTTTCCTTCTTTTAGTGGGAGGCCGCTCTTGACGCTGGGGCTGTGGCTGTGCCTCGCTACATGCGACAGGCTCTTGCATCTCATGCTATAAATAAAAGATAAAAGCCATTAGTTACGTACTTCCTTGCACATACATAAATCTTATTTATTTACAGGTACCCACAAGCAGAGGAGAGTGGGAGCAAATTGCAGAGGATTTCGAGAAGAAGTGGAACTGTTATAACACTATAGGAGCAATGGACGAAAAGCACATTCGTATCAAATGTCCACAAGCTAGTGGATCTCACTTTTTCAATTATAAATCCTTCAACAGTATCATTTTATTTGCCATGGTAGATGCTTCCTACAAATTTTTGTATGTAGATGTAGGAACTAATGGGCGTGTTGGTGATGCTGGAGTGTTTTCAAAAAGCAAACTACGTGAGTGTCTCATTGACCGATCTATGCTCAACATTCCTGAAAGCAGGAAGCTTGGGAACACAAACATTACAACTCCAATGGTAGTACTGGCAGATGACGCTTTTCCACTCAGTTATAACATTATGAAGCCATACCCCTTAAAAGGGATCACAAAAGAAGAAAAGGTTTTCAATTACCGACTGTCACGAGGGAGAAGATTAGTGGAGAGCAGTTTTGGCATTCTTGCAAGTCGTTTCAGGATTTTTCTTACTACCATTAATCTGCCTCCTGAAAAAGTTACCACTATAACACTGGCTGCCTGCACATTGCACGACTTGTTAACTGAGAGAAGAAAACACTTGTACACTCGTCAGGAAACAGTGTCTGCCATAGTAGGAGACTGCACTTATCTTGAGACACAAAGCACTGAGGACCTACAGCGAATGGAACCAATAGCTTGCCAAGCTGCTTCTGGACGTTCAGTACATGGGAGAGCAGTTAGGGAATACTTTAAGACATTTTACAATGGCGCTGGGAAAGTGCCCTGGCAAGACAATCACATTTAGTAACGTAAAATGTAAACAAATGTACATACCTCAAACATTTCCTCAAACGTGGGTGTGGCACGTTCACTCTCACTTTCCGTACTCTCTAGATTACACACACTCTCGTCTGCCTCGGTTGCTTGGTCGAGAAATTTGAGCATTTGAAACCATTACACTTGTGGTGTGTACGCCGCCTGTGCACTGGCTCCACTTTTGCTTTTGTGCATCTGCAATATTAGCAATGAAAATAATTTAAACTACTTGTAGGTTACGTAAAAATTATTGTATGCTTCAAGTCGCTGCATTGAACAAATTAATGCAAATCATTGGTATGACATGTAAACTTTACTTGCATAAATAAATATAAATTAATATGTCAATACGTACTTTTGCTTTCTCGAACGAGTAGCTAGTGCGGAGGCCATTTATCTTCCTCTTTATGTCCTCGGCCGTACATCCAGGCCTCATGTCACGGCTAATGATCTCTGCTATATTTTTATAGCTCTCCAATCTTCGTAATCTGTTTTTGTAATCAGGGTGCCTCACATTGTAAAGCGCTTCATCCGCCTCATACATTTCAATTAATTTTGTGGTAGACGCCACACACCAACTATATTTAGCAGCCATGTTTACAAACACAAAAGATGACAGAATGCTCCAGCGATGCTGGCGCTCCGCGTGGTAACATATCGCATTGCAATGAACAGAAGACAGGCGATTTCTTTGATCAAATATTGGACGACATTTGTCAAATTTCCTTATTACACTATCAAATATCTTTGACAAAGATATTGGACAAAGAAATTTGATAGTGTAATACCGGCCTAAGCGTTGTTCACTGTGTTGGCCGCCACACTTATTGTGCGGTGTGAACACGGACAGAGTACTTGTTAAACACCTGCGGACGAGTATTAAGTGGCATCGCTGTGGACTGGTTATCTGGCCGGCGTACCACACCAGTAGTTATACCAGTGGCGGATAGGAGTCCTTGACTTCATCAAGGCGTAGGGAGAGTTTGATTGGCCAAGGTCAATCCAGATAGAAAGAGATAGTTGTGTTATTTGTCAGCAGCCAGCGACGCAGGCAGCATTCGTCGCAGCTCACACAGTATTGTGCGCTACGGCATATGCGACCCCCATCTGTCGTCCCTAACAGTATACTCCACTGCATTTCTCACGCGACAGCCTTCACTGTACCTAGAAAAGTTGTTCAAGTTGTGTAGGTGCAGCTCTCAGCCATTCTGCCGAGTCAATAACATTCTTAAGGAAAAGGGAGAAAAGAACCTTTCCATACTGTGTAAAATAATAACATTCGTATACATAAGAGGCAATCTACTGTTCCGAAAAGAACCGAGAAATTTATTATCATTTTATAATAAAAAGTTTCACTTGATTTCTCAGAATTTTTTGTAATAAATAATATCCTTCGTTCGTTTAATGTTTTTCTTATACTAACTAGCAATATTCTGTACCCAAGTATTCCACTAGTTACGTAAGAATATATAGAATATTTTTGTGTCTATTCCGTACTGCGGACGACTCCAGAAGATATTTGTTGCTGAATGTTATCAATCAGTTCTTGTTGGTACATTAGGGGCGTCTGTCTGACTTCTGTACAGAGTGAGGTGGAAATTGTTTCTTGCAGGAGCCAAAGGGTAGATTGCGCAACTTCACAAAAATAAAACTCACACACTCACAGTAGACACATAGACCTTATCCCTTTATTTGTTCGCTTCTTGGCATGGTTAAATTTCTGATAAATTCTTTTATTCCTTTGTATACAGTGAAGCACCTGATGATGCAAAGTTATTTCGCGAAACCGGTCAGTTTCTCCAACAAAGAATACCAACAGTTGCAGCTGTCTGGTTTATTCAAATCATTGAATATTTCGTCTGTGATAGCCCAGCATATAAAGTAGTGTGAACAAAATAATAATATAGAGATCATACAGACAGACAGCTTGCATTTCGTATAGAGTATCTTCGCCACTCTTTCAAGTTTTCTCATCTTTGAAATCGGGAAATGGAGGAAAAATACACGTTAATGAAACGTGTGGAAGGAAGGAAATAAGAGTGTGTTTGACGTCTCGTCGACATCAAAACCGTTAGAGACGGATTGTATCAAGGATGTGTAAGGAAATCGGCCGTGCCCCCTCAAAGGAACCATCCCAGAATTTGTCTGGGGCGATTTACGGAAATCACGGAAAAGCTAAATCTGGATGGTCTGATGCAGGATTGAATCGTCGTAGTCCCGAATGCGAGACCAGTGTGTTAGACATGGAGCCATCTTGCTCGCTGCAACGAACATTAACAACTAATCTCTAGGTGACATTTTGCACATTTTGCCTGTGACGCAGAATAACTGAAATCACGAATCGAAGAACTTAATAACGTAGGTTCCAGGTCCGGAATAGGCTGGAAAATTAAATACAATAACATAAAAATAATACCTTTGGTTGGGAATGTCCAGATGACATTTTTATCAACATGAAGAGGCAGATGGAGGAGGCCTTTTCATATTAAGAAGTTTAGTGACTCCCATCACATCACTGTGATCAAAAGTATCCGGACACCCACAAAAACATACGTTTTTCATATTAGCTGCATTGTGCTGCCACGTACTGCCAGGTACTCCATATCAGCTACCTCAGTAGTCGTTAGACATCGTCAGAGAGCAGAATGGGGAGCTCCGCAAAACTCACGGACTTCAAACGTGATCAGGTGATTGGGTGTCACTTGTGTAGTAAGTCTGTACGCGAGATTTGCACACTCCTAACCATGCCTAGGTCCACTATTTCCGATGTGATAGTGAATTGGAAACGTGAAGGAACACGTACAGCACAAAAGCGTTCAGGCCGACCTCGTCTGCTGACAGAGACCTCCGACAGTTGAAGAGGGTCGCAATGTGTGATTAGCACACATCTATCCAGACCATCACACAGGAATTCCAAACTGCATTAGGATCCACTGCAAGCACTATGGCGGTGAGGCGGGAGGAGAGAAAATTTGGATTTCATGGTCGAGTGGCTGCATCACACCAGTAAATGCCAAATAACTCCTCGCTTGGTGTAAGGAACGCAGACACTGGACGATTTAACAGTGGAAAAACGGTGTGCGGAGTGACGAGTCACGGTACACAATGTGGCGATCCGATGGGAGAGCGTGCGTATGGCGAATTACCGGCGAACGTCATCTGCCAGCGTGTGTAGAGCCAACAGTAAAATTCGGAGGCGGTGGTGTTAAGGTGTGGTCGTTTTTTTGATGGAGGAGGTTTGTTCCCTTGTTATTTTGTGTGGCACTCTCAAAGCACAGGCTTCATTGATGTTTTAATCGCCTTCTTGCTTCCCACTGCCGAAAAGCTGTTCGGGGATGGCGATTGCGTCTTTCAACACGATCGAGAACCTTTTCATAATTCACGACTTGTGGCGGAGTGGTTACAGGACAATAACATCCTTGTAATGGATTGGCCTGAATCCTATGGAACACATTTTGGATGTTTTGGAACGTCGACTTCGTGCCAGGCCTCACCGACCTACATCGATACCTCTCCTCAGTGTAGCACTCCGTAAAAAACGGGCTGCCATTCCCAATTCCTGACTGTACGTATGCCTGAAAGAGTGGAAGCTGTCATCAAGGCTAAGAGTGGGCCAACACCATATTGAATTCCAGCACTACCGATGGAGCGCTCCACGAACTTGTCATTTTCAGCCAGGTGTTCGGAAATTTTTGATCATATAGTGTACGAAAAAACTGAAATTTTGTTCATATGTGATATTTGAAATTTGCAAGTGAATTGGACACTACGTGTTGGAAGAGGAGACACAGTGATTATTATTAGTATCTAAAAATGATGGCGGACAAACCATGAATCAGAACTTGGGCCTGTCCCAGTCGGCCGACTGCTGCCTACAACGTTTTTCTTCTGCAGTTATGTGTCACATCCCTGAAATCCTTGAATGAAAACTTGATACGGTTTTTTAATACAAAATATGATCAGTAAGGTGCCCAGGGACGCTGAGCTATCGTGCTTGTTGCCATATAATTAATCCTTATTTTAATTTTACAATCATATTTGCTTTCTTAAACGCACGGACCAGTCTAATGAATGTGACCACTGCCTATGTTCGATGCCGACGTGCCGTAATGACTCACAGAGGGCAGGTGTCAGCATTAGGGTTGCAGGGTATATAGAGCGTCTCGGGAAAACACAGGGAAAACTGCAGTAGTTGTCGTAATGTTGAAACGGAGCGATTTATCTGACGTGCAAAACAGCGTGATTAGTAGTTTTTGTGCCAAGAGTGGAGGAATTTCAGGAACGGCTAACTTCGTAAACCGTTCGCGCCCCATCTTGCTTAAAGTATACGGTGTATGACAAAATGGCGCTCTCCGAACTGTGCCGCACCACTGGTCACAGATGACAGAGGCGAACGACGGCTGCGGAGATGTGTTCGGGGGAATAGAGGAGCAGCTGTTTAGCAACCCGCCCAGGTGAAGCAACGGGATACTAACAGTGTCTGGAATTTCCTCGCCAATACGCTCGCGACAGGTATCCTTTTCAGGTGGATCACATTTGATGCTCCACTCGACAGATGGCTGTGGGGAGCACGGCGTGAAACGTCTGAAAGCAAACAGCCTGCCACAATCGTCTGAATGGTGCAGTCAGGAGGAGGGAGCGTTATGGTCTGGGGAGTGTTTTCGTGGCACTCTCTGGGTGATGTCGTCATTATTGTTCAGCGTGAGAGTGCATCTGGGGACCATGCCCATCCCTACATAATTTGTTTTCTTTGGCACGGCGGCATCTATCAACGCAGTGTGTCACACAGCTCGCTCTGTACGTGCATTGTTCGAAGAGCACCAGGATGGCTTACTGTACTCCGCTGACCACCAGACTCCCGGGATTTAAACCCAATCGGGAATTTGTGAGACCAGCTCTGTTGAGATGTACGCTCCATATATCCTCAACCGAGAACCGCAGAGCACCTCGTCACGGCAGTGGAGTCGGCATATCCCTGTCGGTACGTTCCAGAACCTCACTGACTCCCTTTCTGGAAGTCTCGCAGAGGTCCGCGGAGCAAAACTTGATAATTGAGTCTTTTGACAGGTGGTTATATTAATGTGACTAGATAGAGTAATACTCAAGGGTTGATGATAATCTTATAGACCGCAATTTGTAGTTGAGTACAGAGGTTTACTTGTCAGGAATTGATAGTCTACTACTTGAAGAACAGTTCTGCATCTAAATGCAAAGACTTGAAATATATACGTCCTATAGGATATTAAGATCTAGGCTTTCCTTAGTTTTCGTAAATCATTAATCCAAAAACTGGTAACCTACAGTTTCTCCAATATGACGAAGGCACGATGCATCATTCTCAGACCGCCATTTAATCCACTTTGTATTCTATATTATGCACAGTGATATACGTAACAGTAATTGAATACAATATAAAGTAGTGATTAATTATAATTTACTTGTTTATCATATGTCAACATAAGTTCAAATCATTTATAACAATATTCGTTTTCGGGCGTACTGCAAACTTCACAGATTGAGTAACACGTTTGGGTGACCAGTGAAGCTGTTAATGCGTCTGTCATATAGTTTTGATACAATAAGCGATTTTTGTATCCGTAAAAAATCCTGTAACCTTTCTTAATTGGTTTATATGAACAAGAATGATTTCAAATAGTTCTTAAAAACTTTTACAACATTCGATAGAGATTGCTCTGGTACGAAAAGATTGTCAGTGCACAGAGAAGATCAACATCCACATTTACATCCACATACACACACCGTAGGGCAGTGTGCAGTGGATACCTTGTCCGTACTGATCATTTTCTTACCTTGTTCTGCTCGCAAACAAAGCGAGGGACACGCGACTGTCCCTACGCCCCCCTACGATTGCTAGTTTCTCTTACTCTCGTGGTCCTTACATGAAATGTATATTGATAACAATGGAATGGTTCTGCATTCAGCTTCAAATCCCAGTTCTAAACATTTGTTTCTACAGAGTTCCTTGACAAGAACATCGCCTTCCCTCCTCGGATTTCCTTTTGAGTTCAGAAGGCATCTCGATAATACTTGCTTGTTCAGAACTACGGTATCAGATTAGCAGCCCGCTTCTGAATTTCTTCGATGTCTTTCTTTAATCCGACTTGGTGGGAATTTGCGCTAGTGTCCTATACGCAGTTCCTTTACAGATGAAACAATGTTTCCTAAAACCCTCCCGATAAATCTCTCCTTGCCTACCATAGTCGTTGCACGCTCGCTCCATTTCACAGTGCTCTGCAGAGCTACGCCTTGATATTTAATCGACGTCACTTTGCCAAGCAGCTCACTGCTAGTGGTGTATTCGAACAATATGACACTGTTTTTCCTACTAATTTGTATTAACTTAGCTTTTCTGCGTTTAGAGTTAGCTGCCATTCACCACATCAACTATAATTTTGTCTGCGTCATCGTGACTCAACGATGACACCTTGTAAACCACAGCATCATCAGACTGCGTTCATCCTGTCCTTTAGATCATTTATGTATACATGGAATAAAAGCGGTCCTATGCCACATCCCTGGTACATTCCTGAAGATATCCTTACTCCTGATTAAAACTGTCCTTCGAGTACAGTTCACTGGTTTTCGAGTCACCCACATATATGGGCACCTGTTCCGAATTGCTTGTATCTTTGTTAACAGTCTGCAGTGGGGCAACGTGACAAAGCTTTTCGGCAATACGTATAGAATCTGCCTGTTGCCCTCTTCCATAATCAGGAGGATATCATGTAAGAAAACGACAACCTCAGTTTCGCACGAGCGATGCTTTCTAAGACCGCGCTGACATATGGACAGAAGCTTTTCTGTCTCACGGAACTCTCCTGCATTCAAACTGGTGATGCTCAAAAATTCTGTATTAAACCGATATTAAGGATCTTGGCCTGTTTTTTGCGGATCCCTTCTTTTACTCTTTTTATATACAGGAGTCACCTACATTTTCTTTTTCAAACGTTAGGACTCAGCGCTGGCCGAGAGATTCGCGATAAGCGTAAACAAAGTTAGGGGCCAAATCCGAAGAGTAATGTTTGTATCCGAACTGGCATTTCATCCAGATCTGGCAACTTACTACTTTTCAACTCTTTTCCCCACGCCAGGAATGCTTGTTACTATATCGTCCACACTGGACTACGTGCGATGGTCAAACGACGCCATATTTATACGATTCTCCTGCATAAACGATTTCTTAAATGCGAAATTTAAACCTTCGGCTTTCGTTTTGCTGTCTTCTACAGCTACACCAGACTGTTCAACGAATGCGCAGATGGAAGCCCTAGACCCGCTTTGCGATTTTACCTACGACCAGAATTTTCTCGGGTTCTAGGTCAGATCTTTTGCTGTGTTTGGCGCTGGTAGTTGTATGTTTCTCACGATTCTCTACTAATTACCACCTTTCGTCATGTGCACTTTCTCTTTCGAACCGAGAGTGCAACAGTTTCCTCACCAGTTTCCGAAGTATGTTGTTAAATCAAGTTGATTGTTCTCCGTCCTTGATCCACTTACTCGGCAAATAATTCTCCTGAGCACAGTTTAAAATCCGTTCAGCCTTTGCCCATAATTCTTCTATGTTCATCATACTGGACGTAAGCGATGTCAATTCATTGTCCAAGTGGGATGCCTGCTCTTTCTAGCGAAACTGCTATGCTAGCCTTCTTGATGCATTTATTAACTTTAGTAGCCATTGTCGCTGTAGTGACAGCGTCGATAACGTTAGGGTCACTTAAAAATCAGCTCACGAGGGGAGAGAATGCTATTAGTCCTGCCAGTGAAGGACAATTAGAAAAAAAAATTTATTTAGTAGCAAATTTTGGTACTGTGGTAGAGGGGACGTGATACATTACATTCTAAAAATTCTGACCAGCGAGATGTGAGTGTTGGTGTGGGAAATGGGTGTTTTAAGGTCACTTTTTTATGTTTTTTCTTTACAACCTAGAAAAATGTTTACCACTACAAAATTAAACTACATTAAATTCCCTAGAAATAAGGTCATACACTTTTTTTCTAGGACGAATGGTTTCGTCGTTACAGGGCCGAAAAAATCGCTGATTATTAGAAACGGAACTTTATTTAGAAGCATACACAGGCTGCATACTATTAACGTGGATTAAGAACAAATATTAGATGTGTTTACCACATCTAAGTGCAATACAACCGTATTAAGGGACAAATTCTGTTCTGGGGGTGTAACAGTGGGAGAAAGTGGCGATGGAGCTTAGAAGCATGAGGGAGAGTACGTGGCAGATTGTGGTCATGAACTCCCCTAAAATCTCATTGTCTGCAGTATAATTGTCTTCCGTGACCAATTCCGCTTCGATCTGACCCCGGAAGACCAAGGAAGACGCTCTCTGGAGACGCCCTGGATGGCGGTGGGATAGCAGACTGACTGTCTTCTGCCTTACTGATCAACCACCAGGAGTTATGGTCTGTAGCGCCATTTCATTTCACAGCAGGAATACTCTGGTTGTCATTATGGGCAGGACCCTCCAACCAGTTAGGGATTTTGAATCTAAAGCACCGATTGGACAGAATTTCACCTCAGGAGGATATCCAACAATTCTCCCAACCAATGCCATGCTGAATAACATCTTGCGTAAGGGCCAGAAGCAGTCCAATACTTTATTGACGTGATCAGTTGGTGAAGCTCTTTCTCTTGAATAAGTCATCCAGCTTTTGTGAAACTGTAATAATTTATTTGTCAGTATATGTGCATCACATCTATCAGTTTCCGTCCCACTCAGATAATTCCTTTGTGATGCGTCGTGTTTTTCCACTTCTCTTAGAGTGTATTGCAGTAGATTGTTGTAGATTTAAACATGATCAGTCCCATTCCATCAGAAATATTGACACCCACCTTCGTAGATGCACTGTGGGTGTTTAGTGACTCCCCTCGGTGCAGCCCACTTTCTAAATGCCAGCAATTCCTGAATGGAACAGATTTAAGCGGTCTATCGTTACATAATTAATAATGGGAGTGGTAGAATAGTTCATAGTTTTCTGGTCACTCATTAATTCACCGCTAATAACTACAACATATGTACACGGCTTTACAGTGTGCTGTCAAAGACACACAGAAGCAAGAAGCCACATTTACCAGTTCAATCCCATTAGATCACTGATATCATCCCAGGGATTAAGAACTTCTCCGCCTTTGTTTATAGCAACATATTTGACATAAAGATTGATTTACGAATTGGAAATAAGTAGTAACTCAGTAAACTGGCAACCATTCCGCTATATAAACACGAGCTCAGTGAAGTTCTAGGAAAGTGCAGCCTATAACTGAAAAAGCGAGCTGCGCATGTGGTGGACAAATTCACGTACACAAAGATGAGTAAAAATCAGTTTCCCTCCAGCATTGTAGTGGAGTGTGCAGAAATTTATGTGGATTCTGTCCATACGCTTCCCCAGGGTTGGGATTATTACTGTTCTATTTAGTGCTAATGCACTTTATGATAAGTAAACTTTCCTAGGCATGTCTGCACAGGTCGTCACCAGGCGACCACAAGGCGAGCCGGCCGCGGTGGCAGTGCGGTTCTAGCGCTGCAGTCTGGAGCCGCGGGGCTGCTGCGGTCGCAGGTTCGAATCCTGCCTCGGGCATGGGTGTGTGTGATGTCCTTAGTGTTAGTTAGGTTTAAGTAGTTCTAAGTTCTAGGGGACTGATGAACTTAGATGTTGAGTCCTATAGTGCTCAGAGCCATTTGAACCATCACAAGGCGAGCTGCGGAAGGTTCGGTATAACTTTAAGACGTAGTACGGTAGACAGAATGGGGAACTGTTCGCCCGCTCTTCACTTTGCAGACCTATGAAGGAAGGAAGTGCACGACGACAATCTGGGGACCTACCTACCTACCTACCTTCCGTCACACTTCTAACCTTCATCCCCGTCCTGCTACAGTGCTACACCGTGAGAACACAATGTATGCCTTTATAGAATTTTACTGCACTTCTTAGATGTTGTACACTCTTTAATGGTATGAAACTGATGTTTATTTTTAAATGAAGTGGGTTAACAACAATCATTAAAGTAATATTTTTAATAACTTGCAATTTTTTCATCCCTTGCAACAGGGACGCTTATATGCCCTGGAGAAACAACGAATAGGTTTGATTTTGTAGGGAAATTAATGCAGTTTAGTTTTGTACTAGGAAACATTTTCGCTAGAGCCCACAGCTTTCGAGATATCCAAGGAAAGATCATAAAATGGCTTTTACACGTACCTCCCCCCCCCCCCCGCCCCAGCGGTAAGGATTTTTAGTATACATTCGCTGCCCCCACTGTCCAGAAATTTCCGACTACACGAACTTTTTCCCCAGTCGAATTGTTTGACTGGGCTATGAAATTAGGCGGCGCCTTCTCCATTGCTGCCGAGCTGTCCACGGGAATAAGTCTGCATCATGACGCGGCACTGAAGCTACACTGGATTATTGGTGTTGGAGGAAAAAATTGCTGAAGAGGAGGAAGAGTGTCTGACGTGGACTACTGAAAAATATCTGCGTGTCGGATTAGAGATGCTCTCGCAGCGCCACGATTCACAGTGGCTTAGCGATAGTAAAACAGGCATTTCGTTTTGCAAGAGACATGTTGAAAACGGACGATAGGAACTGTTAACTTCAGACTGTAGTGGCTCCTCTCTAGTAACTTCACACAAAGTATTCATTAAAAAGATGTGGGACTGTTTGATTTTGCGCAGGTGCCGTTTATTGTTGCCCATCTGCTACAGTACCAAAAGCTAAGATCGTCATTGTTAATGACTACTTTCAGTTTCCAACTAACTTTGTACCTAATTATTTATAATCATTATATTTGCAGTAAATTCGTGCGTTTCAGGTGAATGAGGTTGTGACGAAAGAGCTCTACAAGAATTAATTTAGAAATTTCTTTTGAAAACTGCCTCAACGTGCAGTTTGCCCAACAAAAGAAAGACTGTTTTAAAGTAATGCTTAACTCTATAAGAATTAAATATTGTATGTTAATACCTCTTCTTGTAAGCCGAAAATTTCAGTTATTTTAGTGCAGCGACACATGTTTGATTAGATTGCTAATCAAAACGTTATTTATTGAATGTTGTCTAGCTATTATCTGAAATGGCTGCGGTTCTTACTATTACACTGTTTTGACGATACTCATGGGATACCTCGTAATATCGTGTGGGACCCCCTTTTGCCCTGCATAGTTCAGCAGCTCGAAGTGGACTCAGCAAGTCCCTGGAAGTCCCCTGCAAAGAACTGTACCATGCTGCTCCATAGCCAGCCATAATTGCGAAAGTGTTACCGGTGCAGGAGTTTGTGCATCAACTGACTGAGCCAGCACGGCTCGCGTTTATCTCATTTATTGTTTGTTATCTTCTATTACGGTACTGCCGTCTTATTCCATTTACTGGCGTCACTAACTTCCTGCCTAACTTGCCCGTGAGCGGCAGCAGCAGCGCGTATCGTTAAGTGCACTGTCGTACCATCTCTGGAGCGACCGATAGTACTTCCAGTTCGTCGTGTGTCTGACATTCAGTTCGGGACGGACCAGCACTGCGTTTGCGATGGACCAGCAGTGCAGCCGGGACGCAGCAGCAGTGAAATAGGCGACGGAGCGCCGTTGAGGCGCCGACAGCCAGTGCTGGCGACACACGTCAACTGTCCGACGGTGGGAGACTGGAGTGGAACGACCGTCGGTTGGTCGTCTTGTCGCCGACGTATATTTGGTCCTTTCACCGTTTCCGGGCCCGGGGAGTTGGTTGGTTGGCGTGGAGCAGCGAGGAAATCTCCGAGGCGCGTAGTTCGGCCGGACCCGTTTGCGGCCTCTGCGGTGTCGGAGTGTGTGGTACTGTTCCCATTGCTACGAGGTTCATAGCTCACCGATCCTGGACATGAAAGTTGAGTTTTGACTTAATCAACCAGCAAGTCACCACTGTTCACATTGTGTCGTTTGAAGTTCGTTGTCGACTGTTGGGATACTCCCGCGAGCAACAACGTGCGTTTTCCGTTTTCAAGTTGGCAAATTTTAGGCACCCTCCGGTGGAGTTTAACTGTATTTGGTTATTTGAATTTAAGTGCACCAGCGGAATCTTCTGCCTTGTGGCCGTTAACGTTCCGGTTACCTGCCCTGGCCGTTGACGTAAATTCATGCGGTCTATTTTCCTCATCGTGTTTTCTCTGTCCAGCACGGCGTGTAGTTTCACAGCTCAATGTATAATTGGTTGTGAGCGCCAATATCTCCTACGTTGTTCCACTGAACTCCATGTTGTGTGCTGTTCGGGTGAAGCGGAGGTTATCTTGTCGGTGGGTTCGTTGACTGTCTGTCGTTTGGGTCGACAATGGTTGGGCCCACTGCCTGTCTCAGTTAAGCGAGCGTTAAGGCTGCGTTCAAACTGCCGGCCGGGCCGAGCCGAACCTGGCCGGGCCGCCGCCCGCTTTGATATCAAGCACGTGGTTTTGAACTGCGGCGTTCACACTGGCGGCCGACACGGCGTGAGCCTCCCGGAGCCGAGCCGGCGACATCCCGAGTGTTTAATACTGCCGGCGCGAGCCTGTGCAGCAGAACTGCAGCTTCTGCAGTACACGCATCACACGTCTCCCTTCTGCTTTCATCACAAGTGTGACTGCACACGTCTTTTATTTTAAGATGTTGTTTCCCATTTCACAGTCAGTGAGGAAAAATGACTTTTAATATAATGATACATGCGAAATTACTTTTATTTCATTTATTTAATCTACCGTATTTACATGCATTTACAACAATAGCTTGCCAGCGATCGCGGCATTGCCGCCACTGAATAGTTCACATTTACTTGTAAACGGAGACAGATATGAGTGTCACTGAGGGACGGAAATGTGTCCCTACCAGATGACAATGCATTGTAAAGTCATACTGTGGCACGTTACTGTAAGCTGTTGTCTGTGACATCTTTTTGCGATGTTCTTACTTTAATGAATGTAGAATAGCATATACATGACATTAACTTGTGTCCATCAATTTGGTATCAGAAATTCGGCTAGTATGGCAGTAATGATGCAGTTTCCAGATTTGGAACGAAGTAACCAAGGAGTTTGTTCCAGATAGTACGCACAAATATAAATTATTTTCCTTTATAATTTTATTTGTTTTATTTACAGTGAAATGAGATACACAAAAATACAGTAAATAGCTAAGTACTTTCAATTCCATAATTTATTTTTCAAAAGTTTTTTAATTATTTTAAGTTGCATTTTGAACGAAATATTCAACAAAAATATTCCTGACAGTTTTCGAACGTAATGTGGAATTTCTGTTGAATGTGGCACCAGCTGTCTGCATATCAGCACTGTTACAAAACTTTTCAGCTTCAACATAGCATTCTTCTCTGTCAATGACAATGTTATGAAGTAGACAAATGCACTTGACTATGTGATGAGCTACGCCAATGGATGTTTCAATTTCCTTCCTCAGTAGTCTCAATTTACTGGTCATTATACCAAATGCACATTCAACAACTTTTCTTGCTCTGGAATGCATATCATTGTATAGAATCTTCTCGTTGTCCATATTTGTGTGAGGAAAAGGTCTCATCAAATTCTCTAATAACGGGTAAGCTTCATCTCCCAAAATGACGTACGGTAGTTCCTGACACATTCCTTCAAGTCTTGTTGGTGGCGGTACTAACAGCTCCCCATTTGTAAGTACTTATATAACATTCTTTCTTTAAACACGCCTGCATCAGACCGTTTACCGTAGGCACCAACATCTACAACTATAAATTTGTAATTTGCATCAGCAATTGCTTGGGGTACAATAATACTGTTTGTAATTGTAAAACATGCTGCCAGGAAGTTTAGGACATTGGACACGTATGTGCTTCCCGTCTATACATCCAACGCAGTTTGGAAATCGTCATCTAGTATGCATTTCACTGGCAATTTCTTTAAATCGAGAAACAGTTGGCGTTGGTAAATGAATGGGAGCAAGTGACTCCCATATGGCCATACACCACCACTGATACGGTGGACACTCCTAATCGGAATGACGATGCTAGTGCATGAAAGGAGATGCCAGTGGACAGATCCCTGAGAAAAAAAATCGTAAAATGTGTTAATCAAGTGTGGTGTGGGGCGAAGTTTTTACCAAAAGAGATAAAGGCGAGAATAGCTCCAGTTAACAGATGCTATTACAGCTTCCTTAATATGCTTCGATCCTCCAACAAAACGAGTATAAAACGAGTGTTACGTATGGCTCTGAAACGCGTACAACAGCACAACAGGTCAGAAATGGCTTGGATACATGGGACGCAAAGTATTGTGCAAGATGTGTGCGGCAGTATCTGAAAATGGTGCTTAGAGAACTAGGACCAGTGGAGGACTGCACGAACTCTATAAAAATTCGCCAATCACGACTGGTAAAGGCACCAAGGTTACAGTGGTTAGGGCAATGGAAGAACAGCGAGTGCCAAAGAAGGTGCTAAGGGTAGCCACTTAGCGACGAAAAAATATTGCGATGGCTGGACGATATGGGGACAGAGGTGACAAAATGTAGGAGCACAGAAGTGGAGAAGGCTGGTGAAGTCGAAACAGGACTGGAGGCGACGCGTGGTCGACAAGAGCCAGGCCTTTCTCGGGACGTAGCGCCGGAAAATAGGAGAAGGAGAGGAAAAAGAAGAAGGCACACACGCACTGTTCCTTACTTAAGGCTGTAGGAATAAGGTTACCGCGAAGAAAACAAAGCAGAAAAATAAATCGATAAAGAAGTTTCTGACAAAAAGTTGTGGGCACTGTTTGCAAACAGCTTAAATGAAAGCGGGACTTACTGCTCTCTTTCAGTGTTCAAAAAATGTGCCGAATTTCACTTTGTCAAGTCTCCTCAACAGAAATGTACCGAAACGTATCATATCAAAAAGTTTGGTGTTTTGGTTGGCTCTATAAGAGCCTGTTAGAATTTTCCACGCGAAGAAATTTGCTACCACGGAAATGAAGACACTTCCCAGGGCAACGTCAAAACCTGGTCGTCGTATTTAAAGCACGATGTTGAAAGACTGTGTTGGAACAGCTCCGCCATATGAGCGGCTAAAGTCTGATTAAACTGTCACAAAAACCCCTTAATCGAAACCACAGTAAACAGCGGTGTCAAAACAAAGTTGATTAACACGCCCGTGTCAGTGGACTAAAGAAGAAAGAAATATCGCAAGATGTCGGAAACAGACCACGGTATTAAGGAGAAGACAGTCAAAAAGTGCATTAAGCGACAGAGAAAAAAGTTGAAGCGCAAATTATGAACTGGCTCTTGAAGCCCTAAGCAACAGAAATTATTCCGAGGGAATGCGGTGAACTGTTAACGAAAATGCTAAGCAGCGCAATCCTTCCTCTTTGGAGGCAGCTCGGCAGGCGTCCGTGCTTGTTGCTCGTTTGCCGCCGGTAATCTGCAGCTCAGCAACATCTCAAAGTTGGGCGAACGACGTCAGCTGCGGGCGCCGGCCCCTCCCTTCGGTCGCCGCCGGCTGTTGGGACGTAATAAATGGGAGGAGAAAGTTTTAAGTGAGCCCGCGGCGCCCCCACTTCTTACGGGGAGACACGCCGCTGAGTATCGATCCGAATTTTGTAATTAGATTTCGACTCAGCCCACAGGCTGCTCCAAGAGGAGCGCAGTGGGACGCAAACCACAGGTCTCAAGGTACAGAAATAAATAAATAAATCGCTTCATTTCCATAGGACATTAAATTGCTGATGACAGCCACCAATGCAAAGAAGGCACCCACTGGTCTATCAGTGTACCACTGTGTGGCTATCGAAATCTTGCGGGCATGTTATAATAATTAAGAACAGGACGCGTACAAGACCGATTCTAGAGCATTTTTCCACGCAAGCTACTTATCATTTCGCAGCTCCCCCTCTCCCCTTTCTCCTCTTACACCTTCACCGTGATAATTTTCGCTGCTAACTGTTACAGCACCGACTACAAATCCTGCCCCAAGCAGCTGCTGCTGCTAATTGCAACACGTCATGTTCTCCTGTATAGGCGCAGCTGGCGCCTTTATTTATTTGTCACAAATAAATAAAACTCTTTGGCGCCCCTCGTAGCTTGGCGCTCCAAGCGCACGGTTGTGTGGCTCGGGTCTTAAACAGGCCTCGAGTGCAGTATACGTATGGCGAATGGTAGTGGCATGTCCCGAAAATAGCCAGGCAACCGGTAAACGGACCAGACAGTAATGTACAGTTTGCAAAGCCTACACCGCAAGTACGACTGCTGGTGGAAAGGGGAGGAGGTCGTGAAAATACTACTCTACACACATTTAACTCTACAATCGTGCATGCGTATTTAAGCAACCAAATAACCATAACACATATTAAATAATAATGGAAAGCTCAGAAATCTTAAACAAAATATCGTGTGAGATAGACTACAATTTGTTCTAAATCTGATTCATAGGAAAGACATGATAAAGTGCGAAGTATGAGAGTTAGTTTACTTCTTACATCTAACTTGTTCAAATATATGCTTAATTTTTTGTAAGTTATGATATTCACATTTGGTTTATACATGAGGGATCATTTAACATGAAGTAAACAACCCAATTAAAGCTTTATATTGGAAAACATTGGTAAAGAACAGTTACTTTACGACTGCTCAAAAGGGTACTGTAGCACTTTTGACATCATCATTTGTTGGTAGTGAGGAAATGTTGGTCACGTAGGAGTAGGAAGGTGGGTAGCTGTAAGTGTGGTTCAAATGGCTCTGAGCACTATGGGACTCAACTTCTGAGGTCATTAGTCCCCTAGAACTTAGAACTAGTTAAAACTCACTAACCTAAGGACATCACATACATCCATGGCCGAGGCAGGATTCGAACCTGCGACCGTAGCGGTCTCGAGGTTCCAGACTGCAGCGCCTAGAACCGCACGGCCACTTCGGCCGGCAGCTGTAAGTATCGGCGGACGTGTGATGGAGAGGGAAACATTTCTAAATAGGCAATATGAAGAGGACCTTCTGTGCTTAGAAGTTGATAATACTGTTATTTGAAGTGTTGCAGTGTGGTTAAGCAAGTCTCCATTTGCGCGTTAACGGATGTGGAGGCGCCGGCAACGGTTTTCTACGTGTCCATAGTTATGGTAACATTCTGAAGAACTGCTATACCTTAGTTACAGTGTTTTTCACAGACCTCTAAGTAGCTTCATAACAAGTATACACAACTAAGAAAATGTGGTGCTTTAAATGAAATTTCACTGTGTTTTTATCTGCATGCAGTATTTTATCCTTTATTGAGAATTGTAATAAGAATCGTGACCTATTATCTAGTCAGTACTTAACCACTTGAATTCAAAAAGATATGTTGCATTCCAGCTGGCAGCTGGCAGCTTGCACTTAACGTAGATTTTTACTGCTCTCCGTCCATACGGGCTACTAAAGGCACAAAGGAAACGACCGACAGCCATGTCATCCTCTTAAATAGGCGTCCCTGGATGGTGATATGGAGGGGCATGTGGTCAGCACATCGTTCCCCCACCGTTGTCAGTTTTCGTGACCAGAGCCGCTACTTCTCAGCCAAGTAGCTCCTCAGCTGACCTCACAAGGGCTGAATGCACCCCGCTTGCTAGATCTGACGGGATCCGGTTGCGAGGTCTTTGGATTACTTAGGTTCCGTTGTTATAATTATTTATGTTCAAACATAAATGTCAATGAAGTGTAATTTTGCTAACGTGAATGTCAAAGTGAATGTGTTTCGATTTTTCACTTCTCACTGCTACTACTCATTTGCAATGATAATTCTGCAGTGAGTAAATAAGAGGGTATATGCGCTGTAAAGACGTGTGTTTAAATTGCATTTTTAGTATGAAAGTTTCACAAAATTTGATTTCTTTGTTTTGTATGTTTTTTGGAGGGGATAATTTAATACTGTTTTTGTGTACTGTTGTGTGATAACGTAATAAAACACTGAGGTGGCAGAGTGATGGGATAGTGATATGCACGCATACAGGTGGCGGTTGTGTGACGTACGCAGGTAAAAAAGGCTCGGCTGTCATTTGTACGCATGTGACTCACGCGAAAAAGTTTGCGACGTGGTTACTGCCGCACGACGGCTGTCGAGAATACCAAATTTCAGGCATTGTCTCTCACCACGAACAACGCACAGGCCGACGACCTCACTAAACAACCTAGAGCAGCGACGTTTGCGTAGAGTTTTCTGTACTAACAAGCAACACTGCCCGAAATAACCGCAGAAATCAGTGTGGGACCGTTAGGTCAGTACGGCGAAATCTGGTGTTAATGGGTTAGAGCAGCAGACGATCAACGCGAGTGCCTTTGCTGACAGGACGACATGACCTGCAGCGCCTCTCCCGGGTCGCGACAATATCGGTTGCACTCTCGAACGACTGGAAAACCCTAGCTGGGTCAGACGGGTCCCGGTTTCCGTTGATAAGAGCCCTGGTAGGGTTCGTGTGTGGCTCAGAGCCCACGTAGCCATGGACGCAAGTTGTCAACAGAGCAAGCTGGTAGAGACTCCATAATGGTGTGGGCTGTGTTTACATGTAGTAGCTACTTCCAGGGAATGATCGGTTCAGTTGGGTCAGAGCACCCAGTCTGTGCTCGGCTACTTGAAGAACGTTTGCACTCACCTGCGACGGAGTTTTAATGGGTGAGTGTGCACCATGTCACTGGGCCACAACTGTAAGCGACTCGTCTGAAGAACATTCTGGACAGTTCTAGCGAATGGTTTGGCGACGGAGATCGCCCGACATGAATGCCATCGAACACGACAGGTAGTTCAAGTTTTGGAAAGAGGCCAAAATAAGCGGCTGTCAGTTAGACACAGCTTTATTTTTGGAACTTAAGTAGCGGCTGAATGCGCCGTACAATCTCATGCCTTAAGGGCAAGACCACTTTAATTTAAAAACGGCTGAAACCTGATTTACTCTTTTAAAACCTCAAAATTGCTCAACATCTCTCCACCTTGTTTTGTTTCTGGTACAGATCATTTATTTTCTTTCTTCTTTACTTATGAGCAAGCCAAGTGTAGCCCCTTTGCATTAAAAAACTACCTATTTTTCCAGCATATGTTCTTTATTTCTCCAAAGCATGGTTTTACCTTCACCAAATGTCACATTCTGGGTTGTCCTATTGAAAGCAGTCCCATCTCTCTTGCTTAGCAGTTTTCGCACGCATGCCTCCAGAGCCGAGTTAACTAATGTCGGTAATAAAGAATCTCCTTGCGGAAGTCCTTGAAAGATCGGAAAATTATTGTAATATTTTTACTATTAACTTTTATTTTGCAGTTTCTGTTACTTAGAGTCATTTTCAGGACTCCGATTAGCTTTGATGCCCTCAGCTACCATAATGCCTTAGAAAGACCGTTTCTGTCGACACTCTCATAAGATGCTTTAAAATCCACATACACCTGGTGCTCCGTTACGTTGTACTCGTAACAATTTTCCATTTTTAATCTAAAGGCGAACACCTAATCTGCTGTCACTGATTTCTTCCTCAAACCGCACTGGTATTCCTTGATCGTGGATTCTGCATATGGTCATAATTTTTTATCCAGTATCCTAGCCTGTATTTTATAGGCGGGATCCACCAGTGCTATTCCTGTATAGTTTTTCAATTTGTCCTTTCGCCCTTCTTATGAATTGGTATAATGACGGAATTTTTCTGGTCTGTTGGCGCTTTGTCGCTTCATATTTTCCGAACCAGTTCATGCAGTTTTTTTAATATCTCTATACCACTATAACTGAATTTTTGCTTGGTATCTTACCCTGCAGTTCTGCAGTTCCTCATCTCCTTAACAACTGCTGTCACTTATTCGAACGTTGGTTCCTCTTCATCATCATTGCCACCAGTTTGTTCTACCTGTTTCTCTTCTTCAATGTTCCTCCTCTTCAAGTTCCTGAATTTTCCCAAACATCAGCAGTTTTTTGAAATATTCTTCCCATCTCCCATGATTTTAGTTTCATCCAAGCTCAACTTCCCTTCTTTATCCCTCCATATCGTGTTCGGACACTGCCATCCTTGTTTCATTTCTTTTATTCTCTTACAAATTGTTCTAGCAAGCTTCCCACTTCTACATTCCTCCTTATCTCTCAGTCTATTTTGCCATAATTCTTCTTTTTTATTGCTTCTGCAATTAATTCTTGTTTTTGTGTCATTTCTTCATAACTTTGTCTGGAGGCCCGTTTATCTCGCTGGAACATCGTCTTCCTTGAGCTATTTCGTTCTTCAGTAGCCGTCTGACAGTCATTATCGTACCACTCAATTTGTCTTACTCTGTTTTCCTGTTCCACCTTAACTTCCATAGTTTTACATAACTCAAATTTTATCCACCCCATCTTCCCACCACACGCCCTATTGTGGGTGCGCTCAGCCTCGCCAAACTAATCAGGGTGCATCATAAAGATCAGCTAATAATAGAAATGGTGGTCCTTTGCTGCCTTCCGTATTTCATTTCTCATAGCTACCCATTCGTCTTCTGTTGTATTTCTTCCCACTGTTTCTGTCCGTCGTTGCCTAATGCCGTTACCCATCCTCTCCCCTCTGAAACTCCTAATAATCTCTGGTTCCTATTCATCCAGTTCTCATCTCCATCATTTTCTACATTTTTACACTTTTTTGAGATTCAATCTGCAGTTTATAACCAGTATTATGGCCTTACCAATATATAATCAATTTTCTACCTTTCTTCAAATTTTTCAAGTTTCATCTGCAGTTTATGTATCGATAAGGCCATAATGCTGATTATAATCAGTCTGAAACCTTCCTGTGTCCTCACCTTTCCTGCATGTATACAGCCTTGTCTCATGTCCGTTAAGCTAATTATTAAATTATGATCTGTGTAAAATTCTACAAGTCGGCTTCCCTTTCATTCATTTTTTCCCCCCAGTGCGATCGCTCATGCTATTTCTCCTTCGCTTCCTTTCCTGCTGCCGAATTTTAGTCCAATACCACAATTAACTTTTAGTTACCCTTAAGTATAAAAATTTCTTTTCTCTCTTCATACATTCTTCCAATCTCATCATCATCTGTGGAGCTAGGTGGCACACAAAATTTTAATGATGTGGTGGAGCTTGACTACCATAACGCAATCCTATGCAATCCTATTATTTATTAATTATAAATCCGACTCTCGCATTACTCCTATTTGATTTTCTGTTGATAAATATTTAGTGATCTGACCACAAGAACTGTTCTTTATTCACAAAACGTCACTAACTACCGTTATATCTGACTTCAAACGATTCATTTCACTTTTTGGATACTCAAACCTACGTACCCGATTCAGCCCTTGACTCGACGAATGTAAGGAATGTAAGTCCCCCCCCCCCTCCACCGATGGCCGGTGCTGTTCCCGGCCGGAGATCCAAATGCAAAATTACTTTACCTCTTGAATAGTACCCAGGAGGGTACCGACACCAGTAACCCGTCCAGTACAGCTGTATACCCTCGGGGCAAAAGTAATGGCTGTAGTTTTGACTTACTTTCAGCCGTTCGTAGTACCAGCACAGCAAGGCCACCCTGGTTAATGATCCATCCGCAGATCAGCCAGCCATCGAGACTGTTTCTCCTTCAATTGCTACAAATGCTGCTGTCCTGTTCTGTAATCACAGGTTAGTCCGAAACTACTCTAATACCTCCCCGACGTGGTTCCATCTCCTCTACTACCTCTCCAGTGTGGTGCCTCTTCCAGTAGAGCTATCTGTATCGTTGAGGCATAAAAGCCGCCCTACCGCGGCAAGTTCTATGGTTCACACTCTTAATACGTATTGTTGTTCACATTACACTCTGGTTTTGATGGTATTACTGAAGTGGTGACAACTTTCGTCTTTCGGACTCATCGATATCAGTATACACTTCCTAGATTTGCTATTGTAATTACTAAAATTTGAAGTATTTAAGGCTTCTAACAGAAGGCTTCTAACAGAAATTACACCATTCTTTCTTGTACCACTTTTAACATTTTAATGTTCGGATAATAAGTTGCCGTCTCTTTAACCTAAGAATGTCTTGTCTGTATAGACGTGTATCTGTTAAGATCCCTTCACCTTCACACATAAGTATATACAGTAAAGTAAGGCTCTCCCAGTTCTGGTCTGATCCGTGATAAGACAGGTGAAAAATTAGACTAATGGAAAATTATTACTATTATCTCTATTTTCATTCGCTCTCTCTCTTTCTCTCCTTTATTTATGTATAGTCTTTAATATAAGATTTCATTACGTGATATAGTGATAAAAAGAATCAGCAAAATAGAATCTTTGGTGGAGTCCTTCGTCTTGGTAATCAGCGGCTGACTTGCTGTAAGAGATCTTTACATTTATTATTACTGTTAAACACTGCAGTCAGTCGGGAGAATCAATCGTTTGGACAATTTGTTCCTTTTACGAAAGATTGCGAATTCCAGATGTGTGTGAAGCCTTATTGGACGATTAACATAGACTCAGTGATTGCAGGCTCTCTTCGACACAGCTGAAACTTCCTCACTTATTACGGGGCCAACGTGATCAACAAATGATTCAGAAGAAACGCATTCGTTCATTCACTCCAGAACAAAAAAGTCACAAACCTTATTTATAGAGGAAATCGTGTATCAAATCCATCTCCATTACATGTCCAGATCTCCGGTGATTCCACGCCTTAATTATTTTCCTTTTACAATCTCTTTCTCTTCAAAACAAACCGCTAGCGGCACAAATGTTAATTCGCTCGCTTTAGCGAGAAGAAAAGCAGAATATTTATCTCTCAGAAACACGTCAATACCTCAACAGATACTCCATAAGCTGTCCTCGTTACCACTCTAACAACCATGGAGAATGCATATATGCATCTCTGTTATTTCAAAGAATAAATTCACTAGAAAATACTTTGACGTCGACGAGCTGTCGCCGCATATATTACGAGAAAATCAGATCAGATAACTTTTCCAAAGTGAACATTTGTGGATGGTTTGATTGAAATTGATTAATTGGTGCTTGGTAGAGGGTATTTGCTGTGGGGAGATTACAATGGCCCTCGCAGCGAGCGAAGTTTGTGAGCCTAATTTTGATTTACCGAACACACTTCGCGAGCTATCTATCAGTGTGGGTAACCCGGAAGTGATAAGTGTCAGTCCTCCGGCTGCAAGAAAATAATTATGTATGAGACAAACGAAGAAAAGAAACATTGGAAACAGAAGAAATGAAGAGACAGGTACTGCGGCTGTATAGCTTTTACGTGCATCAAGGTGTTATGTCTGCTGTGCACAACCAAGGAAGATGATCTTTCATGAAACTACACTCCTGGAAATTGAAATAAGAACACCGTGAATTCATTGTCCCAGGAAGGGGAAACTTTATTGACACATTCCTGGGATCAGATACATCACATGATCACACTGACAGAACCACAGGCACATAGGCACATAGACACAGGCAACAGAGCATGCACAATGTCGGCACTAGTACAGTGTGTATCCACCTTTCGCAGCAATGCAGGCTGCTATTCTCCCATGGAGACGATCGTAGAGATGCTGGATGTAGTCCTGTGGAACGGCTTGCCATGCCATTTCCACCTGGCGCCTCAGTTGGACCAGCGTTCGTGCTGGACGTGCAGACCGCGTGAGACGACGCTTCATCCAGTCCCAAACATGCTCAATGGGGGACAGATCCGGAGATCTTGCTGGCCAGGGTAGTTGACTTACAGCTTCTAGAGCACGTTGTGTGGCACGGGATACATTCGAACGTGCATTGTCCTGTTGGAACAGCAAGTTCCCTTGCCGGTCTAGGAATGGTAGAACGATGGGTTCGATGACGGTTTGGATGTACCGTGCACTATTCAGTGTCCCCTCGACGATCACCAGAGGTGTACGGCCAGTGTAGGAGATCGCTCCCCACACCATGATGCCGGGTGTTGGCCCTGTGTGCCCCGGTCGTATGCAGTCCTGATTGTGGCGCTCACCTCCACGGCGCCAAACACGCATACGACCATCATTGGCACCAAGGCAGAAGCGACTCTCATCGCTGAAGACGACACGTCTCCATTCGTCCCTCCATTCACGCCTGTCGCGACACCACTGGAGGCAGGCTGCACGATGTTGGGGCGTGAGCGGAAGACGGCCTAACGGTGTGCGAGACCGTAGCCCAGCTTCATGGAGACGGTTGCGAATGCTCCTCACCGATACCCCAGGAGCAACAGTGTCCCTAATTTGCTGGGAAGTGGCGGTGCGGTCCCCTACGGCACTGCGTAGGATCGTACGGTCTTGGCGTGCATCCGTGCGTCGCTGCGGTCCGGTCCCAGGTCGACGGGCACGTGCACCTCCCGCCGACCACTGGCGACAACATCGATGTACTGTGGAGACCTCACGCCCCACGTGTTGAGCAATTCGGCGGTACGTCCACCCGGCCTCCCGCATGCCCACTATACGCCCTCGCTCAAAGTCCGTCAACTGCACATACGGTTCACGTCCACGCTGTCGCGGCATGCTACCAGTGTTAAACACTGCGATGGAGCTCCGTATGCCACGGCAAACTGGCTGACACTGACGGCGGCGGTGCACAAATGCTGCGCAGCTAGCGCCATTCGACGGCCAACACCGCGGTTCCTGGTGTGTCCGCTGTGCCGTGCGTGTGATCATTGCTTGTACAGCCCTCTCGCAGTGTCCGGAGCAAGTATGGTGGGTCTGACACACCGGTGTCAATGTGTTCTTTTTTCTATTTCCAGGAGTGTATTATCAAGGTCTACTCATTCGGGAACTTTCTTAAGCAGGAAAACCTTGAAAAACCTCTTAAGCCTGGACCCCCAGCCTACGGTACATAGAAGATAGGAAAGCCTACAGAAGAGAAAAAAAATAATTTTGAAATTGATCTCTAAAGGAAAGATAGAGATAGATCTAGTTGCATTGCTTAATGATACATCTGCTGAATATTTCTCTGAGCAATTGCTGACTATCGGTAGTGGTCGAGTACCTGTCGAAGAATCGAGCGGACTGATTTCATTTCCTCATCATTTCTGTAACTGTCTCGTCGAAAGACGAATTTATCAACAAAGTATTCCCAATCACCATTACTAACTACAAAAGTAACGAATGGTTGAGTGAGCGAGCAATTTTAGCTGCTAAGAATAAAGATGTAGATGACATAATTCAGAATGAGATCATTGATAAAATGCATTCATTCAAATCTATTGACTGTGTAACAAGTGAAGATGAAGCCACCAACTATCCAATTGAATTTCTAAACTCCTTGGATGTGCCTGGCTTACCCCGCACAATTTACGCCTAAATGTTGGCTCCATAGTAATCATGCTTCGAAACGTAAACCAACCAAAACCGTGCAACGGTACGCGTTTGACGGTAAGTAAATTGCTGAACAACATTATTTACGCGACGATACTCAAAAGAAAGGGTGAGGAAGTTCTCATTCCGAGGATCCCGCTGATCCCAACCGATATGCCGTTTCAGTTTAAAAGACTTCAATTTCCGATCCGTCTCGCATTCGCCATGACCATTAACAAAGCACAAGGCCAATCCTTGAAAGTTTGTGGTTTAAATCTGGAATATCCATGTTTCTCACACGATCAATTACAGTTATATGTGGCATGTTCACGGGTCAGAAGACCATCTGCGTTGTTTGTTCATGCGTCTGATAATAAAACATTAAATGTCGTGTATCACAAGGTACTTAATTGAAGAGTGGAAGCTATGCACCAAAAAACAAAGAAAAAGGAATCATTGAAATACTTAATTTTTTTATTTGTATTTCTTAATAAAAAATTAAACTTAACACGCAAAATCTGATTATTTATTGGCTTTAAGGCGGAACAGAATTCGCCGGGTAAAAGTACGTGGAATCGATTAACATTCCTTCAGTGCGGACGGTATTTGCTTCGTGACACATTACCCGTGTTAAAATGGACCGTTTACCAATTGCGGGAAAGGTCGATATGTTCATGTATGGCTATTGTGATCAAAATGCCCAACGGGCGTGTGCTACGTATGCTGCTCGGTATTTTCGACGACATCATCCAAGTGTCCGGGCCGTTCGCCGGATACTTACGTTATTTAAGGAAACAGGAAGTGTTCAGCCACATGTGAAACGTCAACCACGACGTGCAACAAACGATGATGCCCCAAGGTGTTTTAGCTGCTGTCGCGGATAATCCGCACATCAGTAGCAGACAAATTGGGCGAGAATCGGGAATCTCAAAAACTCCGGTGTTGAGAATGCTACATCAACATCGATTGCACCCGTACCATATTTCTATGCACTATGAATTGGACAGCGACGACTTTGAACGTCGTGTACAGTTCTGCCACTGGGCACAAGAGAAATTACGGGACGATGACAGATTTATGGTACGCGTTCTATTTTGAGACGAAGCGTCATTCACGAACAGCGGTAACGTAAACCGACATAATATATACTATTGGGCAACGGAAAACCCACGATGGGTGCGACAAGTGGAGCATCAGCGACCTTGGCGGGTTAATGTATGGTGCGACTTCATGGGAGGAAGGATAATTGGCCCCCATTTTATCGATGGTAATCTAAATGGTGCAATATATGGTGATTTCCTACTTAATGTTCAACCGATGTTACTACAAGATGTTTCACTGCATGACAGGATGGCGATGTATTTCCAACATGATGGATGTCCGTCACATAGCTCGCGTGAGGTTGAAGCGGTATTGAATAGCACATTTAATGACAGGTGGATTGGTCATCGAAGCACCATACCATGGCCCGCACGTTCATCGGATCTGACGTCTCCAGATATCTTTCTGTGGGGTAAGTTGAAGGATATTTGCTATCGTGATCCACCGACAACGCCTGACAACATGCGTCAGCGCATTGTCAGTGCATTGTCTGTGCATTGTCAGTGCATGTATGAACATTACGTTGACGAACTACTCGCTGTTGAGAGGAACGTCGTTACACGTATTGACAAATGCATTGAGGTTGACGGACATCATTTTGAGCATTTATTGCATTAATGTGGTATTCACAGGTGATCACACGGTAACAGCGTGCGTTCGTTACCTCCGATATCGAAGCGCTGTCCGCCTTCTTTCCTCCCGCAGGCGAGACTTTCAGCGGTTATTTTACGCTGATCACCATATTGCACCTACAACTAAACCTTGCAAAGTGCCATACATATCGTCAAATACGGAAAGTCTCTTACTCAGTTATACTGCTCTCCCGGTGAGGACATGAGCTTGAATATTGAGCTACAACAGGAACACGGTAGAATGAACTCCAAATGGTATAATTCAAGGGAAGAGTGTCACATACGTACATAAACGTGTACTAACGTGCACTCGTTTCCCCTCGGCACAATAGCGTTACTGTCCTGCTCTGAACCTGCTCTTTTGCTCGCTTGCTTTTCTGCGTACATCTCCATACTCGGTTATTACAAGAACACACATATTTCCACCATAATATTATACCATTGTCGCGGTACTTCTCGATATCAAGCACTAAGCAGCATTCGACCGATTGCTAGCGCAACATAATTCCAAGATACAGACCGGAAATTATTTCTCTACAAACCCCAAACTTTAGCGATGTGCAGCATTGATGTTTCCACTCTCGAATACCGATATCGGTGATGTAAATTTTTGGGGTGATTTGGAATCTGTTACAAGCCAACTAAGGACTTTCCGATGTCTAGAAAACAGGCAAACGTGTCTTCCACATGCTAGACGCACACACCACAATCGATCTCCTCTCAACTAAATAAAGGCGCGAAATGTTCAGAAGCAGTCAACCAAACAATTTACATGGGAGGGAATATCGACGGTCCAGCGCAAACACACCTCCATATACAATCTTCTCAAATTTCCACTCGATGACGAAACACGTCCAGCACATACTATGTATGAGTGCGCTATTCGGTCGTCAAGAGGACTGCAAAGTTAACCCACATACATTCCTACACTCCAACAGGCCTCTACATATGGCCGGCTGCTGCCGTTAACGGGAAACGTGAATCATTCCCACCACAGGTCATGCATACACGGAATCATCCTAGAAAACCGGTCACATATATGTTTTATCATTATACTTACAATTAAATGTCACGATCGCGTTCTAAATTGAATGGCATTCGACAACGAGTGAAGTATTGGAAATACATCCTGCTGTAGGCAGTGCCTCTGGAAATATAAATATCACTACCATTCTTATGACTTGACATACTCTGCTATCACAGTACTCCAAGTCAAATCCATACACTCCATAACGACTGGACATAGGCATTTCCCTCCCAAAAATTCATGCTTTATAAACCTGATGCGCAAGCATGAACTTATAACTCATCTCCTACTACTAGTAAGTATAATAATTCGTCAATAACTCAGTGTCTACTACACTAAATAACGCTGACAGAAAATCAGATCGGACGACAAAAAAAAAAAAAAAAAAAACTACTGTATGTTACTGCTACAAGCGGTCTCGGTTCTACAGGTGTGCACTAGTATCCACGTTAAAAGTTGTATACTTGCTTTATAAATCTATGTACGACATTAACTCTGAATGAGGTGGTATTTTGTCCAGACAAATACCGAGACGGTAATCGTAGAAATGTTGAAAGGTGGCTACACTGAGTCACAGCGCCAGAGATTGCGCCAAAGAGTATTATTCAGCCGCTTCCACTGGCAGTTACTGCTGAGAAGTTGCTGTGGGCAGTTGTAGTTCTGAGGTAGGCGTGATCAGTGTTTGTTGAGACGATGTCGATAGAGTACTAGTTGTGAGCATGTCGTGTGCAGTTGTTTTGGCAAGACACCATATGTTGTTCGATTGGGGATGTTGTAATGATCAGAGTGTATTTTTTTCGTCAATATATATGAAGGTAAAGAAAATTTTTTATTTTTAATGTCCTATGTAACAATGCCTCTTGGTCACAGGATCAGTCAACAAACCATCTGGCTCGTGTTTTTGTATTAGACTGTAATTCTGGTTTCTGTATGCAATTATAGTCTTCCTGGTTTTTGTTAATTACTTTAGTGTAAAAGGGTGTTTAAAATATATTGTTTTATCATGGAAGAACCGTGCCAGATGTGTACGTTGAATCACACTTCCACACACAGAACAGTTACACTTGTGCTTTGTTGTTTCGTAGCTCTTATAGTTACAGGGGACTTAATTAATTAACTGTGTTAAATGAAATTTCCTTTCATTCTTTGTTATTCTGTGCAGTCAGATTGCGTACTAATATTATTCAGGGCCAACCGGTTACGAGACTGCGTAATCGGACAAACAGCGAATAAAAAATTAAAATTATTAGCATTCTATTTAATTAAGCCCCCATGCAATGTGTTTTATCAGGCCAGCACATAACCCACTATGCAACTTCGTGATAAAATCGGTGAATTTTAAAATTTGGCCTAATAACGCGGTTTATGACCGGTATTTGCAACTCACTCACACCGCTAGATATTTTTCCAGTATGTGTAACGTATTCTGTCTCGATACCATGTCAGAGGATCGGTTATATGTCCACTGAGTTAAAGGCGATGATTGATTGAGAAGGATCACAAACAGTAGTAAATCGTGTGCTTATTGATGTCGCCGAGCGGTTCTAGGCGCTACAGTCTGGAACCGCGCGACCGCTACGGTCGCACGTTCGAATCATGCCTCGGGCATGGATGTGTGTGATGTCCTTAGGTTAGTTAGGTTTAAGTAGTTCTAAGTTCTAGGGACTGATGACCTAAAGATGACCTCAACAGTTAAGTCCCATAGTGCTCAGAGCCATTTAATCTTCTTTTTGAGGTCGTAAGAAATGTACACTAGCTTTTCACACCTCTGGTGTTACGCTATGATGTCTGATTTGGAATCAGGTCCTTCCATTCAGCCACATACCTGCGCTGGATCACAGGCACAAGTGAACCATATTTCCGAAACGAGTCACCTTTCTCGAACCTATCTGCTACAGTAAAAATCCAACATGGTCTTACTCAGTCCCTACACATCTTACAACTGCTTCCATTTCTATAGCTTTGCGCATGTGATCGTTCTATTGTAAGTCGGAACTGAGCTGGAGTCGGACAAAGCCATATCCACCACCTTCTGCAACCCGTCTAGAAAGAAAGCGAACCGAGTTAGTGCGACAGTGCCGTGTTTTGACCATCTTCGGCGGATATGCTCGCATTGTGGTACGTTTCCAAACTACGTACAAGTACTACAGATCGTTAGGTGCCCTGGGACGAGTGAATTCGATGTTAGTTTCGTAGACAGGTTCTGTTAGGGCAAGAATTTGCGTACATACAAGGTGAGACATGAAGAAAGCGAGGGTATACTATTTCTGGGGCAGTATAGAATTGCAGAGAGGTGGAGTTGGCTGTTATTTTTTACAAAGCCATGTGACAAGAATAAGATTGAGAACATTTTAAATGGCGAGTCGCGACGCAGACGTTTCGTGGGAACGCACAGCTGAACACAGGTTTTATGTTCCATTAGGAGAAACTTCCACATGTGTTGGGCATCGGGTCGGGACTGTGACGGAGTATGTGGCGCGCGGCCCTAAGTAGAGGTCTGTAAGTGCTTTGACAGCTGATGGCCGCGTCGACCGTACGTGCGATCGCGTCATCATCGGTGTCTAGCGGATAGGACATCCTCAGGTATTACGTATGAACGCGGGTGCCGGCAACTCATGTTGCGGAAGCCGAGCAGGGGCTGTGAGCGGTCTGACATCTGACTGATGCGTCACTTATCGCTACCTCCTGTGTCCTCTACTGGACAGAGGTCAGTGTACTGTGTGCTTGCGCACATCGATTGCATTATTTCGCGAGCGGCTCTGTAGGTCCTGCTATGCGCTATTTGGACAGTTTACGAGTACTGAGCGTGTGTACACATCAGTGTGAAGAATTATTTAGGAGTGGTTTGCTATTGTGTACTGAAATTACGAGTTGGCTGCGTGTCTGTGGGCTGTGTAACATGGCCCCAGGCGCATCAGGGTGGGTCTTTTGTATCAGTGTGATAGATACACTCTATCGTTAAATAAGTTGTTTGAAAATAAATAGAGTGCACTCCATCCTCACTCTCCCCTGCAGCCCAGAGCAGACTGAGTCGTTTTCCCGCCATTTTCCCTCACCATCTTGGCTCACATCACGAAAAAGACGAGAGCGTCTTCGGCTGGTGGTATTGAGCATTAGACCTCGTGGAGAACACACAGTTTGCCGCCATCATGGATAACTGTACTTGCGTCATCAGCTTGTGTCACGGTGGCGTCCTCAGGCGGTGACGAAATGTACTAAGCCAGTTGGAATCTGGAGCTCGTGGTGAAACCACTAGGTGGCGGCACCTTACATTACGGTACTTGCATCATCACCTGATGTCACTACAGCATCCTCTAGTGGCATGGATGTGAACTAAGTCAGTTGGGTTCTGGACTCAGTGGCGAATACACTTGGTGGTGGTGCTGCTTCTAATTCCTTAAATAAAGGCTGGTGTAGGATTTCGACAGTTGACGATTAGCAAGCAGAGTCTTTTAGATGGATTATTATTTTGAAAATTTACGAGTGGTTTGGCTATGTGCACGCAAATTTATTGCATAATTTACGAGTGCTTCGCATGTCTATAGGTTGTTCAATGTGTTCTTTTGAAGGTTTACAATTAGCAAGTGTGTGTGTATGGCGTTATAGATGAATTATGTAAGAGTGGTTTGCAGGTCTGTATGATGTGGGGCACGTCTGAGCGTGTGTTATATACTCCATCCGTAAATAAATTGCCCCCAAATGAAGAAAGTACGCTCCTTCCTCTCTCGGTCACCCTAATGTGGACAGAGTCTTTTTACCAGAAACCCCTAGGGAGAGGTTGCGCCCTGGAGGCTTAGGTGAGCTTTGTTTGCAACAATTTTCTTAGGTTGATAGCAAAAGTCGAAGTGATCTTTCTTTACTACCGGAATTCGAACTATGCGTCGGTTCCTAGAAAGAGGCGGCGGTCTGGACCACGAAAAGTAGTTGAACCTAGGTAGTTGAAAGTATTGTGAACACATTTTCTCACCTATATGAAGTCGAATCACGTGGCCAATAGGAATGCAGGGGATGGGGGAGGTACTAGTTCATGAATGAACACCACGCTGGTAGTGGGAAAATGTGGAACTTCTCATTTGATCGTAGAATATTGAAATTGTAAATTGAATTATTGAATATGATTAAAATTTAATTGGAATTAATTACTTAGGGAATCTTGAATAATGGTACATGCATCATCACCCGACTTCACGGAGGCGCCCTCTGGTGGCACCGATATCAACTAAGGTAGTTGGAGTCCAGACCCAGTGATGAACACACATGTTTGAAACTGGTTAAATAATAAATACATTTTTTCCATCATTTTTTTTTTTTTTTTTTTTTTTTTTGCTTAGTAGAGATAGCTGGGGAGCGACACATTATCATGTTGGAATTTGAAATTCACGCCATTTTTCTGGGGGAGGGGGGCGTGGCACTTTCCCGCCAAAATCCGTGATCTTGAATGACGTCACGGCCGCCATCTTGAATGACGGTATTTTGTCCTAAAATCAGCCTTGTTCCAATACTTATGATAAGAATACACACATGAATAAATGAAAGATTGCAGTTAAATAAAATCTGCAGGTACTGTCTTAACCACCTTTTATGATGAATACGCTAGCAGAAGTACTTTTGAGAATGTGGTATATTTCTAGAAAACAATTATTGGTGTCGACGGACCAGCAATAAAATAAAATATAAGTTGAATAACAGGGAAACAATAGATTCCTACTGCACATAATTAGTTAAGAACAGCAACATAGCTCGCGAAATATTCACTTCTAAATGCACATTACGTCTGTACCGTAGAAGCCATGGAAATCTCACAAGTGCTTCTATGTGCTGCGACCACACGCAGACTGCTCCACACTACATGTCCTTCCGCCGACTCCCCGTGTCCTGTCCCATACTGTCCAGAACTGCCACCTGTCCTCTCTCGATACAATCCTCCTTCCCCACTTCCATTCAGGCTCACCATTAACGGGTGCTGTGATCGGTTAGAGCGCTCCCTCCATGCCTCCGAGCCAACATACACTCACAAACATATTTAAGCACACATGAAATACTAGATTTACATTTAAATACTTAAAATGAAATAAATATTCCTACAGCTGGACCATAAACACGCTCTAACACATATTATTAGATACTTCAACAAATTAAATAAACATATATCAAAGCAATATATCAGATAGTATATATCAGATATAAACAAAGACATAGACGAATAAATATATTTATAAGCATGCTGCTACCGTTTATTCGTGTAACTGTGGAGTACTTATGGCCTGACGCGATCGATAGTAATCGGCCACTGAACTCCAAAAACGCATGTACTATTTAAGTTACATGCCTGTAATTCGTACCAATTTAGGTTTACACTAATAGCCTTCTAAAGACACGTAGATCGACAAAATCGGATGGACCGTTTAGATTTTGGAAATACGCCCGTGCGTTTTACTTGTGTAATTTATCGTCAGACACTAAATTTTAAACTAATAGAGATAATGAAAACCTGATTACACCATCAGAATCGTTGTGCAAATAATAGTAATGTACATGTTATTTTTGAGGTATCGTGATTCATCTGGCTACTATTAATTTCTATACTACCTGTGAAATGTGTGCGACTAAGGTTTCACGAAGTCCGCCATCGTCGGCCCTCCCGGCGCACAGCGTCACCGAGGAGTTCGCAGCCACGTGCTCGGTGGACCACGTGCTCCGGCCGGTGTGAAGCTGCCGCGCGGCCCCAGCGGTGGCCGCCAACCCTCAACTCAGAATATTTCCAGGGCGCCACAGCTCGCCCCTTACCTCACAAGGTTCCACCTACACTAAGTTTAATAGTGTCGTTTTCCCTCCTCAAACGGAAATTCATAGCATTTGTTTTCTTCGTGTTCAATGTCATGTTAGTACTTATTGACCATTGTAAACTTCCTGCAGTGTTGCATTTGCTGTCTGTGCAAGGTTCAAATGGCTCTGAGCACTATGGGACTTAACATCTCAGGTCATCAGTCTCTGTGCAAGGACTTGTCTTGTTTTCTCAGTGAATATAATACTGCTGACGTCAGCAAAGAAAATTTTTTCCCATGACAAACAGTGACATTTCCACTAGTGTTAATCAGGACCTGTATTGGTTCTAAAATGATACCCTGAAGAATTCCTATATTAATATATTTTGGCTCTGATACGGGGTTTACTGGAGATTAGACTTATCTGAGGAATGTGTTATCTCTGCATTTTGTACCCTACGTGCCAGGTATGACTGCAACCAGTCATTAGCCACTCCTCCTATTCCTAACGCTTCTAGCTTATTTATTAGATTCTTACAGTCAGTAGTATTAAAAGCATTAGAAAAACCAAAAATATGCATGTGATACTCATCTTTTTCAAGAGTATCAGTTATTTTTGTGATTATGCTAAGGCTACTTGATTACTATATATTCTGTACTTCTACCACTCTGGTAATTAAACTTTGATTCACTTACTAATGGACGGATGGAGATGTTTGTATGTGTGCATGACAATCTGTACAAATGGTTCAAATGGCTCTGAGCACTATGGGACTTAACATCTGTGGTCATCAGTCCCCTAGAACTTAGAACTACTTAAACCTAACTAACCTAAGGACATCACACACATCCATGTCCGAGGCAGGATTCGAACCTGCGACCGTAGCAGTCGCGCGGTTCCGGACTGAGCGCCTTATCCGAGAGGCCACCGCGGCCGGCTAACAACCTGTATTCGCGTGGGTGCTGGAGACCTTGTTGAGAGGAGTGTCAGCAAAATACACAAAAACGGAAAGATAAAACAGTTTTGTAAGTACTGTTACCTCTGTTTTACCTGCTACGTGCGTACCCACACAGAAGCTCAAAATAAAATGTATTTAATTAAGTAACTCATTAATTTGTCTTTCATAATTGATTCTATTATTTTCAAGAATGGTAAAAACAGGGAGTTAGGCCAATAATTTTTTGTCTTCTGTGACACCTCACTTTAGCAGAGGAAAAACTCTTGCCTATTTCAAATTCTCCAAACATTTCAGTGGTGTGAAGGATTCGCTTATTACATTCGTTATAGCAACTTGTATGTATTGAAAGAATGCATAGGGTATACATCGGTACTTCATTTAAGGCTAGTAACTATTTTTCAGTTTTTTTTACACTTTTACTGACTTCGAGCTCTGTGGTTTGTATTAATATCACTGTACTTAGTCCATCACTATTTGCAGGTGTTTTGCGGAATTTTTGATGCAACTTTTCTGCAATACTTGCAAAATTATCATTTACATAGTTTGCTACGTGGTAGACCATTTATATTTTATTCCCCTCCCTTATCAGTACGTTGTTACGCCTTTGGTTGTCTCTCCCTGTTTCTTTTTTTATGACATCCACCATGGCTTTACTGTAAAAACTCATTAAATAAGATAATATACGACGCAAAGAATAAAACTATCACCACATTAAAATAAACCTTTTTGTACCTATTATAGGAATTTAAGAACTATGGCTCATTATGACTCGTTTTCACGGAACTGAGGTATAATGGCTTGGAAAGACTACTTAAGATCTGGTATTACCCATGTGTTTTTGTGAGTGATCAACTCTGAAGATAAATTTCGAAAAGTACCCACATCAGTATCAAAGTTTAATAATGTTGAGAAATTAGAGAATTTCATGTTTACCTTGGTTTCTATATACACTTCATCCGATATTCGGTTTGCTAGTTATTTTGGTAAGCCCTGTATTTTGATTTCTTTTGTAAGCTTGTAGTTCAGGGAATTCTTCCATACATAATTTTACTGTTAGTCTCTCAGACCATTTCTCCCAAACAATAATATCTTTTACAGCTACATCCCACATTTTTCTCTCAATATTGCCGCCACCTGCTCAGTTACTTATGAGGTCATTGTAGTTAACTTTGTTCCAATATTGACCAGGAGGGACACGACGAAACACTGAAGGTTATTTAATGAGTTATTTAAGAGGGGGCCACTAGTTCCTTTTGAGATGTTTGTATTTATGTTTCCATCTCTACACAAAATTATATTGATTTTTGTACTTGTGATTATCAAGAAATTCTGTTAATTTATTGATTAAAGTGTCCACACTACCACTGGGAGATTGATAGACACACAAAGCGAGTAATTTGTTGGCGTTGTGAATCCCTGTTCATTCAATAGCTGACTGTTCCAATAAAGGTATATAGTATTGGAAACATACTTTGAAATGTGTTCCTATTACGATGTAAATGCGTGATCCTCTTCCCTTTGAAGAAGCCTTAAATGAGAGTCTGCCCTTTCATACAGTGGTAATACTATTTGATGGACTTATGGGTCTCTACAGACTGCTACTGCTCAGTTCAAAGACTGGAGGTCTATTGATTGCACGTTTTCTTGAAGGATTGTTATATCTGTAAAATGTACCATGCAGTTTTTAGAGGTTTCTTTTTCTGTATGAGATTTGGTATGTTACAATCTATCTGGTGAGTGATTGTCTCCAGCAGTTTTCAAACTTCTGAAACACACTTTAGGCAGGGGAACCTACTGTCTGGATTTATCCTAAAAAGATATAACTGTTCTACCTTCTACACAGACTTTGACCATGTGTGGCCTGAGATCGACTCCCTTTGCTTTCATGAATCAGTGCACCAATCTTCCCTTCACATTCCGGTTTAGGTGTATGCCATGCGTAGTGAAACGCCGCCTGTAGACAGACACTATGCACAACAGACAGAACGCGGACAGTGGGCTGGAGTCGGTGCCGCCTCCGTCCCCACGCAGCCCACTTCACAGTTCCAGTAAGGTGCTCATATGACGCTCGTACTCTTTTGAAAAAATCGTTACGTAGCGACCCTAAGTGCCCTACCACTTAGCACCACATCTGGTTTGATAATACTGGTGACCTGGTATGCTGCCCCTAAATTATCCTCTAATATTCCGACAGAGGTGTTTGTAGCATCTGATTTCTGTTTTCTATCGTTTGTAAACGTATTTCCATACAGAAGTGACTCCAAAATTTTCTTTAGGCTTCGTAATGTATATTGAACAGTACGATGGAGAACAGCTCATATGAACTAATCAAGAATATGCTGCTTGAAAACTGGAATTTCTCTCCAAAATAGCTCAGAGAAAACTAAGAATATGTTTACCTTTACTGTGAAGTTTTGTATTTATATAGAAAAATTACAAAACTACAATTATCGAGGAGCTCTGAATGTCAATGCTGTACGAGTATTTAAGGTACTAAAGAGATGCGTTATGCTCACACCCCAAAGTTAAATTAAATACTGTCGTGAGTTTACCATGGCTTAAAGGGAAAAATAAGGTATGCCCATTTTCATTTAGAGAACTACTATAGGGTGCAGCTCAGTTCCTGGGAAATCATGATTTGCGTAAACCGCACGTAAACGCCTCCAATTTATGACGACTGTCGTACATACTGTAGGTACCATTTATCAGGTACCGTTTTTGTGTTTCCGACAGGGCGACTTTTTGGAGACGTCTGAAATTTGTTTTGCTATTAACTGATTGTCTATGCAGATATAGAGGGTGTTCGAAAGAAAATTCCACTTACAGAGGGGAGTCATTAGATAATATTTTGAATAGGAACAAGTCGGGAACGTCATCCAACGACACTAAAGAGCGTCAAAGCTATAGACGCCTACGCCTGTAAATGTATGTATATAAGTGGTGATTCCGTGATGATGTTACAAACTTTCTAGGACGATGATGAAGGAAAGTTGTATCAATCTGACGTGAGGGTCCCTGTACCGGAAACGAACGAGCCGAAAATTATAGGCGAAAACCGTTCTGATACATGTACTGGTACTGTTGTTGCTTACACTTTAGAGTAGGCTACCTTCAGGGTTGGTAGTATGGACAAAAAGAAGAAAAAATTTCCAGTAAACGCGGACTCTCAAATACATATCTCAGGAGCTATGAGAACTTTTTCATCTTCGCTACTTTGAAACATCTCTACAGCTCTTAAGATATGCATGTTAGAAAGTGTTATGTAAACATTGGCTTTGTTTTTATGCCATACTACCACTTCTGAAAGTTGCCCATCATACAATCTTAGCAGCAACAGCATAGGGACATGTACTCAATTGTCAGAAGTATCAGAACGGTTTTCGCTTATAGCTTTCGACTCGTTGAGTTTACCGCAAATTGATACATTTATCTTTCTCCATCATCCTAGTAAGTTTGTATTATCATCACGGGATCAACCGGTATATACACACATTTACAGGCTCCGGCACCTGTAACTTCGACACTCTACAACACAGTTGCATAACGTTTCCAGAAATGGGCTCCTATCCACAATATTGTATAATCACTCCACTCTACAAGACCAAGATGTTTGGTTTACCATTCTTCACGCGTGATGAACTCAGGGTATTCGGAAACTTCCATTACACATTATATGAACCTTGTGGGTTTACCTTTTAAGTTAAATATTGAAACCGAGATTATAGTGCTAGCCTGGGTTTTGGATTTTCGCGAAATGTGCGAGACACAGCGCCGTGCAACAGCTGACAGCACATATCTGTGAGAATCGATTATGAAGACTGGGCTGATGATGTTCGCTAGAACGAAACCGGTTGTGACGCAATAACATCCGTTGAATATAGCTGCTGTGGCTTCTGTTAACTTTAGCATCTGAACTGCCTGATCGATAAACTACCGCTACTACTACCATTTGTGTTTGTGCACGGCTCTGTGAGAAGCCAGCAGAGAGCCAAAGTTCTCACTGAATCTGCATAGAAGCTACTACTCCCCTTGAGAATGCGATCTACAGATGGAAACAAACCGTCTGGGCAGGGGGGGGGGGGGGGGGGGAGGCAAAGGTGGGAAGTGAGACTTTTGCGGAGAGACGTTTCGAACAGTTTGGCTGTGAGCTGGTGAACTGAACAACTATGAATGCGAAATCCACGGTTGTAGTGGCACGTTTATCTGTAGCTTACCCCCCTGGTCGAGGTTAGGCTGAAGATGCAATGTTTTTGTGAGGTGGCAAAGCCAACGAATTTAAAAGCAATGTGATTGTGCAGACCGGCTGGTCTGTAGCTTAGCCGAATATGCAGATTTGGTAGGTAGTTGACAGTTTGGTTGTGAATTGGCAAAGTCAATACGGAAGCAAAAAATCACCAGAAGTGCGACGAGCTCCATGAAAATGTCAACATAGTCCATCTCCACTGTATTGCCGCTGGCAGAGGAGTGCAACCTGTCGATATTTGGGTCGAGACAACAAGCACGTAAAATTATTAAGAGTCGGGCTAGGCTAACTGGCCATAACGTGCCGGTGCAATGCGAATGCTCGACACAGGTTAGGTGGTGACTCCAAGATTGGAGTTTGATGTTGGCAATTACGTGATTAGTAGTGGTGTATATACACAAGAAGTGTACTGCTATCTCGTATGCTACAAAATCAGGAGTTATTCGTATTCAGTCACAGCCCAGCTGTACCAGCAGGACACAGAGGCTACGCCAGATGAGACGATGACACGGACCCGTCAGCCTCAGCCACTTAGCCCAGGCTAAATGCTTTTTGCCGTAAGTCTGCCCACCGGACTCGGTGCCACAGTGCAGTGCGCCTGCCGTTCCGCTCCAGCGGCAGCCGGACTCCTTGCCAGGAGGCAGTTGGTCGAAGCCTGGTCACGGCACTCGCTCTGTGACAGTGTGGTGGGCGCACTTCTCGCCGTCCACCTCAGCCACCTGGCTGTGGCGTCTCACTGGTGAGTGGCTGCCTCTGCACTGTGCGAGTGAGCACCTCTGACGTCAGTGCTGTGGTTCATTCAGTACAGCGCGGAGTGCGTGTGTCAGCGGGTTGCAGCCCGCCGGCCCATCCACGTGGGGTGTCCTCGTGAGCGCCTGCGTACCGTGACGCAGAACCATTGTTGGAAATAAAGTGTTATTTCTAACAGCCGCTTCTTCCTGGGCCTCGAGAGCCTGACATCGTCTAACCCCTCGGCTACACGGCCTCCTGACAACACAGCCACCTGAAGCTTCACTCAGGACTGGCTATACCATACAAGTGACACTCTGCACAACAGACGAAAACACGAAATGTGTTTATTCGGGAAATTAATTTTTCTGCGCTGTAATAGCCAGGAATATTTTAATAAGTGTCGCAATTCCGGCCATGCGAGTTTGCATTTTACATGAGACGCAATGTCTGCCAGAGACGGAGGAATGAGCCTCCAGTGCAACGCTCGATATGGTGCTTGCGTCGTACAGGAAACTTATAGTATTTCGAAGTTTAAATTGTAACTTATTGCGTTGTAGTTAGGAATATGAACAGTTGTTGGTACTCAACAGAACAATAAAATAATAAGAGTGAATTATTTCCAGAGAATAAGTTTATTGACTCATTTTTACGCTGCTGGAGATGATTTCTGTAGTGGGGGACGCACAATAAATGGTATTCACTAACTGAAGGCAGAGTCCGACAGGAGATGATATGTGCGTATTACGTCGAAATCAAAGACGTTCCTAGAATTCTCCTTCGCGGCCCTTTTCCTGCCTTCTTCTCAGGTATATTCCTTTCTACGTTTCGTTACTTCGAATTTCTTCTTCCATCGATTAGGCTTCCGTGTACTTTGCGCTAAGCTTCCAAAGGCCTGACGTACAAGAGGAAGGATACATTTTAAACTGGTGCTTTTCAGTGATGCCACCAGTAAAGGAAATCCTTGCGTAGCCCAGCAGCACAATATTCTTGGTTGGGGAGCTCCATTCAAGTAGAGGGAGGCAAGCTACAGTTATAACGAGCGCACCCCCGTCAAGTGGCTTTTTGATTTACGTCCCGTTGTGCGGCCCTCCCCCAACACAAGTGCCCGCACTGGGGACGCGCGCCTCAGCCAACAGTAGCATGTTCTGCGCGCACCGCGTCGTAAATAAATTTCCTTGGCATTTGAAGTTGGCGTGGCTTCAGTATGTGCTGTTAGGGTTGTGCTAAAAACAAACACACACACACACACACACACACACACACACACACACACACACACACACACACACAGAGAGAGAGAGAGAGAGAGAGAGAGAGAGAGAGAGAGAGAAATCTGCAGCACGGACACGTTTACAACGAACACAACAAAGCTCTCCCAGCGACGGTAAGCAGCGAGCCAATTAAATCATGTCTCGCAACAATGCGTTGCATGATACCACCAGTTACAGAGATTTATATTTTCTCACTGGAAAATTTCTGTCAAACTGACGTTTTCTTATGAAGAACGTCATTGTTGCCTTTCGCAGTCCGAACACTGGCTCTACTGTTTAACAAGAGCATTCCCTCACACGCAGAACCTAAATTATATACAGCGTTTAAGTAAGTCGTGTGTGAAGAAATCAACAGCAACTACCTTATCAGGTATTAGATTTTATTGATTACTTGATATTTTTTTATTGTTAACGAGCTTTGCTGATACCTGAGCTGACTTCAAAGGAAAGAGATCAGCAGGTGCAGTACAGCAGCAGTACTTAGATTCTTCACGGTGAGTCCTTGTGTTAATATTATACTTACACCTGTGCGTAGGACTGCACCCGTTGCACAAGGTGTGATTGGAACTGACCACTGTTCAGAAACAGTTGCAAGCTGTGTGGCGAAGCTGCGTGGCTTCAGGGTGCTACGGTGAGGCGCGTCGGCTTTGCAGCGCCTGCCACGACGACTATGGCAACTCCAATGTCTCTAGCAATGCGCGAGACCTGGAATGACACAGATACGTGACACCTGAGTCATTAATGTACAGAAGGTGAGTGTCGCTACTGGCCACACGGGTGTGCGAGAACTAGCTTGCACCCTAACGAGACCTCAAAACGACGTAGTCCAGCGTTCGCGAGGTATCTCGATTATCGATTGGCGACTACAAATCGAGCTGACATAAAACTGGCTTAGTGCTGTAGAGTTCTGTGTGTGTAGCTGCAGCATATCGGAAACTTTTCTTTTTGGAGAATATAGCTACTGACCGTGTCCTAGATCGGAAAGTAGACGTCTTCGGCAAACTGATGAGGCTGTTACTGAAGAGGGTATATCTTGGTATCGAGAACGACATCCATGGATTTTGCGATACGGAAGAGATCAGTCAACTTCTGAGTAAGGTAAGCGTCCATGGCGACGCCTGCTCAATAAGAAGAAGCGCGTATTACTGCCAGTCTCCTTGAGCTGATGTTAAACGTAACTGAAAATGTTCCTGAATTTGTATTTTTTTTAATCTGTAGCCTAAAAACATAGTTGTTACGTAGATTTATTGCATTTATCTCCAGTAGCAGCACCTCCTTCAGCGACAGCCTCATCAGTTTCTCGAACGCGTCTACTTCCCGGTCTGGAACAAGGACAGTAACCCATATTAGAAGAATTCCCCAAAATTAAATCACGTGATATCCTGCAGTTGCAGACACACACAACTCTACAGCCCTAAGCATACGACTCCCCCGGCAGTTTTACGTCAGCCCGATTTGCAGCCGCCGACCGGTATATCGTCATACTTCGCGAACGCCGGACTTAGTCATTGTGACCTCACCTATCTCGTTTGGGTGCAAGTAAGCTTTCCCCAGCGTTGTCCTTTCAGTCGCAGAGAGTGGACCGCTGCTGCTGAGTGCGCCCTGCACTGCTGGAGGCTGAAGATTGTGACAGCCCTGTGGAGCGCGTTCGCCTAGCAGAACCGTCGTGTTGCTGTTATAACAACGATAAGCAATAGTATACCAGGTCGACGCTGCGCACACCACTACCGGCAAGAGCAGTCGCAGATGCAGCGGGAAAGGGAGGACGTCTGAACTGTGGGCAGACTGCTGAGGGACATCAACCGAGCGACAGAATGTCCAGATGATCGACCAACTATTGCCTGGCCACAGGAGAACCTCAGAGGACGCTCGGAGTAACTCTTCTGAGTGTGGCATCCCCAGCGAGGATGACTTCTCCAATCATCCGCACTGAAGATGACCGCAACGGACGAATGATCCCAGCGTCACTGACCAGGACAACAGTAGTCTAGCAGAACCGTTTCCGCTCTTCTACATCCAATATATGGGTGAAGGCTGGTTGGAGTTCCTAGCTCTCTCGAAGTCACCACAGAGTACGATATCAGCATCGAGTGCCTTAATAACATCATATTGCAGGTGTTAATGGATTGTTTGTCAGGCTGTGAGACCCTTCGAGCATCTTCTCGACAAATACATCGTCCCAGCACCGGAGAAGACAGTTTAGAAGGTGAATACGACGACAGCTAAGTTGCTCCTTGGGATAATGCCTTGGATGTATAATGAAGGAACGGTCTGCAGGGGACTACAACATGCTGCATTCGGCGATGTTTCTGTCAAGGTGTGTAACCGAGTAAAGGACAAGAAACGTCAGCTGGTTTTCCAAAGTGTGGATACAGCTGACAACCGGTGCCGAAGGAAGGAAGCTGGCGATGTCTGTGAGCTTAAAACGCTTGTAGGCCTTAATGTGCAGCTGGAGTCTCTTCCAAAAAAATGGCTCTGAGCACTATGGGACTTAACTGCTGAGCCCATCAGTCGCCTAGAACTTAGAACTAATTAAACCTAACTAACCTAAGGACAACACATACATCCATGCCCGATGCAGGATTCGAACCTGCGACCGTAGCGGTCGCGCGGTTCCAGATTGTAGCGCCTTGAACCGCTCGACCGCCCCGGCCGGCTGAGACTCTTCCAGCGGGACTCGACACACAGGAGCGGGCAACAGGGAAGGAAACTGGCGAAGCAACGTCGACGCCGAAACCCGCTCCAGGGTGGCGGCTGGCTCCATTCCACTGCGCGAGCCTAACGAATAGCAGATGTCGGAGAAAGGTGCAACCGAGAGACCGGCTGCATATACGCAAGAGAAGAAGACGCCATCAACTTCATTGCAGCACACGAAAGCAGAAAAACAAACACCGCAGAAACAAGCAAAAGAGTCGGTGGCGCAAACAGAAGAACCTTCGCCCCAACCCGTACTGACGGACCAATGTGCACAAACCAGCGAAATAGGAGGGAAGGGAGGACAACAAATGACCCCCGAAAAAACGTGCAGGTGACGAAAATAAATGACGATATCGTCAAGCATGGATCGATGCCGGAAGGCCGAATTGTAGTACATGGACCTACGTGGTAGAAACCGGGCAAGTGAAGTGATAATATCAACAACAGTTCCAGCCACGGTTTTGTTGGACGTTCCCCTGTCCGTAAAGCGAACGTCAGGGATACAACCCCCTCTCCAGACCTGCAGAGATCAAATGGAAACTCCACAGTTCGACAAGGTTAGTGAAAGAAAGAAACCCAACATAATTCCACCGCATTATTAGGAACAAATACCGATTAGTAACTGAAAAATAACAACAATATGATCGCTGTAGATCAAAAAGGTAGTATCTTCCGACTAACGGCACTGATTAGTGCTTCTACATGAGTGATATTTTTTTATTGATTTTAAGATTGTTCTTTCTAAAACAAAAAACAAAAAAAGAAGGTAAGGTGAGGATGGCAAAAATAAGTGAAGTGTTGTATTATTCTGTCATGGCTATTACTTCAGAAATAATAATTTACCCCAATGTGAGACAAGAAGGACAATGCCTTCACGGAAAAGTGTTTGTGGTTGTCCACTGAACCGTGATTGCACCGAGGAATGCTCCTCTTCGTGCAAAGCAAATCGGTGGCCACGAATGTCTTTCCTGAGGGCTCCAGAAATACAGAAATCGCACTGGGAGAGCTCGTGACTTTGTAAAGGATCTGTAAGGACTTCCGAGCGAAACTTCTGCAACGTAGTCGAAGTAATCTTGCGAAATAATCTTGGCAACATGTGGGAGGGCATTGTCCTGAAATAAAGTAAGCAGGAAACATTCCTGGGTGTTTGGAGGTTGTGGTGCACAGCAGTACGTACACACTTAGCAAAAGGTATTCACAATTATCGTGATTACTCTCGACATAATAAACAGTTCACTAATTTTTTCTAACTGCCTTATTTTCATTTGACTGCCCCTAAGATATACAACATCTAAAGCTTTAGCATGTTCTGTGGCTTTTGACTTTGAGGTAGCTGGTTGGATTCAGGTTGGAAAAGAAACTCTTAACCCAGTATTCCGCAAGCCAGGGCATGAGAAGTAATGATGATGATGATGATGATGATGATGATGGCATGTGACGAGGGCCTCCCGTCGGGTAGACCGCTCGCCTGGTGCAAGTCTTTCGATTTGACGCCACTTCGGCGACTTGCGCGTCGATGGGGATGAAATGATGATGATTAGGAAAACACAACACCTAGTTCCTGAGCGGAGAAAATCTCCGACCCAGCCGGGAATAGAACCCAGGCCCTTAGGATTGACAGAGTGTCGCGCTGACCACTTCTTTTTTTATTGCATTTTGTTCCACATTGTTCGTTGAATTTCTTCGTGGCGGGCATCCGACGACACCCGTTCAGGTGGTTCGTTGATCCATTCACTCAGTTTTTTATTACAGGGAGTAGCTAAACCGTCTGACCGAACACGCTGAGCTACCGTGCCGGTGGCCACTCAGCTACTGGGGTCGGACAAGTAACGATGTACACCAATGTAATTAGTTAAATTATGAACCTGCCCTCATTGTCTACAGGAGTGACGCAATCCGACGATGTTGATGTTGATGGTGATGATGTCGATGTCGATGCGTACATCGAGTGGGAACTTTGAGTTTTAATGCTCTTTTTGGTACCATTAGAGAAGATTATGCTATGTGTCAGGACAGTGTTTCACACTCTCAATTCACTAATTTCCATACATTAGAAGCAGAACACCACATTAGACAAACATTATTACGGTCACCTAAGGTAAAGAGACGCCGTGTGGATAAGAGCACTGCCGGCCGGTGTGGCCGAGCGGTTCTAGGAGCTACAGTCTGGAACCGCGCGACCGCTACGGCCGCAGGTTCGAATCCTGCTTCGGGCATGGATGTGTGTATCTTTATGTTAGTTACGTTTAAGTAGTTCTAAGTTTTAGGGGACTGATGGGCTCAGCAGTTAAGTGCCATAGTGCTCAGAGCCATTTTGATAGGGGCCACTGATAGTTGAGGAAGAAAAATGATTCCATATAGGCGACTGAACATTCAACTCAGTGACTCGCACCTAACAGTGTCACATCAGTCTTTCATTTTTGGCATTACAATGTGATTCCCTCTTTCTCTAACCAATTTGTTCATTGAGCAAAGTGATAAAACGGACAGACAAGCAAGTTCAAAGGCTACTCTTAGCATTTACTTCTGAGCCATGTGGGAGCCGCTGGCGCCAGTAATTCTCTTATCTAGTAGGGGCAGTAATGCCGTTTCTCTTCGGTTTTCCTCTCTGGGTGCTATTAAAGTGCGGCGCTGCCGGCTGTGACTCTCTCGGGCGCCTAGTGGTCGTGGTTGCCCGTTGCGTGGGCACGTGTTGTGTTGGCGAGTCTCGGATTGACCGCTACGGAGGAGCGCTGGCTGCCCTCGGCGCTGGATCTTTATGATGTAATGAGCGTGTCGGCGGCGGGTCTCCAGTGGACCAGCAGTGTGTGTACCTTGTACCACCTGATGCTGAATGCCTGTGTACGCTATCTGGATTCTTGTCGTTTGCTGCTGCTAACAGCGGGCATCTGCCATTTCTTTGAATTTTTATTTTGTTATGAATCTGGTGGTAATTTGTCTTCACAGTACGAAACAGTGAATTGCTTGTGATTATCCACGCCGTGGCGGGAATAATGAATTCACTCTTGGTTCTAGTATATGTTGAGTAGTGACGTTAAGAGCGTAAAACACTGCTCAGTGACGGCAGCACTGAGCGTGAGTATAGTGAAGGCTGCGCGAGTCATTCTAAGATAGTGCGCAGGCCGTGTTTAGTGTTAATGAAACCTCCTAGTTAAGGGTGGCAGGATTGGGCTACGATTGTGGACGGGGCCCGAATCAATTACTGTTGGTTTGCTTTGCAGTTTCACTCATTTATTTTAGAAAATAAATTTTGAAAATAAGCCAACGAGGTCGCAATCAGAATTTTAAGGCAAGTAACCACTATCCCGGTTTGAAGGCCTTTAATGTCCATAATAGCAACTATTAAAAATTTTGGCAAATATACAATAATAAAGGCAGCAAATAATTTTTGAAAACCCAATGTGATCACAATCAGAAATTTAAAGGAATTCACTACAATCACAGCCGAAGGCCTTTCAACACGAAAATTGCAATTATAATAAACTTGCTATGCAATTCGCCGTTTGACAGAATATTTTTTAAAAGTTGCTTACAAAAAACAGCACATCACCAAACAGGTGAGACAAATGACGATAACTTAATAGTACAATGTTAAAATAAAACACGAGGGACAGCGACAGACGGTGCTCCAGAAATCGACCTCACACCAAAAACATTTTCTCGGGCGAAGAGAAAGGCAGCCAAGAGTTGCATTAAGATCACGAGATGGTAAGCTACGTTGTCCACGACGCGACAGTTGGCTGCGACTGCGACGCTGCCCCCTCCTCTCCTCTTTTCCCAGCATGGCAGCCGGCGACAAGGCCGCAACACGACAGAAGGCGTCGCTGTTCCCAAGAAAATACATAAGAAAAATAATCATTCCGATTTTCTTGCTGTAAAATATACTGTATGTTAATTGAACAAAGTTACATCGGCTCCCAGAGTTAGTTTTTCGATACAGATTCTCCTTTTACTTTAAAAAATTGAAAAGTGTCTATTCCGGTTTTGCGTGTTTTTTTCGCTGCATATTACTTCTCTGTCGATTGTGAGGAAAGTAAAAGGCACAAAAAATTGATGTTTACGTATCTTACAGTTTCACATCACAGCTTGATAATGAGGTGTCTATTTTTCCGATATTCCTCACAGTTATTCCGATACTTAATTTACAAGTAACCTACCGCATAAAATTTGAATTGTGTACAGTGAAAAATGTGGTCGCTGGCTACTTTGCGTATGGTTCACGTTAGGTCATACATCGTTGCCGATGAAAAGAAGCTAACATATCGAAATTATTTTTAAAGTTGAGATCAGAATGATATCGATCTCCGTTTCCGAGATTTGGGCTTATATATCTCCGGGAGCGCCGCGACTAGCCGCCAGTTCTGTCGACGCGCAACGTGACACGTGTGGTCACCACACGATAGAGAATGCATTCGTTTTGTTTCGCTGACACATTTGGGCCTAAGGAAACCATTTTATGTCATATATTCTCCGATATGAGTTACTAATATTTCTTCATATGCTCTTGACAGTTTCATTTAAAATGCCTCGAAATGTAGATTTCTTAAAAGTAAAGACATGCTGCCTCCAATATATTTTCTTCTCATTCTTGGGAAGAGGATAAACTTCTCACCTCTAGTATTTTCTTCTGAACCTGGACGATGATACCCAAGTAGAAGTAGACGTCCTAACAAAACCAACAAATGTCAAAAATTTACGTTTTTCGACAGACCGAAAAAAGTTCAAATTAGTTTAATATCAAGACACCAATCTACAGTTTACTTTCAAAGTAAAGGTATTGTAAAATGTAACTTTCTCGTTGTACTTTAGATTGTTCATTTTATAATGTACTTGCCGTTTTCAATTTTTATCCTCACAAAAAAAGAGTAATGCGAAAATTGACCTGCAAGTTCATTTTTATCATTCTAATTCTACATCTGCATGGATTATACTGATTTTCATAACAGGACTGAAAAATTTGCTTTAATGGGAAAATAATATATATTTCACTCACCTGGCAGTTTCAACTCTGCACCAATTTCTTCCCAAATTCTGTCTCTCAACAAAGTGTCCTTATATTTAGGATTCTTCAAATCGTAAAGGCAAGGATGTTGCGAGACCAGCTCACAGAGCATCACATGCTGTGAGTGGCTCATTTCAGTTTTCCTTGACTGGCTCGACATCTTTCTGGCAGCCGTACTTTTTGTGTCGTCCGACTTCCGTGGCGATGGGTCGCTACGTGACGTCAGAAGTTGCCTGCTGGCGCATGCGCAGTTCGAGTTTGGGATGCGACTGCACCACTGCCGCGGTGGTCTCGCGGTTCTAGGCGCGCAGTCCGGAACCGCGCGACTGCTACGGTCGCAGGTTGGAATCCTGCCTCGGGCATGGATGTGTGTGATGTCCTTAGGTTAGTTAGGTTTAAGTAGTTCTAAGTTCTAGGGGACTGATGACCACAGATGTTAAGTCCCATAGTGCTCAGAGCCATTTGAACCATTTGATCTTATACACTTTTAAGCCGACCACTTCGTTATTGACCATCCAGTCTTATTCTTCTCATTTGGTTGTTGGATATAAGCTGTAGCGCAAGACGGATAATTTACATTTTTCTCCGAATTTCGTACATTTGTGCTTTATTTTACATTGCCGGATGCTTTTCCCTGGTCCAAAAAATTCTGTTAGTCCTATGTCTTGATTTTTTTAAGACTTGCCTTTGTTTTCAAGCGCGACGTCTGTACTGTCTCCCTGGTGCCTTTGTAACTTTCCATTCCATTTTGTTGGGCATATTCTACTTAACCTCAGTCAAAGTCTTGAAGACACAACCAAACTATTCTGACAGAAGCAGACGATATCATTTCTTTTTTTCTTAATTAATTAGGTTCATACGGTATGGAATTTTCTCTGGCAAATGTTTCAGAACTACGTTGCTGGCGATGTTGGGAACCTAAACACGCAGGATTTCACGCAAGCAGGTCGGCTTCTTGGGGCTTGGAAACACAGTTTCAGAAACGTTTGGATGGATTTTAGGATGGCAGGGAAATGTTTGTGTGCTCTTACGAAATCTCAGAAATCTTCTATCGCCTGTTAAGAGGCCGAAGCCAGTAAAGGACACAGATTGGCTGAAACTTTTTTTGGGGCAAGAACGACGTAGTGTTTGAGACCACAATCTGTAAGGTACAAATGCGGCATTACTTTTCGATTCGGTTTACCGGAATCGACTGGACAGCCTCAGTAGCATGTGAAACTACATCACTGTCGCTGAAAGCGTAGAATCGCACTTATCGACTCGTGATCATGTTGCATTAAATCAGTTATTCTAGGCGGGGGAGAGGGGGGGGGGGGGGGAAGGTGATGTTTTGTTATCAAAACTCCATTTCCCTGTCCGCTAACTTTCCCAAAATATCGTCTTCTGTAATTTAATTTCATTGTAATTAATGTCATTTATCGCATACCAGTTACTTTAATGTGATGTTTTCTTATTTAAATTTTGCACATGAGACTACACAATGAACTTTGAATTTGCTTAGTTCATGTTTTTAATTTCATAGACAAATTCTTTCTGAATCAGTGCTTTATAATGAGAACGTGTGAATATCCGTGAGCTGTGGCGCAGTTGCTGGTGTCGTCTTTCGAATCCCTGACGCCACTCTGGTTTGAGGCCACTAACATCTTTGCTCGAGGCTGTTGATGGGGACGGGGCGTGCTGTGGCGTGGCGAGTTGGGGAGTGGAAACGCAGCGAGGAGGCAGTGTGGGGAGAGGTCGGGCGGCCGACTGAGGTGAGCACCTGCCCGAGCGACCTCGGCGGGTCTTTGCCGGGCCGATGTGAATCCGTGGCCGAGTTGGAGGGCCGCCTTCGTGCACAGCCCGGCCACCCAGCTGCGGGGCGTGGCGCTCCGCTGAGAGGCTCAATTCTGCGCTACGCTGGAACCGCAAGCTTCAGCTTTGATTCGTGAACTTCGTTTACGTTTTGGACTTGGGGTTTTAACTATTATTTTCTTATAGGTCTCCTGCTATTTCTTACTTGATTTATTTCAGCACCAGTTGGTTTCTTGAACTGTGGCTCTTGTTTGCTCTTCCTGAGTCGATACTGACCTCGGTTGTATCTTAAACTGTGTGAGCCGACAGTGTTTTCTGAGCCGGAGGAATAATGTGTTCCTTCTATGCTATGGATCGGAACACCGCGTCTCCCCGTCCCCCGACGTCACGCGGTACCTACATGGTTGGGTTTTAGCCGACCTCCCTGTCAAATATCTTCGAACACCAGGTGAGTACCTTCCTCTTGTAATACGGTTGGGTGCCGGGTTCGAGATATCTTCGGGCATTGCAGACATCATCGCTCTGTTAGTTGTATTGGCTTACGAGGTGCCTGGGTCTCAAAATCTGCAATTGCTGAGGTTATGTAACTGGGTTTGGCAGCCTAGTTTTCTTTCGGGCGTGTCGCCGTCGTTGTAGCGACGGTATCCTGCGGTGGGACGGTTATATCGTTTGGCCAGTTGTTTCTGCTTTCACGTAAGTAACCTTTGTTGCCGGTCTGTATCTAAAGAAAAGGGGCTTGGAAGACCGGTCCTCTCGTTGTAACCTTGGTATAATCTAGTCTCCTAGCATATAAGCCTTCTGCTGTACCCCTTGTGAGGAGGCAACTGAAACTCTAGGTTCTTAAGTGAAGCAGTTATTCGTGAAGGCCTGCCTATTTTCTATTTGGATATTTCACTTATCTGAAGCCGTTATTACTGATGGTCTGCCAGCTCCTCTTTAATTAAACTTCATAATTTCGGTTAGCTGAAACTTATTAATCGAGGACTACTTGTTTTTATTACCCTATTATTGAAATCTGATGTCTTAATCTGTGTTCTAATGAACTGAAATTGTGATTCCCAAAGGTCTATCTATTTCAGAGGTAATTATGGCATTAAGGTACTAACAGGAAATGACCCATCACGGTAAATGGACCTTAACCTTTCGCCTTACATCTCTTTACCGATAGGTTTCAATCTGCACTGAGGATATAGAGCTAAGAGCAGAATTCATTCACAGGGTTAATCAATCCATTTCGTTACTTTTAATTAAGCGCTGACTCCTGTGGAGCGACTACCACCTTTACATTTCAGAAAACCAATGTGATCTCAGAGATGATGATGACTCTTTTCCATTCGTCATTGTATTATTACTATCGGAAACTTTGATACACGAGTCATTTAGCTGGTTGTATGTGAGTTCTAGCACTTACCTGCCGTTGTTATCTTCGGGATTGCGTGGATTATACTTTGGGGAAACTCTACTGGTTTGCCACCGTTTCATACATTCTGTACACCAACATGAATAGTCGCTCCGTTTCAACTTCTCCCACAGATACCTAAGTTGCGAAAAAACGTTATCCATCTCTTCTGCCTTATTTTATCGCTTGTCTTTCAAAGCCCTGCTAAACTTACGTTAACACTGCAATACTCACAGCACTCTTAATTTTGGTCCCCTTGCTTTTAATTTCATCGAAGGTTGCTTTGATTCATCTATATGCTGAATCAGTCGTTCCAACGGTCATTTCTTTTTATGTTCCTTCACCTATTTTCGCTTTGGCCTCTCTTCACTTTCTTATCATTTTATTTTCAATTGACTTTCCCTGACCACTTTTCTACTTCATTCTTTCACGTATCAACTGAAGTATATCTTCTGTTACGCCAAGTTTGTTCGCAGTTACCTCAGTATTCTTGAAGCCACTACTTTCACTGATTATTCTAGACCTCTCTCTCCACGTTCTATCAACTCTTCATTATTACTAGATTTTGTTCCTAGTATGTTTCTGCTCCTGGGTAAAAGTTAAAATCTATTATATGATTTCAGAATCTCTGGTATGGAGATACGAGACAATTCCAGCTGGATTACATAATGGGCAAACAGAGTCGCAAGGGATATCCATCCTCTTGCGACTCTTGAACATAGTGATCCCTAGAAACATTTGAAATTTATTTCAGAACTGAATTAGCTTTTCCTCTCTCTCACTGCTGTCACAAAAGCCATCGTCTCCCGTATTCTGTTCCTTCCCCTATTTCTCCGTTCCAGTCTTAGGAAACTTTTACAATATTGTTTTTTAACAAATAACTAATTTTTGTCGACATTCACGAATTCATCGGTATTAAGTACAATCGTTTTTTTCTTTTTCGAAGCCGTTTAAGAAAATCATCTAACGAATACCATGACTAGAAATTTCGATTTTGTTACAAACTGATTCTTTGAATGCTCGTTAAAAACAAACTACCAAGAAAACTTTTGAAATGACATTGTTATAACAATTACAAATGATAAACATTTAAAACATCGTTTCCTCACATCGGAATAGCGGTTATTTTCAGAAATTTGAAAGGAAACCCTCGTACTACGTAGTTTTTATATTACCTCTTTTTCTTCTTTGCTTTGACAAACTGTAGTCAGCCTCTGCACATACGCTTGAGATTTAGACCAGGCGCCGTCTCTGTATTAGAGAACATTGTGAAACGACCACCCAATTCGATTGCATGTTGCCTATCTAATGGTCTCCAGGGACAACAAAATTCGGACTTGAGTATTGCTCATAAATATTGACTGATTTTAAAAATTTTAAATGATGACATAATCTAGTCACTGAGAGGTATAACGTTACGTTGATGGTTGAACACAAGAAGTCAGGTGTTCAACTTAGAGACCATGTACACGTTTTGTGGCAGCATAACTCTGTGCTTTCAGTTACCCCGATTATGTTCAGCTGGTATGTGAGAGTTGGAGCAATTATCGACTTCCAACAAACTTAACACCTAATTTCAAACCTTCTTGTCGCTGACACCCGCAAAAATAAGGAAGGAATAACATTTATCAGCTACAGCATTCTCACTGTTAATGTAATAAAACTTCAGCTTTAGCCACGAGGTTTCATTTTATTAGGTCATTATTATTAACTCTAACCACAGCAGATATTGCAGATAGTATCCTCATATACCACTGAATGAACCTGCAAAATTATATCTTTGTTCTACACCTAGTTCAGAAAATGTGACACACACTGTTATGCCTGAAAAAACAGTTCTTAAAAATAAGCGCATATTAATCAGAATATACTGAATCAGTGTTTATAGTCTGACAATGAGGTCACTTCAGTTGCCTCAGAGATAGTGTCAAACCTTTTCTAAACAGTTTCTCGTTTGAAGCTCCTCTAAATAATGACAGGGTAACTACTTATTGCCAAATATATATTCGTTGTTCTTGTGGTGAAACTTCAGCATAAAGTGTGGCGTTTCAATTTATAATTTCCTTACTATTAACTCTATTCCCTGTGCCTTTCGCAGACAGTATCCACATACAGCACTGAAGCTGTCAGGGCGTAAAGCCGAACACCGGCACGCCAGTCGGGAAGAGAGAGCAGAGAGGGCTGTGAAGATGTCCGCCAACTGCACGCTCACTGACACCTCTTAAAGACGACAACGCGACAGCAGCGGCCTCTGTGCGGAGACAACACAAGCGCCGCGACCGCCTGGCCGTGGCGCAGTACAACCAAAGCTTCAAGACTAGCGATCTGAATAAAAAACTGTGTTACTTCACGTGTATTAGGAATTTTATATAATGAGAAAGAAACAAGTTTCACGACCCTTCCGTAACGTAAACACGCGAAATTTCGACAGCAGACCTCTCCCGTCTTGCAGAGTCTGCCAGTGGCGTTTGTTGACGATTTCCGCAACGCACTCGCACCGAGTGAACGATACCACGAAGAAAGGCTTCGCACTTTGTAACCTCTATCTGTTCTGTTAATTCTACCTTCGAAGGTCCCGATCATATGATGAATACCTATGAATCTCTAGAAGAAATGTTTTGTAAGCTATCGTTTTCCCATCCTTGTAGTGCCTGCAGAGTACATGTTTCCGGTGCCTCAATCCCAACCAGTTTAAGTTAATCATATTTGTATCCTTTATTTTAATTTAATCCTTTTGTCTCGACGAGCGGTAGGTGCTGGCAGCGGTGAATTTGTCGCTCTACTCCCAAAAATATTTCAAACTTACAAGTACAAATTGAACTATGCGTTTCCTTGAACTTTGCTGTCTATCTGCATTTGGTTCCCGCCATTGTTAGCCGGCCGCGGTGGCCGTGCGGTTCTGGCGCTGCAGTCCGGAACCGCGGGACTGCTACGGTCGCAGGTTCGAATCCTGCTTCTGGCATGGGTGTGTGTGATGTCCTTAGGTTGGTTAGGTTTAAGTAGTTCTTAGTTCTAGGGGACATATAACCTAAGATGTTGAGTCCCGTAGTGCTCAGAACCATTTGAACCATCCCGCCATTGTTGCGGTTAGGCCACGGTTCTTCCACCTTCTGCATGTGGCAGCAACGATGTGTTTCGATATTTGCACTGTATACCATCGCTGGTCTAGTTCCGGCTAGGGTGTGTGCGTCCAATCGGTCGGTTGGCTAGGACGAGGGAGGATATCTCAGTCCGGCGCGCTCGGCTGGGTCCGCTGTCGGTCGGTGTGTGGAGCTGTCCGACTGCTACGAGCTTCCTGGCTCACCAGCCCAGCACGTAAAAGTTTAGTGGTGTCTTAAGTACTCAAGCCACGTCCGTTCGTGTTGTGCCCTTCGTTTCGGTGGTTCGCTGTTGGGGAGCTTTTCCTGTGAGCAACACCGAGTGTTTGTAGTGGTGAAACCGAGTCGCTGTGCAGTGGAATTAACTATATTGGTTCATTACAATTCAAATGTACCAGAGGAATTTTCTACCTTGTGGTCGTTAGTGTTCCGTTTACCTGCACTGGCCACTAACGTAGTTTCATGTGGTCTCTTTCCTTACCTGTTGTCGCTATCCAATACTGTGCGTAGTTTTGACAGCTTAATACATATTTCATTGTGGATAATCACGTCCGTAACAGTTTGGTCCTCGAGCTCATGTACCGATTGGTGGCTAGCAAGTCGTTTGGTCGGTCGGTTCTTGACTGTCTCTCGGTTGGGTTACCGATGAATCGAGTGTAGTTGGGCACACGACCTGTCTCATCTAAGTGAACGTTAATGTTTCGTCACACTAGCCTAACGGACACGTTCTTCGTACATCTGACGTCGACGTCTGCGATTAGTTGAGGCTGTGTTGTTTGTCTGTTGACGCTGACAACTCCAGGCAGTCCCCGCTTTTCTCGGTCGGTGAGACCGTCGGCCACTGCGTTGTCCACGGTGAGAGGTGAAGCTTGAAACGCGGTATTCTCAGCACACTCCTAACATTCTGGACCTCGGAATATTCAGTTTCCGAAGGATTTCCGAAATCGACTACACCATGCGTGTAGCTCCATCCACCATTCCGCGTTGAAGGTCTGTTAATCCCCGTCGCGCGGTCATAATGACGCCGGAGATGTTTCCGCACGGACACCAGAGTTCAAAAGACAGCACCGCCAACGCACCGCCCTTTTATGCCTCGTGTGCGCGATGCTTCCGCCGTCTGTATAAGTCCACCTAGCTATCCCATGGCTCTTGTCACGTGAATTTGCTATTTTGAGAGTAGGTATAACTAAAGTTTAATACTGAAGTTAGCGACGTATTAATTTATAAGTAAGTAAGTTGTGAACTACCAAATGTTGGGTTGTGGGGTTATTTTGGGGAGGAGAGCAGACAGCGAGGTCATCAGTCTCATTGGATTAGAGAACGAAGTCAGCCGGGTCCTTTGAAAGGAACCATCCCGGCGTTTGCCTGCAGCGATTTAGGGAAATCGCGGAAAACCTAAATCAGGCCGGCCGGCCTTGGGATTGAAGCGTCGTCCTCCCGAAGGCGAGTCCAGTGTGCTAACCTCGCTCGTTAACTACCAAGTGTAAAATAAATTTCGTGCCCCTTCCTTTCAGATCTCTAAATGACAGTTCTTTCAGTATCACGAAGTTCCTTAACCCAATGTTCGATGCATTTCTGCATCCACTACCCACGCCCACGAGAATCCTCAGCATGTATTCCGAATTCTCTTATCTCCTCAGACATTTTTAACGTCAAAGGGTATCATGTAGTTCACTAACACCTCATACCATTGCCTTTCCCCATCACCACCATCCTCTTACCTCGCCACGTTTGTATAAACGTAATCCACAGCTGCTTAAGATACTGTCAGTCGAATTACCTTGTATTGCGCCGCCAGTTTCCCCGCTCTCGCGCTGAACAACAGCAAGCCGGTGGTGCCGTGACAGCTGTCTGATGGTAGGGAGGGTCTAAGGGTCTTTGCTAAGCTTCCTCTTCCGTGAATCACCCTTCGCCGTACCCGTCAAAGCATGAAACACTGACCAGGTTACGTGAGTTGTGTAGTCGTCACTCATAAATGATCCCAGTAACTCATTCCTGCCGGATCAAGATATCTATAGCACTATTAGTCATTGCGCAACTATCAGTGAGTTATCAAGTCAGTAAACGTGCAAATATCGGTGTCAGGTCTCATTTCAATGACACTAAAAAATTATTTTGAAGATTTCTCTTAAGTTTGAACACTATGGACAATTACTCATTATGTGGTAGTGCAAAAACGTAGTTTCCAATGACTAATTTATCGTACTCGTGTTGTAGGAGCTGCACTAACAGCGAAAACCACATGGGCCAAACTATTTACCAACAGGTTACTTATATATTACACGACTGGCCACTAAAATTTCTACACCTAGAAGAAATGCAGATGATAAACGGGTATTCATTGGACAGATATATTATACTAGAACTGACATGTGATTACATTTTCACGCAATTTGGGCGCATCGATCCTGAGAAATCAGTACCCAGAACAACCACCTCTGGCCGTAATAACCGCCTTGATACGCCTGGGCATTAAGTCAAACAGAGCTTGGACGGCGTGTACAGGTACAGCTGCCCATGCAGCTTCAACACGATACCACACTTCATCAAGAGTAGTGACTGGCGTATTGTGACGAGCCAGTTGCTCGGCCACCATTGAACAGACGTTTTCAATTGGTGAGATATCTGGAAATATGGTGGACAGGCAGAAGTCGAACATTTTCTATATCCAGAAAGGTCCGTACAGGACCTGCAACATGCTGTCGTGCATTATCCTGCTGAAATGTAGGATTTCGCAGGGATCGAATGAAGGTTAGAGCCATGGGTCGTAACACATCTGAAATGTAACGTCCACTGTTCAAAGTGCCGTCAATGAGAACAAGAGGTGGCCGAGACGTGTAACTAATGTCAACCCATACCATCACGCCGGATGATAAGGCAGTATGGCGATGACGAATACACGCTTCTAATGTGTGTTCACCGCGATGTCGCCAAACACGGATGCGACCATCACAATGTTGTAAACAGAACCTTATATTCATCCGAAGAAATGACGTTTTGCTATTCGTGCACCCAGGTTCGTCGTTGAGTACACCATCACAGGCGCTCCTGTCTGTGATGCAGCGTCAAGGGCAACCGCAGCCACGGTCTCCGAGCTGATAGTCCATGCTGCTCCAAACGTCGTCGAACTGTTCGTGCAGATGGCTGTTGTCTTGCAAACGTCCCCATCTGTTGACTCAGGGATCGAGACGTGGCTGCACGATCCGTTACAGCTATGCGGATAAGATGCCTGTGATCTCGACTGTTAGTGATACGTGGCCGTTGGGATCCAGCACGGCGTTCCGTATTACCCTCCAGAACCCTGCGATTCCATATTCTGCTAGCAGTCATTGGATTTCGACCAACGCGAGCAGCAATGTCGCGATACCATAAACCGCAATCGCGATACGCTACAATCCGACCTTTATCAAAGTCGGAAGCGTGATGGTACGCATTTCTCCTCCTTACATGGACAAAGAAGGTGAAGTAACAAAAGTTGTGACAACTTACATTTTTGAGCAATACGATACGATTTTCTGGCAATTGAAGAAAATGCCTAAGTATATTTCCCAAGACATTAACGACGTAAAAAATACACTAACTAAAAACTTAAATACAAACTGACAATGTTCCACAAATGTGAGAGAAGATGCCATGCACTATTTTGAAGATAGTGATATACAGCTTCATTTTCCAAAATTCTTGGAAATTCTTCATAATGAGGTAAATGCAACCAATTTTAAATGTAAAATTACATTTTCAATTAGCAATTGAGCAATATCAGTACTGACTGAATAATCTACGGAAACACTTACCTCCTCTGACGACCCCAAGGAGAACACTTTTCTTTCTTCCTCCATTTTATGGATATGGAGCTATAAGAAATGAATGAGTTTACATTGTACAACATAATAACGTAATTTACTACTAATGTTAGAAACATAATTAGCCATAATACTAAGAATTTCCCTGGTACTGATGAGACAGGACTTCATTTCTTAAATGTTTGAAATTTTTTCATATTGAGGCATATATCACAAATTCGAAGTCTGTTTCTTTGCAGGATTTCACAGGCAAAGCGCCCTCTTACAAAGTCAATAAACTGATCAACGGTGTACAGGTGACCAATAAATATCCCAGTATCGGCCGTATGAACTAAACTCTAACTGCCCATTCCTTAAAATGTTAATATGCAAATCCTTTCAGTGCACATCTCAATACCGGAGGAAAACTCATTTCAAAACTAAAACCCCCATAAAGTACGATAACTTCAGTGCCAGAATGAGGTGGAACTTCTGTTACAATTAATGAACTCTTTACAAACAAGTAAAACTTATGCTACACAGGAATCTCGTTCCTTGAGTCAAGACCATTTAATTACAAAAATGTTATACACTAGTTATATGCACTAATGATACTGAAAATATCCATCTGCAAGAAGTGTCATATGCGAGTGAAATGCGCTTTGACTGTGTACAAGATAGCAGTGTATGTTCTAGATTTAAAGGGGCGGGCGTCTCCAAAGAACAGGACTTACGGAGATGCGACAGCAATGTATGTTTCAGCGAATATAGCAATCTTACCACTTATTGAACATCCGGCGTCAGATTACCCACTTTGCCAATTTATATTCAAGGTCATCTGCACTCCCCTTCTCACAGGGAACCACTGTGATTTCATCAAGGTCATCCAGGGGAACTAACCACACTTCTTAGGCAAATGTGCGAGTTATATTCAAGGTCATGACGTAACTCTATGAAAGTTATATGGTATACTCGTAAAACTGTCAAGCAGGCCCTCCACCTCTCTCAACCAATCGGAGCACAATAAAACGAGATGGACCAGCAAGATTCGAGCTCAGCCCCCCTCTCCACCCCCGCCTTGTAATTACCCTTCATAACGAAGTCAGCTGTGTGGGCTTCCGCATTTGAAGACTGAGCATTACTGGGGAGAGGCTCATGGTTGCTATAACTAATAATCATCTAGGATTTTGATGTAATTATTATACAACAAATTAACCAACAGATTATGAACAATTCCGTTTTTTAAATACATTTTTTACTGTCTTTTGCTTATTCACATTTTTCAATTTTATTTACAATGATATGTATTTGATGTACACGCAATGTTTTTATTTACTACACTATGTGATCAAAAGTATCCGGACACCCCCAAAAACATACGTTTTTCATATTAGGTGCATTGCGCTGCCACTTACTGCCAGGTACATGCGGATAGGAGGGGCGTGGGGTCAGCACACTGCTCTCCCGGTCGTTATGATGGTATTCTTGACCGAAGCCGCCACTATTCGGTCGAGTAGCTCCTCAATTGGCACCACGAGGCAGAGTGAATCCCGAAAAATGGCAACAGGGCATGGCGGCCTGAAGGGTCAACCATCCAAGTGCCGACCACGGCCGACAGCGCTTAACTTCGTTGATCTCACGGAACCGGTGTATCCACTGCGGCAAGGCCGTTGCCGATGTTACGTGATACCCATAAAATTGTCAGTTCACAACAATAAAGAAGTTCGTTATAAATTAATGTTATGCACGCGTTTTTATCACGTCGATATTTTGAATACAGGCATGTTTCTGCATTGGTGTTTCCATATATATCTAATTTATAAGAGGAAACGCTGTGCCTTAACATCAATTTTTTTCAATGTACCACTAAATCCATGATCATTAGAGACTCGAATCCTCACGTACAAAACAGCTTCAGCAGTTTGATGACTATAAATTGGTTACTGCGTTAAAAAATGCACTTCAAGCTTAATTTCAGGTCCTTCATAAGCTTTCCAAACGAACTTCATATACGTATGTGAGAAAATCACGAGGTGTTCTCATTCTCAAATACTGGATGTATATAGTCAAGATACTTGCGTGCTGTCAGCTACGCTGCCTAAGGACCCAAACAAAATTTTTAACTCAAATACTTACTTGTTTTTGTCGTTAAACTTCAAACATTAAACTATGCTTCGTAATGTGCACATCATGACAGCACTGTGTACAGTTATATTAAGTTAATAATTACATGAAGTGACGGAACTCATGTTTGTTGCTTCTGGAAGCATCTAGATACTTCTTAAATGTTACTACACTCCAATGACCTAGTCGAGGGTTTATGCTGAATGGAAACAATCTGCCAGTAATTGGATTAAAATTATCATCTCACTTACTAGTAAACAGCTCCACCTGAATAGGACGACTTTTAAAATTTGACCAAGACAGCCAGATGGGGCACGTTGTAACATTAGAGATTCCAAACACAAAGGTGAGACAATGTACCAGAAATATGTTTCACATGCAAACGGTCGCTTCATGAAGGAACCGGCTGTCAGCAACTGTCGAAATAACAAAACACAGCTTCGGCGACAGTGCCCTGGGAGAACACAACTCCGGCTCTCGTTGAACATGCTGCCAACTTCTGCCGAAGCCATGCCACACGTCGTAGTAAGGAGAGGTCCGCCGGTAACCGGTGTCAGTTCCCAGCTGCCCACAGCTCGGAGCCACACCTCTCAGCTGCCCACAGACCTGTGGTGTAGCACAATATAGCACAAACGAGCAAAGCGATGCACCGAAGGGAACGTTTCACCTCCTCTGTACATTCTTCCATCGCTACGTCATGGGTGTGGGATACACTACGCTCCCTCCAAGGTCGTCAGTAGCAGTGTTCCGCTCTGGGCCTTGGCTTTCAGTGCGGCCTGTGGGCAGACTCCTCACCTCCTGCGGAACAGCTCACAGCCCATCTTACGACTGCAGCCCCCGATCCAGCTGCCTCACTCGTCCTCCTCAACCGCACATGCCACATATCGGGAACTAACAGTTTCAGCAGGGAATAAAACTTGAAGATAAAGAAATGTTTGTAAATAACTAACAGTGCATCCATTGCTGTATAACTACACTACTGGCCATTAAAATTGAAGCTGTATATCACTATCTTCAAAATAGTGCATGGCATCTTCTCTCACATTTGTGGAACATTGTCAGTTTGTATTTAAGTTTTTAGTTAGTGTATTTTTTACGTCGTTAATGTCTTGGGAAATATACTTAGGCATTTTCTTCAATTGCCAGAAAATCGTATCGTATTGCTCAAAAATGTAAGTTGTCACAACTTTTGTTACTTCACCTTCTTTGTCCATGAATTACGTTGAAATATGAGCAAATAGTGCTAGGACACACAGATGTTACAGGTATTTTCGGTTTCTTTTATGTATGGTCTGTTATCTACAATATATAATGTATACTTATAAAAGCAAACTTAAGCCGGCCGGAGTGGCCGTGCGGTTCTAGGCGCTACAGTCTGGAACCGAGCAACAGCTACGCTCGCAGGTTAGAATCTTGCCTCGGGCATGGATGTGTGTGATGTCCTTAGGTTAGTTATGTTTAATTAGTTCTAAGTTGTAGGCGTTGTAGGCGACCGATGACCTCAGAAGTTAAGTCGCATAGTGCTCAGAGCCATTTGAACCATTTGAAAAGCAAGCATACATGGAAGTATTTTACAGATGCCTCCTTTACTCCATTTCTTAAACAGCCAGTCCAGACAACCAGTGCTGCTACACAAACGGAGATTGCCAGTGCTAGCCCAAGTACCTGCCTTTGTCAATGCACTCGAGTGCTGGAGTTACTTCGTAGCCAACACCTCCCCCCACAACGTCGGACAAGGCAGCAGTTGCCAGTGTTGCGGAGCTCCCTGCACCTCCAAAGGTTCAGACTGGTCCGTCATCCTGCACTGCCTCTACCACCTCGGTGGTTGTGGCCCCGAAACCTCCTCAAGCAAAAAACCACATCAAAGAACTGGTTGCTGATGGAGACAGGAAAGAAGTAGTCTGCCTTTTATGTCATCTCGGCTCTGTAGAGCAGTACCATGAGAAGCAAGGAGAGAACGTTGTTTGGTGGCTGGTATACTCTTTCTATGACACAAACTGCACACTTAGATTAAGCGGGTTCTTTGTTCATAAGAATGGAAAGTTTACTTAACACATTCAGCTCTTCTGTGTAGTCCTCCCTAGCGTCCGCTATGTTCACAGTTACGGTTGCTACGTGCTGCCAGTGTCGTCTGTGTCAGTGGCGCAGCTGACTGCTACTGTGACTCCCGCATGGCTGCGACTGATGAGGCTGGAACTCACTCGGTGCCAAGACTCCCCCTCTGGTGCCTGGTGACGATCCTAAATACTGGCAGCCGAAAGGGTGTCGGTGCCGCATTTCCTGTGAGTCTGCTGTTGGCCTCACAACTACTTTGCCGTATGGTGTGTCAGCACCAGCTTACGCCAGCACACTGACAGTGTCGACATGCGACTGACCCGACAGTGAGTATCCACCTGCTAGGGACTCCCCTCCGCGGTCGAAAGACAGGTTGATAGTGCAACCCGGACCACAGATGGCTTCCTTTTTGCAGTCGAACATAAATGGTACAGGACACATGTGAACGAACTGAAACTTGTAGCATTGAAACCGCTGTGCTTGTTTTAAAGTGTCAGAGCTCCTGTACTAAGAGGCTACACACTCTATCACAAGGATGACCTGACAGTGGGAAGGACCAAAGGAGGGGTCACTTCGTTCGTCGAGACTGCGCTCCCCTCTGCCTTCGCGTTCTCAGCTAATGACCTGCAAGCGGTTGCAACTGAATTTCACGTGTGTCAGAGGATCACTGTTCGCTCGCTTTATTTACTTCTGCACAGTGCAGTTGACTCTGAGGTTCTCACAGATATTTTGGAACAACTCCCCTGAACATTTCTCCTACTGGGAGATATAATATCCATCATATATTGAGGATTTTGACCTTTCTGGAATTGTGCATTCTCAGCACTGGCACCCTCACTCATTTCTGTGCTGCTGCTGAGTTACTTCAGCTGGCGATCTCTCCGCTCTCCGCTCCTTGCGGACTCTGTTAAGTGGGCAGTCACTAATGAGCTTCATTCCAGTGACCACTGCCCCACTCTGTGTTAACCATCTGGATGGAGCTCTCCCCGAAAGTACGCAGGTACGATGGATGATCAGCAGAGTCAACTAGATGCTATTAAAGCTATAAGAGCAGGAAAAGAGAATGTAATGTGTTCCTGGACGGTATCAACAGTTCCACTTGTTCTACTACAGTATAGGAAGAATCGGGAGGATTTCTGGTAAATAAAGTTACCTACAGCAGCGTTATAGAAACAGGGGGTGTCTCCAAACAACATTTGGAAACATTTCTCACACAATGGCAGAGCAATTTGCATTGACTGCTGGCACTACCATAGCATTCTGTCATTATCGCGCCACCTTGCAAATACTAAGTTGGACATAAGGTCTAACAATTACAAGTTCTAAAATTGACCATTCAGCTCGTGGTACCGTGCCCAGCCACGACCAAATCAGATACAGCTTGCTGCAAAACTTGCAACTAGCGTCAAAGGAAGTCCTCTAACAGTGGTCTAATTCGATAAGGGCGACAAGCAACTTTACCAACAAATGGAGGGAGGCAATTTTGGTGCCACTTCTCAAATTGGAAAAGTACCAAATGTATCCTAGTGGTTACTGGAGCGTCACCTTGACGAGCTGTATAAGCAAGACGCTGAAGCAAATCGTTGTCGGTCATCTGGTCTGGTCTTGTCTGGTCTGGTCTGGGTGTTAGAGACCAGGCTGCTCGTAAGTCGCTCTCGGTGTGGATTCAGGAGATAGCTATCCACTGTCGACAACGAGGCCCTGCAAGAGGTGACTATACAGCACGCTTTCCTATGTAAATGACTTCATTCGTTGACATCAGTAAGACATACGACACGACTTATACACACCATATTCTAAGGCAACTCCACCAATGGGGCGTCTGTGGCGATCTCGCTATCTTCAAACGGTCTTTTTTATCAAAGCACTTTTTTTCAGTACCGAGTCGGTGACATATTGTCGAATAGTTTCGAGCAGGAGGATATCCGTCAGGGCAGTATCGTAATTGCTACCATCTTCGCCATAACCATAAACGGTATCGTGTGTATGGTTGGTTGGTTGTTTTGGGGAAGGAGACCAGACAGCGAGGTCATCGGTCTCATCGGATTAGGGAAGGACGGGGAAGGAAGTCGGCCGTGCCCTTTGAAAGTAGCCATCTCGGCATTCGCCTGGAGCGATTTAGAGAAATCACGGAAAACCTAAATCAGGATGGTCGGACGCGGGATTGGTTCAAATGGCTCTGAGCACTATGGAACTTAACATCTGTGGTCATCAGTCCCCTAGAACTTAGAACCACTTAAACCTAGCTAACCTAAGGACATCACACAGATCCATGAACGAGGCAGGATTCGAACCTGCGACCGTAGCGGTCACACGGTTCCAGACTGAAGCGCCTAGAACCGCTCGGCCACACCAGCCGGCGGACGCGGGGCTGAACCTTCGTCCTCCCAAATGCGAGTCCAGTGTCTAACCACTGCGCCCCCTCGCTCGGTGGTGTGTATGGTAAGGAGTGCCATACAATGTTCCTTATTTGTGAATGATTTTGCAGTGTTCTGTTCCTCCTGCGGTATTGCAACAGCAACTCTTCAGTTGCAAGTTAAAGTAAAAAGTTGAGGAGTGTGCTGCAAAGACCTGCTTTACCTTGTGTGAGTATGTGTGTGCATGCATGTCAGTCGTTAATGTCGTATTTTTTATTTACTTGAATTGCATATCTGGAACACCAACCTTGCTTTTAAAGACTGTGCAGTTTCTGAATTCATTTTTGACTCCAAACAATCATGGTTACCACACCTGAAACCAAATTCCCAGAAGTCACTGAACATTTTAAAGATTCTTAGCTACAGGTCATGGGGAGCGTGTGAGATACGTCTGCTCCATTTTGACAGGGCTTATATGCAGGCGTGACTGCACTTTCGGTTCACAGTGTGCAGGTCAGCGAGGCGTTTGTCCCTGAAAATCGGCGACAGTCTCCACTGTGAGGGGTTCTGGCTCGCTACGAGCAACACACCCAGTCTGCGCTGATGAGATGCTGGGAAACTACCACTTACCATCTGGCGGCAACTTCTCACGCACCATTAGCCGTGAGAGTTGCTTGCAGCTCCAACTTCCCCTGAATTCCGTACCATTACTGTCTGGCTATGGAACGCCGCTTTACCAGTCGTCTGTGGGCAGTGAGGCCATGTGGGATCTGCGCAAAATGTTTGTTGGACACTTTTGGTGTGGGGCACGTATGGACTCAGACCTGTGGTTTAACTGACAGCCACCCTGGTTACTCATAGGCCCTGAGTAATTCCAGATTTAGTGCAGCATAGGAGAGACTCATTCCAGCTTCTGTTTTAATTCGCCATATACTGACATTTCAAATGGGCACTCCAACTTTGGAGCTGTATTTACGGATGGCTCTAAGCGGAGGGTCTCTTTTGGTTCCTTTCTTTTCACAAATTTTGTCCTCTAAATTCGGTTGTCTCCAGAGTTCACTGTATTCGATGGCAAATGTCCACGATCCTGGGGGCCTCGGAGCAGATGAGATGTGCCATGCCTGCTAAATTCCTCATGTGTTTCAACTCACTGAGTGGCCTTCAATCCCTGCACTGCTTGTATCTAACCATAAAGTAGTCGAAGATAGCCAGAACGCCTTCCTCTGGCCAAAAAGCCAGTGACAATCTGCTGGGCGCCAGGGCAGACGCATGTTGTGGGAAATACGGCTGCAGCAGCTGACGAGGAGTCGTGTCATATTCCTCGGTTAGTTTAGTGTGCCATTCTCCTTGTATGCTATTGTCGTACGGTCGAGGTGAAGAGTCGCGTGTCGATGGAAAGATGCGGGGCAGGAAGTGACACCGCACAAGCGACTCGTAGTGAAGCTCACTACGTGGCGACAGTACCTCCTTCCGACCCCGTGGACAGGACTAGCCTAAGCATAGGCCGCAGCCCTGTGTCCCAGGACTTGTTGCTCCGGCGACAGGGCCGTCTGGCATGTGCTGCTTGTGGCATACAGATCACAGTCTTGTTGCAACCCCTGTTCACAGTGCGAGCAGCCCTTAGCGGCTCGCCATCTGACAGGTGTTCATGACGTCGCCTTTCCGGCCGAGATCTTTTTTAATATGTGACTTGTAAGTAGTGCATCTTTTCGAGTCAGTACAAACTTTAATTTTATTAATGTACTATATACCTAATGTTTTAGTACAGTTAGTGCAATTCTGAAGACGACGCTCATAGTAGCGTCGAAACCAGGTCAATTTTGACTTAATATTTGTGACCGAGGGCTTATTTGTTACAATATAATTTTATTAAAATGTTTTTTACTTTCAGAGCAGAGGGCAGCAACGGATTTCCTGACAAACCTGCCCTCTATTTTAAGCAACATACAAACGAATGTGGTAAGAGTTTTAAGATTCTGTGATTTGTTCAAATTGTGTCCAATAATTTTAGGGAGTTGTTCTTAACGTGTTATCTGGGTTCTTACCTCACCCGTGATTTTTGTAAGTGGTCAGCCAGACACATTTTCTTGTACCTTTCTTTTAGCTTTTGTGGTTTTACTTCTGTTGTAATCCTTTCGCCCTCTCTGTTGTATTTTCGCCTGTGAGATCAAGGGTGTGTGTGTGTGTGTGTGTGTGTGTGTGTGTGTGTGTGTGTGTGTGTGTGTAAGTGTGAGGTGAGAGTGAGTAAGTGTGTGTCATTTTATAGGTTTTCTCCTCATTGTGTGATTCCTTGCCATCCCTACCCCCCCCCCCCCCTTACACACACACACACACACACACACACACACACACACACACACACACACACACACACACACACACGCACGCACGTAGTCAGTGAAAGAGAAACAGGGCTATAGATTCCCAGACACACGCATGGTGATGCAGATGTTTGTCTGTAGATTTTTCCTGAGACTACTTTAAGAGTCAGCCCGAACGTTTGACATGTTCTTCACACACCTCCAACGAATCACCTCGATTTTTTGTCAGTTGCCTAAGAGAAATGTCATCCTAAAGAAAGAACCAGTTTGTTGTTTTCTTCACCAGAATGACGTGCAAGTAACTTCATTGCTCATCTGTTGGTTGCAGCTCTTAAGCCTCGAAATACCTTTTATTATAACTGAAGCATCCGTTAAATCAAAGCGTTCTTGTAACATCACAGAGGCATTCCCAGCTTACTCTGCCCTTCGTAAGCGATCACCCTGAGGGCTTCTCAAGGTTTGTCGTGTTGAGGAGCTGCACGCCATTTACGTACAGGCAGTTCATGTTGTACTTCTGAGTGTTTGGCCAATCCATTTTGTGTGCGATATTTTGACGACCGACCACATCGTTTTCTTACGGTCGGCTGGCGAGGAGATGCGACGACTAAACTCGACACACTGGAAGGGGACGATCATGTCTGTAGTCGAAATATTGTGCACGAATTGGAAATGACTCATCCGAACACATGGAAGTACGCTGTCGATGGATTGTGTGGAGGAAACCTGACAGATCGAGCAGAAAATTGACTTAAATGGGTGACACTGTGGAAGGTTCGAAACGTAATGCTGTTTACATCTTTGTTTACCGTAGTGGGGCGGCTTTGTGGGCTGGAGTAAGTAAGGCTAGCTAGTGTGTAAATAAGCGGCAAACGTCTGCACAATGCAAAATACATTTGTGATGTTTATTCGGAAACTTGACAAAAGAACAAGAGGATCAAATTTTTTTAAGTTCTTGGTCACTTATAGTGAGGCAGTTCTTGGTCGAGAGCGGGAGTCATATCCGTAGTTCCCTTCTGTCATGTTCCTCATTTGTCATAGATTTGGCTTCAGATGGCAACCTTCACTTGTAAGCTTGTCTGGTGGTGTGTGGCGATATACACTTGTAACATTTCTTAATTCATTTAGAAAATGACTTCGTATGTCTGATGTCAATTAAGTTTTCACACGCAACCTCAGTTTTGTACATCATCTCACGTGTGGTGAAATAAACGGGTATTGGACACTGTGATCACTAGTAACAGATTCTTAACGAAGGTCTGAGCATGTGCAATAGGTTCCTAGGTATGGGCGTAGCACGAAGACTTGGTAAGAAAAAGAGCCCAGTACGTTGTTTCCGGTGGCGAGTGTTCAGCAGGGACAAGGTTAACATCAGCAGTGCCCCAGGAAAGTAAGATAGGGCCGCTGTTGTTTATGGTCACAAATGATATGGTGCACAGGGAGCAGCAATCTGCTGTTCGTTGCTGATGCTTTGTAGTATGGGAGGGTGTTGAGGATGGCAGTACGATGATGGAAGATAACTTGGCGAAAATTTCTAGCTCGTGTGACGAACGGCAGCTGGTACTAACGTAGAAACGTGTACGTTATTGCAGATGAGTATGAAGACAAAACCTATAATGTTAAGATACAGTGTGAGTAGTGCTCTGCTTCAAACAGTCACGTCATTCAAATATCTCTGTATAACGGTGCAAATATATGTGGGGCATGGAATGAGCACATGGAAATTGTGATACCGAAAGCGAATGGTCGGTTTTTTTGAGAAAGTGTGGTTCATCTGTAAAGGACACGCTACATAGTGCACTGATGCGACCTGTCCTGGAATAATGTTAGTGTCTGCGTTCTGCGCCAGGTCAGATTAAAAGAAGATATCAAAGCAATTCAGAGGCGGGCTACTCGGTCGTTGACGGTGGGTTCGAACAACGCAAGAGTATTGCAGATTCTTCAGCAACTCAAACGGGAATCACTGGAGAGAAGGCGACGTTCTTTTCGAGGAACACTCTTGAGAGAATTCAGGGAACTGGAATTTGAAGCTGACTGCAGAACGATTCTGCTCCCGTTAATATACATGTTGCGTAAGAACCATGCAGTTAAGATAGGTGAAATTCGGGCTCATGTGCAAACAAATTGTCTTTGTCAGCTCCTTGTATTTGCAGGTGAAACAGCAAAGGAAATGACAAGTACTGGGACAGAGTATCCTCCGCCACACGCTGCTCGGTAAAGAGACAATTTCTTGCCCTGACAGAAAAAAGTTGTATTTTTGATAAAAATGCACCAATTGTATGTCATTATCCCTTTTAGGTCTGGACACTTTGTACAACATTTTTCCAGTGAGGAGGTCCCATTCCCTAAGTGTGGCTGGCAGACCTGCGAACTTATCCTTGGTGGGAATAACAATGTTGTTGATCTAGAGGACAACAGCCAGGGGATGCAATTGTAAGGCAACATGTTGTTCTTCTAACTCTGCCATCTCGGAATTCCAAAATGTGCGACACAACGTTCTACTCAGTAAAGCTCTGAACAATAACTAACGGACGTACATCAATGAAATTTTCGACAGTTGCACATTAAATACTGGTGTGTACAAGGATGACACCACCATTTCGCTCCAACACACCGTTGGCGCGAAATTAGGAATGTCCCGGAATTTTTTGAAAAGACACGGTATTCATTCTTCTGATATTTCTACGGCATCTCTTATTTCAAACACCTTTAATTGTTAGTTGTTTAGTAGATCACTCTGCACTTCGTCGATATTTCAGTGTGTGATTGCAACTGTAGACTATTTCTGAATTGCCGTTAATGGGCCAGTGGACATCTTGTAATCTTGCACCCGTCTCGGACGAATTTTCGTCAGTGTTAAACCGTTTGAAACTTCTTGATTGTGTGATATTCCGTTATTGTTTCGAATGGAACGTATACGATATGGCTGCCTAAAAAGAAGTGGTCAGATCTGATGTATGGAACTATTGAAACCTATTTCATTTTGGAGCATAACAACGCTACCTCTATTCACGTCATTCATTGTCAACTCTGTCAGGCCAGGAAATTTTCCTCCTGTAACCATAATGGGATACTTCATCGGTCACAGTTTTTATTTTGAGAGGACTATTCTAGAGAGAGAGCTTGGCTTTCATTCAGATGCTTGCTGGTTCCTTTATCACAGTGGGTAGCTAAATTGTTGTATGACTTAATTATGTAACAGTTTGTTCCATAAAAGTTAGCAGCATTCTCTGTTAGCAAAATACTGGGAAGAAGTGGTGATCAGACCCCCAGGGGGTTCACAACACTTGGGAATACATACTTGGCCATCACGGGTCCCAAGTATTTGGACTATTACCTCCTTTCTGTGCTATAAACTTGTACTTCCACCAACCCCTCCCCTCCCCCCCCCCCCCCCTGCCACGCCATCGGATGATTTTCTTGGTCCACATCTTACTTGGACCTGGTTTATGGTTGGGACTAAAGTTCTCACTTCAGACATTTTCTGTACCTTCTCATTAAATAAAAACATGGCCCCCATTGTTGGGTTTGATATGCCACCTATTTCCAAGGTTCTCCAGAAGTTTGGATCGTGCAGGGAAGGTCACCCAATGCGGTGTATGCTCAAATTTTGTGCCTTTCCACCTTTGCACCCTTCGCAATCCATTGTTGACCAAGTAGCCATTGGTGAGGCTGGGTGGTGCAAATGGAAAGAGTTCCAATTCTGAGTGATGTCACTACAGTAGATGAGCTGCAAATGAAGTAGATGAAGTTATCCTCCACTGGTGGTTATGCGGCCCCAGCAGTCTCTAGGGAAGAAAAGTCCTCTTTTAATGTGGAGAGATACAACCCTAAAATGTTCCCTTCCTTGGCTATGTCGTGGGAGAAGCATAGGGCTAAGTGGCAAACAGGGAAAGATTCTCCCCAATACATGGTTTGCATAATGACTGATGGGTGTTCCTTCTTGTCCACAAAAACCCTTATTCTTCGTGGAGAACTTAAAAGACAAGTTTGTGGAAGTGGCAGACATCTCTAAAATGAAAAGTGGGTCAATTTTGATGAAAATGCATCTCCTGCCCAGTCACAGGCACTGCTTGGTTGCAACAGACTGTGTGACTCTCTCTCTCCACCATAACAGTCTAAATATGGTCGAGGGCATCATTTTCTGCCGAGATGTGCTCTTGCCGTCTGATGAGCTATGCATCAGCGTGGAGTGAGGGGTGTACACTTTGTCCATTGTCAACATAGGGGATAAAAGGACAATGGGCTGCTATAGGTTCCTTCATCTTGGCCTTTGAGGGCAATTAATTGCCTGAAAAGATCAAGGCAATGGTATACCAATGTGATGTGAAACTGTATGCCCCCCCCCCCCTCACCCTGCTTAAAGTGTCAATTGCCTTCGTCCAAAGCTTTCAGCACGTCGTGTGAAAAATATGAGTTGATGTTCAAATGAGCGTTGTTATCAGGATATGTATGGTTGGCTAGGGCTACCTCATCGTTAGAGCTGTTTTAATATTCTACAACAAATCAGTCTCATGGATGTTGGCTGGTAGTTCTGTGGATCAATCATTCTACCCTTCTTCTAGACAGATGTGACCTACACTCAGACTGCTTTCTCTTCCTGGTATCTATGATAGATTATAGTTAAAGGAGGGGCTAACTCAACTGCAAATTCAGTATAGGATCAGCAGTAGATTCCATTGGGTCTGGAACTTGGATTAGTTTTTATAACTTCAGTTGTTTATGAACACCATTGATGCTAATACTTACTTCACTCATCTTTTCAACTGGTAGGCAGACAGTGATTCTTTCCAGATCAAATTTTTGTTTTGATAGTAGTTTTGACACTTGTATTACACGTAACTATTCCAACAATAACTCATTGCACCAGTGACTCGAACCACTGTCTTCACTTACATTTACCCTAGAGGCTCAGTTCAGAAACAATAGCTTTGATACGTGTGGAAGACATCAGAGGAGTAATTAACTTGTTAAACAATATTTTTTGTAATAGTGTAAGATATTCTGAAAGAAGATCCATCATATCTAGTGTTGTCTGGACACACAAAAAAAGTTTTTCATTGGCAACTTCTGCAGTTCAGTGGGCAGTCATTTTGCTGGTTTTGGTCCTCAAAATGGGGCTGGCAGCTCACTTGACACTCCAACTGACCTGTGTCAGCATGACACTGCTAAGCTTTCAGTAATGATGAATGGGTGAGAGTGCCTCATGCTCAAAGTGGGCAATTTGAATGTGTGTCAAAACTACAGTTGTGAAAATCGTCTCTACTGCACGAACTAAGGTACTATGACCCAAATCTCCCTGCTGTGCATTAGGCACTCCTCTTAGCTTTCTTGACACCTCCCCCCCACCCCCCCCCCACCTGAACACATTTCCACATATGTTTCATGTTTCACTTTTCTGTATAATCATATGATGCTCCTCTCCACTGAGCTCTTACACAGCATGTTTTGCACAGTTTATACAACTGAAACTACTCAAGGTTAATTTTTAATTGCAGCAATGGTGTTGTATGTTACTGAATTATAGATTACTTGTATTGACTGTACCTTCCGTTAGGTAGTTGCCACCCGTTCTTACACAGCATGGCCACTCTGAGATGTATGGAGTGACACGCAATTCCTCTCTCAGTATACTTAAGATCGTAGTAAGGACATGATGTATGAGCACTCTACTTCCAAACATCTCATGTGCCATTCGTGACACTAATCCTTGAGCCAGTTGTTAAGGAATGCTCCCAATATGACCACAGTTTAAACACCTTAACTGCAGTCCTAGCCTTAGATCTGGCTTTTTTTCTCTCTCTCAAGGTGGAAATTTGCCACCTAACTGGCATATCAAATAACTTGGTCCATTCTTGTGTCATACTTCCTCCCAACCCCTTGCAACATCAATAATGCCACTGTGGGAGAACCAAATCCAAGACCTGCCATATGCAGTAACACAACTGATCATATTTCAGCTCCTTTAGAGGAATTTACCACATCATCAGAGGTATATTTTACGCTGTCAGAAGCAGGGCCATCCATAAAATCATTCATATTGTATACTAGCTCTGCTGTAATTTCCGTATTGTGTTTTACCTGAAATTGATCACAAAACAGCTGTTCAGTGACTATCCCAAATTGCAGTGAAGAGCAAAATTGACTACTCAGTTGCAGAACGTGCTGCCAAGAAAGAGACGCTTAGCTGTTACCTAGCTTCCTAACCCACAGCAACTGAGTTCCCAAGCATTCCTGTCTCACCACTGCTCTCATCTCCAATATCACATTCCTAGATTTAAATAGAGGGTTTTCCCTGAGGGTGTACATTTCAGTCCCAGAATGCTCCATGCCTCAGTCTTCACTAGCTCCTGTCCCAGACACACACCCTCCTCTGCCCCTACCATGTGCCTTATTTTTCACTCTCTTCACTTAAAGTTCCTCTCCAACTCAATCCTTGCCTTTTCTGTCCCCCACTTTCTCCCACCACACTCATCCACACTAAATTGCACACTACATGCAACTTCATCTCTCTACCAATGGCTGGGCTATGTATGGGCTGTTCCATTTCAATTCAGACTGTGGGAGTTCAATTTTCTGATGCCTAATGTGGACACTGAGTTAATATCTTTTAAAATGGACACTGAGTTATTATCTTTTAAAAACACACAGCTGTGATAAGTAAGGGCTTTCAGTTTCTGTAAGTGTCACAGTTACTATAATTAAAACACTGCCTGATTCTAAGACTTACCTCAGAATCTATTCAAAGTAAAATTCTCAAACACAATACAAAATGAAGGTAATACTCCATAGTTTTTTGTGGTATTTTCATGCTACACTCCTGGAAATTGAAATAAGAACACTGTGAATTCATTGTCCCAGGAAGGGGAAACTTTATTGACACATTCCTGGGGTCAGATACATCACATGATCACACTGACAGAACCACAGGCACATAGACACAGGCAACAGAGCATGCACAATGTCGGCACTAGTACAGTGTATATCCACCTTTCGCAGCAATGCAGGCTGCTATTCTCCCATGGAGATGATCGTAGAGATGCTGGATGTAGTCCTGTGGAACGGCTTGCCATGCCATTTCTACCTGGTGCCTCAGTTGGACCAGCGTTCGTGCTGGACGTGCAGACCGCGTGAGACGACGCTTCATCCAGTCCCAAACATGCTCAATGGGGGACAGATCCAGAGATCTTGCTGGCCAGGGTAGTTGACTTACACCTTTTAGAGCATGTTGGGTGGCACGGGATACATGCGGACATGCATTGTCCTGTTGGAACAGCAAGTTCCCTTGCCGGTCTAGGAATGGTAGAACGATGGGTTCAATGACAGTTTGGATGTACCGTGCACTATTCAGTGTCCCCTCGACGATCACCAGAGGTGTACGGCCAGTGTAGGAGATCGCTCCCCACACCATGATGCCGGGTGTTGGCCCTGTGTGTCCCGGTCTTATGCAGTCCTGATTGTGGCGCTCACCTGCACGGCGCCAAACACGCATACGACCATCATTGGCACCAAGGCAGAAGCGACTCTCATCGCTGAAGACGACACGTCTCCATTCGTCCCTCCATTCACGCCTGTCGCGACACCACTGGAGGCGGGCTGCACGATGTTGGGGCGTGAGCGGAAGACGACCTAACGGTGTGCGGGACCGTAGCCCAGCTTCATGGAGACGGTTGCGAATGGTCCTCGCCGATACCCCAGGAGCAACAGTGTCCCTAATTCGCTGGGAAGTGGCGGTGTGGTCCCCTACGGCACTGCGCAGGATCCTACGGTCTTGGTGTGCATCCGTGCGTCACTGCGGTCCGGTCCTAGGTCGACAGGCACGTGCACCTTCCGCCGACCACTGGCGACAACATCGATGTAGTGTGGAGACCTCACGCCCCACGTGTTGAGCAATTCGGAGGTACGTCCACCCGGCCTCCCGCATGCCCACTATACGCCCTCGCTCAAAGTCCGTCAACTGCACATACGGTTCACGTCCATGCTGTCGCGGCATGCTACCAGTGTTAAAGACTGCGATGGAGCTCCGTATGCCATGGCAAACTGGCTGACACTGACGGCGGCGGTGCACAAATGCTGCACAGCTAGCGCCATTCGACGGCCAACACCGCGGTTCCTGGTGTGTCCGCTGTGCCGTGCGTGTGATCATTGCTTGTACAGCCCTCTCGCAGTGTCCGGAGCAAGTATGGTGGGTCTGACACACCGGTGTCAATGTGTTCTTTTTTCCATTTCCAGGAGTGTATTTTAAGGACTTGCAGAAATCTAATTTTCAATGTGATTAACATTTTTTTCTGATAACACAATTTTAAATGGAATAAAAAGTGCTTAATATAATTCAGCATTGATTTAAAAACAGTTAGTAAACTTTCTATGGTATCTTCAATGAAGGGTTATAGAGAACATAAAAAGGAATCAAAATACTGGCAAATCGTGCTGGTTGCACTATGCTATGTTACACAACTTCCATCAGTCCTGATGACACCATTATCAAAAGACTGCTGTTTCGCTGTGGGGGGATGCTGATAAGTGGTACCCTAAATAAACAACCCACTTTTTGTTCCCGTGGGCAGTGACTAGATGGGATGAGAAGGAAAGAGGCTTTCCTTCTCGTTCTGTCTAGTAAGTCTCCCCTGGCCTGGGGATCAGGGTGACTTCTCTGAGCTCTGTGTCTTTCCCTAAATCTCTCTAGAGTCCTTATCCTTCACACCTCTTCCTTCCCCTTCATCCCCTCTGCCAGGAGGAGGAGCCACTGGCTCCAAAAGACAGCAAAAGTAATACCTTTCTTGTCTCTGCACTCTCCTGCCACCACTTGGTGAGTATATTTTTTTTTATCTATCTAATTAAATTAGAAACTTATTTTTTAACCGTATAATAGTTTTTAGTTCATTTCATATGAAAATTAAGTAATTTAAGCTGAGAAAACTTCTACGTAACTATCAACTAAGGTGCTGGATGAAAGTTTTAAGTGCTATAATAAATAATGTCTCCCCTCAATACTGCTTTGTACACCTACCTCCCGTTTTTTGTGACTCCTCCAGGGTGTGCAGGGTTGGGGGGGGGGGGGGGCTGATTTGCAGCTTGATACCAAATTCATTATTGCTCAGTTGTGGGCTGGCAGTTGGAGGGCCTTTCTAATAAATTTTGTGTGGTTGAAGGGGCATTCTTCCCTCAGTATGTGGCATTCGTCCCTTCATTTCCCCAGCAGGAACCTACTGTCCTCCATCATCTCTGTATTGGTCATACCAGGTTGACACATGGATTTTTTACTCTGTAGTGACCCCACAAAACCTACAACCCCCCTCCCCCCTTCCCTTTGTTGTTGCAAGGCACTTCAAATGGTGATTCATATTTTGCTGGACTGTCCTCTACATTTTGGTCCTTTGCACTAAATACATTCTCTCACCATACTTGTCCAGAGTGTAACTGGATGTCCCTCGCATTGTTATATCTGCCCTCTATTTTCTTTGCAAAAATGGTTTGTCCTCAATGATTTAAATACCTGAATTCCCATGTGTAATTGGGGACCCTCAGTTAGCATTGGCATTGCTTTGGGAGGCCTTGGGCCATGCTTCCATGGTTCCTGCCCTCCCCTTTCCCCTTGAACTCTAGCCTTTCCTGCTTAGCAATTTGATACTGCCTGACACTCACTTACAGATGTTTGTATTCACTTTTGCATGATTGATTTGATGCCTTTTTATATTTCCTTTTTTTCATCAATTAAATTCTGATCTCCTGTGTTGTCCAAGGATTTCTACTAAGCCTTGTCTTTTTACATAACTGATCCACTGCTGCCTATACCATTTCATCTCGCAAAGCTACCCATTGTTTGCTGCTGCAGGAATGGGCAATATTTCTATCTTAGAAGCCATTCTTGTATAGGCAGAAGTTAGCAGAGGGCCACACCCTTTAAAATGATGACATGCAATAGTTCAGTTTACATTTCAGAAAAGTTATAAATTGTTGTAAAACTCTGTCTTGGCAGCCCAGACAAAAAACCACTAGTGGGTCACTGTTTGCCTGCACCTGTTCTGTTGTGTTCCTTTCCCCTTTTCTATTGTGTTCATTTCCCCTGTTCTAGTCAGTCTTTGCCTAATGCTTCCTCCATAACTTAGAACAACTTCTTGCTCTTTCAGATTATTCAGGTGCCGTCTCCTAAATTTCCTACCTTTCTGCCATTTCTTCAGTTTTAATGTACAGTGTATAATCAGACCCAGATTTCATCCTTTCTCTCACAATTATATAATGAATCTGAAACCTTTCCAGCATTTGCAACTCTTCCATGTGTATAACCTTTTTTTATGATTCTTAAACCAAGTGTTACTGATGATGAAGTTGTGCTCAGTGCAACATTCTACCAGGCAGCTTCCACTTTCATTTCTTTTCCTGGTCCACAATACTCTTCTATTTTTCCTTCTCTTTTTTTTCCTACTACTGAATACCCATCCACCATCACAGTTAAATTTTTGTATCCCTTAACTATCCTAATAATTTCTTTTGTCTCACCCCACATTTCTTCAATCTCTCCATCTGTGGAGCTAGTGGGATTGTAAACTTGTGCTACAGCTGTGGGTTTTGGCTTCATGTATCTTGGCTATAATAATGTGTTTGCAGTGTTGTTCATAGTAGCTAACTTGCAATGTTATTTTCTTTTCCATTGTGTCACCTACTCTTACATTACTTAACTTTATTTGTATTTACAGTTCTGTATTCACCTGACCCAGAAGTCCTGTTCCTCCCACCACTGAACTCTACTAATTCCAGTTACATTATAACTTCACACTATATATTTCCCGTTTTGAATTTTCTGGCATCCCTCCCAGATTAAAGGACACCATTTACCATGCTCTGACATGTAGAATCTCAGTTTTCTTTCTCCTGAGTGGTCCCCACCAGAAAATCCAAAAGGGGGATCATTTTTAGCTCTGGAATGTTTTACACAAGAGAATGCCATCATTTAACAATAGAGTAGAGCTGCATGCCCTCATGACAGATTGCTTCAAGCTGTTGACTGTACCATCACAGTAAGGCCATTTAAGTTGATGTCACAAGGACAGATCAGTCCCTTGTCCAGACTGTTGCACCTGCAGCTACTGAAAAGGGTGCTGCACTCCTCTTCAGAAACCACACTTTTGTCTGGTCTCTCAACAAATATCACTCCCTTGTGTGTGTATCTATGGTATAGTTACCACTATCACTGAAGCAAGGAGAATCCCAAAGCAAGTACCTGGTGACTTCTAGAATACACACACACACACACACACACACACACACACACACACACACACACACACACACACACACACACTATTATTTTCATAATATCGTTAATGTTCCAACCTGAGTTCTCTGTTATTTAATTTGTTTCATTATCATTCTATGATTAAACATCCTCAGTTTCTCTTTTACTTACAATATATTTCTGCGTAAATTTTGACAGTAGCTTGAAACTGATCTTTTTTTTCCCCCTGATAATGAGAAGCCTCTCAAGCACAGAGACAGGAAGCTGGTGGCAAGAGAGGAGGAGGAGAAGAAGAACAAAGAGGCAGTAATGGTGAGTTTCATGAGTAGCATATGATTACTCCCACACTCATTCCCATTTCCCTTGCAGGTCACCCACAGTTTTCATGTGCATGGAGCTCCAACCAATTACTATAGGCCTTCCTTTTGTGAGCTGCTATCACTTTATCTATTTTTTAACCTGAGAGTAAATGTCTCCCTGCAGAAATGCATTATTTCTGATAACATAAACAATTTATTTAATTGAATAATATCCTTTCTACTTACCTCACCCACCTACAGAACTAATAGTAGAGTTTAGTGTTCATTTTTGTACACTGGTGGCTACAAGCTACAGTCCCTGCCAAATGTATGTAGCACTCTGACTGTGGAGTCAACAGTAACACTTTGGAACCAGTGACTGTGAGAAGTTCCTATCTTGGTGTGATTCATTGTGCTACTTCCAAACTATTAGCAGCTCTACTCCTTGGAACAAATTCATTGAACTTAATAATTTGAGAATGGACACATACACCACTACCAAACTTTGTGGGAAGTATCTTATCACTTTATGCAGACTGGACTGTCCACAATAGTTTCACTCATGATTTTATTTTACAGTGAGACAACACACCCAAGTTCAGTGTGGGCCCATCCTCACATTGGCTCATGCATTGACAGATTATTCTACCCTGGCTGACCCGAGGAGAGACGGATGCATCCTGGTGTACAGAGAAACAACTGTAGGACAGATCCTGAGATTCATTATAGACAGTAGATTTCTCCATGACATTTGATAATCCTATCAGCTATTTTATACACACACCAGGAGGAAATCTCTTGGAAATTATGAATTGCATATAGTGGATCTTTTCAAAGTTTAGTGACAGTGAATTGGCTATGAACCACTTACTAATGTCAGTAAAAATTTGATTAGCTAGCCCTTCTAAATTTATATTTGATTTACTATTTATCACAATGTTTGTATCATCTGCAAATAAGACAAACTTGGCATCTGGTAATGTTACAGATGACAGGTCATTAATATACACAAGAAACAGTAGTGGACCTAGTATGGAACCTTGGGGAACACCAAACGTAATATCTTCCCAGGCAGATGATGTCTGATTGCCTACTGCTGAAGTGTTATGTAATGACACCCTTTGGTTTCTATTAGTAAGATATGACTGAAACCACTTTGCAGCACTACCAGTGGCGCCATAATATTTTAATTTACTTAAAAGAATGCTGTTATTCACACAGTCAAAAGCCTTTAACAGGTCACAGAATAAGCCAGTTGCCTCTAATTTGTTGTCCAATTAATTAAGGACATTTTTTCTGTAAGTGTAAATAGCTTTCTCAATATCAGGACCCTTACAAAAACCCAATCTGTGACATTGACAGTATGTCATTTTCAGTAAGGTGCTTAAGTAGATGCTTGAAGAAAACCTTTTCAAAGATTTTTGAAAAAAACTGGAAAAAGTGAGATCAGTCAGTAATTTGATGGCATTTCTTTGTCCCCTTTCTTGTGAAGAGGTATAACTTCAGCATATTTAAGCCAGTCTGGGAATGTTCCTGTGACAAGTGATTGATTACAGAAATAACTTAGGATAAGACTAAGCTCACATGAACACTCTTTTATTAACTTTGTTGATATGTTATCATAACCACTAGAATGCTTTAATTTCAAGGACTTCATGATGGATTATATTTCTGTGGGTGAAGTAAGTGTCAATTACATTTTACTGAGAGTGCATATGTGCACTGCTCTCAGATATTCCATTGCATTATTTAATCAACCTGACAACCCCATGCTATCCGCAATAGAGACAAAATACTTTTTTAAATGGTTTGCAACTCAACATGCATTTGTTACCAGGGTTTCATTTATTTTTAGAGCTATTTGTTCCTCCTCATTTCTGGTCCTATCTGTCTCTGACTTAACTATATCCCATATTGTCTTTATTTTATTGCTGGATGTATTTATCTGCTCATAGTGCAGGTGTTTAGATTTCTGGATAACCTCCTTCAATATTTTGCAGTAATTTTTGTAATGAGCTATAATGCTAGTATCAAAGGTGTCCCTACATATCAGAGTTTCCTTTTTGTCTCGCATGATATCTTTATCCCTTGTGTGATCCATGGTTTCTTATTAGACTTCTACTTAATTTGAGTTACCTTCAGGGGAAAACAATTTTCAAATAAGGTGCTAACTTTATTAATGAATGTTTTGTATTTTCCATTTGTGTCTTGGATGCTGTAAACACCCATCCAATTAATTTCTTTGACCAATCTCCTAAATTTCTCAGTTTTTGACTGTTTTATTGGTCTTCTGTACTCAGTTCTGATGTTAATTTTGAGGAGTCAGTTAACAACGTACCCTCTCAAGTGATTAACTGGTTCAGTGTTAATGGTCTCTCTCTAAACTCAAGTAAGACAAATTTTCCATAAAAAACAAAAAAAGTGAGAGAAATAAATGTAACATGTGGAAATCAACCAATAGAAAGAATGAATGTGTCTAAATTTCTTGGAGTACATATTGATAGCAAAAAAAAAAAAAAAAAAAAAAAAAAAAAAAAAAAAAAAAAAAAAAAAAAAAAAAAAAAGAGCTGAGCTATGTATGCTATCAGAATGATGTCTTCCATTGGAGATTTAACCACTATGAAGTCCGCATACTATGGGTATTTTCACTCCGTTATGTGTTACGGAATTATCTTATGGGGAAATTTAGCTTTAGCAAAGAAAATTTCTATGGCCCAGACAAGGGCAGAGTACCCCCTAGGACATCATGCCATAACCTTTTCAAAAAGCTGCAAATAATGACCACTGTATCCCAGTACATATATTCGCTGATGTGTTTTGTAATTAAGAACCCTGCACAATTTCCATGAAATAAGAACTATCACAAAAAGAGGGAAAGAAAATCCTCATTGTGAACTTAAGAACTTGACAGTTGTTCAGAGAGGTGTATAATTGTCAGGAACAAAAATTTTTAACCATCTCCCTGACCAGATAAAATGTTTAAGAGACAAAAAAAATCTCTTTTCAAAGCAGAACTAAAGGAATATTTGTTAAATATGTCTGTTTATACATTAGAAGAGTTTTATGATGCAAAAAGGGAAATAGCATTTAGATAGAATTATCTGTCTTGTTAACATAGAAATGTGCTTGCAATTTTTCTCCAAATTAAAACATGAAATTTTGTATTAACACTCAAAGAAATCTGCTGTTATATGTACAATATCTGTTTTTCCACTAAACTTTGTATTAACTATATGCAGTTATGTAGAACATTTTTTATATATTTAATGAAGACTGTCTTTTTTTGGTATGTTTGTTGTTTTGTATGTTTGACTCGTTCCACATCTCATGTGACATGCTCACAATACGAGATCTACGGAACATGAAATAAATAAATAAATAAAATAGATGTTTTACCCTGATAATTTTCAAAATTTAATGCTAGGTGTTGCATGTCATGGTCAGATAGCCCATTTACTACTGGTTTTGTAATGTGACTTAGTTGCCTAGAATTGTCTATAAATATATCATCAATGGCAGTCTTAGAACATTTGTGTACCCTAGTTGCGAAATTTACAGTAGAAATTAAATGGAATGACAATGCAACTGATTTCAGTAACTGATCACTGACAGTATTTTTCAGGAGATCTATATTAAAATCCCCAGCAACAACTAGTTCTTTGTTTTTTAATTTTAGGTGAGGTAATAAATCTTCAAGATTATCTATAAACAGGTTGAAATTTTCTGAAGGTGCTCTGTATATGGCTACTATTATAAAGGACCTATTATGAAATTCTATCTCCGTTGCACATGCTTCTAAGTGCTGCTCTAAGCAAAATTTATTAATGTCAGTATTCTTAAATTTAAAACTGTTTTTAACAAATGTGCTCCATCTTTTGTCTGCAGAAGTTGGAGGCTAACTTAAATTCTGTAAGGTTTAACATATCTATATCAGTGGTCACATGATGTTCAGAGAGGTAGATTACATTAACTGGGTTCGATGACTGTAATCTATCAATGCACATAAGTAGTTCATTAATTTTACGTCTAAGCCCTTGAATATTTTGATGCACTAAAGATAGCTGGCATTTCACATTTACTGAGATGAAATCAGGTAGAAATAAAATTTCTGCTGATTGCTGTAAATGTATGTAGTAGATTTGACCACGGTTTTCTTCTGTGATCTCCACTGTAGTTGTCCTCAGGCAAAGCCTGTCAACCTGTTGCCCACGCTCTATGGGCCATGATTTCTCAGTCAACATGTGAGCCCCATAGCCGTCAATTTGGGAACCACCTGAAACAGTATCCTCAACATCAGAGTACTTAAAATAATCATAATTTCCTTCTGTTGTAAGGAGAAAGTAACGCTGGCAAAATTTCGCAGTGTTCTAGTAATTTTTCCTCTCTAGCATTCATTATTATAGAATGACAAAGGAAAATGGTGCACCACAGAAAATATCAAATCCAGCAGTGGAAAACATTAAAAATGTTGGTAATGCCAAGTTACTACCCTTTGTAATATTCCATGGATGCTGCCAATGCTCAGTTGTTTTTAATTACTTTTTCAGTGTATTTACTTCTACTTCCAAAAGTGAAATCTATAAACACATACTCAGCAATACCTCCATGAATGGCATTATGTCCTAAAAGAAATCCTTTATTCAATATTTATCACATTAGAAACTTTTATTTCCAATGGACATTATCTTTTACTCCTGAAAATACTGGACAAATACTCTTAATGAATTAACCATATACTGGCAACCAATTTTTCATTCACCTGCCGTTATATTACCATAATATAGGGTAGTATTATTTCACACCTCTCGAAGCCATGAAACAATGCTTGTACGATATCCATTTACTTATTTATTTAATTATATTCCAAAATCAATCAATACAAACTACATCAAAACATTGTTTTGTCATTCCTTCAAAATTTAACTGAACGAAGTATTTGTCAACTTATGTATAGTCACTGCCTTTATACCTTTTGGGCTATATGCAGTTTCTAGTATGAATATAAGGCATCACTTTTGATATGAAGAAGACACCCTTCCAAGCATTTAGCAAGCAAGATATTAAAAGCCAAGGTAGCTGTGTACTTGTCCCATTTGAACTACTGCTAGTTATGAGACATTGACATTGCTCATACACTGATCCTACAAAAAGTCAACAATAATGTACAATAAGCTTCACTGTTCCAGATGGGAATGGGAAACATCACAAGGAATGCAATACAACTTGTGGACATTTCTGGAATTACTTCAAAAATAATCAAAACCATGGAGGAGCAGAAAAAAGAAGGAAGAACAGTATATAAAGATATAGGAGGGAATAACCCATCGCAAATTCTCAACTTTTGATAGGAAACAAATTAAAGATTATGATTTAGATCCATAGGCATGCAATTAATGTTATTTAATTTGTTTGCTATCAGAAGATAAGAATTTGCAATGGCTTACTTACTGACTGACTGTTTTCCTATTGCTTTCATTTTTCTAATTCTGTGAACCTATTTCTGAACTTAATCTTAAATTGTTAACTGACATTATCTTCCTTTACCCTGTACACTTCTACTCTCATTTACTGTCATACTGGCCATAAAGGTGGAAGAGTGGCTATCTACCTGAGAACAAAGAACTTAATAGAATCTTCTGATGTCCTAAAACTCTTCTCTGTTGTATACTTTGTCTTAGCATTGTATAGATCACCAGAGTGAAGTTTAGGATTAGTTTTGGATTTCTTTGACACAGTTTTATTTAAATTAATCTTGATGCAAAAGCATGTAAGTGTTACACTATTAGGGGATATTAATGTTAACACATTACAAGCAACCCAAGAAAGCAAATGCTTTAAGGACTGAATCTATTCTTATGGTGCAGAAGATCTGTTAGGCGACATACCAGCTAGAATCACTGCAACAAGTGGTAGCTCTATAAACCATATTGTTACCAACTGTGATAATATTATTATTACAGTTGCTGTTGTAAATGGTCACCTCTCTGACCATCTAGGCTCACTATTAGTGTTAAGAGAAAACCAAAGAAAATTTATGAATACAAAAGAAGTCTCCGTTATCAACATTGCCAAACTGAGAGATAGCCTTGGTCAGGAATCAGGCATTTAGTTTTACAAGCCCAAGGAGTAAACAATAAATGGGAAGCCTTCTTAGAGTACACTATCTCTTCATCAAAGTAATACTATTCCTGTCAGAAAAGTAAATATAAGTAACAATAAGGCACTACAGTTACAACCCATAGCATTTGATAAAATTGAAAGAATTGTGTATGATGCAAGGAGAGATGAGAAAAAAAGAGTGCATGGATAAATACAAACAATGTAAGTCCCAGTTCCACAGGCATGTCAAAAGATTAAATAAAAAATAATAAAAAAACATAGTATTTGAAAAACCTCTGCTCCATAGAACATGAAATAAGAGACAATAAAAGAAAACTAAAAAATAGCATCAACATACAGATATTTACTAACAATATTGCCACCAATAGTCAGGAGATAAGTAATATTTTTAATGATTACTTCATAGATAATGCAGGATCTGACTTCTGTAAAGTAAAGTTTGTAAATCACACTGAGGTCAACTCAGAACCTTATCAACTCACTGAAGTCGAACTCAAGGATACTTTGCAGCTCATCAGAGAATGTAAAAACATAAAATCTGCTGGCTGGGATGTAATTTCTCCATATTTACTTAAATCCAAGGAGCAGTGAGAGAAATCAAAAAAGAAGGGCCCAAGACGAAGGAAATTGAGATGGCACCCACACCACCACTATCTACAAGCTCTGTGTCCGAGGATGGGGTGGAGATTTTGGCGTCTACTGAGGACCTAGATCTTGCCAGGCCCTCAGACACAAAGGATATAGACTGCTCAGGCAATAAGTCGGTGGCAGCAGGTGACTCTGAGGTATAAACTGCCTCATTGAGTGTTCCGTGGCTCCCGAGTCTCACAATGACGTCATCCTCTAGTGGAATTCAGGTGATTCCCCCCCCCCCCCCCCCCCCCCCCCCAACCACCTGGCCGAGCTATGGCAACTGTTAAGCTTTACACGTGCTTTCTGCATTGCCCTCCAGGAAATCTGGTTCCTGGCAATTCGGACCCCTGCCCTCCGTGGCTATAAGGGATATTACAGGAACTGTAGCGACTGTAATCAAGTGTCAGGTGGAGTTTGCGTTTATGTGCTAAACTTGGTCTGTAGTGAACATGTGCCCCTTCAAACCCCTCTTGAAGCTGTGGCTGTCAAAATACGGATGACACAGGAAATAACTGTCTGTAATGTATTTGTTCCTCCAGATGGTACAGTACCCCTGATTGTATTAGCTGCACTGACTGATCAGCTCCCTAAACCTTTCCTATGTTTTTGGGAGATCTTAACGGCCATAACCCCTTGTGGTGTGGAACTATGCTTACTGGCTGAGGCAGAGATGTTGAAACTTCACTATCTCAGTTTGACCTTTCTCTCTTAAATACTGGGGCTGCCACACATTTCAGTGCGGCTCGTGGTAGTTACTCGACCATTGATTTATCCATTTGCAGCCCAGGACTACTCCCATCTATCCACTGGAGAGCACATGACAACCTGTGTGGTAGTGACCAAATTACCATCTCCTTTTCCTACCCACGGCAGTTTAACTCCCTCATCGGCGGCCCAGGTGAGGGCTCACAATTGCAGTTAGTGTGTGTTCCCTTCTTTCCATACTGGAATCCTTGCCTTTACCACCTATACATGAGATTCGTTCAAGAACACTTCCACGGTGTATGCCTAGGCCGCAGCTTTGCCTGGATCTTTTACATGGTCCTGAGGACTCAGTTAACATTGCGACTCTCTGATGTCACTTCCTCTCGATTCTCGACATGTAGTGTGGCCATGAAGTAGTTTACATGGATTGCGCGATGGCTGATGGTCACATATGCTTTGCCTATGTTCATGGAGGACATACAGAACAGCACTCATTATCAGATGGCTGCAGTGTTTTCACTGCAGTATTGGCGGCTATATCTTGCACCCTTGAGCACATCCACTCATGCCCAGGTGAGTCATTTCTCCTGTGTACTGACTCCTTGACAGCCTACAAGCTATCAACCAGTGCTACCCTCATCATCCTTTAGTAGCAACCATCCAGGAGTCCATCTATGTCCAGGAACAGTCCAGTCATTCAATGGTGTTTGTCTGGACCCCAGGTCACCCCAGGCAATGAACCTGCCTACTGGCTGGCCAAACAGGCTACGTGGAAACCGCTTATGGAGATCGGTCTCCTCCATCGTGAGGACCCACCTCAGTGTCACTGTGGCTCACGAATGATGGTCATCCATCTCTTGCTGGACTGACCACTCTTAGCCGCTCTGCAGCAGAATTTTAACTTTCCCAGCACCCTACCTTCAGTGTTGGGTGACAATGCCTCAACAGCAGCTTTAGTTTTACATTTTATTCGTGGGGGTGAGTTTTCTTATTTGATCTAAGTTTTAGCACATGTCCTTTGTCCCTTTGTGTCCTCTACCCCAATGCTTTCAGGGTGGAAGTTCTAATGTGTTGCAGATTGGCTGGCTTTAGCTTTTTATCCTCATGGTCAGCCAGCCACAGTAACCTGCTTTCTTGTTTTAACATCTTCTACCTGTTTCTTGCGACTTTGTGGTTTTCTTGTCCCCTTTGGTCCATTTAAGTGTATGTTGCCTTTCTGATGTTGTTGTGATTTTTCCTTTCATTCTGTGTTGTGTTGTCTCTCTGTCTTATTGTCACCCTTGTGGCATTGTTGCCTTCAGAAAGAGGGACCAATGACCTCATAGTTTGGTCCCTTCCCCCCTCTTTTAAACCAAGCAACCAATCTTCAGAGATGGAAAATAATTTTAAGTTTGATATGGAACAAGAAAACTTTTACTCCAGATTACGCTTTTACAAATTTGGTTTCGTTCATTTTAAGTACATACCACAGTTTTGCCATTGTTTATACAGATGGATCTCAGCAAAAGAATGTCTTTGGCTGTTCCATTGTTTCCCTGAATGGGTCTTTGAAGTGTGTAGAATAATTCACAAATTATGATGCAGAGTTGAATGGCATTCTGATGGTACTGAAGAGGGTTCAAAGACATCACTGTACAAGGTTTCTTACCTGTTCTGACTCTCTTAGCACTACAAGCACTTCACCAAATGTACACGGAAATCTGGAAGACCAGTTGATTCAGCATATCCATGACTCATTATAGTGGCTCCAATGCTGTGGCAAGGAAGTATCTTTTTATGGGTTCCTGGCCACATCAGTATACAAAGAAATGACACAGCCAACAAAGCCACTGAGGATTCATGTCATAATGGTGTTTCCATCAATGTCCCATCCCTTGCAAGCCATCATATCATTTTCTGACAGATGCATCATGTGTCAGTAGGAGACAAAATGGTTGCATGTGATGCAAAATAAACTTTTTTTGTCATCGGTCTTCTGAGTGGTTTGATGTGGCCCACAGAAAATTCTTCTCTTGTGCGTACCTCATCCTATCAAAGTAGCACTTGCTGGATGTATTCCAATCTCTAACTTCCTCTACAGCTCCCTCTAGTACCATGGAAGTCATTCCATAATGTCTTAATAGATGTCCTATTATCTTGTCCCTTCTCCTTGTCAGTATTTTCCACATATTCCTTTCCTCTCAAATTCTAAGCCGATCTTCTCATTCCTTACCTTATCACTCCACCTAATTTTCAACATTCGCCTGTAGCTTCGATTCTCTGTTCAGGTTTTCCCTCAGTCCATGCTTCACTGACGTACAATCTGTGCTCCAGATGTACATTCTCAGAAATTTCGTACTCATATTAAGGCCTATGTTTGATACTAGTAGACTTTTCTTAGCCAGGAAACCCCTTTTTGACAGGGCTAGTTCGCTTTTGATATCCTCCTTGCCCCATCATTGCTTAATTTGCTGCTCAGGTAGCAGAATTCCTTAATTTCATCTACTTCATGACCATCAGTCCTGATGTTAAGTTTCTCACTCTCATCATTTCTGCTACTTTCCATTAATTTCATCTTTCTTCAATTTACTCTCAATCCATATTCTGTACTCATTAGATTGTTCATTCCATTCAGCTTACAATGTAATTCTTCTTTACTTTCACTGAGGATAGAAATGTCATTAGTGAATCATATCATTGATATGCTTTCACCTTGTATTTTAATTCCACTCCTGAAGCTTTCTTTTATTTCCATCATTGCTTTTTTGATGTACAGATTGAACAGTAGGGAGAAAAGACTACAACCCTCTTTCACTTCCATTTTAATCTGAGCACTTCATTTTTAGTTGTCCACTGTTATTATTCCTTCTTGGCTCTTGTACATATTGTATATTATCTGTCTCTCCCTAAATCTTACCCCTATTTTTCCCAGACTATCGAACATCTTGGAGCATTTTACATTGTTGAATGCTGTTTCCAGGTGAACAAATCCTATGAACATGTTTTGATTTTTCTTTTATCTTGGTTCCATTATGAATTGCAACTTCAGGATTGCATATCTGGTGCCTTTGCCTTTTCTGAAACCACTAGCCACTAGCACATTCTGAATTTTCTTTTCCACTCTCCTGTATATTCTTTTTGTCAGCAACTTCAATGCATGTGCTGTTAAGCTGATTGTGTGATGATTCTTGCAATTGTCAACTCTTGCAACCTTCACAGTGGAGTAGATGATATTTTTCTGAAAGACAGATGGTATGTCCCCAGCCTCATACATTCTACACACCAATGTGAATAGTCGTTTTGTTGCCACGTCTCCCAGTGATTTTAGGAATTCTGATGGAATGTTATCCACCCCTTACTTGATCTTGAGTCTCCCAAAGCTATCTCAAATTCTGATTCTATTACTGAATCATGGTTCTTCTTCTATCACATCTGACAAATTTTCCCTCTCATAGAGACATTGAGTGTACTCTTCCCACCTATCTGCCATCTCCTCTGCATTTAACAGTGGAATTCCCATTGAATTCTTAATACTACTGCCTTTGCTTTTTGTGTCACTGAAGGTTGTTTTGACTTTCCTGTAAGCTGCATCAGGTGAAGTGAGTCAGTTTCAGTTTCGCTGAAAGACAATACCTCAAACTGTGACTCCGAAGGCTTTCCTGGCATAATAATTGATAATAATCTTCTTGGGTGTGCAGCCAGTTCATAACATCTTGACGCAATATTTCTGCAGTCCAACTGGATGCCATCTTCAGGTGAGAGTGCTGGTATATGATCTCGTCAGAAGTGACTTCTCAGAGCAAGTGACGGCTCCTATATAGGCTGCAGAAGGCCCACACTGCGTGCACAAGAAGGCACCTTAACTGCCCTCTGGTGAAAGTAAACGTAAACATACAGTGTCTCAGTGGTGGAAACAGTCGAAATCGAGATATCGCTATCAAAAATTAAACATTATTCTGATGATCGAAACACAGACCATTGTTTACTAATATCTGATACAAGATCTCCTGCCACTGTGGGAAGGCTTACTTTGGTCAGACAATCCAGACCATTCAGGACCGATGTGTTGAGCACCAGCGGCACACAGGGTTATTTCAGCCTTAGAAATCTGCAGTGGTGGAGCTCTGCGTCACTGAGGGACATAGATTGCAGTATGACAAGACACAAATGGTTGCCCCTGCATCTCGCTATTGGGACTGTGTTTTAAAAGAATCCATAGAGATTTGATTATCTGATAATCTTATTAATAGAGACAAGGGTTACCTTTTAAGTAAGACTTGGAATCCAGTGTTATCAGACATTAAAAAAAAAAGGTCTGTGTTTTGATCATCTGAATGTTTAATTTTTGATAGCGATATCTCGATTTCACCTGTTTCCACCACTGGGACGCTGTTTGTATACTTGCGCCAGAGGGTAGTTACGGCACCTTCTCGTGCACTCAGTGTGGGCCTTCTGCGGCCTATATAGGGGCCACCGTTTGCACTGAGAAGTCAGTTGCAGCAAGATCATGTATGAGCACTCTCACCTGAAAATGGCAGTCAGTTGGACCACTGAAATATTGTGTCAAGATGACATTATGATCCGGCTGCAAACACGAGAAGAATATTATCAGTACCTCAAACTTCTTGGTTTAGGGGATCAATACAACACCCTGAATCATCCCTGGTCCCTGTATAGGACGCCTATATGTGCCATTAACATAACACTCACAGTTAAATGGATGGACAATAACAGATCCTATACTTCCTGCAGAGGAGACAGTATCCACAAGGGAGGAGAGTACTTGATGTACCTCTGGTAGATGTATTACAGGTACACGACTCTTAAAGAGCTCTTCCAACACACCAATTTGCAGCAGCTGTCAATCATTTGACAGGAGTTGAACAATTTCCAGCTGCTAATGGAAGTAAACCAACTTGTCCCATGTGTGAGAACAGCATTCTCAGTGGGGCTGAATTTTGTACGGTGCAATGTATTAAAAAGCAGTGGAAAAAGGGCTTTAAATTAAACCTGCTGATTATCTTCGAATCTGTTGAGCTAAAAAGTTGCTCCAGTTCTTCACATCTAGGTACTGGCTCCTGAAGCTGAAAATTTTCATATCATAGGTTCTTACGATTCGAGTTGATGTACTAACTCCTGAAGAATAGCCTGAATACTTAATTTTATTCTCCCACTTTACAATTTCCACTTCAAAACCAAAAATGACATTGTTTTGCCACAAATAATAACACATCCAATCACATCAGAGACATGCCCACTGCTACTCCATTCTGTGGTACTAAAAAAGTTCCAAAAAGTTTACAAATTTTCTGGATAAATGAATCTTTACCAATTTATATCAATATTTTATAAATGACACCAGAAGTAAATGTAATAAATATTGTCAGGTTGTGCTATTATTAATAGGAATTTTAAGTATGCCAGATATTTCATTATTTCAAATATTTCTAAAAAAAAAGTAATTTAAACTGTACATACAGAGCTAGTACATACCAGTTGTAACAATGACAATAATGTAATTTCTTTTTATATATTTTATCCTGAAATATAATACATTGTGTACAAAATCATATGCAATTCTTTTATAAAAGAAGTGGAGATAATATTAACCTGCTTAGACATTTGTAAATATGTTTTGGTATCACCTACTTCTCTTCAGGAAAAGTAATGCTAGAGGATGATTGCCCTTTACACTGTCCATGACCTGTTTTCCGTATAATGAGCTCTGTGAGCAAATTGTAAGAGCGGCAGTTTGAAGCTAGATTTTTGAACAGCAGGCACTGCAGTCAACCAATAAAACTCCTCTGAATTGGTATCGGTATGTGGATGGCACTTTCGTGTTAAGATGATGATGTTTGGTTTGTGGGGCACTCAACTGCATAGTCATCAGCAACTGTACAAAGTCCAAAGTTTTACACACCCCAATTTTTACACTGACAAATCTAGCCACTGTCACGGATGATGATAATACACACCCAGTCCAGTTTTGTACTACGGAATGACAGTGAAGTGAATGATTTCTTGGTGCATTTAAATAGTTTTAATCCAAAGATGCAATCTATTGTGGAGACAGAAAGTAATGGACAGCTTAATTTTTTGTATGCTTTAGTAACTACATGGGCAGATAGTTCAGGTCGTAAGGTACCCAGCAAAGATAAACATACAGGCTGTTACTTCCATAAAGATTTGGACCATCATCCAGGGATGAAGAGAGGTGTCATTAAAACATTGGTGAACAGGGCTGACAAACTCTGTGAGCCAGTTTATTTTTGAGAGGAACTAAATAATTTAACAACTTTTACAAAAAACAGACACTGATAAGAGAGAGATGGAGCACTCAGTCATAGAAGAAAAGTGTCCAAAAATGTGCAACAACCACTGTTGGGTGGGAAAGATTTTCTTCCATTTATTTACAGTATTATGGAGCATATTGGGAAAGTTCTAACCAAGTTTCTACTTGAAACAATCTTTAGACCACCAAGAAGGTTAGCTAATGTTTAATATCTGCGAAAAATGCATGACACCCTTTTGCAACACCTGGGGTGTATACAATTCTGTGTAGTTGTGGGAAGATTATATTGTAGCAATGAAAATAAGTGTTAATTCACACATAACAGAACACCAAATGAACTGTCATCTGGGATGAACTGACAAATCAGCTTTAATGGAACAAGGTTCTTCAAGATGGTAGTAATCAAATAAAATTTAGTGAAATGAGCATGCTAGCTAAGATGTCACATTATTATGCATGTATGTACAGAAAAGCTATAGAGATTTACAAACATTAAAATAATTTTAACAAAAATGAAGGCTTAAAGTTGGATAAGATATGGGTGTTGGCTTTGTTCCAATGATGGGACAATCGATTAACTTTGATCAAGAGTAATGTCATTATTCAGTGTTTACTGCGAAAGCATGAGATGAGTAGTGGCATCCACTATGCACTCTATATAAATGGGACCTCCACAGCCTAGCAGCCAGTTGTGGCTCAAATCGGAAGACGTTGCCCGCATTTGGCGATGAAATGTCAGGAGGAGGAATTCCTACTGTTCTACCATGGCCTCTTAGCCTGGAAGTTTAATTTATGTCCCATAGTACTTTTCCATTATGATATATAATGTCCCATTCTCCACTCCACTTAAATCATCAGTATTGAATGTATAAATTTGAATAGGTTTTTGTGCAGCAGCTTAACAACATTCACAGGATTAACCCTTAACTCACAAGGTGCGGTCTCTCAGACAACATGAAAATTACGATGTTTTGTTGTCAGTTGTATTATTGCCTTCTGTGTCTATTGTTGGCATGTGTTATTGATAGGTGTTGGAGTCTCCCAGACCATGCCTCTTGAACCACATACCTTTGTTCTTCAGGACGGTACTGTATAGCCCAAAATGTGTTGGCACCAACGTCATTTTTAACTTTCCCGAGTTGGCTGAAATTGTTATTAGGTATATGGAGGAAGGTGTCAGTGATACTAATCAAGAAATAAATGAAAAAGATGATGCTTTTACATTAGCCAATGATCAGTTCTGTTATCGAACTAGAGTATTGTTAGAGGAAGAACTTCAGGAAAGTTGTGATGGGGATCTGTCTGTTTCTTCAATGAAAAATTTAGTGTCTGTTAAAATTGAATGTGCTCTGAGTGATGGTAAGAAAAATTAGTTCCCAGCAATGAATGTCAATTTGACAGACTTCAGTTTTGTTCCTATTCGTTGGAATTTTTATGCACAAATATAAACTCTGGAATTTAGGTTTAGTTGAAAATTTATTTGCTATGGAGATCGTATAATTTTTCAGAAAGTAAAATTCACTACTATGTCTATTTATGTGTACCATTTAAAAGAACCACACAAAATTATGTGCTTTTGTGTGATAAATAGTAAATGCTGTAAGCTTTGTTTAGTGCAATAAAATAAACTAGAAGCTTTTAAACAGCACTTAAATAGATGTAAAAGTAAATGTTATATAGCACAAATCAAAAATTTCAAATGATTTTTGCCTTAAATCTCAGTTTAAACATAGGGGTCCCAGAGACCCCACCTCGTGGTATATGTTACAGACAAGTCACCTCTCAAATTCAGGGTTAACTGACTTCCGTCTATTGATAAACTACCAAATACAACAGCAGTGTCATGTGTACTGTGTGTACAATTACAATGCAGTGAGGCAAGTACACTGATGATAGCTGTCATTTAAATGTTTCTACAGGTGAATACCATCGGTAGCTACTTGGAGGGGTACAATGCCCTGTTTTAAATATATTTGCAGTTGATTGTTGCTGTGTGAACTTGTAGCTGTTTGAACTTGTAGTAGTTCCTTTGTCAGTAGTGAGATGTTATCTGTCATCACAATGCTCTGCTGACTGTTTTTGCCCTCTGGGAAGCTCTTCAGGCCCGTATTACATTGAAAAAAATCATTGACACATATCTTTGTGAAACTACTTTGACAAAATTACTTCAGTACAGTTATTACACTATTATATAACTTTTCATTATAGTTTCTCTGGAAAGGATACTGAATAGTTAACTGTCTGCACAGCAGAATTTAATTTAATGCTGGTGGCGAGCATTGCTCAAAAACAGAGAAACAAAAATAAAGGAGAGTTACACCAAAGATAGCAAGGAGCTAAGTGTGCTGACCAGAATTTGCTTAGTGAGCTACAATGCAAAGACAGAGAGATTAGAGAATGATTCAAGATGGGAGAAATGTATCAATTTGTCTTCGTGCAAGTAATCTGTCACATTTTTGTTGGTAAGCAGCGTGGAATATGGTAAGGATGACCTGCAAACATGGAAAACACAAAGGACCACACAGTCAGCTACACAGATTGATATTTAGTGAAGTTATATAGTGTGATGTCCGGTCAGAGCTGTGTGCTTGTTCCTCCTGAGCTCTGGTAGTAGAGAGCAGTGGGGGAAACATTACTGTTGGGATCCAATGGTGATGTGATGAGATGACATCCAAGCAACTGCACAGTGGTGGCAGAGGTGTTGTGAGTGTTGAAACAGTGTCCACCATAGATGGATCAGCTGTATGTGGGATTGAATCCCTTCACATTGAATAGAGGTGGTAATCTTGTAGATGTCTTGTGGAGACAGAATCTGGCCACAGCAGGACTTCTTGGAGGTGCGTCATCAGAGTGTTAACCCCGACAGGGAGCTAACCGCTTTTTGGTGATCTCGTGCTTGGCTACCATGGGGCCCCAGCATTTGCAACAACTTTTCCCTTGCATTCTGCCTGCCTGTCCTGCTATTATTTCTCCCCCTCCATTGGCAAACATGTCTGGAACATTTTTGGTGATATGTTTTGAGTTTTCAGTAGCCTGATAAAAGATTGGTCCCTCCACCATTTCTTTCTTTCTTTCTTTCTTCATTCACCTTCTCCTATCCTCCTCCTGCTTTGATGTTTGAGGTTCTTTTCTTCTTTCTTCCTGTGTGCTCCTGAAGGTGACTGGGTAATGTGTAATTCCCAGCCCCAGGTTGACAGATAGTGATTGCACGTACCCCCTGGTAGAGGCCAGGCACAGGGAGGGGTGATTGCCTGAGCTGCTACCTACTCAAATTTCCAATTGATCCCTCTGTTAGGAGTTTGAAAGGTGTAAACAGTCAGCTATGGAGGGTGACCCTCCATATGAGGGGGACACCCTGTTGGACGGAGCATACCATATGAGACACTGGCGGCCATGGGAAATTTTCTCGCAATGAGATAATTGTTTTCATCTTAGTCTACCTCAACTGAAGGTAAATGGAATGACTCTAACAATTCAAAGTCTCTACCAGCTGCACCTCAGTTCCTCATTGGTTTGTGGTCAGTCCTTTGCTATGGTTAATCCATTTGTTGATGCAATTGCAGGCCCAGTGAAAGCCTGCTCTCATTTATGCAATAGGAGTTTGCTTTTGGAGATTGTGATTCTCAAGCACTGCTTGCAGCTTCACACCTGCATGGCTATTGTGTTAATGTTGAGTCCCATGCAATGGTGAATTGTTCATGTAGTGTTATTCACATAAGGCTGCTCAGTGGTCTGACTGAGGGAGAAAACCAAACTTATGTCTCTGATCAGGGCATCATTGCAGGCCATTGGGTGATGAAAAGGCTGATGCATTCTTAGTGCAGAAACGCCTTAACAAATCTGTATTTGCAATTAGAGTGTTAGCAGACATAGGCGACATAAAAGTGAAAAAGCTTGCATACTTTGCCTACTTTCATTCCATAATGTCATATGGTATAATATTTTGGGGTAACTCTTCAAGTCAAACAAAAGTTTTCAGAGTCCAAAAGCATGTAATACGTATTCTTTGTGGAGTAAACTCACGGACGTCTTGTAGAAACCTCTTCAAAGAACTGGGTATACTAACTACTGCCTCTCAGTATATTTACTCCTTAATGAAATTTGTCCTAAATAATATATCTCTTTTTCCAACTAACAGCTCAGTTCATACATACAATACCAGGAACAAAAATGATCTGCACAAGGACTTAAAAGCACTTATGATGTATTGTATATATTTATACTATTAGTATTGTTATTTCAGCTTAAAAAAAATAAAAAATAAAAAAAGGTGACATGTTCCACATCCACGAGGATCTCCTCAACACGGATCTATGGAACGAAAACTAATCTAATCTAATCTAATCTAATCTAATCTAATCTAATCTAATCTGGCTACATGCGCCATTTTTCTCATATTTGATAGAGCTGTGCTTCCATCAAAGATCATAGCAGCCTATGAAGTCATCACAGTCCAACTGTACATTCAGAATCTGATGCGCTGCTGCCAGTGTCAATGTTACAGCTGCACCTGAGTCTCCCTCTGAAACCTGCTCAGATGTGTTACTTGTGGTAGGGGTGCTCAAGAGTGATACTGCGCATCTCCTTCTCCCCACTGTATCAATTGCAATTTCGGCCCTGCAGTCTCCTCCAGAGATTGTCCCATGTATCTCAATGAGTGGGCCATCCAGGAGACCTGGGCGAAGGAAAAAGTATCTTACCCTGATGATCATACGTTCTTGGCTAGTCAAAAGTCCTGTGTTTTACCATCTGACACATGCAGTACCATTATTGCTCACTCTACAAAGGACATGGGCATGCAGACTTGCATCCTCAACGTCAGCACCACAGTTGTAAAATCACCCAGTTTCACTGTAGTATCCCCATCTCCTTCAGTTCCTCCTCCTCCAGCTCTGCAAAAAGCCATTAAATTTTCGCCTCCAGTGGCAAAATGACCAGCTACACACCCAGCAAGGTGGAAAGGAGAGGAGGAATACTCCAGCAAAGACTGTTTACATCCCTCCAGCCAACAAACACCTAAATCACCATCTGCCAGGCACAAAGGATCCAAGAAACTAAATAAAGGCAAATGGTCTTCTCCTTTGCTGACCCAGAGATGCTCTTCAATGGCTCACCATGTGAAGCCTCAACCGAACGACGTCCATTTAGCTGCTGTGCACCACCAACCGTTTTTCTGCCCTGGTCTCTGCAGACGAAGGAAGGGAGAATGCTGACACCTCTGTGGATCTCGTGGAGCAGGATCCTTCAACCTCTGGTGCCCTGTAGCAGTAATTATTTTAAGCCTGGCACTCAGCAGCCACCTGGGTGACACCCCCTTCATTTTTTCCATCCAGCCCTTTTTCTGTCATGACTTTTCTCCAATGGAACATTAACGGTGTTAGTTCCAACAAGGAGGTATTACAGCTGCTCATGAAACTGCAGTGTCCACTTGTTCTCTGCCTCCAGGAAACAAAATTGCATTACTTTGACCACTCACATTTTTTTTTCCAGTCCATCCCGATGATGGCATCTACGTCACAGGGGAGTTGTGCAGCTCATCCTGGACGATGTTCATGGTCACACCATCTCTCTTAACACCCAGGTGCAGTCTGCATTTTCCTTCTTCTCTTCACCTTTTCTCTTTGTACCACCTACATCCCTCCATCACTTAGTGTCACCAGGGCAGCCTTCCTCCAGCTCATTGGGGAACTCTCTCACCCCTTTTTATGCTCAGTGACATTGTCACCATCCCCTTTGGAGCTCTTGCAGAACATGTCAGAAAGGTGCCCTTTTGGCTAACCTTCTCAATCAACTCAACGTCATCTACCTTAACATTGGGGCACCCACATTCCTTTCAGAATCCACACACACCTTCCTACTTGGACTTCTCATTTGGCACTGTCCACCTTGCCTGTCATCTAGAGTTGTGTTCTCTCTGACACATACTCGAGTGACCATTTCTGTTTGCTGACTCCTACCCCACCTATGTGTACACCCAAATGGCAACTTTCTAAGGCTTTCTGGAGGCTTTACTCCTTCCTGGTGGCCTTTGATAAACATCATTTCCTCAGTTGTCATGACGATGTAGGATACCTTACCCTCGTTGTCCTTACTGCTGCAGATCATTCCAATCCTCTCATTTCATCTCTACCATGCTGTGTCCCACCCTTAGTGGTCTGAGGCATCCTGTGACATAGTTCACGCTCGGAAGCATGCTCTCCTCAGTCATCCTATGATGGCAAACTGCACTCTTTATAAAAACAGTTGCATGTGAAGTGTCATCGAATTTTTCGAGAAAACAGAAAAGCTAGGTGGATTTGCTTTACTAGTACTTTTAACAGTTCCATTGTGTGGGTCACTCTCCAACAGCTCTCTGGGACCAAGATGCATTCGCCAATTTCCAGGTTGAAAGTAGCAGACAATGTTATTGTGGACCTTATCACTATCTCCAACACTTTGGGCCGCTATTTTGTGGAGACTCCGAGCTCTACACACTATCACCATGCCTTTGCCATCAGAAACCAGTGCTAAAATGCCTCTTTTATTATGAGGGAGCTCTTACTTCCTCCTAATTGCTGCCCCGAGATTGGACAATGTTAACATTCATATGGTGCAGCACTCTTCTCTTCCAGGCAGGCACTTTCTCTGTCATATGTACAGTCACATCTGGACAAATGGCAAGTTTCCCGGATATTGGGTTAAAGCCACTGTCATACCCATACCTAAGCCCTTGTAAGGACAAACACCTTCCTTCTAGCTGCAGCCCCATTTCTCACCAGCTGTCTTTGCAATGTGTTGGAACATCATTTCTGGTTGGTGTGGTGGCTAGAGTCTTGCAATCTACTAACCACTGCACATTGTGTATTTCAAGCACACCATTCTGCAGTTGCCAACCCGTGTCATTTCTGTGGAAATAACAGACTGTGCCAATGTTTCTCAGCTTGGAGTAAGTGTAAAAAACCTGCTGGAGGACTGGTATTCTCTGTACTCCATACACATGGGGCCTCTGAGCCCGTGTGCACAGTTTTCTTCAGGAACTTTTTTTAAGATAGAGTTCAAATGTGCTTGTGGAACACCTTTATTCAGGAAAACAGAGTGCCTCAGGGTTCCATCCTGAGCTTTGTCCTCCTTGTTGTGGCCATTAATGCTGTTATAGCCAGTCTCCCGCAGAGTATCTTTGGTTCCGTTTTTGTTGGCAATTTTGCAATCTATTGCACTTTCCCATGGACTCATGGAACATGGACAAAGGCTTTTTCTTTTCCGCTGAAAAAACCGTTTGTATGAATTTCTTGGGATGCAAGGGTTTATTCCACTGTCTTTACATCTTGAGCCTGTTGCTCTTCAATTTGCTGAAACTACACAATTCCTGGCGGTCATCGTTTGTAGGAAACTTGCCAAGTCCTTCCACATCTTACCTGGCTGCCTGCTGTACCCTGTCCTTCAATGTCCCCTCAGCAGTACTTTGTAAGGAGCAGATTGGACTATCCTGATCCAGTCCTATGGGTCCCTTGTCTGTTCAAAACTAGGCTATTGCTGTTCTTTTTATGCATCTGTCCATCTTAACCACCTAAATACAATCCACCATCATGGCATCTGTGTGGCCACTGGTGCCTTTTACACTATCCCAGTTGAGAGTCTGTATGCAGAAGCTCCTGAACTACCACAGTCATACTGAAGTGATGTTCTCCTCAACAGATACACATGGTGTTTGTCGGCCTAGCCACCCATCCTCTGCCCCCTTTCTTGACAATTCCTTTCACTACCAGTGTGAGGCACATCCTCCTCCTGTTACTTTGCTTTTGGCTATTTGCTCCAAGTGCTTAACTTCATGCTACCTGCCACTTTCCCAACTGCATACTTTGTCGGCCTAGCCACCCATCCTCTGCCCCCTTTCTTGACAATTCCTTTCACTACCAGTGTGAGGCACATCCTCCTCCTGTTACTTTGCTTTTGGCTATTTGCTCCAAGTGCTTAACTTCATGCTACCTGCCACTTTCCCAACATCAGCTTCATGCGGCAGCCTGTGTAAGTTTCGGACTTCATTCACTTTCTAAGAATACTAAGCCACCATATAAGTTTCTCAACCTTCACATGGAACTTAGCAATAGTACCTTTGTGTACACGGATAGCTCTTGGAATGACCGTGGTGTCAGGTGTGCCTTAGTCACTTGCATTAACAATTTTCAGTATGAGCTTCCAGAACACTGTTAAGTATTTACAGCAGAGCTCTTTGCTCTGTATGAACCTGTGCACTACACTTGGCAACACAGGCTTTACAGTTTGCATCTGGTCCAGTTTTCTCAGTTCCATTCAGAGGCTCTGTGTACTGTACATGGTCCATCCCTTAGTGCAACTTGTTGAAGAAAGCTTCCACTTGCTCACTCTTGATGGAGCTACTGCGATGTTTATGTGGGTACCTAGTCACATTGAACTGACTGGAAATGACGCTGATGATACTGCTGCCAAGGCAGCAGACTATCTCAGCCCACTAATTCTTCCATTCCATCAGATGATCTCTGTGTTGAAACTTCCTGGCAGATTAACACTGTGTGTCGGACTGAAACTTGAACTAGGGACCTTTGCCTTTCATGAGCAAGCACTCTACCAACTGAGCCACCCAAGCTTGACTCACGACTCATCCTCACAGCTTTAATTCTGCAGTACCTTATCTCCTACTGGTGATCCTTTGACCATCACCTCTGGTCTACCCTTCATGGGAACAAGCTCCAGGGAACTGAACCTCTCCCGGCTGTTTGGCCAACCTCCTCTTGGTCCTCTCACTGTAAGATCAGTTTAGCTAGGTTGAATATTGGGCATTGCCATTTTAGACTTTGCCATTTGTTAAGTGGTGATGCCCCACCACTTCATGACCATGTCATCAACCTTTGATGGGTCACCATTTTCTGAGAGAATGCTCTGTTTTCGACCACTTATGTTCTCATTTGTGTTTGTTGTCTTGAGTTATCACCCATTTTAGCAACTGATGCACAGGTGTTCAACCTTGCTTTACCTTTTATCCATCACAGCAATATGGCAAATGATATTTAATACTTAGTTCGGGACCCCCGTTATCTCAAATTTTATGCACCATTGTCCTTGTTTTTAGCTGTCTCTCTTCTGTCGATTGGACTTAATGTGTAGTTACTTTCAACTCCTTTTTTGTCTCAGCTTTTTGGTGCTCTGACATGGATGTGTATGACCTTAATTGTTTTTGTGCCCTACAACAAAACAAAACAATCAGTTTTACAAATGTCCCCGACTCGTTTACTTAAAACAAATTCAAATCATATTTCAAGGACATTGCAGATGTGGAACCCTTTGCAACTTTAAGAGTGCTGACAAGAAATGTACAATTGGTTTCTTTAGATGCGAAGCAGGGTTTCTTCATATACAGGGTGGTCCATTGATCGTGACCAGGCCAAATATCTCACGAAATAAGCATCAAATGAAAAAACTACAAAGAACAAAACTTGTCTAGCTTGAAGGGGGAAACTAGGTGGCGCTATGTTTGGCCCGCTAGATGGTACTGCCATAGGTCAAACGGATATCAACTGCATTTTTTAAAAAATAGGGACCCCCATTTTTTATTACATTTTTGTGTAGTATGTAAAGAAATATGAATGTTTTAGTTGGACTACTTTTTATGCTTTGTGATAGATGGATCTGTAATAGTCACAAACATACAGCTCACAATTTTAGATGAACAGTTGGTAACAGGTAGGTTTTTTAAATTAAAATACGGAACATAGGTACGCTCGAACATTTTATTTTGGTTGTTCCTATGTGATACATGTACCTTTGTGAACTTACCATTTCTGAGAATGTATGCTGTTACAATGTGATTACCTGTAAATACCACATCAATGCAATAAATGCTCAAAATGATGTCCGTCAACCTCAGTGCATTTGGCAATATGTAGAACGACATTCCTCTTAAGAGCAAGTAGTACACCTTCCGTAACGTTTGCACACACACTGACAATGTGCTGACGCATGTTGTCAGGCTTTGTCAGTGGATCACGATTGCAAATATCCTTCAATGTTCTCCACAGAAAGAAATACGGGGACGTCAGATCCGGTGAATGTGCAGGCCATAGTATGGTGCTTCGAAGACCAATCCACCTGTCATGAAATATGCTATTCAATACCGCTTCAACCACATGCGAGCTGTGTCGGACATCCATCATGTCGGAAGTATAGTGCCATCTGTCATGCATTGAAACATCTTGTAACATCGATAGAACATTACGTAGGAAATCAGCATACATTGCACCATTTAGATTGACATCGATAAAATGGGAGACAATTATCCTTCCTCCCATAATGCCGCACCATACATTAACCCACCAAGGTCACTGATGTTCCACTTGTCACAGCCATCGTGGACTTTCTGTTGCCCAATAGTGCATATTATGTTAGTTTACATTACCGCTGTTGGCGAATGACACTTTGTCATCGTCCTGTAATTTCTCTTGTGCCCAGTGCCAGAAATGTACATGATGTTCAGAGTCATTGCCATGCAATTCCTGGTGCATAGAAATATGGTACGGGTGCAATCAATGTTGATGTAGCATTCTCAACACCGACATTTTTGAGATTCCCAATTCTCACGCAATTTATCTGCTACTGACGAGTGGATTAGTCACGACAGCAGCTAAAACATCTACTTGGGCATCATCATTTGTTGAAGGTCATGTTTGATGTTTCACATGTGGCTGAACACTTTGTTTCCTTAAATAACGTAACTATCCGGCGAACGGTCCAGACACTTGGATGATGTAGTCCAGGATACCAAGCAGCATACATAGGACACGCCCACTGGGCATTTTGATTACAATAGCCATACATCAACACGATATCAACCTTTTCTGCAATTGGTAAACGGTCCATTTTAACATGGGTAATGTATCACGAAGCAAATACTGTCCGCACTGGCGGAATGTTACATGATACCACGTACTTATACATTTGTGACTATTACAGCACCATCTACCACAAAGCGAAGAAAGTGGTCCAACTAAAACATTCATATTCCTCTACTTACTACATGAATATGTACTATAAAATGGGGGTTACTATTTTTTTTAAATGCATTTGATATCCTTTTGACAGTATTATTGAACAGCGTTGAATTCTCTGCATAACAGTTCCTCTTGACACACACACTGACTAAGAGTTTATTATTAACCAGCATTGTACTGTAAACAATTGTTGCATGGCATTTGATTATCAGTCATCTGCTTCCTGCCCCCCCCCCCCTTACAATTTTCAGGAAAACCAAGCATATTCATGCTTATCTATTCTACTCCATCACTCTTGTACCAATATAATTCATTTTAATTCTGAATATTGTGTTTTTAATTAATAATATAAGATGATTTGATTTACTGGCACATTATTAAATCCCACAGAGCATTAAATCTTATTGCAGAAAGGATTTTAGTGTGTATAACCTCTTAAGCTTGGATATATTCATTAAATGGTATCATGTTATGTCAACTAAGACTGAAAAAATTGAAATTTTTTTTCAAAAAATATCGATGAGAGAGGGGACACTAAAAGACAAGTACTATCATATAAAATTAGTGTCATTGACAGGGTTTAGGTGTTGTTTTCCTGCCAGACCTCACATACTATCAGTTTCTTCTCATACTCCTCCATTTGGCCCCCTGTCACTCTTCCGGGTTCTGATTCTCGTCTGAGATCATGAAAACTTTGTACTGCCTGTCTCAATTTGTCACTAGCATTGATTGAATTTTTAAAGATGATACTAATATCTCATTTATATTGACCCATTCAGCCTATCTGAAGACTGCAGGGTTGTCGTATTATCTTACTGACCTCCAAAGTGGGGGAAAGTGCTACTTTCTTTCAAGACTGTCCTCACTGTGGCTAGTGTGTGAGGATGAACACACAGCAGCAACATTTCATCCAGCAGCAGGTCAAACTTGTTCTTTTAAGCAGTTCATATTAGTGCTCAAAGTAACCAAGTATGTGTTAAATTGCCTTGTGAAATGTATATCCTACAGATGAACCTCATATGGTTGAATTTTGTTGCAAGAAAAATGAAATAATAACCTACTGCTCCAGTCTAAACTCTGAGATGCACTGTGTTGTGTCTTCCTAAATGTGGAGTTTCAACGGAGTGATTAAAACACAGTAGGATAGAAGAGCTCATGTCAAAGAATTGGATAAGTAGTTCATTGTGGCTTTAGACATTAGAGCACAGCGTTACACACACACACACACACACACACACACACACACACACACTTTTTATGATATTGTTACATCCTGGATTTTCCATTCTTTGATTTGTGTTTTAGTTGTTCACTGAATATCCACACTTACATTTTAAAAATGAATAATGAAAGAATATATGATAACACAAAGACGTTTGTTTTGAGAAATAACACTATGTATATATTGCATGTGTGAGCATGTATTGCTCATATAGATGTTTAGCTTTTTGCCAAATAGTATCACATTTATCATCCTTATGAATTTTCTGATTGTAATTATTCGCTACATGAGATTGTTTCTTCGGTGATTTGATTCTGTAGTTCAGTCAAGCATTTCAAACGTCAGTCATACATAAATTCTGACCTTTACAGCTAAATGATCTTAACAAGTGGTAGCATAGATGCATATCAGAATTTAAAATCGTGTATATTAGGGTTCAGATTTTTTAGTGGGGGTACTTCCCATGTTTATAAACTTTAACTGATTGCCTTCCAGTTGTCAATGAAAATTTGTTGCAGTTCATTTGGTAAAAGACAGCTTGATCCTGTTCTACAGAGTGGCTATTTACTCCACATGTGTGTCGTCTCACAGTACCAAATAGAATCCTACTCTCAAACACACAGGTGGCTACTGTAACTGTTTTTTGTAAGCAGATGTCTTCATGACTGGATTACTTGAGGTAACATTTCCCTAACTTAAAATCAGTATAGGCAACATCTGTGTCAGTTGCTTCCTGTTTTATTAACTAATTTCTGTCTCTCAACAATGGAGGAATATATCACAACATGGAAACATTTGTTTCAGGAAAAAGCACTTTGTATATAATTTGTGAAAGTCTGTGCACTTCTGTGTGGCCCAATTAACTAATATTAAAATGGATGATATGTTTCATAACTTATGCAATAGAAACTGAAGAAAATCAGTGTCTAGTTCAACATACTAAAGTTTAGAATAGAGATTCAGGAGCTTGAGTGAATGTCACAAGTAATGATTGTCAATCACAAATTGTGTGGGGTAGGTCATTGTATCATAGTTTGTACTGCTTCAAACTGCTGGTAATAGTAGTTACAGGTACTCCTTTTAAGGCATGCAGTATTGTAGTCCACTGTAACATAAACGAATATTGAGAAATACTTAACACAGACATGTATTTGCTTGTACTTCCAGTTACAATGATGTCGGCCAACCAAGCGCTACGTGTGCGGAGGAGCAGTTGGTACAACAGGCTCACCCCTGACGGCCTGTACTGGCACCACAAAAATGCGGCTATATCAGAGACTGGCGAAAATAATAGAGATGCTGGACGTCATAATAGAGCAAGCCGGAATGCTGTGTGAAGTGTGCTGTGCCATACTTAATAAAATAGATGAACAGGAAACCCGGCTGAACCAGCAAAAAAAAAAAAAAATTATAATCCTCCTCGTGTTTCACCGGGCCCCTGATTATGGTAATCACAGCACACACTCCAAAAATGACTCACATTATCTGATTTTTAGTCTTTGGCACTCATTGCAAAACACTTCCATGTTATACCATTGTTTATTACTTCCCAGATCCCAGTGTGGGTTTTCTTACAAATGTGTTGCTTTAAGTGAGTGGTTCTTGACAGGAAACACAGTAATGCAAAGCAGTATTTGTGCAATATGTACCGACTAGACCTGATTTTTCCATCCACAACCAATTAAAATTTGTTCTATGCTTCAGTGATTAGATCCCCCCCACCCCCCTGTCCATCAACTTCCTCAATGGGTATGCATTGGTTTCCTTACTGCATTGGTTTTCTCATGCTGCATGATTATTTACATGTAAATGAGAAGACATTGCTGGATGTAACCAAGCAGTGTCTTTGGAGTGAAACATCATCTAGAGCTGATGATTTAAATTTCTGACTTCTACTTGAATAGGGCATTGAAACAACTGAATAGTGACATATGAAAATTTCTTCTGTACTGGTATTCAGACAGACAGTTCTCGTTTTACACCAGTGGCAAGCTTAACTGCTCTGGCTATCAGAGCATGTTTCCTATCTAACCCAAATCTCCATATACTGCATGCTATAGAGTAGTGTACCCAATATGTTATTCTTCTTTGCTTGCAGGTGTACTGTACTCCTGTGGGATATGACAATGTAGTTCATCTGGACTGAATGCCAATATTCTGTCAGGCATGTATATTTATAAAGGTGTGGTGTCTTTTGTTTTGGGCGTGTGGTCGAAAGAACAGACACTATATCTGTACAATATCTAGGGTTCAGTCACATTTTCTGTGCTTGGCTATGACAGGTGATGTGGCCAGCCTATCAAGTTAGGCTGTGGTCACCTAATCTCACATACGATGCTTGCTTACTTGGTTGTGCACGACTCGGACACCTGTCTCACTGCTCTGTCAACACAGCTTCCATTTCATGTCATTTGTCTCCTGACACTGCAGTGAGGTGTCCTGTGATGTAACTATTTAGTCCAATGATGGATTATCTTCTGTACCTTACCTTCTACACTTCTCCCAAAACTCTGTTACAATCACTTTAAAATTCAAAATTGATAGTCTTGCTTCAACACATTTTTATAAATAACTTACTATACTACTTTTGACTTAACAAATTAATTGTTCTCTCTCTCTCTCTCTCTCTCTCTCTCTCTCTCTCTCTCTCTCTCTCTCTCTCTCTCTCTCTAAAGACCACTTTCATTCTTTGAGTATAAGAAAGACAGTCACAATATTCCCAAGGCTCCTCCTCTGGGTCTCACAAAATGTATCAGTTATTGAAATAACTCTCCTTTGGAAGCCTATGCATTTTCAGGACAGTGTGGTGGCCCATGGAATACCTATTTCCGCAGCTGAGCATGTAGTTTCTCACCAAAAGCTGCTGCAGTAGCTGTCCAGTGCTGAAGGTGCATATTGTCCCCTGATGTAATTCACCATACACAAAATAGAAATAGCACTAATGAACAAGTATGTACATTTATGTTTGAAATGTTGTTTTATGTTACTCTTTTCATAATGTGTAAATAACACTTCTTTGAAAATGTCATTCATTGTTAAGAAGGCATTAATATGAGCATCACTCCTCTGGAGTGATACGTACAAACATAGTCTGTGAAAGGTGTGTCTGAGTGAACACTGTCTAGAGCATTCTTTTCCTTTTTTCCCACATGCCATTAATGCTGGTTTCTGTTTCTTAATTATGGCTTCTGAGATTAGTTATAGCCTCAGTACAGCATTATGCATGATAAAATATGCATATTTACCAGTAATTGCAGCCATAATTTAGGGGCACATCACTAAAGCTTTACATAAAGTTCTTAAAAATGTTTTCCTCTCTGTGTGTACTATGGTAGGCAGTGCAGAACCACAACAACAAGAGACACCAGAAGCTGGACCCAGTACTGGGGCTGGGGACATGCCTGCAGCAAGGTCACCTGGTGAGTATAAGTAAGAGCCCACTGTGGTAGGCTTGTGTTACTGATCTATACAGTAGTGAATCAAGTGTATCTGGACACCTATTAGTGGACATTAAAATGGTGTGTTCTCCTTTATGAGGACTTGGACTCTTCTGGTGACACTTTAAGTGACATGTCCAAAGCTCTGTGGAGGGATGCCAGCCCATTCTTCCTTGATAGCTGATACCAGAGAAGGAAGAGATGTTGGAGATGTGGTTTTGGAGTGAAGTTGCCTTTCCTATCGAAGGGGTTATATTCCCTTCAGGTAGGAACGCGGGCAAGGGAAGCTTGCTTCATGAGTGTCACTGTTCATAACAGTTGTTTCTCAATGCTGCTTCATGACAGGTGACGTCGTCTAGCTGATTAAATTGATCGTTGTTTGTGAAGTGTTCCTCTGCTGTGTATAGTACACAATACTGTCAAATAAGTAGTTACCCTTCTGCATTTATCACATCCTGAAGTGCAATACAGGGAGAGCAAGTTGAGGAGGAGAAATTGCATATTGTAACACTGCCTCTTCTGCACTACGTTGTTGGCACTAGAGATGATGGCAGGTAATGTTCACCTATCATTCATAAAACCCTTATCATCCCATCAGACTTTCACAGAGTACAACATTATTTGTCACTCTAAATCCATTGTTTCCACTAATCCACTCTCCAGTGGTCATAGATTCTTGTAATTTTTAGCTACTCTGAGTGTGGCTTTATGCTGAACAGAAATATGTGGTCTTTCAGAAGTTGCTCAGGCATTGTAACAAGATTTTCATAACTCCCTGTGCACAGACATTCCCTTAGGGGGCTCCTAGCAGTACTTTTAAACTGAAGGGTGACTGCAGCAGCTAATTGCAAAGCTGCTTTTTACTATTTCCTACCACAATGCTAGAAGGACCTGTCCATCAGCATACCAGGTCTGCCTGGACTTCATTTAGCATTGGTTGTTCCTTCATGCTTCTACTTCACTGTCACACCATTGATAGCTGACTTGGGCAAGTTTAGAAGGGCTGAAATGCCTGTGTGTGTGTTAATTATTCAGGTGGAATCCATAGACAAGTTCCTGTTCTGTGTACTGAGCTTCCTGACTAATGCATTCAACAATTACTGCTTTATTTATTTATTGATCCAAGAATCAGTTTTGTACATTGTTTGTAGATGTGATATAGGACAGTGGTAAACCTAGCTGGTTTACAATAGAGTAGCGACTTTGACTACATTGTTGACATAATAAAAATGCATAATGATGTAGGTTGATGTACTACATTGTTTCTACATGCGATAATAGCAGTCATTAAGTGAGATGACATGATAAGCACAATGTAAACTATATTATGAAGTGACAATTAGTGAAATTTGGTAAATGAGGTTTACTTATTATGATGTTCCATAAACTCAGACAAAGAATAGAAGCAGTGGTCAAGCAAGAACTGTTGTAACTTTATTTTAAATGCATTTAATGTTTGTATGCATTTTAGGTAAGAAGGCATCTGGTTATATAACATTGCTCCAGAATGATACACTCCTTTTTGGCATCAGTTTGTATTTACTATGTTCCTGTGGAGGTTCATCTCTTGTCTAGTTTCATGTGAGTGTATATCATAGTTCTGTTCGAAGAGATTTTCCTTTAAGATGCTTCCTTTTGTGAAAATTAGTATTTCATGTATATACAAGCAAGGCAGTGGCAATATTTTCAAAGTTTTAAAAAGGAGTCTACAGGAATCCCTACATTAAGCTTTTTTTATCACCCTGATAATCTTTTTCTGTATTTTAAATATTTTTGTAGTATTTGTGGAATTACCCCAAAAAATTATTCCGTACATAAGTAGCGACTGTATGCTGCAATGATACATTGCCAGCACTGATGAGCATCTCATATTTTGAGTGAGGACCCTAACATCATATGCTAGTGAATTCAGTCTCTTATTTAAATTGTTTAGGTATATCTCCTACTTCAAATCTGCCTGGACATGTACACCTAGAAAATTTGTATGACAGACCTTCAACACATTTTTTGCTTTGATAGTGAAAACAGAGTTTGTAGGATGGAGGTTTTGTGTGGTATTAAAGTTAACTGCCACAGTTTTATCAGAATTTGTGATGGCAGATCCACCTCACATTGAAATCCAGTGGTCAGTTCCCCATTACATAAGGGTGACCAGGTGCTTCGATTGAATAGTGTGTTGACAATTTTTATTCATGTGATTTCTGTGACCCCTTAGTCATTCAACCATACTAAAATGAATTAGAATCCACAAATTACAATATACTTTATTACAACTAATGTTTTGCATATTGAGAGCTTCGATTTGGGACAGGTAGATACTGACTTTAAATAGTACAAAGTTTGCTTGGATGCAGTGGAGATATGCATGCTGAGAATTAATGGGAGAGTAAAGGAAACAGACAAATGGTCAGGGAACAGACTGTAGTTGAATACATAGTGGGAAGGAAGTGGAGATGGATGGGAAACGTAGCGTGGGGAACAGGTGGCAGATTGGGTGAGAGAATTATATCAGACAGGAGTGAGGAGGAACACTGAGGTGACAGTGTGATGGGAGCTGTGAAGTGGACCTCAGGACACGGGTTGTGCTGGAAACGGCGGAAGCCTGTAGCTTGAGGATAATTTCGGGCGGGAGCGGGAGGGGGGGGGGGGGGGAGCTTCATCCAATAATCAATGGTGGGCTCAATGTTGTTCCCAAGTTCTGCAGCGACTGTAAACCATAAAATTACCAAATCAGCAGCAACCAGTCACACAATCATGTTTTATTTATTCACTTTTCCAAATCGATTTCAACTAATTAACAGCCATCATTGGTGCTACAAATACAAGAAAAAAAATAAATAAGTGACCAAATAAATAAATGAACATAAAGCAACGAAAACCAATTAAATGTATATAGATGCATTAAACCATTTAAAAAACACATACAAATTTACCTTTCAATGAATATGTCCCCTGAGTAGTAATACTGTCCTAAGCAGAGATCAGTATAAAGTGATACATCAAGAATTGACTATGACAATGAGAAACCATAAGGGGGCACTGCAAAGCAAACCCAAATTCTAAGCGAAAAGATACAGCAAAAAAAAAGCGAGAAGCAGAAATGACATACAAAGTGAGGTAAACTTTAATGACGTAATGCTAAAATATTTACATAGAATGGATATCTTGACAAAGATTTTGTCAGCCACATAGCACAATTATATACGCCAAAAAGCGATTGTACAAATTAGTAAAAAGGAACATACATAGATGAGAAGCACAACATAGAAAAAAAAATTTAGAAATTTTTAAAAAATTATTTATCATATTATCAAAGAGCAAAAGTTAATCATAATACCAAAATGTAAAATGGTGTTGGCATCCATCTGGCATACAGTTAATGATATTCAGAAAGATAGGATCTTTTTTTGGCAGATGGCGCCACATTGCTGAATGCACATGTAATGTAAACTAAGTTGAGACAAGAAAATTACAGACACAAACAAAACAGATGTATTAAAGGAACAAAACCAAATGCAAAAATAAAGTGCTAGCACACTTCATACATGGGAAAAATAACACAGGCTTGATAGGATGAACTGAGGACTCGTAGGGGCTCTTACAGTGTGCTTGTATATCATGAGACATAAATCTACACCATATGCCCGCCCGCTGCCGTGCCTGTATTCCCACGTCCCACCCGGACTCCATCTCTCCACCCTCCTTACCCTCTCCCAAGGTGGCTTCCGCCAGTTCCCCCTCCCTGATGATGCCCTCCTCCCCTCCATCTACCCCTCCTACCAACTGTGATCCTCCCTCCCTCTTCCTGTGTTTGTTCCTTTGGGCACCCTCCCTCCCTCGCTCCCTCCCTCCCTCCCTCCCTCCCTCCCTCCCTCCCTTTCTCACCACTCCTCCCCCGGGCTTCCCCTCCCCTGTCCCTCTACTCCTCCTCCCATCTCCTCAGCCATTGGCATCTTTGTTCTCCCCTCTCCACCCCCTCCCCTCCCTCCCCCCCCCCCCAACCATCTTCCCCTCTTGCCAGGTACCCGGACTCGCACACGCTACGTGGACTTTCGCACGCCGGAGATCATCGCCATCAGTGTCTCGTGTGTGCCGTTGTGTTTAGTGTTCAGGGTTCACCGTCACACTTCATTGTTCACCTGTGCCATCGCCATCTTCAGTGTTTGTGCATCGTGTCAACAGTTTGCGGTGTGGATTAACATCGAGTGCGAACGGCTCCATGTTTGTCTATATGTGTCAACTGTTTTATCGCCCACCGTTCTGTAACTTATGTGTATTCTTTCTGCTTTTTCTCATTGTGTATTCTTTGGCTGAAGAGCAGCATAGAACGCTGCTGACATCCCGCCTGTTGTACAGGTTTTAAAATAACAATAAAGAAAAAAAAACTACAGCTGCCGCGCCTGTATTCCCACGTCCCACCCGGTCTCCATCTCTCCACCCTCCTTACCCTCTACCCTCCCCAAGGTGGCTTCCGCCAGCTCCCTCTCCCTCCCCTCCATCTACCCCTTCTACCAACTTTGATCCTCCCTCCCGCTTCCTGTTTTTGCTCCTTTGGGCACCCCCCCCCCCCACCCTTCCCTCCCTCTTTCCTCCCTCCTCCATTTCTCCCCACTCCTCCCCCGGGCTTCCCCTCCCCTGTCCCTCTCCTCCTCCCCCCATCTCATCCATTGGCATCTTTCTTCTCCCCTCTCCCCCACCTCACCCTTCTTCCCCTGGACTCGCACACGCTCAGTGGACATTCGCGCGCCGCAGATCATCGCCCTCAGTGTCTCGTGTGTGCCGTCATGTTTAGTGTTCAGTGTTCACCGTCACACTCCATCGTTCACCTGTGCCATTGCCATCTTCAGTGTTAGTGCGTCGTGACAACAGTTTGTAGTGTGGATTATCGTCGAGTGTGAATGGCTCCGTGTTTGGCTTTATGTGTCTACTGTTTTGTTACCCACATCTGTGTATTCTTTTTGTTGTTTATTTATCTACTCTATGGCCGAAGAGCAGCATAATGTGCTGCTGACAGCCTGGCTGTTTGTATGGGTTTGAAAATAACAATAATGGGAAAAAAATACTCCATATAGCTTCCCCTCCCCCTTCCTTCCTTGCTTCCCCTATCTGTACTGCCAGTGGCATCTCTGCTCTCCCCTCTCCCCTCCCCCCCCCCCCTCCTCTCTTGGCAGGTCCCCAGACTCATACACGCTTAGTGCACATTCGTGTGCCAGAGATCAACGCCTCGTGTTTCTGTGTGTACCGTCATTTTGTGCTTAAGTGGTTCAGTGTTATTCGTTTTGTGCACCTACGTTCGCGTGTGACAATTTTTGTCTATGTATGTGTCCAAGTGTCTGAACGAATTTTATCTTCGACTCTCTGCCCATGAACGGCTCCATGTATTTTAAAAAGTGTTTGTCTCCATTTATATGTCCACCATGTTTTTCTCTAATTGTCTTCATTTGTCTCTTTTGTGTTTCTCTATGGCCAAAGAGCGGTGTAGTATGCTGCTGGTGCCCTGCCTGTAAACAGGTTTAAAAATAACAATAAAGAAAAAAAAACACCATATGTCTGTTGGTGCAGCTGCCAAGACAGCAAAAGCCCAATTAAAGGACGTCAATGCAAACTTAGTCATAATATCATTCATATCACCAGTGTATTTATCACCCCCACCCCCTTTTTCCTTCTTCACTCCACCACCCCCCTCTCATCTTTCCTTGTCCAATCATTTCCATAATTTTCTTATCTCAACTTAGTTTACATTACATGTGCATTTGACAATGTGGCGCCATCTTCCGAAAAAAATCCAATCTTTCTAAATATCATTAACTGTCAGATGGTTGCCAACACCGTTTTACGTTTTGGTATTATGATTAACTTTTGCTCTTCGATAATATGATAAATAAATTTAAAGTTTTCTGTGGTGTGCTTCTCATTATGTTTGTTCCTTTTTACTAATTTGTACAACCACTTTTTGGTGTATATAACTGTACTATGTGGTTGACAAAATCTTTGTCAATATATCCATTTTATGTTAATATTTCAGCATTATATCATCATATTTTACCTCACTTTGTATGTCATTTTTACTTCCTGTTTTGATTTTAGTTGTATCTTTTTGCAGAGAGGGTGGGTTTGCTTTGCAGCACCCCCTTATGGCTTCTCATTGTCATAGTCAATTCTCAAAGTATCACTTTATGTTTGACCTCTGCTTAAGGCAGTATTACTACTCAGGACATATATTCATTGAAAGGTAATGTTGTATGTGCTTTTTAAATGGTGTAATGCATCTGCACACATTTAATTGGTTTTACGTTGCTTTATGTACATTTATTCATTTGGTCACTTATTATTTATTTTTATTCTTGTATTTGTAGCACCGAAGATGGCTGTTAATCAATTGAAATCGATTTGCAAAAGTAAATAAATGAAACATGATTTTGTGATTGGTTGTTGGTTATTTGGTAACTGTATGCTATATTTGCATTCCAATGACTGGTGATATGACTAGAAGAAATTGTGGAGGATTTGGGTTTCAAAACTGATCATTTATGTACAAGATCAGAAGCTCCATCTACAAAATATACTTTCCTCATTTCTTTACCAACAAATCAAAAACACACAATCTAGCACCAACTGTCAACCTGTGTCTTCAAATTGTTTGCAAACTCAACAACAGATCACATTACCACACAGAAATTGGAGATTCCTATAGTTGTGTGGACTCTGAAACATTACTCTTAGGGTAGTAAATGAAATGGAAATATTGGGGTTTGAATATAGTTTGTAACTGGCCATAGCTGCTAAATTCAGCAATACCATATGAATTATTTGATACTAACATTTTCAGAGGATCCCTTAACCCTTCTATAACCAGTCATAAGGATCCTGCCAACATGTTTGTTTCAGAGTATCTTCAACTACAGGAATGTCCCATTTCTGTTTGCGGGACTGTGACATGTCATTGCGGCCGCATACTATTTGAACACAGAGGCCAATAGTTGGTGCTAGAAGTGTTAGTTTTTGCTTTGTTGCTACAGAAGGAGCTTTCAATCTTTTGCTTTCTTGTGGGTGGCAAAATCAGTGAAGATATTTATCTTTATTACATTATTTGCTAGGCATATACTGTTTGACATTTATGTTCACTGATAACTTATTCGTGAAGAAACTTATTTCTTGTGTCTTGTAACTAGAGTGTTCAAAAAATAAACATTTTGGTAATTTCTTTACATTCAAAACTATATTTCTACATTTATAATAGCTAATGCTAAGTACCTATGGCTAGATGACATGTATGGTATTGCAGTAATAGAGTATACAAATCAACGTTGCTAATTAATTGATGTATTTATTAATTAAAACCACGTGAAAATCCTGAATGTAGTTGGGTATTAGCCCTCACAAATGGACAGGTACCATTTTCCAATAAAGTATTTATCCTCTTCCTTATGAGATGGTGTGCTGGAGATGATTTTATTGTTCTCCGTATTTTGACCTGGATGTCTCGGCGGATGCTTGGAATAATTCCAGTGTTTACAGTCCATTATGGAGTTTATGAAGAATCCAGTTAGCAGAAATAAGATTTCTACTCTATACTTTGTGGTACATGAGAGCTGATCATTCCTGAAATGAACATGTTGAGAGTACATAATATAGTGGAAACAACTGAATCACATAGGATAAATGTTTTCACACATGCGGAGATAATGGCTGATAATAAGTATCCAAAGATAAAGTATGTACAGTATCACTGTCACTTTGCTCATAAAATATTTCCCATTAAGATTTTCACTACAGTCTGCTCTCAGACCAATGTGTTTGTATTCCTGTTTCACCTCTCTACAGGGAGTCCAGCAGGGAACTGCCATCTGCCACCCACATTCGTGGTCATATGTCCCACCTATTGTGGACGATCCATGCACAAGGAGAGAATTGTTGCTCAGGTAGCCATAACGTAAGTACTTTGTTGCAACACAGAAGGCACATGATAATGTTGTGCAAGTGAAGCAGCTTCCTAGTGCAAGCAACATAAAAAGAGTTCTGATATGCTCTAAGGTTGTCACTAATATGATAATCATTCTTTAAGGTGTCAGGTGAGCACTGCAAGTTGCACTGCTGATGTCCTAGCTTCCAATGTTGTTTTTTGTGCTCCAAGGAAAAGTTGTCTATAACAACACCAAAAATGTGAAACCGTCATTCTCATGGAGGCAATGGCAGCGGCATCCAGGAGACAAAGACCTGGAAGAATAGTACTGGATTCAGGCCACAACATCATTGAAGAAGGATGGTGAGGTGGAATGACACAGAGATGAATGCTACCCAATGGAACACAAGACACTGGTAATAAGTTTCCAGAGACAAAGAAGTAATGAAAATAGCACAAGAAGAGAGATGTTCCTGAGTAGCCAAGGGAAGTAGAGCTGCTATGCCTTCTTGTGGCTGTATGTACCCATCTGTAAGTCAATAAAGGAGGGTTGCATTGTACTTGTTTGATGTAGCGAATTGACTGCATGAACAGAGAAAATGTGGTAAGTGATAAGCATTTATGATATTACTTTGTGTGGGGTATCCCTGAGAAAAACTCATGATAATTTGAAAATGGAGGTGAATTTTCCTCCAAGTCACTAAGTGCTCTCACTTGATGAATATAATGTTGGGATATGCATGCAGTGAGTGAGGCTGCATATACAGTCATACACACAGTTCCTAAGTGTTACACTTTCCACAGTGAGTTAATCCTCTACCATAAAATTGTATGTTTCAATAAGCATGTTACTACAGGATTTGGTCAATAATTATGAGAAATGTTGACAGTATAAATTCATTTGCCCCTGGCAGTCTTCAGATACCAGCCTCCAACTGGTATAAAGCTTTGGCTTTCTGGAACTCAGTTAGCAATGTTCACAGTTGTACATAGTTGAGTAGATCAGATGCTCAGTTATTCACTGATTAGTAGCCACTCTAAAAGATTCAAGTAATTTTGTTCTTTATCATGTCATATTGTAACATTCTTAGTTAATCACCTGTTTGTTATACCTTTACAGATAAAGTAGTTTTTATATCAACACGCAATTCTTTTCATGTCAATCAGGCCCTGTCGAGGAGCAAGGCCTGCCCTCTATTGCTCAGGTGAGTGAAAGTAGAGGGTAACACCCCTGAGACTGGCAGGGTGTGGGTGAGTTTCACCAGTAGCAAAACAAGTTTGGTTTTGTGGAATGCTATGAACCCCACACCGTTTCCTGGCCTCCTTCCAGGGTGCTCACAAATTTCATTAGCCCAGGGTTTTCAGCCCTTCTGCGCGCTGCCCTTCACAAACCACATTTTAATTAATCTACTCCTTTCTATGTGTCCTATTCATCTCCACTTCATTCTCATTGTTTTTTGCACTCCACCCCACAACCTTTGCAACTTCACTTACACTGGTAAATGAAATGTTATTTCAAGTCCATTATCACAATTAAATTGTCTACTGAACAATCCAAAAAATTTCACAAACAATATTTACATACTAATGACAGCTCAACTACATGTTTGTGTCCTGATGTAATGACAGTTGTAACTGTGCTCACAGATCTAGGAACTAAGCACATCACTGAACCAAAATAAGGTAGTGTGGAATAAACCACTCAAATCAGCAGGTACAGTGAAGCCTCATAAAGCAACTATCATTGTCCCACTCTGTGGAAATTCTTCACACATCTGCAATAGAGTTCATCCACAAGAGAAAAAATTCCTGAAATGAATAAAAGTTCAAACCCACTATTTGAACTAAAATATGACTTTTTTGATGCAGCCATCATTCATCGGTACTATAGACATTGTGAAATATGTAACTTTACCCAAGTGATAGGTGACACTACAGTAGATATATCTACAGTTGTCTAAAATATTTAGTTATTGCAGTTACACATCAAGTACCTTTCTAAAATGATAGCAGAGTCACTCTTCTTGCTATTATCATAGCCAGACAAACTTCAAAAACTCTTCTTAGATTATTTTTATGGCTGTTAAATAGATATCTTGTGCACTTCATAGAGAGGTCTTCTTGTCTCTGGGAGTCAAGAGTTTAACACATGTAGCTTAATAATTCAATAAAACTAACTTCGTGTTTGGTAGCTCATGTATCACAGATTGTGCTGAGTGAAGTAAAAGTAAGTGTGTAGCTACTTTTGCTTTTTGGGATTTGCTTCCATTAATATTCAGATAGGTCTCTGATTCATGAAATAGAATCAAATGATCAATATTTGGATGATCATACAGATCTTGTACTGACTTCTGTATGCTGATAGGTGTCCCTCCTGCAATGACTATATGATCAACACGCATGCTGTCTGTCGTATGAATTCGACTGTACAGTGTCTGCCACAAGGAGTGCAACTCTGAGGGCAAGGGCTCATTCCACATTAACTTATGCTGCCATAGACATTGCAAAAATGTGATCATAATGGGTCTATTTAATCCAAAAGGATCAAAAATGTTTGATGTGGCACACAGTAGTGTGCGTTTTGTGAATCTGTAGATATTAGGTGCTGGTTTGACATTGTTTACAATTTTAAAATCATCTGGTTGCTAGAATAAACCTGAAGTTCTAATATCCTTATCATTATGAAGCAGTAAAAGTAGTTGTTTCTTGCACCACTGAGGGGATATTTTTGAATAGTTTGGCACTGTTGTTATACCATTTCCATAGTGAAGATCCACTTCCAATCAATATCTTCACGAGATCTTGTTGGAGCTCAATTTCAGCCCTTACTGTATCACAATCTGAGATACAGTGTTCCATATTGAAATGATTAGTGAGAATGTTTGCTGTCTCACTCTGCTCACTCTCTCTGTGAGCTAATTGTAACAGACACAGTGCTGCAAGGAAGGGGGCACAAGTCATTATGTGTGTGATTCTCTTTCATTGGTATTCCTGAAGTGGTGCAGATCTATCACTTTTCCACAACATTCGTCGGAAAGTGCGCTCTTCATCTACTACCAGAACATGGTGATACATATTCTCCGTGTTTACTGTGAAGGCAATGTGATGCATTTGGAAGCATAACCTTATGGCGAACAAATAATATTTCATGGTTGGTCCTACCGTTGGAAGCCTGTTTAGTGACAAATTCGCATTCCATTTGGCAAGACAATCAAACATTACTCTTGCTTTAGTAGCTGAGCTGGCTTTTTTTAAAGATAGCTGATGTGGCATGTAATATGAAATTGCATGGGTCAAGACTACTATTACCATATGTCTTAAATCTTCATAGTTCCTCATTAACTCTGTGTAGTTTTCCACAATCTTTGATTGTCTTCCCAGTTTCTGTTTAGTTTAAAAGAAGCATTTTGCTGCACTGTGGAAAGAATTGCATAACAAACTCGGCTCTTCCTGAAATGGAAGATGAACAATGAGTCTATCTGTTGAATCTTCAGTTGTGTGTTCCAGGAAGTGTGAGTCACATCGCTGCTCTTCGTCCGTCAAGATATTGATACCTCACAATTAGAGTTGGAACAGCTTTAAGGAAAAGACATGGAATGTGGACTCTCATATTTTGTCACTTGTTATTTTATGTAGTACACTTCATTACTTACCTACATTATAATAATAATAATAATAATTATTATTATTATTATTATTATTATTATTATTATTATTTCTTTCCTTTCTCAGACCTTATATCTGGTTAAAAATGGAAAGTGATTCGGACCTTGATCAAGCGTAACTTCCTTTTAACTGTACAGTATATGTTACATTGCATTTAGGAACTTTTGGGTAAGTGAACATGTATCAATAATTACAGGTTTCTGTAGTTGTATATATATGGTCAAAGTAGAGAGGATATAAAACGTAGACTGGCAATGGCAAGGAAAGTGTTTCTGAAGAAGAGGAATTTGTTAACATCGAGTATAGATTTAAGTGTCAGGAAGTCATTTCTGAAAGTATTTGTATGGAGTGTAGCCATGTATGGAAGTGAAACGTGGATGATAAATAGTTTGGACAAGAAGAGAATAGAAGCTTTCGAAATGTGGTGCTACAGAAGAATGCTGGAGATTAGATAGGTAGATCACATAACTAATGAGGAAGTGTTGAACAGGGTTGGGGAGAAGAGAAGTTTGTGGCACAACTTGACCAGAAGAAGGGATCGGTTGGTAGGACATGTTCTGAGGCATCAAGGGATCACCAATTTAGTATTGGAGGGCAGTGTGGAGTGTAAAAAATCGTAGAGGGAGACCAAGAGATGAATACACTAAGCAGATTCAGAAGGATGTAGGTTGCAGTAGGTACTGGGAGATGAAGAAGCTTGCACAGGGAAGAGTAGCATGGAGAGCTGCATCGAACCAGTCACTGGACTGAAGACCACAATAACAACAACAATATATATGTTTGAATGTAGCTGTATTTCGTTGATGTACTGGTGGATATTTTGTGGTATGACTCCTGTAGTTGATAGTATAGTTGGTATAATGTCAACTTTGTCCTGATGCCACATGTCCTGGACTTCCTCAGCCAGTTGGATGTATTTTTCAATTTTTTCTCCTGTTTTCTTCTGCATATTTGTTGTATTGGGTATGGATATTTCGATTAGTTGTGTTAATTTCTTCTTTTTATTGGTGAGTATGATGTCAGGTTTGTTATGTGGTGTTGTTTTATCTGTTATAATGGTTCTGTTCCAGTATAATTTGTATTCATCATTCTCCAGTACATTTTGTGGTGCATACTTGTATGTGGGAACATGTTGTTTTATTAGTTTATATTGTTTGGAAAGTTGTTGATGTATTATTTTTGCTACATTGTCATGTCTTCTGGTGTATTCTGTATTTGCTAGTACTATACATCCGCTTGTGATGTGATCTACTGTTTCTATTATTTGTTTGCAAAGTCTGCATTTATCTGTTGTGGTATTGGTATCTTTAATAATATGCTTGCTGTAATATCTAGTGATCATTGTTTGATCCTGTATCGCAATCATGAATCCTTCCGTCTCACTGTATATATTGCCTTTACTTAGCCATGTGTTGGATGCGTCTTGATCGATGTGTGGCTGTGTTAGTTGATACGGGCACTTGCCGTGTAGTGTTTTCTTTTTCCAATTTACTTTCTTTGCATCTGTTGATGTTATGTGATCTAAAGAGTTGTAGAAGTGGTTATGAAATTGCAATGGTGTAGCCGATGTATTTATATGTGTGATTGCTTCGTGTATTTTGCTAGTTTCTGCTTGTTCTATAAAGAATTTTCTTAAATTGTCTACCTGTCCATGATGTAGGTTTTTTATGTTGATAAATCCCCTTCATCCTTCCTTTCTGCTTAATGTGAACCTTTCTGTTGCTGAATGTATGTGGTGTATTCTATATTTGTGGCATTGTGATCGTGTGAGTGTATTGAGTGCTTCTAGTTCTGTGTTACTCAATTTCACTACTTTATTATTGTTATTATTATTATTATTATTATTATTATTATCACAATTTAATAATTTACTTAAAGTCATGATACTCACAGTTGAAACTTGAACAGGCTTAATTAAGTAGAAGCCATATTTTGTCAATTGTACCATTACGTACAGGGCATGAAATTGGAAGTACACAGTTCACAAAACAACGAAAGGTCACACCAATTGGGCTAGTTCAACAAAAAATTTTATCAGTCAAATGAACTACAATAACAAACATAAAATGTGCTAACAACATGATGCTTCAGTAACTGTTACACAATTGAATAACATTCATCCAAATACAGGAACATTTGCAAGTCACACTATTGATTGTAGCTATTGGAAGGCCTATTCGTAATGTATAACACTTAAGAAAAAGAAAGAAAAGCCCTTAAGCAGTAACCCATGCATTGCAAACAAACATTAAAAATGACCTTTAATAAATATACAACCATCCAAAATTCAGAGCAAGCTGAGAGCTACAGCAGAGAGCTATCACAGTCAACAAGGAACAAGCAGCCAAATTCCCCAAGTGAATTTAGCTTATGACTATTCACTGAGCTAACAATTGACAATTTATCCTAATAACTAACAGGGTTTAAACTTAATGTGTTGAGAATTAATAATAAGAATGCAAGGTTTAAGCAAGCAGTTAAAGTTATAATAAGGAGGAACCTCAAGCTAAGTAAATGTGTCTTAATCTCCCTATCTCAGTAAATTCACCAAAAAGAGCAGACTACTTGTTCCTGTCCAGAGGTGACACTCCACCATGGCACATGCCAAATGAGCAACTTCACTTCCCTCGAGCCACCACGGTGCGACTGGTAGGAGCAGCAGACTGCCAGTCAATCTGGGTGCAACATGACGACGGAAGTGCTGCCATGGCAAAATGCAAACATACTTCTGCTCTTGGCCCAGGGAACTGGAACACATCATTTTCTGCTAACACACATCAATGGGAACAGTAATCTGCACAAATAAATCTTCATACAATAAGGGCCAGGAAGTAGAAAATGTGAATGACTGGCACAACACGATGTGCCACCGAGATTAGAGATATTGTGGCTCAGACATCATTTGATCCTTCTGTCCTTCACAGTTTCTTAAAGAAAGTCAGTGTAAGTTTACACAGAGCACAACATGAATGGCTACCTTGACAAAATTTTGTGTTCTCCCATTTGATACTGCTTTGACATACATAACCCAACACAGTTCTGTCTCTTGAAGCACAGGATGATCATTTCCTATGGAGATAGTCCTTGTCTTCTGAATGTACAGACAAACTTCTGCTCCCAGCAAAATGTTGATCTTGCCAGGTGACCAATATTCTGGATTGACAAGTTTTATACTCGTCAAATCCAACACATAGGGATTCAGATGAGATGTTGGTTATCTTCAGCAACATTAAACAGACAGATGGTAAACTGAAGACGTTTACACAGGAGTCGACTTGAACAGAGATGCACTGTTTTGTTTCTGGTATGATTCCATCTGTTCCTTGAATGGGTGCTCTACTCTTCCATTTGTGAAGTCAGAGGCACTGTGTGCATGCTTCAGATATAAATCGCGACTGCGAATCTGAAACTGAGAGAGCATAAGTTTTTCATGTGCCACTGCTACCATTTAACCATATTGTCACTGTTGTGAGCAGCATTTGTTTGCCAGGGATGACTTAAGTGAGTAATAACACAATGTACTTGATGGATGTATACCATTATGTTTGTGTTTTATGTCACTAGGACAATCCTACCTTGTTCCATTTTGTATGTTTTATTTCTGTGTGCTGTCATTTTTGACAAGCATGACAGCCATACAGATGTGCAACTAGAAGCCCTACAAATACCCTTCAGGCAATTGGGCAAACAATTTGTTGGGCATCACAATAGGTTTGTGTTCACTACACGTGGCTTGCCTGAATTTCCTGCACTTCTCCAAAGCACGAAGCAAGTGGCACACGGTAAATGCAGCACTAGCAGGGACTCAAATGCTCAAAGTGCTTGGTGTTGCAGGTGGTCTGCTGTTTGTTCCCATATATGCTGTGCCATGTTGGTCTGTAGTCTTCACGATTTCAGATTTGCATTTATTTTAGAGAAAAGCCTATACCTCTCCTAATGTCAGAAAGCTTTTGAAACTCCGATGGCATTTAAATTCTGTTGTTACAGACTGGTCAACAGTTTCTACAAAGAGATGAGATATAATTATGTCTTGCAAGGCTACATTTACTTGTAATGCCATCAGCACATGAACATTGCATGAAGTAGTCCAGGAAGTTTACTTGCACCTTTCCCGGTCACTAAAGGCAGCACCAACAGCTTTTTCACATGTGCTGACACAATCAAACCGTATCAAAAGCTGCATTAAAATTAGTGCTAGTCACCAGAAAATGGCCGACTACATTGTGAGTAGTACATGTTACTGAACTAACCAAATGGTCATTTAGCAGTGTCCTATAATTCCTCATTATTTACCACAAGACTAACAAATGTCATAAAAATGCCTGAACTGCTTTACATCACCTTTGAATGATGACAGTTTAATGATGGGCAACTTGATAGTACATTCTGATGCACTCAAGTCAGATCCCTCCCTGGTGTCTCACAGTTGTTTCGCGAGTTCACGTGTGGCGCACATGGGGCAATGCAGCCAGTTATTACTGGCTGCATTTGTCACCCTGGTCTCCCTCTCTATCCTTGCTATTCTCCATTGCCCCCTCCTTCGCCTATCTCAGTGTTCTCATTCATATTGACATGGCTATCCACCTGCTTTCCTGTATTGTTTGCAATTTTGTTCCTTCTGCCTGTTCATTCATCCTTTTCAGTGTTTATGTCCCCACTTGAAGTTCGACCTCCACTTCAAAATTTCCTGTATTTTAGTGTGAGCCAATTGAGGAACAACTCCCTCCCTGGCAGCTATGGTGTGGATTACTCTCCCCCTTTCCTTCCCTCGCTCTTCCCACCTGTAGCCCCCTTCCACCCTGCTAAGTCACGAGAGTGATGGGGCTGTTACGTACCCATATGGCTGAGCCCCATGACAACACAGGGATCACACTCCTGATTACTGAGTTGCTCACTCCCCATGTATGGCAAGTAGTGGTTGCTTGCCTTTTCGGAGCATCGGAACTCCCAGCATTGGCTGCCGTGCCAGACGGCCATTGCTGTGGCGGGTTGGTGCCCTTGTAGAGAGACCCTGGTCAAAGTGGCTGGTATTGGGGGGGATGCTTGACGCATGAAGCATATTTAGCTGCAAAATTCTGGCCAATCTCAAATGGCCGTTTCTATGAATGGTGAACAATCACTGAATGCTGCTTCATATTACCCAGCAACCTTTCTTTCCCTGGTTACACCGTGGGATGAGGTCCAGGCTTGACTTCTTTTTTTCACATTTGATAGTGTGATGCTTCCATCAAAGATCAGTATGACAACACATTCTGAACACAATCCACTGCTACCAGTGTCATCATTATGACCACACTCTAATGTCCTGGTGACACCCAGCTAACTGTGTAACCTGATTGCCTCCTCCTCCCTGCTGCAAAAGTTGTAATGGTGACCATGCCACCTCCACCTGAGATTCTCATGTACCTCATTGATTTGGCATCCAGGAAATCTTGGTCAAGGAAAGAGAAGCCTTACCAGGTCACTAGCAGATTGTCGGCTTCTCAGAGACCCTGTGTTCTACCATCAGGCAGTTACAGTACTGCACTTGCTACATCTCAGTTCATGAAGGACACGGACGTCCACACATGTCATGACAAATACAGCACTGTGGTTGTAAAATCACCCAGTGTCATAATAGCAGCGCCATCTCCTTCTCCTCCTACTCCTCCTCCTCTCCAGCTGCGCAAACAAGCCACAAACTTTTGCCTTGCAGGAGAAAGTCACCTGCTACACAACTGACAGGCCAGGAAGGATAGAAGGAACACTCCCATTAAAACTTTCCATGTTCCTCCAGCCAACAAACATATGAGTCTTCCTCTGCCAACCAGGAAGGCTTCAAGAGATCAAAGAAAGGCAAACGATCTGCTTCTTTATCGGCTCGGAGATCCTCCTCGATGGTGCCGGCACGTGATACCCTTGGCTGGCTGACCTCCTTGTTGCTGGTATGCACCTCCACCCATTTTTCTGCTCTGGATTCCAAGGATGGATAGAACGAGATCTCATAGAGGCGGATTCTCCAGCATCTTTGCCCTGTAGCAGTGAGCTTTCGAAAGCTGCCACTTGATAGCCACTGAGGTGACACCTCTCCATTTTTTTTTCCTTTTCCCTTTTCCTAATCGTGGCACTCTTCCAGTGGAATGTTTGTGGCCTTTGATCCAACAACGAGGATTTATGGTTGCTCTTGGAATCACAGCCTCCACCTGTTCTCTGCTTCCAGGAAACAAAATTCCATGCTCAAGACCTGCTATCAACTCTCTCATTTATTTCCAGTCTGCTTTGACATCCCCCCAACCTCACACCATCGCCCAGGGACAGACTCCATGTCATGCAGTGGAGTTGTGCTGCTCATTAAAGATGACGTTCATAGTCTTCCTGACAACCCAGCTTCAAGCTATTCCTGTCTGCCTTTTACTTCCTTTCCTGGACTTTTCCATTTGTACTGTTCACATCCCCCAGTCGCTGGACAGCCTACTCCCAGCTTACTGGCCAACTCCCTCACCCATTTCTGCTGCTCCCCTTGGGGCTCTCCCAGAACCTGTCAGAGAGGTGCCCTCTTCGCTGACCTCCTCAGTCACCTTAACCTTATTTGCCTTACTGTGGGAGTACCCACGTTTCTTTCACACTCCACACACTCCTACCCCCATCTGGACTCCTCCTGCACTGCCGAATTTGCCCATCATATCATCATTATCTATGGTACGAAATCAAGCAACCGTTTCACATTTGCTATCATCAGACTTCAAGAAGAATATATTAATTCCAATCCCAAAGAAAGCAGGTGTAGACAGATGTGAAAATTACCAAACTATCAGTTTAATAAGTCACGGCTACAAAGTACTAATGCGAATTCTGTACAGATGAATGGAAAAATTGGTAGAAACTGACCTTGGGGACAATCAGTTTGGATTCTGTAAAAATATTGGAATATGCGAGGCAATACTGACCCTACAATTTACCATAAAAGCTAGATTAAGAAAAGGCAAACCTATGTTTCTAGCATTTGTAGACTTAGAGAAAGCTTTTGACAATGTTGACTGGCAATGGCAAGGAATGTGTTTCTGAAGAAGAGTAATTTGTTAACATCGAGTATAGATTTAAGTGTCAGGAAGTCGTTTCTGAAAGTATTTGTAGGGAGTGTAGCCATGTATGGAAGTGAAACATAGACAATAAATAGTTTGGGCAAGAAGAGAATATAAGCTTTCGAAATGTGGTGCTACAGAAGAATGCTGAAGATTAGAGGGGTAGATCACATAACTAATGAGGAAGTATTGAACAGAATTGGGGAGGAGTTTGTGGCACAACTTGACAAGAAGAAGGGACCGGTTGGTAGGACATGTTCTGAGGCATCAAGGGATCACAAATTTAGCATTAGAGGGCAGCGTGGAGGGTAAGAATCGTAAAGGGAGACCAATAGATGAATACACTAAGCAGATTCAGAAGGATGTAGGTTGTGGTAGGTACTGGGAGATGAAGAAGCTTGCACAGGGAAGAGTAGCAGGGAGAGCTGCATCAAACCAGTCTCAGGAATGAAGATGACAACAACAACGACATCCATTTTCTGACTTCTACCCCACCTATGTGCACAATCAAAATGCTGCTTTCTAAGGATGACTAGAGATTTACTGATCCCTGGCACTATTTGAGAAACATATTTCCCCAGTTGTGATGCCCAGGTAAAATATCTTATAAATGTAATCATTACTACCACTCAATGTTCCATTCTTTCACTTCACCTTTACCATGCCATATCACAGTCCCTCAATTGACTGAGCCATGTTGTGTCTCAACTCACATGCAGATATGTGCTCCCCATGTTTTTAATCATCATTCTACGATGGCAAACAACATTCATTATAAACACTTGTACACACAGTGTCATTGCACTCTTCAGGATAGCAAAAAACTGGCTGGATTTAATTTACTAGTTCTTTTAACAGTTCCACTCCCTCTTCTGTTGTGTGGCCCAACCTCCGATGGCTCTCAGGGACCAAAAATTCCTGGCCCGATAACAGTAGATGTAGTCATGATGGACCCTATCACTATATCTATGATCTGTGGTTTTATAATGGCATTTTATAATGGCCTGATATTCATTTCCCCTTATGTTATCCTTTTGACTACTACACCAGGTCATAGTTGAGGGGTGTTCGATCCAGCAAACTATGCTGTAGCTCTGTTTTGGTCCCTGGTAGTATCCTTACACCAGCCTTCAAACATCTAGCAGCTATGGTCTGCATTCCCACCCTGTTGATTGTCATTTTGTGGGCACCTTTGTCCTACTCTGTGATAGTGGCCGTATGTGGCAGCTGGCAGCTCTAGTGAATTCAGACTGTTAAGCTCAATTAAAATTAAAATATTTTGTGATTCAAAACTTGGATCATTATGCAGTTTTCATCAGTCTTACGTTAATAACATCTCATGTCTATCTACTTGTCACTGCACCTGATTCCTAATTGCTATCAATATTTAATTTATCAACTTATTAACACTTAGATGAGCATGTGCAGTGAGATGACATACAACTGCCACATTTTGAGGTATTTCATTTACACTTAAATTAATTGATGTAAAATTATTCAGCTTTTTAAGTTTTGTGCAGAAGCCGCAAGAGGTGCAGACAAGGGAGGTATTAGCAGGTGAGATTTTTGCTTTCTTCAGTAACGTAATTACATGTTAAAGTTATCACTTTAATATTTTCTTATATGGCACATGTTTTTCATAATTTTCTTTGACATTAATTCTTCATTGGTGGTGTTCTAAAGTATATCAGTGAAACAGTTGTTCAGAATTTTATGCTTGAGCTTGACACTGGATATTAATTACGCAGTACATAATTCACACCGAAAATTGGCAGTGCCTTTGTAGCTACAAGAGATTGGTCACAAATGTGCAGTTGTGTTTCAAATGTGTACTGTGGAAGATTGTGAGGGAAATCTGATCAAAAAGGAAGAAGACAAATTTGTAAGTACCAAATTTTTATTTAAAAGTTAGTCATTGTAAAGGTAAGCTAACATTACTAATTGGCACACTACAATAAGTACTAATATTTAGATCATAGTCCCTTTATTCCGTAGTCCTGTCTCATATTACAATCATCATCCGTAGATGAATATATTTAAGTATACAACTATCACTCAGCATAGTTGAGCTTCTTAAAGAAGAAAATAGCCAATGTTATTGGGGACGGGAACAAGTTAACCACATTCATGGCCAGTGATTTGAAACCTAATCATAATGTCTTGAAATGAAGAATATTGTCCCTGTAATCCTTCTTCTCTCTCAAACCATTATTTTGCCACCTGATTGATGTGTGAAATAGCCTGACACATCTGGATGCCACAGTTATCCCTCACCTGTCAAAATGTTAATTGACTACCCAATGACAACATGCTACTGAGTACAAGGTGTCTGACTTGTTGGTAGCTCCAGAACATGTGTACTCTATTCTCGAGACCCCATCTCCACTCCTCTCACCTGCTGCACTCCCATACCAGCTTCCCTAATTCAAACATATGAAAGTTCCCCTTAACTCATCCTTAAGTTCCACAATCCTCCTTCAAGCCAGTACTCGATACCCCTATGCTGCCCTTTCCCGTGCATAGCTCCGTCCCTGTCCCTGTGCATTCTATATTACACACTCTGCCACTCCATGCCCTCTCTGATATTTTAACTCAATCTCTCCACCAATGTTCCTCACACAGTTAGGCTGCAAGTATGACAACTTGTCTGACGATTGGCAGAGGGAAAGAGTGTGGCAAATGTTATTCCAGACTTAGCCTTTTATTGCTTGTTTCCAGATTAACTCTTTCATGACAAATGGATCATTTTAGTCTGATACAAAAGGCTGTTGTGTTTACTATAAGTTCAAAAAATGCAGACTATACATAATGGAGACTTAAGTAATCATAAATAACATAATCTGCTTCACTATTCACTACCATATGCCAATGTTGAGGTAACTTTCTTAATCCACAACTCTAGAAATCATGTGGTTTTGTAGCAAAGAACTCATAGAGCCATGCTCAATGTGTATTTTCACCCCAAAAGGAAGTATGTGAAGATCATTAAACAGAGAGCAGAAAACATGAAACCTCAGGGTGCAAGATCAGATGAAAAAGGTGGGTGCAGAATGACATCCCAACCCAACTGTTGTATAGTGTTTCTTGCCAGGCTAGCAGAATGCCGGTGGCTGTTATTGTGGAATAGCATCACTTCACACAGTCTTCTTGGTTGTTGTTCTGGGACTGCATCTCCAATATGTCTGTTGTTGACTATAAATGTCAACAGTGAAGCCTACACCTCATGCAAAGAACTTGTAGTACACCACATGGCTACTGTTCCACCAGATGTCTAACATTATCTTATGTGGATGCAAACAGGTCTTTCTATGTGGCATTGCTGCTTTGTTTGGACTAAAGCATTCCTTTGTATTCTTTCCCTTAAATTAGCATAAAGACAAATTTTCCAGTCACCAGTAATGAAACACGATAGGAATGATCAATGGTGTTCACATACTAATTGATGACAAGCGAATGAATAATGCACGTAAGGCCAACAGTAAGTTTTCTGATTTGGCTTGTAGTACTCATACACTGCATTGTTGAACCTTCTCCATTGCATTCAAGTGTTACACAATGATGGAATGAACATGAGGGACACAATCATGGGGAATTTTTTAAAACACATTTTCCGTCAATTGACTTAAGAGAGAGTTTTTATTTTGCACAATAATGGCATTATCTTTATAGCCTTTCTTGGGTGAATGTTGAAATGTTAATATGTCTCTCCTGCTGTGTTGTTCTGTTATTGGAAAAAACATATTTCTAACTTTATAGGCCAATTAGTGGTTTTCAACTGTGCACAATGACAGCCATTTTACATATTCTCCACACGTACTCATATCCTGCAGTAGAACACAACATATAAGACCAATAATATAATTTTTTGATAACTCACAGACAGGTCAAACATATCTTAAAATTTCAACCTGAGCTTGAGAATGCATATAAAGCTGAAATCATGACTGTGTAAAACGAATGAGAAATTAATAGTCAAAGGATGGAAACTTCTTTAAAAAGAGATACTGGTGGTCAGTGAGACAGTGGTAGTAAAAGAGGAGGAGAGGTATGTGGAAGAAAAGTGGGTGGAAAAGGGATAGGAGCCAGTGTAGACAAAAAGAAAGATTTGTGGACACCATACATCATTTCTGTGGTATACTTGAAAATACAGGTGTGGGGGAGAGAAAATTTTGGTCTGAGGTTTTACACCCTTGGATATAAGGAAAAAAATCTAACTTGGATGGCCCAGAATTATTTTTGAGCTGTTAAGGATTTGTGGAGACAGTGGGAGTAAAGACCAAAAGCAGACATTGTAACTGAGAGAGGTGAAATTGGCAGTGGGATATACTGTAAATCAGTGGGAGAAAAATGAGACAGTAGGAGAGAGCCATATACATACACTGGGACAGTGAGATGGAGATGCTGAATAAGTACGAAGGTTTCACTACAGAGAGAGACCAGGTAAATCAATTTAGATTATTGTGTGTTAAAACTGTGGGAATATGTTCACATGCAAAATTTTTTGGTGAGGAAGGCAGAATGTAGACTGAGACAGCTGTTTCCCCACTCTACAGCAAGTATTTTGAAGAGGAATGTGCTCATCTTTCATGTGCTTCAACAGTAGCATTTTGCCAGTGGTTTGCCCTATGGTACTATTTGTTGCATGAGATACTGCTGGTGAGAGTAGAGCAAATTAACAGTTGTCTGTGGTACAGTAGGTCGAATCAGAGAATGTGGTAGTCTAAAAAAGTGTATTGTCGAGCCACTGTTGGCAGTACTATCTTTGGTTGCATGTTGCATGCAGTGTTATCCTATATTGTGGAACTTTTGGACACTGAAGTTCACAATCTTCTCATTGGATAGAGGGCAAGGATGTAAGCATTTCTAATCAATAATACAGTGTCTGCTAATGCTTCATTTTCTGTACAAGAGATAGTGCTCATCACTCTGATTTTAGATGCTTTTCTTCAGTTGTATTTCTTCCCACAGAAACAAAGAATTACTGAAATTAGTATTTTGTGTAAAATTTATTTATTTCACGCATAAAAATACTTGAGTATTTCCCTATGAAAGTATGGAAAGACAGAAGACAAACAATGGAAAATATGGGATGGAATGTAACAACATTATGAGAAGGAAAGCGCCATATAGCAGAGATGCTGAGTCACAGATAGGCACAACAAAAATACTCCCACATAACAGCTTTAGGCCGTTAAGGCCTTTTTGTTGTGCCTACCTGCAACTCAGCATCTCCACTATGTGGTGTGCAGCAACTTTCCTCTTCATAGTATGAAAAGACAGGAAAGCTAAATTTGCTGTCTCCAACAGTTTTTTTGTTTTTAATTCTTTTATAAGCACATTTCTGCATTCACTCCTCTGGTACTCACACACATTTTCAGTCAGAATTAGATTTTGCTATGAACAAATTTAAATAACATAGAAAGAAAACAGTAGCATATCCGTATGATGAGCCCTTGCTAAGTTGATGCTCTAAATGTCTCATTTGCTTTGCCGTGAAGTACTTCCAGCCCTTTCATTACATCCCAGCATAAGTACAAAATGAATGCAATAATGCATAGTTAAGCAAAATGTTTAATTTAATGCCCTCTATTATTTCAGAACACTAGTAATAGCTATTATGATACATCTTGTATGATATTTTATTACAATTAAAATCATCTGCAACATAGCAAAACAAAAATCTAGTCATGAACCCTCTCTCCAATTTTCCACTGTTGCTTGGAAAGAGCACAAACACTAGATAAATCAATGCAAGTGCAAAGGTTAAATATATTGAGAAAGAGTACTAGCACCATGATGTCTTCATGGAGTAGGAGACAGAAATAATAGTAAGAACTGGGTTTGAAAAGAAGTGATGGAAGACAGTTTTTCAGGAGCCCAAGACCACCAAAGCTAGGGAACAGAATGATAGCTCAACCATGAGCTACATGATGAGATAGGAAACAGATACTACTGCTGAACTTACAAGCTCAGCTTCAGATGCTGCTCAGTAATGAATTATTGTAAAATGTATGTATGCTCCATTTCATTTAATTTTTAAAATTACTTTTACTTTCACTCCACAATAAAAACCACTAAATATTGAACTTAAGTGTAAGATGATGAAATGCCTGGTGCAATATGGAGTATTGCATCCCTGTTCGTTCCCCGATATGCCCACACATTTCAGTAAACAGAGATCAGTGCACTCCCATGTAAACCACCATTATTTGTGCAGTGGGTAGCATATTATAACCTTCTGCCTGTTACACTGGCAATGACACTTAGTGGGCCTTTCTTTCAGGAAATGTTTCATCTAAAGTTTTCACTGTTTCATATTGGCTTTAAAGTTAGATTGTCAATGAGATACAATATATTTATCTTGACTAAATCTGTTCCTGGTTTCATCAATAAACACCTAGTGAAATTCACGATTGATATTAACTGCACTGGCAACAACCTTAGACCAGGGGGAGTGGGGCCCCGATTTTCATAAAAATATTTTAAGTCACTTAATAAGCTCTGAGTGTCTTACTGAAACATCAGTAGCAATATTTTGAGCTTGTAGTAATTCGTTTCTCTAGTCAGTTAATGCCAACAACTTTAGCTAAATAGACAGCATGATTAAACACCTGAATAATCGCACATAATCCTAAACTCCATACACTACAGAATGTGTTTCAGCTGACAAATTTAATGTACTGAGAGTTTAAACAGAAATGGCAAGCTTACCAAAGTCAGCTGCAATTGGTATTGCTGTGTCAACCTGAGCATTCCAATGGGTAGCAGTCATAGTATATAGAGATCTCCCACCCCACTGTTTCAGAACCTCCTAGTGTTGTGGACTACTACTGAACAGGCTTTTAAAAAAGCCAAATACCTTCAAATAAAGTATCTGCTTCATAGCAACATTCAGCCACATAAGGTTAAGATGAGCACATGGAGAAAATTTTACAAAATGATTTCACTGAAGAAAATGTTAGTTCCTTTATATGACCCTCTAACATTCTTTTGCCTATCATAACAGTGTCTGTGGCATTCACTATGATGAACAGGTGTTTCACAAGTGTTGATTGCAATGAGTGTGGAATAGGATTTCTAGTTTTCAGATTACAATCCATGAATTACAAAAACAAGTCATTTGTTTCATATTTACCAGTCTTCTTATCATAGTAAATACAATGCAGGGTGAATGTTGTTTGTTTGGTATGATTTGAAGAATGAGTTGCAGCAACAATAATTGAGTAATGCTTCTCAGTTTCTCTCTGTTCCAATATGGCACCATTGACATGACAACTAGAAAAAAGTTCATTCTGAGTATCACATGACAGACAATGCATGTGTAAATACTTTCCAGAGTCTTGTTGGTCTCTGACCTTGTTTATGTATTGTATTGTTCTAGACAGAAGAGTTGTAATATTCACAGGAAATTTTCATTAGTTGGACCAGCAATTTTCTGAGCTGAGCCTCTGAATGCCAAGCCTCTTTGACCAAGAAATAATATCACATCAAGTAACATGAGAGCACGAATGAGAGTTGTTACTTTTTTACTTCTGAGCATCAGCATACCACTTTAATGTCAATTCATTTCTTCACTTTTATGAGTCTCCTGTGAAATATTTTTACAAGTATAAATATTTTATCTGGTTCTGTTCTTGTATGAAAAATATATTATATATAGTTGTTTTTCATGTAAATCACCTTGAGATGTAATCAGAAACGTTACTTCTGAATGTTGTTGGCAAGCCTACCAAATTGTAATGTTGTTTCACAGCTGCCAATGTGTACATTTGTTGGGGAAATGTTTTGATGAAATTTACAACAATATTTGAAGAAAGCACTTTTTTCACTGCATCACAGTGTGGATTTAGTGCACAATATCTAAAGAAGAAATAGAATCATATACCAGTGAATACAATCAACTTTGCCAAAATAACACTGTTCTACAAAGAAAACTTCTTTTCTATTTCTGAAAAAATACATTGTGATCCTATATGTGCTCAGAGTGCTGAATTCAAAACTGGTTTTAGTTTTTTATGTCAAAGATTATTTATGAGTCATTGCAATTTTATTTCTATTTTCTGTTTCTGATATAGTGGAGCAAAGATGAGGTGAAATTCGAAAAATAAATTCACGTTTTATGATGTCATAAGTTCATTACATTAATGGAGGGTGAGATATAACATATAACACACTAATGTTTGTGGCTACACTTTGTAGCATTTATTTAACATGAGAAATTACAGAAAACTGACAAGAAAACGAGCCACTCTGTTCTTATGCACATCACTTTTTTCTCTTGTATAGTGAATCTTTCTTCTCTTGAAAGATATTCCAGCAATAGTCTGCTAACATCGAAGGTACCCCCCCTTCCCTCCATAACACCTTTCTATAGTAGGAATGTCTTTATGGAATTTTTCGCCATGTTCATCCAATATGTCACTACAGCTCTCTATGAAATAGTCCAGATGAGTCCATCATATGTACCATGAAAGACATACTGCAGTGCAGATCTTGATATGCTTTGATCATGTCATTCACCAGTGCTTTGTAGTTAGTACCACTTCTCCTTCTGAGGAAGTTTTCTAACAGCCTCTTGATACAGGCCCATTCTGTCTTTCCTTTGTCAGTTAAACATGCTTCAAAGTTGCCACCTTTCTGCAGCTCCTTTATTTGTCGGTCCACAAATACACCTTCCTATATTTTTGCAGCTGAAAGATGGGGGAATCTAGTAGCTAGATATGCCAACCCACTGCCTGTTGGATCCATGGCCTTTACAAATAGTTTCATTAGGCCAAGTTTGATGTGAAGTGGAGGATGTAGTATATCTTCAGGAGCTACCAGACTTTAATGTTGCACATTCTTTTTGCCCACTGTCCATCTCTGCCTAGGCCATTTCCTTTTCATGAAGAGACAATTTCTGTCTCAACTATCCTACTCACAAAGGAAACGGGCATACTTCAGGTAGCCTTGTTGCATTATATGTACCATAGCAATTATTTACTTTGAAATCTGCAAATATTTTCCATTTGTATTCATGGTATAGTAATGAATTTAACATGCTTTGGTGAATGTGGCATAAGATACTGGAGCAGAGGTATTTTATTTCTGTTGTGCAGCAAAACACCCTTGAGACTTGTATTTGATGCAGCAATTGGAGGTTGCCATTAGAGATAATGACGAGCTATTGCAGGTGGTCTCAATGACATACATGTGGTGGGTGACAACCCAATGGCATCCAATTCTTCCCCCCTGCTTTTGAACAGGAAATTGACACATTCCATTATTACTGGATGCGGCAACATACCTGTATTTCTCTGTAATGTCCCTGTGTTTGCCATGAATCGTGAATATATACACTCTTACATATTGCATAAAAAGCATCCCTGACAATGATATTTTGATTACATATTTGAATTTCCTGTGGTAAGCTGTGTCAGAAGCACACACTTTAATATCAGAAATAGAACCTTCTCGAACAGTGTAATTTAATTGGATAGATAAATACATCTAATCACCAATCACCTTGTTTCACGTGTATGTTCTGCTGCTGCATGGCAAGTAGTTTTTTATCTATCAAATTAAATTATAAAGGAGAAATAGTGCATTTAAAATTAATCACAAAATGGAATTGTATGCAACTGGCGTGAGTGACTCATAAAACTGAAGCACTGAAGTTAAAGGAAGAATATTATGAAACAGAAAGTTGCTACTCACCATGTAGCAGAGGTTCTGAGTCACAGATACACACAACAAAAAGACTGTCACAAATGAGTTTTCGACCTATAAGGCCTTCGTCAAAAATTAAAACACACACACACACACACACACACACATGTGCAGGTGTGCGTGACTTTGGCCACTGAAACCACACCACACTGTGTGAAGCAGCAGTAGTGAATGATGGGAGTGGTTACTGGTTGGTGGTACAGAGGAGTTGGGGGGAGGAGGGATGAGGGAGGATAGTAGGGTAGGAGTAGGGAAGGGGTGAAAGTGAAGTACTGCTTGAAAGCTCTCAGGGATGAGGTGGAGAGTGGGCAGGGCAGATAGGTGGGATATGGGAAGGGGGGGGGGGGGGGGACAGGGGTGTGGTAGCGGAAAAGGAGAAAAGTGAAGACTCTGTGCGATGGTGGAATGAGGACTGAGCAGTGCTGGAATAGGAAGGTATGGATGGATGAGAAACGTGACTAACCAAGGTGGAGGCCAGGAGGGTCGCAGGAACATAGAATATGACGCTGGGAGGGTTTCCACCTTCACATTTCGGAACAGCTGTGGTTTGTGGGCTTGATCTGCATAGCTCAGGCTGTGAAGCAGTCACTGAAATGGAGGATGTCATGTTGGGCCGCCTGCCCAACAGCAGGGTGTAAACTTGTTCCTTGCCCTGTTTGTAGGTGGCCGTTTATGTGCACAGACAGCTTGTTTGTTGTCATGCCCACAAAGAATGCAGCACACTGGTTGCATCTTAGCTTATATATCACATGACTGGTTTCACAGGTAGCCCTGCTTTAGATGGGGTAGGTGGTGAATGTGACCGGACTGGAGCAGTAGGTGGTGGTGGTGGTGGTGGTGGTGGTGGTGGTGGTGGTGGTGGTGGTGGTGGTGGTGGTGGTGATAGGATGTATGGGACAGGTCTTGCATCTAGGTCTGGTACATGGATATGAGCGATGAGGTAATGGGTGGAAAATCCTTCCTAAACACTCAGAATCCTAAACCCCTCCTCTCGTTCAGGTTCATTGAAGACATCTTTGTGATCTGGATCGAGAGTGAAGACACCCTATCCACTAGCCACAGAACCTAAAGAGCTTCTCCCCCTTTGCTTCACCTGGACCCTCTCAAACCAACGAGCCACCTTCATAGATGGTGACATCCACTTCAAAGATGGCTTCATCACTGCTTCGGTGCATATCAAACCTAAACCACAAGTGATGCCTCTATTTTGACAACTGCCACCCATTCCATACCTAGAAGTTCCTTCCATACAGCCTACCCACCCACAGTTGCCACATCCACAGTGATGAGCATTCCTCCTCAAAATATACTGGGGGTCTCAATAAAGTGTACAAAAACAACTCTCCTGTGCCTTATCTTTGCAGTCTCCCACAACCTCCAAAGTCTCTCCGTCTGGCCACAGAGGAGCATTCCTCTCGCAACTCGGTATCACGCAGAACTGGAATAACTGAATTACATTCTCCGCCAAGGTTTCGACTACCTGTCATTGTGCTCTGAATTCAGAAATGCCGTGACTACTATCCTTCCCACCCCTCCCACTGTGGTATTCCTCCATCCACCAAACCTACACAATATAATTGGCCATCTGAACACAACCCCTGCTCCCAACCCCTTACATCATGGCTCATACCCCTGTAACAGAACTAAATGCAAGACCTGTCTCATACATACTTCCACCACTACCTACTCCAGTCAGGTCACAAACATCACCTATCCTGCCAAAGGCAAGGTTTCCTGTGAAACCGGTCATATGATATAGAATCTAAACTGCAACCACTGTGCTGCTTTCTCCATGGGACTGACAAGTAACAAGCTGTCTGTCTGCAGGAATGACCACTGACAAACTGTGGCCAGTAAACAAGTGGACCACCCTGTTCCTGAGCATGCTGCCCAACATGACATCCTTCATTTCAGTGACTGCTTGACAGCCTGTGCCATTACATATCCTTCTCACCAACCCCAGCTCTGAACTGCACAAGTGGGAACCCTCCCTGCAGTATATCCTTTGTTCCCATAACCCTCCCAGCATCAACCTTGATTAGTCAGTTTTCTCACCCATTCAGACACTTCTCTATGTCCATAGATGAAATGTTTTCACACATGTGGAGAGAATGGCTGATAATAAGTATCAAAAGATAAAGTATGTACAATATCACTGTCCCTTTGTTCATAAAATATTTCCCATTAAGATTTTCACTACAGTCTGTTCCCAGACCAGTCGGTTTGTATTCCTGCCTAACCTCTCTACAGGGCGGCCAGCAGGGAACTGCCATCTGCCACCTACACTCATGATCATATGTCCCACCTATTGTGGACGATCCATGCACAAGGAGAGAAATGTGCCATAATGTTAGAACTTCGTTGCAACACAGAAGGCACATATTAATGTTGTGCAAGTGAAGCAACTTCCTAGTGCAAGCAACATAAAAAGAGTTCTGATATGCTCTAAGGTTGTCACTAATATGATAATCATTCTTTAAGGTGTCAGGTGAGCACTGCAAGTTGCACTGCTGATGTCCTAGCTTCCAATGTTGTTTTTTGTGCTCCAAGGAAAAGTTGTCTATAACAGCACAAAAATGTGAAACCGTCATTCTCATGGAGGCAATGGCAGCGGCATCCAGGAGACAAAGACCTGGAAGAATAGTACTGGATTCAGGCCACAACATCATTGAAGAAGGATGGTGAGGTGGAATGACACAGAGATGAATGCTACCCAATGGAACACAAGACACTGGTAATAAGTTTCCAGAGACAAAGAAGTAATGAAAATAGCACAAGAAGAGAGATGTTCCTGAGTAGCCAAGGGAAGTAGAGCTGCTATGCCTTCTTGTGGCTGTATGTACCCATCTGTAAGTCAATAAAGGAGGGTTGCATTGTACTTGTTTGATGTAGCAAATTGACTGCACGAACAGCAAAAATTTGGTAAGTAATAAGCATTGTTGCTATTACTCCGTGTGGAGTAACCCTGAGAAAAATTCATGATAAATTGAAATTGGGGGTGAAGTTTTCTGTGAGTTACTAAGTGCTCTCATTGTCATATACTTCACGAATATAATGTTGGCATATGCCTGCAGTGAGTGAGGCTGCGTATACAGTCATACACATAGCCCGCGAAAGGCAAAGGTCCCGAGTTCGAGTCTCGGTCAGGCACACAGTTTTAATCTGCCAGGAAGTTTCATAAAGTTGTATGTTTCAATAAGCACGTTGCTAGAGTACTGTAAAATTTGGTCAATTATTATGTGAAATGTTGACAGTAAAAATTTATTTGTGCCTGGCAGTCTTGAGATAGCAGTCTCCAGCTGGAATAAAGTTTTGGCTTTCTGGAACTCAGTAATGTTCACTGTTGTACATAATTGAGTAGATCATATGCTCAGTTATTCACTGATTAGTAGGCTCTCTAAAAGATTGAAATAACTCTATTCTTTATCACGTAATATTGAAACAGTCTTAGTCAGTCACCTGTTTGTTTTACCTTTGCAGATAAAAGTTTTTTTATATTAACACACAATTTCTTTTCTTGTCAATCAGGCTCTGTCGAGGAGCAAGGCCTGCCTCCTATTGCTGAGGTGAGTGAAAGTAGAGGGTAGCACCCCTGAGACTGGCAGAGTGCGGGTGAGTTTCACCAGTAGCAAAACAAGTTCGGTTTTGTGGCATGTAATGAACCGCACACTGTTTCCTGGCCTCCTCCTAGGGTGCTCACAAATTTCACCAGCCCAGGGTTTTCATCCCTTGTGTGCACTGCCCTTCACAACCTCATTTTAATTAATCAACTCCTTTCTATGTATCCTATTCATCTCCACTTCATTCTCATTGTTTTTTGCACTCCACTCCCCCCCTGGCCCCACAACCTTTGCAACTTCGTTTACACTGGTAACCGAATTATCTCAAGTCCATTATCACAATAAAATTGTCTACTGAACAATTTCGCAAACAATAGTTACATACTGGCTAATGGCAGCTCAACTTCATGTTTGTCTCCTGATGTAATGACAGTTGTCACTGTGCTCACTGATCTAGGGACTAGGCACATCACTGAACCAGAATGAGGTAGCATGGAATAAACCACTCAAATCAGCAGGTACGGTGAAGCCTCATAAAGCAACTATCGTTGTCCCACTCTGTGGAAATTCTTCATACATCTGCAACAGAGTTCATCCACAAGAGAAAAAAATTCCTGAAATGAATAAAAGTTCAAACCCACTATTTGAACTAAAATATGACTTCATGTTTACAGCCATCATTCATTGGTAGTATAGACATTGCAAAATATGTAACTTTACCCAAGTGATAGGTTACACCACAGTAGATATGATACCTACAGTTGCCTAAAATATTTAGTTATTGCAATTACACATCAAGTACCTTTCTAAAATGATAGCCGAGTCACACTTCTTGCTATTATCATAGGCAGACAAACTTCAAAAACTCAAAGACAAGCTGACATATCCAACCCAAAAATACACAGAGAAATACGCCGACAAATAAAGGTCATTGTACCCCCTTTGGCACAAACTTGAATAAAACTGTATGAGTGTATACAAAACACTGTGCAGCTCCATTACACATCACCGCACAGTGTGGGGAAATTGCATAGGTACATAAGGAAGAGCCCCAGCAAGCTATGAGAAAAATTTAAAACCAGTGATAATAATTATTAGCGCGGCCGCTGTAAGCACCGATAAAGATATATTTTGCTATGCCAGAAAGCAGATGAAAAATGATAAAATATTCCATTCAATTTTTTTGGTAATGGAGAGACTCTGTCTTTACTTCTCAAGTGGAGAAGACGTATTTTTGTAAGATGTGTGTGGTAGCCATTTGTGTTGTCTGAACAATAATTATTTTTTGTGCAAAACTCCGAAAGTATTTCTTTCTTCCGCGCATCATCTCAGTGTCAGATTTTTCAGATTCTTTATTGGTCATTCAGCATTATTACATGCAATAGACTTCGTCAGTTCACTTAACCTAATATTTTTATTAAATATATTTAACACATTTAACTTAAGTTGATATTGGGTATTTCTAAAAATTCTTCTATTGAATAGAATGGGTTCATTAACAAGAAGCTGTGTAGCTTTTCCTTAAATAATTTGATTGGCATGCTTGTGGCATATTTGTATTTTATATTTTATATTTTAATATTTTTATATTTTAATTGACATGTACTTATGGCTATTGTTTGTTTTTGCTAATCTATTCTGTGGCAAGATCAGAGAAGTACAGTTTCTTGTATTGTAGTCATGTCTTTGATTCATTACACTTAAATTAAGTAGTTCCGCAAGTATGAAGTTAACACTATCAAGAATATATAGATTAATAACTGTTACAATTCTATATTTAATGAACAATGGTTTACAATGTGTCCTATTATCTACCTTTGCTATTACTCTGATTGCTTTCTTCTGGATCACCAAAATTTCATTTATTTTTTTGCTATTTCCCCAGAGCGTTAGCCCATGCCTTAAAACAGACTGAAAAAAAGCAAAGTACGCTGTCCTTACATATTCCGATGTCACACAGAACATCAGCCTCTTCAACAGGTATATAACTCTTGACAGCCTAACTGCTATGTGTTCTGCATGAGAGTCCCATGTTAGTTTGTTGTCCAGGATTATACCTAAAAATTTTGCACTTTGTTTTTCTATTTTTGTAGTCTTTGATAGACTGAACCACATGTTCTGGGTCTTTGTCTCATTTAATAGTAGCCCATTTGCATTAAACCATGATGTTGCATTTTCTTTTGCCAAATTTATACTGCTTACAAGTTTATCAAAATCATGGTTTACAGACAGCAGAGTTGTATCATCTGCATACATATATGTCTTTACATTAATATTTGCCTGCATTGGAAGAAGAAGACCGATCAAGAAATAATGTTAAACACACGGTTAAGAAATAATTACTCATGGCGGAAGAAGACGAATATAGCCAAGGACACCAAAAGTAAGTTCATGATGCGACTTGCTCACAATTTACGAAATTTGTAGATTAAAAGAAAAGACAATTTACTCCCTGCAAAAACTAAACACAAAAATCAAATATGCCAAGAGTATACAAGTAATTTGTTTAATTATATATATAGTTTATATATAAAAATTTGCACACAGTGTGCATTCATGTGGTAATTTCGATGCTGTAATAGAAGACCTCTAATTTTACAGCCCAGGACCCACTGTTTAGCCATCGTAACATGCATATTCAATAGAGAGGAAATCCATCGATCAGCACCTGCTGATAAGGTAAGTTCCTTAAAAAGCACTTCTCCATTTATTCAGAGTTGAGTGTAGTTTAGTAAAAATTTTGTAGGTTTGCTCACGTGTAATAAGTGTCAACACAGATCACATTTGACAAAAATCACTTTTACACAGGTTCTCTAACTAATTTCCATCCAGCTCTATTAATCACTTATTTTGCACAAATTGTCTGCTTTTGTATGCTGTTACTCTTTATACAAATCGTTATTTACATAGTTACAATTTTAATACATTTGTGGCGTCTCTGATGTCAAGCGACAGTTCTTTGACTATGCTCTTTGGTTTTGTCTTGTGGTCTTTGTGTTCTGGCACTATGTTCGACAGCCATCTTTCTGTATTCGCTGTATTAAGTGATGAAATAAATGTCGTTTCTATCCTAAAAGTGTGTTATTGTGGTTCAATGCCATGTAAGATACACAGTCGTGACCCCAACATCAACGTTGTGTGTTTGGGAATTATTTTGTGCTTATTTTCATCGTTAACGAACTTCGTGTGCCAGTCCACATTGTCTCTGGAACAGCGGATCCACCTGTGATGTTTTGTGTTAGTGCCATGCACTCGTTTAACTGTGATTGCGTATATACAAGTCTTCCTAATGTACATTTGGTTAAAAGTGAACAATTACCTGACCCCTGCCATGCCTGTGGCCACTTAACCATTACTGGTCCAACATGGTCACCATCAAATGCTACTACACAGCAGTGTTTGCCACGCAGACAGTGCACGCCACTTAGCGACATTGCGAACTACAATAACATGAAGGACATTGTGTTTCTCCCATCAGCTACACAATCGTATTCAGGTTGGGTTGATGTGCTAACGAAGTTCGAGAACTATCCTTTGAATGTTCATACGCACGGCATTACACATTCTTACTCCATTGCACCCCCCCTCCCCCCCCACTCACACGCCGTCTAGGTGACACCGATAGCTTCGGTCATGCCTGTTTCTGTGACCATCGCCCTGTGGTCATGTCAAGTTCACCTACCGCCCACTCTCATAATGGCACCGGTCGTTTCTTCGGCGCTGCTTTCGGGATCAGTCCTCCCCTTGGCTGAATCGTTCCACATTACTTACGGGGATGCCGCCCACAACTGTCACACCCCTTGCACCTTTCTCAACCAGCAGGCACACTTAGGCAAGATATCCCACCACGATTCTTCACAGCGCCTACTGTCCAATGCCGCATCACTTGCTCTGGCTGCAAGAGGGCTCTATGTCACTGACTTGTCAACGGGCACTCGCTTTCTCGCCGACACCAGCGCCGACCTCAGCATTATCCCAGCTGAGCGTGCAGGCAACACGCTTTCTCCTGGTGACTATGTTTTGATCTCTGTAAATCACTCTCCTATTGTGGTCCTCGGCTCCAGCAACACGTCGCTTTGCGTACCACCGAGCGCGACGTCTTCTCATACCTTCTACGTCGCCAACGTGGACGAACCTGTAATTGGGTTACACTTTCTACCGCTGCCTCCTTCTCCTACTGTGTCTTCACTCTGCTTCGCTCCTGTGCTGAGCTGCACTTTCCCTCCTGCCGGTTCCACAACGACGCAGTTGGACTGGCAGGACACTCGTGTTCTCGCTTTGTGGAATCCTTCACATTTCGTGGCTAGTGCATCGCATCCTCAGTTGTCACCTGCTGCCGACACTCAGCACGTGCCATCCCCGCATGCTGAGGTAACTCGACCACCGCTGCTCGTGACTCCTCTCGCCCCTCCACACGTACCTTCCTTCACAGGTCTCAGCAATCAGCAATGGAACTGGTCACCGAATTTGCACCACACCTGTACATCTCAAAGCTCGACATCCTAACACTCTGAAATTGCTACGAGCAAGTGCGGTTTCTGTTCAGCGAGTAAAGCCTGTGTGGTCTCTCCCGGAGCCCCTCCCTGCTGGCCTGCCTCCGCCGACGTCTTGCCCGCCGACACCGTCACTGTGGCCCCCTTCAACACGCCACTTCCTGTGCAGCTAGCCGATGAGCGGGACTCTGACAAAAATGTGCCCGAGCCGCACACTTCGAGCGCCGGACATCGCCGCCATCCACCACACTGGCATGAAGATTGTTTTGTGGGCATATGCTAGCTCTGCCCCAACGTGCTCCACACTGCTGAGGGTGGGGGGGGGGGGATGGGGGGAGAGAGGAGTGGTCTCTGTTGCATCTCTGGCGTGAAGTGACAGCTCTTTGGTTTTGTCTTGTGGACTTTGTGTTCTAGTGCTAAGTTCGACAGCCGTCTTTCTGTATTCGCTCCATTAAGTGATGAAATAAATGTCGTTTGATCCTAAAATTGTGTTATTACGGTTCAATGCCACATGAAACCCACACATCCACATCTTGCATTTTATTGCTGACGTTCCGCTCAAACTTACTTCATAATGAGTTACATATTGGGAGTACTTAAAAAGCTAGATTAGCTTTGTGGATGGTTATGGATATGGTGTTATGGGCGCTCAGCAGTGTAGTCTTTAGCGCCCAAATGGAAACAACAATGAACAAGTGTCACTAAAATGCAGCAAGTGCAAAAATAGGTCTAAAATTAAAGGTGACAGTCTACATAGTGAGTGTGCACGTCAACTGTAGCAAAGTGGAAAGCAGCACACAAAGAGGAGAACTGCAAGAGAACGCAGGGGAAGGGGTTAAAATGAAACACGTAGCACATGTTTGGAACTGGCCTAAAAAGGAGTGGTCAGCAACTTGGCAACACAATAAAAATTCCAACCTAAAATTTTAGGCTGAAGCCCAGAAACATCACAGTACCTTAAAACTTTCTTGACACTCGCCTCGCCATCGGCTAAAATCGAGGGCAGATCCCCACTAATATTAAATTCTGCCCTTACAGAACGATATAAATCACACTCAAATAAATGTGGCTTACAGTGATTCGTACGCCACAGGCATCACACAGCGGGGGTTCCTCTCGCCGTAGTAAGAAGGCATACATAAGAGGACAGTGCCCTATGCGAAGAAGTGTAAGGGTCACTTCGTCATGCCTAGGTGACCGGCAGGAGGAACACCACGGCTGGATGGTGGGTTTCACCAACCGCAGCTTATTTTCCCTCACCGCCAGCCATTCCTCCTCCCACAATTTCATATACTTCCGCCGCTGCACAGAAACGACACCTTGCAAAGGAATAGAACATTGTGTCACCTCTGGTAATCTGCAGGCGTCCTTGGCAGCTCTATCAGCTTGTTCATTTCCCCGTATGCCCACATGACCTGGCACCCATGAAAAAAACACTTGCTTGCGCTGTCGTTGGAGGATGTACAGTTGGTCGTAAATCAGCTATTCCAACTTCTCCGCTGGGTACAAGTTCTGCAGTAACTGTAATGCGCTCATTGAGTCAGAGCAAATTAGGAAGTGTTTGCCCTGAGTACACCGTATCTGCTCCAATGCCTTCAGGATCGCGTGAAGTTCTGCGGAAAAAACAGTGTATTCCTGGGAAAGACGAATCCTGATGACACGTTCGGGGAACACTACTGAGCAGCCAAGAAAATCCTCCTGTTGGGATCCATCAGTGTAGACTACTGTAAAATCATGATGCCTATCTAAAATGTTAAAAAAACAAAGATTTGAAAGTAAAATCTGATGTATTGTTTTTCTTAAAATTTGCCAAATCTAAAATCAGTGTGGGCCACTGGAAGATCCAAGGTGGTTATTGCTCCAACCTTGACATGAAACATTAAAACCGACCACACCCATCTCTAATATGCAATCCTTTGCACGAATCCCATAGGGCCTTGTTGCTCATTGGCAGTTGCGAGAAAGCCTTTTCAGTGGAGGTCGAGCAACAGTGCGGCATGCAGGCGTGTATGGTGTGGATAATGTTTGACAGGCCTGGCGCACCATTAGTAGACGCCGCCGGAGGTGAAGTGGCGGTTCCCCTGCCTCTGCACAGAGGCTCAGTATGGGGCTCGTTCTGAACGCCCCAGTGCCCAACTAAATCCCCTCATGTTACACCACATCCAACAGCTTCAAATAAGTGGATCTTGCAGACCCATACACCGTGCATCCATAATCTTGCCGGGAATGCACCAAGTCTCTGTAAAACCGGAGCAGACAAGTCCCGTCTGCTCCCCATGTGTGGTGACTAAGATATTTTAAAATAGACAGCGCCGTAAGAGACCGTTTTTTCAGTTCCTTAATGTGTGGCAGCCACGTAAGCTTAGAATCAAAAGTGAGGCCCAGAAACTTCACCGTGTCTAAAATTCAGAACAGTGTCCCTCATCCTCAACTCAGGCAAGTCAAACATGGAACGAGAACGGTTAAAAAGAACTCACACCGACTTATCAGTTGAAAACTTAAAACCACTCTTATGTGCCCATTCATCCAAACGTCACAGAGAGAGTTGCAACTGACGGGTCGTCGTTGCAAGGCTTGAAGAAGAGCAAAATACAGAGAAATCGTCCACAAACAAGGAACACTGCACAGGACTTTTCACAACAGACGTAATACTATTAATATCAATAGCAAAGACTGTCACACTTAAAACACTACCTTGAGGGATTAGACAGTACGTCTCTGACTCGGTACTGAAAATAACGTGGCGACAGGAAGGTCCGAATAAAATTGGGATGACATCCACGAAAACCCCATTCGTGGAGCTGCCTGATGATAATATGCCTCCAAGTAGTGTCGTATGCCTTTTCAATGTCAAAAAATATTCCCAAGAGGTGGCGCTGGCGCATGAAAGCCTGTTGTATAGCCGCCTCCAGGAGGGCCAGGTTATCAAAGGTGGTGCGATACCTCCTGAACCCACACTGAAAGCGACTAAGGAGTTGTCTGGATTCTAACATCCAGACAAGGCGGCGGTTGACCATCCACTCCAAGGTCTTTTCCACGCAGCTAGTGAGGGCAACACTATGGTAACTACCCGGGCATGTGCAGTCTTTCCCAGGTTTCAAAAGAGGAATTAAAATTGCTTCACGCCACGAGTCGGGGAAGTGACCGGACATCCAAACGAGATTAAAAAGTCGGAGGAGTATTTCTTTATTACTCCCTGTGAGTTGCCGCAGCATGCTGTAGTGGATTCTATCCTGACCAGGGCTTGTATCACGAGCCCCACACAATGCAGAATCCAGTTCCCACATGGAAAATGGGCAGTTGTACTCTTCTGTATTGGGTGAGCGGAAGCCAAAGCTGCTCCTCTCAGCAGCCACTCTGTGGGGCTGGAAAGCTGGATTCTGACTGGCGGTTGCAGTAATAGCTGCAAAATGAGCCACCATAGGCTGGTCAGTATGTGATGGGGTCGTTTGGAGAGTACCATTCCATATTATAGCAGCCATAGAGCACCTCCCACCTCTCCCAGAAACCCTCCTGATGGTCTCCCATACAATGGAACTTCGTGTAGAATGATTAATGGCGTTCAGGAACTGCTGCCACAACCTCTTATTGCTCTCTCGTATAATCCGACGACACTTTGCCCTCGCCACCCGAAAGGCTGCAAGGTTCTCTACAGTTGACTGGCATTTGAACCTACGCAGAGCTGCCCGCCTAGCCCTGATTGTACAACGGCATTCGTCGCTCCACCAAGGGACAGGCTGCCGCTTCGGTTGTCCCGTGGACTGTGGGATGGACGCTTCACTGGCGTGGTGGATCACTTCAGTAATATGATCCACCATTCCTGGACACTGACCCGACGTTCAAACTAAGCTAGTTGACTATACAGTGCCCAGTTGGCTCTACTGAGCACCCATCGAGGCGGTTTCCTTTCTGGTTCCACTGCATGTGGCATGTGAATCCAGATGGGGAAGTGATCGCTGCCATGTAGCAGTGTGGGCGATGGCTGGAGAGCAAAGCGATAGATCAGTGGCAGAGAATGAACCAGTTGCAATGGTATTTAGCAAATAGGCACTGGAAGACAGAAGAAGCCTCTCGATTGCTCTTCCCCTGGGGGCAAGTACTCACAGAGCCCCAAAGCACCTCCACCACAGTGGATGAAGGGATGGGGGAGCTGTGTAAGATCACTGAGAGCCTCTTCGTCGGTCACATCATGTGGGGGCAGGTAAAGCGAACATACTGTTAGCGTATGACGCACATGTACTAATATTGCAACTCCCTGTAAATCCGTCGTGAGGGAGAGAGGCGAGGAGTGGTAGTCGGTGTTGACGAAGATACCTACTCCTCCTCGAGCTCTCTGTCCACCCAGGTCGTCCTTTTTGTGGAGGACATAACCACGTAGCTCAGCTGTGTATGTTTCACTGAAATTTGTCTCTTGCAGACATACACACATAGGTCTATCCTGAATCAATAGACGTAGTTCCTCCACATGTGTCCTGAAGCCTTGCAGGTTCCATTGCATAATGAGAGCCATCACGGTGGTTTATTTTCTACCTCTCTTTCCGCCGATTTGGGGAGACTGCAGCAGGTGGAGGCTCAGTCTTGAGGCGAGATGATTGCCCCATATTCTCAGACTCCATAAGCTCTGCGGAAGAGTCTGATGAAGCGTCTAGTAGGACCACATTAACATGATTCGAGGGTTTACCATCCGACTTAATCTGTTGGTGCTGCTTGACGTGTGCTTTCCTTTGTTTAGGGGGCTTTGCTAGAACTGGAGCAGGGGTGTTTATGACCATGTTGGGCTTTGGAACGGCCTCAGCAATCAGAGATGCCTGGGGCTCTTCAATGATAGCTACTGTACCTTTCTCTGCTCTTCGAGGAGGGGCTACAGACTGTGATACACTTGCTGCCTTGCAAGTTCACTGACACGTGCAGGTGTTCATGCCTACACTAACAACCTCCGTCTGTGTAGAGGTATCGACTTTTGGAGGCGGCTTCTGAACAATGGAAGCAAAAGACGTAACGAATATGTGTGGCTGCATGGCCTTAAAGATCTTTTTGGCTTCACTGTAGGGGATACGCTTAGTTGCTTTTATTTCTTGTATTTTACGTTCCTCTAGGAAGATTCTACTGTCCCTACTCCAAATAGGGTGGCTTTCAGAACAGTTTATACATCTGACAGGCGACGAACAGCCAATTCCGTCATGGGCAGCCTTACTACAGTTGCCACACATCGCTTCTCCCTTACACCCTACAGTTGTATGTCCAAAATGCTGGCACTTAAAACAGCGCATTGGGTTTGGGACATACGACCGGACGTTTAGTCAAAGAAATCCTGCCTTGACGTGTTCTGGGAGTTTGGGGGTATTGAAAGTAAGAATGAAGGAGTCTGATTTCACCAGGTTCCCATCCACCCTTTTCATGATGTTCTGAACATCAACAATTCCCTCCTGACCCCACTGGCTCTTTAATTCTTCTACAGGAATGTCAACGAGATCCCTAAAGGTAACAACACCCTTACTGGAGTTCAGGGTGCTATGAAGCACTGTATCGATTGGGTATTCCCCCAAGCTTTTAGCTGTTTGAAGGTTAACTGCTTGCTGAGCAGTTGATGTTTCAACAAGCAGTGTCCCATTCCGTAAACGCTTCGCTGATTTTAAAGTTCGAGCTATTCCTTCTAGACCCTTTTGGATATAGAATGGCAAAACCTTTTCAAAGGAACCCTCTTTCCTTTTTAGTATTAAAAACATATTCTGGTTGTCAGTATGTGCTCTGTTAGTCTGAACTGCTGTATGTTTGCTGACGCCTGAGTCAGGAGGACTGGCTAACCTAGCCCTCTTGTAGGATTGGGCGGTAGTGCCTACCAGCGGTCCACCCATCCCAATGGCCAGCGAAAAATCATAAGGAGGAAAAGACGAAGAATTCGTGGTATCCATGGTCGTCCCACGAGCAGCTAGGGAAACTTATGTCCATCCAGACAGAGCCCCGCATGCCTGGATAAGCCTTGTACAATTGAGGTGCAGCAGGTTCCCCAGAGGTTGCCCGCTAGCGGCTGTTCCACCTCAACAGCCATGCATCTTATCGACGCGCAGCACATAAGATTGAAGGGTTTTTTTATAGAGGTATGTACCGTCCTCGTGATCCAGGCAATCAAGCCAAGATCCCCGGTCCCTATGACACACAACGTTCCACCGTTGCGAAATACGGTGTTCGTTGAAGCATGCCCAGTCCTTACAGTATCAGCAGACTGGCGGCACACACCAGTCCACAGCTCGAGGACGCCAGGTTCGCCAAGCCCGTACCCAGCAAACGAATGCTGAGCCCCCTGAGGGAAATAAGCTTTGACTATTTTCATAAACAGTCATATCAGCTTAGTTTATAAGCAACAGATTCATTTACATTCATATTACAGAATGAAAAGAAGACTCTCAATCAGCATTGTTCATGGTAGATTCTTGTTATGTTCCTACATTTTTTATGCCAGACGACATGTCACTTAAGTATTCACGATTGTGTTTAATTGCCATATATGTTGTTGTCATTCGACATGTAGAAATTGCGGGAGTTTCTTCTCTTCTACATGATGAATAATTTTGGATATTTGTGGTAAGTTCCGATGGGACCAACATGATGAGGTCATCGGTCCCTGGGCTTACATGCTACTTAATATAACGTAAACTAACTTACGCTAAGGACAGCACACACACACCCATGTCCAAGGAAGGAGCAGTGCAAACTGTGGCAAGGCAACTTAGACAATGCAGCTACCCTACGAGGCACCAATAATAATCCTCCTTATAACGATCACGTACATATACATCTTGTAAAGAGAAAAATGGGTGCTGGGTGTTTTTGAAGCAGTGACTGTACCCTGTATGTAGGTCGGCGCCTTACTTATTTGATAGTGTCAAACCTTCATCATTATGACACCACTTATCAGACTGCTACTGTGTATACTTTAAACAGTTCATTCATATCACTTATATATAATAGAGGGAAACATTCCATGTGGGGAAAATATATCTAAAAACAAAGATGATGTGACTTACCAAACGAAAGCGCTGGCAGGTTGATAGACACACAAACATACACACAAAATTCAAGCTTTCGCAACCAACGGTTGCTTCATCAGGAAAGAGGGAAGGAGAAGGAAAGACGAAAGGATGTGGGTTTTAAGGGAGAGGGTAAGGAGTCATTCCAATCCTGGGAGTGGAAAGACTTACCATATATATATACACTCCAGGAAATTGAAATAAGAACACCGTGAATTCATTGTCCCAGGAAGGGGAAACTTTATTGACACATTCCTGGGGTCAGATACACCACATGATCACACTGACAGAACCACAGGCACATAGAAACAGGCAACAGAGCATGCACAATGTCGGCACTAGTACAGTGTATATCCACCTTTCGCAGCAATGCAGGCTGCTATTCTCCCATGGAGATGATCGTAGAGATGCTGGATGTAATCCTGTGGAACGGCTTGCCATGCCATTTCCACCTCTCGCCTCAGTTGGACCAGCGTTCGTGCTGGACGTGCAGACCGCGTGAGACGACGCTTCATCCAGTCCCAAACATGCTCAATGGGGGACAGATCCGGAGATCTTGCTGGCCAGGGTAGTTGACTTACACCTTCTAGAGCACGTTGGGTGGCACGGGATACATGCGGACGTGCATTGTCCTGTTGGAACAGCAAGTTCCCTTGCCGGTCTAGGAATGGTAGAACGATGGGTTCGATAACGGTTTGGATGTACCGTGCACTATTCAGTGTCCCCTCGACGATCACCAGAGGTGTACGGCCAGTGTAGGAGTGTAGGAGATCGCTCCCCACACCATGATGCCGGGTGTTGGCCCTGTGTGCCTCGGTCGTATGCAGTCCTGATTGTGGCGCTCACCTGCACGGCGCCAAACACGCATACGACCATCATTGGCACCAAGGCAGAAGCGACTCTCATCGCTGAAGACAACACGTCTCCATTCGTCCCTTCATTGACGCCTGTCGCAACACCACTGGAGGCGGGCTGCACGATGTTGGGGCGTGAGCGGAAGACGGCCTAACGGTGTGCGGGACCGTAGCCCAGCTTCATGGAGACGGTTGCGAATGGTCCTCGCCGATACCCCAGGAACAACAGTGTCCCTAATTTGCTGGGAAGTGGCGGTGCGGTCCCCTACGGCACTGCGTAGGATCCTACGGTCTTGGCGTGCATCCGTGCGTCGCTGCGGTCCGGTCCCAGGTCGATGGGCACGTGCACCTTCCGCCGACCACTGGCGACAACATCGATGTACTGTGGAGACCTCACGCCCCACGTGTTGAGCAATTCGGCGGTACGTCCATCCGGCTTCCCGCATGCCCACTATACGCCCTCGCTCAAAGTCCGTGAACTGCACATACGGTTCACGTCCACGCTGTCGCGGCATGCTACCAGTGTTAAAGACTGCGATGGAGATCCGTATACCACGGCAAACTGGCTGACACTGGCGGCGGCGGTGCGCAAATGCTGCGCAGCTAGCGCCATTCGACGGCCAACACCGCGGTTCCTGGTGTGTCCGCTGTGCCGTGCGTGTGATCATTGCTTGTACAGGTCTCTCGCAGTGTCCGGAGCAAGTATGGTGGGTCTGACACACCGGTGTCAATGTGTTCTTTTTTCCATTTCCAGGAGTATATATATATATATATATATATATATATATATATAGTATTTCTTACAACTACAACTAAATTTTATTCGATTGATTCGATTGTGGTGCAGAATGTTAACTTATATGGTATCATGCCACTCTAGAAGCTTATCATTTCTTCTTTCACACCATGTCGATGCACAGTTCACTGAAAAGAAACAACTTAAAGCTAAATGTGTAGTAGCTCAGTGGCCACTGATCCATTCTCTTACATCAGTAGGCAACCGTTTTATTCGCCTGTACCGCCCAGTACATCACCAGTTTCACTTATCTTTACCATGTAAAGATAAGTTTCTACAAAATTCTATAACACGTGAGATATTTATACAACTCATCTCTGTATCCTGCTTCCATCTTAGCTGTCATGGTTCATATCCTTAAATGTATGTTACATGTCCTGTAGTTCACTTTCTATAAACACCTGTACATATCTGTATATAGTAGGTTAACATTATTATTTTATGTAGTCGTAGTCTATTGTACATTTCCTTAGTAAACACTGCAAATATATATATATCATATAGTCCACCTTAAGTTTATAGTTATAATATAGTTATTCCATCTTTCTTTCTATACATATATAATTCATTTAAATATGTGTGAGGGCGAGTTGCGTTTAATTGCGTTAGCTGGCGGTCATTTATCATGTCAGGTATCTAATAATTAAACTTCCTGGAGCCGTGTTCACATGCACATGTGTGCAGGTCGTTGCTACTGACGTAGCTCACTGTTACGATTATACCACAGTGTGTGTCGCAAGTTCTGTTCTGCTTCATCACTCCTCACATCAAGCAAAGCGCTGTATCATTTCGTATCTCTCTCAGTTTGACTTACCTGCTACTTCATATATCAAAATACAAGTAAAATCTCTTATATCTAAACATGTTTCCTTAACACTAGTATTCAAAAGAAAACATAAATTTAATTACTGTTATGTACACCTCATACAGTCATTTTCAGTAAAATACTTGGGTGCAAAATGTTTATTTCACAAGTACCTTTAAGTCCTCATAGGGGTAGAGAGCTTTGTCTCGACCAGTCCTCTTGTAAATCAATCTATAAGCACTAGGATATGGGATTTTAGAAATTATATATGGTCCTGTATAGAGTAATCACCACTCCTTGTTTAACTTTCCAATTTTTGTTGACTTAGGATTTGTTTGTAACAGAGCTCGTTGGCCTTCACTTAAACTGTGTAAAACGCTTCAGCTTCTGATCATAGATTTTCTTACTATATTCAGCCCTGTTTTTCAGTGTGATTACTGCTTGTTTAATTTTCTCCTCTAATGTCATTTCCACTGCTGGTATTTTTGGTAGGGGCCTCCCATTCTTCCTTTGGTCTGGTGTAAAACATTAATTTATTTAGTATGAAACCAGTGGAAGAATTTGTAAGATTCTTAATGACCTTCATGAGAGGTGTATCATTTTCTACCCATTATGTGTGTGTGCGGCTGTATGTACTTACAAACCTATTAAATTCCTTGACTACTCTATCTACAGGCAATGTCTTGGGGTGGACTCGTGATACCAAGAACTGTTTTATACCATGTGATGTCAGAAATTGCTTCCATTTCTGTCTTATAAAACATGAGGCATTATCAGTAAGTATTTCTCGCGGTTTTCCTATCCTCCTAACTAATCTTCTTCGATATTTTTCGTGATGGAGGTCGCTGTTGCACTACGTACAGTGTACATCATAATATGCTTTATAAAATAACCATATAGTGCTACTATGTATCATACTGCACCTTTGCCTCTTGAATAGGGGCCAGAATTAGAGACAAAAATTATTTAGCGACTTATCTGGCGACTTTTGGAGTACTGACGACTTTTGAAGTACAAATCACAACTATTTTGGGACTATTTTCATTAACAAAACTGAGATTTTCACAATAGAATGGGTACTACACTGACTTTGTTCTAGGTTTACTAAGTTAAATTAAATTCTTAGCAGATCATGTAGCATTGTTCAGCATTTAGTAAACCTGAATGTAGGAATTGCCTACAGAATAAGAAGACATTGACTATAGCACAATTCATTATTCATTACCCACAAGCCTGTTATCGTCGATAGCAATCGATCTATAATTCTTCAACTTTTGAACTCCTTTTATTTTTCGAATTAACAAAAAACATACATAATATTAAGTATAATAAAATACATTTCTGTCCAGCAACCTATAATTTTTCGAAATGTTAACTCGCAGTCAAATTATTACCACATGCACAGTGGTAACGCAAGAAAAACTCGGTGGGGGTATCTCAGAAATAATGGACCCCAATAGGACTGATATCGAGGTATCAAGTGAGTAGATTAGTAGATTGTTTCATTCCCTCTACTTTGCCAGAGTTTTAATGTATTTACAGTGATTATAAATTGGTGAAACTTATGTTGTGGTGGCTTACATAATGCATTTACCGCAGAAGAAAGAAGCAGTACGCTCAAAAATATCGGGATGCGTGGGAAGCAGAGCCTGAATTCAATTGCTGGCTGAAACTAGTCACAGGAGACTTAACCAAAGCAAGACGTCAAGTGTGTGCAACTGAGTTTAATGCTAAATTGTGTGATGTTAGAAAGCATTCGAAAATTATCAAGCATAAACAAAAAATTGATTAAAAAAAACACAAACCACCTTACCTGTGAAAAATGTTCCGAAAACTACAGTTAGAATAGCAAGCGAAGCGGAAGGCGCCCTTTCTTTATTTATTGCTGAACATTGTTCTATTTTAGTTGTAGATCATTTAGGAATACTGTGCAAGAAAGTGTTTTCCGGAGATGAGGGCGCTAAAAACTTGCAATTACATCGTACAAAGTGCACTAACATTATAACCGAAGTTTTGGCTCCATATCATTGGTTGAAGATATATGTAACCAAAAATACAGTGTACTAATAGATGAATCTACAGATGTATCAATATCTAAAATGCTAGGTATCGTTATACTCTACTATAGTGTAAACAACCAAACCATTAGATCAGCATTTCTCAAACTTGCTGTAGTAGAAACTGCAGATGCAAGAAATCTGGCTGCTGTTCTTGTGAATTCTTTGAAGGATCTCAAACTTCCAATTGCTAATATGGTAGGAATTGGCACAGATAATGCTTCTGTAATGGTTGGAATAAACAATGTGCTTTTCAGACAACTCAAGAGGGAATATTGTCTGAAGCATTTGGTATTGATCCGTTGCATTTGTCACTCTCTTCAACTTGCAGATTCGCACGCCTCGCCGGCCAGGGTGGCCGAGCGGTTCTAGGCACTACAGTCTGGAACCGCGCGACCGCTATAGTCGCAGATTCGAATCCTGCCTCGGGCATGGGTGTGTGTGATGTCCTTAGATTAGTTAGGTTTAAGTAGTTCTACGTTCTAGGGGACTGATGACCTCAGAAGTTAAGTCCCATAGTGCTCAGAGCCAGTTTCGCACGCTTCAGTGAATACCACACCTAGAAACGTAGAGTTTCTTTTGCGGGAAACCTTCAATTGGTTCTCCATTTCACTCAAAAGACAAGAAGCATATATAAAGGTTTATGAGACAATAAATTGTGGAAAACAGCCACTACAATTTTTGAAGGTCTGTACAAACACGTTTGCTTTCAATTGAACCAGCAATACGAAGAATTCTGGAGCAGTTGGAAGAACTAAAGCTACATTTTTCACTTGCCATGGTTCAAGACAATTGTTACAGTGCCGATTTTTGTACGAGATGTATTGTGGTAACTCAAATCATCTTTACATGTTTTACCTTAAACATGCTTTAAAATACGTACAAATAGCAATAAAAGCTTTTGAAGGAGAAGACAATGACCCCACTAAATTACTAGATACACTTGTATTTCTCATACAGTCACTCAGGCAAAACGTAGTTTTTCAAACTGTTGATTTGTTGACAACACCAGTTCCAAACGAATGTATGTACGCAAATCCGAACCTTGGTTTTATGTTTGAACAGAAATTGTCTGAGTCAAGTTTGTCTGAAGAAAAGAAAGTTTATTTGAAGGAGACACGCATTCACTTTAGTCTGAATCTCATAAAAGAAATTCAACAAGACTGCCAAGTAACGTTACAATCCTGAAAAAAATTCAATGCTGAATGGTGAAGAAACACTAAAAGTGAATAAATATAATGCTGTAGCGGATGTAGCCAAAGTGGCGATTTCATAGACGGTACGCTGCAAGAATGGCATAATATCAATTCATTAGGTGGAATAACACTACTAGCACTGTTCGATTTTGGAGTGAGGTTAGTATAAAAATGCAGCAGGGGAGAATCCTTTTTCATTGATTTCACAGCTAGCAATGACTGTTCCATGACTACCGCATTCAAATGCAGAAGTGGAAAGAATATTCACTTCTATGAACATTATGAAAACTAAACAACATAACAGATTATCATTAAAGACATATAATGCTTTGATCATATTGAGAGACCAGCTGAAGAAACAAAATAAAGATTGTGCATCTTTTGACATACCATCAGATGTATTGGAGCTTACTGGAACGAACAAAAGTTACTCTTTTGCTACAAAACCAGTCGAACGGCAACATCATCTTTTGAGCGACATTCAACCCTCTGCATCAACTACAGTTCTGTCAGAGCATGAAACAGAAGAGTTATTCGATCTTCCGAGTGATGACAATGAATAGCTCACATGCCGGTATGTATATATTTTGTACCCTAATTTGAGTTCTTGCTTTCTTTTGTTACAAATATAGTTGTATATTTCTAATATATTTCACTACTGTGATTGAAATAACTATTTATGTGTTGCATCATTATGATGACATGTTTAATTAAACGTTAGCGTATTTTATATGTATGTTGTTGCAAGCAATACGTCATTTAATTAAGAGAATGTAGCAGTTACGTATGACACAATTTTTATTAATATTTTATAACCCCCCCACCTGCTTATTGCACCATTCACAGCACGAAATTTTCTGTACTCCCCTAGTAAAATCAGTTTTAGCGACTTTTGATATTGAATCTAGCGACTCAGGTTTTTCAGTGCTGGCAACACTGCTGTGAACACGCTGCACATGACAGTGCATTCGCATAAGGAACACCGCCCTGCTAGCATGTGGCTTAGTTTCATATTACGACACCTGATAATATTAAGCTCTGTACGACACATCATGTTGAGCAATACCGAATCTTTGTTGGCTGTTTGTACACCTACAGAAAAATAACAGTAACGCTGGGTTTGAAACTGCATTACACCAACAATATTATGCTTCTCACATCGTCACTCGTAAAATTCTTACAACATTTAAGCTAAGATATAGAAAGTGACTTGAAAGTAGTCAACAGCATGCAGTATGATGTGGAATAAGTGATTCCAACCATATGTGAAACAAGCAAATTTTGTATTCTGGAACTACTGTACAAAATTTGCAATAACTACAATTCTCAACAAAACATATGACAAATACAACAAAATTATCACCATTAATTTAATTATTTTTGGTTCACTGTAGACATAATAAAGTACATATCCGGTACAAACTGATGGTACATGGACGAACGCAGACAGTTTCTCATATTTTCGTCACTCAAATTGCCAAATAATCCTGACTTATTTAGTTTCATACTCGAAATAAACCTTTCGCACACTTATGTCGATCCAAACACTGATATACCGTAAAATGGGGTCACTTGGGACAGTGGGGTGACTCAGGACATTTTGACAGTGTTTTGTTTTTTATTATGTTGGCAGGAGTGGGTGGCCATAACTCGGCTTTGCTTATAGTTATCGTTTATGTGATGGTGTGCTGATGTCCTCAGGTTGAAGGGTACAACTTGTTATCAATGTAAGCACTACTTTTAAATATTTGAAAATTGTCAAAATATTAACAAAAACATGATAGTGAAATAGGAAGGCTTGCTGGTTGTTATGGAATAGTGGAAATGTGGTTAATGTTTAAATGAGATCCCCACTTCTGTCTCTAATAATAACCACAGAAAGATAAAAGTTTAGGCTCATATTTTGGACTGAAATTTTCGATTTTGAAAGTGACAACAAACTTTGGGTGACTTGGGACATATCGTTGATTGGCAGAAACCTTTCATTAGACTTAACTAAAGAGAGTTGTGCGCAAAAAAGCGCATTAAAATGAAGTTGTTGGTGTTTCTTATACACATTGCAGTCATTGTTAGTATTTGCTTATTGTTTTATGGTTAGATTAAGGGGTTAGGTTAGGTTATGTAAGGTTACATCACATTTGATATTACTGTGTGTATTTGTTTATCAAAGTGTTGGTTTTACAATAAAGTTTGAAAAACATATTACTTTAAATATCTACAATAAAAATGCTAATGTTCTTTCAGATGCCTAGAGAGTATATGAGGAAGGTTGGTGGTAGACCTTACAAACGGTATGTTATGGAGAATCTTGCAAAAGCTGTGGCAGATGTTCAAGCTAAAACTTTGTCTGTAAGACAAGCAGCTGATAAGTATGGTGTCCCCAAGAGCTCTATTCAGAGATGGGTATCATCAGCAAAACACTCTCCACCCAAGAAAGACGGTGGCCAAACTTCTCTCAGTTCTTGTGAAGAAGCAATTTGGTAACTCTGAGTGAGTGGGGTTCCCCTTTGACTTCAATGGGTATTAGAGTAATTGTCAAACAATATCTAGACAGGCTGGGAAAAAGAGTGAAAAAGTTCAATAACAACCTTCCAGGGCGGGACTGGATTGTGTCTTTCCTAAAAAGATACAAGCAAATTCTGTCTGAGCGATGGTGTATGAATATCAAAAGAGCATGTGCTAGAATTGACCAAACAATGATGTAAGAATATTTTTCTGAACTTCAAAATAGTTTAGATGGCATTCCTGCTGAAGCAATAATCAATTATGATGAAACCAACATTACTGACGATCCTGGAGTTAAAAGGGTCATTGGCCGAAGAGGATCAAAACGTGTGTATCGCATAATGGACAGTTCAAAAAGTAGTATTAGTGTCATGTTCTGTGGCACAGCTAGTGTTGAGCTACTTCCACCTTTTGTAGTTTATGGTGCATCGCATGTGTATGATACTTGGAGGCAGGGCGGCCCAAAAGGTGCACTTTATGGGTGTTCAAAAACTTCCTGATTTGGCGAAATTATATTTGGTTCGAAGGAATCGTACTACCATATGCGAAAAAGCTGCCCAAAGAAGTGCTGAAGGCTTTAATAGGAGATAAATTGTCCAGTCATATCTCCATAAATGTTTTACAGAAGTGCAGGAAGCGTAACATTAAATTTATATTACTGCCACCCAATTCAACACATCTGTGCCAACCTCTTGACGTGGCTTACTTCTGTCCACTGAAATCTGATTGGCGCAAAGTTTTAGAAGAATGGAAGCTGAAGAATCGCGGTCCTGTTATGAAGGACGAATTTCCTGCAGCATTGAAGAAGACGCTCAACGTTATGAATTACAGTGACCAAACGAGACACAACTTAAAAGCCGGATTCAAGAAAACTGGAATTTTTCCATTCGATCCGCAACAGGCCTTGAAACTCATTCCCAAAACTACTGAAGATGAAGGTGACTCTCAAACACTGGACAGTGCATTTCGTACTTTTTTGTGTGAATTGTTCAGAAAGGAGACACAGCCACTTCGTGTGAGACGAAAGAGACTTTCTGTTCCACCTGGTAAAAGCATTTCAAATGTAGATTTGGATGATCTTGATGACTCACACTCTCATGGCAACAGTGACACTAATGCTAAGGTAGTAAACCTTCAACTTCTAAGCCTTCTGCTGAAGACAATTTAAGATCAGAGAGTGAAAAATATCCGAGCTATGACAATGACACACATGATCATCTTTCAACTGACGAATACAATGAGCACACAGATGCCGCAATTAGAGAACCTGATACACCAGTACCTATCACTTCAGAGGATGAGTTGAATAAAGGAGACTTCATTTTTGTAATGTTTAACTATGTTGGACGAAAATCCCAGGTTGCTCTGAAAACATCCATAGGGAAAATATTGGCCATAAAAGATTGCAGAGTGAAAACTTCATTTATGAGAAAGTCTCAGAAGCAATCAGACATTTATGTTTTTACAAATGTAGAAGACATTCAAGAAGTTTGTATTTCACAAGTTCTGTGCAAACTTGTTCCCCTCTTTGTTCGTCGTGGTCGTTACAAGTTCCTGTATAAAACTGCAGAGTATCTAATGTGAAAAAATCTAATTACTGTAATTAAAAACGACATGAAACAATTCATTTTTGTACTTTTATATATGTGAAACACTATTTTAAGACAATAAATATCATAAAAATTTCTTTTGATTCATTTTACCTTTTCAAGATTTGTTTTTATTTTTAATATATCATAATTTTGATTATTTCATCTTATAAGACACTAAAATTGGTGTCACATATTTAAAATGAAAAAAAGAAAAACATTTTCACTGTCCCCAGTCACCTCTTTGGTGAGGTGAATGGAGTTTTGTGGAAAATATTACAAATAAATGACCGAATTTAAGATAATATTTGATATATAAATGTAATCTACTGACCCAGATCTAACTTTTGATATACATATCCTTTTCATAAGTTCCATGGGCTCTGAGAAATAGCTAAGGAAATACAAAAAGTGTCCCAAGTCACCCCGTTTTACGGTAACTTTTGCAGCCTCATTGTGGAGATGGGGGAACCCCTCCCGAGGAAAACCTTCGTAAAATTCCTGGACAGTTTTTACGTAAAAAAATTTGTCCTTTAAACTGGACTTACATTGCATATCGATCAATTCCATGTGCAAATACACTGGAGTACTGTCAACTGAAACGGCAAAGGGTCTAGAAAATACACTCCTGGAAATTGAAATAAGAACACCGTGAATTCATTGTCCCAGGAAGGGGAAACTTTATTGACGCATTCCTGGGGTCAGATATATCACATGATCACACTGACAGAACCACAGGCACATAGACACAGGCAACAGAGCATGCACAATGTCGGCAATACTACAGTGTATATCCAGCTTTCGCAGCAATGCAGGCTGCTGTTCTCCCATGGAGACGATCGTAGAGATGCTGGATGTAGTCCTGTGGAACGGCTTGCCACGCCATTTCCACCTGCCGCCTCAGTTGGACCAGCGTTCGTGCTGGACATGCAGACCGCGTGAGATGACGCTTCATCCAGTCCCAAACATGATCAATGGGGGACAGATCCGGAGACCTTGCTGGCCAGGGTAGTTGACTTACACCTTCTTGAGAACGTTGGGTGGCATGGGATACATGCTGACGTGCATTGTCCTGTTGGAACAGCAAGTTCCCTTATCGGTCTAGGAGTGGTAGAACGATGGGTTCGATGACTGTTTGAATGTACCGTGCACTATTCAGTGTCCCCTCGACGATCACCAGAGGTGTACGGCCAGTGTAGGAGATCGCTCCCCACACCATGATGCCGGGTGTTGGCACTGTGTGCCTCTGTCGTATGCCGTCCTGATTGTGGCGCTCACCTGCACGGCGCCAAACACGCATACGACCATCATTGGCACCAAGGCAAAAGTGACTCTCATCGCTGAAGACGACACGTCTCCATTCGTCCCTCCATTCACGCCTGTCGCGACACCACTGGAGGCGGGCTGCACGATGTTGGGGCGTGAGCGAAAGACGGCCTAACGGTGTGTGGGACCGTAGCCCAGCTTCATGGAGACGGTTGCGAATGGTCCTCGCCGATACCCCATTAGCAACTGTGTTCCTAATTTGCTGGGAAGTGGCGGTGCGGTCTCCTACGCCACTTCGTGGGATCCTACGGTCTTGGCGTGCATCCGTGTGTCGCTTGCGGTCCGGTTCCAGGTCGACGGGCACGTGCACCTTCCGACGACCACTGGCGACAACATCGATGTACTGTGGAGACCTCACGCCCCACGTGTTGAGCAATTCGGCGGTACGTCCACCCGGCCTCCCGCATGCCCACTATACGCCCTCGCTCAAAGTCCGTCAACTGCACATGCGGTTCACGTCCACGCTGTCGCGGCATGCTACCAGTGTTAAAGACTGCGATGGAGCTCCGTATGCCACGGCAAACTGGCTGACACTGACGGCGGCGGTGCACAAATGTTGCGCAGCTAGCGCCATTCGACGGCCAACACCGCGGTTCCTGGTGTGTGTGTGTGTGTGTGTGTGTGTGTGTGTGTGTGTGCCGTGCGTGTGATCATTGCTTGTACAGCCCTCTCGCAGTGTCCAGAGCAAGTATGGTGGGTCTGACACACCGGTGTCAATGTGTTCTTTTTTCCATTTCCAGGAGTGTAGTTCAAAGACAGATGTCAGACTGGCAGTGTCCTGAAAACCTTTAGAAAATTGTGCCTGTAGTTCCTCCAACACAGAAACGAACTTGTCAGAAGTTGCGTTCTCTCTGACTTAGAAAGCGTAGGGCAATGGGAGATATTCATTTTCATGAGTTGTTCCTTCCACAATGCGAGTTTCTTATTAAATGCATCCACTTTTTTCATCAGATCAGAAATAAGCTGCTACTCAACTTGCAAAGTCTTATTGAGAGCGTTCAAGTGTGCAGTCAGATCAACTAAAAAGGCGAGGTCTGCAATCCATTTTGGATCTTCTAATTTTGGCTCTGCCTTTCTTTTTCCTTCAGGAACTCAACAATAGCGAGTCTTAAATTGAAAAATCTTTCGATGCATGATCCTCGACTGAACGAACGTATTTCCCAGTGGTAAATAACATCTCCGTACTCTTCCTTCAGTTCAATGAGAAACTGTTGAAACTGACGGTGTACTAACCCATGCGACTTCAAAAAATGTACTATGGTGACTACCAACTTCATCACGTGCTCCTAATTTGTATACTTAGTGTGGTGTCACCGCCAGACACCACACATGCTAGGTGGTAGCCTTTAAATCGGCCGCGTTCCGGTAGTATACGTCGGACCCGCGTGTCGCCACTATCAGTGATTGCAGACCGAGCGCCGCCACACGGCAGGTCTAGAGAGACTTCCTAGCACTCGCCCCAGTTGTGCAGCCGACTTTGCTAGCGATGGTTCACTGACAAAATACGCTCATTTTTGCCGAGACGATAGTTAGCATAGCCTTCAGCTACGTCATTTGCTACGACCTAGCAAGGCGCCATATTCAGTTACCATTAATGTTGTGAATCATATACTGTCACGAGCGACGTTCATCATTAATGGATTAAAGTTAAGTATTCCACCAGCTACGTCCATTTTTCTCAATTCTAATTCCCTTGTAATGTTCCAGACCTCACGCCAGCCTGCGTGAGCTAAAACCCGTGCATTTCGGCCTCCTTTAGTTACACGGTGTTGGCTCTCCTGCCAACCACAACATTGGCGACGAGGCACAACCGCGTTCTTATCGATATTGCCCTGATTTACTTGTGTAATGGCTTTGCCGCAATTTCCAGATGTACTGTCCGAATTTTATCGCTTACAGAATCAGCAGACGCAGGCCTTACTGGATGCCCTTGGACAGCTCGTCCAGGGTCAACGTGCGATGCAAAACAATGCGGCGGCAGCCGCTTCACCGCTAACGCAGCCACAACACGCTGTTGCACCAACTTTTCGACCTTTTGATGCTCCACTGGAAAGCTGGACGGAGTGGTCACGCCAATTTGGATTCCATCTCGCCGCTTACAGAAGTCAAGGTAACGAGCGGTAGCCATTTTTGTTGTTTTCGGTTGGCGTGATTACGTACCGTGTGATAGTCAAATTATTTACCCGACGCGACGTAGCAACTGTGTCCTACGAAGAAATTTTGTCTGCATTAGATGCATATTTCAAAGAATCAGTCAATGTAGTTGCGAAAAGGTATACCTTCTTTCGTACAAAACGTACGGCAGGTCAGACTAATCGGAAGTGGGTTGCAACCTTGCAAGGCCTTACTAGGGATTGTGCTTTTGAGTGTCAATGTGAACTCCCTTATTCAGATACTATGGTACGTGATACAATTGCACAGAACGTTTCTGATGTTCATATAAGGGAACAGATTTTGAAACTAGTAACTGCCTCCCTTCAACAAGTGATGGACATATTGGATCGGCAGGACACACTTGACTTTGCTCAGGACTCATTTGAAACTTCGCCAGCAGTGTGTCAGGTTAACCGGCCCGCCGGGCGCGCTGCACGGAGCAGTAAACAGCGGCAGCCCTTTCTGATTTCTTCAGTAGATGTGACTACGTACCGTGTGAAAGGCCTCCAGGCTCTCAGCCACGTGTGCCGCGCCGGCACGCAAATGCAGTGATCAAATCATGCCCGCGGTGTGCTTCTAAACATTCGCGTGAGAATTGCCCGTCACGCCAAGCTATTTGGTTTTATTGTAATAAAAAAGGACATGTTCAGAGTGTTTGCCAGAAAAAGCTCAGATCGGAAGCTCAAAACCATTCCAGGCCCTTTGCTTCGTGTCGGAATCGGATTCTAACCAAGGATACTCAGGCTCGCGAAAGTTCGCCCATGGAAATTCATGTATTTCATTCCACTCCGCGCAGTGCCACTCCCTCTAACAGTGACTGTGTTCGTCCCAAAAATAGTGTGCGTCGACATCGCCGGAATTCCCGTCAAGCGCAAGTGATTCTGTACCAGTGTCAGTTCACGCTGCAAGACAGTCGCTCTTGTCGTCAGCAGGACAATAAACTTAGACATTAACGGCAAAGCGATACCATTCCAGCTCGATACCGGGGCTACAGTTTCACTGATCAATCAAGCACTTACAAACTGCTGGGCACACCTCCGTTGCGTGCCGCAAATGTTAAGTTAACTGGCTATTCAGGTCAAGAGATCCTGTGTTAGGACAGTGCAGCCTTCTTGCAACATACAAAGGACAAACAAAACTTGTGTCATTTTAAGTCCTTCGCTCTTCTTCTGCAGTGAACTTGTTTGATTTCGATTTATTTCAGTTGTTTAACTTGTCTATAGTAAATCAGGTCCTATCAGTGAACCAGAGGGTGCCTTCAGACAGTATTTCTCGTCTATGTGAAGAATTTGCAGACATTTTTGCACCGGGCCTCGGTTGCGCTAAGAACTATAAAGCACATTTGGAACTGAAAGTAAACGTGCAACAGAAATTTTTCAGAGCACGCAATGTTCCCCACGCATTGCGTGATGAGGTCGCAAAAACATTACACGATTTGGAATCACAAGGTGTAATTGAACGTGTGCAGGCTGCTCTCTGGGCATCACCCTTAGTAATTTTGCCAAAACCTTCCGGAAAATAGAGACTTTCTGTGGACTTCAAGGCAACAGTGAATCCCCAACTAATGATTGTAACTTTTCCTTTACCCCGCACGGAAGATCTTTTTGACAAACTGTGCCAGGGTAAATATTTTTCGAAGTTGGACCTAGCAGATGATTATTTGCAAATACCGGTGGACGAAGAATCCCAGCACGTTTTGGTGGTTAACACGCATCTTGGTTTGTATCGATTCAAACGACTGCCATTCGGGTGTGCATCCGCCCCTGCATTGTTTCAGCAATATCTACAAACTGTTTGTGCGTCGGTCGCAACTGCAGCAAATTATGTGGACGATATTGTGATCTCTGGAAAGACGGAAGAAGAACATTTGGCCAAACACAGAACATTATTTCAGGTCTTACGACAAAATGGTCTTCGCTTGCGGAAGGACAAATGTGTGTTGTTTGCTCGGGACTTGCTATACTTGGGACATGTACTCAATGCCCAAGGCATACATCCCAGTCCAACGCACCTTCGTGCCACACAAGACTTGCTGTCACCGCAGAATTTGAAGCAGCTACAGAGTGTGCTGGGAAAAATCAACTATTATCATAAATATGTGCCACATGCCTCTTCCATTTCAGCTCTGCTAAATCGCTTACGCCGTAAGGGTGTTCCGTTTGTCTGGACGACGGGATGCGAACGCGCCTTTCGCCAGTTGAAATCGGCGTTGCTTTCCAATACTTTCCCAGAAAACCCATTTGTTGATGGTGGATGCATCGGATTTTGGGATCGGTGCTGTGCTTGCGCACAAAGGTGGATCGCATGATCGCCCTATTGCCTTTGAGTCCAAATTGATCTCGTCTGTGCAAAGAAATTATTCACAGATCGGGAAAGAAGCATTGTCTTGTATGGTCGTCACTTTACCATAATCACAGACCACAAACCTTTGACATCGCTTTTTCATCTGACCAAGCCTGTACCTCCACATACAGCGCAGAAATTCATTCGCTGGTCTATTTTCCTCTCACAGTACCGCTACGATATCTTGTATCGGTCCACTGCTAAGCACAGAAACGCCAATGCGTTCTCCCGCTTGCCTGTTGCTGAGGATAGAACATTCGATTCCTCTGAACTTACTTGCATGTTCATTGATGCGGAAACTGATGACGTGGTCGAATCGTTTCCGACTGATTTTCGTCGTTTAGCTACAGCCACAGCTGCAGACTCTGTCCTTGATCCCGTTCTGCGTTTGGTTGCTATGCAATGGCCTTTGTCAAATTCACGGATCGGGGACCCGTTGGTTAGCCGATTTTTGGCTCACGAGGAGAGACTTTTTGCACGACGTGGTGTTTTGCTGTTGCGTTCTGATAATGACCAGTGCAGGGTCGTGGTACCACGTTCGTTACAGTCCTTTGCCTTACAGCTTCTCGGCCAAGGACATTGGGGTATAGTGAGAACGAAACAACTTGCTCATCAGCACTGTACTTGGTTCGGCATCGATTCCGCGATGACAAATATATGCTCTTCTTGCATGGTGTGCGCCGAACAACAATCAGCACCACCGCGGAAATTCTTTGCGTGGCCAAAAGCGACTTCCCCTTGGCAACGCTTACACATCGATTTTGCTGGTACATTCTGGAATGCTCGATGATTTGTTGTAAAAGATTCATTCAGTAATTTTCCTTTTGTTGTCCGGATGTCTTCCACGACGTCATCTGCCAGCATCCAAGCGTTATCCGCTACCTTTTGCATTGAAGGTCTTCCACAGACTATTGTTTCCGACAATGACCCACAATTCAGGTCCGCAGAATTTCAGTCATTAAGGCCAATGGTATTTAACATCTGACGTCCGCGCCGTTTTCGCCACAGTCAAACGGTGCCACTGAACAATTGGTCAGGAGTTTCAAGTCACAGATGTTGAAGTTGAAAGAGTCGCATTCTCGCGAAGACGCCTTATTGCTCTTTTTGTTCTCGTACCGCTCTCAGCCCGAGATGGTCGCTCGCCGGCTGAGTTGCTCCATGGTCGTCCTCATCGAACCTTGGTGTCTTTTCTACATCCGATGCTTCAGGTTCCTGTGCTGCGGCAAACACCTGCTTTTGCTCCAGTCGACGTTGTCTACTATCGTCACTACCGAGGTTCACGGCGTTGGCTCGAAAGGCGCATTCTTCGCTGCCTCGGACACGCTATGTATCTGGTTTTGGGGGCTACTGGTGAGGTGGTCGGCATCTCAATCAGCTGCGCCTCTGTCGTCGCACGGGATCTGCCGCTCGCCGTCTGCTTTCAGCGACGATGCCGTCCGGTCAGCACCCCGGGGACCCATCTACTGGCTCGCCTCAGCCTCAGGTGTAACCGACGCTGCCTTCCATTTTCCCGCCGCCACTGCCACCGCCGCCGCCTGTTCTCCCGTCGTGGACACGTGGCTGCAACCGCCGGGCGCCTCCCTGGGTCACGCACCGCCGATCGCTTCCCGTGACCAGTTGTCCTCCGACATGGAACTCTTGCCCGCTCCAGACCATATGTCGTTTTCGCCCTTCGGGTGCCCCGGCCGGATGGAGGTCGACGCTTCGGCCCCTCCTGTCTCTCTACGGGCGCATACACCGCATGTTGGCGTTCACCCTGGAGCAGATTTTCAGGCGTTTCCTAGCTCCCCGCGGTCCGAATGGCAGGGTGCGGGTGGCACAGCCTCGCCTGTTGGTAGGCTCCCCACCTCGTCGCATATGTCAACTTGGGGTCCTCCCCACGGCGGGTGGAAATCTTATGCCACAACCGTACGCCGATTGGCGGGGTAGGAATGTGGTGTCATCGCCAGACACCACAGATGCTAGGTGGTAGCCATTAAATTGGCCGCAGTCCGGTAGTATACGTCGGACCCGCGTGTCGCTACTATCAGTAATTGCAGACCGAGCGCCGGCACACGGCAGGTCTAGAGAGACTTCCTAGCACTCGCCCCAGTTGTACAGCCGACTTTGCTAGCTATGGTTCACTGACAAAATACGCCCATTTTTGCCGAGACGATAGTTGGCATAGCCTTCAGCTATGTTATTTGCTACGACCTAGCAAGGCGCCATATTCAGTTACCATTGATATTGTGAATCATGTACTGTACGAGCGACGTCCATCATTAATGGATTAAAGTTAAGTATTCCACCAGCTACGTCCGTTTTTCTCAATTCTAATTCCCTTGTCATGTTCCAGACCTCACGCCAGTTTGCGTGAGCTAAAACCCGTGCATTTCGGCCTCCTTTAGTAACACGGTATTGGCTCTCCTGCCAGCCACAACACTTAGCACAAGGAGCTTCTTGGTGTACAAAACAATGAATTCCGTACAAATCTTCCGCCGATCGTTCTAGTTTTTTACGCAACAATTACAAGCCCATTTTGAGCACCTCGAATTGCTGGCGCTCAATCAGTGGTGACTGAAACTAACATTTTCCAATTCAGGCCAACGGCTTCAACTGCCTCTTCAACTGCTTTTAGCAAGTCGGTACCCCTCGCTGTGTTTTTCATTGGTACTAAAGCTAACAGTTCTTCCGTCACGTGCAAATTTGTGTCGACCCCACCAACATAAATCGCTAGTTGTGCTGTGTCCGAAATGTCGGTCGACTCGTCCGAATCAATCGAGAATACAATAAACTTGCAGGCACTATCAATTAACTGCCTGTAGACATCCGCTGCCATACCAGCTATGCGGCGAGCTATTGTCTGTCTGGAAAGACTAATTTCACTAAACTTCTTTACTTCCAGTGGCGTCAAGAGTTTCGCCTCCTCAACAGTACAGTCCTTGATGAAATCACCATCACTGAAAGGCTTATTCGCTCTTGCAATTTTGACCGCTATTTTGTAGCTATTAAAGACGGGTCGCTACGTTCGGTTACAGGCTAAAAAAAGGAAACAAAAATTGAGTGAACTCTAAATTCGAATTCTAACGACAAATGTGTACAAATACAAACATCAGAAACACAAAGATTTGTAAGTGGTACTCGCGTTCGGTCCGTCTCGCTGCATAACACTACGTCTTCTTAATTCCGCCAACTTGTTTGATGTATCAACCCTACTAAATCATTAAGTCCTTTGTGTGTAGTGTCATAATACCGTTCTATAGCAAATTTGCGGTGCCTGGCGAGTATGCGACTGCATAATAGACATTGAGAACTTTCATCCTTCTCTTCGAAAAAATATTGCAATTCCCATTCAGCTCTGAAGATTCGTGATGCTGTGTCACTACCCTGCCTCTTAGCGAGCATGTGTTCCATTGCAACAACCACTCTACAGTACTTATAAACTTCCTACGAATCGCTTACAAATAGCGAGGAATAAGCATGGCTGCCACTACGAATCAACTTATGCACCCTATGCCGGATGAAAAGATGTCACAGCGGACAGCTAGTCTATTGTCGCGCCGTGCCGAGCAGTGCCGCGGAAGACCGATGGAAGGCGAGTAGCCCTGGACGGCACGTGTGCAGCACATCTGTACACGTGTGCAGTTTGGCACTCCGTGGCCGTCCTTGAGTTAGAATGTATTGCCTTCTGACACACTATACATTTTCGTAGTACTTGATGTACTCGTCGTCTCAAATTTGGAAAGTAGCATTGTTTACCTATCTTCTTGGTACATTTACTTACCCCATAGTGTCCCCACACTTCATGGCTGTACACCATGAATTCCTCAATGTACTTCTCAGAATGACAAACGTGCCATTGTTCTGCTTCAGGATGTTTGGTATGGAATAAAACACCTTTACATTCCCTGTACCATATTTTTACCTGTTCGTTGCCTTTCTGTGCTAGTTTTTGTTTGATGTTGCTCTATCTTAGGTCCTATTGTTGCATGATTTTCATTTGCTTACAAAACTTACTGTAGTAATATTGCAGTATTTTACTTCGCATAAGAAAAGTTCTTATCTCAGAATCCTGTTCAAAAAATCCACTAAATTCATCTAGACCTTGAGGTTACCTTGATAAGCAATGGCAATCATGTTCTGACTGACCTTGATGTAAATAATTTCGAAGTTAAATTCTTGCAAATATAGGCACCACTTTGCCATTCTCCTATGCAGTAATCTGCATGTCAACAAAAATGAAAGGGTTGGTGATCACAATATACTTTTGTACTCTTACCCCATAAAGAGCACTTAGATTTTTTGAATGCCCAGACTACTGCCAAATTTTCTAATTCCGGTACAAAGTATGATCTCTCTGCCCCAGTTGAAGTGCAGCTAGCAAAACTAAATATCTTCCTCTCTAAATATCTAAATATCTTCCTCTCCAGAAATGCCCCCAGTCCCTGGGAGTAGGCGCTTGTGCACAGAAATGCTTCTCCATATTGGCGTGGCTCAGTATATTTGCATTCACTAATGCCTCTTTAATATTATTGAAATCCTCTTGGCACTTGTCATCCCATACCCATAGTTTGTTTTTGCATAATAAATTAAGCAGGCCACCACTGTTCATCAGTTGGTTGGATATGGAACAATTATGCTAATCATAAATAAGCTTTCACTTTTTTGTACCTAGGTGCTGCATACTTGTGTATGGCATCGAGTTTCTTATTATCAGGGGGGATACCTTGTTCGAAGATATTGTGACCAAGAAATTTTATCTTCTCCCTGCCTAAGTCCGACTTTTTTAAGCTGGTTGTCACCCTGTGTTCTGAAAATCATTGTAAATCTTTCTCAATCAGCTGAACGTTTCTGACCAAATGGGGAAGGCTATTAGCAAGTCGTGAACATTGACCATAACCTTGCTATGTAGCTCTCGTCCTAATGCTTTATCTAACGCTGCGATGAATACACCTGCACTTATAATCAGGCAAAATGGCAGGACGCAGAATTCTATGCTTCTACCACCACATACAAGAGCTGTGTACTTTGTATTTGCTGGACGGAGTTTGATTTGCCAGTAGGATCCCTCAGGTCCAGTATGGTAAAATACCAGGTATTATGGAACTTCAAGAGCTGTTCGTTCAGGCTATCATACTTAACTCAAAATGATACTACGAGCTTATTAATACCTTGGGCATCCAGAACCAATCTTACTGATCTGTCTGGTTAACTTATGGGCAATATGGAGGCTTCAATAAGGTGAAAAGGAAGGTTGAATGATCTCCTGTTTAATCATTTGATCGATTTCTTCTCGTACTGCCTCTCGTTTCATCCAGGGAAGGGATACGATGATACACAAAACGTTTCATGTGGGTAAACATCCATTTTGTACTAATAATCCTTAATAACTCTAGGTTGTTTTCCAAATACATGTGGAGACTTAAATAACAGATCTGTAAGTTCCGCTTGCTCCTGTTCATTTAAGGTGCTAGACTCACTTACCTTTTGCTCTACCATTTCATAGTTTACATCTGATTCTGACCCTTGTTCATTACAGTGAGTGTTTACAAATAATACAGTAGGAAATACAAATTGAACTGTCACATCAAACTCCTCCTTCTGCTTGACCTTCTTGGGTGACGTTTTTGTTAAATCGACAGAAAATATCTGTTTGTTTAGACTGAAGCAGCATTTACCACTTCCTATGTCAATATACATCTTACAAGTTCTAAACATGTCCATCCCAATCAAACAACAAATTGTCAATGATGAAGAAATTACATTTAACAGTACAGAATCCTATTTTCAATGGAATAAGTGCTTGTAACTTCACTACTTTTGATTTATTTCCACTGGTCATCTCTATTCTACAATTCTGCTCTGAGAACGTGGAAATTTTACCTCAACTCTTGGAAAAATTCAGTTGACATTAGGTTAATCATTGTATCTAAGTCTAGAACTAAGTGTACTTCCATGTCAAATATCATTGTCTTTATAATTGCCTGTACCTGCTCTTCGTACAAGTTTTCCTGAACTTCCTCCTCATGTCGGTATAAATAATCTTACATATCACATTGTTCGCCATATCTCAAAAAACGTGTTTCTAAGTGCATTGTACCCACTCTGTATCAGTCAGCAGCGTGGGGCCTCACTGCCATCGGTTGGAGTTTTCTGCTGGTGCAGGACCATTGACCTGGGTGACCAGAGTAATTTCAGTGAGCTGTACAGTGTGTGTGACCTTGATTAGGTTAGATTCAGTTTCCGTATCATAGACAAAAAATGAGATGATTCTCGTAGGTGTGGAACATGAACTGCGCATGTCCCATCTTTGCACGAATTCGTGTTGTCGAAAGGTTGGCTGTGGCACAGCTTGCACTGGTTGTTGCTGATTGCTTGCCAATGCATAGGCTGGCTGTTACGGCTTGTGTGTGGCGGATAGCCATGTGCTGGCAGATCATAGTTCGCTTGTCCGCTCTAATTGTTACTGTTGTTCCGATAACCCCACTTAAAATTTTTGTTTTTTTTTTCCATTTCCATTACCACATCCATTCCCTTTTTGTATGTACTGTCAGATATGGCTGCCATGCTTGTTATATAGTGACATTATTACTTACATGTTGGTTTCCAAAGATGCGTTGAGGTGTTTGTTTATCTGCTGCTTTATGTTGCCAATGTGCCTCTTCACAAATCAGATCCAAAAAGTACTCAGTGTCGTGTTCTGGTGTCGTTACTAATTTTTCCCTTATGTGTGGCAAGAAGTCAGCTATTTAATATCTTCAATATCTCCACCTGTGATATGGGACTGGTCCAATATCTGGTCTTATTTAAACCCTTTTCGAAATAATACCACAAACTTCTGTGCTTACTATTAAATGGGCTCATTTTAAAAGACTTCATGTCTTAATCGCTCTTGAATGGCTTCCAGCCAGTACGTGCCTAAGAGAGACACTCAAATTGCTCATAACTGTGACAATGTTTTGCCATTTTAGTGCCCAACAAAAGAACATCACCTTGGGTGTAACCAACAACATATCTTATCTTTTAAGCCTGTGTCAAATTATGCAGAAGTATGTTGCGGAACCCTCTGATAACAGCGTCTGTTCATCCTCTTTTCCTATGTCTAAGCAAACCTTCATCTACGAAAATGGATGTTAAACATATGGCATTATCTATGTGGTGTGTTGTTACAAGTGTGCAGAGCACTGTGTGGCAATTGTGGATTTGTTGTAGGTACTGCTGTAGGTAAATCACGAATTTTGCAGCCTTCATTTGCGCTCGCTATCAGGCTTGTGACAAGATGTGGATAACTATTGCATCCATCTTGGGCACAGGTAGCTGAATATTAGCAACCTAACCTACTTCATTTGATGATTCGGTTTCCCTTTTCTTCATGTTGTCTTCTACCACGTCTACATATATTTTGCCTTTAGATATTACCTTCTGCGCTAATGTACTACTTTGATCTAAGGTACCTGCTTCTGCTCTTTTGGTTATATCGCCTAAATTTTTCCCTGAGTTCTTTCACTTTTGGCACATTCAGACTCTAATTCCAAGCTTTCTACTCTTAATGTTACCTCCTCTACTGCCAATCATAAACATTCATAGTCCTTGTGTAGCTTGCAGACAGTAGTGGCCATTTTCTTTATAGTATTACACATTTGGTTTTGATTTGCTCTTATGCTATTATTCATGTACGTTATTTCCTATAATTCACTTTCTATGTGTTCTTGATTATTGCTAACTGAGCCTATCTTTTCGTTCAAAACATCAATACTTTCTTTAATGTCAGAAATAACCTCCTCTTTTAATTTTTCTTTCATTTCTTTTAAATTTTCACATATCTCTGTGTGCAGATTTTGTGTCAGATCATTGAATTTTGGTGTGACACTGTATTGTAAATCTTCCAACACCTGTTTTCGTTCTGTTTTGAAATCTGAAAAACCTTATGACAAATCGTTACATTTTGTGCTCAAGTTACTAACCTGAACAGCCTCATCGATAGTCATAATGTTATCTTCATTGTCTGTGCTCTCATTTGTTACTTCTATGACACCTATCTCTGATTTATGTCGGCTTTGTGCTAGCTGCGCGGTTGGCGCTTCGTTTTCATTTATCTGTTCGTGCAAATCACCACCATCTTGGCCGATTGCACCTTCTGTATTGGATAATTTTTGTTCAGCTATTTTTATTGTGTTACCAATTACCAAATAATTAATAAAAATCGGTAGAAAAATTGTTATGTAATTAATCTTGCACCTGAAACCTGCAATTTCCTGTGAAATCGCATTTCGATAAATTCTTGTCAGTTTGTCGGAAAGTATTACGACACAAATGATTGAAATTTCCTTAGATTTTTAAGTCCTTTCAGCTAGTAGATTTTCTACTAGGAAAACGATAAAGAAAAAGGAAAGAAAGCTAACTACGACAAGTGTAATCATCCAAGCTATTGCAGAAATTTCGAACCTTTTCTGAGTAGTCAAGTACCTCACTTATGTCTCCTGTTGGTGGATAAATTGGTCTTTTAAATTCTCTGCACCTCGCTTTTTACATTATGTTCCTCGCTTTCATATAAAATGGATTTTGTTGCACTCATATTCACGCAGTAAGAGAATAGACAAAAATTGGTTTTTCTGTTACACAATAATGACAAAATTTTTGCCTATGTTCATTTAACATTCGCTAGAAAAGGTCTGTACAAGTTTAGCTATGACTTTGTTGCCAGTTGTGTTAGTCTGTTGGTCGGTTTTGGGATAAATGTGCTGGGAGGCATCCGCACAGCTAGCACAAAGAGAATTCTGAAGTCATAAAAAGAAAAAATGTATATAGGACAATTTTTTAGATTTAATAGAAGTTACTATTAGGTTAAGTTGATATCATTAATTTACCTCTAATTTTCTGTGGTTGCCAATCATACAAGATGCATTCAAGTTCTAAGGCCTCCGATTTTTTTTCCTCCGGAATGGAAAGAGATATAAACATGCGCATTGTTTTAAAATGAAGCCGCGTTCATAGTCAATACGTCCCAGAGATGGCAGCACCTTACGGCAGATGGAACTTTACCACCAGCGGCGAGAATGAGAACTGTTTTAAATACTTAAAATGGCGACGTTTCCCTTATTTAAACAGCGTGCAATCATTCGTTTTCTGAATTTGCGTGGTGTAAAACCAATTGAAATTCATCGACAGTTGAAGGAGACATGTGGTGATGGAATTATGGATGTGTCGAAAGTGCGTTCATGGGTGCGACAGTATGCGAAAAGTGTCATCCAGGTGGGTGCCACGAATGCTGACGGACGACCGCATGGCTGCCCGTGTGGCATGTTGCCAAGCAATGTTGCCGCGCAACGACAGCATGAATGGGACTTTCTTTTCCTTGGTTGTGACGTGATGTGTATGAGACGTGGATGCCATTTTTCTATCCTGAAGCAAAGCGCCAGTCAGCTCAATGGAAGCACACAGATTCATCGCCAGCAAAAGAATTTCGGGTAACTGCCAGTGCTGAAAAAATGATGGTGTCCATGTTCTGGGACAGCTAGGGCGTAATCCTTACCCATTGCGTTCCAAAGGGCACTACGGTAACAGGTGCATCCTACGAAAATGTTTTGAAGAAGAAATTCCTTCCTGCACTGCAGCAAAAACGTCCGGGAAGGGCTGCACGTGTGCTGTTTCACCAAGACAACGCACCCGCACATCGAGCTAACGTTATGCAATAGTTTCTTCGTAATAACAACAAGTGCTCCCTACTCTCCTGACTTGGCTCCTAGTGACTTTTGGCTTTTTCCAACAATGAAAGACACTCTCCGTGGCCGCACATTTACCAGCCGTGCTACTATTGCCTCAGCGATTTTCCAGTGGTCAAAACAGACTCCTAAAGAAGCCTTCGCCCCTGCCATGGAATCATGGCGTCAGCGTTGTGAAAAATGTGTACGTCTGCAGGGCGATTACGTCGAGAAGTAACACCAGTTTCATCGATTTCAGGTGATTAGTTAATTAGAAAAGAAATCGGAGGCCTTAGAACTTGAATGCACCTCGTACAGTCTGATAGCACATATATATTTTAAGATGTCTTGCAGAAAGGAAGATATTACTGCCTCTTCTTATGACTGCAGTCAAAAGTCATACTTATGAACGAATATACACACATTGTTGACACACGAGTAAAAATTACCCATCCTTTTTATGTGAGATCTTAAACCTAAGTACTGTCAAGTGAGACTGAAACAAAAGTTGTTACAAAAATTGAGTATTCTCCAGACATTGCTATTCTTTTACAAAGACAATTTTAAAAACTTACCTTTTCCATCTTTTGCGGCAATGTACAAGTTTCTTATTATTCAAGAAGGAAAGAAAACATTCATACAAATTAATGACGAGAAAAAAATAAAAAGGTATGATATTGGAGGCTTGTTTTTTAGATATTACACACAGGCAACATGTTTCCATGCACCAACAGTCCAAATGTTAGTGTTAATGGGCCCAGGCGAGGCGTAAAGATATGTGCCATGCAGTCATCAAGGGTACATGAGTCAGCCTTCAGCTCTGATAGCCCATGTAGATGATGTTTCATTGAATGGTTTGCACGCTGACATTTGTTGATGGCCCAGCATTGAAATATGCAGCAATTTGTGGAAGGGTTGCACTTCTGTCACGTTGAACGATTCACTTCAGTCGTCATTGATCCTGTTCTTGCAGGACCTTTTTCTGGTCACAGCAATGTCGAAGATTTTACGTTTTACCAGTAAAGTGATATTCACAGTTCACTCATGAAATGGTCATATGGGAAAATTCCCACTTCATCGCTACCTAGGGTTCGCTGTGTCCCATCGATCATGCACCGACTATAACAACAAATTCAAACTCACTTAAATATTTCTAACTTACCATTGTTGCAGCGGTAACCAATCTAACAACTGCACCAGACACTTCTTGTCATGTAGGCGTTGCCGACTGCAGCGCCTTATTCTGCCTGTTTACATATCTCCGTATTTGAATACACATGCCTATACCAGTTTCTTTGGCGCTTCAGTGTATATAAGTGAAGTACAAAGTTTTTTAAGTATATTTTGTTCTTTTAGCCCTACTACTGAAAGTTCAAAATCTTTTTCTTCACTCAAAGAAATGAATTTAAGTTCTCTTTCAATATAATCTTCAGGTGCATTTCGCATCGTATGTGGATGCTGTCTGCAAAATTTATTATGAATTGATACGGCATCATATCTCCTGAACTGTGTTGGGTTAGTGGGCCTTACCCCCACAGCGATTGTTGCCTAATAGGAAGGGATGTGTGTACAAAATGTGGTTGAAATTGGTCCAGTGTTTTGTATAGATATGCATGGTGATTCAAGGTAAAGAACAGATTTCAGCTGCTTATTACAGACAAATTGTGAAAGACAGAAACACAATGTGCATGTGATTTGATAGGGGAAGATTCAATGTTCTATGTTTGCACAGACATTGTACCATACCGTTAATCTGAGAAACATCAAAATGGTAGTCCATTTCAGTCCACACATGAATGAACAGATCGCCTTTATTGAATCAGTGGCTTCAACGATTCGATTTTCAGATACTGAAAAGTAACTGCCATAAGTGAGACAAAGATTATGTCTTTTAAGTACCACCACAAAAAAATCGGTAGTTGTGAGATCTGGTGACCTGGGAGGCCATAAACAAGATCTTGTCCACCTCAGTTGTGTTTTAGACCCCTTGCTGCTATAAACAAACAACAGTGCAACTCTGTCATAAGTTGATACATCCGTCTGTCCACATCTACGTTCATACTCAATGTCTATAGTCAGATTAAAATTACATGGTAGTTGACACTTCATACACCGGTGCTGGTTTCCTCAAATCAGAGCACTCAATGTTATGCTCGAACCGTTTGCCATCGTTAGACTGCCCAACAGTTGGCCAGTTCAATTCCAGCTCCTTGTCTGATTTTCTTTTTTGATGTGTCTGGCTGGATCTCAAGTCATATTCCAGGCACTTCTGTTTCGTATTTCATCACACATGACAGCCACACCAAAAACAACACACCTACACACACATACAAATACAGGTGTAATGATGCGAAAGAAATGCACACATTTCATATGCAGCACTAACCGAACATTACTGGATACTTCTTGCACAAGATACTATTGGTGTACATTAGATAAGCTTTGCACAACATTCTGTAAAGCCAAATTTTTGAAAGGTGCAATTCATCTCTGTGACTGGGTCAGCACAGTCATAAATATAACTACTTAACTCGGTGTTTTGACATAGCAACGTTCTATTTAAATGGGTGTAGCTTTGAATTCTGTCAAATGCAGTGATTTTTTAAATTTCTGAATCTAATCAAGAAAGTCTTTTTTTCAATTAATTAGTTAAATGTATTTCTGTTTCTAACACTTTAATGTGTTAGTTTCATCATCACATTGATTTTTTTTTATTCTCTTATTTTTCTTCATTTCCGTCTGGAATCTTCGTGTGTCGCCTATAATTTGCAGCCAAGTGCCAATGAGAAGTGTTCATCAGTTGGTAACATGGCAGCTCGTGTAGCCAGTGATGGGATAGTATCAGGTAACCGATGACAGCGAGAAATTACAGCTTGTTTTTAGTGCTGAAACAATATTTTCCATCTTAAGGTCACTCTAGAACTTAGATTTAGTCATTGTGAATAAAATGGTCATAATTTTAGTTTTTCCACAGATTGCTGACCGCCATTTTCTCGGATACATTGTTCATCACGAAGTTGTGGTTTGCTTACGGTATGTTTTTAAATTCAGGCCGAGACGCGCCATCTGCTATAGCTTACTCATTGATCATTTAAAATAAGCTACCAACGGAGAATCTCGAATTTCCGTCATACCTCCTGATTACCACTTCCAACACTGCTCTGCGTTACACATTAGCTGCATTTGTAAAGTGACCCACAGTGTTTGTGGGGAGTGTCTTGCGCCAGTAAAACGCCTGGCTGCCTGGCCTGACATTTACTCCTGGAAACCAGCGTCACGTGACTAGCTGCTATATATGTCTGGCTGCAAAAACAGGTGAATTGCTGACACAGAACTCTATGTCCTAGTAGAATACGGCTGCATATTCGTAGCTATAAAATTCGTGTTCTTTTCGTCATTTTGGTCCCTTTGTTATCTATATGCGTTACACAAATTAGTGTGTATACTATAATGGCTGATTGCTGGTGAAGGGGAAAATATGACGCCCGCCGTGGTGGCCGTGCGGTTCTAGGCGCTTCAGTCCGGAACCCCGCAACTGCTACGGTCGCAGGTTCAAATTCTGCCTCGGGCATGGATATGTGTGATGTCCTTAGGTTTGTTAGGTTTAAGTAGTCTTACATTCTAGGGGACTGATGACCTCAGATGTTAAGTCCCATAGTGCTCAGAGACATTTGAATCATTTTTTTAAATATATGACGCTAATTACATTTCGTTATACTTAAGAACTTTCGCTTGACTGAAAGAGGCCGTGCTTTTGCTAGTTTTGTTGTAACACATCTGTGTGAACTCATTATAGAAGTAATGGCAATCCACAATGACACTGTCATGTCATAGATCCGTCATGACATGGTATATTCGCACTGCCCATCACGTCACGACATGTCAAGTTAGTTCAAATTATGTGATCTAAGCTCGCAATGCTGTCCTCAACTGCTGTTTCGCGGGAACTGCGATCTTTGCAAGATGATTTTCGACTATTTTTATGTGCTTCTTGTACATACACAACGTGGTAGCTTATGTACACGGATGGTCAAGTGCGCACTTGAATGAAAATGACATTTATTGGACTCAAATAGTTACCAGCTTGCAGGGATAGCTTGTGTATTACATAAGTAAGACAGAAGTGCAAAACAGCACAAAAAAGTAATGTGGGGCCAAAAAATGTCATTACGTGCTGCAGAAGGGTGTAACGGAACATATTAAAGGCTTTACTTTAGCGAAGTATGCGATACCCTTCAAATTCAACCTGTTTAACGAGTATTTATGATTATAGAAAAGTTATTGTGTGTGTTAACAATGATTGCATAACATGTCCCCATAAACAGTCATCCCATTAAATTATATTGAATAACTGATCCACACAAAAGTTAATATGACTTGATCACTGGTACAGCAAATGTCATCATGTAAAAACACTAAGTTCATCTTAAATAATTCATATGAAGTCTGAAAAATAGTGGCCAACTTAGGTATTTTGGATCTCCTTAAATAAAAATCACCCAGTGAAACCTATTTGTTCACTAAGAGTGTTTTCACTCAGTATTCACGTATTCAATCCTATTTTAGACGAAAACCAATGTAATTCTTAATAATTCATGTTATTTACTTATTTATGCAAATTAGAGAAGTCAATTGACAAACTTCTAAAAAACGGCCTTTTGTAACAAAGGATTATTCTGTCAAGTCAACAAATCTGTTTGTCATTTTAATGGCGTGTTAAATTATGTCACTCGATGTAAATTAATAACTTTTCTGCAGAAATTATGATAACAGATGTACATGTGACTTATAAACTATATATCTTTCTAGCAGTTCTTTGGCAATGTTATAAATAGAAGCAGCAAGAAGGGTCGGGGGCGCAGTCGGAATGTCACTTTGGTAAAGTGTGTATTATGTGCGTTATTGTTTGAGTTGGATAAACAATGCAAAGAACATGTAAAAGAAGTACTACTTTGTGTTGTGTCATTGTCTTCTGTGGGCAGTGGAATTAAGATGGCCACCAGAGTAATAAATATTTGAAGTTTACATACATATTTGTTGGTTTCGCTTGTTATTTATCATCAAAAGCACATAAAAAGCACAGGACCTCATATTTTTACCCCTAGACAACCAGATTTAGAGCCAGCATCAACATCGAGACACAGCAGCGATCCAGCAAGCAGAAGCGATTACTACAATGCATTTTAATGGCGCCAACCTAACATCAAGTGCTAACAAGCTCCGTAAATGGGAGTGAAATAGTGTGATTACAGCAATTAGCAATATCTATGACTAGGCGACCATTACAAGGGGAATTTCACACACTGTACAAGGAGCATTAGGAAGAGGAATCTGCATTGTATATTTTAGAAAGTCGAAGCATGAATATTTTTGATTTGTTACATGTATTTGCAACCAGAATTCTCATCACATTCCATGAAAAATTGATTTGTTTTAAAGTTTTAGTTTAGGTGCTAGTCCAGTGGAAATTTTTGTGGAATAATCATAGATTCATCAACACCTCTTCCTTCAAGATTTATAGGTTTTCTTTACATCTTCAAGTTCCATATTTGTACTGGGAATGGCTAGTGAACCCACATACATACTGACCACTGATGTTTGCAAAGCTAATTTACACACAATTTTTTGCCGTGTATTTACTTTTTGGGGTGTCTCGTTTCTTTAAGACTAACGTAATGGACAAGGAAAAGCAGAATATTTAACCAGTGTCCGTGGTCACCATAACAGTGCTGTTGATGTGACCTTCAGTCTGAAGACTGCTTTGATACAGCTTTCCACACTGCTGTATCCTGTGCACACCTCTTTATCTCTAAATAATTACTCCAACATAAATCTAGTTGATAGCAGACACTACATAAAAAATTAGCTAATTCCAGCTGTAAATATAAAAAATGTAAACAAACAATTACAAAGAATGCAACTGAAATGAGAACGAGTAATCATTATGGGGGTTGGCAAGCAAAACACATGTTTAGCAGCTTTTTTCAGAATGGTAGAACATGCACAGCCAGGTGTTCTCTCAAGCCAGGTGAGTATAGTCACGTGTTGATACTATGAAAATCACTGGTTTCTATCTTTTGTAGTAGATTCTTAAAGTCGATCTGATTACACTGTTGTGGTTATTATATAGAAACACTAAAACATTAACCTCAAGAGCTTCCGCTAGTCTTGTTTTAAAGGTAACCTGATAGAAATGAATCTTGACCTTCAAGTAAAATTAGAGTTAATGGGAATGGAATTTAAGGGGAGATGGAATTTATTTTTTATGCCTTTTCTGCCAGCTCTGTCTCACCCTTTCACCAGGTACACTTTTCAAAAGAACTGTAAGTGTTAAAATAGTGAATGCGTATAACATATAGCCTTGCATTTACAACTAAAATAAACAAAATACCTCTTATGGATTTAAAGATTTTTTAAATTCTTTAACTAATATAATTTCGCTTTTCGAAATACATTAATTGTTATAAAACAGTCTGCTGGGTCAGTGGTTCTCAGTTTACTAGTAATAACTTATTACCATACTGAGTACAAATTGAGCTAATTTCTTATTCCCGACCCAGTTAGTTTAGAAAATAGTGGTACCTGAAAGTAAAAAAAAAAATACTTTTGAGAAAAATGAATTTAAAGTTTAGTATTTCAATTTCAGTACACTTACCACTAAATTATACTGATCCCCTTCCCTTCTCTTGGTCCCTCTTCTTTTCCATCTCGCTTCTTTTGTGCATTTTAAATTAGTAATTTCTGCTTTGCAGATTCTATTTTTTACCTATTTGCACCAACGATTTTTCAGTATTTCCACCAGATTTTATGCCCAATACTTCCAAAACATCCAGTTTCCTTGTTACTCCATCACTGAAGCATGAAACATAATCTTGAACACAATATTTGAGAGTTATAGTCTGAACAAATACAGATTACAGTAACCAGATCCAAATGAGAGTATTCACACATCTGTTTAAATTATGCTTTTTCCCATAGAGATATTCCTTCAACAAAGTAATTTACAAAGATCTCTAAATATAGATTCAATTTAATTCATTACTCCTGTAGTCAAGAATGTTTGTTTTTATATTTTGCACTGCTCCTGTACTTACACCAAGTTTCAGGATCATTCAGGCAAAGACAGTGCTGAGGATTTTCATTTGTGGGAAGCTTATGGAAAAAGACTGCCCATGCAGGTTTTTTCATGTTTTTTTTTTTTTTTTTTTAATTCGCAGCGCTTCTTCTTATGGCCAAGCCATAATAATTCTGTAATATATCACTACTATTTTTGACTTCTCTTTTAATACTCTTCTCAACCTGGACCCCATTGTCTCCTGGACACTCCCAATGCGTTTTTATTTAGACACTGTGACATTAGGACTAGAGGGTTGTTCTAAACAAATAGTCATAAGCCTTGCAGCCACTGTCCCCTAAATACTGTCTGCCTGACAGCTCTGTTTGCCACTGAATGACTAGAAATCCTGAAAACTCTTGCTACTTCCATCTCACCACTTGGACCAGTATAATTCAACTGACAGTTATGTTCATCCACTGTTTCAGTTTCACTGCCACAAGGTTTACAGTATTTGCTTATAATCTCTACATCAATTACCTTGCCTATATCAAATGATGTAGCAGTGCCAACATCATTTAATGAAGTGTGGGCTCGTTCTTGTCAGCTACTATCAAAACATGCACAAATATCACCACTTTCACTGCCACCACTTTCCTTGAGTGCTTCTTTACCTGCTTCCTTCATTGAAATGTTACAGACTTCAGCGACAGCAGTTCCAATAACTTTTTTGTAGGTGGATTTGGAACATCAAGTAATGTACATAAGAATTTACTCGCATCCATCCCTTTCCCTGTAGATCTGAGGCCATCAACCTGTGTTATTCCAATACAAATTTCTATTTGCCATTTCTATGTCATTGTTATAGCAACTGCACCACATTTTGTACAGTTCAGAATCAGGTTTGACACAATCCCTTTGCTATGACACTGATTCTCTTCCAAGGATATGATACCACCCATGGAGGTAAGAATTCTTACCTCCATGATACCACCACATAGTCTGCACACAGTATTTTTGGGAATGAAATCACAGAACATACTACGGTTAACCACAATATTTCCAAATGTGTGTTCATCTCCACAAGCTGACTGGGAGGAAACTCCTCGAAGACACTGCGGTTTCTTTCTTGAGGTGCTGACTGTCTTTATGCCTAGTTTACACGGCGACATTGGGTTGCGCCACTCGTTATGCGTAGAATGAGTTGTACGCAAATGGTTTCATATTTGAGTGTAGACACGGTGAAACCAGTATATACTTCAGTTTCGTCGTTTTGTGGGTTCCTGAACTGTGTGTGAAATGAAAGTTAGTAATGTCTGAAATGAAAGGTTTGACGGCTGCACGTCGGAGTTATGATGGTGTTGAAAGCTTGTTGCGTGGAATCGCTGCATAAGAAAAGATAAGAAACAAGTTTGGATTCGTGACTGGATGGAGAAAAGACGTCAGCTCGGTTGCTCAGCATCCTTACTGAAATAATTTGTAATGGAAGACCCAAGAAGCTCTTTTAATTATCTTAGAATGTCACCAGAACTGTTAACGTTTCTTCTAAATAATCGTGCGATAAGGAATAAAGAAATTGCAATGCATGAAGCACTGTCGCCGTAACTGAAATTACATATCACACTGCATGCATTACAATCGAGAAAACTTGGCGTGCTATAAGATGCGGTTTTAGTTGGTGATGACGCTTTTCCATTAACACCAATAATTACTAACAGTATTAATTACTAACATTAACAGCAGAAATTATTCGAAGCAGGTCGCATTAAGAAGAGAATGGTTTGCAAACTACTCTCTTGAAGATCGATCTGTACAGTGGCAATATTTCAAAATTCAAACATTTGTGAATGAGGATCACTGCTGCGACGTTTCAAATAGATGAATATTGAATAAAGAATGTGGCTTCTTGATTTGTGTAGCCTTCCCTCCTGTCAACAATATTCCTTTAAAAAAAGGTGGGCCAACGAACGATGGAATTTTAGTCTTGTAGACAAGAGAATTTATACAGCTAGAATTACATTTGCTTGTATTTTTCTTAATTTAGTTGGATATGTGCTCCTAACTCAATAAATTTTGCACTGCAACCCAGATATTGTCAAACTATCTATGTTCTGATCTCAGATGACGGTCTCAGGAGCAGCAATTTGTTGCTTATTTTTGTAATCAGCATCACTGAAATCCCACAAACACCTACGCAAAGCATAGATATCCAAAAACTGAACATTATTCTCCGTTCTCCACTTCATATTTCAGTTTGCCTACACTCTACGAACACACATAACCTCAAAACTCATGCATCTACTGTCGCCAAGTTAGAACAAGCCGAAACTGTTTAGTTTCACCTACTAGTTGCGCAACCGCACGGCGCGCATGCGCAGTGGCTGGTAACGCAGTTGCTTGCACCTAGTGTCGTAATGTAAACTACGCTGTAGTTTAATATTTTTGGTTCCTTTGACCCAGTAACCTAATTTACATGCACATATTTATTTTATGTGAGTTTTAATTTAGACGAGAATATCTTTATTCGTGGCATTTTTATGAAAACGTGCGAATCCAGAGGAAATACAAATCAACACTTACTTCACTCGTACTATCAAAAGTGCCCGAAAGAAATGAAAACACGATTGGGACTATGAGTGTAGATACTAGAAAGAGAGTAGGAAACCTGACACGGTAAAACAATAGAAGCAGGAAATACCGTACAAGGGATACAAAAACGAAGGCGTGGCGTTTAGATGCCAGAGCGTCAGGAAAACCATGATACCTCACGAAAAAATTTTCGTATTTATATGAAACAAAAACTGTTTTACGCAGGAAATAGCGGACATTTCAAATACCGGTACGCAAAAATTTAAAAATAGATGTTTTGAGCACGTTTGCCTTCCGTCTCCTCTTAAACAGAATATATTTTTATGAGACATGTAAAACTGTTATGACTGGAGACTGAATACGTTGAGCGATGGAATAAAAACATTTATAAAGCATACTGAGTCATCAACAAGCACAAAAGAAAATTTCTGTAACCATCAGGGAAGTACCGGTACCGTATATTGGTAAAGCGTATGGTACTGTGTATTTATGAGCTTGAATATAATACAGATTCTGATCTGAATCTGCGCCTTTTGTGTGATGCAGCTGGGTAAATTTAATCTAAGAGAAGAGCATAGCTAGTCTTTTAACAGGTACAATCAGTGATAGTGGGACTGCTTCTCTCGTGTAGAAACGTTTACGTATCCTAAAAAAATAAAATAAATTCTAGTCTCTGATCTGATGCAGATTTCACTAATTTCACAAGTAGTATCAGTTATATAGGAAGAAAGTGTAGAGGTAACCCATTTTAACAGCCGGTCTACATAATCTTGTTAATAAAAGTAATTGTCTCGTCTCTTGGGCGCGATATTTGGGAACAGAATTCTTTTAGGAAGAAATCTACTCATAAAACTCATGTAGCCTATATTGTATGTTGTACAAGCCCGAGTTCAACCTGACAGCGAAATATATTTTAGTCTGATATTCACGCTCTTAATTGGTCTGTATCATCAATTAAGTTACTGGTGGTAGGTTTCATGCAGAGGAATTGAGAAGAAATGTAGGTTACAGCCGTACAAAATATGGCTACGCTACATGTTATTTTGGGAGCGATTTAACTTTATACAATCTGTCAATCAAAAGTTAAGCCAAGATAGTTCTTCGATTGACGAATGATAGTGAGAGCACACACTGATAGATCGTAGTTTTGTATTCTATGTTCCAGTCAGACAGGCGTAATATCACTCGTGCATAGCATTCGCGATTGTTATGTATATGTGTGCGCTTATAACGCTGTAAATGAGGAGAAACATTTGCTGCACTGCTCCATCAATGAATTTGTTGACGCGACGTCTGTGTTGCCATGTTACTTAGTAAACAGTATGTCTTCCAAATATTTGATACAGTACATCTTTTTAATGCGCATTTGTGAAGAATAATCTTTCTTTGACCAACTGCTTTATTTTAGCAGTAAGTACACGAATACATTTAGAAATAGTGTGCAGATGCCATTAACTATTAAATATAGGTCTGGAAGAGAAACTATGTCAAACGTGGCAGTTTTTACGACTAGAGTTTTCATGATTTTATTCCATGTAATAACAGCAGACCAGTTATAATTTGCCCCCATTCAATGCAAAATGCATTTCGTATTATTATACGACATGTGAAGAGACATCACATAATAATGATTGTTGAAACTTTGCAATGGAATGATTGGCATCTACCTCCAATTTCGATCTACTCAGCATTTTCCATGTTTCTATGGAAGTATACGATGAGCCAAACAAACCTCTGACCATTCCTCCTGTTCTTCTTTGTGTATGTTCAGTATCTCCTGTTAATCATGTTTAATATGGGGTCCCACACATTTGAATAATAATCTTAGGTGGAGCACAAAAATGATTCTTAAGCAGTCTATTGCAGACTGGCCGCATTTTCCTAGTCTCCTGCCAGCAAACCAAATTCTGTCACCTGTGTTACTTATGCCTGAGTCTATATGTCATTCAATTTGAAATCCCTACAAATTTCTACATACAGGTATTTGCATTAGTTGACTGACTCTAATTGTGAATCGTCAAAACTGTTACCATGGGTATATGAAATGAAATGCTTTATTTTTATGTTTTTGAACATTTAAAACAAGCTGACATCTGTCACACCATTTATAAATCTTATCAAGATCTGTCTGGATGTTTGTGCAACTATTATCCTAAAGGTAACTGAATCATATGCAGAAAGTCTGACCTGTCGGCCAGGTCGCTAATATATGATATGAACACTTAGGATCCCAACATACTTGCCGGGGACATGCATGAAGTTATTTCCACTTTCCATCCAAGCTGACATGCTGTGTCTGACATACCAAGACATTCCCAATCCAGTCACAAACGTAATACACTTGGTTAATAATTGTTTGCGTGGTACTGAGTCAAATACATTTCAGAAGTAAGAAGTATTGAATGCAACTGATTGTCTTGATCTATGATGAGAAAAGTGCAAGTCAGGTTTTGAATATCAGTGTTTATGAAATTCATCCTCTTTTGCATGAAGTAGGCCATTCTGTTCAAGATATTTCATTATGTTTCAGTTCATGATATGTTCAGGATTCTATAACAGATGGATATCAGATGACAGTTTTGTGGATCATTTCTGTTATCCATCGTTTGGACAGTTGTAATTTGTGCTTTCTTTGAATCAATGGACATTTATTTTTTTGTGGGGGTGGGTGGTAGTTGGGAGGGAGGGACTATGCGTATTATGGTGAAATAACATTAACTCAGCAGCAAATTCTGTGTACACTAAGGCAGGGATTCCATCAGGCCCTGCAACCTAATCTAGTATTAGTGATTTCAGTTGGCAACATCAATACACTTAATATTGTATTGCTTCAGGGCTGGAATAGGAAGTAATGAGTGAGTGCATGGGGAAAGTCTTATTCTGGGAATGATTACAAGGATAGGAACCTTGGAGTAAAACTCACAAATCCTTATCCTTCACCCCTCTTCCTTCCCCTTCAACCCTTCTGCCAGAAGAAGGAGCAAATGATTTCAAAAGCTTGCAAACTGTAATACATTTTATACATGTGTTCTCCTGCCACAACTTGGTGAGTAGACTTGTTTATCTACTTAATTACTTACAGTACGTAAGGGAAGATTTATCCCCAAAATCAAGCAGTTAGTCACCTGCAAAGGACCAGTTCAAACCCGGTTGAAACATCAGCATTTTAGTTGTTTTGATGTTTCATAATGATGCAAATTAAAACTCAAAATGATTTTATTCAAATTGATACTGGCCATGGAAACCTACAAACTTACATTTATGAATATTCTTTAGACGTTATTATGAAAAGGATGGGTTGCTAGTCACCCTCTAGCTGAGATGTTGAGTCACAGGCAGGCGTGACAGAAAACCTACTAAATACATTAAACTTTTGACCAGAAGGTCTTCTTCTGATATAGGCAAAACACACACACACACACACACACACACACACACACACACACACACACACACACACATTCACAAAAACACAGCTCAGTTGCATGAATGTGTGTGTGTGTGTGTGTGTGTGTGTGTGTGTGTGTGTGTGTGTGTGTGTGTGTGTGTGCGCGCGTGCATGGTCTTTTTGGAGTGAAAGCTTACATGTTTAGCAGTCTTTTCATTATGTCTGCTGCGAATCAACATCTGCGCTGTTTGCTGAGTAGCGATCTATTCTTATCATAACACTGTCAGTATTCCATCCTGGGTTTTCCATTGTTTGAATATTATTTTCCATCTTTTTGATCTTGATTGAGTTTGACTCAAATTGTGAAATGCTTGTGCATCCATAGGTTTTCATTGTATTTGTATTTTTAATGGCTTCAGAACTGTCCTTCATAAATTTCATGTTTGTTCTTGAGAGTCTACATTCACATGTGATTTGTAACAGAAATCCATTTCTACATTCTAAGACATAAATGTTTAATCATTTATGTTTGTACTTTGTGTGCAGTGTAGTTCTTCATAATTTTTAAATAATTTATTAAAAACAAAGATTCCAAGACTTACCAAGCGGGAAAGTGCCGGCAGACAGGCACAATGAACAAAACACACAAACACACACACAGAATTACTAGCTTTCGCAACCGATGGTTGCTTCTTCAGGAAAGAGGGAAGGAGAGGGAAAGACGAAAGGATGTGGGTTTTAAGGGAGAGGATAAGGAGTCATTCCAATCCCGGGAGCGGAAAGACTTCCCTTAGGGGGAAAAATGGACAGGTGTACACTCGCGCACACACACACACACACACACACACACACACATATCCATCCGCACATACACAGACACAAGCAGACATATTTTTAAATAATTTCTTTCATATGGCTCACTTAACCACAAGTAGTTCACAGTTACCAGTCTTACATTAATTTTAAAGCACTTTTCATGCAAAAATCATTTACAAAATTTGTACTGGAAATCATTCCTGACTTACATAACTGCAATTATTACTACTTTTAACTTCACTGTTACTAGAGCAGTTTACTTCTAGCACTCTGATTGGTGCCACCTTCAAAAGACATGAAGTCTCCTTGTCTGATTACTGTTTCAGGCGTATGTTCCTCATGTTTATGTAACTTAACTGATTTCAGAGAACACTGTTAGGTATTTATTTCAGAATATTTGTATATTATGGGAATAAAAGTAATCAGTTAACGCAATAGCTCACCAAATCTTCTCAGAGGCAATTTTCCATTGAAACACTTCACTCACCAAAAGGCAATAAATGGAATAGAATGCTTCCCTGAAGTGTATTCATTAACTACATGAGAATAATGGAAATTTCTGGGTGGGGCAATACGTAAAATAAGGGAAAGATAACCACTCACCTATAACAGTTATGTGTGAATGTGTATACTGTTGCTGGAAAATGAGCTAGTGCTCGAAGGATAGTAAGAATGCTGCTTTCTGTTAGGTTACTGTGCTCCATGCATTGACCCATTTATGAATTGCAGATTGTTATTATGAACTGTGCTAAAGTTCGAATGATTTGAGTTCAAAATGTCCAGAAAAAGATTTCTCATATTTATTTTTGGTGGATCACATGTTTTTCGTGAAGAGCATGATGACTTTGTATTTACTACCTACTTCTCATCATATTCTGAAAGTGACTACTGGAGGAACACCCAAATTTTCCTTGAAAATTATTCAATGGACCTCAAACGAATTGATCTCCATTAAATGACTTGCCTTTGTACCTCCCAGAATGTTCATCTGAATGATAACAACCCCCAAGATGTTTATTCTGTAGTAATCTCCATTGTTCTGACTTTTTATTTTATTTTGAGTTCTGGCATCTCAGTACTTAGATGTACAGATATTCTACAAGAAAACCTATTTTATGTTTATAGGACAGCCACAAATAGAAATCAATATTTTTTATTTTAGAATGAAAACACTATTGCTTGTGACCTGTGGCTGTCCTACAAACTTAATATCAAGTCACTGTTTCCCCTTCAGGTAATACGTACTCTTGTGAAACCTATTTTAAGTTAACTTATCTCCTAAATAGGACCAAAACATTATTGGAATCTTCATTTTTAAATTTATTCATTGGCTTTTGGGGCATGCCCATACAGCCATCTCAATATATGACGATACAATACAACACAACACACAGTCCCCAAGTGGGGGAAATCTTGCACCTGGCTGGGAATTGAATCTGGGCCTCTTTGGTTAGCCATCTGCTGCGCTGACTGCACAGCTACTGAGGCAGACATTGGAAACTACTTTAAACTAACAGATATTACCAATTTCTATATGCGTAAGCTGCTATTTTCTCATGTATGCTTTACAGAATCAAAATAAATTGCCTGTCTTAATTAAGCTGACTTTTATATTAGGCCTATCTGTCAGCAATGAAAAAAGTTATAGTTTAAAGAAAATGTACTGTAACTCTTGCTGTTTTTAATAGGCCACTTTTTAAGTGATTAGTTCTCGATTTTTTTCAAACTGTTGCATCCTTGAGCCCTCGGTTTGCGATGTACGCTCCCCAGATGATGGCTGATGCTACAGATAATACTTTATTAATAATTATAGTACAGAGTTACATCTCCAGTTAAAGTTACATTCTCAGCAAGTACACCAGGTCCTTTCATCCATTCATGTATTTTTTCATCATTACTAACTTTACAACACGAGCATATATACAATGTAAACAGCATATTACTATATACATAACTAGGTCTAGACTGCGACTTAGCATCTGTTTTTTTGATTTTCAGGAAATATATTTTCCATGGACTAATATCTCTGGCTACTTCTTCAAACGAAAGATGATTGGAAATAAGCTGACAAGAGACAAGCTCTCCACTCGTCGCTGTTATTTGCCTGCACCAAACTTACCTGTTGTTGATACAGATCCTCCCTCAAAACTTGTTGAGACTGTAGTTGAGCACGATGCTTTTCCTCCACTTATGCATCCCAATACAGGCTACACAAAATCAGTGCCATACAGGGTGAGTGTATTTTTATTTAGTAAAGTATTACAGTGAATATAGTTGTGCCTGTAAAAATCGGCAATCTGTTGTGGAGTAATGCTGTACTTTTGATTAATAGGTATGACTTTTGTACTGAGGTTAGTCAAACTATTACGCCTCTTGCTTGTTTATATTTTTTTACCAGAAAAATTGGGCATTCCTGAATAAGAAACACCCTGTGTAATATGTCCTTGTACTCAGGTTAATAGAGAACATTATTTATGTCTGTCTTGTACGGTTGCATTGAAATGCAAATTATTTGCCTATCCTAATACATGTCGTGCCAATTTGACATTTGTTGTATGCTGCCTTCGAGGTGTAGGAATTTTAATGGCAGCTGTGAATCTAAAATGTGGCAATGCTTTTTAATTTATTGTACCCAAAAATAATCATTTTCTGAGGTAGTTTTTGTTCGACAATCAACTGTATTATGTAACTCCTTGCAATAAAAAGGCTAATCTGAATTTAGCAGATTCAGAGTTTTTATTGGTCATTGAGCATTATTACATACAATAGACTTCGTCAGTTCACTTAACCTATTAATTTTACAAAATAAATGTTTACATATTTAAGTTGATATTGGGCATTTTTAAAAATTCTTCTAATGAATAGAATGGATTAGTTAACAAGAAGTTATGTACATTTTTTTTTAAATTATTTGTCAGGCTTGATTGATGCATTCTTAGACAATTTGTTATATATTTTAATTGCCATATACTTATGACTATTGGTAGTTTTAGCTAATCTGTTTTGTGGCTACAGCAGAGAAGTACAGGTGCTTGTATAGTAGTCATGCCTTTGATTTGTTACACTTAAATTAGGTAGTTCAGCAAGTATGTAGTTAACCCTGTCAAGAATATATAAATTAATAACTGTTAAAATTCTATATTGAATGAACAATGGTTTACAATGTGTCCTATTATCTACCTTAGCCATTGCTCTGGTTGCTTTCTTCTGGATCACCATAATTTCATTTATTTTAGACTGTTGTCAAGTATGATACCTAAAACTTTACCTTTTGTTTTTCTATTTTTGTACTCTTTGATAGACTAAACCATATAATCTGGGTCTTTTCCTGATTTAATAGTAGACCATTTGCATTAAACCATGATGTTGCATTTTATTTTGCCTATTTCGTATCACTTACAAGGTTATCAAATACATGGTTTACAGACAGAAAAGTTGTATCATCTGCATACATATACGTCTTTACATCTATATTTCCTGGTAAGTCATTTGTGTGTACAAGGAAGAGAAGTGGTCCCAATTTAGATCCTTGCGGCACTCCGTGTTGAACCTCGAGTGTGTTTGACAGATGAATTCCTGAACTCACCACCTGTTTCCTTTTATTGAGGTATGATTGGATGAGTTTTAAACTTCTATCACATATTACATAATACTCTATTTTAGAGAGCAAAAGTGAGTGGTCAACACAGTCAAAGGCCTTGCTCAGATCACATACGGTTACCTGTGTGGGAACATGGTCCTCGAATGCTGCCAAAATGTCACGTATAGCTGATCTTCCTTTTCTGTAGCCAATCTGTGATGCAATTAACATATCATTTAGTTCTTGGTACTTCTACATCTGCTGATATATTATGCTTTCAAAGACTTTACCTAGTACTGGAATTAGTGAAGTTGGTCTGTAGTTTGCAGGATCTGATTTGATACCCTTCTTAAAGACTGGAGTCGCCTTGGATAGTTTGAGAGGATCAAGAAAAACCCTTTCTATGAGCCACAGGTTTATAGAATACGTTAATGGTGCTGCAATGTATGATTTCTTTCAATAGATTGTTTGACATATTAAAAATATCTCTAATGTATGAATTTTTCATTTCTTTGACTATTTTAAGAACTTCATGTTGCCATACCTCTTTGAAGTGTTTCAATGATGATGTGGCCTTGTTATGATTTAGATTTGCTCTCTTAAGATAATCTATATGTGTTACATTGGGTTTACTGATAAACTCTTTGATATCATTAGCACAGCTTACAAAATATTTGTTGAATGTATCTGCTGGTATTGGGACTGTCTTATCAAAGTTTCTGACTTCACCTTTAACAGTATTAATTACTGACCAGGTTGTTTTGCATTGGTTTTAACTATTTTTATGAGATTTGTGTTGTATCTTTGTTTCACCAATTGTAACTCTTCCTTATACAGTTTCTTAGTGTTTTTTTGAAGATCCTTAATTTAATTAGAATTATTTACTTTGCCAAGGCACTTCAACAGTAGTAGCTTATTGTTTAGATTCTCCAATTCTTTGGTGTACCACAATTTACCCTTTCTTGTTTTATGATATTTCTTTTGAGCAAGATGGGCTTTTAAAGTACTCATTAAGTAATTGTGGAATGTTTCATAAACTGTTTGACCACTGGATACACAGTGTATTTCATTGTTTTGTATTTTCAAATATTAGATTCTCTGAACACTCACTGGCAGTACTCTGAAGAAATGAAAATTGTGCGGATAGGTCTAGACCTCATATTGATCACCCAATTTGTGTTGTCATTGATGTGATGGCCTACAGTGTGAAGACTGGTTCGATGGCACTCTCCATGACACTCTGATATGCACCAGCCTCTTCATCTTCGAATAATTACTGCAACTTACATGTTTATGAATCTGTTTACTGTATTCACCTCATGGTCTCCTAATACAATTTTTACCCCCCACACTTCACTCCCGTACTAAATTGGTTATCCCTTGGTGTCTCTGAATGTATCCTATCAATCAGTTTCTTCTTCTAGTCATGTTGTGATACAAAATTTCTTTCCTCCCAAATTCTGTTCAGTACCACCTCATTAGTTACGTGATACAGCCATCTAATTTTCAGCATTCTTGTCTACCACCACATTTCAAAAGGTGCTATTGCCTTCTTGACTAAACTGTTTATTGTCCATATTTCACTTCTATACACGACTACACTCTGAACAAATACTTTCAGAGAAGACTTCCTGATACCTGAATCTATATTCAATGTTAGTAAATTTTTCATCTTCAGAAACAATTCTCTTGTCATTGACAGTCTAAAAATTTTATATCCTCATTTTGCTGCACAGATGGCAAAACTCGCCTGCCACTTTTAATGTTTTGTTTCCTAATCTAATTCCTTCTGCATCACCTGACTTAATTAGACTACATTCCGTTATCCTTGTTTTGCTCATGTTGATGTTCACCTTATATCTTCCTTTCAAGGTGTTGTCTATTCCATTTTACTGCTCTTCCAAGTCCTTTGCTGTGTGTGAAATAATTACAATGTCATTGGCAAACTGAAAGTTCTTACTTCTTCTCCCTGAACTTTAATTCAGACTCCAAATTTTTCTTTGGTTTCCTTTACTGGCTGCTCAATGTACGGATTGAACAAGATTGGGGTTTGGCTACAACCCTGTCTCACTCCCTTTGATGCCCCTCAACTATTATAACTGCTATCTGGTTTCTGTTCAAGTTATAAATAGCTTTTCACTCACTGTATTTTTTACCCAAATAGCTTTCCAGTCATTGTATTTTTGACCCCTGCAATCTTCAGAACTTCAAAGAAAGTATTCCAGTCAACATTGTCAAAAGTTTTCTCTAAGTCCACAAATGCTATGAACTAGGTTTGCCTTTCCTTAACCTATCTCCTAAGATATGTTGTTGGGTCCGTAGTGCCTCACATGTTCCTACAATTCTGTGGAATCCAAACTGATCTTACCCAAGGTCAGCATCTATCAGTTTATTATTCTTCTGTAATGAATTCGTGTTCTTCAAACTTTGTTAATAGAGTTCTCGGGGTAGTTCATGTCTGTCTTCTCTTCCAGTTCAGTTCCTTTAGTATCCCTGTAACACTCTCCCACAGATCAAACAAACCTATTACTATTATTGCTGCCCTACTCTGTATACGTTCAATATTCCCTTTAATCCTATTTGGTACCAGTCCCACATATTTACATGTACATTTATACTGTGCAAGCCGCCCAATGGTGTGTGGCGGAGGGCACTTTATGTGCCACTGTCATTACCTCCCTATCCTGTTCCAGTCGCGTATGGTTCGTGGGAAGAATGACTGCCAGAAAGCCTCCGTTCGCTCTTGAATCTCTCTTAATTTTACGTTCGTGATCTCCACGGGAGGTGTAAGTAGGGGGAAGCAATATTATTCGATACCTCATCCAGAAACGGACCCTCTCGAAACGTGTACAGCAAGCTACACTGCGATGCAGAGTGCTTCTCTTGCAGAGTTTGCACTTGAGTTTGCTAAACATCTCCGTAACGCTGTCACGCTCACCAAATAACCCTGTGACGAAATGCGCTGCTCTTCTTTGGATCTTCTCTATCTCCTCCGACAACCGGACCTGATACAGATCCCGCACTGATGAGCAATACTCAAGTATAGGTCGAACGAGTGTTTTGTAAGCCACTTCCTTTGTTGATGGACTACATTTCCTAAGGACTCCTCAACCTGGTATCCGCGTTACCAACAATTAATTTTATATGATCATTCCACTTCAAATCATTCAGCACGCACACTCCCAGATATTTTACAGAAGTAACTGCTACCATTGTTTGTTCCGTTATCATATAATCATACAATAAAGGATCCTTCTTTCTGTGTATTTGCAATACATTACATTTGCCTATGTTAAGGGTCAGTTGCCACTCCCTGCACCAAGCACCTATCCGCTGCAGATCTTCCTGCATTTCGCTGCAATTTTCTAATGCTGCAACTTCTCTGTATACTACAGCATCATCTGCGAAAAGCCCTTTCTGTACTTGCCCGAGGCCATCTAACCTAAAAAACCGCCCAGTCCATGCCACACAACCTCTGCTACCCGTGTAGCCCCCCTGCTGTGTGTAGTGGACTCCTGACCTATCCAGCGGAAACTCCACCACCCTATGGCACAACTCGGGGAATCTGCAGCCCACACGGTCGCAGAATTGTCTTAGCCTCTGATTCAGACCATCCACTCGGCTCTGTATCAAAGGACTGCAGTCAATCCTGTCAACGATGCTGCAGGTGGTGGGCTCTGCTTTCATCCCGCTATTGAGACTGCCAGTCTTCACCAAATCAGATAGCCGCTGGAAGCCAGAGAGCATTTCCTCCGATCCATAGCGACACACATCATTGGTGCTGACATGAGCAACCATCTGCAGATGGGTGCACCTTGTACCCTTCATTGGCATCCAGAAGGACCTTTTCCACATCCGGAATCCCCCCCCCCCCCCCCCCCTCCCTGTATGCACAAGGAGTGCACATTGGTTTTCTTTCCCTCTCTTGCTGCCACATCCCTAAATCCCTAAGGGGCCCCACTACGCACCTGACATTTGAGCTCCCTACTACCAGTAAGCCCACCCTCTGCGACCGCCCGGATCTTGCAGACTGAGGGGCAACCTCTGGAACAGGACAAGCAGCCATGTCCGACTGAAGATCACTATCAGCTGGAGACAGAGCCTGAAACCGGTTCATCAGACAAACCGGAGACGCCTTCCATCAGCCCTCCGGAATGTCTTTCGCCCCCTGCCACATCTTGAGATGACCTCCCGCTCTACCACGGGTGAGGGGTCAGCCACAATGTGGGCAGTATCCTGGGCAGCCACAGCCGTAGGCCGATCTGGGTATGCGTGGGACGAGCTGGCCGTCCCCGACAAACCCCAATCTGGACCGCCACAGTAATGCCCATTGGCAACAGCCTCAAGCTGTGTGACTGAAGCCAACACTGCCTGAAGCTGACAGCAAAGGGATGCCAACTCAGCCCGCATCCGAACACAGCAATCGCAGTCCATATCCATGCTAAAAACTGTTGTGCAAAGATCGTCTGAACTAATTTACAGAGAGCACAAACAATTTGACAAAAAATTAAACAGTTATTAAAATACAAGATTGCCTAGTAAATGCAGTAATGCTACTACTTGCACACTGCTGACACACTGCTCGGCGGCAGAAGGAAACTACACGATTTCACACTATTCAGGTACTAAAGCGCGATGCTACAACTCTCAAATACTATAATATGACCAAAATTTATGAATTAAACAATGCAAATACCCAAAAACACACAAAGAAATTAAGAATTAAACTATGTAACAAATAAGTGAGCTAAGAGTACACGACTTGCTGCTGGCAGCTGCTTATCCAATGGCGGCAGGGAGTCCACTGGCTGAGCAATATTCTAGAACCGGTCACACAAGTAATTTGTAAGCAATCTTCTCTCTAAAAAATGTTACACCTATAATACCAGAGAAGGAAAGTTGCTACTCACCATATAGTGGAGCTGCTGAGTTGCAATAGGCACAACAAAAAGATTCACACAATTAAAGCTTTCGGCCATTAAGGCCTTTGTCAGCAGTAGACACACACACACACGCGCACGCAAACGCAACTTGCACACACGTCTGCAGTCTCAGAGAGCTGAATAATCAGGAAGATCCTAGGCCCAGTAGAAGAAGCTGGGGAATTCAGAAAGCAGCATAACTCAGAGCTCTACGAACATTCCGAGAGGCTCTCTGACTGTGCAATAAAAAGAAGGGTGGCTTTCTATAGCCACACTGCAAGATTGTCTCCAAACAGATTGACCAACTGTCTGTTCATCTTCTGGCAAAACAAGAAGGTTCACACCTAACAGAAATCGACTAGGACAATAAAGAGCTGGGAATAACTGATATACAGAACAGACAGCCTGTGAGACATCCTATGAAGGAAGTCCGAGAGTTTCAGGAAAAGCTCCGAAGAAAATACCACCTGGAAAGAAGAAAGGAAGGAGTCATACCAACAGAGGATGTGACAGTACTGGGCAAAGGTCAAACCCCAACAGCTGAGCAAGCGTGGTCCAAATTAGGCCCATTTGAAAAAAAGAAGAAGAAAGGAAGATACTGAAGCAGTGGAACGCGTTTTTAATTCACTGACTGGCTGATTTCAGTACAAAACAGAGTGCACAGAAGTTGAATAAATTGAAACCATTAAGCCTTTGGATCTTTATCATACATTTTGGAATCATTTAAAATACTTGAAAAATGAGTCATTTACTCATTTTTCAAAACTAAAATTATGTTAAATAAGGCTAGGTTTTGATTTTTATGAGCCTGTTATGCCATAATGTGATAATAAAACAGGTTTTCTGTATGGCAAAAATGTCATTTGTTTATAAAAATCTGTTCCTAAAAGTGGAAGCTCTCCTTTTCAGGGAATGTAGAACTATATGGTGCTAATCAACAAAAGAAAAGAATCAAAATTTTATAGATTGCTATTACTGGAAAAAATAAAAAAAAATCCGTAGATTATAAAGAAAGTTCAGAATGCTGTAGTAAAAGAACATTGACAGATAAGTCCAGATGGAGGATTTCTTTGTAATCATAAAGCAGTTATCTTTCAAATAAAAAAACCAACAAATTATCTAGAACTGTTTTAGAGATACACAATTTTAAAATTTTTTCCAAAATTGCATGTTCAGAATGGTATGGGCATTGTTATCTTTGGAGGACTGTATCTCGGAGCAGAAATTTTTTTTGGAGAAACAAAAAAATGTGTTCTTTACTTAGTTCTTCATTTTAACATATGCTAAATTCTTGAATTGATATGGACTATGCTTGCAGGACAAAGTGGCCTCAGTCCGCCTGCAGATTGGACACTGCCCCCTAAAATGTGACATTTTGCTCCAACGGTAGCATCCTCTGGGCTACGATGCCTGTGGCATGCAAATGACTGTTAGAGCCAGCCATCGAGTTGCGACATGCCGGTCTGCGTGAATAATGGTGTCCTTGCAAATTTGTGCTCTCAATTTGTGCTCTCAGGATCAGTGGCTGTGGTGGGATGTCTGAAATGTGACCCGATTGTGGAGCTCAGTTTCTGCACTTTGTGATGCTTTTAATTCTCTGTACCTGCCACCCAACAGTACTCCTGTCAACTGCATCAAAACCATACACTACATAAAAACTCTTTATGATGTTCACCTTTCTTTATTTTTCCACAACCAAGAATTCAATTAAGCATGTTGCTCCTAACGAGCACCTTGTGTAGATGCCATGTTAACATTTTACTGTCTGAAAAAATTAAAACTTAAAAAAAGTAATCTGTATGTACTGGCCCTGTGCTCAAAAACAGTTCACCTGCACAGGTATGATACAAACTTGCAGCACATGGCATTAAGGGGCTAATGGTCCACTACGGCTTGGAATGATTCGAAACTCCTCACACGTGCTGAATAAACATCAGATTTCAAGCATCTAAAACAAAATATCCATACACCGGTTTATGTTAACAGATGTAGAAAAATTGGGGCAAACTTTTGTCATGTCTGGGCACCTACAGGGTGTTTCAAAAATGACCGGTATATTTGAAACAGCAATAAAAACTAAATGAGCAGCGATAGAAATATACCGTTTCTTGCAATATGCTTGGGACAACAGTACATTTTCAGGCGGACAAACTTTCGAAATTACAGTAGTTACAATTTTCAACAACAGATGGCGCTGCAAGTGATGTGAAAGATATAGAAGACAATGCAGTCTGTGGGTGCGCCATTCTGTACGTCGTCTTTCTGCTGTAAGCGTGAGCTGTTCACAACATGCAAGTGTGCTGTGGACAACATGGTTTATTCCTTAGAACAGAGGATTTTTCTGGTGTTGGAATTCCACCACCTAGAACACAGTGTTGTTGCAACAAGACGAAGTTTTCAACGGAGGTTTAATGCAACCAAAGGACCGAAAAGCGATACAATAAAGGATCTGTTTGAAAAATTTCAACAGACTGCGAGCGTGACGGATGAACGTGCTGGAAAGGTAGGGCGACCGCGTACGGCAACCACAGAGGGCAACGCGCAGCTAGTGCAGCAGGTGATCCAACAGCGGCCTCGGGTTTCCATTCGCCGTGTTGCAGCTGCGGTCCAAATGACGCCAACGTCCACGTATCGTCTCATGCGCCACAGTTTACACCTCTATCCATACAAAATTCAAACGCGGCAACCCCTCAGCGCCGCTACCATTGCTGCACGAGAGACATTCGCTAACGATATAGTGCACAGGATTGATGATGGCGATATGCATGTGGGCAGCATTTGGTTTACTGACGAAGCTTATTTTTACCTGGACGGCTTCGTCAATAAACAGAACTGGCGTATATGGGGAACCGAAGAGCCCCATGTTGCAGTCCCATCGTCCCTGCATCCTCAAAAAGTACTCGTCTGGGCCGCCATTTCTTCCAAAGGAATCCTTGGCCCATTTTTCAGATCCGAAACGACTACTGCATCATGCTATCTGGACATTCTTCGTGAATTTGTGGCAGTACAAACTGCCTTAGACGACACTGCGAACACCTTGTGGTTTATGGAAGATGGTGCCCGGCCACATCGCACGACTGACGTCTTTAATTTCCTGAATGAATATTTCGATGATCATGTGATTGCTTTGGGCTATCCGAAACATACAGGAGGAGATGTGGATTGGCCTCCCTATTCGCCAGACATGAACCCCTGTGACTTTTTTCTGTGGGGACACTTGAAAGACCAGGTGTACCGCCAGAATCCAGAAACAATTGAACAGCTGAAGCAGTACATCTCATCTGCATGTGAAGCCATTCCGCCAGACACGTTGTCAAAGGTTTCGGGTAATGTCATTCAGAGACTACGCAATATTATTGCTACGCATGGTGGATATGTGGAAAATACCGTACTATAGAGTTTCCCAGACCGCAGCGCCATCTGTTGTTGACAATTGTAACTACTGTAATTTCTAAAGTTTGTCTGCCTGGAAATGTACTGTTATCCCAAGCATATTGCAACAAATGGTGTATTTATATCGCCGCTTGTTTAGTTAGTATTGCCGTTTCAAATATACCGGTCATTTTTGAAACACCTTGTACTTTACCTACAACTAGTTTTGTGCGACCATTCCACTTTAGGTCCAGATGGGTACTGCAGTGCTAGATATTGTGTGGATTTTACTGTTTGCTGCATCTGTTTACCTGTAACTGTCTGTATGTATGGTCAGGTGCTTTTCCCAGTACCAGTTGTTGATCCACCACAGGTCTTCGTGCGCTAGGATACAATTTTCTGGCATTGTGACTTTGTTGTGTAACCGAAGAATAGAAGACATTTATTTTGACTAATTAACTTGTGGCAAACTATATCACAACTCTTTGAAATTGATGGCCATATGAGAAAGAAATATTGGTCTTTTTTTGTTCAAGCTGCAACTGTTATCTTCTTATTTCTTGGTGACTCTCCTTATCCTGAGGTCCAAAGATGTGACTCCAAGACTCATCACTTAAGCACATTGTTAAATAAGCACCTTCATCTTACTCTTCTCAACATTAAAAACATCAGAAAGTGCTATTTTTTGTGCTTTTATTCGTTTCAGTCATTAGTTAGGATACTCATTATGCATTAACTTATTGAGACTTTGACTTTTTAATATTTCACCAGACATTCCGTACAGATGTACAAGGAGTATAATTCAGGTGTAGATAGTGTGGTGTATAGTTATGGGATGACTTATGGCTCTCAAAGTAAAACAATCATTAACTGGTCCATTTTTTTGGGAGCTTCTACCTGTACTGTGTATTATTCTTGTCCAGAAATATTAGCCTTTTTTATTGATTAACCATTTTTAACTAGTTTACTCTGCTGTCAAAATGAAACTCATTTATTCCCATAAAAAACATTCAGAGGATTGGATGGACAACTGGTAAGCCCGTGTACCCAACTATCAAAGAGTGCTAAGATGGCTATCCCATGAAAGCAACTGAAGAGTTGACTAAAAGTGAGGGGGCCAGCAGAAAAAAAGCGCTAACTCTCAGTTTAGTAAGGATTAATGTGATCACTTTGTCTGTTGTGTTTCTGAATGGGCCACATACTGGTAGCAAGTACTTCCACACGTGTCACGAGAGTGAACCTTTTGCTATATGAGTTCACTTCTTCCACCCTCCACATCCCTAAAAATTTCCTCCAGCCTCCACTGCTCTCGAACGACCACCCCTTAATACTCTTGTCAACCTGCCAAAACTCTGATACCTGTGGAAGTCTCTGTACTTTCTAAAGACCTCACCTGTAGCCCTAAACCTAAGTCAGCTATGCTGGGCTGTAAAAGACCTTTTTTTCTTTAATTGTTCCCTATAGTGGAAGCACTTCTTCACCACACATCCCACTGGCAACAGCCAACCAAAACTGCATATACAACTTTGTCTAAAACAGTTACAACCACCATCCAACCATGATCAGTCTCCCTTTCCATCCAGGAATTCCTCTCTTGTAACCTTTGTCTCACCTTGCTTTGCCAAATCCCTCCACAGAGAGTCCTAGGTCAGTCCTGTGGAACATTACTGCTATCCATAAACTAAAAACCAATCCAAACCCTGTCACCCTTCCCACAAACAAAGAGTCCACCACAGTGGTCATGAAGCATGGTGACTATGTGGACTATGTGGCTGAGGGTCTCCCCCAACTTTCTGAGACCTATGCTTACAAACTGTTTGACTGCAATTCCATCTCATAGGCCCAAGAGGATGTCCACCAGCTCCTTGAGGCATTAGGTCAATCCCAACACCTGACACCTGAGTTCCTCTTCCTCCTCACTTCAGCAACACCCCATATACCTACCTTTTACCTACTCCCCAAAGTACATAAACCCAGTACCACAGGACTCCCTACTGGTCATTCCATTGTTGCCTTTATTGACCAACATCTCCTGTAACTGTCTGTAACCTCCCATGCTACGTTCAAGACATCAGTCACTTCCTTCACCATCTTTCCACTGTTCCTGTCCCATTAGCACCAGACTCCTTGTTGGTCACTGTGTGTGCAATGATCTTATACACCAACATCCCCCACACTCATTTTTTTTATGAGCCATCTGGAGGAGTGCTTCCTCTCCAGTCAGTACCTAAAACCCCTTCTCTGTTTCAGCTTCAGTTAAGACATTTTGAAAGACTGTACCCATGGCAAGGAAAATACTTTGCCCTTTCCTCCATTACTTCCAGATCTTGTCCCAAATATGCTTCATCTGGTCACTCTGAACTCAACAAGCCACCTTCCTATGTCAGTCTCCACCTCTCAGATGGTTCCATAAATATGTTTGTTCGTATCAGCTACATTAACTACCTACAGTACTTCCACTTTGACAGCTGTCACCCATTCCCTGTCAAAAAGTCTCTTCCTCGCAGCCTTGCCACCCATTGTCACTGTATCTGCAGTGGAAAGCAGGAGTTGTCAAAGCTGATAACCTTGCCAGAGCTTAATTGACAGACAGTGTCCGCCTGCTTAGCTGAGTAGTAACATGCTTGCCGCCCATGTAGTGGGCCCGGGTTCGATTCCAAGACGGGATGTAGATTTTCTCTGCTCGTGGACTGGTTGTTGTGTTGTCCTCATCATCATTTCATCCTCATCACAGGCACACGAGTCACCTGATATGGTGACAACTGAAATAAAACTCGCACTCGGTGGCCAAACTTTCCCACTTGGGGCCTCCCGGACAGCAATGGCGTACACTCATTTCATTTCACTGACAGACGGTATCGTATCCAGCTCATCCATAAATAAATCTCCTGTGCCATCTCCTCCTCTGAGTCTTGTAAACTTGTTAACCAGCCACCAACCAGTATAGTCCTCTGATCACCCAGTAACACCCTGGCTGTGAAAAGCTCAGCCACATTCTTCACTAAGGCAACTTTTGTCGTGCCGTGAGGTTAGGTAGAGCCTTCCTAAAATCCTACCCACATCACTCAAAGGTGTCCAACCCCCAACCAACCTACAAAATATCCAGCTCACCATGGATCATTCCCTTGTGGCTGCAACCCCATACATGCATCTACCACCTCCTTCTGCAGTCCAGTCACAGGCATTTCTTACCCCATAAAAGACAGGACCCTGTGTGAAAGCACCCATGTTGTTAATCAGCTATGCTGCAGTTACTGTACAGCATTCTATGTGGGCATGACAAGTAACCAGCAGTCTACTTGCATGAATGGCCACCACCAAACTGTAGCAAACTGCTAACTTGACCATCCAGTTCTTGAACATGCCATGCGCCACAACACTAAAGACGTCACCAGCTGCTTCACAATACGGGCCATTTGGATACCCTCTTCCAGCACAAGATTCTCTGAACTAAGCAGGTGGGAACAGTCTCACCAGCATATCCTGGGCTATTACAATCCCCCTCCTGGCCTAAACTTCTGCTAGCCTTTTTCTTGCTGCCTCACCTTGTTTTTCCCTTCTCTCTCCTGTCTGTGTCACTCCTTCCCCATTCATATCCTGCGCTGCCTCTTCCCACCACTCCCCTCTCCTCCCTCTTGTGGACAGTCTATCTCTCTCTCTGTCTCCCTCCCCCTCCCTTCGTCTCACCCCTTCTGCTTCCCCTCTCTCTTTTCCTCTCCATCTTTTTCTCCGTCTGTTTCCCTCCTCATTCCAACTTTCTCTCCTTTCTTCCCTTCTTCACTTTCCAGCTCATTTTCTCATATAAACATATAAACACCTATTGTTCTTGTTCTGCAGCTGCTGAGTCATCTGTGGACAGATCTTCCTCACATTATCCCTGTACCTGTTCCATACCTCATGTGTCCTTCCCTATTCCTCTTCGTACCGCGATCTGCCCAGGCCAGCTGCTTTTGATAATCTCACCATGATTACAGGGATGTGTATTTGTGTGTGTGTGTAGTTGTGTGCATGAATGTGTGTACTACTAGAGAAAGCTACTGTAAATAGTTTTCTGTTGCATGTTTCTGTGTGCCACACATCACTCAGCTGTAGGTGAGTGGTGGCCTTTCCTGTATTTTATGTATTGTTTTGTCTTTCTGTATGAATGTTCTGATTTGAATTTAACCGAATGTATCACACACACACACACACACACACACACACACACACACACACACACACACACTCATGCAAACGTAAACTTGCATGAATGGCCACCACCAAACTGTAGCAAACTGCTAACTTGACCATCCAGTTGTTAAACATGCCATGCTCCACAACACTAATGACTTCAACAGCTGCTTCACAATATGGGCCATTTGGATACTCGCCTCTAGCACAGGATTCTCTGAACCAAGCAGGTGGTAACTGCTCACAGTGTGGTTTCAGTTATCTGAGACTGCAGACTTGTGTGTAAGTTGCGTTTCCGTGTGTGTGTGTGTGCGTGCGTGTGTGTGTGTGTGTGTGTGTGTGTGTGTGTGTGTGTGTGTGTATTGCTGACAAAGGCCTTAATGACCGAAAGCTATAATTTTGTGAATCTTTTTGTTGTGCCTGTTGCGACTCAACATGTCAGCTATATGGTGAGTAGCATACTTCCTGGATTTTCCATTGTTTGATTAGATGAAGAAAGGGTGTCAACTCTGTAAAGAGCACTTACAGATTTTATGTTCCTCATTGAAACATGAACTTTCCAAAGGCAGAACATATTAAATACAAGAAGATGAGTCACTAAGCTGTAATTGTAGGAAAACTGCAAAGGGTAGGGTCTGAAGAGAATGTTACAGAAGTGAGAAATATGGTCAAAAAGCTGACCTGTTGTTATTATGAGTCCCACACACATGGAAATATTCTAAGAGTGGACGCAAAAGCATTTGCCTTTTTTGTAGACCAACTGCATTTCTCCAGTATCGTGCCAATGAACCAAAATGTTAACTGAGCCTTTGTGATCATTCCATGCCATATCTGTAAAATTCGTTACACCCATATATTTGTATGAATTGACTTATTCCATATGTGACTCATTTATTTTGTAGTCCAAGGATACCGGTACTTCTTTTGTGAAGTGCACAATCTTACAAGTTTGTATTTTTAAAATAAGATGCCAGTCTTTGCATCACATTGAAATCTTATCATTCCTGCCTTGATATATGTTCAGTGTTTCTCTTAGGTAGTACTCCATTATAGATAATTGAATCATGTGCAAAAAGTCTGTGGTTACAGTTAATATTGGCTGTCAAGTTTTTAATACACAAAAGGAATGGCAAGGACCCCTGAGGCAGTTGTGAAGTTACTTCTGCATCTGCCTGTGTTTCTCCATCTAAGGCAATATGCTGTTCCCTCTCTACTATTCTGTAGTAGTAGTGAGTCAGATGGTATCTGGAAGTCAAAAAAATCATTGATGAAGATTTCTCAGGTCTCCAGCCGGATGGTAGCGTTGATATCTCTCAACGTCTCACTACCCATCTTCTGGTGAAGATGGGTAGTAGCCTACAGTCAAATAAAGAATGCATTGTTTTCATCCACAGCTTCCAGGATGTCTTGTAAGTAAAGGTAGAGTGGAGTTTGTGTGAACAGTGTTTTTGTAATCCATACTGTTTTTCACAGAGGTCATTATTTTAAAAATATCTCATTGTGTTTGAGCTCAGAATATGTTCTCAAATTATACAATAGACGGTTGTCAATGAGATAGGATGGAAGTTTTGTGAATAACCTCTGTTCTTTTTTGTAGGTAAGTGTGACCTGTGTTTCCCTCAACCACGTGACACTGCTTTTAATTCGAGAGGCCTGTAGTATATTATCATTAAAATGATAGCAAACTCAGATGTAAATTCTGTGCAGAATCTAACAGGAATTTTGTCATGTCCAGGAGCCACATTCAATTTAAGCATTTTCAGCTATTTCTCAGTGTCATTATTATTGGTATTTGTAGCAATCTTTGCAATACAAAGACTAAATAGGGGAAGTACCTTTGTATCATCATTGGAAACGAAACATTTACAAATGAAGTTAAGCATTGGCACCAAACTTTGGTGCCGATGACAACCTTTGCATACGACCAGAATTTCTTTGAGGCTTTCTGGCAGATTCCTTGATAAAATTTTGCTGCAGCAGTCATTAAAAGATTGTCCTTTTGATGACCAAAAGTGTTTCATTCTTCATCTCCATATCTACAGCCCTGTGCTTTATTTTACACCTATTATGCTGTAGTCATTCACCTCCTTAACCGAGTGTTCCACGCAGTGGACTGCCATTTGGGGACTTGGGTTCAATTCCTGGTTCTGCCAGAGATTTTTTCTTTGGTGGGCGGACTGGTATTGAGTGCCAACTGAGGAGCTATTGGACCTACTGGTAGTAGTCCCAAGGTCAAGAAATCTGACAGTGACACGGCAGGTGGATGGGCCCAGTTGGCCCTTGCAGGGCCCGAATGTGGAACTTTACCTTCACCTTTTATGGCATAGTCACTGTTTCTTTTGAAGTTTCTTTACAGTGACTGTGTACCACAAAGGGTCCCTTCCACCATGGACTGTTCTATTAGGTAGATAACTATCCAGTGCATGGTAAACTATTATTTTAAATTCGAGCCACAGTTCCTTTGCTGCTGCACAGAGGTAAATGTTTTGAGTTCCTGTTTGAGGCATTACACAACTTCCTCTTTATCTAGCTTACTGATACATGTAAATCTTTCTACTTATTTTAGTCGTCTTTTGTACTTTAGTAATATTTGCTGTTACAGCTACCTCTTGGTCACTGATACCAGTTGCATTACAGACATCCTCAAAGAGACCAGGTCTGTTTGATGGAATTAGGTTTAATATAATTCCATCACGAGCGGGCTCCTGAACTGTGTGTTTTGTGTAGTTTTCCGAGAAGGCATGAAGTAAAATTTCGTAGAATATCTTGTCATGCCTATCACTTACACAGCTGCTGTTAACTCAGTTCATTGTCATATCCTTCAGTGACAACAGTATGATTGGAAAATATTCATACTAGTGAACTGAGGCTGCCACTGAAGTTTTCTGTTAGCTGCGGGGTGAGTTGAGTGCTGATAAGAAAAAATCTCAAATAACCGTTTCATGCACACCTTTGATACTGTTTTTTGCCCAAGCAATCTTGCATACAGCAACAGTCTCTGTCTTGGTGGGTTTGAGTTTTATTTCTACCGCCTCCATTTACCCTTAGCCTACCCTTTCCCTATACATTTATTTTGCCAAGAACTCTTGCTGCTGTCAATTTAGGGCTGTAGCCAGCTTTCCGTACCTAATATTAACTGCTATAAACTGCTCTTTAGAATTGCTTCAAACTTTGACTTTGCTACAAATGATTCTGCAGTTGATCATTAGAATTTTAATCGTTTCATCTGTGTGGAGCTTTACTTTTTCAAACAATGGAAAATCCAGGATATACCATATAGCGGAGATGCTGAGTCGCAGATAGGCACAACAAAAAGGCTCTCACAATTATAGCTTTCTTTGTACATCCATAGTTGAAATGGATGAGAGTGGGACATCAACTGGTATAAATTTATATTAAAAATGAAGGAATCCATCCAGCTGTATTTAAGGTGTCGATTTTATTTTGGCAACTAGTTTCAACATTGTAATAACGTCATCTTCAGGCCCATACACTTGTAGACGACAACTGTGTGCGGCTGATACTAGAAGTCAGTGGTGAGATATGGACATGCTCCGTGTGGACAGTGGGTAGTAACTCAGTGCCACCCACCCTCCACATGGAGTACGTCCATATCTCACCACTGACTTCTAGTATCAACCGCACGCAGTTGACATCAACAAGTGTATGCACCTGAAGACAACGTTATTACAACGTTGAAACTAGTTGCCAAAATAAAATCGACACCTTAAATACAGCTGGAGGAATTTCTTCATTTTTAATATAAATTATAGCTCTCTGCCATTAAGGCCTTTGTCAACAATAGACAGATGTGCATGCATTTGTGCACGTGCATCCTTTGCTGCCATTTTCTGAAGTAGTACTGTGGCATCTTCTGTCATAGTCCAGTGCCGTGACATGCTCGGGGGTTTGAAAGTATGGTGCTGAGAATCTTTCCCACTGGACACCAGAGATGCTATACACAAGCAACATTGTTCTGTGTTTTATTCTTTGATTGTGGATTTCTGTTCCATGTTCTACTCTGTGGCGAAAGCGTGAATCCAGGTGTGTTAGATATGGAATAATTTACGGTACTGAACTTTTCTCATGCCTTCGCACGAGTTATCGGTTGCAGTGTAATATTAGTCTGTTTTGATCGCAGGGTTTTGTAAATAAATTATTCCATCAAGCTGAGACAAGCCTACTTCTCATATTCAGGCTACAAGCACACACAGATGTTAAACCATTGATCGCGCTAATTCAAACCAGTACCGAGAAGGTGGTGACCCTGACGTGTTCTCCTGCGTGCACGCTGAATTTACGAGAAATCTTTGCAAGCAATTGAGGTGGCGAATCCACCAGAGCTGACAAATACTTCTGTGGTGCATCTAGCGGGGTCAACAACTACCCTTCTGGTCGCACAATCCATCCCTTTGGTTTGTGTAAGTCGAAGTAGATTTTTCGTTCTCGGGTATCACGGTCATTGCCACGAAATTCCTGCTGGTGGTCAGCCAACTGAGGTTCAAGACGAACAGCTACGACCGATTGAAAGCAGAACTAATTCGGCGCATGTCCACTTCGCAAGAACGAATCCGGCAGGTGCTTATCCAAGAGGACATCGGCGATAAGAAACCTTCACAGTATCTATGTCATCTGCGGAGTAAAGTAGACACAGGTATAGTCCCGGGCAGTTTACTGTGCATGATCTGGAGCAGCCGGTTATGACCACCAGTGAAGGCAATCGTGGTGTCACAGTCTGACTTGTCTCTAGATTCAGTGGCCGATTTAGCTGATAAGATACAACAGGCAGTGACGCTGTCAATAGTTAGCTCCGCCACCGCAGCGTGCGCCTGCGCAGCGACAACTGACTCGCGCGTGGATTATGATGTTCTCACCAACAAAGCGGACTTATTATCATGGCAAATCAGTGAGCTGTTACACTTCTGCGACACACACAACAGGAGCCGACATTGACTCTGTCGTCGCTCACGCAGCCGATCATCGGCATCCTCGACTACAACAGGGACAGAACAAACAGTCTGTTGGTACCATCGCAGGTTTGGCGAGAAAGCACGTAAGTGTACAACGCTCTGCGCCTACCCTAACAGCAGTGGTGATCGGAAGTGAGCGCCTCCTCTGGTTGCTGTCCGACATCCAGGCACCTGTTTGTAAGTGACCGACTTTTCACATGGAAGTACTTAGTAGACACTGGTTCTGATTTGTCAATGTTTCCTCGAACCGTGCTACGTCAGAAGCGACTGTCTACGCCCATAAGCCTCACAGCTGCTAATAACTCCTGGATTACGACGTATGTCATGATGTGCTTGGAACTCGACCTTGGGTTGCGGCGTGCTTTCGCGTGGCACTTCACCATTGCGAACGTCACCGAACCAATCATCGGAACCAACTTCCTTGCCCACTACAACCTGCTGCCTGACATAAGGAACTCTCACCTGGTCGACAACACCACCGGCCTAACAACTTCCGGATTCCATCGAGATGCCACTTTCCATACTGCCAAGGTAATTCAGGTAGTGGATGGCGAGTACGCGGAGCTGCTTCAAGGATTTCCAGCCCTGATGCTACCAACCGGTGCACCTAAGGAGGTAAGACATGATACCATCCATTATATTGAGACTACTGACAGACCCCCTACCTCTTGTAGGCCGCGACGTTTATCCCCAGATCGCCTCAAAATAGCAAAGGCAGAATTTGACTGTTATGTTGCGCGAAGGTGTAATTGGGCCTTCCAACAGCCCTTGGTCCTCATCATTACATCTAGTGCCTAAGGATGAAGGTGCATGGAGACCGTGCGGCGATTATAGAGCCCTGAACGCCCAGACAATACCCGATCATTATCCCGTACCCTTGTTGTGCGATTACAATTACGCATTGAGTGGCTCAGTAGTGTTCACTGTGTTAGACTGTGCAAAGGCATACACACAGATACCTGTAGCCGAACGTGACATTCCAAAGACAGCCATCATCACTCCTTTTGGTTTATTCGAGAGCATGTTCATGACTTTTGGACTAAGGAATGCCGCACAGACATGGCAGCGCTTCATAGATGCCATGCTACAGGGTTTATCTTTTGTGTTTGCATACCTGGACGACATTTTTGTAATTCAAACCGGTACCGACAGGTACCATTATTCACCACATGTTTGAACTGTCAACAGTTAATAGATTCCTGCCCTTTTGTGTTTGCCACCCATTGACAAAGGTGAGGTGGTGGATTGGTAAGCAGAGCCCATGGACTGCTGGAGTAGAATGCTTACCCCATTTAAGGATACAAAAATTTATTTTCACCACATTAATTAAAACTGAGCACAGGTAACAACACAATGATTAATTAGTATTTGCAAATTGTGGTGATCTAAACCAATTGTTCAGATGCATAAATGCAATGAGAATAATTCAGCTCAAGTGACAATAACAGGCAGGAGGGCTTGCTCACACCAATAATGGCTTCTAGAACACACAAACCCAGTATTAATACACAGTTCACTAAAATACCAAAACCGACAGCCAAGTACTGGGTAGCGCCAAATGTGAGAAGAGATGTTAATTGTTATAGTGTGACAACCACAGTTACTATTAAAGTAAAAGCTCATTACACAATTTCCAACTTAGTGAAATTTCACTCGATAAATTTATAAACCACAACTAGTTCAAGGTGATAATGACCAGACAATCCGCAAACAACCTTAAATACCTAAGCACCATATGACGGCACAAAATTGTTACTGTTATAGTTGCCAGCAAAAAGGACATTGGCAATTCTAATTTAAATTGGCAGCTGAAATCTTATACAGACAATAAACTTGATTCATAAAATTTGACCACTTAACATATTAACAATAAAAATGTAATGCGACAGAACTAGGGCATAGGGCAGTTACATTGACTTGTAATACTAAGTATCCCAGACCCATGTCCAAGTGGTTTAAGGAATGACTAATGAAAATCAAAGTGGCTACACAGAGCAGTGACATCCAAAAGTTCCACCACAAAGTGGCTCACCATTTAAAGTTAGTTCAGGAGCTTGTCGTTAACATGCACACCAGGTTAAACTCCCATGCTCTCCTCCTAATTTGAGATAGACACGACTCTTAAACAGAGCCTATGTTGACTGGGGACTGCTGCAACAGTCCAGTTCCGCTTGCCACCAGACCCAGGTGCTGGAATCTCAACACTGTGTGTCCTCACAGTACACCAAGCTCCGATTGACTGCTCACAATGCTCCATGCACTATCTTCCCTCTGTCACTGCCACCAACCGAATCTCTGTCACTGCCCCACTGAGTCCCTGTCACGGCCCCCAGCCGAATCTCTCCTTGTGAGCCGTGGCCATCCCAAATAGAGGGCGCTAGCCAATCAGGATGCCGCAAAGTGTGTAACTTTGACAGAGAAACTATCCTGCCAAGAGCATCACAGGAAGTCATGGCTCACACACAGCACATTTCCCAGCAGGTGAAGTGTATCTCACTAGCTCAATTTTGGTTTCAGTGGAAGACTGCACCTCAGACATGTTAGTGAGGCATATGAGGGTAATACCATGAGCTCTACCTGGTTTCCACCTGCCCTCTACAGCAGGCTGTTCCAGCTCGTTGGCTTCGTCGTGAGCTGCGGAGTGCTCCCTGCTCCATGGAGCCGGCACGTGGCACGGCTGGCTGAGGCAGGTGGCAAGGCAAGAGTTTTGATGCGCCAGCTGCGTCTTACAAGATCGACAACCTCATACTCTTAGCTGCTAAGACGTGGTGACATGCTACACCAGGAAATACCATGTTCAGGAAATAAATAAGAAACAACTGTTTTACAAGAAATTGCATACTAAATTTATTGGGCCCCTGTAGCTTAACATTTTCTTTTCATTACAAGGTCGGAAATATCAGGCTTCAAAGTGTTCACAGTGTTAATGCGGAGGATGGCCTTCATTGTTGCATCCTGAAGAAACGATTGTTGCTTACTTTTTACTCTTTTCATTGCTGAGAAAAGCTGCTCACAACAATACATAGATCCAAACATGCACGTGATCTGAGTGGCATTATTGTGAAGCTTGGGAAATGTTTTTTGTTGTAATGAGCGACACCATCATGACAAATCCAACGTATTGTAGTACCTCTCTTTCAATAATGTTGAATTTTGCAAATCAATAATCATCCAATTTAAGAGACGATGACAAACTGGAGAAAGAAGTGCTGAACACCTTGAGTTCCATTTCTAAACTAGTGAGCTCTCGGAATCGTGTTTCAAACGACTCGATGAGCTGCTTTAACTTTGCTTGGTAATTGCTGAAAGTAGTACCTTCAGGTAGATTTAAAGAAGCAAGACGGTTGAAGAATGTTAAATGTCCATTACTCATTTGCCTCTCAAATAATCATAACTTTTCCATGAACACTTTGATCTGGTCGTGCATGTCAACGATTAGCTACCCTTTGCCCTGCAATGACAGATTTAAATTATTCAGATGCGTAGTTATATCCATTTTATATCTTTCAGACAACACATTTCTTCCCCTTACATTTAGGGAAAAAGGGATATTTCCTCATGAATGACAAAGGAAACATCAAGAACTTTTCCCTGACTCAGCCAACGAACTGTACTGTGGTAACGTATATCCCCATACTCCGCTTCCATATCTTTCAGGAATCCTTTGAATTGGTGATGATTCATACAGTGATGCCACACAAAATTCACACACTTCACGACATCTTTCATTACGCCACCTAGCTCTACTGTTTCAGCAAACCATGCCTCCTGGTGAATAAAACAATGAAGAGTCAAAATGTCTTTCCTGAATTTGTCGCTGTGTTTATTTTGCAAACGAGAAGCAAAACCTTGGTGACGCCTGATCATTTGTGGTGCACCGTCTGTCGCCACAGAATGGAGCTTATCCCACGGCATATTCATATTGTCCACTGATTGACAAACAGCTTCAAACGTCCTGTTGCGGTGTAATCGAGTGGTACCACATCCAAGAGTTCTTCAGTTACTTGCAGCTCCATGTCGATACCATGTACAAAGACTGCAAGCTGAGCACAGTCCAATATGTCAGTTCTTTCATCAAGTGCAAGCGGAAATGCAACTAAGGTCTTCACCTTTTTCCTGATCTGTGTCTCTAAATCTGCTGCCATGTCCAGGATTCAACGACACATTGTTTGCTTCGACAGGCAAACCCCTTCAATTGTCTGCACCTCCCTTGGGAACAAACATTCTGCAACTGCTACGATGCACGATTTTACGAGTGGTCCCACCGAAAACGGCTTGCCACTCATCGCTATGATGTGAGCGACCCTGTTGCTTACTCGAATTGCAGATTCAGTAGTGTTTTCTCCGCTCTCATTCACCTAAAAATTATAAACGCATTACAGAACGCAAACTATGTTGCATGTTTTGATACCCTCCGTATTACGAAACCGTTTTTAAACTTACGTCTCCTGGTATGTTGTTCTTAAGCCTGGCTTCCAGTTCTCTGTGTGCAACGCCTTCACCTGATCGTAGTGCACTGCGTGAAGACGTGTATAATGTCGTTGTATATTGTACCTCTTTGCAGAATTAAATACTTTATGACATACAAGACATACATGACATACAAGACATACCATCCCTCTCAATGAATAGAAAGGTATCATCCAATAGATGTACAGGGCTCCTGCGGCTAGTCATAGCTGTCATTTAACATGGATTATTGCGTCAGTTGCGGCTACATTCGGCCAGGGGGCAGTCAGTTCACTTTCCCCCTCCATGTGGGCTCCGAGCTGCCGCAGTGAGACTCTGGAGCGCTCGGGCTCCCTGGAGCTCGGTTGGAACAGCCTGCTCTACAGGGACGCACCATTCACTTATCTGTCACAGCCATGTTAATAGCAGCTGGATTTACATTTGCTTACCAACATTAACAAATTCGTCCTGTGCCCAAGAACAGCATTTACAGTGATGTTGCATTCTGATTGGTGCAACATTTGTATGAACACTACAAGTAACTTTAAATTAGCCTCATTGATACTGCTTTAATTTCAGGATCTCTTATGCTACAAGTGCCCCTTAGATCTGAAGCTACACCATCAGAATAAGTGCTTTATATTATAAATTCAGGGGAGTTGTCAAAGATCTGCTCTCCTTCTCCTGATTCGTTCAGTGAAAACACATATTTTCCGCCAATCCCTTCAATCAAAGCTACCCTCATCCCAACATCGAACCTTGCCTTTGTACCTCTATTGGACTGTGCCATCTAACCACCCCATGGTCACCTTCCAGGAATTCCTTATCTCCAACCTGCTCTTGCATCCTTCCCTAGGACTCTACCTAAGAACATTAATGTTTCGGCAGAAGAAAGAACCTCTGTACACAACTTGAAAACTAATTCTGACCTAATCGTCCTCCTTGCAGACAAAGCCTGTACTGTTATTGTTATGGTTAACAGTAGTGATGGAAGGCCTTACCAATTGTGCAAGCTCTGCTGTAGTGATCCCATCCTAGAAGTGGAATTTAACCTCTCGTCTGTACTGAAATGCATAGGTGCTTCCCAGAACCTCTCCCCCAAGTACATCTCCCTCCTCACCCCAATGACACCACGCACATCTACTCTCACATGCTCCCCAAGAGCCACAAGTTCAGCAATCCTCGACACCCCTTTGTAGCTGGCTATTGTACTCCCAATGAAAGACCTTTCCACTTTTGTTGACCAACACCTTCCAAAATATAACCTCACACATGATAGATACCAACCTCTTCCTTCACCACCCGTTTATCTCCTAGGTCCCTACTCATCACTATAGATGCCACCTCCCTGTACACCAACATCCCTTGTGCATGTGGCTTGCCACTATTGAGCACTACCTCTTCCAGTGTCTGTCTGTCACTTTGTAGATCAACACCTCATTCCTTGTACACCTTACCAACTGTATCCTGACTCAAAACTACTTGTCCTTCAAAGGGAATGTATATAAACAGTTTCGCACCACAGCCGTAGGCACCAGCATGGCACCTTCCTATGCCAACGTGTTTAAGAGCCATCTAGAGGAAATTCCGAGTCTGGTTGGGGTCCACTGATGGCATGATCATTGTCTCGACTCAGGGCCAAGACCTTCTATTTTCATTCCTTCACAATCTCAAGACCTTCTCTCCTGTCCACTTGGTCCGCCTCAAACCAATGTGCCACTTTCCTGGAGGGTGACTTCCACCTCTCTAATGGCTCCATCCACTTCTCTGTCCACATTAAACCCACTAACCACCTATGGTACCTGCATTTTGACAGCTTCCATTTCTTCCACACCAAAAAATCTCTCCCGTAAAGCCTAGCCATTTGTGGACGACATATCTGCAGTGAAGGGCACTCCCGTGTGCATTATTCTGAAGGTGTCATATATCACAAAGGAGTAGACAGTGACGTCACCCCCACCCACTCCTGAAACCTAGTCCACTTAAAGATGTTCCGTGCCATATCCTTAACCCCTTCTTTCACCCAGGAGTCAGCTAAAAAGGAGCACCTCCTGCCCTCCTCGTCATCTAATGTCACTCAACTGTACTCTTCCTCATGGCTTCAATTATCACTCATCGCACCCTGAAATGAGAGACATCCTACCCAAGATCCTTACCACCCCTCCTACAGTGGTGTACTGCTGCCCACCCAATGTGCACAGCATCCATGTGCCACTCCCACATTTTCTCCTAACTCCTCACTACAGGGGTCAAATCCCTGTTGTAGATCAAGGTGAGAGACCTGTCCATTCCACCCATCCTCCAGCACTTTTACTCCAGTCCTGTCAAAATTTGATCATAACCCTATCAGAGGGTGGGCCACCTGTGAAAGCTCAGCCATCCAGTCCTGTCAAAATTTGATCATAACCCTATCAGAGGGCGGGCCACCTGTGAAAGCTCAGCCATGTTATATACTAACTTTGCTGCAAACACTGCACTGCTTTTTACACCAGTACAGTTACTAACCAGCTGTCCACCAGGATGAATGTCGGCTGCCAAATTGTTGCCAAGAAAAATGTTGACCACCTGGCATCACAACATCCAACTGAACGCAACACACTCAGTCTCAATGTCTGCTTCACTAACCGGGCCATCTGGACCCTTCCCTTTACCAGCAGCTTTTCTGAACTATGCAGAGGTGAGTTATCCTCGCAACACATCCTTCGCTCCTACAGTTGTCCTGGTGTCAATCTCTGGTAACCTACTGTCCCTCACCTCCACCTGGCAGCTTTCTCTTCCTCCATCTTGTCACCTGTCCCTTCAGTGTGCCCTATTCCCCACTGGCTCCATCAACTGTGCATCACAGGACTAGCCTGTGTACCTGCCACCTCTCCTCCTCACATTTCTAATCATCCACCTCCAAACTCTGCCTTCTGCCTCTCTCTTCCTCTACCTACCCCATCTGACACAAACCCCACCACTATCTGGTGCACCTGTTTTGTCTTGGACTTCCTTCAGGTAATGCTCACCAATAGAAATGTTAGAAATGAGGGAAATGTTAGCCTTGTGTTGAAAACATTCTCTGCTTTTGATTTGGAAAGTAAATGTAACAAGTTATGTCAGTTACAGTATGTGTAAAACCAAAACTATGCCACAGTAGGAGCAAAATTTACACTGTGATCACAAAACTTCAGACCAGAAATTAGAAGAAACAACACAGTGAGTATAAAAAAGTGGAAATATTGCACTGCTTGTGAAACTAGCTGACTGCACTAAGAGGAAATGAGTTTTGGAAAAGATGTTGGTGCCAAAGTTGGAAATGCTTTTCCAAAAAGGTGTTAGTGCCAAAGTTGACAGAATGCAATATTGGAGTAGTATTTAGTATGAAATAAATGTAGCATAACACTCATAAGGATCTGAAAATTCTCAAAATACACACTGAAACTGGTGGGTAAAGACTGAACAAAGCTACTGCTGCCATAATTTCTAAGAAACACCAAAGTTTATAATTAAGGATATGGTAGGAATTTTGCAAGCCATTTGCAGATGTTTGAAAATATTTGTTTACCGCAATACATACAAACATTGACACAAGTTATTGGAAAATGACGTGTTCAGTAAAATATTAAAATCTAAAATTTCAAGATATCCCTGCCTGACACACATTCCCACACATATGAAAAACTGGAATTCTGCTTGTGTATGTACATAAATGTGTGAAATGTAGGGATTTTTTACTTAATTGAATTTGTGCCACCTTATGCTCTAGTGTGACATAGATGGAACATTGTAGCATCAGTTTGTCTGACTCGGATTAGTGAAAATTGGGGAGCACCAACAAAGTGTGTCATCTGTTTGGGGCAGCTTACACTTACACTGTAACACCATTTTATTTCCTATGATTAAACAGCAATATTTAAAGTGCCAATCTTGAAGCATACTAGAAAAGTCCAGAGGTATAGGTACAAGGGAGAAAAATATTAAATGATGGTACAGAATCAGTAAATACTGCTGACAGCTCACACACATTTGGCATTGATGTTGCATGTTGCACCTTGTAGCACTTTGGCGTGGGGGGAGGGGGAAGTGATAGAATCAATAAATCAATATGGAGGAAGACTTCATATGCATTTAATCGGTAGTGTCAATCATTTTAAGCTCAGGAAGCATGATTCACCACTTTGTGAGTCTGTAAGGGAAATGTACGTGCTTGAAAAACTGCTGATAAAGAAAGCCGTGTTTGGATAAATTACTGATTTGTAAGCACATGTGCAGATCTATATATTCTTATTTTATTCCAAAGCAGTGCCTGTCTGCTGCTGATCAGTGCACGTTGAGCATTTGCCTACTGAACAACTTTGCTTTGCAGTCTCTGTACTGAACAACTAAATGTCTTCTTCCAAAGCTGTTTCACAGAGGAAGACTGCACTGTGCTTCCTTCTCTAGATTGTCGCACAGTTGACAAAATGGTAGATATCGAGGTAGACGACAGAGGGATAGAGAAACAATTAAAATCGCTCAAAAGAGGAAAGGCCGCTGGTCCTGATGGGATACCAGTTCGATTTTACACAGAGTATGCGAAGGAACTAGCCCCCCTTCTTGCAGCGGTGTACCGTAGGTCTCTAGAAGAGCGAAGCGTTCCAAAGGATTGGAAAAGGGCACAGGTCATCCCCGTTTTCAAGAAGGGACGTCGAACAGATGTGCAGAACTATAGACCTATATCTCTAACATCGATCAGTTGTAGAATTTTGGAACACGTCTTATGTTCGAGTATAATGTCATTTCTGGAGACTAGAAATCTACTCTGTAGGAATGAGCATGGTTTTCGAAAAAGACGGTCGTGTGAAACCCAGCTCGCGCTATTCGTCCACGAGACTCAGAGAGCCTTAGACACGGGTTCACAGATAGATGCCATGTTTCTTGACTTCCGCAAGGCGTTTGACACAGTTCCCCACAGTCGTTTAATGAACAAAGTAAGAGCATACGGACTATCAGATCAATTGTGTGATTGGATTGAGGAGTTCCTAGATAACAGAACGCAGCACATCATTCTCAATGGAGAGAAGTCTTCCGAAGTAAGAGTGATTTCAGGTGTTCCGCAGGGGAGTGTCATATGACCGTTGCTATTCACAATATACATGAATGACCTGGTGGATGACATCCGAAGTTCACTGAGGCTTTTTGCAGATGATGCTGTGGTGTATCGAGAGGTTGCAACAATGGAAAATTGTACTGAAATGCAGGAGGATCTGCAGCGAATTGACGTATGGTGCACGGAATGGCAATTGAATCTCAATGTAGACAAGTGTAATGTGATGCGAATACATAGAAAGATAGGTCCCTTATCATTTAGCTATAAAATAGCAGGTCAGCAACTGGAAGCAGTTAATTCCATAAATTATCTGGGAGTACGCATTAGGAGTGATTTAAAATGGAATGATCATATAAAGTTGATCGTCAGTAAAGCAGATGCCAGACTGAGATTCATTGGAAGAATCCTAAGGAAATGCAATCCGACAACAAAGGAAGTAGGTTACAGTACGATTGTTCGCCCAATGCTTGAATACTGCTCAGCAGTGTGGGATCCGCACCAGGTAGGGTTGATAGAAGAGATAGAGAAGATCCAACGGAGAGCAGCGCGCTTCGTTACAGGATCATTTAGTAATTGCGAAAGCGTTACGGAGATGATAGATAAACTCCAGTGGAAGACTGCAGGAGAGACGCTCAGTAGCTCGGTACGGGCTTTTGTTAAAGTTTCGAGAACATACCTTCACCGAAGAGTCAAGCAGTACATTGCTCCCTCCTACGTATATCTTGCGAAGAGACCATGAGGATAAAATCAGAAAGATTAGAGCCCACACAGAAGCATACCGACAATCCTTCTTTCCACGTACAATACGAGACTGGAATAGAAGGGAGAACCGATAGAGGTACTCAGGGTACCCTCCGCCACACACCGTCAGGTGGCTTGCGGAGTATGGATGTAGGTGTAGATCTAGATGTAGAACTTTGCTTTGCAATCTCCGTGCAACGTAGGTGCAGGGAGAGTTCTTCAACTTGGATACAAGAGATTGTATTCAAAATAAATAAATTTTTATTATGTGCCACAAATTAGGATGTAAAATTCTCATTAAAAGTATTTTAATGGGGTGGAATGTTTTACTGCTATTACTAACTGAATAACAAGGAGAATGAAGAAGGAGAGGTGAGTACCTTCCAGAGTTTCTGTACCTCAGGAAAGATGTGGAGAAAGGAAAATAAATTTACATTTAGTTAAATTTGATAACTAATTGATCAGGAGAGTGATAAATAATTATGTAGCAAACAGAAAGCACCCAAATTGAAGTAATTTTTTCCCATAAACAGAGAAAATATGCAATTTAAAGCAACCATTTTGTCATTATGTAGTTGTTGCATCAGACAACAGGAAACTGGTTATTGAACATTTAGATACACAAAGTAAACAGAATTTTTCTTTAAGTAATATAAGAGTGCAGGACCATCAAATACGTTGATGAACCATAAATTCACAATTCTTCACATGATCTCATTGTAGTACTCAGAAATAAAAAAAATGTATCATAGGAATTTATTCAAAAAATAGGGTGAATCAAAAAGAATCATCAGATTTTAAAAAAAATCATAACTATTATGTTATTTGAGGTATATTCGTGAAGAACATGCTGTTAGAAAGAGCAGATTCTCGAGTTTTACATGGGACATCACCAAACTGGCATCTGGAAGTGCGGTAATTTTTATATCCGAGGATTACTGAATGATGGCTTGGTCGCACTGAACCAAAAAATGATTCATCCTTACCTTACTGGCCTCCAAAGTCACCGGACCTGACTGTATGTGGTTAGTTCTTGTGGGGGTTTATAAAAGACTCTGTTTATGTGCCTCCATTACCAACAACAATGAATGAACTGAGATATCGCATAACAGCAGCTGTGGAAGCTATAACTGGAGAAATGCTCGCTGTGGTGTGGGAACAATTTGAATACCTCATTGACCTATGCCGTGTGTCTGAAGGTGGGTATATTGACGACCTATGAAAAGAAATGAAACAGTACTTTTTGTGGGTCCCGTTCATCAAAAAACAAAATTCATTGTATATGCTTATTAGTTTCAGAAATATAGATGTACCAAATCAAATTATTCGGTTTGATATACGCTGTATATATTTTTTTTGCATTTTTTGGTACAATAAAACACATTTCATAACTACTGTAATAGACTATAATTATGACTGTATACTTCCAGTATTATGTATTGCTAAGCCAGTGTTTTGTTTATAAGCTTACAAGTTAGTCAAGAAACTTCACCATTATTTTAGCCACGTAACTTTGCCAGTCTGGTAAGTTATTGTCTCCCACCAGTGGGGAGACAGGCCATTAGTGCCTAGAACTGCCACTTAGCGCCTAGAACTGCCACTTAGCTATGGTTAAGTTATGCCAAAATGCTCCTATTGATAAACAAAGAATACCACATACTATTTTAATACAGTGCTCCACTGCATCAGTTCTTTCAGACTAGGAATTGTGTGCTGTTTATTTCTATTTTCATCATCAGTGTTATATGGGTGAGGAGACAGCCATAACTTTAAACCCAAACCTTCATCTACTAGAGTAGTCTCAAGAGTCTTCCCACTCTTTTTCTTGCCTGAGTCACTGTTTGGATTCTGTTAGTGTAGTGACAGATCAAGAACAGTTCAGCAGTGACTGATTCATATCTATTGTCCTGCCATAACACAACTGATTAGTCATTGTTAACCTGTCATGTCATGTTTAGTTACTTTCTATTTTTCAGAGACTTCAATACACTTCAGCATCCACTGAAGCTCTTTTTCACTTTGCACTTTGCTTTAGCTGTAGTTGAACCTCTGAAAATCTTGCTGATCTTGCCGCGTGGAGTAGCTGTGCGGTTAGAGGCACCATGTCTCGAATCGTGCGACCCCTTCGAGTCCTCCCTCGAGCATTGGTGTGTGTGTTGTCTTTAGCTTAAGTTAGTTTAAGTAGTGTGTAAGTCTAGAGACCAATGAACTCAGCAGTTTGGTCCCTTAGGAATTCACACACCTTTGAACATTTTTAGCTGATCTTGCTTCAAGATTTTATCTGGAAGCATTGCTCTGAAACTGAATCTTGTATTATTTTAGCAATATTATGTGGTGGTAATAGTTGCCTTTACCTGAAGGGAACCTGCAGATAGACTGGACACTCAAAAAGTACATTCTCAGCCACTCCTTTTCCCTACCCTGTGTAGATACACTTGCTGGTGTACGTGACCAGTTAAAATGCATAAGACTTTGAGGCAGTTCAAAAACTTATAGTTTATAGTCTTTGTTTGACAACTGGGAAAGTCTCATAGATGTGTCATCCTGATGGGAATTTATTACTTTTGATGTACAGAGTATCAGAGTGTTTTGTTTAATTGCATAGGGTGTGTTTAATTGACAATACATAATCTATTGAACTTTCTAGTTTTAGACAGCCATCATCACAAGCAGCCCATTGGTCAGTGAAGTGCCAGAAGCACATATACAGCTCAGTGTTAAGTTATGTCACACTCTTCTTACAGTCATATTCCCTCAATGAGATGAGTAGGCTACCATAATACAAATATATGGTATGCACAGGAAGGTGAAATCCTATACATACCATGAATTTGTATTATGGTAGCCTACTCATCTCATTGAGGGGGTATGACTGCAGTATTATGATTATTTTATGTAATACATGGGCACTTAAGTATCTAGCAACTGTATATCTGCTGACAGTAATGTAATCTATTTTGATGATTATTTGTGGATAATTTAGCCATTCAGTAGTATGTAATGGAGCTTCATTATAGCAATTTTTAATTTTGTTGCGGTGTATCAGTCTGTTAAATGCCGAATGGCATCTGTATCAGCTAGCTGATATCCTCTATTAAGAGAAGTAAGTCATCTGCATAGTTCAGCACCATTGTGCTGTAGGGTGATAAGCAGCAGTTCCATATTGACATACCGAAATACAGGACCACATGCACAGACGTGAGAGTGACCTTCAATCATTCTTTCAATATTCTCACACTGGGTAATGATATCCTCACAGTCGTACCATTATAACAACTCCTTTGATAATTTATTAAATAAAGGTTTTTTTAAAGTAAAAACTTTAAATGCCTAGACTGCAATTTTCCTATTACAATTAAAGTGCACTAACTAGTTTTGGTAGCTATCTACAACCATCTTAAGATCATTCAAAAAGTAAAAAAGTGGTTAATATGCACTGGAAGGCATCATCAGCAGTTGCTGTACAACAACATGCATTCATAAATACCGGGACAATGATAGTATATAGTTTAAAAACATCACCATAAGCAAGCAAGGTTGTAGACTGTAATTTTTCTGGATGACAGTAATAATAAGGAAAATGGTCAGTTTGCATGAGTATTTATTTATTTATTTATTTTCTGTCCATATAACAAAAAGTTTTCGGACATTGTCAGGAAAATTTAGAGTACATTGCGCATATACAGTAAAATATTTACATTCTTTCATAACAACATATGGATCAGACACGTCTGTACACATTATTTTTCAAAAGGGCACTACAAGTAGATTCCGCTATAGTGTAACACAATTTAGCTTATATTTATAATAGTACAGTACACATAATACAGTGTATAATTACAGTCTTTCAAACCACTAATAGATCAGAGACATTGTCTATATACACTGTATACCAAGACGGCACTACAACTTAAAGTCCTCTATAGAGTAACAACACTTCTCTATTAATAATTGCTTCAGTCTACTCTTTAGCATATTTAGATTTACTTTGTTGAGTTCACAGGGTAGTGCATTGTAAAAAATTGCTCCCATTCTGTGTGGGCTGTGGTCCTTTGTCTTTTTATTGGTCACAATTCTATGAAAACTTTCCCTTCCCTGTGTATCATAGTTGTGTACATTACTGATTCTCATATTAAATTCAGGATTTTGTTTCACGAACATGACTGTCTGCAGTATTTACATGGAGTACACCGTAAGAATTTTATGTTTTCTAAAGATGTCTCTACAAGGCTCTCTCTTCTTTACCTTGGCTACCATTCTTACTGCCTTTTTTTGTAATCTAAAAAATCTATCTATATGAACTGCTGATGCCCCACCCCATATTCCAATACGATACTGAAGGTGCAGATGAATTAACCCAAAATATATTTGTCTTAAAGTATCATGGTTCAAGAAGGCTGAGACCCATTTCAGTAAATACACATTTCTACTGATTTTCTTGCAAATATTATCTACATGGTCTTTCCATTATAAGTGTTCATCAACAATGATGCCCAAAAATTTATGTGAATTTGCGTATGCAAGACCCCATGGGGATGTAAATACAGTATCAGTTATGGCAGCATTATAACTGTGGATGAGCTTCATTATTACCATTTTGTCTTTATTTACAAGAAGCTTGTTTGCTGTAAGGTATGTGGACAGAGTATTGAAACTGATCTCGGTACTGTTAGCTGCAGACTGCATATCACTACCACAGCTGATGAAGGATATGTCATTGGCATAGCTTACAACCATGCAATTTTGGGGTTCAAGTAAGTTATTCACATATACAAGGAACAGAAAAGGCCCTAGTATGCTTCCTTGAGACACGCCACAGTGAAGTGTCCTGAAGTTTGATTTGGTTGTTAGGAGATGCTCATTATTTTGATAAGTTAGCTTTACACACTGTTTCCTGTCTTTCAAATAGGAGGTAAGTAGTTTGAAGGCTAGTCCTCTCAGGCCGTACTCTTCTAGCTTACACAGAAGAATGGTATGATTCACAGTATCAAAGGCTTTACTCATATCTAGGAAAGTGCCTATTACTTTGTCACTTTTGTCCAGCTTATTTAATATTTCATGTATAAAAGATGCTACTGCTGTTGTAGTAGATCTCCCTTTTCTAAATCCATGTTGTAGGTTGTTTAACAGATTGTGTTTGGTGAAATATGATTCATCTTGATTTAGTATTACTCTCTCTAACAATTTGCCTAGTTCTGTGGTTAATGATATTGGTCTGTAGTTTTTAGTGTCAGTTTTTAATCCGTTTTTATGCACTGATATAATTTCAGTAATTTTCAAAAGATCAGGGAATACTCCATTCCTGAGGGAGGTATTTATCAAGTGAGTCAGGGGTTTCACTAATTCATCCCTGCATTCCTTTAGCAGTTTGGGTGAAATGTTATCCCAGCCACAAGACTTTTTGGTCGAAGTGCTGATATGATTGCTAGAATGTCCCTCTCAGTAGTGCCGTGGATATAAAAGGACTGATTAGATTTCCCAAGACTAAAATTTTGTGGCTTGACATGAACTTCATTTGTACCAACTGTACTGAACTTTTGTATAAATTTCTCACACACTTCTTTTGGGTAATTTATTTCTTCACCATTTTATTTTAATGTTATGTTGCTGTGTCCATAGGAATTCTGTTTCCCACTTTCTTTATGCGTTATTTTCCAGGCAGTTTTACTGATACAGCTAGAGTTACTTACTTCAGAGGTATATTTCTGTGCTTTTATGTTAGTCAAGGACTCTCTGTATGTTTTTCTGAGCAGTTTATATTTTGTTGAGAAATATTGTTATTTAGAATGCCTAAAAAGTATATATATAAATCTTTCATTTTCTCCCTCAGTTCAATAATTTCAGAAGGGAGATTCTCGGCTTTATGGTTTACAGCTTTATTTACTTTTTTAACTAAAGGACAAGTTTCATTTAAAGTGTTATTGAATAACTTATAGAAATATTCCCATTTTTCATTCACTTTAGTTGCATTGTACACTGGTTCCCATTTTTCATTCCCTAGTGCCATCTTAAGTTTAGAATAATTAAATTTTCTTTTATATATAACTGTATCACTTTCTGTTACATCTATGTTCCCTATATCAATTTCCATAGTAAGGGCTCCGTGATCACAACTGTTGTTTTTTAAGGTGTTTTCATTTACTTTCTTTTTTCCTACATTTGTGAGAACATGGCCAATACATGTCTTCGTATTTGCAGTGACTCTTGTAGGTTCTGAGTTCATTTGTTTAAAGTTGCAACACTGCAATGCATCCATATAGCGCAAACAGTTAAGACTATTATTTAATGAGTCTATGTTGATGTCTCCAACAAGCAACAAGTGTTTTTTTATACATTGCTGTCCTCTCCAGCAAGTCCTCTAGGCCAGGGCTTCCCAACCTTTTCAGCTGGCGGACCCCTTCTTCAGTCGAAAATCCATGGCAGACCCCTAGTCAGTCAAGAGCACACTAACTTTAAATTTCAGAGCGAAACCTATGGGAACTGAGAGCTTCTTAATGCAAGTGCCCCCCCCCCCTCCCCCCCCCCCTACCCCCGCCCCCCCCCCCAAGTATCAATGGTCTTTGGTTTAGAGATGAATGAAAACAACTTGAAATTAACTAACCAATTTGAATTCCCACTGTATCCATACACTTACTAGTGGATTTACTCCCTTTGTTCAACACACTATAGCCTGATTAAAATTACTTGGTAATTGACATTTCACACGTTGGAGCTGCCTTCCCCCAAGAGCAATCAACATAACTTCCAAACTGTTCGCTGTTGACAAGCTGCCATCTGTAGTCTGTTCACTTCCGCTGTTTGGCTACTGTTGTGGAAGGAGCATGCATATTTTGTAACAGCCGTGTGTATGTGTGTGTGTGGTGATTCGTGAAATCCGAAGAAAAATGTTGAACTGTATGTGAAGTATGGGACTTAACTGCTGAGGTCATCAGTCCCTAGTCTTACACACTATTAAATTAAGTCTAACTTCCGCCTTCCACTAAGGACAACACACACACACACACACACACACACACACACACACGCCCAATGGAGGACTCGAACCTCCGGCGGGAGCCGCGGCGCAATCCACAACGACATGGTGTCTTAGACTGAGCAGCCATTCTGCACAGCTGTTAAGAAAAGAGACAGACCCATGATTCGGGATACAAACACATCACGAAAAAAAAGAGGCCAAGGAGTTGCCTTTAAAGGACTATTGTGACATCTGTTGTGCAATGTGTGGGAATACATCCACCCAGTTTACATGCGTTTCCTAAACCGGATTTCGTAAGTCCCAGTTCCGCTTTTGGTTGGTCAGGTAAACACCCCAAAATCGATTCTGGAAATCTGCTTTTATAAAGCCGTTTTCCATTTCCACAATCGATTTTCGTAGCTATATAAACAGCTTAGAAAGTCTAGTTATTTTTACGTCTTTGCGTATCTACTGAACGGCAGCTGTCTGTCCATAGCCGGCAGCTAACAGATGGCTTTGCAACAGTGTACTGTCAGTTGGTAGCTGGGAACTGGCAGGTGGCATGGCAACAGTTTAGCCACAGCTGACAACTTCAACTTCTACTTGGACACTATATCGTGGTAGTCAGCCTGGACTGTAAACAAATTAGGAAAACAAACAAACAGACTCTCTTACTTCTATATAAGAAGACAAAGCATTTCACAGAACATAAGACTTTTTTTCTCAAAGGAAACAATTCTGGCAGAGGAGGTTTATCTTTTACAAGGTGGCACGTGAAAAGTCCTCATTTGTTTACGCTTGCAGCCAGTTGCCACAATATAGTGTCAGAGTAATAGCAAGTAATTGTAATTGAAGTATAGGTAGGCCATATTTTTAACTGAGAGGATGGAATATATTATAAAAAAAGAAATTACCTTTAGAAATCATTTTAATTTTCATAATGCCAACCAAATTCAATCAAATAATTATTTTGTAAATGAAATAAGGCAGAAACAAAATTCCTACAGAGTTATAGTTCAGGTACGTTCACTGAGCATCTACGAAGAAAAATGCTTTCTTCTTTACTATAGATGAGTCTGTAGAAATAATAATGGAATCCTAATGTGATAGTTGAGGGTGGTTCTGCTGACACAATTTTGAAAAGTTGGGTTCAATTCTTGACAACTGCAACGGATGTCTGGTTTCGCATCTAGACAGCTTCGGTACTTAGTTTTGTGGGCAGCATAGATCAAGAACCCAGATTCACACGTATGTTATGGCAAACGGAAGAAGTACACATTTTGCCTTTTCAACATGGGGTAGTATTTATTGTTATCCAAACGGATCCAAAAGTGTGAGTAACTGTCAATGTCAAAACTTTCTATCAACAACTCATATTTATTTGATGATGATAGAATGTTCGGCTTTTCGGATACAGTGAATAGATTGACCACCCATTCGTGTTTCTGCAGCTTCTCATCTTCAGCTGTTCGGAAATAATGCTCCAGCAATGACATCAAACTTCTGAGATGTTCCAGGATTTGATGAAACAAATACATCCCAAGCGCCAATGTTTTGTTTTTCAAAAACTCCTTGAGAAGAGGAAAACACTCGACCTCCCCCTCCTCAACACTCTCTGCCCAAGAATTGATTTTCCTCTATAATGCTTGAACTTTGTCAATAGCAATGACCTTTGTTTCTCTTTGCTCTTTGAGTGAAATATTCATTTCTTTCATTTTGGAGAAAATATCTGACAAATAGGCAAGTATACACTGCCAATTTTTGTCATTAATAAGGTCTGCTAATTTGGTGCTATGCTCCAAAAGAAAAGCTAAGACTTCTAATCTTAATTCGTACAACTGAGAGAGTGCATTCCCATGTGAGAGCCACCTCACTTCTGTGTGGAGAAGGAGGGAACAATGAAGGCTTCCCATATCTTCACACAGTGTTGTGAAAAGTCTTGACTTCAACGGCTTTGATTTTATATAGTTAATAATTTGAATGGATTTGTCTGAAACTTTCTTGAATGAAACAGGCATTAGTTTCGTAGCTAGAGTGTGTCTGTGGAGAGCACAATGACTACTGCTGCAATTCTTGCCATTTTCTTTTATTTTCGTTATTGCTCCGACTGTAGGACCCGTCATAGCTTTTGCACCATCTGTGCATACATCTATGCAAATAGACCATGAAACTTTGTTAGTCCTTAAAAAATCATCCAATATGCGGAATATTTTAGCACCTGTTGTGTTGGCAGGTAGTGGTCTGCACAATAAGAGATCCTCCTCAAAACATGCAGAATGTTCATAACGGACAAAAGCCAATAAAATTGCTAATCCTGCAACATCAGTGGATTCATCTATCTGCAGAGAAAATGAATTGTGTTGGATGCGAGGAAGAAGAGTGTCTTTCACATCCTGAGGCATGTCAACAATGTGTCTCTTGACAGTATTGTTTGATAATGGCACCGAAGATACAGGCTTTACTGCCTTTTCGTCTACCATGCAAAAAACGATATCATTAACTCACGGCTTTATGAGATTTCCTGCAGTGATATGAGCTTTGATTGTTTTTGCCACTCACTCACTAACTAACCAAGAAAGAAGCTTTTAATGAATTTTAATTAATTGTTTTTGCATGAGTTTTCATGCAATACTGTGAAGCAGCTAGTATAGCACTCTTCCTCTGTTCGGAAGGACTAATTACACACTGAGCTTTACCCTACTTTGTCTCCATAAAGCCCATTTCTAAATAGCTTTCCTTGTACTTACGCTACTTGGTTATTCCACTTCCACAGGATATTGCAACCAATGGAGTACTTGCAGCGTTTTCAAATAATAAATCTGGCTGTGGAGCCTCTTGTGATTGTTCTTCCTTTGTTTGTCCTCCCTCCTCATTCATTTCAACTGGAAACTTCCTCGTTGTGAAGACAATGGAGAAACTGCACCATTCTTCAATGATCCTGACTTCAGTCACCGATTCATGTTAGAATCAATAAAGTGGTCAAAAATCAACATATGAAATAGATAGTGCGTTGACAGAGCAAGTTTAACATTTAATTATGCCTGGGGCTGCATATGCCCCAGTGAACGCTGTGATTGGTTGACAAAGCTCGCCATGCGCATGCGTAAAAGGTTTCATCTCATCTACCGCCATGAGCCCACGCACGAACGACCCCCATATTGTTGCAAAACAGTCAATCAGAGAAGCCCCATTCTCCGGCACTAAACTGTGTATGCGTTCTCACTTAGGAACCGCAAAGGCTGCTTGGGAATACGACCTGAAGTAAAAGTGCACGTTTCTTTTTTCTTTTTTCTTTTTTTTTTTTTTTTTTTTTTTTTTTTAAAACAGTGATGAATTTTATTTTCACATCTTTATTCAATAATTTTACTCATTATTTTACACGATTTGGTGAAAGGTGGCCGCGGACCCCCTAGAAAGAGCCGTCGGACCCCTAAGGGGTCCGTGGACCACACGTTGGGAAGCCCTGCTCTAGGTAATTTAGAAACTCTTCTGTGTTAGTTCCAGATGTCCTATATAGTTATACAGTTCTGCTATAATAAGGCTGTTGTTTCCATACTTCAGGTTTACTGCTGCAACCTCAAATACCATTTCAGTACTCAGATCATCTATCCATTTAACTTTTTCATATTTTACATCATTTCTACTATAAATGCCTACCCCACCACTTTTGTGTGTCTTTCTGCAGTACAAGTTTATAAGTTTGTAATTTTTTAGCCTGTAACCATATGCTTCCTCTTCCTTGCATCCCAATTCACTCGCTAGGAAGAGGTGTGGCTTAGTTTCATTTAGGTAAACACTCAGCTGCTGTGTTTTATTAGTTACATACTGGACATTCTGATATGCAAGGGTTAATTTATTATTCTTTCCTCTAAAAAAAAAAAAAAAAAAGTAAATAAATAAAAAAAAATCATTGTCTACTTTGTGACTGAGAATTCTGTTTAAATCATCTTCTTCTTTGATAATTTCCCACATTTTGTCACACAAGAATTTTCTGCCTTCAAAATTTAGGTGCATACAATGTGTGGTATGTAGGCTTCTTCTCAGTTTGCCTATATCTAATATTTTACATTTGCCAAAACGAGCACACATTTGTTTCATTTTAATGTTTGTTTTTTGAATCAACTTATTCACACACGAATTGTACATGAGATCATACCTGTGATGCAGCGTTGTAATAATGGTGTTTCGTGATTTATTTGCCCCTAGGAAGTTTTACAGGCTTGCTAGGCAATTTCGTTCTTCATTTCTTGCAATGTTATTGGCACCAGCTATACACACTACATATTCATTCTCTTCTTTCTTGTTTCCCTGCAGGTCGAAATCAGTGTCAGACTTCGTACTTGCACCTGGTTTCACTATTCCTATTGCTTGGATATCTTTGTAATTGTCCAGTAAAAGACTCGCCAAATTTCAGACATGGCTGTCTGTTAATAAGAGAACGTTGTACCTTTTTTTCGGTGGTTTGACGATCGTATTTTTTACCATATTTTTGTTTGTTTCTCCACTGCATAGTTTACAAAATTTGTTTTCGCCACATTTCACACTTTCACATTTATCACTGTTGGTTTCTGGTAAGAGCTGAGGCACACGTAGGGCAAATCTAACTGTTATGCATGAGTTTTAACTTTTTTTGCTGTGAAGATTACTTTTTGTAATGTTTTCCATAGACACACTTGAATTTACCTCATATTTCGATCCAGGCACTTCACTACAGTTTTTGGAATAAAGGGTATTAAAATTGTTTTCACACTCAAAACTTGGTTTACTCACTGTAGGTGACATTTTTTCACCTTGTGCCTTACATTTGCTGTTCACTGTCTTCCATTCCATCGACTTATAGTTACGAACTTTCGGCAGTACACCCATGCTTTGTTTCGACCTAAGCTCCATATTTTCATGCATTAGGCTGTAATTTTCTCTTCTTAATCCTAATATTACTGATTGCAAACTTGACATACGTTCACTATACATTTTAAGTTCATCTTTGCACTTCACACAAATGATCTTTTTAACTACATCACTGTAATTTAGTTTAGCAGAACATGTACATCTATAGTTGCCGCCATCTTGTAGCATTTATTATAGTGAAAACAGTATGTGCAGCAATTCCAAAAATTCTCAGCTGTTCTGTAGCCTGGATTATAAGAGAATGATTCTGCATGGCATATGACATAGTCATCTTAATATAATGTGAAGAGGTTGAAGAATGAAGGAAAAATGTAGCAAGCCCACCGGCCTGACAGGACATGTCACAACTAATTGTTTGCTGCCCTAGAACATTACGTCAGATTGGCAGGGTCTTTGTCTGGACATTTATTAATGATCATGTCTTCCGGCTTCTTCCACTTGGAAGGAAATTTACATAACCGCAACCACCGATTATATGTTGCAAACAAATAAAGTTAAATCTTAGGCAATAGTGTATGTGTAACTACATAAGCGTAATTGTGTGACAACAAGGAGTGTTGTGGCTGTTTTCTTCAATGTGCTTTTTGTTCGCATCACATGCCTACAATTTCTCCCATACTGTTCCTTGAAAGGAAAATGATGTTGATGACTGTTTCATAGGTTGTACCAGTGGAGAAACCTGATGTTGCCCAGGTATTTATCTATACCTGTGTGTCCACACACGTACACACAGTGTCTGGCCTTTTGCTCAGTGTTTGACTTCATATCTCCTGAACTATGTGTCATACAATGATATGATTTTGTAGGTACATTAAAGCAGCCTCTGTCACCACCAACTGAAAAATGTGTTGTGAATGAAGTTAGTAGCAAAAAGGTAATACTCTTAAACATCGTGCACAATCCGTCAGTTTTTCACACATTTCACTGTTTGATGTCATATCTCCTGAGCTGTGTGTCATACAGTGATATTGGAGTAATATTCAGAGGCATATGTGGATACCGTTTGCGAAACTGAATGTAGTTAGATGATGTTGCAGTTTTTCATGCTTCTCATTCTTTGTGATCTCATATGTGCTGAATTACATGTCAACAGTGGCAATAAAAAGGCAACAGACCACAGTCCACACAGAATGGGAGCAATTTTCTACAATGCACTACCCTGTGAACTCAAGAAAGTAAATCTAAATATGCTAAAGAGTAGATTGAAGCAATTATTAATAGAGAAGTGTTGTTTCTCTGTAGAGGACTTAAGTTGTAGTGCCATCTTGGAAAACAGTGTACATAGACAATCTCTCCGATCTATCAGTGGTATGAAAGAATGTAATTATACACTGTATTATGTGTACTGTACTATTATAAATATAAGCTAAGTTGTGTTACACTATAGAGGAATTTACTTGTAGTGCCCTTTTGAAAAATAATGTGTACAGATGAGTCTGATCCATATGTTGTTATGAAGGAAAGTAAATATTTTACTGTATATGTGTAATGTAATCTAAATTTTCCTGACAATGTCCGAAAACTTTTTGTTATGTGGATAGAAAATAAATAAATAAATAAAATTATAATTTTGCACTTACATTCAGTGATAGATGTGCATACTATCTGTAAAATGTGTCACAAATTCTGCCTCACATGGTACTTTTACTGCTCGAAAAGTGGAAAAATAGGAGCTGTTACTGAGAAATTTTGTTGTCAAAGTTTGAAATTATGTGTAATGTTTGTTTCATGTCAATAAGTGTTTCTTAAATACTGGGCGAGTCAAGTATGGGAATCCACTTGTTGCAGAGTATTCTTCAGTTTCATTCCCACCCCACCCCTTTGATAGGTAGATGATTCTTACCCCCACACCGATTGTTGCCTGACAGTACGGCATATGTGTATGGAGTATGGTTGAAATCGCTCCACTGGCTTAGGAGAGAATATGGAGAACACACACACACACGCACACACGCACACACGCACACACACGCACACGCACACGCACACGCACACACACACACACACACTGCCATTTTTGTACGTTGTATGGATTGTAAAGACTCAAACATAATTGGTTCTGGACAAAAGTGTTTCGGCTTGTTTGTGTTACTAGTTCTTTCGCTATATGTAGGGACGTTACTTAGTTCATACAATACCTCTATTTGGAATGATATTATTGTATCCTCCAGCTCTGCCTCGTGTGAATCTTGAGTATCACTATGCCACAAGAAGGGCTTCACATTTTTTGTCCCTGGTGACTATTACTGATTATCAACTGTTACTCACTGCCAACTAAAGTTCTTAACAATCCACTTTAGTTATTGGAGGTAGCTGTCCATACTATTTCTAGTAAATATTAATTGAACACCATGTGTAACCTGGAATACAGAGCTCCACTACAGTTATCTGCTCATTATAAAACTGGGTTAATTTTTTCATGTTTGATTAATCTGTTCAGTACAATTGCCACTACGGGTTTCTCACCTTGAGTTGGTGGCAGATGGATTTGAAACCCTCTCAAATCCATATATTCTCCCCAACTAGATTCAGCACCTCAACAAGCAAAGATACCCAGGTTAATGGAGAAAATAAAAAAAAACTGGTTGTTGTATATTGTTTTAAAATAAAATAAAATGAATCCAGACAAAAGATGAAATTCTGATATTCCATGTTTTTCCTTTAGTTGAGAATGTTTGGCCATTTGATTCTACATCAATACATACATATTTTAAGAGTTGATTGTGTATAGAATTCCAGGTGCAGTTATTATAGTATTACGAGGGCATAATTTGCTTTTGGATGAAAGTGGGAGGGGGTTACAGGTGTAAGTGACTTGGATGAATTCAAGCAGCCTGCCTTTTCTAAACAAATTAACTATGGAATGTGCTGTTATCATGACCCATTTTGCTATCCACAAACCCCTCCCTATTGAGCAATATCATAACTTGTTCTCTAATTGAGTACCACCTATGTGACCACATTGGGCAATGTTTTGTCATTTGGGCTACTAATGAAAAAATTCCGAACAAATTTTTTAAAGAAATGCAATCATTGCCCTTTGAGTGGTAATTTTATAGATTAATGCTATTTTTGGATGACACTAGCAAATCCAAGTTTATTTCGATCCACTGATTTTAATTTCATGTTATTTCCAATGATGTTTACTTCTCTGCTGCCTTACAAAGTACTGGTATGAGTACATCATTTCCTTTACCTACAGTCGATTTATATGGAATACTTTGTCATTGTACTTGTAATCATTGTTTATGTTGTTTTGTTTTACACTCATTTTACATATCTATTAATCATTACTCAGCTCCATACTCTGTCGCCTTTTAAGTTCTCAAATTAATTTTTAGAATGTACCAGTAGGATGCTATCAAGCTGCATTCTTGACTAAATCAGCACTCAGTGAAACCTGTTGGTATGATCATGTATTTTCCGCATACATGGATAAATATTTTGCTCTGCAAAATTCAATGCATTTATTTTTTCTGTGTGTTTTAGTAGTAATGTTGTACACAGTAAATCATGTGTCTTCTATTTTAGGGATGCTATGAATATTTTACACCAAGTGAGTCAATTGGAAGTTGTTATACCCCTTCAGCAAGGAAGCTTAGGATCCAGTGTTTACGTCCTCGGCGGAAATTACTTCACCAACTTCCCCTTGATGAGCATGGCAGATTGATGTATCCCCCTAAAATAGCACGGGTGAATAAGATGTCCAAAGCTATTGTTGAAGCTCCTGGCACAATCAGTCTAGAGGTTAGTGTTGATTGCTACTTGTAATAGATAGAAGAATATGCAGTTTTTTAGACAATTATGGTAAATGACAATGATGGATGACTGTTTTAACTTAATTTAAGTGGATAGATTGTTAGTGGTTCTACAGATAGAGTTGTATTTGTGTTCATGAAATACTAAATGTTTATCATTGTATATGGAGTTAAAAATATCATAGGTATGTGCTTAAATAAAAAATGAAATTATGTTGACTTCACCACATATATTTCAAGCATGTGTACAATTTCTGACTAATATTTGTTATGGAAGATACAAAGTCATCTTTTTTTCTCTTTCAGGCATTGATACAAGCCAGTAATGCTCCAGCTAAGAAGAAAAGACCAAAGAAAGATTACCGTGTAATTTTACAACAAGCTGCTGTACAAAATTGGAGTAAGCGAGATGACGAACTGCATCGACAGACAGAGTTAGTGTTCATACAAAACTAAATATATTTGATTTTAGACTGTTAATTAATAGTAAATTATGAAACCTTAAGAGTTTCTTAGGGTAATAATATGAAGACTCACAGGGACTAGTCTGCACAGTATTCAATTACTTCCTAAGTGGACATGTGATGTAAATTAACCCTTTCTGCAGACAATTTTCCAAGTTTTCTTTGCAAAAATAGGGGTCATTTTTATTCAGTTATTAGAACGGATGTAAGGATATTATTATAGGAATGTAAGAAGAAAACCACAAACTTATTTTAGAGTTGATTTTTAATTGACGTTTAATATAAATAATGAGTGAAATGTGAAAATCACTTTCTATGTTATAATAGCATATTAAACATGTTGATAATTTTCCTTTGTGCTGTATGCCTTGAATGTTCGACACTCAAGCTCGAGAATACAGTTACATAATTGCTGTTGCTGGAAGGTATTTGTACATATGTGTGAGGGAGACTGAATAATGTGTAAAATGCGACTCACGGTATTTCAGACGAAAATAGAAAGATTCCACAGAAAAATAACGACCTCCAATGTTCCAGAGCAACAGAATGTAAACTCAAAATCATTAGCAATAGAACGTAAACTCAAAATCATCAATATTTTTACATAAAATATGGAATTGAGTACAGCAGGGTCACAGCAAGAATTAGCACTGCAAGTGCAGACAGCTGAACTGCCTATCTCATCAGAGAGAGCTCCTGTTTATAGATGCTCTGAATATTCTGTCAATTTGGAATATTCCATAAATAAGTGAATCAAAGAACTGAAAATAAACTGAATTGCAAATGTTACATGACAAATAATAGCAGGAGGTTGGAATTGGAACCAACTCGCACACTTCCAGCCGGCAACTGTGAGGATTAAAAAGTGGCAGACAGTGCATAATATGTGGCATTGCTTTAGAGTGGACTGTAGCTTCTTGGACCTGTCAGTGGGATACAGTGTGGTTGTCAGTGGGATACAGTGTGGTTAATCTTCACAACCTGGCCACATTGTCACTTCTTAAAGGTTACTGCAACACTCAAGTAGAGTTACTACTCTCAAGGCATTCCAGTCTTCGGGTCTTCACATTCCTCGTACATGAAACCCATGTTAATGATCTGCTACTTGAGACTGTGATATGGCTTAGTGCAAAGGACACGGACAATATCTCTGAGCTTTTGTCTAATTGATCCAGGAGCACCATTCTTCACTTCGTAAATGACATTTGACAAGTGGCTTAGTGTTCGGTAAGAGAAAAAGTAGTGCTGACAATGCTGATGCATCATGTGGTGCCTCCCTCCATTCTTCCATCTCCATTTTGACACCCAGTCTATACAGCAGGCCCTCGCAACCCTGTTTTGTTTATTTTCTCTTCTGCTCCAACCCAGCTCACTTTTAGGACCCTTGCATATTTCTCACTGTTTTCTTGTGCTTTGTATTCTTCTCTCAGTACTGTTGTCCCTTTTTTTCTGCCTTGTGATCCCCCCATGTCACATGTCCCATATCACATGTCCCTTAAGTTTCCCTGTACAGAGGCACTTGTTTCACCCCACTCCAGTTCTACCTTTCCTAATCCTGTGCTAACCCTTTGTCTCCACAGTCCACACTCCTCTGCATTTTCCCGCCACCAGCACTGTTTTATGCCCAATCTTTACTTTTTAAATCTGTATGTCAACTTGTTTTATGCCAAATGAATGTGAAATTTGTAGTCCTTGTCGGTCAGTTGAATGTGTTATAACAGTATGATTGTGAAATTATGAACTAAAATTAGAAAGCTGACCTCTCAACATTCACAGTTGTTCATTTTATTCCTTTTAAACTTATAATTCCTTGTTTCTGAAATGGCTGCTGATCCACTAGCATTAACAGGCACCATGTTAGTCTTAAGAAAGTTTCCATTGTTTGCAGTAATATGAATTTATTGTTTCCAACATATATAACAAGTCAGTCAACCAAACTAATTGACCTATAGGTGAAAAAGTAACATGACATTAATAATATGACTCCAAATGGATTGTGTCACCACGAACCAGAGGAATGAGATAATAAAACTATCTGAAGTGCTTACATGCAGCAGTCAGATGGATTTATCCAAAGAAATTTACACTGCGCATGTGATTTGTGTGTCAGCCCTGATGACGGCCCTTAACTCTGAGCTTAGTATTTTCAATTGTTGATTTGCTTTCTTGATTGCCTGATAAATGATTTTTGTTGCATAAGTATCACTAACAAAAATCACACAGTCTCGTAAAGACAGTATCACAAACGAGAGTGCTACGCATGTAGTTGTCAACAGAGTCGTGTGTTTTAGAATACTGACTCTGCGGCAGGCAGAGGTGCCTGTCCATCCTGACGAACAACTGAGAATACTCAGGGAAGCGGTGGAGGAGGAGCAGCCACTGCAGCTGGTGCGGGACCAGGACATGCAGAGGATCAACTACTACATGACACAGGTGAAGTGAATTCCCAGTATTTGAGTTTGGGTGGCTTTATGTTCTTAATCTGATGATAATATTCATTCTCATGTGTCCAGTTGTTTATTCATCAGGGTCATTCCTTGTATCTCACTGGTGGTGATAGATGATGAATTCAGAATTTTGCCATATGTGGTACATGGATACCTATATGTCTTTGTAGTAAAACTGGCAAATAGCACTGTCCTAACTGCAACCATTTTTGATAAATTCAGGTTTGAAGGCTCAAGGGTGTGTAACCAATTATTAGCCAGGCACCAATTTCTCTATTTTCAGAGATCTATTACTTGGTAATGGGTTGACCTACAGATTTCAACTCTCTTACCCATGTAGTACATAGGTCACTAGGTTGATATAATTTATAAGAAATAGGATGGATCATTTAGTTTTTTTATGAGAAATGTTTAATAATGCACTTTTTCATGGGCTGTAATTTAAAAACAAAAAAAAAAAAAACCGGAATTGTGTACAGGAAAACAACACAGACCTCAGCTTCAGCACTGTAAGTCTTTAGTCCTAGTGTTATGTGAAGATGATAAAAAAAAATTGTGGTTGACCAGTAGGTTAGAACTGTAAACTGTAAACAGGTAAGAACTGAAAACAGTTATTAATCATTTTTTGTAATGTGTATCTTGTCCTTCACTGTTAAATGTCTTTTTAAGTGTAAAGAAGTACAAGAGACATCTTGGGTGAACAAATGTGGTGTTATATCCTTTTTATGTTACTGGAGATTAAAAAGACAGCTTCAGTAAAATAAAAGAAAAAATGCAAGCAATAACGGAACATTAATAAATGTTTACAGATGTATCAGTATACATAGACATAAAAATTAAGTCAGAAAATTTTTGTAAGCAACAGCTTCATAGACAAGTTCAAATAGAAACAAGGAAACTGTATTTTTAAAACTCTTCCATGTTCCATATAACATTGTTTCCCCTAACATCTTGATACAAAAACAAAATAAGTTCACTTAAATGTAAGAGATGCGATCTTGTAGCACTTACTGTCGAGTTTATACAACCGTGCACTGTGACTTTGTGATGATGGGACACCCACCTTCCATTTAACATTGGAGAAGAGGACTGAAACAGTACGTTTCCCATGGTGCCATGCAAGGAATTGTGATTCAATAGGAGACACATAGTTGACCTCTACATCTTTAAATTCATGTGATACTGCCCTACTTGCAGCTGCTCCAACAAAGTGTTTTCATGAGATGCCATAGCAACAGTAGTTCCATTTGAATCTGTTGAAAGTCTCTTAATTACGATGGTGTTAATAGCAGTGACTAGAAATACATGGTGCAGCTGTGTTCCTGCAACTGTTCTCACTGTACTGTACCTGTATTTCAGAAAACCTTCACATGATTTGATCCTCTGTGAAGAAACAAACATATAACCACCCTGCACTTAGTTGGGTGTCCATGTGAACAGTGCAGAACATTTTTCCAATGTAGTGGAGCTCCTCACATAGAAATGGAGAAGTTCAACTACAGCCAACAGATTCAAGTTTTAACACTTACTCCACCTTCTTAGAGCATTGCCAGAGTATCTGCTACTAATGGTGCCACAGAGCACGTAGTACGTGTAGCGAAAATGTCAAAGATCATAAGTGGGGTAACTGTTTATCCAGAGTGCAGAAGTGGTCGGAAGATGTTAACCTGAAACTGTGAAACAAGAGGTAGTGATGTTTTATGAAAATGACAATTTTCCAGAAGAGTATGTTACTGTTGTGGTAGATAATGAGAGGAATCGCATGCAGAGAAGACTTATTTTAGTTTAGCTCAAAGAGCTGTACACATAATATAGCACATTAATGTTCTAGTTTCTTTGCCGGAGATCAAGTTGTATGAAGATTTTTTGGAATAATGGAACATGATTGCACCATGCATTTCTAGTCACTGCTTGAACATGCCACATGATGGCATCTTAAGATTCTCCCCCATACCGATGTCTTGACTGTCCAAAACTCTAACTTTCAGTCACCACTCAAAGAATATGCTAGGTAGAGATATAACATAGTTAGCGCTAAATTATTGTATGCTATTTCAAAAACACAAATGCAGCTATTACCTTCAAAAAACTTTCTGCACATCAATGCTAGGCAAAACTGCAACATTGCTTTTTGTGATACTCACTTATACTTGTCTTGAACTACTGTGGCTGCATAGCACAGTATATGCACTGCAATGTTGAAAACTGCTCCACAAATCCTTGCAATGGTTATGGTTGTAAATCTATTGTCTTTTCACTTCATAATTCATTGAACACTTTGATTCAGCTGCAATATGTTAAGTAGTCAAACTTAAATCTGGTACTGCATGTTGGCAGTCACTCTGCATTTTCTTCTGTGTGAAAGACAGACGTGATGTTAACACCTTATTGTGTTATAAACGGTAGTAGATATATGCACATTTATGAAATATTTGAGGTTTATAATGTTGGTGAAAACAAGGCTTGCAGAAATCAAGCTCTCTTCTCCAGGAGATAAGAAGAAACATGCTGACTGTAGTGAATAAATTGGGTACTGCTACACAGCACCAAGATTCAGAGTTAGCATTGTTTGGTGGGACATACAAGACATTCACCTGCGTAGAGTTTTAATTTTATTTTGCATTACTAGAAATTGCAGTAGATATTGTAGTGCTATAATATTAAGTTTTAAATATCCATTTACAATGCAAGAGACAGTTATTACTGATTCATATGGGGGACACTGTCTACAAATTTCCAGTTGTATATAACTCAAGATAATGGATACTCCTTTGGTGACTGTGAAAATACTATCAATATATATTACATTAACATATTTTAATATACTGCTTAGCCACATGGTTGATGATTTATCTTTTAAAAATTCTAGGGCATAACAGATGATATGATTGAACAGTTCCCAGACATTTTTTTGAGAGAAGCAAAGAAGAGGATACCTAACAAGTACTTGAGCAAAGAAGAGTAAGTTAACAACAAAGAGTTAAAATATTTTTAACTGGTGAAGGCATAGTTCTCAGATCTTTAGTGGCCTCACCACTCCCTCATATCATACAGTTCCTACATAAATTCATCTTGGTATAAGTGACTTTGGGGCTTGAAAAATTGTTTGCAAGTATAGTTTATTTACTCCTTTTTAATAGGTTAAGTTCATACTGATTCAAGTGCCTTCTCTTGGCAAGAAAAACATTAGATGAAGATCAATAATAATATGAAAAGGATAGATAAGCAACTCACCATAAAGATGATACATTGAGTTGTATGTTGGCACAATGAAAAGACTGTTACACAACACACTTAGCTTTTGACCGTAGTGGCCAGAGGTAGCAGACGTGTGGGTAAGGTTTACTTGCCTGTGTGAATGTGAGTATGTATTTTCCTTTCTGATCAATGCTTCGCTGAATTCTCATTTTGTAACAGTCTTCTCATTGTCCCTGTGTGCAGCTCAACATATCTTTATGGTGAGGAGAAGTTTATCCTTTTCATAATATTGTTGATACTCCAACCTTGAATTTCCATTGTTAGGTGAAAATCACTTATAGCTGCTGCAGTTTAACTTCCAAGTTCCTTGGTATGGCAGTTTCAAATCACTTTACATAACATTAACTTATTATTAACAGATCCAAGAAACAAATCGTGCAGTAATCTTTTTACTCTAAATAACAGCTATACAGTTCCTGCAATACCTTATATACATCTGAGAATATATCTTCACACTTCCTCAGACATCACAATACAAATTGCAACTTACTTCAGTAACATTGTTGTCTCCTCCTCTCTCTGTCTATCTCTCTGTTGTGTGGCAGTCCTTCTGCGACTTGGTGCAAGTTATTTTATGCTACATTACTTAGGCAACTTGTGTGTCAGTGGTGATGAAATGATGATGAGGACAACACAGTGTCCAGTCTCCAGGCTGAGAAAATCTCCAAACTGGCCAGAAATTGAACTCGTGCTCCTTAGGTTAGCTGTCTGCCTCACTGACCCTGCAGCTACTGAGGTGGACAAACTAATAATGTTAAGGTTCTGGAAGTAAATCTGTCGCAGGGAGTAATGTCAGTTCAACCAGGGGCTCCAGCTCACAGTCTCAGATTTGACTGAAATTCTGTACACTAATTCTACCATGTGTGGAACACTCGTGTACAAAGTATTAGTTTCCCAATTAGTTCCAGAATTACGACTTGTGAAAGAAGGTGGGGTGACCCGGAAATTGCACCCCGATTCTGGAAATCCATCTTCAGACCCAACTTCAGGTCTTAACAACTTTGGAACTATTCCACACAGTCCACTGAAATTTTTCCAAACCAGTAACATCCGTTTAGAGAACACACTCCATGAATTAAAACACCAACAACATATTTCTGAGGGGAAAATAAAAAATTTGAAAATGTGATTAAAAAAAGTTATACGTTAAAAGGTACATATTGTAGGTGCCCTCTATGCCAAATATAATGCACTCAAAAAGGGTATAAATTTTTTTGTGGTAAGCTTAATGTGGCCTAAACACACACAGAACTCATCATGCCCATATCAGGCACAAAAACTGAGATACATGCACACGAAAATACAAAAATTTGAAAAATTACCTGAGAAACATTGATTTTCTAAGTGTTGTATCACAAAAGGGACAAGTGGTATCCAAGCCAAATTTCACACACTGCATAAGTAGACCATAATGATATATATCTCAAAATTACAGCATGTTATTGCAAGACATTTGTGTACAATGGAAGTTGCCATATGTATTTGGTGTGCTGTGGCCATTGTTCCAAAACACAATTTTGTAAAAACATATCATAAACTGTTCTGCCTCTTCTTATCCTCTCCCACAACTGTTTAATCACCAAGCAACAACATATAGACAGATTAACACAACCTATCCTTAATGTTTACTGCACCTTAACTGCTAAAAACCAGTCGATTGAGTTTCAAACAGAAGTTCTCCCACACTTTAGCTACTGTACTCTGTACATTGAGTGGCAAATTGTACTGTCTTCATGACACTGTGTTAGGAACTGGAACTGTCATAAGAATATGTTCAAAAGGACTCCAACACCTGTCTGCCAAACGTGGCCAATGAAATGATCTTGCTGGTCGTGCTGGTGCATTGAAGTTCACAAATACACCATCTTCTGCTTCATAGCACTCTGCGACACATCCTAAGTACCATTTGTCATCATAAACAGCAATAACATAGCAACCTGGTTGTATGTTGCTGCTTTTGCTTCTGAATCCTGAGTCAGACACACTGTGAAGACACATGTTGTGCATGATCCTATAGTTATAACCAGACAGTCTGCTCATATGCACATTGTCAGAGTCCTCTGGAGAGACATGATGGCTCCTTGTGCCTGCAACAGTTTTAACGTGTTCTAGTCTGCTTTTTAGCAACTCTTCGACTGATTTCACCTCATCTTTTGAAACACTGAGTGATTGAATGCCAGAGATATTTTTCTGTACACAGGTAAATAATTGAAGAGGTGTTAGAATGTGACCTTCTGTAGGGTGCTGCAGACAAGCTCGTGATGCCATGCACTTCATGGTAGCACCAATACCATCACATACATTTTTACCATGACTTGTTGCGAAAAAATTCCTTTGTGTGTGAATCTGAAAATCATGGTAATGCATGCATAAGTCTTTGAGATTTTTACAGTTTTTGTACAGACTAGATTCCTCATCACTGAAGTATTTCATAAAATGTATGCGAGGCAGCTTGTTTTTCACATATGCCATGACAGTGTGAATGTGGGCATTAACTGCAATGGCATCATGAATTAAACAGTTACTAAAAACACACAGGTTCATGACAGACACATCACTTGATTCACCTCTATAGTAAATCGCAAATGGCTGGAGAGTTTGCTTGACTGTTGTCCCAATGATATCCTTGGATGGCATATTGAACTATAAATGCATAATTTTTAGAAAAGTCTAGTATTACTACAATTGCATCTTGTTTCAAATTATCCTTACAAAACTGGAGATAAGCTGATTGTGCTGTTGCTGTGAAGCTGTGTGTGGTCAATTTGTCCGTTTTCTGACAACACATTTCAACAAAATCTTCCACTGTACTTTGCTTTGTTTCAAGACTTGTGCAATCCATGTGTGTCCATTGTTTATAAGAAACAAGTTCATCATCATCCATAAGGAGTTCACCATACAGTTTGTTGTTCATGTGTTCTACAAGATTTGCCTTACCAGGACACTTTTCACACCTGTGTATCACGCACTGGTAGGAACTGATGTAACACACTAGCAGCTTCATTTAACCTTTGTAATCCAGACCAGAATCCTTTATAGCAGCAAACATCAGCTTAGCATTTTGATGGGTCTCACAATACACAAACATGGTGTGTGCCCCTTGCACTTACAGGCACAACCCATTTTGGCCGAAGATGATAAACCTACTTTGGTATTGGGATACTTTTCCTTGAATTCTACATATAGTTCTGATATGTTGCATAGCAGCAGTCTTTTTTTGCATCTGTACCTGTACATTTGCATTTCCACCGTTACATAGTCTTTTTTTTTTTCCAGGCATTATTCGGCTATAGTCATTATTTTCATAAAACTCTGACATTAGCTCCTTTATTTCTGAACTCAATTGCTTACCCTGAGCCTGCTGAAGTTGTGGAAGCACCCCTTGGGCTGCTTTTATTTTCCTAGCTTACCTTACCATATATCTAGAAACATTGAATTCCTTTGCAGTGTAGTCAATAGACCAGCTTGGAAGGTGCAAGGGTGAGAATAGCTACTTTTTTCTGGCGTTGGATATGGCACATTTTTCTTTCAAATCATGCACAATTTTGTCCAAATCAGAGCATTTCTGGCATGATTTCTGTTCCTTTGGAGCAGATAGGTGTTCCTCTTCCACCATTAGTGTGTCAGCTATTTTGTGTTTTGATTCCATTTGAGCTTCTTGTAGTTTCCTTCTACCATAGCTAGGCCTGTCTCTTTTCCCAACTTTGTGTGTCTTCACGGGAGATAAACCAAGAGCAGTCACTGAACTATTTAATTGCTCGTCCGCTGTGGTTGCAGGTGGCTGATACTCTTCGTCACTGTCATGTAAATTATCAGAATATTATTCATTTTTTAGCTGTGTAACACACCTGGAACATAACTTTTGTCCTGGTTTCATGTTAAGTCCCATGCACTGATTCACTTTCAATACTGATTTTATATCAATTTCTCTGAGGCTACACTTCACTGTCTTCTTATGAATCCGAAATGGATCAAAACAACTTCTTTGTAGGAAAGAATACTTATCCAGAAACACTTTCATATGATGATAACAAACACTAAAGTTTCCTGGAACTGTACTTCTTGTGCCCACAGGGTGTATCCCGGATCTCCATAGCAACAAATCTTGGTCCAATTCATCCAGATCGTACAGTACAAAGCAAATGCCATATTTTGTTCCATATGTTGTTTTATGACGTTCAGATGCTTGTGCTCTACCAATACTGCAACTTGTTTGAACAAAAGCACCACTAGTACACTCTTCTGCCTCCATACTGACTTTCCATAACAGTACTGACCGGTCTGAACTGCAATCTTAAAAGCATGAGTAACCTGTAATTGTTGCTTGTTCCTTTGTTGTCCCTGCCTAACAATGACTCATTCTGTCCCTGAAAACTACCATTGTTTAACTTTCTGTTGCCTAATGGTTCCCAACAATTGCTGCAGCTTTATCTGAAACAAGCTGTCTGCATCATCACTATTACTTGCTAAATCGTGTTAAAAGAAACGTAACCAAATACATCTGTGTCAACTTTTATCATACACAAATGCCTTGCGATAACAAGTTGAAATTTTGCTACTTATTATATTATGATCAACTTATGCAGTGTTTGAAAATTGGCTTGGATATCACTTGTCCCTTTTGTGCTACCACACTTAGAAAATCCAGGTAAATTTCAGGTAATTTTTTAAATTTTTGTATTTTGTGTGCATGTAACTCTGTGTGACTGATATGGGTAAGATGAGTTCCGTGTGTGTTTAGGCCACATTAAGCGTACCACAAAAAAAAAAATTATACCCTTTTTGATTGAATTATATTTGGCATAGAGGGCACCTACACCTTTTAATGTATTACATTTTTTAAATCACATTTTGGAATTTTTTATTTTCCCTCAGAAATATGTTGTTGGTATTTTGATTCTTAGAGTGTGTTCTCTAAGTGGATGTTATTGGGTTGTAAAAATTTCACTGGACTGTGCAGAAAATTTCCAAAGTTATTAAGACCTGAAGTTGGGTGTGAAGATAGAGTGCCAGATGCTGCCAGATGCAGGTTGCAATTTCTGGGTCACACCACCTTCTTTGCCATAATTCTGGAACTAACTGCCAGGGGAACTTAAAATTTTGTACATGAGTGTTCCACACTTGGTAGCATTGGTGTGCTAAATTTCAGCCAAATCTGAGACTATCAGCTGGAACATTTTCTCAAATTGGTTGAATTGGCATGTAATGACCCAACAGTGAAATGTGATCTTGAAACATAATTCTGAAATTATGGAACCCAACAAGAGTTTTAAAATAATAATAATAATAATAATAATAATAATAATAAAGAAAATGCACAAAAATCTAAGAGTTATTTAGGAACAGAATAAAATACGAAAAGTATTGAAATATGAATTGTTGAATTACTTTAGGAGTTCCATTGAGCTTCCAAAACATTGGTAGACATTTTTCATCTAGCTGGTAGGCAGAAATAGTCATTCATCAAATATCTGTGGAAATGGTTCTGTTATGAGACTGCACCCAGGTTTGTGTGTGGGGTTGTACATCACTAGGTGGATGTAGAGACCTTTATGTCTTTCCAACTGGAATTCTGATTAATTAGTCCTGTGGTTACCAAACTTTGTTTCACACTGAGCCATAAAACTGACAAAATGATGAGTGCGGGCCACTTCATGATTCTGCACAATCCTTCTAAGCGAGAACTGAAGCTCTTGGTAACATCTCACCATTCCGTACATTTTTTGAATCAAATGCAAGTACCATTGATGAGCCAGATGAACTGATGTTACGGGCTGTAGTTTAGTGACTCCTGATCTGGTCCATAAAGGTGGCATAAAATATGTCTTTATTTCTGTGTGCTGTGGGACAAAAATGATTACATTTTTCTAGATGGTAGTGTTGGACCCTGAAGGTCTTGCTTGTTGGATGCTGTGAACCTTTCCATATTTCTGTATCATAATTCACATTCTTAATGGTAGTACAACTACGTGGGACCAATGACTTTTGCAGTCTGGTCCCTTCAACCCCCCACCCCACAACTACATGAATTTCTGCTGGTTTAGCTGCTTACTCTTCTTTAGTCCCTAGTAATATCTTCCACAATCTTCAGACAAATGCCATATGATCTGCCTCCTCTGGAGTTTATGTAATGCCTCATTTGTTCATCAACAAACTGTCTATAAAATGTGTATGATCCCAAGAACGCTTGTGATTGCTTTCTGCTTGTTGACACTGAAAATTCATGATTACCTGTAGCTTTTCTGAGTCACCATTGCTATGTCTATTCTCAAATATGGAAAATATTTACAGTGTGGGTTCCATGTCTTTCCTCAGCAAAGAACACACACACACACACACACACACACACACACACACACACACACACACACACACGCACACACATTCATGACACAATAAAGAACACATCACACACACTCGGATGCCACCACTGGCAGCTCTGACCAAAATGTGAAAGTCATGTGAATAGCAGTCTGGAGTGTGGCAGTAATGGGGAAAGGATAACAGAGAATGAGTTGGGAGGGGGAAAGAAGAGTGCCATCTGGTGAGGCATGCAGAGACTGCCAGGTGCAGCATCAGAAGGTGGGATGTGTGGGAGGGGAAAAGGGGGGAGACAAAATACGAGGGAAGAATAGGAGGAAAGTGGAAAAGGGGAAGAGGGGTAAAGGAGGGGAGCAGAAAAGTAGGGGAGTGGAGAAGAAGGGGAGCAGGGAAAGAGAGATAGAAAGGTCGAGTACAATGGCAGAGGGCGGCACACAAAGAGGCTGAGAGAATGTGAGAGGCATATACCCCCAATCCTCCGACCACGCCAAAGAACCAGTAGCAAAGGAGTGCCTCCTTCATCACCCAGTACCATCCCGAACTGGAACAACTGACCCATGTCCTTTGTTACGGCTTTAATTACTTATCATCATGCCCTGAAATGAGAGACACTCTACTTAAGATCCTTCCTACCCCTCCAATAAGTGGTGTTCCATCAACCACCTAGCCTCCACAACATTCTAGTCCTAACCCCTTCTGCGAGTATCTCGTATTCCTACCTTCCAAACTTTACAGAAACTCTCCTGCGAAGGTAGGAGACGAGATACTGGCAGAAGTAAAGCTGTGAGGACGGGGCATGAGTCGTGCTTGGGTAGCTCAGTTGGTAGAGCATTTGCCCGCGAAAGCAAAGGTACCGAGTTCGAGTCTCGGTCCGGCACACAGTTTTAACCTGCCAGGAAGTTACAATAGTTACTTTATAATTCTCTTTTCAAGAACTCTGTAAATATGCCACTTTGGTCTGTTTTGTAAGGTCAGTTATGGTTTAGAGTCCAGCAGGGCAATATTTTGCCTATCAGACAAGTTGCCATTATCGAGTGCAGTGATGAACAGGCCGTTTAGGGTGCACAGCAAGCTTGTATCCTGTCCTCCAGTATTTCCTCTCATCGCTTCGTACACGGTCTGTGCTTCGGGGTGTGTATCAGCTGCTGAAGAGATCGGCAGCTGTGGCTGGCAGTGCCTGGTGGGATGTCTCAGGTGCAGAAGTGTTCATGTAGGTGCTTCTAGTTGTCTGTGTTCTTCGAACCCTTCCCATGAGTCTGTTATTTAAGATCTAGCTTACTTCCTTTAATTTATATTGTATCATCCATGAACCTCCCATGAACCATGGCCTTGCCATTGGTGGGGAGGCTTGCGTGCCTCAGCGATAGAGATAGCCGTACCGTAGGTGGCAACCACAACGGAGGGGTATCTGTTGAGAGAACAGACAAACATGTTGTTCCTGAAGAGGGGCAGCAGCCTTTTCAGTTGTTGCAGGGGCAACAGTCTGGATGATTGACTGATCTGGACTTGTAACACTAACCAAAACAGCCTTGCTGTGCTGGTACTGCGAACGGCTGAAAGCAAGGGGAAACTACAGCTGTAATTTATCCTGAGGGCATGCAGCTTTACTGTATGGTTAAATGATGATGGCGTCCTCTTGGGTAAAACATTCCGGAGGTAAAATAGTCCCCCATTCGGATCTCCGGGCGGGGACTACTCAAGAGGATGTCGTTATCAGGAGAAAGAAAACTGGCATTCTACGGATCGGAGTGTGAAATGTCAGATCCCTTAATCGGGCAGGTAGGTTAGAAAATTTAAAAAGGGAAATGGATAGGTTAAAGTTAGATATAGTGGGAATTAGTGAAGTTCGGTGGCAGGAGGAACAAGACTTCTGGTCAGGTGACTACAGGGTTATAAACACAAAATCAAATAGGGGTAATGCAGGAGTAGGTTTAATAATGAATAGGAAAATAGAAATGCGGGTAAGCTACTACAAGCAGCATAGTGAACGCATTATTGGGTCTAAGATAAACACGAAGCCCACACCTACTACAGTACTACAAGTTTATATGCCAACTAGCTCTGCAGATAATGAAGCAATTGATGAAATGTATGATGGGAGACGAAAATTTAATAGTCATGGGTGACTGGAATTTGATAGTAGGAAAAGGGAAAGAAGGAAACATAGTAGGTGAATATGGATTAGGGTAAAAAATGAAAGACGAAGCTGTCTGATAGAATTTTGCACAGAGCATAACTTAATCATAGCTAACACTTGGTTCAAGAATCATGAAAGAAGGTTGTATGCATGCAAGAAACCTGGAGGTACTAGAAGGTATCAGATAGATTATATAATGGTAAGACAGAGATTTAGGAACCAGGTTTTAAATTGTATGACATTTCCAGGGGCAGATGTGGACTCTGGCCACAATCTATTTGTTGTGAACTGTAGATTAAAACTGAAGAAACTGCAAAAAGTTGGGAATTTAAGGAGATAAACTGACTAAACCAGAGGTTGTACAGAGTCTCAGGGAGAGCACAAGGGAACAATTGACAGGAATGGGGGAAAGAAGTACAATAGAAGAAGAATGGGTAGCTTTGAGGGATGAAGTAGTGAATGCAGCTGAGGATCAAGTAGGTAAAAAGACGAGGGCTGGTAGAAATCCTTAGATAATAGAAGAAATATTGAATTTTATTGATGAAAGGAAAAAAATATAAATGTGCAGTAAATGAAGCAGGCAAAAAGGAATACACACATCTCAAAAATGAGATCGACAGGAAGGGCAAAATGGCTAAACAGGGATGGCCAGAGGACAAATGTAAGGATGTAGAGGCTTATCTCACTTGGGGTAAGATAGATACTACCTACAGGAAAATTAAATAGACCTTTGGAGAAAGAGAACCACTTGTATGAATATCAAGAGCTCAGATGGAAACCCAGTTCTAAGCAAAGAAGGGAAAGCAGAAAGGTGGAAGGAGTATATAGAGGGTCTATATAAGGGTGATGTACTTGAGGACAATATTATGGAAATGGAGGAGGATGTAGATGAAGATGAAATGGGATATATGGTACTGCGTGAAAAGCTTGACAGAGCACTGAAAGACCTGAGTCGAAACAAGGCCCCGGCAGTAGACAACATTCCATTAGAACTACTGACGGCCTTGGGAGAGCCAGTCCTGACAAAACTCTACCATCTGGTGAGCAAGATGTATGAGACAGGCAAAACAGCCTCGGACTCCAAGAATATAATAATTCCAATCCCAAAGAATGCAGCTGTTGGCAGATGAGAAAATTACCGAACTATCAGTTTAATAAGTCACAGCTGCAAAATACTAGTGCGAATTCTTTACAGACGAATGGAAAAACTGGTAGAAGCCGGCCTCGTGAAAGATCAGTTTGGATTCCATAGAAATATTGGAACACGTGAGGCAATACTGACCTTACGACTTATCTTAGAAGAAATATTAAGGAAAGGCAAACCTACGTTTCTAGCATTTGTAGACTTAGAGAAAGCTTTTGACAGTGTTGACTGGAATACTCTATTGCAAATTCTAAAGGTGGCAGGTGTAAAATACAGGGAGCGAAAGGCTATTTACAATTTGTACAGAAACCAGATGGCAGTTATAAGAGTCGAAGGGCATGAAAGGGAAGCAGTAGTTGGGAAGGGAGTGAGACAGGGTTGTAGCCTCTCCCTGATGTTATTCAATGTGTATATTGAGCAAGCAGTAAAGGAAACAAAAGAAAAATTTGGAGTAGGTTTTAAAATCCATGGAGAAGAAATAAAAACTTTGAGGTTTGCCGATGACATTGTAATTCTGTCAGAGATAGCAAAGTGCTTGGAAGAGCAGTTGAACGGAAACGACAGTGCCTTGAAAGGAGGATATAAGGTGAACATCAACAAAAGGAAAATGAGTATAATGGAATGTAGTTGAATTAAGTCGGGTGATGCTGAGGGAATTAGATTAGGAAATGAGACACTTAAAGTAGTAAAGGAGTTTTACTATTTGGGGAGCAAAATAACTGATGATTTTCGAAGTAGAGAAGTTTGAAGGTGGCGTATGGTATAGTTGAGAAAGTGAACAAAAGTTATAGTTGTGTGGTGAAAAACGGAACATACGTAAATTATAACAGTGAAATAGTGAAGCTAAATGAACGTGTATCAAGCCTGCAATTAATTGTAGATGTACTAAGGCGGGACATTGCGCCTTTAGAAAATGGAAACGCCGAACTGAAAAAGGCGCTACTATCCCAATCGCCAAAGCAAGTAAAACACAGAACTGGGAGCACAGGACTAGCATGATCACGGAAGAAAGAAGCGAAAAGGTGATAAATACAAGGAATGGAATGAACCACGGCAATAAAAGCAGTTTCAGTGTCCTACCTACAATAAACAAGTGCCCTGAAGTTGATATAGGCATAAAGGTAGAAACAACAAAGCAACATACGTTTACTAGGCCACAAAGGGTTGGTCGTGTGAAACCCAGTGATTGTAGAATTTCTGTGGTAACAAAAACCGTTTTCATGCACTAGTTTCAGATATAAATGTGGAATCCACGGAAAACTGTGATGACAACAACACGCCGAATCTATTTAGTGACAAGCACATGAGCAGAAACGTCTGCAATAAACTTGAAGACAAACTCAAGTGAAAATATTCTCTGATAGCCATGGACGTGAGATCGCAAAAATACTACATTACAGTCATTGTATACAAGCAACTAGTATTGTCAAACCAGGTGCACTCATCCAAAAACTCATCAGAAACATAGAAACTGAAAATGATCGTCATATTGTCGTCATAGCTGGAGCCAATAATGTATATAAAAACGACCTTCACAGTGCAATACGAAACCTTAAGGCAATACTAAATTCAACAAGAGAGAAATCAGTTATTGTAGTCAGAATTCCACATAGGCATAACCTTTCGGAATGGTCATGTGTGAACGTGGAAATCATAAAAGGAAACAGGCAATACTCAAAGATTTGCAGGGCCTACCAAAATGCATATTTTATAAGTATGGACTCCTTGCAAGACATGTCATTCACCTTAATAACAGAGGCAAGGAGATTCTCTGCCAAAACATCAGCATGATACTGAAAGCATCTGACAACCAAGAAGTAATTGCTGCTCTTCCAGTTCCTTGCTTGACGCAAGCAGACCTGAAAATTTGGTTACTTCTATTGCAGCAGTAGAAGTAGAGGTGGAAGCAGCAATTGTACCTACACACATAAGAAACGCTGCAGCAGCAGCACCTACCACACTTCATCTACAGGATTCAACAGCAGCAGAAGATGAAGCAACATCCAAATCTCCACTGTCACTAGTTGCCACAACAATGCCTACAGCAGCAGCAGCAGCAGCAGCAGCAGCAGAAGAAGAAGAAGAAGAAGAAGAAGAAGCAACCACCTTATCTCCACAGTCACCAGATGCCACAACAGTACCTCCACACACCATAACAGCAGTTCCATCAGTTCCTGTTGTAACAGCCTCATCTACAATATCGTCACAAGGAGGGAAGAGTAGGCATACAACAGTAGATGTGCTACCACTCCAAGTGAACAATTTTTTAGTAAAAGGCAACAAGAGGCAGAAATCCAAAAGATAAGCCCTGAAAAAGGTTTGAAAACCAATCACCATAGTGTTCAGTGTGTAAGCAATAAGAGCATGGATCTTAAAATATGTTACCTTAACGTTCAATGACTGAAAGATAAAGAACTTATCATAAATGAGTTTGATCTTGATAACCAGTTTAATATTTTTTGTCTGGGTGAACACTGGGCTAATGAACAGTTGCCAAATTTGACAATTTTAGTATAATAAATAGCTACTCTAGGAAAGAGCACATTAGAGGTGGTGTGGCAATTTATTCCAACCAGTCACTCAATTGTACAATAACCAAACTAGACCTAAATTCCTTGTGTGATTAATCATTAATAGTCATAAGCTAATAGTAGTATCCATGTACAGATCACCAAAGGGAAGCATTAACATATTTTTAGAAAAAAATGGACATGCTATTGAGTGAATTAAGTAATATTAAATGGCTACACTATGATATTGCAATAGGAGGTGATTTGATTGCTGATTTTGATGTTACTAAATGTAAGGGTAATGTTGCAGATCTGGAAAACTTACTAAGATAATACAATTTATATCATGTTAATAACAGGCCTAGAAGAAACAAAGCATGTTTAGATAACATCTTTGTATACTTCAAGACCACTGAAAACACATGCGAAGTTGTAGTGTTCCTATTCTCTGACCATGACTCCGTATCTCTAAATTATGCAAGTAAAATTCCCCTCAATAGGAGCAATGCAAACAGACCTGTCCCAACCGTTGTGATTACCAGACCTGTAACTGAGGATAAAATTAACACATTTCGTAATTCCCTTGCTGACAGAGACTGGTTTGGCCATTGTAGTGTCGATGGAATTACACATCAAGTAATGACCTGCCAGCCACAATAATATTTGATAGCTTTTTTAATGCATTCTTTACCCAATTTAACTATAGTATTCCCATAAAGAAAATCAAAATAATGGACAGCAGCCACAAATCCAGATCTCAAAACAGACAACATATATGGTACACTAAACAGCTGACAGATTTAAAGAAACAAGTTTTGTTACTGTACAACATATACAATAGTATGAAGTCTGACTGTGCCAAATCAGCCTATGTGGAATACAGGAATGAATACAAGAAAGCCATCCTGTAAGCCAAGAAAACCTACAATGCCAACAGCATACATAATTCTATCAATAAATGCAAAACCACTTGGAAAGTAATTAGCAGTGCTGCCACAGATACTAAAAAAGACAAAATTAATATCCCATCACAAACACTCAGTGAGTTTTTTATTAATTCAGTGAAAGAAATAGGAGACGCAATTATCAAACCAGACATTAGTCCATCAGAGTTGCTCTCCCAAAATTGGAGTAGACAGTCACTAAGTACAAGCACACTAACCTTCTCCGAAGTATCGCCTAGATATGTACAAGGAGTTATAAAACAACTGAAATCATCTGATAGCTTAGATATATATGGCATATCATGCAACCTGCTAAAAAAGTGTGTGATTGCATTCTCTACCCTTTAACACATTGCATAAACAAGTGCTTACTTGAGGGATATTTTCCTGTTGAGTTTAAACTGTCTAGGATCGTCCCAGTATACAAAAAGGGAGATAAAGACTCTCCATGTAGTTACAGGCCTATTTCAATAGTACCTGCATTCTCCAAGATAATAGAATGTATCATGTACCAACAATTATCATCTCACTTTGAGAATCTAGGAATAATTAATGCTACACAATACAGGTTTAGGAAGAATCTGTCGTCCATTGATGCAATCAACATAGTAGTCAGTCACATCCTCAAAGTTTTTGAGAACAAAGGCTTTGCTCAGGTCTCATTCTGTGACCTAAGCAAGGTCTTCGACTGTGTTGAGCACACGCCACTACTAGAGAAACTAGAATTCTACGGCATCAAAGGAAACAGTCTCAGACTATTAAAAGCTTATCTCAACAACTGTAAACAGGTAGTTTGTGTTGGTAAGGAAATGTCAAACATAGAAAATGTCAATGACCTCCCCTTGTTTATTAGATCCACCACTGTATTGTATGCAGATGATATGACTTTTCTTCATAGCAGTAACAATCTTAATGATCTTAAAACCTGTGCTGAAAATACACTCATTCATGCAGCATATTGGTTCAGAGCGAATGGTTTCCTGCTAAATGAAAATAATACTCAGCAGATAATCTTCACTCTAAGAGACAAGCCACAATCTGATGACCCTAGTTCTGTTAAATTCCTGGGAGTTTATTTAGACGACAAGTTGTCCTGGGACCAACATGTAAACTATATTAGTAGTAAGCTATCTAGAGTAGTTCATTTATTAAGACAACTCAGAAATTGTGTACCTGAAACATACATCAGATCATCTTATTTTGCATTTCTCCAAAGTATAATAACCTATGGCATTATCTTGTGGGGTAACTGTAATCATATACATGACATCCTATTATTGCAGAAGAAAGCCATTAGGATAATTACACATTCTTCACATAAGGCTCACTGCAAACCCTTCTTTACTAAACAAAAAATTATGACTGTAATAAACCTCTATATATACATTGTCTTAATCTTTACGAAGAAGAACCTACAAGATATGAAACGTAGAGAAAATGTACATTGTTGCAACACAAGAAGCCTCAAACACATATACACGCCTTACCACAGACTATCAAAATCAATAAATAGCTATGAAGTCACAGGGTACAAACTATTTAATAAGCTGCCACATGCCATACAGGATCTTCCTGAACATACATTCAAAGAAAGACTGCATGAATGGCTTATTGCCCACCCGTTCTATTATATCAATGAATTCTTCAACTGTAAAATGCAGTAATCCAACAGATGACCCACTGTACATTTATTGTAATATAAGCTAAAATATTTCAGTAGTCAATACCTTATCACACTGTATTATAAATTGTAACTTCATTTGACGTTGTCAATTGCTGTAATGGCCTAAAGACAATAAAATCTATATTATTATTATTAATATTATGTTATAATACATATAATGCATACCGCTGACACAAGAGAATCACTAGATTGACTGTTGGGCACTCTGTGACATAATAAGAATCTTTCTACTTTAATACACATAGAATACGGTCTTTGGATATGAGAAGGGACAAATCTGTGTTGTACTTTAATGTGTCACACTTCACATTTCCCTTCTATACCCTTATATTTTCTTCCCCCATGAACCATGGACCTTGCCATTGGTGGGAAGGCTTGCGTGCCACAGCGATACAGATAGCCGTACCGTAGGTGCAACCACAATGGAGGGGTATCTGTTGAGAGGCCAGACAAACGTGTGGTTCCTGAAGAGGGGCAGCAGCCTTTTCAGTAGTTGCAGGGGCAACAGTCTGGATGATTGACTGACATGGCCTTGTAACAATAACCAAAACGGCCTTGCTGTGCTGGTACTGTGAACAGCTGAAAGTAAGGGGAAACTACAGCCGTAATATTTCCCGAGGGCATGCAGCTTTACTGTATGATTAAATGATGATGGCGTCCTCTTGGGTAAAATATTCCAGAGGTAAAATAGTCCCCCATTCGGATCTCCGGGCGGGGACTACTCAAGAGGATGTCGTTATCAGGAGAAAGAAAACTGGCATTCTACAGATCGGAGCGTGAAATGTCAGATCCCTTAATCGGGCAGGTAGGTTAGAAAATTTAAAAAGGGAAATGGATAGGTTAAAGTTAGATATAGTGGGAATTAGTGAAGTTCGGTGGCAGGAGGAACAAGACTTCTGGTCAGGTGACTACAGGGTTATAAACGCAAAATCAAATAGGGGTAATGCAGGAGTAGGTTTAATAATGAATAGGAAAATAGGAATGCGGGTAAGCTACTACAAACAGCATAATGAATGCATTATTGTGGTCAAGATAGATACGAAGCCCACACCTACTACAGTAGTACAAGTTTATATGCCAACTAGCTCTGCAGGTAACGAAGAAATTGAAGAATGTATTATGAAATAAAAGAAATTACTCAGATAGTGAAGGGAGACGATAATTTTATAGTCATGGGTGACTGGAATTCGAGTGTAGGAGAGAGAAGGAAACGTAGTAGGTGAATATGGATTGGGGCTAAGAAATGAAAGAGGAAGCCGCCTGGTAGAATTTTGCACAGAGCACAACTTCGTTTAAAAATCATGAAAAAAGATTGTATACATGGAAGAACCCTGGAAATACTAGAAGATATCAGATAGATTTTATAATGGTAAGTCAGAGATTTAGGAAACAGGTTTTAAATTGTAAGATATTTCCAGGGGCAGATGTGGACTCTGACCACAATCTATTGGCCTGTAGATTAAAACTGAAGAAACTGCAAAAAGGTGGGAACTTACGGAGATGGGACCTGGATAAACTGACAGAAACAGAGGTTGTACAGAGTTTCAGGAAGAGCATAAGGGAACAATTGACAGGAATGGGGGAAAGAAATACCGTAGAAGATGAATGGGTAGGTTTGAGGGATGAAGTAATGAAGGCAGCAGACGATCAAGTAGGTAAAAAGACGAGGGCTAGTAGAAATCCTTGGGTAGCAGAAGAAATATTGAATTTAATTGATGAAAGGAAAAAATATAAAAATGCTGTAAATGAAGCAGGCAAAAAGGAATACAAACGTCTCAAAAATGAGATCGACAGGAAGTGCAAAATGGCTAAGCAGGGATAGCTAGAGGACAAATGTAAGGATGTAGAGGCTTATCTCACTAGGGGTAAGATAGATACTGCCTACAGGAAAATTAAAGAGACCTTTGGAGAAAAGAGAGCCACTTGTATGGATATCAAGAGCTCAGATGGAAACCCAGTTCTAAGCAAAGAAGGGAAAGCAGAAAGGTGGAAGGAGTATATAGAGGGTCTATACAAGGGCGATGTACTTCAGGACAATATTATGGAAATGGAAGAGGATGTAGATGAAGATGAAATGGGAGATACGATACTGCGTGAAGAGTTTGACAGAGCACTGAAAGACCTGAGCTGAAACAAGGCCCCCGGAGTAGACAACATTCCATTAGAACTACTGACGGCCTTGGGAGAGCCAATCCTGACAAAAATCTACCATCTGGTGAGGAAGATGTATGAGACAGGCGAAGTACCCTCAAGAAGAATAGAATAATTCCAATCCCAAAGAAAGCAGGTGTTGACAGATGTGAAAATTACCGAACAATCAGTTTAATAAGCCACAGCTGCAAAATACTAACACGAATTCTTTAGAGACGAATGGAAAAACTTGTGGAACCCTACTTCGAGGAAGATCAGTTTGGATTCTGTAGAAATACTGGAACACATGAGTCAATACTGACCTTATGACTTGTCTTAGAAAATAGATTAAGTAGTAGTAGTAGTAGTAGTAGTAGTTTTATTCATCCGTAGATCTCTTTTTACAAGGATATAGGACATGTCAAAATATTTACAAGCTTAGATCAATTTACAATAAGCTAATTCGTATACACATATATTTACAGACTTCTAGTTAGAGACAATCATTAGATTTTACTCCTGGTATACAATAATTTATTTACAAATAACTCATTAAGGAAAGGCAAACCTACATTTCTAGCATTTGTAGACTTAGAGAAAGCTTTTGACAATGTTGACTGGAATACTCTCTTTCAAATTTTAAAGGTGGCAGGGTAAAATACAGGGAGCGAAAGGCTATTTACAATTTGTACAGAAACCAGATGGCAGTTATTAGAGTCGAGGGCATGAAAGGGAAGAAGCGGTTGGGAAGGGAGTGAGACAGTGTTGTAGCCTCTCCCCGATGTTATTCAATCTGTATATTGAGCAAGCAGTAAAGGAAACAAAAGATAAATTCAGAGTAGGTATTAAAATCCATGTAGAAGAAATAAAAACTTTGAGGTTCGCTGATGATATTGTAATTCTGTCAGAGACAGCAAAGGGCTTGGAAGAGCAGTTGAATGGAATGGATAGCGTCTTGAATGGAGGATATAAGATGAACATCAACAAAAACAAAACAAGGATAATAGAATGTAGTCTAATTAAGTCTGGTGATGCTGAGGGGATTAGATTAGGAAATGAGACACTTAAAGTAGTAAAGGAGTATTGTTATTTGGGGAGCAAAATAACTGATGACGGTCGAAGTAGAGAGGATATAAAATGTAGACTGGCAATTGCAAGGAAAGCATTTCTGAAGAAGAGAAATTTGTTAACATCGAGTATAGATTTAAGTGTCAGGAAGTCATTACTGAAAGAATTTGTATGGAGTGTAGCCATGTATGGAAGTGAAACATGGATGATAAATAGTTGGGACAAGAAGAGAATAGAAGCTTTCGAAATGTGGTGCTACAGAAGAATGCTGAAGATTAGATGGGTAGATCACATAAGTAATGAGGAAGTATTGAATAGGATTGGGGAGAAGAGAAGTTTGTGGCACAACTTGATCAGAAGAAGGGATCGGTTGGTAGGACATGTTCTGAGGCATCAAGGGATCACCAATTTAGTATTGGAGGGCATCGTGGAGGGTAAAAATCATAGAGGGAGACCAAGAGATGAATACACTAAGCAGATTCAGCAGGATGTAGGTTGCAGTAGGTACTGGGAGATGAAGAAGCTGGCACAGGATAGAGTAGCTTGGAGAGCTGCATCAAACCAGTCTCAGGACTGAAGACTACAACAACAACAACAACAACCACACCATCCATTATGCTGCTCTGTGTCCTGCTATTCAATTTTACACCTGAATCTGACCGTTCATTTTCCCTTTTATAGTATTACTTGAAGATGTCTTCTCTTTATTGCTGTTAAGTCTCTTTGTTCATTTTTACACAGGTTGCGTTAAACAAGTCATCAGGTGATAAGCGGAGTGTGTAATAAAGGATAGCTGATGAGAAAAATAAAGATGGAACCACTACATGAAACCAAGAAACTAAACAGAAGGATTTGTCTATACCTGCATTTACATCTGTATTGTAGAAAGTGTGTGGCGGAGGGTACTTAGTGTACCACTGTCACTTCCCCCATTTCCTATTCCAGTTGCATGCGTTTCCTAAGGAGAAATATCACTAGAGACGCTCCGTGTGGACTCAGATCTCTTTAATTTTATCTTTATTGTCTTTTTGTGAGATGTACATTGGATGAAGCAACATATTAGTGACTCTTTTAGGAATATGAACCCTCAGAACTTTTAACAGTAGACCATAATATTTACAAATGACAGGGCATAGAAATCAGTTGTCCATTTTTGCAGGTGATATTTGGCAAATCTAGATTTGGCTAGTGCCTAGCCATTATCAATGCAGTATTTCACAGTATGAATGCATGTCAGTTCCCTGTTGTTAGGGTTTCTGTCACAGTTCTGTCATGACTACTTCTATACAGTAATCTTGAAAGAACTGTGACAGACGCCCGAACAACAGGGAACTGACTTTCATTGATGCCATGAAATAGTGCATTGATAATGGCTAAGCACTAACCAAAATTTAGATTTGCCAATAAAACCTGCAGAAAAGGACATGTCCTGAGGCATCAAGGGATCACAAATTTAGCGTTGGAGGGCATCGTGGAGGGTAAAAATCGTAGAGGGAGACCAAGAGATGAATACACTAAGCAGATTCAGCAGGATGTAGGTTGCAGTAAGTACTGGGAGATGAGAGAGTTGCCGAGTGCACCCACATTCCTAATGGAAGGTAATCTGATGGAGACCATAATATGATGCAGATTGCCTCATACACAGCAGCTGGAACTGGAGTTAATTGAACATCTCCGTGATGCATTCATACTTACTAAGTGAACCAGTAATGAAATACTCTGTCTTCTTTGGAGCTTCTCTATCTGTTGTCTGTTATGCATACCAGACACATTATCATCATTCAACAATTCCAGTTTCCCGGGTACTGGTAATGAGTCTCTTCCACTTTGTCCTGTCCAGATACACCTGTTCACAGAGGACATCATCCACTGTCCATTGTCTGGTCAGTAGATGAGCCTCGATCAAGTCCATCCCTCGGGTTTGAGGTCTCCCCTGTGTTCTTTTCCCATCCACCTGTATTTCGAAATTTATTTAACTGTTCTAGTTGACACCATTCTCATCACATTGAAGTCTAGATGCACCAATTTTATCTAATGGGGATGTCTTTATTCTGGCTTCTTTCCTCACCTCCTCATTCCTTAACTAGTCCATCTTGGTCTTCTGGATGGTTGATCTAAGAAATTTCATCTCTGCTGCTTGCAGCCTTGATGATTCTCTTTTTGTGAGGGTGTTTGTTTCAGTACCATAGGTATATCAGACTGATGAGAAATATTCAAGTATTGGTTGGCTGAAAGTTATGTAAGGTACTTTCTTTGTGGATTGACTATATTTCTTGAGGGTTGTTCCAGTGAATCTAAGTCTGGCATCTACATTGCCTATGATTAGTTTTCTGTGATTGTTACACTTTAAATTGATCCATAACCATACTTGTAGTTATTTTATGAAAGTAACAGCTTCCAATGGCTGTTCTGCAATTACAAAAACATACAATAAATGGCCTTTATGTCCATGTGTTCCCAATGCATTATATTCATTTTGTTGACAATTAATGACTAATTTCTGCAACAAGCATAAATCACCTGGAGATCTTCCTGCAATTAACTGTTAATTTTTTAGTGTTCCAGTTTCTCTGTATACAACAGCTTCATCTGTGAAAAGCCTCGGGTAGCTTCTAACATTATGTACTGAGTCAATTGAATGTATTGTGAAAAGCAATGATTGTATAACACTCCCTTGGAGCATGTCTGAAGTTGCTTTTACATCTGAAGAGTTCTTTCCGTTCAGAATGTTCTGTTTGCTAGAAGCTCTTCAATCCAGTCATACAGTTGATTTGATATTCCATACACTTATTTTTGCTCATTAGGCAGCAGTGCAGAACTGTGTCGAATGCTTTCAAGAAGTCGAAGGACGTGGCATCTACCTGGGAGCCTATATCTAATGGTTTATGGGCCTCATGGATGAACAGAATGAGCTGGGTTTCACACCGTCGTTTTTGGAACCGTGTTTATTCTTACACCTTAGATTTTTTCTTGGTTTCCACAAATGACATAATATGCTACCGTAAAACATGTTCTAAAATTCTACAACAGACTGACATCAGAGATGTAGGCCTATAATGTTGTGCGTCTGATGATCATTCGTGAAAATGGGAGTGACCTGTGCCTTTTTCTAATTGTTAGGAACATTTCGTTCATGTAGAGACGTATGTTAAACAGCTGCTAGAAGAGGGGCAAGTTTTTTTGCATACCCTGTGTAGAATCTAACGAGTATCTCATCAGGTCCAGTGGCATTTCCACTATTGAGCTTTTGTAAGCCATGATCACTTATTTTGACATTTGTTTGCACATCATTTTAAAGGAGGGACTAAAGTGTCAACTTTCTTTGTGAAACCATTTTGGAAAAAGACATTTAGTACTTCAGCCTTTTCTGTGTCATCCTCTATTTCAATCTCTTAATCCCATTATGGTCACAGAGTGTCTGGATAGATTGCTTCAATCTGTTTACTGATTTAACGTAAGGCTGAAACTTCCTAGGATTTTCTCTAATGATATAAAATTATAGGCTTATATCTTTGATGTCACTGTGTTGTAGAATTTTGGAGCATGTTTTGTTTTCACATATTATATTCTCGAGATCAGAAATCTACTCTCCAGGTAGATAAAATTTTACTTTCAAATTCATTTAACGCTTCACACATGGCTCTTCTTATGCCAGTTTTGGCTTCATTTAGGTTTTGTTTGTTTGTGAGGCTTTGGCTACATTTAAATTTGCTGTGAAGCTCTGTTTGATTTCGTAGCAGCTTACTAATATGATTTTCACATAACATTGGTCAATTTACGTCCCTCACTATTTTGCTTGCCACATATCTGCATTAAGCGTTATTGTATGATGGTCTTGTAGTTTGTGCATTGATGTTCAACAGTCAGTGCTGCAGATGAAATTTTCACGTTGACTACTGAGGTAATCTGAAATCTTTCTTTTGTTGCTCTTGCTAAACAGAAGGCTCTTCCTACGTTTTTTAAATTCTGTTTACACCCATTTTCAGCATTGTTGTAACTGCCTTGTGATCATCATTTCCATGGTCTATGCTAACTGAATTGAAAAGTTCATGTCTGTTTGTCATCAGCAGGTCTGAGATGTTGATCTTCACAAGTCAGTTCTTTGATTAAATGATCGAAGTAATTTTTGGACACAGCATGTAGAATAACTTCCCTACTACCCATCCTAATCACTTGAGTTGCCTAATCTATAACTTTAAGTTAAAATAATGATATGTCGCAGCCGGGGGACACCTCCCCACCCAGTTTTCACATTTCATGCGCACAGTAATAAATGGAGTTACAAAATTTATACTCTCTGGTCCTTCTAAGGATATTACTTCTGTTGCCAGTGCTACAAACTACCCCACAAGGAATTTTTGTTTTGCTGTGTGACACATTATGCAGCATGTTGAGATGTATTTAAGTACTGCAATTCCTAATGCATAACTTTTGTTTTAGTTTAATTTTTGCACTCATGATGATGTATTGTCACATCTCCTTATTTGTGAACTACTTCCTTTGTAAAATTTATTTATCTTGATTGCTCTTGACTTTGACAGCAAATTCAATTTTGAATAGAGAGCCTTTTATCACATACTGACAACCCATGGTTTAATGCTACTGTACATATCTGTATTGATGCTTTGCCTTAGAATAAATGATGGAACCAAACTACTGCAATTAATCTGGTGTATGAAAGCTACTATAAATTGTGTTTTTATTGTAGTTCAAAACGTAAAGGGGATAATCCCTGTACTGAAAACTATGACATGTTGCAGTTAATCATTTTTGCCTTTCATTGTCCTTAACTCATTGTGAAATTGTGAACGGTAAAAGAAAGAACTGTTGGGAATAAAAATTCTGTTATTGGTCACAGCTAGATGAAATATATTGGTTATGCTAAAGTTAACATGATTCTTCTTGGAATTTTCATTCCAATGGTGTCTATTTAGTGAACCAGTTCTCATTTTAACTACTGGAATTGTCATTCAAAGTTCTTTAATTTTCATGTTAGTTGTTTTCACTTAATTATCATCACTTTATTCAGAAGCTCATTATTCACACTATAATTCTGTACTCTTTGGTCAGTTTTAGGCTAACATCTTCAGTGAACACTCCCAAGTTCTGAAAGCTCCTTATCTTTCTAAGTCCACCAACAATGAGTGTCTTTCAGAATACTACCCAAACCTTGTACACATGTTCTTTATCATCTAACATATCAACAATGCTTTCCTTTCCATGCACTTTTACTCAAAGATACTGAGTCAAAGAAATTAAACTTACATATTTTAAAAGTGTATTGATTCTGCATTCTGATGGTGGCCTTTCAGTTTTTTATTCTCTGTATTCAGCTTGATGTCTCCATCCAACTTTGGATCTTAATATCAGTTATTCTCATACAAGGATAAAATCTTCTCAGTTCACAAGCTGCATCACTTCAAATGGAACACTGAAGCCTTTGACAGCTGTTTCCATCATTGCCATCTGGAGTACAGAAATCAGTGCCTACAAGGGTGGCATGGTGTTCTGGCTTATATGAGGGGCAATTGCAGCATTTGGAACCTTCCTGAGTGGGCTGAAATGATGCATGTGTGGAAAGGTGATTTGGGCAGCTCATAGCAGTTCTGGTCCGTGTTGTCAGGTGTCAAGCATCCGTCTTTGCTTCTGCTCGATATCTAAAGCCTGCCCTCAAGCTCTCCTATGTGTATACCCCTGGTCTCTGTTAAAAGTTTTTCAGTTTGTTCTCTCCTGCGAACCAGGAGAGCTTCTGTAAAGTTTGGAAGGTTGGAGACGAGGTACTGGCAAAAGTAAAGCTGTGAGGATGGGGTGAGAGCCGTGCTCGGGTAGCTCAGTCGGTAGAGCTCAGTCGGTAGAGCATTTGCCCGCGAAAGGCAAAGGTCCCGAGTTCGAGTCTCAGTCCAACACACAGTTTTAATCTGCCAGTATGTTTGCATTATGGTTAGTTTGGATGTAGTGTCACTTTTTCTGAAGGACGCATTGTGAATCGGCAGAAGAGGCCAAGCCAACTGCTCTCCTACCATACGGTGGGGTAACGAGCTGCAAGTTAGGACATGGGCTGCAGGTATGAGTACATTGACAGCCTCAAGATGAGAGAGATGTTACGCCCTGTCAAACATGACACAACTGTTTGTATGGTTGGTGTGTATGGTTATCTCATGCAAATGTGGCAGCATGTATATAGATCAAACAATTTGCACTGTTGCAGAGCTGTGTACTGAGAACTAGCAATGTATTAAACATAGGGAGCATGAGAAATCAGCTATAAATGAGCATGGCCTGGCAAATGCATATGAAATACAACTTCAAAAGACAAGAGTTTTAGCTCGTGCATCATCATATTGGGATCCCGTTATAAAGGAGGCAGCCGAATTAGAATAAACCACAGTAATTTAATCATAGACCATTGGTACGCAGTTAGAAAGGCACGGGAACCAACTTTGGATATCAAGCAGAAGCAAAAACAGGTGCTCGATGCTCAAAGGGACGCAGGAGCATCAGTTTCAAACATGGTTCTGGTCTCTCGTTCCACCTGATGTCATTGTTCCTGTGGTGGACCAGAGCCGCTACAAACTGCCTTACTTACCTTTCTGCACATACATCTCTTCGGCCCTCTCTGGAATGTTCGAGATGCGCCAGTTGTGCCTGTATAATTGGAGCACTATGCCAGTCCCAGCAGTCAGTTGTTTATACTCTCGGCAGCAGTGGTGCAGAAATCTGTCGAATATCCGAGTGTCTTATTTGAAGTGATGTGGCTTGTGTACTGAGAAGATGTTATTCGAGCATGCCACCACAAAAGACTCCGAGGATGTTGAAAACAGAGGTCAGAAAATTGACATAAAGCTATGGAGTCATGTGAGGTTGACAAAATAATTGGGAAGTATCAGATTGATGCTACTGAAAAAAAAAAGAGAGGACGACAGAGAGACAGACAGACAGACCATAAACTGTCAAATTATAACTTAACATTTTAAATGTTTTGTTCTGAATGTGTTACAATGTAACTTGTTAATTGATAAAGCCTTACTTTAAAAAAATTGTATGTCTGTAAATATACTTTCTAGACAAACTCTAACTAAACATCATTACTCATTTTTATCACTGCTGTCACACAAATTGTTTCCATGGCCCAGTAAAGATATCAAATAACATTAAGTTTAAAACAACATATTTGTATTTTTTTTTTATTTTAGGTTCCAACATATTATAGAAGAGTGTGAATCAGATATATTGTCGAATTACAACAGAAGTTTACGTCAAGCCATTATTGAATACATTCTCCATGATCCACAAGAGAAAATTCGTCTCAAAATAGAGACATACCCTCTGCTGTATCCAAGAAAGGTGATACGGTCACCTGTTCCATGGCATACGTCTTGCATTATTGCACGTCAGTTCATGTCCAAAAAACTTTTTGTGGGGCATCCAGTATTTGTTTCCCTGCAGGAATTGTGGAATACGGGGTAAGTGTCTTTAAGACTACTTTGTGGAATTATGTAAAACATTTAAAAAACACATGTTTCTGTCACATTTTAAGTCGTAGAATGCAATTCTGATCATCACTTTTAGACTTTTTATGTTGTGTTCTTGCCTGTTATTTATTGCTGTCCTATATGAACTCAAAGCCAAGACCATTATTTGGCTGCATCTTATCAGCGAGTGTAAGATGTTTATGCTTGAAAGTATTGAAGACGTGTTTTAATACTTTTAATTGTGTCTCTTGCAGATAATGATGTAATTAGTGTAGTAGTTTAAACAGAGTAATTGACTTTCCAATTCCTAAATTATTCTCTCAGAAGTTCATACTAGATGTACTTATCATGATGACTCATTCACATTTAACTTTTATGCATCAGCATATTTTAATATCTTATTAGTCTCGGCAGATTTCAGTCCCAGGTCAGAACTATTCAAGAGTACTGCATCAAAGATGGCAGTGGACGATAACAACATTTGGGGGGGGGGGGGGGGCAGTAAAACTGCCTCCATTATCTTCCAAATAATGCATTCAAACAACAAAATTTGTATTTATGCCATCATACTTCATTAAGCATTGTGATGCTAAAATTGGATATCCATAATAATCTGGATATAATTTACAATTTTTTCAATAATTTGTGTTTGGATTTCTAAGCAGTTGCAGAATATGGAATAGCATTGTTCGGTTTACACTTATTCTGTCCTTTTTCACTGTATCCTCTCTATTTTAGCATTGTTCAAAAGGGATACAATTGGATCAAAGGGCTCGTCACGTTCAAGCCTGTCTCGAAATGAAGGACACGTTCAAAGATGAAACTTCCTGGCAGATTAAAACTGTGTGCCAGACCGAGACTCGAACTGGTCCCGAGTTCGAAGAACTTCGCAGAATTTCGTCTCGAAAACATCTGGCTTTGTGGGATTTTGGCGTGTGGTTCCTGCATCATGACAACGCTCTCGCGTACACAGTTCTCAGTGTTCGCCAGCTTTTGGCCTCAACGAAGACAACTACCATGATCCATGCGCCCTATTTGCTGGATTTAGCACCCTTGGACTTCTTCCTATTCCCGCGGATGTAAAGGGATGTGAGAGGGAAGCACTTTGCACATGTGGAAGATGTAAAACACAATGTCATGAAAGTGCTGGCAGGTATCAAAGAGAATGAATTTAAAAGGTGCTTTGAACACTGGAATGAATGTTTTGCTAATGGAGAGTACTTCAAAGGAGATTAAGGTTGTATTTTAAAACAATAAAGTATGTGCTTTCTAGAAACATATTCCGGTTATTTTTGGGGCCCCCCACATATACTGAAGAGCTTGTTTATGTTTATCTGTCACTCCTTGCTTACGACATGTCTATATCTCACAAAGTTAAGTATCGTAATCATTTCCTTTCATAATAAACTCCATTAATATGATTTGCTTGAATTTTTGTCTAGGGGTCTGAGAAAGCACCTCTCCAAGGCACCCTATATTAGATTAGTGGGCAGAACACAACAATATCGAGAAAGTTCAAAGAAGGGCAGCACGTTTTCTATTATTGAGGAATAGGGAAAAGTGTGTGATGAACATGGCACAGGGTTTGGGGAGAAAATCATTAAAAAAAAGTGTGTTTCGTTGTGGCAGGATCTTCTCAAAAAATTTCACTCATCACTGTTTTCCTTCACATGCGAAAATATTTCTGACGTTCATAGGAGGGAACATTCATCATAATTAAATAATGGAAATCAGGGCTCGCACGAAAAGATACAGATGTTCTTCTCTTCCAAGTGCTGTTCTAGAATGAAATGTTAGAGAATTAGTTTAAAGGTAGTTCAATAAACCCTCTGCCAGGCAGTTAGGTGTGATTTGCAGAGTAGCCATGTAGATGTAGGTGTATGACTAGAATGTCTATATGGATGTGAATGTCTAACAGTGAACTATAAGCTGGACAGGATAGAGGTTTTTGAAAGATGGATTGTTAGAAAAATAATGTGTGCAGTAAAACTACAGTTGGCTAGAAAATGAGAGGCAATGAGGAGATCTACAAAAACTGAGAGATAAGATTAGAAGGAATGGCTAAAAGAATATTAATCTTCTTTGGACACCTCTACCAAATTAATGAGAACAGGCTCGGGAAACAAATGTGTGATTTGGAAGAAGAAATCGACAGTAGCATGGATTACAGAAATAAAGAAAGAACTAGAAAGAAACAACATCAAAGGATTGGAAATAACTGACTGGAACCTTTTTAAGAATAAAATACTAAATTTAGAAGGCTTTCAATGCAGAAGAAATAAGAAATCAGGAACAACATGGACAGAAGAAAGAAAAACACAACATGGGGAGAAAATGAAGGAGTATTGGAAAAATAGAAAAACAAGGAAAGAAGAGGAATTGAAGCTGTAGTTCAGTATGAAAATAAAAAAGATGGCTTTTATAAACTCTTGTATTTTAAATGAAATTCCTGACCCACATTTGCAGTAAATGTCATTTGAAAGAGCATTATTCTCTCTACAATATATCAAATTTACACTATTAATGTGTTTTTCTCTGAAGGTCTACAGTTATCTGCGAAAGTTTCTCATGCAAATCACTGTTGCAGAGCGTCATTTTCTAACATCTAACATCTAAGAAGTAGTAAATGTATGCACAGTATCAGTATTCGTCAAATGAAAAAATGGAACATAAATACTGTTTTCCAATTATTTGACTTTTTGAACTGTTTTCACAAGAAAGAAGTCATTGGCAATAAAAAAAAAATTAATCAAATTCTGTTGTTGCAGTTGAATTTTCATGTTGCTGCTTTGTAATTATTATTAATTCAGCAAGTGAAGACCTGCCAATATTTTCTCATCTGCAGGAACACTTTGTGCTTCTTTTTGCTACTAGACTAAATATTTTTGCGTAATGATCACCATGTTATTGATTAAATATTTGAACCCTTTAAGTAACACTGGTAAATATACAGTGTGACTCAAGATGAAAGAACAGCTTTCCGTTGTTTATTATAGTTAAACTATGGAAGATAGAAACACATTATGCATGTTATAGGGTAGATGGAGGTTTAGAGTTTTATGGTTGTGCGGACACTATGCAGTACACTCAACATGAGTGCCATGTGTTGCTTGAGAAGCATCATAATGGTAGTCCATTTTGTTCCACACCCAAATCGAAATAGCACTGTTTATTGAATCAACAGCTTCAACAATTAGATTCCTCGACTCTTGAAGAGATGCTGCCATAGGTAGGACAAAGATTCTGTCTCTTATGTACGCCCACAGACAAAAAATCACAGAATTTGATGTCTGGTAACTTGGGAGGCCAAAGGCAGTGAACATCATCTTGTGGTCCACCTCTTCCATTTCATTTTTGTGGGTGATGCTGCTAAGACAATGCCGCAACTCAAGGTGAAAGCGAAGCAGGGCACTATCATACATGGAATCTTCGTGAAACTGAAGAAACAACCATTTTTGCAGTGTATCCAGGTATGTCATTCTGTCACAGTTTCCTCCGCAAAAAAGAAAGATCAATAAACTTTGCAAACAGAATCGGTGCAAAACACATTCAGTTTTGGTGTCTGTTTGATGGTGATGGGAGGATTTTGAGATTGCACAATTCTTACATTACAATGATTTACTTTACCTGATAGCTGAAATGTCGATTTGTCTGAAAAGATGAGTCATTCGGAAAAAGTGAAAAGATGAGTCATTCGGAAAAAGTGTCCTCTCCCATATTCTGGAGAATTGAAACACAAAATTTGTAACTTCTGTTATGACCGCCGGGACACAATTCCTGCAGTAACTGCAGGCACTTCATATGCAGGCATCATTTCAAAATATGCCATACCATTCTTTGAGAAAGTTGAAGTTCCTGGCCTGCCCGTCTTGTGGACTTCCACTGGTTCATTATGAATGCATCTCGGATATGCTCGACTTTTTCATCAGAGATGCATGGTGAACTAGTGTTCTACCATTTGCATATGTAACTAACTTTTTCAACATCTACATCTACTTCCATGAATTTTGTATGCCAGTCATGAATCTGTGGAAATGAGGCAGCCGATATAGCGGATAAGGCTGCAGTCTCTCTTCTTCGGCCAGCTGTTCGCCCGATTCCCTTCGTCGATCTACGGAGTGTTTTATGTCGTCGTGTTGTTCTTTTATGTCATGCACATTGGTCGACACTTCCCCATAATAAATTACGGGACGTGAAAGCTCTTCCCTGTGCTTGGGCCTCTTCCTCCTGAACGCGTCGTCGGGAGGAGGTAATTTTAACTAGACTTCGGATAGGGCACTGTCTTTTTAGCCATCGACATCTTTTAAGTGGCGGTCCTCCACCTCTCTGTCCCCACTGCTCTCAACTGTTGATGGTAAGACACCTTTTATTTGAGTGCCCCTATTTTACTTCGTTAGGTGCCCATCTATAGCTGTCACCTGATATATCTTCCATTTTAGCAGATGACACGCACTCAGCCGATCGCGTTCTCGAGTTTATTAGTACCAGTGAGATGACATCTTTCATTTGAAGCTCTTTTTAGGGACAACCAACACCCCCTTCCACAGTGGAAAAAAAAATTAAAAAAATTGGTAAATCGCTACCATTAAGTATCACACAGTAGGGCTGGGTTGCTCCAAAGTATTCGTAACATAGTTACGCTCTCTGTACAATGTCACTCTAGACTTGTACAATTAATGATGAATAAATCACGTGTTTGCACCTTGCTCTGCTTATAGTAAGCATTCAGTGGTAGCATAACATGCAATTTAAATGACTCCAAACTTTGTATCAACTGGGAACTTGCTGCATGGTACAGTGAATCATGGCTAACGGTGCTGCTCTGACCTCGAGGTTACAGCATAAAACAAACCATTTAACAACACACACACGAACTCTTTCCTGTACACAAATCAACTTACAGGGGTAAAACAAATCAATACTTTTTCATCATCAACAAAACTTTGCTGCCCTCTGGGGGTCAACAGCTGGAAGTCATCTCGTAGCCTCGTGCATTGAGTTAACCAATCAAGGAACTACCACGTATGAAAAACAGAAGACATGGACAGAAAAAGAATAAATAGTCGGGGAAGATTCCTTTGGAACGTTAGCAGCAACGGGGTAGTGAGGGGCTGAGGGGGGTATGGTCGTGCTTACTCGTCATCTTGATCGGAAAGAGTGCAACAATGAGGGGTACCATAAAATAAATGCCTGCAATCAATGCGTAGGTGGAATTTGCTGTATGTAGGGGTTTCATAAGTGATTTGCTGAATCGGAAGCTTTAGTACTGGATGTTGGGGTTTTGGAAGAAAAGGAATTTTACCAATGAGAAAAAGCATGTTGCATTTATCGCGGAGTTTGTTCTGTGTATATTCATGTACAGCCGTCCGTGATTGCAACGCCAGTGTTGCCCATCATACTGGCCAGTTACGCCGAGAGGCCCACCTGGGGTGAACTGGGAAGGTGTTCACATTAAACTCTACTAAATCAAGTTTACTGTGAGTCAGAACAGGTCTGGTCATAGTTAACTGGCAGTGAATCGACTATGTAGCACCTTGGAGGGGGGGTGGGGGTGGGAGGTGCAATGTCATTAAAGAAAGATAGATGGGCACAGGTAATTGCTAATATTATTCGTAGAGGGGTGGTGGAATTTTGAGAAACTTCTCTGGCGGCTTGTGAGCCATCTAGTTAAATCAGTCACAAACCACTCGCTAGCTGGTTTGGGGGTAGGGCATCTTGTTGCCTAGGACTATGAAAGTTGTATAGCCTCGACAGTAGGAAGTGTTAGTTTGGGAGGACAGTGTTAAATATTCGGGGTTACTAGTGTGTGAATGTATGTTTTTGTTGTTGGTTGGGAAACAGCTCTGCTTACCTCCTATGCCAGGGAAAAGTAGAGGGAAGCAGTTCTGTAAAGTGGTTCTGCTTAGGCCTCACTCCAGGGAAAAGTAGGGTGGGGGTGGGGGGCGTGTTACTGTAGTTGTATCATCACTGATCAAATCCCTGACTGTATGGTACAACCAGGTTTCCGTACAAGGGATTGCAATGGGTGGACAGTTGAAGGGTATGATACTGATTAGACCTCTGATTACAATAAGTGAATGGCCTAAAAACAGGCAGGGTGCAGAACGAATGCTACTAGAGTGCCGCAGAAAGCTGCAGGCCGCGACAACAGAGAAATTCTGGCTGTAGTAGCTGTATTGGAATGTAAAAGGCTGCCTTCCTCCTCCTTCTGGGGAGAGGGGGGGGGGGGGGGGCGCAATGATGCACAGATGAAAGAGATAGGAAGGCAATTGGATTACAAAACCAAAAACTGAAAGAATAAACCCATCAGCTGGGCACTCTGCAGGTGCTAACCTCAACGTGTAAGGCACACATCCCTGGAGGAGGGGGGTAGAAAGTAATGGTTGAGGTGGGAACGAGCAACTCAAAGCAAAGGTAGGAACCTGGTGCAATGCATGGGCGAGGAAGGCATAGGGCGATTATATCTCAGGGGTAATTACTGCAAAATACCTAAGATCCCTGAAGTAACATGGTGAGTTATGAAAAAGAGGGGCACAAACTACTGCAATAGTGGTCAATAATCTACTGTAGTGTGCAATATATTTTCACAAGATAGCGCGTTACTGCGCTTGGGCGAGGACATCACGTCATGGGCACTAATCATTAACAAACAAGTGCTTATTTCAGCGGGAGCTTTCATCTTTGAACATCATTGGCGTGTTTGTTTGAATAAACAAATTGGTGCCTCTCACTTCCTAAATGCAAGGTGGGGCACTGTACCCAAATGGCTGCAGTGTAAATCTTCATGCTCACTCGTAACAACTTCACTTCAGGGGTGCATTCACTTTTCTCTGTTGGGTATTTTATATAACTGGGGTGCTTTGCTCAGTACTAAACATACCAGTCCAGCTCTGAGCACGAACATGGCGCATAGGATTCGGGAATTACTAACTCATAAAGTCGGATAACATGACTGCAGGGGGTGTCTTACAAAATGGGAGTATAGGGCTGTGGTGGGCCTTTACATATTGGGGTTAGCAATATAAGATACAAGTACATATTATACAACACAAATGGCATAATCTATAAAGATACATGCAAGCAAAAACATATGGGATATAGCAAGGGCGCAACAAAATGATGATGGAATGTTTAAACCTAACGTAAAACCATAAGGGAAGGAAAAAAAAAGTTATTGGTATCAATTAACAGCTAGCTATCAACTGACAACGCATAGTGGGTTGGACATTGCTCAACACTGTTAAGCATACAAAAGGCATATAATACAGAGTGGTGAAACAATTTATCAGACTGTACTAGGGTCAACAGGTAGCATTATGAAGCTGGCTGGAGGGAGAAACAGACAGGCGACAGAAGCAGGTTTCAAGTTAGTGCTGAGATTGCAGCAGTGTGCGCGTGTGGCACTTAGATAGCGGAACAGCTGCGAGGCGCCTGTAAATCTGAGCTAGCCAGGAGCATCATGTTGTGAGTGAGCGACGCCTTGGGGCGTTGTAACTAACCAGTTACAAAATGTAGTCCATAAAAATTAGTAAGATTATAGTGGATTTAATGATTGCTGCGAATAGTGATTGCTGCGAATAGTATTGACCAATGAAACGATAAAGAAGGGTTGAATAGGCTGTTATGAGCACACAATGGTGAAGCCATCTATGAATTTGGAAAAAGAGTAGGTAGTTGGTTATGAAGGTACGCAAGACTAGACGGAGGGTGGGATGGTGGTACTATTCTTCGGTGGAGGTTCGGAACCACAAAGCGCCACCACACTAAATGTCGATGTACTGGAAGACACCCCTTTAATGGCGTGCTTTGTTATTGTGGTGTGTTTCCGCTTCACGATCCATCAGCTGGAGGTCGCTAGCTTCTAAACTTCCCTCGGAGGTACAGCCTGATTAATGGACATGTTAGGGGCTTAGGAATGCAAATAAATATACAGATTGAAGTTACTTGGTCAGTGAGGTGGAAGGACGGAATAAATTACATTTAAAATAGGTATTGTGTAAAAAAAGTGATGCCTTTCTGTGTTAAGGTGCTATGCATTGATAGCGAAGATGGTTCTAGTGTGTGTATAGTAATTTAATGGTGAAAGACAGGCACGCAGACAGCACACGGAGAAAAGGGAGGAGGGGGAAGGGGGGCTCAGGCAGTGAAAGCTGGGTGCGGCTAGTGGGACGGAGTGGGTTGGTGGAGAGGGGGCCAGGTACCACAGTGTCAGATGAGTGTCTCTGCCATTCTACATGATGGCCGCTGTGCATGCGGCTCCCTGGTTGACAGCACCAGTTGATTCTGACAGGTGGAGCTCATGTGTTCGCAATTTTGCAGTAGCAATGTTCAAATGGGAGAGTTACTCAATAAAGCAATACTCTTATTTGGAATTAACTGTGCTAGTACTGGGAATAGAGCTGCTATCCAACCACTAGGCATGTCATAACGCATAAATAACATAATCAAAATAACATCAATGAAATACTTTAGAACTAAGAATTAATTAAGTGAGGCCAGCATTGCAGAACAGGCCTGGTAGGCAAAACTCTGACAATCTCTTTCAGAGGGGGATACTAGGGGACATTTCAGTTATTATACCAGTGGTAAAATGTTCACCTGCAAAGAGAAAGAAAAAATAATAATAAGGTGGTTGCCTGAATATTTTTACTTTTTCTTTTGATTGATCAAACTGGGAATCTCTTAACCACAAAATAGCACCTTAGTTTCTAGTCTCTGGACCTAAGAGCATATGGGTGTTTGGATCTGAGGACATAGCTGGGGGCGGAGAAACTCCGTTTTCTCTGCTACACAGGAGGAGCAGGACCTGCTGAAGGTCCGACGTTTGTCTCAGAAGGCAGTGGGAGGGGCATGTTCCTGAATAGGGTTTTAACCTGTCAAAATGGACAATCATCTTGTGGTCAGGTAGTTGTAGTTCTGCATTTACAGGGGAAGTAAGCCGAATAATTGAATATGGCCTGTCATACAGGGGGTAAGTTTCTTTACTCTTCCTTTCTTTATGCTAAGTTTTTTCAGTAAAACTGAATCATCAGGTTTATAGGAGGGGGGATGGCATTTTTATTGCTTCTTTCTATCTGCCTCCTGGTTGCCTTGCGATTGTTCCCTTGTACCTTCTTCCAAATGGCCTTAAGGTTTCGGGCTAGCCCCTTAACGGCTGTGTGATCAATTCCCCGAGGTAACTTATCGATCTCAAAGGGAGATTTCATAGGGCAGCCAAACATAATATCGTAAGGGGTATGTTAAGTGGCTTCATGGAAACAGCTAATGTATGCACTTGCCACATACAGAAAGTATCTTTGCCAGTCGCTGTGGGTTGATTTAACATAATAGGAAAGCATTCGTTTCACAGTGCGATGAACATGTTCAATGCGGCCATTTGCCTGGGGGTGAAAAGGGGTGGTTCCTCATTTTTTAATTCTCAGCGATAATGCAGACATAAAGTTGGTTCCTTGGTCAGTTATAATGGCTTCAGGGCTTCTGAAAGGAAGGACAAGATGATCTACAAAAGCGCATGCTACAGTTTCAGCTGAAATGTCAGCGATGGGTACCAAAATAAGGCATTGGGAAAAGTGATCAATAATAGATAGAATATGTTTTGATTCCTTGTGTCTTTACAGGAAGTGGCCCAACCACATCTAAAGCGACAAACTGAAAGGGTTTTGATGCCTCAGGAAGAGACTGTAAGGGAATTTTGATACGTGGGGGTGGTGCTCTTTGGGCACATGGTAGGCAATTTTTACATACTTGGCAACATCTTGCCATCCGTTGTCCCACGAATACTTTGCGGAAATGCAGGTGTTTGTGGTTCTTTGTCCACTATGGCAAGCTTGGATGCTATTGTGGTACTGGGTAATAATTCTTGGTTGCAAGTCTTATGATATAGAATTCCATCCTCTGTAACAAAATGTGGATGGGAGCAATACTGGCAACATTTTGCATCTTTTCCTGCGAGTCTTTTAGTTCGTTAATTAGTACTTCGCCTGTTTGAGCTCTCTCACCTTTCTGCTAATGGCCTCAGCATTCTGGTGCAATCTTCCAGCTTTGTGTTGCACTTCGTAATCATACTCAGTCAATTTCAGGGCCCAGCATGTGAAACAGCTGCTACTAAATTTAATAGCCACTGAAGTGCCACGTGATCTGTTACTGTTGTAAATTTTCTCCCACAAAGGTAGTATCTAAAGTAGTTAATTCCGAACATTAGTGCTAGTAATTCTTTCTCTGTTATATTGTACGTAGTTAATTTCTGCCCGGTTCATCTGACGGGATGCGTAACCAATTGGTCGCTCCTCACCGTCAATAATTTGACTCAGAACAGCTCCTATGACAAAGTCAGATGCATCACATGAGAAAATGAGAGGTTTTTCAAAATCGGAATGGATCAACGAGGAGGAATTAGTTAGAACATCTCTGAGATGCCGCACAGTAGCTTCGCACTTGGTGGTCAATTGACAGGGTACATTTTTTTTCAGCAGATGGGTAAGGGGTTTAGCCATTCTGGTGTAGTGCTTTATAAAACACCTATAATTGCTGACTCCCAGAAAGCTTTGAAACTCTTTTACATTCTTAGGGGAAGGGAAGGTTCTAATTGCTTCAATTAGACGGGGGGGGGGGGGGGGGGAACATTTTTCTATTTTTAAGCTTAAATTAGCACTTCTTAGTCTAGACAAAATATTTCTTAACTAGGTAACACTCTCATCTATGGTTCTGGAAAAAACAATATCATCTAGATAGACTAGGCACATTGTGGATTTCAATCCTCTAAGTTGTTGTTGTGGTCTTCAGTCCTGTCTCTAAGTAATAGGTTGGCAAATCTTTGGAAAGTGGCTGGCGTGTTGCACAACCTGAATGGCATTCTCAGAAATTCATATACACCGGAGGGAACTACAAATGCTGTTTTTGGCCTATCCTGTGGTGCAATCGGTATTTGGTGGTACCCACTCTTCATGTCAAGGGTAGCGAAGTATTTACAATTTCCTAACCTGGCCTGTGTTTCGTTGATACGAGGGAGAGTGTAAGTATCAGAAATGGTTACCTTATTTACTGCTCTCATATCGACACAAAGACGGTAGGTCTTCTCTCCATTGATTGACCTCTTGGGGACCACAACGATTGGGGATGACCAAGCACTGGCGTAGGGTTGTATTATCCCTGCTTCTAGCTGTTGTTGGATAGTTTCCTCTATGATGGGCTGGAGGTGGTATGGTATTCTATATGGTTTCTGTGCAATGGGCCTTGCATCTCCGGTGGGAATTTCGTGGTAAAGTAGGTCAGTAGCCAGCAAATAATACCTTTCCTCAAATAACCAGGAGTGTTCTTCCAAGATTGAGTACAATTTGTTTTGGCCAGCCACAGCCAAATGAGCTAACTTATCTTTGAATTTGTCCCTGAGGACGGGAGCAATATGGCGTATGTTATGTTCTGGGAGCTGGTGTTTTTGGTTAGATTTTGGCTTCTCTTGTACAGGGTGGTTTTCTTCAATCTCATGGTCCCTAGCTAGGAATCTGTACCTCATTCATTCCAAAATTGTTCAAACAGACGGGAATGTAAAATTTCTTCCCCTGCACTTCTGCTGTTGTTAAACCACGTTTAAGGTGGACCTGTAATCTGTCGAGGATGTCGTTTTGACAGAGAGGATCCACCAATATGGCTGTTCTCGGCAGTTCGTGGGATTTGACCTGTCCCGTGCCACCACTGATGCTGACAGAGATAGTTGTACGTAACTCCCAAGTTTGTGTGGAAGGAACCTGTGGAAGCGGCTGTGTTTCACAGATTCCTTGCGACAGAATGACGTGGAAGCTAGTGAAATGGTGGGTTTCCTCACCGAGACGGATGGTTTGCGTTCTGTAATTGACTACACTCTGGTATTGGTAAAGGAAATCACTCCCCAGGATGAGATCAAAATCTCGTCTTTGTTTCTGAATTATGTCTGTGTCAAATGGGTAGTAGCTGGCTCCAATTTTCAACTTAACTTGACAATACCCAGCAGGTGCGATTATCTCGTCACTCAGACCAGTAATGTAGTGATGGGGTGCTTTTAACACTTGTCTATCCCCATGCCCTATGAATAACATGCTAGTTTGTGCTCCTGTGTCAGTAAGTATTCTTATCTTCTTTCCTCTAATTTTACCCTTGAGGAGGATACTCGCTGCCTCATTTACAACACCATGGTGGGCTGGATGTGTAAATTTTACAGGGGGTGCAGTCTGGCAACGTGACTTGTCCTCTCGACCATTTCCCAGCTGTCTTTGGGGTCGGGGTGGATTGTTGGCGAATTGTCCCCTCTGCTGGTTACACGAGGGGCCCGAGTTCTGCTGGCAGTTTTTACTTGTGTGCCCTATGATTCCACACTTAGAGCAATATGGTGCATGGCACTGCGCGGCAGCATGGCTCGCCTTTCAGAAACACTGGCATGCCTGCTCATATTTGAAAATTGGACACGGCTGTTTGTCCGGGCGTGCCGAACTGGCAACAAAATGTGCTTCCTCCTCCTGCATCATCGCAAGTCCTGTGGCATCATGCAACGAGGTGAGTGATGCTATTTTGACGTCCCCTCTCACGTATGTGTCGATTCCACGTATAAATACGTCAGTCAAGCGGGCTTCTGCTTGCTCTATTAATACTTCGTTAAGTGCAGGATCCGAACTCAGTGTGGAAGTGCGGCAAACCACAGCGCAGATTCGGTCAGCAAATGCTTGTATGTCCTCCCATTGCTTCTGGCGGAGGGTTGATAACTTGTCCAGGTGAAGGGAAGTGTCCAATTCTGATGCCAGGTATAGCTATGGGTATTTTGGTATTGGAGCTGCTGTTGACCTATATAGGTGAAGGGAAGTGTCTGATTCCAATGCGCTGTTGTAGCTGTGGGTATTTTGGTATCGTGAGCTGCTGTTGACATATCTAGGTGAAGGGAAGTGTCCGATTCCATTTTTGCTTGTCTAGGTGTTGGTTTTTTGGTACTAATAGTTGTGGCTGTGGTGTACGTTTTGGAGATTTCTAATCTGCCATCAACAATTGCGGTTGCACTATATAGGTGTAGGGAAGTGACCGATTACAGAGGATATTGTGTGTAGTGGAATTTGGGAATTTTGTGTTGTCGATTTATTTCGTCATTTTGTGTCGTTTATATGTGTTTAAATTTAGTTTGTCTCCACCCAAAAACCTCCAATTTCCCACGCTTGTCCATTAGTATGTTTATATTTTTGGAGGAAGATATGTGTGTTGGTTTTTCGATCTATTTTCGTATTTGTTGTCATGTTTACGTAATGACTTCATAGGCACTATATTGGAGTTGTAGTGAATGGTTGTTTCCGCCATATTGGTGACATTATGGGTCAAAGCAGACGGGTAGAATTAGACGCTTTTTCATTCCCAACTTTTCCCTGTAATAGCGGGCGTCACGTTGGTCCGTATACCTTTCTTTAAACCCAGCTTCTAACATGGCCCTAAGGGCGTGCACTGATTCAATATAGGTACGGGCGCAACCTGACAGTTTAAGGCACAGTACAATTAACAGGAAATTGTCTGGCCAAGCACAAGTATGGCCTACATTTTGGACAGTTTGCGAAAAAGAGTTTATCTGTTCTTTGGGTTTTCCGGAAAGTGTCAGGATAAAGTTGACTGCAGGGAAACTGTTAGCCAAGGTGGCAGTGTACAGCTGGAGTACTCTGCTACTGGAGGTGCTTGAAGCCATCGTTTGCGGCATAGTGGGGTGTGTTTCTGGCACACATAAACTGGCAGACTCGGTTTTAGCCAATTTTTGCCACTTTTCCATTAATTCTATCTTCTGTAATAGTAGTTTGTCGATTTCTTCTTGGAGGGCAGCTACTGGGTCTGGTTTTCCCGTAAGTGGGGAGTTGTCTTCACCAGTGGCGGTACTACATGTCTGAGGCATGGTTATAATGTTAGAACAACTAGTGCCTGCTGGAAACTTTACGATTGGAGCATGGAAAGAAAGAAAAGGCCCATACTGGACGGGAGGATGGCGTTGCTGACAGCATGGAGACTGTGGCATAGTAAAATGAAGCAACGAACTTACAGAAGTTGCGGCAGTGGTGCGTTAGGCAACTGCGGCTGGAAATGGTGGTGGAGGCGGCGGTGTCAACGGCCAGGCACCGTTTCTCAGCTATTCAGCCGGAACATGTGTCCGTACCTCAGTATGGCGCAGAAGGTGGCTTCCTGCAGTGTAACGTGGACCCGGACTGCCTGGGGAAGCAGCAACGTGGCAACTGATGGTGACATGCAGCGAGGCGCCCAGCCACGTGGTCTGGTGTTCGCTGCAGCAGCTGCTTGGAAAGAAACACCAAATGGCGGAATGCTGCGTAGTGATGCAACGAATGCGTGCACTTCGTAACGCATGGTGCATCTGACATGTCAAGTGCGAATTATTGCTGGCATCATCCTTATGTATGGCTGGTTAAACTTCAAATGAGATGGGCCTAACAGTGAGCCATCCCACTTCTGACACCAGTTGTTAATGTGTCAGGAATTGTCCAGGAGGGGAAAGCTGTAGGCACCAGTAAAGAAAACATACTTTTATATGACTGGAAAAGGTGCCAGGACTGAATGGGCTACTGCCCGAGAGAGCAGGAGAAGAGGCCGTCTGGTCGATTTGGAAGCTGCCAGCAGAAGAGAGCAAACGGCGTGTCTGCTCCTGGTAGCTGGCCTGGTTCCTCCCTCACTTGATCACCTCCAAGCCTCCCTATTGGTCAGTCAGATCGTAAGACGCGCAGTTCGGTAGCGTTACCTCATCAGCAACACGAGTTTAGCTGCTGATGGTTCAACACATGAGTTTCGGGGTGGTTCTATTCGATTTTGGGCTACCTGACTGAGACACTGCAATTTACCGCCAGGCAGAAGTCACTGATGAACATAAAGTGAAAAATCAAAATCAAAATTTTATTCTAGTAAACACATTAAGTAATGGCCCCACTGTACATATGAATTGCTGCAGCTCAAATTGGCATATCTTTTCTTCTGCTTTGTCACTATATAACTCTACATTTGCTTCAGGTGATGTGCCAAGCTGTAACCTTAATCCTTTTGATTGTTGCAATAAATCACACAGCTCACTATCACTTCACTGCTCGCAGATGAGGGCTGTGTAACCAGTGACATTTGTCACTGCTTCCACACATGCTGTACCATCTCTACCACATTCATCGTTTCTGCACACAAAAGTACGTCAACTGGAACATTTAGCTTCCCTTCCAGATACACAGTGCTAATTATGAACTGGCTGATATAATCTAAGTTCTACAGCTGCCTAGATGATGCTTTCTCTGGCTTACCTTAAGGACACAGGTAAGTGGTTTATGATACATATAGATGGTGAACTGTTGCCCTTCTAATGTGTGTCTGAATTTTTTGACTGCAGCGTAAGAAGGGTACAGCTCGTGGTCAAATGTTGCCTAATACTTCTGAGAGCATGACGACTATGATGTACTGATCAATCTACTGCTGAAGTGCAGCACCAGTGGCAGTGGACAAAGCATAGACTGTGAGTGCAAGTGGGGCATGCACAACTGGGTGTGATAATAGGGTGGCCTCTGCTATGGCTGTTTTTGCAGCCTGAAATATGGTGTCAGCATCCCTACTCCAATGTACTCTATGGTTAGGCCCTTAAAGAGTTCATACAATGGTGCAGTTATCAGTGCATAATTTTAAATGAACTGTTGGTAGAAATTTACTACTCCTATAAACCAGTGTAGTTCTCTGTCTGTGATAGACTGGGGTATTTGCTTATGGTCTCTTCTTTTTTGTGTGTTGATCAAATACCCTGTACATTCACCAAATACCGTCAAATACCGTAGAAGGTGCACCTGTTTCTCATCAAAAACCCACTTGGCAAGATTATTTACTAATCCTTGTGTATGTAGGCAGTTGAGCACATGTCGAAGGCTGTAAGTTCTCCGCTTCTGATGTGAATGCCATGAGCGTGTTATGTATGTACATACAGCGAAAGTCTAAATCTTTTGTCATCTTGTCGAGCGAAAGTCTAAATCTTTTGTCATCTCGTCCATAAAGTGCTGGAAGGTCTGAGCTGTTCTACAGAGTACAAATGGCATCCTGATGAACCCAAACAGGCTGAAAAGCATCGTGACTGATGTTTTGGGAATGTCTTCTGTAGCTACAGGGATCTGATTGTATGCTTGGAGTAGGTCAGCGGTAGAAAATATCTTCTTACCATGAAAATTTGCAGAAAAGTTTTCTATGTGTGGAACTGGGTGCTGGTCTGGTATAGTCCTTGCACTGAGTTGGCGATATTCACCACAGGAATGGTATATATTCTTCTTTTTAGGCACAACAAGAACTGGGGCTTCCCAACTGCTACTAGAAACTCTGCAGATAACCTGAGATAGCATGCTGTGAAATTTGTGGTAGTTGTTGTGGAGTGCAATCTCTGAGCTCCAAAGTGCACAAAAGCTTCTTTAGCTGTTTTGCTTCTGATTTTGACAAGTGTGTGATCCATCCATTTTTAATTAGTGCACTCTGTTCACTATCTGGTGCTGTGGCTAGAATATTCTGGACTTAGATAGATCCTCCGTTAGAGCTGCAACTACACAGCTGTATTTAGTCTCACCTGCCGATATTTGTGAGAGGATAAACTGACTTTGGGCAAACCATAATAGAGGATTATGTTGCCAGAACAGTGATGGTTTTATCGTCAATCTATTAATTTCTCTCCCGGCTGCCAGTTCAGTTGTGGCTGGTGAGTCATTCATTCCTGGGAAAGAGTTCGGTGTAGCTGGTCTGAAAGTTACAAGTGTCAGTGTTGCGAAAGTGTGTGAAATTCTGAAGGTGGTGTGGCCGTGTCATAGGCGGTCCGGATCACCAAATATTTATTCCCACACACACTCGATAAAAGCTTCCAGTCAAAGAAACACAACAGCCATGCCCAACATAAAGCATGGATGAACAAACAGAAAGTAAACTAAAGAACAATTACCATGATATATTTTGAAACTACCACTGCACAGAACGTTTATGCACCATTGAACATTTGTGGAGACAGAACATCAGAACAGATCACTACAGACTCAAATAACCCACCTCAGCCTGTTGTGATACAGAGGCACTCTCGAGCTATCTGTTAGAGAAGAAAGCCGGTGCTAATAGTTTCCCCACGTTGTCAACAATATGGAAAACTTTAGGCCAGTAGATGAATTGGTTGGCCAGTACATGAAGTGGTCGACGATATTTCGACGGTTCTTCAGATGGTACTAAAAGTTGAACAGTGCCAATGTGGACATGTAATTAGGAATGAACATGCCAAGAGGTGATGTTACAATGATGACAGGTCACACACCAGCCTACATACACTTTACAGTCTTCATCCAAGTTCAGCCACACAAAAGATTGAATCAGCCTCACCACAGTTTGGACTCTGGTGTGGGACAAATGGTGTAGCATTGAGATTGCCTGTTGATGAAAGTTTGTTGTCACTGACAGGTATGGGCTTGATGTAGAACCATCAAAATACAATGTTATGTTCAAATGAGATAGCTGGATGTGATGAAGCTGTTAGCTGTTGGGGTATGCTAGCCTGCTGCCATGTTGCTGAGTGCTTCTTTTACTAGTTCATCTTAATCTGTGTGGGAAACAGTGTCTGCCAGCTCATTACGTTCTCCATTGACATGAACAATACAAGCCGTGAACTGACCTATATAATATAAGTATTGCAGTTGGTATGTTTGACCTGTGACAAAAAGCATAGAGTAGTAGCTTACAATGAGTAGTCAGCATCAGTTGTTGGCTTTCCTGAGAGGGACTTTGTAACCAAAGAATATGAAGGGTTGTCATTTTTGAAAGATGTGTTAACCATCCGAGACAGGCACTTGCAGAACAGGGTGCAGCCTTTGCAATAGCAACATGCTTTGGTTTCAGCAAACCTCACAAGAACTTATGGGAACAGTCAGACTGTGTGGTTACTTGCCGGGCAAAACGCATCTATTTCCTCCACACTCTAAATTAAAAAAAATTTTTTCTTACAGGTACCATCAAATGTTTATTGTCTCAGTTACACGAATGGAAGAAAAGCATCAATTTCCCCTCAATCCAGGCGAACTGGAGGCAGTCGTGGACAGTTTGTGTGCAGAGTCACTCAACATTTTAAAGAACAGGTATACATAGTTACACATAAATGTGTTTACACTTGTTCCTTGCATGACTGTATTCAAGAATTATAACCCTTAGTAACCATTTTTAAATAGGTCATTACTGATTAAGTGCTTCATATACATTAAACAATGAGAATGGACAAAAATAATGTACAGAAATTAGCTCCTTTAGAAACATGCAGTGTAGAATGACCCAGAAAGAAGTGGACTGTTAAACTCGAACAGGCCAGATGGCCTAGATTGTAAAGAAGATGATATATACTAAAGCTTAGTTACTGGTTATGAAGCATTCACTTGTTTGTAATTTATATAACATTACAACGTATTAAAAGTTGTGTTGCCAAATCACTAACTTCATTTAAACATTGCACTTCATTTTGCTGATAGAGTTGTTGTTATAATTCAGAGCACAGTTTTCAGCATGTTTGGAGTTTATTTGATCTTTCCAAAAATGATGTTCCAAGAATGACTTTAAATATTCATGAACTGTTCTGAAGTGAACAAAATACTTGTTCACTGTGTAGCAGAAGATGTAACTATTATAACTTTTGCAGAAAATAGAGGTAAAAGAGAAAATTTAAAGGACTGATAGGGAATTTTTAAGATTTTAGGTACTGTCTTACAATGAAACTGTAACTTCTTTCCTCAAAGTCTGTGTTTATGACAGATGATAATCATATTTTCTGTGTCCAGGTAGGAATTTGTAATATCCTCTTTTAGTATGTAAATTACATATATAAAGCCTTCTTTATCCTTTTATTATATTGTATGTATATTGCAATAGATTGAATTAATGAATTACATCTTGAAAATCTATGAGCAAATAAACACAGGAAATTTTGTTCTATGCAGCAGAGCACATGGTGTAGAACTAATTTGTACATTCAGTATTCTAGTGTAATTTTGATAGGAGGAATTCAAATTGTGTGCACAACTGAGGAAGCACTAACTTCTATGTGGCATAGCTCACACATTGTGTTAGCATTACAGGTTACTTGGCTAGTGAACAGATCTCACCTACAGCTTATTGGTTGTTATGCCATTACGGAAGTCTGACCAGTAGTCACACATCGTTTGAAGTGTGGTTGAGGGTTGATTGCCCATTAAAGTTGAAGCTAAAGAGAAGTTGCATAGTTTATTCTCTTTCACTGAATAGGATTTACCTGTTATGGGACTACAGTAGCTAGTGACAGGGAGGTGCAAGTACAAGCTTGGAAGGTGCAAACTTATGAGTCATATGGGAAGGGTATGGATTATATGGGGTCAATAACCACAGCAGGGAAAAATTTGAGATTTGGAGTTTTGTGATATTTTTCTGTATGTAGCACATAACAAAAATATGTGTGGCTCAGAAGGGCTCAGAAGGTAAGTGTCAGATGTCACATTACTAATCCAGGGGTTTGAGGCTTAGTCTCCAGTCATTCCAACATTTGCCACTTCTTTCACCTCTGGCAGTGATTTGTTAATCTAAAAAATTCTGAGCTGCATTGTGGCTTGGAGTCTTATGTTTACTTGTAGATTCCCTTATTGAGTAGGTCACTTCGAAGACTAGAGAAGGCAAGGGCATACCATTTTCAATATGACCACACCTAGTAAAGCCTTCTGTTGTTCAAAACAGCCTTTGAGTGACTTTGCAAGGGTTCCACCGGATAAAGTTAGATGTCTTCTGGCACCGTAGAACACTCATCCACCTTATTCTTCAGAATGTAACTGTAATATTACTTACGTCTAATTCAGTGAGTAATCATAGATTTGAGTCTAACAGTCAGATTTATTGTTGTATTTAAATACAGTAGACCTTTTCAACAAAAGGACCTCAAATGACTCAATCTATGTAATATTGAATTGAAATTCCTTCCCAGCATTCTGTTCCAAGCTGCCGGAGATGATGGTCATGTGTGCGTGTGGTGTACTTGCTTCTGTGAATGAGTATGTGAGTGTTTCTCTTTCTTCTTCTGACAAAGGTTGTGACCGAAAGCTAATGTGTATGTCTTTTAATTGTGCCTATCTGTAACTTAATGTGACATCTCTATGGTAAGTAGCAATCTATATTTTCCTTATATTGTTGAAATTCCTTTTTAATGTTTTCCAAGGAAGACTTCTCCTTGGAGTATTCCATTGAGTGATGTGTAGCTCTGAGGTGAGGTGTGTTTGCAACACCTGTACTGAAATCAGAAAATTTTTCGCTGCATCCACAATACTACACAAAGTCCAACAAATACCTCGAACAGAAATTAGGAAATAGGGGCACAAACTTAATCTGCAGCAACTTACATGAATAATTCACTGACTTACAAAACTGAAACTTTATTTTGTGAGAACCCATGTCAATTCAGTACAACACAATAGTGCATTAGCTCAACCATAATCAATGCTAAAATACAGGAATAGTCATGAGGATCTCCCAAACTAAAATCTTGAAATTTTTGTATCTCTCATGGAACATTTCCGTAATGTTATGGTGTTGACTGAAACTACTGATAACAATCTGAGCAACTCCTCCAATTATTTCTTTAATCCAAACTGCCAGAGGTATCATTCCCTTGAGCTGTGTTCAAGAATGGGTTGTACAAATTTTCAGTATGCAGTCTCCTTTGAAGATGAGCTACACTTTCCTAGAATTCTACCAAGAAACTGCATATGACCATTTGACTTCCCTATAATAGACCTTACATGCTCATTCCATTTCATGTCCCTTTGCAACATTACATCTAGATACTTAACAGATGTGACTGTATGAGGCAGCACACCATTAACACTGTATTCAAACATTATCAGATTGCTTTTCCTATTCATCTTTATTAAATTATGTTTTCACCAAATTTAGAAGAACTTACCACATGTCACACCAAATAGAAATTCTGTCCAAGTCATCTTAGATCCTTGTACAGTCACTAGAAGAAAACACTTTCCTGTACTCTACAGTATCGTCAGCAGTTTCACATTACTACTCATCTCATCTGTCAGATCATTTACATAAATTATATAGAACAAGAGCAGTCCTATTAAATTTCACTGGGGCAGTCAATTAATTAGTGGGTTACATGTTCTGTAAATCGTTTGAAAGACTCTTTTATCAAAAATGATGATAAAAATAAATGTAAATGCTGTGTGGCTAGGGCCTCTCGAAGGGTAGACTGTTCGCCTGGTGCAAGTCTTACGAGTTGACACCACTTCAGTGACTCGCGTGTCGATGGGGATGAAATAATGGTGATAAGGACAACACAACACCCAGTCCCTGAGCAGAATAAATCTCCAACCCACCCAGGAATCAAACCCAGACCGGTAGGTATGACATTCCATCATTCTGACCACTGAACTACCAGGGCCGGACAAATGATGTTAAATGAGTCAGTGTACACAATATGTATACATGATTACTGTTAACCTCAAAGAACACGTTATCATTTTATTCCTACTCAAGCAACTATGCATAAAAACAAGGTGTTGTTTTACTGGTTACCAGTTCTTAAGCAGAAATTTGTCAATCGAATAGAATGAGTTATCCAGTAGAATGATTTTAAAGTAGATTTAAAATTTGCTTTTCTGCCTGTCAGGCATTTTATGTTACTGGGCAAATGATCAAAAATTTTTATTGCTGCATATTTAACTCATCTCTGAACCACTAACAGCTTTAACAATGGGTAATAAAAGTCATTATTCCTCTAGTGTTGTAGCTATGTACATCACTGTTCTTGAATTGTGATGGATTATTTATGACAATACCATTGTCTCTGACAAACAGTGTGTGGGGTTCTATTAAGTAAGGCCTTCAAGCCATGCACATATATCTGAGAACCTATTTTGTACAGTTGAACTGTTGTTAATGTGCTGCAGTGTGATGCTGTACTGAATGCTATGCATAAATCTAGGAACAGAGACTCAGCTCATTGCCCTTCATCCACAGTTTGCAGGATATCTTATAGTATAAGAGAAACTCGAATTTCACATGACCGATGATTTTTAAAACCTGTGTCAATATGTGATTATAAGGATTGTGCAGCAACCTGGTATTAAGGATAGCAACCGTTAGCAGTGAACAGCTCTGCCATTCTGAGTCACCTACCTCAAGTGGGGAAACGGTCTCGTCCACAGTAGAACAATAAAATGACATCTGGAATACCACAGCCTGTCAGCACAGCAAATACTATCACGGTTTCCCTTGAGGCAGCAACAGAGATAAAAACAGTGAGATGGTGTGCTGAACTATCATACTCGACAGGGGTATCCTTTTCTATGAATCTCAGTTCTGCATACAATGTCAAGAATCACTCATCCGTTCATCATTATTGAAAAAGTCTAGCAGCTAGTGCAGTTGTACAGGTACACCGATATGTTACCTACGATTCGTGTAGCTGGTAATCGAGACAGGAGCTTTCTGTGATGTTATCTTTTGAGGCCGCACGTCACCTGTACTCTCCTGCCCCACCTCGATACATAGGACATTCCACCGTCAAGTGTTGTGAATGTCTCGCCATGTGGTGCTGAGAGACTACCACACCACCACTTGTCAGCCACAGTGACTTGACAAATTCTGGCACAGAGTCGAAGTGACAGTGTACACATGCAGCCCCTTGAACACGGCCGTCATCGTTGGAGACGGTAATGTTTTAGCGTAGTCGTCGGGAAACAGAAGGTAGAGCAACACTTGTTAACTACTGTTCATTTAAACATCACCGTTCAAATTCATGATAAGCTGCATCAGTGGATTTGAGTCACGTTACAAAAAAAGTTCACAGGGCACCTCTGGCCCAAATTACACCCTCCCACACTGCAGGTCAAACTCGTTGTTGAGCCACTGGTGCACTCGATGTCTCACATCATTTGAAAAGAGGGAAAATTGCGACTCATCAGATAACACCTGCACCACCGGTCAGATACTTTCGAGTTCGTGTTGTTCGGCCTGTCAGAGACGTGCAGTTTTACATACTTGCTGCTGTGAGTGGTGACCTTTTTCAAGATATCCGACTCCAGATGCCTATTACTTGCTCTCCCCTTCACTAGTCGAGATGAATGTGGATTCACTGACAGCAGCAGTTACTGTCAGGTTCTGAATGAGTCGTCATCAACAGTGCATGACAATCGTCCCCAGTCCCTGTTGATTAGGACCTTTTTGCAACTGTTGTTGTTGCGTTGTGTTACATGGCTACGTCATTCACTTATACACATTGAACAGTCCACTTTGATACACTGATCTGCCACTTATGCCATTCTGCTACGTCCTCCCATTGACTGCTTATTCCATACAACCTACTGGTACAGGCACGCACACCCACCCACACGCACACAACCCTCTACCCCACTACCATACTTGTGTCAGCAGGGAGGGATCACGTGAGTATTTGGTATTGGATCTTTGCTCTCCACCGTGCGCCGGAATGACCTGAGAGCTGCTGTAAGTTGATCACTAATATTAAGTCTGCTGAACTTACAAAGAGTAGACGTACATATGTAAAAACTGTGGAATGTTTAATATTTTAAAGCAAATTCACAATCCCAATAAAATGAATACAAGACAGGAATATTGAAAAGACTTTGGAAAGATATTAGGTATGAAGATGATGTAAACAGTGTAAAAGGCATCACTGACACTTTAACATGCACTGCACAAAAAGTGAAGCACCAGGAAACAGTGACAGATGTCAGTGTATCTTTTGTTCACGTACACAACCTCTGTGAGTTTGTAAATGGTTAGAATTGCAATTTCTTGAACACAGCTACTGTCTGAACTGATACATGACCAAAATGTCAACAGAACAATATTGTGCCACCAATTTATGACACAAACTGGGAGAACATGGAATCGAGGATCTCTTATCGGGGCGGGAAGAGGAATTGCTTGGGAAAGTATGGCAAGTAGAAAGGAGTACAAAGATAAAGGATGTAGTGGGTGGAGAGTAGGTGGAGCTACAGTACATGACATTGATCTTGCCCTGCAATTACCACAATCTCTCCATTCTCCGTCATCCCATATTACCTTATGCCATGGGTACCAGACATAGATTTAGTGGTAGATAAACATTTTTGTTAGGGGTGGGGGAATAAAGCAGAACATGTCAGTGGAGACATAAAAAAGATATACTGTTCTGGGTAACTTCATTCACAGTTAACTACACAAATTAATACAAATGCCGAGAGCTCACTTAAACTGCGTTGAAAATGAAAGAATGCAGTACTTAGCTTGACATGTATGGAAGGTGCTGCTGTTCTGCTAACAAGGGGGTCCTTCATCCAGTGCCATACGACAGTGAGCCGTCACTAAACAAGCATTATACCTGCAATCTGCTAAGCTGTGTCATTGGCCTCTGGTATGTGGCTTTTGGGTTTCCAGACACAGCTACCTGTGAGACAATTCCGACACATCTCCCTCAGTTTGAGATAAAAGACTTGTGCTAACTGCACCTTTTTGTAACATAATTCATGTTCCATATTCTGTGAGATTCCGGGATTGCAGCCAGATCATGTTGTCTTTTTGCCACAATATTTCGGGTGGTAACTGTCCAGCCATTTTCAGGTGAGTGTCCGCCACTGGTGGACAGGACGCAGCTGCAATCCTGAAACCTCATAGAATATTCAGTACGCCGGGAAAACTTCAAGAATCACTTCATGTTCCATGTCCGTATAAAACTTCATTTCACTTCCATTCCTCACATAAGTGACAAATGATTTTTGTTAAAATCACCACAAGTGATAGAATTTGTGGTCTCTGCTTACCAATCACTGTTTCTCCATGTCCTTTCTCCTTTCTTTCATCAATTTTCCTTTTGGTTTTCATCACCACCGTGTTTTGTGGTGGTTTCCTATTCTGTATATACCAAAAGTAACGTCCCTCCCCAAGGTCTCCAATCACCAGCATAAAGCATTGTATTGGTGCCAGTTTACTGGTCTCTGCTCTTGCAGTGCTGTTGATTGGAACTGCATGTGAATGCATTAAAATGTGACTGCGGGAGGGACACTGAGTTGTCTCTCCAGAAAGATGCCTGGCAACTCTTTCATAGGTAACCATGGTGTAAACACCCACCCAGTTAGCCGTGCGGTCTAACGCACTGCTTTCCGGGCAGAAAGGTGTGCTGGTCTCTGGTATGAATCCGCCTGGTTGGAGCATTGTCAAGGTCCGGTGTGCCGCCCTGTCTGTGGATGGTTTTTAAGATGATTTTCCATCTGCCTCGTTGAATGCAGGCTGGTTTCCCTTCTTCTGCCTCATTTACACTATGTAGGCACTTGCTGTGCAAACACTTTCTCCACATATGCATACACCATAATTACTCTGGCACGCAAACATTGTGGTTTCACTCCTGTGGTGTGAGACGTTGCTGGGAATGGTCCACTGGGGGCTGAATCACACAATAACCTTGGGTTCGGTGTGGGGTGGCAGTTGGGGTGAGTGGACTCAGCAGCCTGTTGTTAGGTTGTGTCCCACTGCGGGCTACGGTGGGGACAAAGCCTTTTCATCGTTTCTTGGTCTCCAGTTCAATACAATGGTGTGAACACACATTACTTGGAATCCAAGATGTGTAGTTTCACTTGTTGCCTCTCTTTAAAAATTGTTCAAAAAATGGTTCAAAGGGCTCTGAGCACTATGGGACTTAACATCTGAGGTCATCAGTCACCTAGAACTTAGAACTACACTCCTGGAAATGGAAAAAAGAACACATTGACACCGGTGTGTCAGACCCATCATACTTGCTCCGGACACTGCGAGAGGGCTGTACAAGCAATGATCACACGCACGGCACAGCGGACACACCAGGAACCGCGGTGTTGGCCGTCGAATGGCGCTAGCTGCGCAGCATTTGTGCACCGCCGCTGTCAGTGTCAGCCAGTTTGCCGTGGCATATGGAGCTCCATCGCAGTCTTTAACACTGGTAGCATGCCGCGACAGCGTGGATGTGAACCGTATGTACAGTTGACGGACTTTGAGCGAGGGCGTATAGTGGGCATGCGGGAGGCCGGGTGGACGTACTGCCGAATTGCTCAACACGTGGGGCGTGAGGTCTCCACAGTACATCGATGTTGTCGCCAGTGGTCGGCGGAAGGTGCACATGCCTGTCGACCTGGGACCGGACCGCAGCGACGCACGGATGCACGGCAAGACCGTAGGATCCTACACAGTGCCGTAGGGGACTGCACCGCCACTTCCCAGCAAATTAGGGACACTGTTGCTCCTGAGGTATCGGCGAGGACCATTCGCAACTGTCTCCATGAAGCTGGGCTACGGTCCCGCACACCGTTAGGCCGTCTTCCGCTCACGCCCCAACATCGTGCAGCCCGCCTCCAGTGGTGTCGCGACAGGCGTGAATGGAGGGACGAATGGAGACGTGTCGTCTTCAGCGATGAGAGTCACTTTTGCCTTGGTGCCAATGATGGTCGTATGCGTGTTTGTCGCCGTGCAGGTGAGCGCCACAATCAGGACTGCATACGACCGAGGCACACAGGGCCAACACCCGGCATCATGGTGTGGGGAGCGATCTCCTACACTGGCCGTACACCTCTGGTGATCGTCGAGGGGACACTGAATAGTGCACGGTACATCCAAACCGTCATCGAACCCATCGTTCTACCATTCCTAGACTGGCAAGGGAACTTGCTGTTCCAACAGGACAATGCACGTCCGCATGTATCCCGTGCCACCCAACGTGCTCTAGAAGGTGTAAGTCAACTACCCTGGCCAGCAAGATCTCCGGATCTGTCCCCCATTGAGCATGTTTGGGACTGGATGAAGCGTCGTCTCACGCGGTCTGCACGTCCAGCACGAACGCTGGTCCAACTGAGGCACCAGGTGGAAATGGCATGGCAAGCCGTTCCACAGGACTACATCCAGCATCTCTACGATCGTCTCCATGGAAGAATAGCAGCCTGCATTGCTGCGAAAGGTGGATATACACTGTACTAGTGCCGACATTGTGCATGCTCTGTTGCCTGTGTCTATGTGCCTGTGGTTCTGTCAGTGTGATCATGTGATGAATCTGACCCCAGGAATGTGTCAATAAAGTTTCCCCTTCCTGGGACAATGAATTCATGGTGTTCTTATTTCAATTTCTAGGAGTGTACTTAAACCTAACTAACCTAAGGACATCACACACATACATGCCTGAGGCAGGATTCGAACCTGCAACCGTAGCGGTCGTGCAGTTCCAGACTGAAGTGCCTAGAACCGATCGGCCACACCGGCCTGCTTAAAAATTGTAGAGAAAGGGAAAGTCATAGGGTAATAATCTGATATGTATTCACGATTTGGGGGGTACTTGGTGATTTATTTTTGACTTAATTAACATGGGTACCACATCATTGTTTTAGTATTCATAGAGTTTGTATTCAGTAGGTATTATTACAATGAATATAAATGTTTGATGAAGCTGCAGGGAGGAGGGAGGACAACACACTTAGGGGAGTAAAGATACTGCATGTTGCATGTTTGATGCAGACCAGATTTTGAATGTATTCTTTGAAGAGATAGATGTTAACATCCAGGAAAGTGACTTCCTGTTTTGAAAAGAAGCAGGTGGATTTTTTTTTAGTTGGGAAGTTGTAGGATGTGGGCTAAATCATCTTCACTACAAGTCCAGACTGCAGCAGGCTCAGCATCTGAGTGTTGATTATTAGTCATGTCTCCTTTTTGTTACTAATTTAAGGTTTCCTAATCATACATGTCAAATCCATCACTTCTTTCACTGAAATTCATGTGTGGTATGTGTCTCACAACCAGTTCATTGTTACTGTGTTCTTCATTTGCTGTATCCTGTTTGAATACATATTATTGTTCAGTGGCAATGTTTTATTCTGTTATAGATGGTTGATCCAGTGTGCTGAGATCCTTCTGCACCTTCGTGATAGTTGGCGGCAGCTAGTACCAGAGCATGCTGGGGAGTCACTGCAGTTAGTTCAAAAATTTTTCAACAGCATTTCCAGCCTTATGTCCAAACAATTGCATGAGCTAGTTATGCGATCACTGAACCACATTCTGGAACTTATAATGCAGTTCGAGGTATTGCAAAAATAATCTTACAATCATTTTAGTTATGATATCATTCATCACACATACACACACACACACACACACATACACACACACACACACACACACACACACAGAGAGAGAGAGAGAGAGAGAGAGAGAGAGAGAGAGAGAGAGAGAGAGAGAGAGAGAGAGAGAGATCAAACTAGCTTTGGTCTTCCAACCATCTTGGTTCCTTGCTTTTGCCTGATGCTGCAGAATAATAGAATAATAATTCAACAGTAAAACATAAATGAGACAATAAAACCAAAATAAAACTTTAGTTCCAAAGAAACTGTGCTATTTACAACAACAAAATGCAGCACACACACAAGTGTCTGCCAACAACAAAATGTGTCAAAGGCTTCAAGATGAAGATAATGCAATACTTTGTAATAACAAACTGCTTTTGTTGAGTATGATGTCACAGGTGTTCACAATTCTAATAGACCACAAGAAAATATTGCGAATGGTGGTTTGAGAAGCATTACTTTCAAAGTAAATTTCTTTTTACATAGGATGAATTATCATACGTGTGAGAATGGGAAATGAATTTCTTGAATCATGGAACATTTGACTGTCATTCAAAACTTAACACTTTGAGGACCAGCCACTTAGAAAAATTTTGGGCCTGGAAGACCAGCCATTTAGCCATTATTTAAAATTTTACTGGCTCATTTGTGTTATATATTTTTTAAAGGGTAACACATGCTTTAAAAGACCGCACTTCGAGGTTATTTTTTCATATTTATTTTAGTTCTTTCATAGATTATAAATTATGAAATAACGATGCCAAAAATATAATTATCCTTCAAAAAAGAGTGAGTTCAGTTCTTGAGCAATTTAACATGTAACTGGCTTTCAAGAAGTTGAAGTGCTCGATGGAACATGTATTCAGTAAGGTAACTCATGAAATGTTCGGTGCATAGCTGTGAAATTTATTATCGTTGTTGCCAGAAATATTCAGCTGCTGCAAATCATGCTGCAGTCTTAGGACCCTGCATAATCACACGTTTGACAACCAATGTCATATGTGAAAGCTTAGCTTTACTTGGAGCTATACTGTATGTATATTGATTTAAACCATTAACATCTGCTGTTTGTTTTACTTAACAGTGATGTTGCTATTTGCTGACTGCATCATGTGTCATGTGAATATCGGCTGTCATTGGCTGGTGAGATCAAATGATGTGACATATAATGGGAGTAGTATTTGTTATGAATAGCAAAGTAGGACAGACTGAGTTACTGTGAAGAGTTCATTGTTAGAGACATTCTCATCAGAATCGACAGCAAGCCAACTGGAAACAATAGTTCAGGTATATGTGCCGATGTCATGAGCAGAAAGTGAAGGGACAGAGAAAGTGTATGAGGATGTTGAACAGGTAATCCAGTACATAAAGGGCAGTGAAAATCTGACAATCATCAGGCACTGGAATGATGGTGTAGAGGAGGGAGTGGAAGAAAGGCCTATGAGAGAATATGTGTTTGGCAGTGGGAATAAGAGAGGAGAAAGGCTGATTGAGTTCTGCAATAAATTTCGAATGCTAATCGTGAATACGCTGTTAAAGAACCACAAGAGGAGGAGGTATACTTGTAAAAGGGACGGAGGTACTGATAGATTTAATGTAGAATACATCGTGGTCAGGCAGAATCACCAAATTCAGATATTAGATTATAAGGCATACCCAGCGACAGATACGGACTCAGGTCACAATTTAGTAATGATCAAAAGTAGACTGATGTTTAAGAGACTAGCCAGGAAGAGTCAGTGCACAAAGAAATGGCATATGAAAGTGCTAAGGAATGAAGAGATATGCTTGAAGTTCTCTGAGGCTATAGATACTGTGATAATGAGTAGATCAGTAAGCAGTTTAGTTGAAGAAGGTTGGACGTATCTAAAAAGGATAATAATAGAAGTTGGAGAGAAAAACATAGCTACAAGGAATGTAACTGCGAAGAAACCGTGGGTAGCAGAAGAAATACTTCAGGTTACCAATGAAAGAAGAAAGTACCAAAATGTTCAGGGAAGTTCAGAAATCCAGAAATACAAGTCATTTTAAGAATGAAATGAATAGGAAGTAGACGGGAGCTATGTCGAAATGGCTACATGTAAAAGTGAAGAAATTGAAAAAGAAATGATTGTAGGGAGGACTAACTCAGCATATAGAAAAGTCAAAACAGTTTACAGTAAAATTAAAAACAAGGGTGATAACGTTAAGAGTGCAAGGGGAATTGCACTGATAAATGCAGAGGAGAGAGTGACTGGTGGAAAGAGCATGTACATTGGAATACTATGTGGGGGGAGGACCTGTTTGATGACATGATAGAAGAAACGCAAGTTGATAGGGAAGAGATAAGCGGATCCAGTGTTAGAATCTGAATTTAGAAGATCTTTGGAAGACTAAAAAATAAAATGAAGCAGAAGGGACAGATAACATTCCATTGGAATTTCTAAAATCGTGGGGGGGTGGGGGACAACAAAACAATTGAAATGATATTTAAATGGACACCCTAGCTGCAAACAGGTGTTGGATGTACTTCATTGGGGACATGTTGAAAATGTGTGCCCCGACCAGGACTCGAACCCGGGATCTCCTGCTTACATGGCTGATGCTCTATCCATCTGAGCCACTGAGGGTACAGAGGATAGTGCGCCTCCGGGAACTTATCCCTTGCATGCCCCCCTTGAGACCTACATTCCCAACATGTCCGCACCACTACATTGGTAGTGCGCCTAATAGATGTTTGCCCATCATACTCATTATTCGTGGCAGATTAATCTACCAAGTCCCGTACGAGTTCGGGCATAGTGTGTGCGTTCACACACAACAAGGTCAATGGCCGGGAAGCCATATTTTAACTGTATATGACGGTAATATCTGTTCCCGAAAGAACAGTTACCGTAGCTGCATGGTCATCTACAGTAACAGTTCTTTCAGGAACAGATATTACCGTCATATACAATAAATCAATTATTCGCATTAGTTCATGAACCATGGACCTTGCCGTTGGTGGGCAGGCTTGTGTGCCTCAGCGATACAGATAGGCGTACTGTAGGTGTAACCACAACGGAGGGGTATCTGTTGAGAGGCCAGACAAACGAGTGATTCCTGAAGAGGGGCAGCAGCCTTTTCAGTAGCTGAAGGGTAACAGTCTGCATGATTGACTGATCTGGCCTTGTAACACTAAAGAAAATGGGCTTGCTGTGCTGGTACTGCAAACAGCTGAAATCAAGGAGAAACTACAGCCATAATTTTACCTGAGGGCATGCAGCTTTACTGTATGGTTTAATGATGATGACGTCCTCTTGGGTAAAATATTCTGGAAGTAAAATAGTCCCCCATTCAGATCTCTGGGTGGGGACTACTCAAGAGGATGTCGTTATGAGGAGAAAGAAAACGGCGTTCTACGGATTAGAGCGTGGAATATCAGATTCCTTAATTGGGCAGGTGGGTTAGAAAGTTTAAAAAGGAAAATGGTGAAGTTAAAGTTAGATATAGAGGGAATTAGTGAAGTTTGGTGGCAGGAGGAACAAGACTTTTGGTCAGATGAATACAGGGTTATAGATACAAAATCAAATAGGGGTAATGCAGGAGTAGGGTTAATAATGAATTAAAAAAATAAAATAGGAGTGCACGTAAGCTACTACAAACAACACAGTGAACGCATTAAAGTTTATATGCCAACTAGCTCTGCAGATGACGAAGAAGTTGATGAAATGTATGATGAGATAAAAGAAATTATACAGATAGTGAAGGGAGATGAAAATTTAATGGTCATGGGTGACCATATTAGGTAACAAGTGAAGATGACCTGAGAAGCTGAAAGCTGGTTCGTGACAATAAATATAATTTTACAGAACATTGGGAAGTATTTTCTCATTTCAATATTATTATCACATTCTGCCAAGGACAGGTGGAAAATACTGTTAATTTTAAATAATAAGAGCTAAGTTTTTAAGGCCCATGGGGATCCGTATATTAAGATTACTATAACATTTATGGTAAGTCCATTATTTCAGCACAGTAGTTTTCAAACACAATATTTTTATTTGGATAATTAAAACAATTTCTGATTTCATATTTAATGTCACTATTCAGAAGTATTCATGTGCATCCACATGATTGGTTTCTTCTGCAAAATCTATTTGCTAACCTGAAATTTCTTATTTTGTTTAAAATTTGAATTGCGTCCTCAGTAAATCAGTGCTTGTTTAGGAAATAACTGTAATATGTGTAGTGTTTAAACCATTTATATTCCAGTACATAACATATCTACTTTGACTGTTACTCATAGATTGTAATATATTTCTTTCCAGATAATGATTTGGCTTTCTCTTTCTTGTTTCTTGTGCTAATGTTGTTAGACAGTCGTTTTAGTTATGTTGCAGCTTTGTAGCATCAATTTTACAGTTGTAAATTCTTCAGTTGATGCTGACATAATAAAAATATGAAATTCCTCTTTGTAGGTGGGCAACAATTATGAAGAAGACTATCAAGATGATTATTTCTGGAAGATACCTTTAATTACAGTGGAAGTTGAACCAGTATTAGGGTCCTCTGAACTGCATTTCTCACCGACACTTCAAGATTTAAGATCACTTATTCATAGAATCTTCAGCAAAGTTATTGCTGTTAACTCCCATATTCCCCGTCTCGAAACTATAGTTTTTCGTGGTAAGTTTATGTGCCCATAAAGGTATGAGTGAATGTAATTGCAGATAATTTTGAGGCTTCAAGTTTTTATTTAAAAAGATTTTTGCATTGCCACACTGCTCATCACCATGAGTGAATGATGTTCTTTCTCTTCCTTCACAATTTTCAGATTTTAGTGATTTTCAAAGGGGTAAACTGATATTACAGTTTTCATTTTTGATATGCTAGTGCAGGTGTCACAAGCTCAGTTAAATGAAAAATCTGTATATTTCACACATTTTCTTAGTTTTCTTTTGTGAGAGACCATTGGGGCCAGATAGATCTAGCTCAAAATTGTAGATTCCAATATTTTACTGTTGTGTTGTTTTCGCATTGTTGCTCATCGATCGTATTGAGGCACATTTGTATTATGATACATTCTGTACTTTCCAGTTTGTGAGTGTCACTTCTAAAATATATTTGTGCTTTCCTAGAAATTTTTGCAGCAATGCCTATTGTGTATTTACACATTAAAGCTATATTTCTGACAATGGAAAATCCAAGATGGAATGTAAAAATGTTATGAAAATGATAGTTACTACTCAACATATAGTGGAGATACTGAGTTGCAGAAAGGCACAAGAAAAAACTGTTACAAAATGTGCTTTCGGCCAACAAGATCTCTGTCCAACCCCCAGCCCCCCTTCCCCCTCCCCACATACACACACACTCAGGCAAATGCAACTCACACACATGACCACAGTCTCTGGCAGATAAGCCAGATTGCGAGCAGCAGCAGGTGATGGGAGAGGCAACCGGGTGGGGGGTGGAGGAGGCTGGGGCGAGGAGGAGGAGCATGGGTAGAGGGTGCAGCAACGAGGCAGAGAGGAGAGAGGTTAGGGCAGCTCAAAAGGTTAAATGGGAGTGGTGGGGAGAGAGAGAGAGAGAGAGAGAGAGAGAGAGAGAGAGAGAGAGAGGGGGGGGGGGAGGGGGGGGTAACGGTAAAGGATAGTAGTGGAAAGACTGGTTATACTGGCGGAATAGAGGGCTGTGTTGTGCTGGAATGGGAACAGGGAAGGGGCTAGATAGGTAAGGACAATGCCTAACGAAAGTTGAGGTCAGGAGTGTTACAGGAACATAAGATATATTTCAGGGAGTGATCCCACTGCACAATTGGTGTGAAGGATCCAGATGGCACAGCCTGTGAAGCAGTCATCGAAATGACAGATGTACTGGGCAGCATGCTCAGCAACAGAGGGGTCCAATGTTTTTTTTGGCCACAGTTTGTCGGTGGCCGCTCATGGAGACAGACAAGTTGTTAGTTATCATGACCACATAGAATACAGCACAGTGGTTGTAGCTTACCTTGTAGATCACAGGACTGGTTTCACAGGTAGCCCTGCCTTTTACAGGATAGATGATGTTTGTGACTAGACTGGAATACATGTTGGTGGTAGGATGTATGGGACAGGTCTTGCATCTTGTTCCCTTACAGTGATAACTTCCTGGCTGCATGTAGCCGCCCTAACCTCTCTGCACAATCCCATTAGCAGCACTGTACCATCCCCCACCCCTACAAAAGGAATTTGTTAATTTTGTCCTGGGCTTTTTTCTTGTGATAACACAAACCACCTTTTGTGTGTTTTAACTTCAAAATAAACATACGACCTCAGAAGAGTAGCAGATCCTGAAATTAAGACACAGTCAAGCTTGACTGATTTGAAGTTACTTGTGGTAACCACAACCAACAGCGGGAATGCCTTGGGCTGTGGATCGGAGCCGCCAGGCGGGGAAGCCGCCGGCAGTGGAGCACTCACCACCGGGTAAACACAGGACGAGTCGGACGACAGACCAACAACAACTGACAACCACCGACCACGACCGACTATGAGCGACACAACAAGGAAGTGATAAACAATGAAGGCTTGTGTAAACCACAACACCAAACCTAAATCCACTTGGAACCAGAGCCAGGCAAATGTCAACGAGCAACGACCAGAACGCATTACCGCCGAGATAGAAACGAAATCCAGAGCGAGTACCAGACTGGCTGGACTAGTGCAGAGCGGGTCCCTATATATGAAACTGGAGGGAGCGGCTATTGGCCGCTGTCTGCACGTGGCTTAGCGGTGGCGCACTCACTGCCCGGAATAGCTGCCACGGAGGCGGAGCCCTCTATGGGCTGACCATGTCCATTTGTTCTGCTGTGTGTTCGACTTCCGCGGCGGAAGGTACTAAATTACTTGTTAGTGTTCAAATAAACATTGCACCGTTGAGAAGGCAATGCCACTGTGAATGCTATTCTAGAGCACAGGATGACTCGATTACTGCTTATAAGCAGCTGGAAATCATCAAGCGATTTGAAACTGCCTGGAATGGGTGTATTGGGTGAACTACCTAGAGTCAAGTACCAGAGATACCAAAACTATCTCAAGTTCTTTCCTCGCCAGTAAATACTATAGGCTGTGAGTGACATGTCAGTGGTATGTCTAGGATCCTGTATAGGTGAGGCAGGGACCTGGGAAAACTTAGGGCATTACACACAACCCCTACATAAGTTAGACTTGCTGTCCTCCACTGGAAGTGAAATTTAGCCAGTGAGTTTCACTTTACCTCTGTAACAATATGGACCTGTTAATCATTGATTGTGGAACATACAGTGAATAATTATATCCCTTGTATCCCTGAGGGAAATGGAGACAAGTGATGGGAAGGATCACTTTGTGCCCACGGTGTGTACACCTGATGGCCTTATTCGACATGTCGAATAGGTTGGTTTGTCAATTATTTGGCTTGACTGAGTGTGTGTGGGATGTGCACAAGGAATTTTTAGCCTAAGTGACTCCACATCAGATTCAGGTTCTGGTAGCTGTGGAAGTCAGTTCTCAGAGAAATGTGTCCCACAGACGCTGCGATTAAAATCCTGGTGATAAAATGCTAAAGTATTTGAAACAGAGGTTGAAACAGGTTAAAAAGCTGTGGAGTTCATATAATTCTACATACAGAAAGGTGACAGCAGTGAAATTTTTGGGTTAATTCTAAGTGTATATGCAAAGGATAGGCAGACAGGAAATAAGGATTGTGTCTTTGTCACAGTAGATGAGAACCGCAGATCTACCAAGATAGAAACTGAACCTGCACGTGAGTTGTTTCAGTAAGACTCAGTATCTGGAGTGAGCCTAAAATAGAATATCGATCACCAGGCTTACCCATAAATATAACCGAAAAGTTTGGAAAACACGTTCCCTTATAATACAGATTGACTCTTGCAGAGGAAAAAGCAGCAGCTGGCCACTTTTAATCATGCAATTTATTTACATAAATATAGTTTCTGACAAAACAGAATTCGCTAATCGTACTGTTAATATTTGATGTGGCTTTCATAATCGATTGGATAATTACAGTTTTGTAAGTAGTTGGCATGATAAAACAATGTGTGAAATAGGACTAAAAGTTTTCTATGAAAACTAGTTAGAGGGAATAGGGCACTCACACTTGATGGAAATATATTAGATCTAGTTGCGACAAATATTCCTGATCTCTTTGAGGATATTTATGTTGAAGTGGATATCAGTGATCATAGGCAGTTTCATCAACCATGATTACCCAGATACAAAGATCATTTAAAATGAATAGAAAGGTTTACATGTTCAGTAAGGTAGATAAAGAAGCAGTTGTGTCACTTCTCAAAGATGAAAACAAAACATTTACTTCTGGTGTGTAGCATGCAGTGGAAGTGTGGCGCAAGCTGAAAAGAATAGTTGGTCAAACAATGGATATATATCCTGGTAAACAGCCTCTATAAAGAAACTTCTAAGGTAATAGGGGCTGCTGCATAGTAGATGTAAAGCAGATCATAGGACCATAGACTGTGAGATTCTGAATGAAATATGTTTGTTTGTCAATGGGGCAATATTTGTAGCCTTCAGTGATTACCATAGCAGAATCTACCCTAAAGATCTCTCACAAAACTCAAAGAAATTTGGAACCAAACTTAGGATCCAGAAATTCATGGATAATGTAGGAACTGTGGCTGAGTTAGCTCCCATTTTAATGATAACTTACTATGAATCAGCTGAACAAAGAACAGTGCCCAGACGTTGGAAGGGACCACAGATCATCTTTGTCTACAAGGAGAGTAGCACAAATGATCAGCAAAATTACTGTTACAATTCATTGACATCCATCTCTTGTCAAATATACTTTGGAAAGAATCAACTCCTTCATGCCATCCGGAATGGATTCTGAAAACATTGTTCATGTGAAACATAACTGGCACTTGTCTTACATCCTGAAAGACATGGATTTAGACAATCAGGAAGAAAATTTGTCTGTGTACCATACCAGTATTTACTAACAACAGTATAATCACATGAACATAAGACAAAATTTGTGGCTAGATTTAGAATTTATCAGTTGGGAAGACAGAGTGATACTTGGAGGGAGAGTGAAAAGCAGAAGTAACATCAGATGTGCTCCAAGGAATTGTATTGGAACTCATGCTGTTAACATTTTTGAATCAGTGACCTCAGATTTTTTGCGAATGATGCAGTTATCTATAATATAAAAAAGAAAATCCGAAGAGAATATAAGTGCTGCTTCTGCCAGCACTGATCGGACTGCAGAAGACATGCACTAGCATACCCGGACTAGAAACCATGCACTAGAAGAGAGGCATCAGAAGAAGCGTTACTTGTGAGCCATATGTGAATTACTTGTATGGATATTATATATAGTGAAGGATGTTGATTATTTGTGTGGCGCCAGTTGCTTGCGACGCAAAGTTAAGTATTGTCGATCTGCTTTATTGTAATAAAAACCATTAATGTGATTTGCTTGAATTGTTGTATAGCTATCCGAGAGCACCATCCTTTAGGCACCCTATAAGAGAAGAATGGGCAGGACACCACATTGGCGACAAGTTATACAATGAACCCAGTGCCTGCTGGCCACAGAATTTTGTTCTTTGTTTTGCTGGTGCCTAATTCTCTCTTGTCTTTTTGATGCAGGAGCATTTACTTGCTTTAACAGTTTTTTTTTGCTGTAACCAGGTGAACATTACAGAAATTTTCTGTGCTTTTGTACTTATTTTTCGTGCTTGACTTGTCTGTTTCTTGCATTTGTCTCTTTCAACATGCCCACCCCACCTATCGCATCTCGCTGCTCAGGTGCCACACCTGCAAGTGTTAGATGCATCGTAGCTGATGCAGATGTTTCAGTTCCAGATGCAGCAAATCTCCACCCTGCTCAACACAGTGCAGCAGCTACTGGCCAACACTGAGCACCCATCAGAACAAGCACTACCTACAGCAACACGTACTGCTATACCGCCTTTTTGACAGTTTTGTGAACAAGAAGAAGTGGTTGTATCAGTTCGAGGCACACACAGTAGCTCACAAAGTATCAGGAACTGTGAAACTTCCGCATTTATTAACAACGGTAGGAAGTGTAGTGTTCCGTTTAACTCAAAAGATATTTCCTAATGCCACTTTGAGTAAACACACTTATGAACAGGTGGTACACTTGCTAACTAACTATTATGACCATCAAGTGAATGTGGCAGCAGCTCGGTATCAATTCTTTAATTGAAGAAAGTGGTCAGGTCAAACTTATGGCGAGTGAGAAACAGATTTTCAGGGTATAACAAGGAAATGCAAATTCAAATGTTCTTGCAGTGCTTTACATTCAGATGTTATGTTGTGTGATGCGATTGTGCACAATGTACCTGATGTCAAAGTCAGAGAACAGACTTTGAAACAGTCTGATCCATCATTTCAGCAGTAGTGCAAAAACTAGATCTGTACGATTCAGATGCCGTGTCAGCCAATAAATTTGAGCAGCCAGCTATTTGTTAGGTTCAGTCATTTGTTTGTGATCGGCCCATTCAGTGGCGGCAGCTTGAGCTAGCAATGCTGAGTAAACAACACTCCATGCGCATAAGCATTTTGCCAGTTTGCTAACAGGTGGCTAGTCAGGCGAACAGAATTAAGTCTTTGCCTCAGTGTTATTCGTGGCTCAAACGCCAAGTCTTCCCATCCCAACAAGCAAAGAGTTACACTTTTGGTAGGAAAGGACATGTACAATCCATATGTTTGCAATGGAACAAACATAAGAATTCGGCCCACTCACAAAAATCGAGTCACAAGGCCCATGTCATTAATGCAGTATATTCAAAGTCTGCAGTGGGCATTAGCAAAAGTAGCAAGCATGCAGTTTCTTCAGTGATATGCTGGTCAAACAAACTTTTTGTCAATTTGCTGCTTCGTGAGAAATGTGTGAAATTTCAGTTGGGCTTGGGTGCCTCTGTCACATTGCTAAGTTGTCACAAATATGAACTGTTTGGCTTCCTTCGCCTGTCTAAAACTAGCATGCAACTGACGACTTATGATGGACAAGACATTCCTGCTCTCGGAAAGTGTACTTTATCTGCTATGTATCACTTGCATACGCAAAAAGTGAGTTTTACTGCGCTACAATCACGCGATTGTGAGATCATATTTGGTCTTGATTCATTTAATTTGTTTGGCTTTAACATTTAGGACAATGTGTTGCCAGTGTCTGCATTCCATGCAACAGACAGTGTAGCCAGCTTGCCAAAAGAATTCCCACAACTCTTTCCTGAAGGTTTAGGCAAGGCCAACAATTTTGTCACACATATTACTATGAGAAACAACGCTCAGCCAAAGTTTTTCTGTGCCAGAACTGTTCCCATTGCAGTATGGGACAAAGTCGCGGATGAACTTAAAGAATTGCATGATAGCGGAGCTATTGTGCCCATGCTAGCTAGTCATTGGTCAAGTCCACTGGTTTTGCTCCCAAACACTATAGGTTGCATTCGTCACTATGTTGACTTTAAGCCTACGGTCAACACACAGACTGTAATTGATACTTATCGATTGCCACACCCAGAGGATCTCATAGATAGATTAGGTGCTGGATGCCACTTTTCAAAAATTCATTTGCGTGACACATATTTTCAAGTACTGCTCAATGAAGAATATCAAAAAGTATGCATAGTGAATACTCATTTTGGCTTGTTTAAATATTAGCATTTGCCTTTTGGCAGTGCTTTGCACTCATCATTTCACAACGATATTTGTAACAGCTGACTGCACAAGTGCCTAACTGTTAAAAGTATTTCGACAATACTGTCCTAGCAGGTCTTACACCTGAAGAACATACTGGAAATTTACATGCTTTGTTTCGTGTGGCATCTGATGCAGGACTAAAATGTAGGCTGGACAAGTGTGATTTTTTTTTTAAACCTGAGTTGCAGTAATTTGGTCATGTCATAAACAGTCAAGGTGTACATCCTGCTCAGTTGCATTTGTTAGCTGTACATGATTTGCGAGTCACTCACAATGTCGCAGAATTGCAGTCAGTTTTAGGGAAAATGAACTATTGTATTTGGTTCATACTGAATGCTGTGTGAATAGCGGCTCCATTGCATAGCTTCCGTCAAATGAATATCCCCTTTCTTTGGACAGATGAGTGTCAAGTGGCTTTTCAAAAACTTAAAGATACATTGCTCAGTGATCGATGCTTAGTTCACTATGATCCTGACAGACTAGTTGTATTGCAAGTTGACCCTTCCTCTTTAGGAATAGGTGCAGTGCTTTTGCACAGAATTGGTGATAAAGACAGGCCTACTGCTTTCACATCACAAGTGTTGTCCAAAGCTCAGTGTAACTATTCACAAATTGAGAAAGAGGCTTTGGGTATTGTGTATGGTGTCAGACAAATTCCGCCTTTATTGTTGTGTCAGAAAATTTTGCTTTGTAATGGATCAGAGGCCTTTGCAGTCTTTGTTTCATATAATGAAACTGGTTCCTGTACGAACTTCCCAAAAATTACAAAGATGGGCTTTGCTGTTGTGTATTGTGTATCGTCTGACAGCACAACATGGTAATGTGGACGCACTTTCGCGTCTTCCAGTTGGCCCTGATACAGACTTTGATGCTTCTGCTGCATCTTGTTGTCACGTTGATGCTCAGGATTCTGAATTGCTTCAATCTTTTCCACTAAATTTTAGAAAAATTGCATGGGCCTGATACACAAGCTGGTTCAGATTTGAACATTTTGTTAACATACATCCGCACATCTTAGCCTCATTACTTGCATAGCATAAAGAACTCCATAGCGTGCTGATACTTAGCATGTCGGCATAACCTCACTTTCTGTGCGATTCTTGTTCAAAATGACATGGGACACTCACAGGTGTTGATGCCTAAAGCTTTGCTACTTCACCAAGGACACTGGGAGATTGTTCATATGAAACAGTTAGTGCGTTGACACTGTACTTGGCAGGATATGGACACCCAAATAGACAGATGGTATCACAGTGTCACACATGTGCAGAAAATCAGTCTGCTCTACTACAAAAATTCTGTGCTTGACCGAAGTCACAATCGCCATGGCACTTTGCAGGATCTCTTTGGAACACTTTCTGGTTGATTGTGGTTGACTCATATATCAAGTTTGCTTTTACTGTGCTCTGTGCCAATGAACTCAACAACATCACGTAGCACAATTCAGGTGTTGTCCGCTATTTTTTGCCTCGAAGTTTTACGCGAAGTCATAGTGTTGGACAACGGCTCTCAATTCACATCCAATGAATTTCAAATATTCTGTGAACGCAATGGCAAACAGCAACAAACTAGTGCACTGTTCTGTCCACAGTCAAATGGCAAAGCGGAACATTTTGTCAGAACCTTCAAGCAGCAGATGGCCAAATTTTGCTCTGCAAACATGGGGGATCGAGCATTGCAACTGTTTCTCACCTCCTATTGTTCGCATTGAATTGGGGAGAAGAGGAGTTTGTGGCACAACTTGACAAGGAGAAGGGTCTGGTTGGTAGGACATGTTCTGAGGCATTAAGGGATCACAAATTTAGCAATGGAGGGCAGTGTGGAGGGTAAAAATCGTAGAGGGAGACCAAAAGATGAATACACTAAGCAGATTCAGAAGGATGTAGGTTGCAGTAAGTACTGGGAGATGAAGAAGCTTGAACAGGATAGAGTAGCATGGAGAGCTTGCATCAAACCAGTCTCAGGACTGAAGACCACAACAACAACAACAACAACAACAACAACAACAACAACATTGTTTGCACCCACGAGATGGATCATCGCTGGTGGAATTTCTTCACAGCTGCCGGCATTGGACACTGCTCCACCCTCCTCAGCATCCAGCGCCGAAGGAAGGTTGCAATTATCACTTTGTGCCTCATGATATTGTCTTTTACAGGGTTTTTAGTGGGCATAAGGTGAGATCATTTGTCAACTTGGTACTTGCATGCATCGTATTTCAAGTGCAAATGGCTTGCAGTGCCGCCATCAAAATCAACTTAACCTCTGTCATGTGCATGATAATTGTTCAGTATCTCTTCCCCCAGATTCATGGATCTGGAGGACAGTGCGGCCACAGCAGCCACCAGAGGGTGTCATCACTACACCGCAGGATGACCCCATGGAGACAGAGCCTTCCCCTACTCCGTTTCCTCTCGTCCCACCGAGGGAGTTGGACCCACCCCACTGCAGCAGTTGCCATCTTCATCTGGTTCATGGCATCAGGAGGTGGACGCTTACCTTTCTGGTCATTTTCCGGGGGACATTTTAGCCAGAGCGAAGGCTGGATTGTGGGGTACGACTGCAAGCTTGACGTCCCTTGCACCCACAGCTTCCAGTCCAGTGATGTGCTCACGGTCTTGGCCCCTTCCCTCCCATTGTCGCACTTTCCATATGATGGTCTGTCACTTTGGGAGAGGGAGAAGGAATGTGTTCCAGTGCCGGCAGAAAGGCTGTGAGATGATGTCAGCCAATAGTTCACTGACTAGGACCGCACCACAACAGGAGTGGCCTCTATCCGTAGAGAATATAAGCACTGCTTCTGCAGCCCTGGCCGGACTGTAGAAAATGCGCACTAGCAGACACACTAACAGACCTAGACTAGAAACCACGCACTAGAAGAGCCATTACTTGTGATGCATATCAACGTGTGTGATTTAATTGTATGGACATTATATATAGCGAAGGACATTGATTATTTGCATGTTGCCAATTGCTTGTGACCCAAAGTTAAGTATTGTCAGTCTGCTTTATTGTAATAAATACCATTAATGTGATTTGTTTGAATTGTTGTATGGCTATCCGAGAAAGCAGCTTCCTTTAGGCACCCTATAAGACATGAGTGGGCATAATTATTTGCAAGTCACCAATTGCTTGTGACACAAAGTTAAGTATTGTTAATCGACTTTATTGTAATAGAAAACCATTAATGTGATTTGCTTGAATTGTTGTATGGCTATGTGAGAAAGCAGCTTCCTTTAGGTACCCTATAGACACGAGTGGGCAGGACACCACAAACTGCAGATTAAAACTGAAGAAACCTCCAAAAGGCAGGAATATAAGGGGATGGGACCTGGATAAACTGGAAGAACCAGAGGTGGTGGAGAGTTTCAGAGGGAGCATTAGGGAATGATTGTCAAGAACAGGGGAAAGGAATACAGTAAAAGAAGAATGGGCAGCTTTGAGAGTTGAAACACTGAAGGCAGCAGAGGATCAAGTTAGTAAAAAGACAAGGGCTAGTAGGGATCCTTGGGTAAAACGAAAGACAATGAATGTAATTGATGAAAGGAGAAAATATGAAAATGCAGTAAATGAAGCAGGTGAAAGCAAATACTAACGTCTCAAAATTGGGATCGACAGAAAGTGCAAAATGGCTAAGCAGGAGTGGCTAGAGGGACAGATGAAAGGATGTAGAAGCATATATCACTAGGGGTAAGATACGTGCCGCCTACAGGAAAATTTAAGAGACCTTTGGCAAGAAGAGAACCACCTGCATGAATATCAAGAGCTCAGATGGGAAAACAGTCCTAAGCAAAGAAGGGAAAGCATAAAGATGGAAGGAGTATTAGAGGGTCTATACAAGGGAGATGTACTTGAGGGCAGTTATTATGGAAATGGAAGAGAATGCAGATGAAGATTAGATGGGAGATACGATACTGCATGAAGAATTTGACAGAGAACTGAAAAACCTAAGCCAAAACAAGGCCCTGGGAATGGCTCTGAGCACTATGGGACTTAACATCTATGGTCATCAGTCCCCTAGAACTTAGAACTACTTAAACGTAACTAACCTAAGGACAGCACACAACACCCAGTCATCACGAGGCAGAGAAAATCCCTGACCCCAATGGGAATCGAACCCGGGCGTGGGAAGCGAGAATGCCCTGGGAATAGACAACATTCCATTAGCTTTGGGAGAGCCAGCTATAACAGAGCTCTTCCATCTGGTGAGCAAGATCTATAAGACAGGTGAAATACCCTCAGACTTCAAGAAGAAAATAATAATAGCAGTGCCAAAGTAAGCAGGTGCTGATGTGTCAAAATTAGTGAATTATCAGTTTAGTAAGTCATGGTTGTAAAATATTGAAACAAATTCCTTAGAGACGAATAGAAAGCTGCTAGAAGCCAACCTCGGGGAAGATCAGTATGGATTCCAGTGAAATGTAGGCATACGGGAGGCAATACCTTCTCACAGAAGGTAGATTAAGGAAAGGCAAACCTACATTTGTAGCATTACTTGATCAATCGTTGTTTGTGTATTTTGAGATCGCAGTTGCACATGGAGCTGATCTCAGTGTGTTATCAGTGTGAATACCCATTACAGAACCAGTGAGTCCTATGCAGAGACTGTTCATAAACTTTGCGGGATCTTCTGGCATAATAATGCTCCTACAGCAACATTTCTGGGATTGATAAAGAAATTCGAGGAAACCGCACCTATTGCAACCATAAAATCATTCGGACAAAATTGTACAGATTGTGTGGAGTAAAATATTGCACTGATGCAGGATAATGGGACTATGAGTCCTCCCAAGTCGCTTCAACGTCGTTCTCAACAATCAGGAATTTCTACAGCCCCTTTGCAATGAAGTTTAAAAATGGATTTTCTTATGCACCTATACAAGATTCAGCTCAAACAATATCTTAAACCCCCAGATCATTCAAAATGGAGAAATTTTGCTGAGCAGATTCTCACAAAACAAAAAGAGGTCAACAATTTTGCAAAACGAATAATCTACAGTGATGAGGCAAATTTTGATATGTGTGGGTTCATTAACGTACAAAATTGTTGTATCCGGGGACAGGAAAACCCCAAGGTGACCCAATAGAGCCATGTGCACCCACTGTGAATCACAGTTTGGTATGGCTTTTAGGCAGCTGGTGTGATCAGCCTCTTCTTTCTTGAAGATTTTGACAGTAATGTAGGAACAGTTACAAGTGAGCATTATCATCAAATGGTCAGAAACAATTTCTGGCCTGCTCTGGATGAAATGGATAAAGCCAGTAAGTGATTTTAGCAGGACGGGACTAAGTGTCTCTTATCCTGCAAGATAGTAACACAACTCCATGAAAAATTCCCTCAGTCTGTGATCTCATTGTTGGTGACTTGTAATAGCCTCCCATATCTTGTACCATACTCCATGTGACTTCTTTTTATGGGGTTATGTGAAGTCCCTATACAATTTTTAACCCTATCAGATAGGGTAGGGCAATCGGAATGTAATACTTGTATTCATATTATACCTGTATTTAAGGCAGAGTCACTGAATAATGATGAAAGGTGTCCTAGTGTACCAAAGTGTACAACTATTGGGGATCACAAACGTGCGCATTCTGTGAATTCTATCGATCATTCTCGAAATGCGGAAACAGACGTTTTAGAAACAAGTGCGCCTTGTCCTCATTTAAATATTCGAAGGTTTTTCTATGCGCTACACGGTCATATTGCTGCGACTTTATTCAAAATCTGTTCTTAATTGTTTTTCATTACGTTGCGGATGATATCCATTGTACGTAATTACGTTCAGTACCCCACGCTGGATACGTTTTACAGCCACGTTTGAGGCTCCCTGTCTGACAAGGATGATGAACGATATGGATCGATGCCTGTTTCAGTACCACTTCCACTTTCGTCATCCTTGTACTTCCCACGTACAGTCTCGGACACAAAAACTGACCGCCGGCCGGCCGCCACAGAGACTAAGTCCAATAAAACCGATTGCCCCTGACAACCCCAAGTCCGGCCATGTGCACATCTGGCAACACTGTAACATGCGGAAGCGTTAGGAGGAATTGTTGTCTACTTCTGAGATGTTCTCGGATTCTGTGAGCCTGTGGTCTAGTGGTAACCGTTGTGCATTCAAAACTTATACTCGCCTGTTCCTCCCCCCATGAACCATGGACCTTGCCGTCGGTGGGGAGGCTTGCGTGCCTCAGCGATACACAACGGAGGGGTATCTGTTGAGAGGCCAAACAAACGTGTGGTTTCTGAAGAGGGTCAGCAGCCTTTTCAGTAGTTGCAGGGGCAACAGTCTGGCTGATTGACTGATTTGGCCTTGTAACACTAACCAAAACAGCCTTGCTGTGCTGGTACTGCGACCGGCTGAAAGCAAAGTTAAACTATGGCTGTAATTATTCCCGAGGGCATGCAGCTTTACTATATGGTTTAATGATGATGGCGTCCTCTTGGGTAAAATATTCCGAAGGCAAAATAGTCCCCCATTCGGATCTCCGGGCGGGGACTACTCAGGAGGACGTCGTTATCAGGAGAAAGAAAACTGGCGTTCTACAGATCAGAGCATGGAATGTCAGATCCCTTAATCGGGCAAGTAGGTTAGAAAATTTAAAAAGGGAAATGGATAGGTTAAAGCTAGATATAGTGGGAATTAGTGAAGTTCGGTGGCAGGAGGAACAAGACTTTTGGTCAGGTGAGTACAGGGTTATAAATACAAAATCAAATAGGGGTAATGCACGAGTAGGTTTAATAATGAATAAAAAAATAGGAGTGCGGGTAAGCTACTACAAACAGCATGGTGAACGCATTATTGTGGCCAAGATAGACACGAAGCCCACGCCTACCACAGTAGTACAAGTTTATATGCCAACTAGCTCTGCAGATGACAAAGAAATTGAAGAAATGTATGATGAAATAAAAGAAATTATTCAGATAGTGAAGGGTGATGAAAATTTAATAGTCATGGGTGACTGGAATTCAAGTGTAGGAAAAGGGAGAGAAGGAAACATAGTAGGTGAATATGGATGGGGGTGAAGAAAAGAAAGAGGAAGCCATCTGGTAGAATTTTGCACAGAGCACAACTTAATCATAGCAAACACTTGGTTCAAGAATCATAAAAGAAGGTTGTATACATAGAAGAAGCCTGGAGATACTGACAGGTTTCAGATAGATTATATAATGGTAGTACAGAGATTTAATAACCAGGTTTTAAATTGTAAGGCATTTCCAGCGGCAGATATGGACTCTGACCACAATCTATTGGTTATGAACTGTAGATTAAAAGTGAAGAAACTGCAAAAAGGTGGGAATTTAAGGAGTTGGTATCAGGATAAACTGACAGAACCATAGGTTGTAGAGAGTTTCAGGGAGAGCATTAGGGAACGATTGACAGGAATGGGGGAAAGAAATACAGTAGAAGAAGAATGGGCAGCTTTGACGGATGAAATAGTGAAGGCAGCAGAGGGTCAAGTACGTAAAAAGACGAGGGCTAGTAGAAATCCTTGAGTAACAGAAAAATATTGAATTTAATCGATGAAAAGAGTAAATATAGAAGAGTAATAAATGAAGCCGACAAAAAGGAATACAAACGTCACAAAAATGAGATCGACAGGAAGTGCAAAATGGCTAAGCAGGGATGGCTAGAGGACAAATGTAAGGAAATAGAGGCATATCTCACTAGGGGTAAGATAGATACTGCCTACAGGGAAATTAAAGAGACTTTTGGAGAAAAGAGAACCACTTGTATGAATATCAGGAGCTCAGATGGAAACCCAGTTCTAAGCAAAGAAGGGAAAGCAGAAAGGTGGAAGGAGTATATAGAGGGTCTATATAAGGGCGATGTACTTGAGGACAATATTATGGAAATGGAAGAGGACGTAGATGAAGATGAAATGGGACATATGATACTGCGTGAAGAGTTTGACAGAGCACTGAAAGACCTAAGCCGAAACAAGGCCCCGGGAGTAGACAACATTCCATTAGAACTACTGATAGCCCTGGAAGAGCCAGCCCTGACAAAACTCTACCTTTTGGTGAGCAAGATGTATGAGACAGGCAAAATACCCTCAGACTTCAAGAAGAGTAGAATAATTCCAATCCTAAAGAAAGCATGTGTTGACAGATTTGAAATAAGCGAACTATCAGTTTAATAAGCCACAGCTGCAAAATCCTAACATGAATTCTTTACAGACTAATGGAAAAACCGGTAGAAGCCGACCTTGGGGAAGATCAGTTTGCATTCCGTAGAAATGTTGGAACACGTGAGGCAATACCGACCCTACGACTTATCTTAGAAAATATATTATGGATAGGCAAACCTATGCTTCTAGCATTTGTAGAGTTCGAGAAAGATTTTGACAATGTTAACTGGAATACTCTCTTTCAAATTCTGAAGGTGGCAGGGGTAAAATACAGGGAGCAAAAGGCTATTTACAATTTGTACAGAAACCAGATGGCAGTTATAACTCTTTGAGGGGCAGGTAAACACCACTAAAATTTACCCTAGTGGGGTAAGAAAAATTATTTGCAACTTTCAAATTTCTTTTACTTGTAACAATTTTTTTTATATCGCTTTGACATGTTTTATACATTGAGTTTGTAAAAATTCACTTAAACAACAACAAAATATTAACATTAAATGTGGTCACTACTGGTAACCACCAGCCCATTACAGTATAGAAATTCGATATTTGGTGTTTGAAGTTTGAAATAAATAGTTTTTAATTTTCGTGGTATCTCTCGAAACAGTTCTTGCGTGCTCTCAGACACAAAGGTACTTTGCACACTGAACACATCCACACTGTTCGCACTGGATTTTTCTTTGAACTACAAACTGCGCATCTTCTAGATGATGATTGAATTTGTTGATGTTTACTGCTTTCGTGAGGAATACTTTTATCTACGTATGGTTTGTGTGATTTGATCTGAGTTGTTATACTACTTTGGGATACAGAAATTAGCTGTCACTGAAACTATTTTTGAAGCCAACAAGATTTTGTACACCTCTTGGCGGAAGTCTTTATTGGAGAACTGCTCCATTTCGTTTTCTTTGTGCATAATGAACGCGTTTGTCACACTGCAGTCTAAAAAGTGAAAAAACAATCTCATCCACCATTTTTTGCATTTTCTGTTAATAGCATAGTCTGACTTTAGTCGATCAAAATTATCCACATAGTTCATACTGGAATTGTAGTCTTTCAATACAATTGGACAAGTGAAATTGGTTATTATTCCATCTTTCATTTTTCGAGTTATTGTGGACACCTCTGATGGTGAATGACATATCAAGTTGACTGCCCTGTTATCTTTCCATCTATAGATTACTATGCCATCATTGGCTATTTTGTAATCGAATTCGCCTTTTTCCAGTTCCTTTTCCTCCTTGAGTTTTCGCGTGCTTTTCCTTTTGAGATGTATTGTTCCACAAGCGTACACACCATTGGATTTTACGTCCTTGAACAGATCATATGATGTAAAATAATTGTTCATGAAAATAATATGATTCTTTCCATGAAGACCACTGATTAAATTTAGAACCACTTTCGATCGTAGCCCCACTACTGGAGAATGTGAAGCTTTTCCTGGTTAAGCATCAAATTTAAGGTTGTATGATGACTGATCACACACATAACATCCACACTTTGTACCCTCTTTTTATAGTTCTGTCCCTCATATATTTTTTGAGAGATGATCTGCCTTTGAATTTAACCATAGCTTCATCTATAGCAAGTTTTTGATGTGGTTTATAGCAAGCCTGGAATTTCCTGTTCAAACGGTCTAGAAATGGAAGTAGTTTGTACATTTTATTATAATTCTGAGTTTCTGTTGGGAGCGACAGAATTATCATTGAGGTGCAAGTTACTCAGTAGCCAACTAAACCGTTTTACTGGCAACAGCTTTGATATGCAACTTTCACCAAGATCTGGATAAGTGCTCCAGTAATCTCTGTAGCTAGGCTTTTTAGTGATACCCGTATAAAGATTTATTCCAATAAAAGTCTTAATTTAAACTTCGTTCATGGGCACAAAAGTTTTGCCTTTCTGTGTAGCATACAAATTAGTTTGGAAAACTATGTGATTTATTAGTGCTTCATAGAAAAATTCACAAAACAAGTCGATTTTTCCCCCATTTTATATCTTCTCTACTTTGACTATCGTCACTTATTTTGCTGCCCAAATTGCAAAATTCATTTGCTACTTTAAGTCTCTCATTTCCTAATCTGTTTCTGTCACCATCACCTGATTTGATTTGGCTGCAATCCATTATCTTTGTTTTGCTTTTGTTGATGTTCATCTTATACCCCTTATACCCTCCTTTCAAGACACTGTCTATTCCATTCCACTGCTCTTCCAAGTCCTTTGCTGTCTCTGACAGAATTACAATGTCATCAGCGAACCTCAACAATTTTTTTTTTTGTCTCTTAATTTTAATTCCAACTCTAAATTTTTCTTTTGTTTTCTCTACTGATTTCTCAGTATACAGGTTTAATAACATTGGGGGTAGGCTACAACCCTGTATCACTCACTTCTCAACCATTGCTTCCCTTTCATGTGCTCAACACCCATAACTGCCATCTGGCTTTTGTACAAATTATAAATAGCCTTTCACTCCCTGTATTTTACCCCTGCTGCCTTCAAAATTTGGAAGAGAGTATTCCAGTCATCACTGTCAAAAGCTTTCTCTACGTCTTAATGCAAATGAAGAAAGTAAATTTTCTAACAAACAGGTTCTCTAAAATCATTTGAGAAAGATTGCAGAGCATGCATTCTGTCATTGCCCAATGACCGAAAGGTGGAAAATAGCCTTCCCTTCTGAAGAGAAAAATGAACTAGCCCAGTGCTTTGGATGAAAATTGGTCACTGTGCATCAGCAACCATACCCTGCATGGACTCTGAGCCTGGAACTGAAGGTCTTTGTGAATGATGCATGCCTTGTTTGTTATGTGCAAGTTACTTTTTCCTTCAGTAGCTACTGCCTTGTGCAGCAGATCAAAAATACATGTCTTGCTTCTGCTGGGCTAAAAATAATCTTGTGACATGTATACATTCTACATTTACTAGTGCTAGAAGTATAATTTTGCTATATATTAATTGTATGCCTTTCAAAATTTATCTCTAATACCTTTGCATATCAGTTATGAAATGTTACCTCAGATCTGCTCTAATTGTATTTATGTAAAAGTTGAAATATATTGTTCTGGACAGAAATGAGAAATGAAGAAACATATCTTAAACCAGTGTTTGAAGAAGAGGATCGTGTGCAACAGATTCTTTCAAAAGCTCTCTCAAGTTTTGATAAAAATTCTGTTGGTCCACAGAAGTATCTTGTTACATATGACCCATACATGCATCTTTTAAATGGGGAAGCCAGTGAGGAGTTAGCAGAGTTTTTTAAATCTGATCCATTTCCTACACTCAAGGTAAACTACAGTGAGTCCTGTATATTCTTTCATCTTTTTTTAGAGAAATAATTGAAGTTATCCTATGGCCTACATAATATTAACATTTTTAACAGCAGACACTAAAGAATTTGAATCATGAAGCTTTTCTCATAGAGTGTCATTTTAGCAAATAACTTTTCCTTTCTTAATTCTCCAACTGTTTGAACTTGTTCTTCTTTTTTAATAAAACAGCGGAGTTAGTTGTAGTATTTTGATCAATCAAATCTCATTGTCAGCAGGACTGAAGGAATGAGTGGTAGAAAGTGCTAAGTCCCATTTTAGTAAAGGTTAGTCTGATTATGCTGTCTGTTGTGTTTTCGAATGCACTACATTTTGGTACCATGTTTTTCCATATGTACCATTAGAAAGAGCTGTCTGTCGTATAATTTCTTGTCTCTTATTGTATTTACATTCTTGTCTTCAAATTGAACCAAACATACAACATGCAACAACTCCAAATTTGCTCTTTTAGGTTAGCATTTTCTTCCACTAATATCTTCAATTCTGCAGTTTTGAATGAGTTCATAATCAGGTGTGAATCTGTGGATATTTTAGGAAAGGTTACTGGTATTGTATTACACCATAGTGCAATATTTCAAATAGCTGACACTTGTTTCCAGTAATTTATAAAAATAACTTGCAGGAACCTAACTAGCAGCCTGTCTTGATTGTGTTATCTTCCAGGGTGTAAATTGTGTGTTGTCCATTTCTTGAATACATTTTTATGGATCTTTTGTTAAGACTGTGTTGTTCTTTGCACATGGTACTCCTGAATTTTTTGAGGAGCAGTGTGTTAATGAGAAAGGCGGACTTCTTTTTAAAGGTATTGGTGTGCTTTACATTCAGGACAAATTATTTGGGAACAATACTTCACTGTTCAAACTATGGCATAAAATGTAATTTTGCAAGGTCAAAATTAATTAGAAACTACTAACAAGCAACTCAGTATATTATAATAATTTATTGTATTGTTACAGGATTTTACTAAAAAAATTGAGAATTATGAAAAAATTAGAGAGAGTTCTATTTTTCTTCGGAGAAATGTTTTGCTTCATCTGATATTACTGGACTGTAATAAGATCAATGACACATTATATAAACAAGTTGATGACTTACGAAGTTTTATTGTGGATTATCATGTAAATAAAAATAGGACTCACAATAAAGGGTAAGTATCATCCATCATTACATGCGCAAGTTGATAATTCACAAAGTTCTTATGTGAATTATGATGTAAAGAAAAATTAACACTCACAGTAAAGGTTAAGTATCATGCATCATTACATATGTGTTACAATATGTACAAAGTAATTCAGGAGGGCTTTCACAGGCTGACGAGGGATGAAATAAGAAGACCTTTTTTGTCATACAGTGTGTTTCTAATAGTTTATTGTTTCAGAGTTAAGCATTATTATGGGAATATATTGGTTCTGAATGAAGTATTTATGTATGAGATGCAAGTAGCATGCTCCAAATCCATTTATGATATTGAATTGGAAGGTAGAAAACAATGTTTCTTGTCAATATTCACTGCTTCTGAACAGGTTCACCACATGCCAGAAATGATTAAGAGCTTCTGTCATTTACCCCTACATTAATCTATTGAATGGACTAAGGCCCAGAATACTTTTTGTATTCAGTAGCCAAAGATACTTGAAGAATCAATTGAAATTTATTTCATTACTGTGTTACATATGGTACAATTTCTCTTCATTGTTGTACTGCTCACTAGATGTTTCACAGTTTTTAACTGTTGAAGACTTTCTGTAGTTTATGTTGCATCATTAATTAGACAGTTGATAATGAGAGAATAAATCTTAAAAACATAATGCTAATTATTTATCAATCTTTTTAAAAATCAATATAAACATTTCATTTTCAAAGTTCCATCACCTTCATGATAATTGTTTCAGCAATGAGTCATAAATTGTAGCATTATGAACGTTATAGGGAAATAAAAGTCAAGTTTCAGAAATTTATTAAAAACTGTTAAACATGTTATTTTGTGTAAATTTCAGGTCTTTGTCATCTGTGTCTCAAACTATCAATGTCTAGTTTGCCTGTTGTATTGTGACAGTGTGCTGTATGTTCTGTCTGGTGACATGAAGTAATGACAATAGATGTATCGTTTTATGTGAGTACCTTCAGTTCGAGAAGGAGGGGACAGAAGGGTTTTTTAAATTGTCATTACACAGGTAATGAATTCAATGTCAGTGTGCTATGTGGCAAGTTCTTGGGATTGCAGTGTAGAAACGCTAGCAGCAGTGTCTTTCCAAAGGTGCAAGCCATACCTAGAGAGATATTCTGAAGGCACATTCAAATGTGGACCATTGAAGTGGAAGAAAACCACTGGAGAGGGATCATCTTGGCTGTCTGAACACATGTAGGGTTATAGATTTTAATAGATGAACTGAAAGTTCCCCCCCCCCCCCCCCCCCCCCCCCCCCCTCTCACACACACACACAAACTTGAATTTGCTACAGAACTGAAAACTATACTGGTTGAGTCTCTCTCTCTCTCTCTCTCTCTCTCTCTCTCTCTCTCTCTCTCTCTCTCTCTGTGTGTGTGTGTGTGTGTGTGTGTGTGTGTGTGTGTGTGTGTGTGTGTGTGTGTAGTGCCCATAGGCTGCAGCTTAAGCTGTGTGATCAAAGACAACACTGCTTGGAGCTATGAATAAACGGTCACCAACTCAGTTCCCACCTGAACACAGCAACCACAGTTCCTATCCATACTAAAGGTGGTGAAAATATACTCTAGACAGCTAATAGACATCGAACTGTACCTGACAAATAGACATGCCCAAAATTAACATGTTTAAACTAAAGAGCACAGAGGAAATTTAAAATAAGTTGCTTCTTATAAGAAGCTGTTCAAATGATTCAAATGGCTCTGAGCACTATGGGACTTAACATCTGTGGTCATCAGTCCCCTAGAAGTTAGAACTACTTAAACCTAACTAACCTAAGGACATCACACACATCCATGCCCGAGGCAGGATTTGAACCTGCGACCGTAGCAGTCGCGCGGTTCCGGACTGAGTGCCTAGTATAAGAAGCTGTGTCAGACTCAGAAAGTAATGCCATCCTCTGATGTGCTGCACCACGATTGCCAGCACTTGGCTCAGGATGCGGGTGTTAATCATTGAAGGAAGTCTGACAGCACAGCAGTATGTCACAGACATCTTGCACCATCATGTGTTATCTCTTATGTGACAGTATAGTGTTGTCACATTGTGAGCTGGCTTATAGCAGGAGAGAATACGACTTCAAGACACACTTCCCAGCCAAATCAGTGTGTGCATCCAAGCTAGAGTGGATGTTAAGTGATCAGATACTGCCAGATTCTTTTCTATCTATGGACAATCTGGTGATGAATGCTGGCAAGTCACACTGAAATGGTATTTTGATGGGTGCCACAAGAAGTTAGAAGAAGACAACTTGAGGATCCCAGGATATTAACTTGTATACATACTGATTGAGAAGGCACAAGAGTAACACACTGTACCACGATACCACTGTCGAAGAGACTCATTGTCCACCTGTGATACACTCGGCGACTGATGAGGAATGGCAATAATTTGTTGTCTGTGAAATCACCAGTGTGACCTTGAGTGTATTTTTACTCCAGTCACAGTGATGTGTGGAAGTAATTCTCAGTAGACTTCATAAGTGGCACTCATCCCAGTTGGCAAGTGGACTATTCCTCCAACAAGAGGAGACACATGATGCATGTGGTCTATGCCATATTTTAGGTAAGTGTAATGTGTTTATTGAAGAGTTCACTCCTATAGTAAGCTGCAGAATGCCTTGACTGGATGAATGTTGCATCAATTTTAAACATTTGTGTGGTGTCAGGATGTCATCAGTTTTGTTATGTATGACAGTGGATGAGTGATATGGCAATAGATAATTCTGATAGAAAGGGAAAAAAAAAGGAGTGAAGGTAATATCTCAAGAAAGACAAGAGGTGACGAGAGATGTCAACAGGCACGCAAACAAGATGGCGAAGGAAGGGTATGAAAACCATACACACACACACACACACACACACACACACACACACACACCCCTAAACTATTTACATTCAACCAAAGTAGCTGTATTATGTTTTTAAATTGGAATCATTTTATCTCATGACAATCACTGGTCTTCTAACAACTTTAAAGGAAAAACTTTGTAAGTTCATCCACCCAACAAGAAATTTCTATAGGCACTAAGAAGTTCAAAATTGAGTACCATAAACTCAAACAGTTTCTATCTCATGCACTGTAGACAACCTTAAAGTGAAAGTCACAATAAAAAGATGTGTTGAATACATCAGCAATTGTTACACACAATGATACTTAGCCAGTAGCGTGGCAGCTGTTTGGAGGGGGAAAGTGAAAAAATAGAAAATCTTTTTCCATGTAATTGCATTTGTGTTCTGGAATGCATTTGTTGTGACCAATACAAATTAAGGGAAAAAGAATCAGCTTTAATTATGGTATATTGATAATTTTTACTTATGGACTGTCTGACAGCACCTGAATAAAACACAATTTTAGTGCCATAAACGCGTTTCGCCTTTATTTTCTGCAAGGCATCATCAGTGGCAGGTTGCGTGGACAATTTCTTACATATCACCTCCTGTTGTATTTTTGTTGTTGTTCTTCTTCTTATGAACGCCAATTTGTGGTTTTTCCACATTCCACAGCACTATGCACTGAACGCTTGTTGTAATGCAATACTCGATGCTAACAAATTTCTCTTCTTCAGAAACGCTTTCCTTTGCATTACAACAAGCATTCAGTGCATAGTGCTGTGGAAAGTGGAAAAAAAACCGCAAATTGGCATCTCATTTCCTAATCTAATACCCTCAACATCACCTGATTTAATTCGACTAAATTCCATTATCTTCATTTTGCCTTTGTTGATGTTCATCTTATATCCTCCTTTCAAGACACTGTCCATTTCATTCAGCTGCTCTTCCAGGTCCTTTGCTGTCTCTGACAGAGTTACAATGTCATTGGAAAACCTCAAAGTTTTTATTTCTTCTCCATGTATTTTAATTCCTACTCCGAATTTTTCTTTTGTTTCCTTAACTCCTTTCTCATTATACATATTGAATAACATCGGGGAGAGGCTACAACCCTGTCTTACTCCCTTCCCAACCATTGCTTCCCTTTCATGTTCCTCGTCTCTTATAACTGCCATCTTGTTTCTGTACAGATTGTAAATAGCCTTAGGCTCCCTGTATTTTACTCCTGCCACCTTTAAAATTTGAAAGAGAGTATTCCAGTCAACATTGTCAAAAGCTTTCTCTAAGTCTACAAATGCTAGAAACGTAGGCTTGCCTTTCCTTAATCTTTCTTCCAAGATAAGTTGTAAGGTCAGTATTGCCTCTCGTGTTCCATTATTTCTACGGAATCCAAACTGATCTTTCCTGAGGTTGGCTTCTACTAGTTTTTCAATTCATCTGTAAATAATTCGTGTTAGTATTTTGCAGCTGTGGCTTATTAAACTGAAAGTTCGGTAATTTTCGCATCTGTGAACACCTGCTTTCTTTGGGATTGGAATTATTATATTATTCTTGAAGTCTGAGGGTATTTCGCCTGTATCATACATCTTGCTCACCAGATGGTAGAGTTTTGTCAGGACTGGCTCTCCCAAGGCCATCAGCAGTTCTAATGGAATGTTGTCCACTCAGGGGGTCTTGTTTCGCCTCAGGTCTTTCAGTGCGCTATCAAACTCTTCACACAGTATCGTATCTCCCATTTCATCTTCATCTACATCCTCTTCCATTTCCATAATATTGTTCTGAAGTACATCGCCCTTGTATAGACCCTCTATATATTCCTTCCACCTTTCTGCTTTCTCTTCTTTGCTTAGAACTGGGTTTCCATCTGAGCTCTTGATATTCATCCAAGTGTTTCTCTTTTCTCCAAAAGTCTCATTTATTTTCCTGTAGGCAGTATCTATCTTACCCCTAGTGTGATATGCCTCTACATCCTTACATTTGTCTTCTAGCCATCCCTGCTTAACCATTTTGCACTTCCTGTCCAAGCCAGTTGGTTATTTGTCTTGAAGTAAAAACTGCAGTCAACTGAGGTGATTCTAGTACTTATCTTCTAATCTGTGGAAGAGGTATTAAAAAAGTAATCTTGCAACAAATATTAATTAGTTTCTGTGCACAGGTGTATTTGATATACTTGATTAGATAAGTCAAAATTCTCTTTTGGAAGCTTTATTTGATATGAATTCTACTTCAAATGCAATAACAATGCCATTTTCCTATTTGTCAGCTAACCCTTGAATCTGTAAACAATAAAATGTCATAATATGGAATCATTTGTGATCTGTCTACATCATTCCACTGTGTAGATGACAAAATTCTGCTAATGAAGGCTGGGCACAATGGCTTATGGGATAAAATATGGATGTGGCTTGTATCATATCTAGATGACAGAAAGCAGAAGACAGTATTGAATAATTATGCAATGGCACCTACCTGCTGTGATTGGGGCACAGTGAAACGTGGAGTACCACAAGGTTCTGTGCTTACTCCCTTACTTTTCCTAATCTTTATCAGCAAACTGCCATGGTGCATGACACTAAAAGCACACTTCACTTATTTGCAGATGACTCAACCATTATGATAGAGAATGCAACCACTTACTTCAAATGGTCTGTCTCTCAATGTTAACAAGACTCATTTCATTCAGTTTCAGACAGAAACAAAAAACAGGAAATTATTGAAATGAAAGTGTGGTGACAAAGAAATATTGAGTGTTGAGTCCCTCCTGGGATTACACATTAACAACAATCTAAACTGGACAGTTCACATCATCAATCCATGTGATGATGGCGATGAAATCCCATACTCCTTGACAGAGTGTAGGAGACAATGTGGGAGACCCGCACTGCCATACTAGGCGAGGTCCTAGCAGAGGTGGTTTGCCGTTGCCTTCCTCCAACCGTAAAGCGTGTGAATGATGAGATGATGATGATGATGATGATGAAGATGGCACAACAACACCCAGTCCTCTCGAGGCAGGTGAAAATCCCTGACCCCAACCGGGATTCGAACCCGGGACCCCGTGCTCGGGAAGTGAGAATGCTACCACGAGACCACAAGCTGCGGACTTGACCCATCTAAAAGACTGAATTCGGCAGCATTTGCCATTCACTAAGTTTCATCTGTTTGTGACTTGGAAACAATCAAAGCTGCATACTTTGGCTATTTCCTTTTACTCATATTCCCATGACATACGGCATCGTGTTCTGGGGCACGAGCAAAGAGAGTCTTCAGTACACCGAAGAGAATAATCATAATTATGGGTACAGTGCATCCTAGATGCTCTTGTGGAAATTTATTCAAACAGATGGGGATTCTCACCATGGCATGCCAATACAATCTGTTACTAATGTGCTTTGTGAACTAATCATACAGTTTACAAAACAGCGAATATCGTGATCGAGATGCAAGAAGGGAACATGGTCTTCAGAAAGATATAAAAAATTTACACATGGTACAGAAAGGAGTACATTATTCAAGCATAAAACTATGTAATAAACTTCCAGTTCATGTTAAATCTGTGACTGGGAATATGACTAAATTCAAAAAACATCTGAAACTTAATCTTTTGAACAGCTTGTTCAGTTCTTTACGTGGATGTTCCTCCTCATTATTTATTCAAACTACCCATCTGATTTTCAACATACTTGTGCAGCACCTCATTTCAAAAGCTGCTATTGTCATGTTTTCAGAACTCATTATTGTCTATCTTTCACCTCCATACAAGCACACACTTTGTACATATACCTACAAAGAAGACTTCCTAACAGTTACATTTATATTAGATGGTAACAAATTCTTCCTTTACATCTACATCTACATGGATACTCTGCAAATCGCATTTAAGTGGCTGGCAGAGGGTTCATCAAACCACCTTCGCAATTCTCTATTATTCCAATCTCGTATAGTGCGCGTAAAGAACAAATACCAGTATCTTTCAATATGAGCTCTGACTTCCCTTATTTTATCTTGGTGATCATTTCTCCCTATGCAGAGGAGAAATTTTGTGATTGCAATTATGTGAGAAGATTCCGTCGCAACGAAAAACGCCTTTCTGTTCGTGATGTTCAGCCTAAATCCTTTATCATTTCAGTGACACTCTCTCCCATATTTCATGATAATAAAAAATGTGTTGCCCTTCTTTCAACTTTTCTGATGTACTCTGTCAGTCCTATCTGGTAAGGATCCTACACCGCACTGCAGTATTCCAAAAGAGGATGGGCAAGCATAGTGTAGGCAGTCTCTTCACAAAACCTGTTACATTTTCGAAGTGTCCTGCCAGTAAATCACAGTCTTTGGTTAGCCTTCCCCACAACATTTTCTGTGTGTTCCTTTCAATTTAAGGTGATGGTAATTGTAATTCCTAGGTATTTAGTTGAATTTACGGCCTTTATATTTGACTGATTTAGCGTGTAACTGAAGTTTAATGAGTTCCTTTTAGCACTCATGTGGATGACCTCACAATTTTCGTTATTTAGGGTCAACTGCTAATTTTCACACCATTCAGATATCTTCTCTTAATTGTTTTGCAATTTGTTTTGATCTTCTGGTGACTTTATTAGTCAATAAACGACAGTGTCATCTGCAAACAACGTAAGATAGCTGCTCAGATTGTCTGCCAAATCGTTTATATAGATAAGGAACAGCAAAGGGCCTATAATACTACCTTGGGGAATGCCAGAAATCACTTCCGTTTTACTCGATGACTTTCTGTCAACTACTATGAACTGTGACCTCTCTGATAGGAAGTCACAAATCCAGTCACATAACTGAGATGAAATTCCATAAGCATGCAATTTTACCATAAACTGCTTGTGTTGTACAGTGTCAAAAGCCTTCTGGAAATCCACAAATACAGAATTGATCTAAAATCCCTATTCAATGACACTCAACACTTCATGCGAATAAAAAGCTATTTGTATTTCACAAGAATGATGTTTCCTAAACCCATGTTGACTGTGTGTCAATAGACCATTTTATTTGAGGTAATTCATAATGTTTGAACACACTATATGCTCCAAAATCCTGCTGCATATTGATGTTAATGATATGGGCCTGTAATTAAGTGGATTACTCCTACTACGTTTTTTGAATATTGGTGTTACCTGTGCAACTTTCCAGTCTTTGGATACGGATCTTTCATTGAGCGAACGGTTGTGTATGATAATTAAGTATGGAGCTAATGCATCGGCATACTCTGAAAGGAACCTAATTGGTATACAGTCTGGACCAGAAGACTTGCTTTTATTAAGCAATTTAAGTTGCTTCACTACTCTGAGGATATGTACTTCTACCTCATGTTGCCAGCTGTTCTTGATTCGAATTTTGGACTATTTACTTTGTAGTCTTCTGTGAAGGTATTTCAGAAGCCTGCATTTAGTAACTCTGCTTTGGTAGCACTGTCTTCGATAGTATCTCCTTTTCTATCGCGCAGAGAAGGCATTGATTGTGAAATGCTTTCCTTGCTATTGCCATTACGTATTTATCTTCTGTACTCTGGCCACTATCATTTATTTTGGTTTCCAAGTAGCATAACTCATCAACTGCTTTTATTGTCTAATTTCCTAATATAATTCTACAAAACATCATTTTCACAGGGGTTATTTCCAGACAGACCGATATACGCTATTGTCAGATCCTTTTACAAGAAAGGTGGTAACACATATTAACCAAGAAATATAACACATATTAACCAGCGAGCCTCACTACTTAGCTCTTTGAAGGTACTGGAAAATTTTTTCTATGCAGAAACCATGACCTCTACTTTGAAATAACTTACTTAGGAAGTCTCAACCTAAACTTCAACAAGACTTCCCTTCATAACTTCTCTACATAACAATCTTCTCTACAAAACAGTCAACAAATAAAATAATATTCCCTATTCCTAGGTGTTTATGTTGAACTGGAAGTCAAATATTACAAATGTGCTTCAATATTTTTACTTTGTAACTTCTGTTTGTGGGTTAGAGGCACTCAACAATGTGGTTATCAGTGCCCATATGAAATTAGTAGAAACAAATATGGTTAAAATGCACAAATTGAAAGGAAATAGAAAAAAAGCCATCTTAGATGAAATCACACACACTCTCTCTCCCCCAGTCTTGCCTGTGATCACTTACACAATCATGCTAGCTGCCATTGTGTAAGACAGTGTTAAAATTGTTCAGGTATTCTAAAACTGTCAGGTAGTCCAAGTAAGACAACAGGAAAACTAAAACACATTCACAGGAATATGTGGATGGCTGATCACTTGCAAAATACGCTGGTAAGAGATGAAAATGTAAGAAATTCTACTTACATATCCTGTGCTTTCATTCACTTATATGTTACTGCATCTAGTCCTGCAATAACTTGTCACTGAGGAGAAACGTGTATGTTGCCCACAAGTGTGCGAAGAGGATAATGTGTGGAGTCCACATTAGAACCTCTTGTTGACAGTTGGGCAGCCTTACAAAGGCCTCATTGTATATTTACTCCTTAATAAAGTTTGCAGTAAGTCACAGTTTGGAAACAACAGTAACATTTGTAAATATAATACTCAAAAGAGAATTCAGTTACACTATCCATCACCCAGCTGTGGTGTGGCAAAGAAAGGAGTGAGATCATCAGTCATCGACTGATAAGTTCATATGAAAATTTAAACGACATCTCTTTGACAACTCCTTTTAACCAATAGAAGAGTTTTTCAATGTGTGCTAGTATGATTTTTGTGTTGTGTGTGTGTGTAACATGAGTTTGCAACTCATTATCCATAAAACGAGAGTTCCTTGCTGTAAGGGATACTTCCTTGTCCCTTACACAAATGGTAAAAGCTTCACTGGTCTCCAGAATGTGAACAGTCTCTCAATGTGAACAGTCTCTCTTGGAGCCGTCACTGCTATACATGTCATACCCAAACCATGAAACACCTCCATCAGAGCTAAGTAACAAATGGTAACAAAACGGATTAGTTCCATGATCATCCTAAAACTACTTGTTACAATTAACCATGAACCTCAGCACCCACATACATCATGCAATATCACACTTATTGCTGCCCCTTAGCCACAGTGCATAAGCGTATGTTAGTGCTTGTCTCATCATCTCCAGAAATGCCAGATATGCGTTGTTTTTACCTCTTACGCGTACGAAAAGACCTACATGTTATCCCTTCAAATGTTCAGTATGTTTCCAGAAACTTCAGTAGACATTTCCTGTGCTGTAAATTTTGAAGTTTGTAAATCAATCCCTACCTTTTGCACCAACGAGGGCACTGTCGCTGGGTGGTGTGGTCCTTCTGTCACCGTGACTGTAATGCGTACATGGCAATACTATCAGTACGCTATGTAAGGCGGAGCAGAGAAGGTGTTCATTAGTTTTCGATGAATCACCTGAAGATGATTGACAGATACCCAGCTGAAATGTTGTGTAGTGAAGTTTTCAACGATAGTCTGTAAACCCAAAATTTCTTTGAACGTTTGAGTGATCATGTAAACTGTGTATTCATTTAAATCCTAATTCCATTGTTTTTTCTTGATTATTCATATTACCATTTATGTGGGAGCTGAAACTTCTTATTGACAAATCTTTTTGCTTTATTCTGGTTTCCATCATATCTAATGTAGATTCAATTTGTGAAAATTTATTATCCGTAACACTAGAGTTGTGTTTTAAGTGAGTGAGTCTATTATTGATATGGTGAATTCATTTAATACTTCAGCATAAATTCTTCAACTGACATCCTTCCAAATAGTAAATGAATTTCAATCTCATGTGGAAATATCTATAGGCCTGTGATCACAAAATCACAACACTTCATTTTGAAAACTAAGATTTTGTTTTGCACCTGTTGAACAGTGCTGCTATTGGCAGATGTTCACTGTGTACTGGTGTCATCAGCCAGAGCTCTCACTGGATGCGCGCTAACTGCTGCTGGCAGGTGGCAACAGCTCACTGTGTTGTGTTGGCTGCTGTTCTTGTAGCTGTTGTCACTGATTGCTGGAAGCATTGCCTCATAGCAGTTTGTTGCCCATTACCAACTCGTTCTCAGTTACAGGCTGACAATTATTGAACTGTATGAAAAAAAAAGAATTAGTTGCAAACTACTGCAAGAATACATTTTATTCAACATATAAACATCACTACTGATTTTGGGATTTAGGTTATGACATGTTTGATATGCCTGCCATGATTTGCAATGATGTGGTGCGGATGAACAGTGAAATTCTGCATGACCCACTAAAGTGTCGGAACATCGGTGTTGTTGATGACCTCCGGGATGGCTGTTTTAGCTCAGCAATAGTTTTAGGGTTATTGTTGTACACCTTTCTTTGATATAGCCCGACAAAAAGGAGTCGCATGTGTTGAGATCTGGAGAATATGGTGGCAAATCGAGACTTGTGCCAGTGGCCTTTGGGTACCCCAGAGCCAGAATGTGATACCCAAAGTGCTCCAGGAGGACACCACTCTCCTGCTTCAATGAGATCGAGCTCCATCTTGCACGACACATATCTTGTTGAAATCAGGGTCACTTTGGATAATGGGAATGAAATTATCTTCCAAAACATACTGTTTGGTAGTCACCATGCCGGCAAGGAGTATCGCACTGATTATTCTGTGATTGGACATTGCACACCACAGAGTTACCCATTGAGGGGGAGAGACTTCTCAGTTGCAAAATTTGGATTGTCAGTCGCCCAAACATGCCAAGTTCACTCATTGACGAATCCATCCAAATGAAAGGGGGCTTAATCACTAATCCAAACCGTCCATATAATTCCCGTCATGCCCCATGGCAACCGTGCTGTTTGAACATTGTAACACAAACGGTTCAGAAGTATTGACGATTTTAAGTCATACAGTTCAATAATTATCACCCTGTATTCATAGTGCAAGCTGTGTTGCATTGTAGTGATGTTGATTTACATCACGCTTATGCCAGTGGCGTCTCTTGGGAGTGTGCGAGTCATGTGCCAACATATGAATAAAAGTAGGAAATTATGATATTCTTAGTCAGTATAAAGTATATTTGTCCTTGAATGCCTCAACTCAACTGTCTACCACTATCCGAACCCCTGGTAGTATTTAATGCTTTAACTAGGTGCCAAGACATTGGCATGGGTACACCGCTGAATCCCTCACTGTGCGAGTGCCACTGCACATGCGTCAGCTCTGACCACTGATCAGCCTGACTGCAGCCAGGATGTTATTTCTTTTGTCAACGGCTCGGCACATTCCTGGCTGGCTGGCTGACTGACTGCTGTTGTGTTACTTATGTCTTGTGCTTTTTAAGTATGAAAAGTTTCCAGTAGTTTTGAAATGGGTAATAAAAGCATTGTGGAGAAACTATTACACAGTCCTTTTTCATCACTACCTTAGACAGAGAAGAAACATATTTTTGACAGTCGCAGATTATGTCCTAACATAACAGTACCAACATGTGTGAAGCGGCATTTTCATAACGTGTAGTATGAGTTATGGGGGTCTTAACATATGGGGGTCTTAACATGTAATTTTCCTGGTTAAACTCTCTCTTTTTTTTTTAACACACGTTTCCTAGAATGATGAGTTTCCACCCTAATTTTCGACCTATACTGGGTCACGACTAGGTAATGCATTTTGCCTTTAATGACAGGGGACTGGGAGCCTCCCAACACTTAATGATATTTAGCCAGACAAATGAGTTCCTTCTGATTTTCGGTAATTGTTTGAGGTTCCTCGTCTGAAACTCGGTCGTGGACTGACTTCTCTCTTGACCAAAACCTAGGCCCTTACATATCCTCACAATAATAGGCACTGAAACTATAATTGTTCAATGTTTAATTTTCAGAGAGTACTATTAAAACTTAACTCATTTAATTAACTGAATACATCTAAAAATTCGTTCCTTTTAACAGTTTCTTCTACTACCAGGGTTAGGCCAAATTATTTCCTTAAATGATGAAATTAACAGATATAGTTCAACAAACAATACTTTATACAAAACTGGTAATTACTTTGGAATTAAGAGCGGGCGTTGCTTAACATGTTTTCTAAGCACAAAATAGATCTGGTGTTAATTCTTTAAAACTGAGCCCCAACCTTTGTCTATTATGAAAATACAAATTATATTCACGTATGTTAATGGTAATTATTTAAATTAAAAAAAAGTGAATTTAAGGGTCAGATGGAAAAACAAGAGGGGAATTAAAATTATCACAGCTCGCTTCATTACATCACCCCCCCCCCCCCCCCAACCCCCCCTCCTCCCACATTGGATTGACCAGATTGATATTTCAAATAGCTAAATAGGCAGTTAAGTGACCACAAGTGGTGCCAGAAAATGGGTATAAAATCTATACACAAAAAAATATTACATAAGAAATCTTATCAAAACTACAGTACGTACATTTTTCAAATTTTAGCTTATATTATTAACTGGCCATACGAAAATCCCCTTACAAAATATTCACAAACAGTGTATTATACATTTACATAAACTATCTACAAGCTATTCTGTTATTAAAATTTATGCATCTTCTTCATAAATGATGTCCTTCTTGGGTAAGCAAAGATTATATCTGAAGATACCTATCACTTGTGCAAGTCCTGTCTTGCTTGAGAAAAAAATTAATCCTGATAGGTAGCGAAGGAGAAAGAAAACTGGCACTCTACGGATCAGAGCATGGAATGTCAGATCCCTTAATCGGGCAGGTAGGTTAGAAAATTTAAAAAGGGAAATGGATAGGTTAAAGTTAGATATAGTGGGAATTAGTGAAGTTCGGCGGCAGGAGGAACAAGACTTTTGGTCAGGTGAATACAGGGTTATAAGTACAAAATCAAATAGGGGTAATGCAGGAGTAGGTTTAATAATGAATAAAAAAAATAGGAGTGCAGGTAAGCTACTACAGACAGCATAGTGAATGCATTATTGTGGCCAAGATAGACACAAAGCCCACACCTACCACAGTAGTACAAGTTTATATGCCAACTAGCTCTGCAGATGACAAAGAAATTGAAGAAATGTATGATGAAATAAAAGAAATTATTCAGATAGTGAAAGGAGACGAAAATTTAATAGTCATGGGTGACTGGAATTCGAGTGTAGGAAAAGGGAGAGAAGAAAACATAGTAGGTGATTATGGATTGGGGATAAGAAATGAAAGAGGAAGCTGTCTGGTAGAATTTTGCACAGAGCATAACTTAATCATAGCTAACACTTGGTTCAAGAATCATAAAAGAAGGTTGTATACATAGAAGAATTCTGGGAGATACTAAAAGGTATCAGATAGATTATATAATGGTAAGACAGAGATTTAGGAATCAGGTTTTAAATTGTAGGACATTTCCAGGGGCAGATATGGACTCTGACCACAATCTATTGGTTATGACCTGTAGATGAAAACTGAAGAAACTGCAAAAAGGTGGGAATTTAAGGAGATGGGACCTGGATAAACTGACTAAACCAGAGGTTGTACAGAGTTTCAGGAAAAGCATAGGGGAACAATTGACAGTAGTGGGGGAAAGAAGTACATTAGAAGAAGAATGGGTAGCTCTGAGAGATGAAGTAGTGAAGGCAGCAGAGGATAAAGTAGGTAAAAAGATGAGTGCTGCTAGAAATCCTTGTGTAACAGTAGAAATATTGAATTTAATTGATGAAAGGAGAAAATATAAAAATGCAGTAAATGAAGCAGGCAAAAAGGAACACAAACATCTCAAAAATGAGATCGACAGGAAGTGCAAAATGGCTAAGCAGGGATGGCTAGAGAACAAATGTAAGGATGTAGAAGCTTATCTAGGGGGGAAAATAGAGACTGCCTACAGAAAAATTAAAGAGACCTTTGGAGAGAAGAGAACCACTTGTATGAATATCAAGAGTTCAGATGGCAACCCAGTTCTAAGCAAAGAAGGGAAGGCAGAAAGGTGGAAGGAGTATATAGAGTGTTTATAGAGTGTTTATACAAGAGCACTGTACTTGAGGACAATATTATGGAAATGGAAGAGGATGTAGATGAAGACGAAATGGGAGATAAGATACTGTGTGAAGAGTTTGCCAGAGCACTGAGAGACCTGAGTCTTAACAAGGCCCCGGGAGTAGATAACATTCCATTAGAACTGCTGACGGCCTTGGGAGAGCCAGTCATGACAAAACTCTACCAGCTGGTGAGCAAGATGTATGAGGCAGGCGAAATACCCTCAGACTTAAAGAAGAATATAATAATTTCAATCCCAAAGTAAGCAGGTGCTGACAGATGTGAAAATTACCGAACTACCAGTTTAATAAGTCACAGCTGCAAAATACTAACGCGAATTCTTTACAGACGAATGGAAAAACTGGTAGATGCGGACCTCGGGGAGGATCAGTTTGGATTCCGTCAAAATGTTGGAACACGTGAGGCAATACTGACCTTACGACTTATCTTAGAAGAAAGATTGAGAAAAGGCAAACCTACATTTCTAGCATTTGTAGACTTGGAGAAAGCTTTTGACAATGATGACTGGAATATTCTCTTTCAAATTCTGAAAGTGGCAGGGGTAAAATACAGGGAGCGAGAGGCTATTTACAATTTGTACCGAAACTAGATGGCAGTCATAAGAGTCGAGGGGCATGAAAGGGAAGCAGCGGTTGGGAAGGGAGTGACATAGGGTTGTAGCCTCTCCCCGATGTTATTCAATCTGTATATTGAGCAAGCAGTAAAGGAAACAAAAGAAAAATTTGGAGTAGGTATTAAAATTCATGGAGAAGAAGTAAAAACTTTGAGGTTCGCTGATGATATTGTAATTATGTCAGAGACAGCAAAGGGCTTGGAAGAGCAGTTGAAGGGAATGGATAGCGTCTTGAAAGGAGGATATAAGATGAACATAAACAAAAACAAAACAAGGATAATGGAATGTAGTCTAATTAAGTCTGGTGATGCTGAGGGGATTAGATTAGGAAATGAGACACTTAAAGTAGTAAAGGAGTTTTGCTATTTGGGGAGCAAAATAACTGATGATGGTCGAAGTAGAGGGGATATAAAATGTAGACTGGCAATGGCAAGGAAAGCGTTTCTGAAGAAGAGAAATTTGTTACCATCGAGTATAGATTTAAGTGTCAGGAAGTTGTTTCTGAAAGTATTTGTATGGAGAGTAGCCATGTATGGAAGTAAAACATGGACGGTAAATAGTTTGGACAAGAAGAGAATAGAAGCTTTCAAAATGTGGTGCTACAGAAGAATTCTGAAGATTAGATGGGTAGATCACATAACTAATGAGGAAGTATTGAATAGGATTGGGGAGAAGTTTGTGGCACAACTTGACTAGAAGAAGGGATCGGTTGGTAGGACATGTCCTGAGGCATCAAGGAATCTCAAATTTAGCATTGGAGGGTAGCTTGGAGGGTAAAAATCGTAGAGGGAGACCAAGAGATGAATACACTAAGCAGATTTAGAAGGATGTAGGTTGCAGTAGGTACTGGGAGATGAAGAAGCTTGTGCAGGACAGAGTAGTATGGAGAGCTGCATCAAACCAGTCCCAGGACTGAAGACAACAACAACAACAACAGGTAACAAAGAAGCTAAATTACACTGTGCATTGCAGTTCATGTTTAGACAAAAAATTTCAATTGCTTAATGTTTAGTATATTTCATAAGCACTTTCACACTTTTAATGAGCTTTTACACACTTTCTCAGCAAGCTGTTCACGCCTTCAACAGGTCCAAGGGGCTGTTTGCAAGGAAATGCACTATGATCAGCTGCCTAGGAGGTGGCTCTGCTCCACCACAGTACATGAAAAAATGAGGCAAAATACTGTACTTTAGTGCACTTACTTTTTATTCTAACTAAAAGAATATGTTTAACACTAATGGCATAAATAAATACATAGCTTTCATAACATTACAATAATGAGCACTAAATTTGACTATAGTACAAAAGCTGTGGACTGGAAAAAAGTTTAAATCAAGTGCATATTACACTACAAAACATTACTCGTAAATCAAAAAACATTACTTGTAAGTCATAACTGTCTTAAACTGGTTAAACTTGGAGGACTTTTTTTTCTTTCCCACTTGCAAAATATCACCTAAAATATGTACATTACCTCTAGTAAAAACTCAAGATGTGTAGTAGTATAGATTTACTAATCATTACTTTATGAAAAAAAGAATAGAGTCACCATCACATAAATTAATTACTATTATCAGTCAACCAGCAAACTTATTGTTCTTTTTTACTATATTACCACTTTAAGCTCATAGTTCCTCAGAACACAAATATAAGTTTTCAGATAACCTATTTATCCAATGATGCAGCATTATATGACTTGTAAATGTTGCTCTTTCTGTTAAACTCTCATGCCCAGCTACAGTGTCATGAATGAATTGGACAACATACACAATATCCAATGTTGCCTACTTCTCAATTAGATCATCATTTTAGTTACACCACATTTGTTTGTATATAGTTACCTTTTTCATTAATTATGTCTGTCACCTCCATTATTTCACTTACCTTTTTACCTCGTTAGCTAGTGGAGTGCATTCTGAAAAAATATCCCTACTGCACAGACAGGCTCCCTAACCATTAAGACCCTAACATTATTTATTATTTTATTATTCCATTATTGCTTCATTAACTAATAAACAAACACCTGCTCGGCTTATCTAATGCAAAATTGACTCTGCTGAAAAACACTCCACAGTAACAGATCCTTATGCTAAGGCAAACTTAACTCTCATTACCAATCAGACAAAATCATCACTTAGACAAAATATTATTTCACTGTATTCTAGCCTGAAGGGCTATATCCATACAAGTCTTGCTGATACATTCCACAAACATTACTCCAGGCAACTATGTTTAAAGTTGTAATTCTTAATGTTAAACAAGGCTGTACCATGACATAATTCTATAGGTTAATAGTTATCTCCATATACTGATTGCACTGAACACAAACACTTCTATTATAACACAATTAATATTAAGATCTTGTGTTTAAGATGGTTTTTAATGCATTCGCCTTTGCTGCTGCACCACATTATGTTAATTTCACACATGAGCTGATTGCTTCAGAAGTTAATTATCCTCCACATATGCTGACAACTTTCATTTTCTGTTTAACATACCTTCTTGACGGAGATATATTCTTTAACTATGGTACAACTTTATTTTCTTCCATCCTCTTATTCCCGTACTTATCACTAACATAACGTAATATATACAAATGCACACGCATAGAATCACTGGAGAAACTTTTTCTAAAATATTTCTATACTGAAGAATCCTACTGTACCAAATTACGTGAAAGTCGAAGATAGAATGTTTGTGATTCCCTTATAAACTATAGATAGGTTAGGAGAAGAGGTTGACTGTCTCAGGAAACACAAAAAATGAGACAGACAGCTGGGCTACATTTTTGCCACATAATGAATTCGACACAGTGTTGAACCCCCTGTTTGCTAAATGCACAAGAAATTAGTCCCAAATATTACATCAATGCTGAGATTTTGAATCGCCAACAAATTGCACTCCATCAACTGTCCTGCGAGTTCCACAGTTAATAGTCCATCTTGTTTGACAGTCTTTGATAGCTGGCAGTAGCACTTCAATTTTTATTCCAGAAACATGCATTACTCTGTGTTCCTAATAGATTAAAAAAATGCCTATGAAATACCTTTCAAATCACTACCACTGTCCAGTAAACACTTAATATGTATACCTTGTACACTTGGTGTTATTGCAGGGTGCCACACTTCCTTTTTACTTACCATCTGACCCTCTTCATATGACAAATCCTCATTAATCCTTTCCCTGGATAAACTATCATTCTTCTTATAAAATTGATTATCAGACACAGTCAAATGACAGAAAGCATGGTCCTCTTCCTCATTACCACTCTCAAACTATAACTCTTCATTAGGCCTAACACAATCCTCTTTTATTCTTTCTTTACTTACCACATGGCCATCATTATCAATCATAAATTCAAATAACTCATCTTCATCACTATGGATTCGTTACTGCTATCATCATTACAACTATTATCAGAAACAGACCCACTCACACTTTCACTGTCCTCAAATACTTGGCTAATAAGTTGATCCATGTCTCCAGTATTAGACCACAAAGCAAAACACCTGAATTCCTTATGTTCTCCTAAAAATATAAATCCATTTTGACGCTTTGGACATCCCGAGCACCATCAACATAGTCTGTTTCATGACTTTATTATAATAAGTTACTTCTCACCTTTTATGGGATAAACATTGCTACCCACGCTATCATTCAGCATCTCACTAGAATTAGAAATTACACTCGTCTTACTGCTATCATTTACATTACCATTGATTACAGCACATTTATATACAAGTGGCTCTTCGTCACTATGTGCTTGAATGCAAGCAAAAACTGGACCATTATCTGGTTTAAATGGTTTGATCGACAATTAAAGTCATCTCCTCAATTTCTTTTACTTGAATTTCTCCTACCATTTCCATGCCCATTCTGGCTATCCGCCACCCAACGATTCCTTGAATTTCTACTATAAGTAGTCCTGTTCATCCTATTTACCTGAAATTCTCTCCCTGATTGATTATTGTCGTCAAAAGTCCTCCTATGATCTTCCCCTGAGGGCTTCTCCCTCTCCACTTTATCAACATAATTCAAGAAATCACTAATATTACACCAAGGGGCAGGTACAAGCATTTCTCTAACTCTCTGAGGCAACTTAGTTTCTAAACCCATAATTATTGATTCACTACCTAGCTCTTTGTTCAAATATTTCAGTTTGTTTATCCAAAACTGACTGAAAACTTTCACAGTACCCTTCCTAGAGTCAAATCTCTCTCCTCCCCAAAATTCACTCATAATTCTCTGCTTCTTATCTTTGGACCAATATCATCCTAAAAATGTTTTCTCAAAGTTTTGCCATGAAGTACAACTATCAGCTACCTGAGCTGCCCATCCATAAGCATTCCCTTTCACGAAACCTCTCACAAATGACATTTTCTTTTTGTCATTCAAACTACTCATCATTTGCCTTAACACCACTTCCATATTTCCGTCTGCCATAAACTTTTGCTCTTGCTGACTTTTGCTTCTAGGTTCCTCCTCCTTAACCTTAATGATCTCACCCACTTCAGTATTGTTTTCATCTACTTCACTCGCCTCACCATAGATGATGCTTGTATCATTTCATCTACAATAGGATTTTCGTCCCCATCATTCAGTGTTACATTCATGTCAGATTCATATGCACCAGTCACACTTACATCATTCCATTCCACTCGAGTTCACACTTCACTGTCAATGTTCATGAGTTCTGCTTTATTGTGACCACATACAATAGTCCTCACCTGAGGTACCACATGTAGTGGTTCTGCCTGCTTTATTTATTTCGTTTGTTCTCCTCAGTGCCGACATATTGGCTGAAAAATGGGGTGTGTAATTCCGACATTGACTACTACAAATAATGTAGCCGACAGGTGCACAGTACTTCAATTTCACTGCCCCCCCCCCCCCCTCCACACACAGTTATTGCACCAGTGCACTGTTGTTTAACTTTTGATATGTCTGATTAATAGTTTGCGGGTGAACATCCACATACTGCTACAATAGTTTACTGTCGAACATCTACGAGCAGTAAAAATGTAAATACGAAGTTCACAGTTCTTGGAGAATAGAAAGGTACATATGGAGCAGATACTCTCATTGTTTTTACACATAGCCTAATTGTTTAACACTTATTCCACAGTTACATTGAAGCATTGTTGTTGATCTAACCAACACAGGTTTCTCGTCTGAAACTCTGCTGTGGGCTGACTGTCTCGTGACCAAAAATTGGGCCCTTATATATCATCACAATAATAGGCCCTGAAACAATACATTATTTAAAGTTAAATTTACAGAAATTACAATTAAAACTTAACTCATTAAATTAACTGAATACCTTGAAAAATTCTGTCTTTTTAACAGTTTCTTCTACTACAAGATTTAGGCCAAATTATTTGTTTAAATGATGAAATTAACATACATTGTTATGTAGACAATACATTTGACAAAACTGTTAATTACTTTGGAATTAATGAAGAGCTGGCTTTGCTAACATGTTTTCGAATAGAGCAAAATAAATACTTTAAGATTACCAATACTTTGTCTTTCAAATGTTTATAATTAACACAGAATTTATATTTGTTTATACGTCAACAATAGAGTTTAAGTTACAAAACAGTTACTGATTTCACCCTATAACAAAAGATACTAAAAAGGATTAGCCAAAATAAATTAGAAAATCAATCACATACATAAAAATAAGCACAAAATTAGATTTAGTGTTATATTCTTTAAAATTGAGGGTCAGCCTTTCTCTATTATGAAAATACAGATTATACTCACATATTTTAATGGTGATTAGTTAAAAAAAATTAAAGAGGCAGATGGCAAAACAAGAGGGGAATTAAAATTATCCCAGCTTGCTTAGTCACAAACAGGATAGTGCACTGGCTCATACAAGCCATTTAGTCCAAAACTTGATTAATGTTGACATGTTCTGGTCAAAGGTGTCATGGCCCCTGAATATCCTGGATTTGAACTCTCTCAACTGATATATTTTGAGCATAGTTGAAAGCATTACGAACAACACGAGGCACCCAAATGTCACATCTCGACACACTATTGTCGAAGTAGCATACACAAATATGAGCAGTGCTGATTTGAAGAATGCATGCAATCACTTCAGGACACGACTGGAGACTTGTCATTGTGGCTGAATGGGGTTACATTGAATAATGCTACTGTTGGAAGATACCATTACTTATATGTAAAAGGTTTTTCATCTGTATTTGGATTTAATACACTAGTTTTTTTAAATGTCCCATTTATCAGATTTAAACACCACACCCTGTACACTTGTTGTAAGTTCATTTCTTCACATGCTCAAATTCTGGATCTGACACACTAAAGAAAGAGAGAGCGAAGTATAATCAGATTTGATTAAAATTTTTTATTATTGAAACATATAAATGAGGTATTGCCCATCTTCCACATTTTTAAATAATAGAGGCACTGTGATGTTTAAAGCTTTCCCGGCGTACTGATTCTTCCATAAAAACACGGGAGAACTGCCGGATATCAGTAACGTCATGCCACGATATTTCAGCACAGAGTCTTCTGGCCATCTTCAGGTGAGTGCCACTGTAGTAGCTGTAGTAGTACTGGCGAGTACGTGCTGAGCTTTGCTATTTAAAGCCGTACTGAGGTGACATTGCGTATGCGCTGTTCAGCGTGTGTGTTTATAACGGCCCGTGCGCTACACCTCACGCCCTCCACTGTGAAAGCCTGGCGTATCAGTATCAGGTCGATTTCCCTCATTGTGCAGATAACTACGTCGACTATGAAGTTTCTCTATAACAGGATTCTTAGGAGAGTTTAGCTGATAACCGTTATCTGGATTGATGAGAGTCTCGTTGTCAGACAATCTTATTACCACAGATTCATTGATAATCGAGCTCCAAAAGTTTGATGTATGGGCCAAAATTTTTGTGTCGTCGTAATTCATGGAATGGTCTGTGGAAATACAGTGTTCGGCGATTGCGGGCTTGGTGGGTTGGAGAAGGTGAGTATGTCGTTGGTGTTCCACAATGCGTTCCTGCACAGTTCGTGTTGTTTGCCCTATATATGATTTGCCGCATTCACACGTAATTTTGTAAACACCTGGTTTATGCAGGTCTAGGTCATCTTTAACAGATCCCACCAGTGATGAAATTTTGGAAGGAGGACAAAAGATGACTCTCACTTGATACTTTCTCAATATTCGTCCTATCTGTGTAGGAATATTCCAAACAAATGGTAGATAAACATTCAATCTGAAGACCTCTTCCTCTTCCTTGTTCTGTCATTTGTAGGTCTTCATCACTCCGTTCTCTTGCCTAGGTGAAAAGCCATTTTTCGAAAATACTTTTTGCAGGTGTTCCAGTTCCTTTTGAAGACTGTCGGCGTCAGAGATAGTATTGGCATGGTGGATCAAGGTTTTGAGAACGCCCATTGTTTGTGCTGGATGGTGGCAACTAGTAGCTTGTAGGTACAGGTCTGTATGAGTGGGCTTTCTGTACACCGAGTGACCAAGTGTGCCATGACTCTTCCGTCGCACTAAGACGTCTCAAAATCGCAAACAACCATCTTTCTCTATCTCCATGGTAAACTTTATGTTTTCATGTATGGCATTCATGTGATGTGAAAATCATTGGAGACGGTCCAGACCATGAGGTCACACTATAAAAGTCTCGTCAACGTACCGCCAAAATACTGTCAGTTCTAAAAGTGGCAGATTCGAGTGCTCTCTCCTCAAAATCCTCCATAAAAAGATTGGCCACCAGGGGAGACAAAGGACTTCCCATGGTGACACCGTCAGATTGTTCGTAAAATTCGTTGTTAAATATGAAATATGTAGAGGAGAGAGTGTGTTCAAACAACGCTGTAATGAAACTTCCTGGCAGATTAAAACTGTGTGCCCGACCGAGACTCGAACTCGGGACCTTTGCCTTTCGCGGGCAAGTGCTCTACCAACTGAGCTACCGAAGCACGACTCACGTCCGGTACTCACAGCTTTACTTCTGCCAGTATCCGTCTCCTACCTTCCAAACTTTACAGAAGCTCTTCTGCGAACCATGCAGAACTAGCACTCCTGAAAGAAAGGATATTGCAGAGACATGGCTTAGCCACAGCCTGGGGGATGTTTCCAGAATGAGATTTTCACTCTGCAGCAGAGTGTGCGCTGATATGAAACTTCCTGGCAGATTAAAACTGTGTGCCCGACCGAGACTCACACTCGGGACCTTTGGAGTAAAACGAATCCTTTCTCTCACCAAAGCCATGCTTGCTTTACCTTTGATGTTGTTTGCAGCAGTGGTATTTATTTTTTGTCTCTGCAACTTAATAAGAATATCAATGAGCTCAACAGCCTGGCTCTTCTTTGACGTAACTTGTCAAATCTTCGAATACATTCCATTACTTCCTCTGCACAGAGTTGCTTGATGTGATGTTTAAAGCTTTCCCGGCGTATTGATTGTTCCATAAAAACACAGGAGAACTGCCGGATATCAGTAACATCCTGCCACGATATTTTGGCGCAGAGTCTTCTGGCCATCTTCAGGTGAGTGCCACTGTAGTAGTACTGGCGAGTACGCGCTGAGCTCCGCTATTTAAAGTCGTACTGAGGTGACATTGCGCATGCGCTGCTCAGCGTGCACGCTCATAATGGCTCCATGCGCTGCGTCTTGCACCCTCCACTGTGAATGCCTGGCGTATCAGTATCAGGTCGGTTTCCATCGTAATGCAGATAACTACGTCGAGTACGAAGTTTCTCTATAACAGGATTTCAAGCATGGTTTAGCTGATAACCGTTATCTCGATTGATGAGAGTCTCATTGTCAGACAATCTTATTTCCACAGATTCATTGATAATCGAGCTCAAAAAGTTTGATGTATGAGCCAAAGTTTTTGTGTCGATTTTGTGGATTGGAATGTTTTGGGGGAAGAGACCAAACAGCGAGGTCATCGGTCTCATCGGATAAGGGAAGGGCGGGGAAGGAAGTCGGCTGTGCCCTTTCAAAGGAACCATCGCGGCGTTTGCCTGGAGCGATTTAGGGAAATCACAGAAAACCTAAATCAGTATGGCTGGACGCAGGATTGAACCGTCATCCTCCAGAATGCGAGTCCAGTGTGCTTGTGTCGTTGTAATTCATGGAATGGTCTGTGGAAATACAGTGTTCGGCGATTGCGGACTTGGTGGGTTGGAGAAGGCGAGTATGTTGTTGGTGTTCCACAGTGCGTTCCTGCACAGTTCGTGTTGTTTGCCCTATATATGATTTGCTGCATTCACACAGAATTCTGTAAACACCTGGTTTACACAGGCCCAGGTCATCTTTAATGGATCCCACCAGTGATGAAATTTTGGAACATGGCCACTTCCTCTTCCTTGTTCCATCGTTTGCAGGTCTTCATCACTCTGTTCCCTTGCTCTAGGTGAAAAGCCATTCTTGAAAAATACTTTTTGCAGGTTTTCCAGTTCCGCTTGAAGACTGTCAGTGTCAGAGATAGTTTCAGCACAGTGGATCAAGGTTTTGAGAATGCCCATTGTTTGTGCTGGATGGTGGCAACTAGTAGCTTGTAGATACAGGTCTGTATGAGTGGGCTTCCTGTACACCGAGTGACCAAGTGTGCCATGACTCTTCCGTGCACCAAGACGTCTAAAAATGGCAGACAACCATCTTTCTCTATCTCCATGGTAAACTTTATGTTGTCATGTATAGAGTTCATGTGACGTAAAAAGTGGCAGAATCGAGTGCTCTCTCCCCAAAATCCTCCATAAAAAGATTGCCCACCAGGGGAGACAAAGGTTTCCCCATGGTGACACTGTCAGATTTTGTCGAGATTTTAAGGCTACTGTATCCACATCTGCTCGTAAGTTATGGAGGACTATCCTCTCCATGGGCGAGATATTCTTCATTGGTGCACCCCTGGTCAATACACGACAAGACTCTTGACAAAGTTCCTCCGCTTCATCTGCCTCAAGACAGCGTACAGCTTCTTCGAACTTCAAATTTTACGAACAATCTGACGGTGTCTCCATGGGAAGTTCTTTGTCTCCCCTGGTGGCCAATCTTTTTATGGAGGATTTTGAGGAGAGAGCACTCAAATCTGCCACTTTTAAACTGACATGAACACCATACATGAAAACATAAAGTTTACCATGGAGATAGAGAAAGATGGTTGTTTGTGATTTTTAGACGTCTTGGTGCGACGGAAGAGTCATGGCACATTTGGTCACTCGGTGTACAGAAAGCCCACTCATACAGACCTGTATCTACAAGCTACTAGTTGCCACCGTCCAGCACAAACAATGGGCGTTCTCAAAACCTTGATCCACCGTGCCAATACTATCTCTGACGCCGACAGTCTTCTAAAGGAATTGGAACACCTGCAAAAAGTATTTCTGAAGAATGACTTTTCACCTAGGCAAGAGAACAGAGTGATGAAGTCCTACAAATGACAGAACAAGGAAGAGGAAGAGGTTTTCAGGTCGACTGTTTATCTACTATTTATTGGGAATATTTCTTCACAGATAGGCAGAATATTGAGAATGTATCAAGTGAGAGTCATCTTTTGCCCTCCTTCCAAAATTTATCACTGGTGGCATCTGTTAAAGATGACCTGGGCCTACGTAAACCAGGTGTTTACAAAATTCCGTGTGAATGCAGAAAATCATATATAGGGCGAACAACACGAACTGTTCAGGAACGCATTGTGGAACACCAACGACATACTCGCCTTCTCCAACCCACCAAGTCCTCAATCGCCGAACATTGTATTTCCACAGACCATTCCATGAATTACAACGACAAAAAATTTGCCCATACATCAAACTTTTGGACCTCGATTATCAATGAATCTGTGGAAATAAGATTGTCTGACAACGAGACTCTCATCAATCGAGATAACGGTTATCAGCTAAACCCTCCTTGGAATCCTGTTATAGAGAAACTTCGTAGTCAACCCAGCTATCTGCATAAAGATGGAAATCGACCTGATACTGATACGCCAGGCTTTCACAGTGGAGAGCGTGAGGCGCAGTGCATGGGCCGTTATGAACGCACACGCTGAGCAGCGCATACGCAATGTCACCTCAGTACAGCTTTAAATAGTGGAGCTCAGCTCGTACTTGCCAGTACTACTACAGTGGCAGTCACCTGAAGAAGGCCAGAACACTCTGCACTGAAATATCATGCCAGGACGTTACTGATATCCGGCAGTTCACCCGTGTTTTTATGAAACAATAGAGGCACTATTTGAGGTTGAATGCTTTGGATGGAGCAGATGAAACTTACATAGATATAAGCGAAACATTAGGCCAGGATGACTTTTGCCTGGCATTGTATTCCCATACACACTTCTGCTATTTCAGCCCTGCCTTCCCCTCACTTTCCCCATGTTCATCTCATGTGCTCCACTTGTTCAGTTCCTGTTGGCACCTCTCAGCACAAATAATATACTGTGATTGACTTATTTTTACGTATTTTATTATTTGGATGCTATATAAGTAAGTAAACAGTGTCATTGTTATTCAATCCTGAACTTTCTGTTTTAATAATTGAATCTGGTCATTATACAATTGTATGTAATGGATATGATTGCTTTCACATAAGATGGAGAAGAGAGGTGTTAAGAATGATACCCAAAGTTGATACACTTGGATCAGAGGGCTGCACAATTCGAGCTGCCTTTGGGGATACAGGCACAGGAAACAACTGATTCAAGCGTGTGTATTTGGTTCTGATTTTTAAACAAGTTAAGTTATTGACTTCAGCTGTATTGTTTCTCTTTGTGGCTACCCTTCTATCGAACAAAGATTTGTTTTGCTCTTGTAATAGACAAAGTGGTTGATATAATGTATTGTTAGATAGTGTGGAATTTTTCAGTGATTTATGCTCACCTGTATGTTACTGGTATGATATTGAATAAGTACTTACTTGTGTCAGTGTTGTCTACACAGAACAGTAATTATAATTCAAGGAAGCAGGTGAATATTTTCTTTGGGAGACTGCTAACTCTTTTGGCATGGTTTATGAGAACCAAATGACAGATGTCCAGATGACAGCTGTTTCTCTTAATCTGTACTGTTCATCTATTTAGTACTGAAGAATGCCTGTGGAAACAAATCAGTTTACTTTCATCAATTGCTTTGGAGTTGTATTGACTTGTTAATAATAATTCACAAAAATTGTCAGCTATTCAGTAGATACAATGTATGAGACTTGATTTTTGAAACTACATAACTATAGTGAAAATTAGAATTTTAATTATATCTTTGGCCATTTTAAATTGTTTGAATAAATGTAAAAGAGCTGTTCATAATATGAATACTGGTGTAGTGGTTGTGGAACATTTTCTTAATACTTTGTTAAAAAATCTTGTGCCGTTTGAATGTGTTTAACAGAAATTTGTTGTTTCAGAATATGTGCTGTTTTTGATGAGATGTCTGATAGAGTCCGAGAAATGCCTAAGACAACAGCAGAATTAGTAGAGCTAAATAACTACATAATTGAGTGCAGAGATGTTACGATGTTTAATTTGAAAGAGCAGATTCGTATATCAGCAGAGAATGTACTCTTTCTGATGGATCATGCTATTCTTTCAGGTAAACCCATAATATGCTATATTCAAAGAATTTGATTGATTGGTTGATTTATTTATTTTCATTTAAATGTCACACTTTAAAACTGCAGCACAAGTAAACATCTTCAAAATATCTTCAGAGTAGCTCTTGAATATCATACCAGATTCCACAAAAGAAAAAGGTGTATTATAGAACTAAAACACTATTAAGTCAAGCAGTCTTTTTCATGTGAATGTTTATAAATCTCAAGACAATGTCTGTAAAGTGTTTTAAATGTTTTTTGCAAGAGGTGGTTGCCAGAATTCATCATCATGGGGAAGGCAAATACAGTTTTTCCTTCTTGGTCTTGGACTAAATTGAAATGGTGCCTGTCATAAATGACTTCAGTTGATAGAATGTTAAAAAATAAATAATGGTAAAATATTTCTTATTTTGTGACTGATAGGATGAGTGAATTGAAGCCACATTATTGAATGTTAATGACTTGTGTAAAATTTGCAAAAGTTTTCAGTCAAGGCCACTTTTCAATTAGTTGTTCAGATTATTTTTGAGTTGATTTGATTTGATTTTAACAGGGAAGCTAAAACAGCGTATGTATAACCCGCCACTGCCCACACGGAAACTACATTTATTGTGCAGTATTGCTCCCTGTATGTCTAGTAAAGCCAACCAAAGTCATTAAATAGTGCCCTTTACCAGTTTTTTGTTGGACACAATTTGTTCAGGTCTAGTTGTCCCAAAGATTCTGTATCTTGTACTCTCCAGTGCCATGCATTCAAAGATTAGGTGTGATGCAGTTTCGTCACCCTCATCACAGATCCTGCATTTAGGGTTCTCTTCCGTTATACCCATTGTGTGTAGGTGTTCTTTAAAATTCCCATGGCCTGTCATCGGTCCTGTCATGAGTTTGATCTCTTTCCTGTTCAATCCCAAGATTACAGAGCTTCTTTTAAAACATATCTAGGGCATCATTACCTTACCATGTTTTGTTTATGGACCTTGGTCCAATATCCTACATGCTGTTTCCTAAGCCAATTCTGCAATTTTAATTTGATCATAGCCTTGGTGATTTTCAGGACAGGTTCCGGTCCAATAAATGGAGTTGTTGCCCCCATCCTAGCCAATCTGTTGGCTGGTTCATTGTCACAGATCCCTGAGTGGCCAGGGACCCACACTAGGTTTTCCCTATTGCTTCCCCCTAGATCCACCAGAACCATGTGGCATTCTGCTACAATTTTAGATCTTGTTTCAGGAGCTGCCAATGATTTCAGGGGTGCCTGGCTGTCTGAATAGATGTGGATGCTACGGCCCTTGTAGCGCCTATACATATTCTCCTCCACACATGCCCTGATTGCAGTAATTTTAACTTGGAATACAGAGGCCAGTTTTCCTGGAGAGATAATGCCCTCCAGTCTTGGCTGCTCCAACAGCTTGGTCTATTTTGTACCCAGCAGTGAACTAAACGATGTCCCCCTTAGAGTGTTGGACTGTTTTTTCCCACTGCTCCCTGCTTACAATTACTATATTGTAAGGCTTTTCGAAGCAGTTGGGAGTTATTATTGTATAGTCGGTAGGCATTTACCCAGGCATTCCTATATTTACCTCACTCACTATGTTAGTGTGTGATTCTGGATATCTGGATGAGACCCAGTTTTTGTCAGTTTTAAGTCTGTGTGCCCCACCTGCTGCCTCCATCTTGACCCAAAGCTGTAGTGGAGGCATGTCCAGCATGGCTTCCAATCCAGCAGTTGGTGTGCTGTTAACTCTGCCTGTTACGGCTGAAATCAAGGGGAAAGTACAGCCATAATTTTTCCTGAGGGCATGCAGCTATGCAGCTTTACTGTATGGTTAAATGATGATGGCGTCCTCTTGGGTAGAATATTCCGGAGGTAAAATAGTCCCACATTCGGATCTCTGGGCGGGGACTACTAAGGAGGACATTGTTATCAGGAGAAAGAAAACTGGTGTTCTATGGTTTGGAGTGTGGAATGTCAGATCCCTTAATCGGATAGGTAGGTTAGAAAGTTTAAAAAGGGAAAATTTGTGTTAAAGTTAGATATAGTGAGAATTAGTGAAATTCAGTGGCAGGAGGAACAAGACTTCTGACCGGGTGAATACAGGGTTATAAATACAAAATCAAATAGGGGTAATGCAGGAGTAGGTTTAATAATGAATAAAACAATAGGAATGCGAGTAAGCTACTACAAACAGCATAGTGAACACAATATTGTGGTCAAGATAGACAGGAAGCCCACGCTTACCATAGTAGTACAAGTTTATAATGCCAAATAACTCCGCAGATGACGAAGAGATTGATGAAATGTATGATGAGATAAAAGAAATTATTCAGGCAGTGAAGGGCAACGAAAATTTAATAGTCATGGGTGACTGGAATTCGATAGTAGGGAAAGGAAGAGCAGGAAACGTAGTAGGTGAATATGGAATGGGTGTAAGAAATGAAAGAGGAAGCCACCTTGTGGAATTTTGCACAGAGCATAACTTAATCATAGCTGACACTTGGTTCAAGAATCATGAAAAAAAGGATGTATACGTGGAAGAAGCAACGAGATACTTGAAGGTTTCAGATAGATTATGTAATGGTAAGACAGAGATTTAGGAACCAGGTTTTAAATTGTAAGACATTTCCAGGGCCAGATGTGGATTCTGACCACACTATATTGGTTACGAACTGTAGATTAAAACTCAAGAAACTCCAAAAAGGTGGGAATTTAAGGAGATGGGACCTGGATAAACTGACAGAACAAGAGGTTGTAGAGAGTGTCAAGGAGAGCATTAGGGAACGATTGACAAGAATGGGGGAAAGAAATACAGTAGAAGAAGAATGGTAGCTTTGAGAGATGAAATAGTGAAGGCAGCAGAGGATCAAGTAGGTAAAAAGATGAGGGCTAATAGAAATCCTTGGGTAACAGAAGAGATATTGAATTTAATTGGTGAAAGGAGGAAATACAAAAATGCAGTAAATGAAGAAGGCAAAAAGGAATACAAACGTCACAAAAATGAGATCGACAGGAAGTGCAAAATGGCTGAGCAGGGATGGCTAGAGGACAAATATAAGGATGTAGATGTGTATATCACTAGGGGGAAGATAGATACAGGAAAATTAAAGAGACCGTTGGAGAAAAGAGAACCATTTGCATGAATACCAAGTGCTCAGATGGAAACCCAGTTCTAAGCAAAGAAGGGAAAACAGAAAGCTGGAAGGAGTTTATAGAGGGTCTATACAAGGGCAATGTTGTTGAGGACAATATTATGGACATGCACGAGGATGTAGATCCAGATGAAATGGGAGATATGATACTGCGTGAAGAGTTTGACAGAGCACTGAAAGACCTAAGTCGAAACAAGGCCCTGGGAATAGACAACATTCAATTAGAACTACTGATAGCCTTTGGAGAGCCAGCCCTGACAGAACTCTACCATCTGCTGAGTAAGATGTATGAGACAGGCGAAATACCATCAGACCTCAAGAAGAATATAATAATTCCAATCCCAAAGAAACCAGGTGGTGACACATGTGAAAATTACCGAACTATCAGTTTAATAAGCCACAGCTGCAAAATACTAACACTAATTCTTTACAGGTGAATGGAAAAACTGGTGGAAGCCAACCTCGGGGAGATCAATTTGGATTCCATAGAAATGTTGGAACACGTGAGGCAATACTGACCTAACAACTTATCTTAGAAACTAGATTAATGAAAAGTTAACCTACGTTTCTAGCGTTTGTAGACCTAGAAAAAGATTTTGACAATGTTGACTGGAATGTTTTCTTTCAAATTCTTAAGGTGGCAGAGGTAAAATACAAGGAGTAAAAAGCTATTTACAATTTGTACAAAAACCAGATGGCAACTATAGGAGTTGAGTGGCATGAAAGGGAGGCAGTGGTTGGGAAGGGAGTGAGACAGGGTTGTAGCCTGTCCCCAATGTCATTAAATGTGTATAATGAGCAAGCAGTAAAGGAAACAAAAGAAAAATTTGGAGTAAGAATTAAAATCCATGGAGAAGAAATAAAAACTTTAAGGTTCGCCAATGACATTGTAATTCAGTCAGAGACAGCAAAGGACCTTGAAGAACAGCTGAACGGAATAGACAATGTCTTGAAAGGAGGATATAAGATGAACAGCAACAAAAGCAAATAAAGGATAATGGAATGTAGTCGAATTAAATTGGGTAATGCTGTGGGAATTAAATCAGGAAATGTGACGCTTAGAGTAGTATATGGGTTTTGCTATTTAGGGAGCAAAATAACTAATGATGGTCAAAGTAGAGAGGATATAAAATGTAGACTGACAATGGCAAGGAAAGCGTTTCTGAAAAAGAGAAATTTGTTAAAGTCAAGCATAGATTTAAGTGTCAGGAAGTCGTTTCCGAAAGTATTTGTATGGAGTGAAGCCATGTATGAAAGTGAAATGTGGATGGTGAATAGTTTAGACTAGAAGAGAGTAGAAGCTTTTGAAATGTGGTGCTACAGAAGAATGCTGAATATTGGATGGGTAGATCACATAACTATTGAAGAGGTATTGAATAGAATTGCGGAGAAGAGAAATTTGTGTCACAACTTGACTAGGAGAAGGGATCACTTGGTAGGACATATTCTGAGGCATCAAGGTATCACCTATTTAGTATTGGAGGGCATCGTGGAGGGTAAAAATCGTAGAGGGAGACCAAGAGATGAATACTCTAAACAGATTCAGAAGGATGTAGGTTGCAGTAGGTACTGGGAGATGAAGAAGCTTGCACAGGATAGAGTGGCATGGAGAGCTGCATCAAACCAGTCTCTGGACTGAAGGCCACAACAACAACAACAACAATGGCTAAGCAGACCAATCTCTGCACCTTTGCAAGCTCCTTAGCTGCAACCTGCAGTTCTACCTTCTTCCATCACACTACAGTTCCATAGGAAATCCTATGTCTGACCACTGTGGTGTATATTCAATGCATACCCCTGGGGCTCAGGCCCCAGTTTTTGCCACAAGCCTTTCTAGTTCTCACTAGAGTACTTTTTGCCTTGAAGCTGATACTCTTAATGTGAGGGGTCTATGTTTGCTTCTCATCTAAGGTTACCCCTGGATATTTCACTATCTCCTTCACAGGTAGAGTTTCATCAAAGTGCTTTACATTTCAACTTGAGTGTTGAATATGTCTCTTTGTAAATAGGATTGACCGTCAGATCCTGTTTAATGTACCTTTTTTGCACAATGTCCAAGGTTCCTTGTGCCATATTTCTAACTGTGTCACTAAATTTGCCAAGTATTACTATGACAAGGTCATCTGCGTATCCTTGGCAGAAGCATTGTCTGAATTCCATGATGAGTTCGTTCACCACTAGATTCCACAATAGAGGGAACAAAACCTCCTCCTTGTGGGGAGCCTCTAGTGGTGTTTATTACCATCTTTTCATTCATCTTGGTAGCCTCTACCTTCCTTCCACTGAGCATGGCCCTGGTCCACGTGCATACAGTGGTCCCCAGGTCATGCACCTCTGCTGCCTCTATCATGGAATCGAAGGTTGTGTTACTGAAGGCCCCCTCGACATCTAGGAAGATGCAGAGGGCAATTTTTGGAAGTGAAGTGCTTTCTCCACCTTCCCAATGAGCTGGTGGAGAGCTGACTCGCATGATTTACCTGGCTGATATGCCTGCTGGTTTGAATGTAGAGGAGCCATACTTAGCCTCCTCTCCCTAACATATACATTAACCAGTTTTTCCAATGTTTTGAGAATGACGGAAGACTGACTGATTGGTCTCATATCCTTAACCTTGGTATGATCAGTTCCCCTGGCTTTGGAATGAAGACAACCTTCACTGCCCTCCAATCATAGGGAATGATTCCTACTGCTAGACTAACCCTGAATAGCCTGCATAGGATTCTTATGAGCTTCTATCCTGCCTGTTGTAGGAGAGCTGGAAATATTACATCTGGGCCAGGTGACTTGAATGGTTGGAATGTTCCCACCACCCATTCGATTTTATTAAAGTTCGCACACTCCTTGGATGATTCCCAGTCCTCTCTTCAAGTGCCTAAGAACCATTGTCTCTCCAGGATCACATTCCTGCCCGTGTTGTTGGGCAGAGAATAATGAGGAATGTGAGTTTTGAGGAGCAGTTCCAGTCTCTCATGTGCTGTCTTTGTATATTCCCCATCCTCCTTCCTCAGTGTATCTGCTGGATTGGTTGGTACTCTTGTGAGAATCATGTGCAGTCTGGCTTGTGCAGCCATGCTCTCCACTTCCTCACAGAATGCCTTCCAGGATGCCTCCTTTGCTTGTCTGATTGCAAGATTGTAGTTGACAAGGGCCTTACGATATTTAGCCCATTGTCCTTTACGTCTCGCAATATTAAACAGTCTCCGTACCTGTTTTCTTTGCATTTCTAAGTTGTTATTCCACCAACACACACTCCTATTTGTGCACTTCTTGGTGATTGTGCAGTTGTCCTGATATGGCAGAGGTAAGAGCATCTGCTACTTCCTCCAATTCTACTGGATTCTTCATCGAGGTTTTAATTTCCGATAAACCTAAATCTAGACCCCTTCTATATGTCTCCCAGTCTGTTTTCCTGGGATTCCTGTAGGTCATGGTTTGTCTGATTCACATTTTAACCTCAAATTTAATGTACATGTGACCCGATGAGGATGGCTCCAACACCACATGTTTGACATAGCTGCCCATTATCATGTAACTATTGGTTATGTCAGTTACTTCTTCCCGTCTGCTATTCCTGACTGTAGGTTCATTGCCCCTAATTAGGACCTCTAAGTTGTTAGCTAAAAGGAATTCAAGGAGGTACTCACCTCTGCTGGTGGTGTCCTTGCTGCCCCACACTAAGTTGTGGGTATTGGCGTCACATCCCACCAGCAGTTGGTCACCTTGCCGATGGCAAGTCTCTACCGTTCTCCTCACCTCCAAGGGAGGAGGAGAGCTGTTTCCATAAGGAAGGTATGTTGAGGTCAAAACAATTTCCCTTGTGATGTCTTCCTCACATTGCTGCATTTTAATGATCAATAATCCCCTAGAGCAGAAATCTATCATTTGCATGAAAGAAATTCCACTTCTTATATAGATGCATGTCCTGGAGTTTTTTAGATTTCTAACATAAATCAGCTTACCTCCAGTGCCACCGAGGCCCGATACACTCCCTTTACCGTATTTACTAGAAACTAAGCCACACTTTTTTTTCCGGCTTTTGTAATCAAAAAAAGCGCCTGTGGCTTAGAATCGAGTGCAAAGTAAGCGGAAGTTCTGTAAAATGTTGGTAGGTGCCGCCACAATTAACTTCTGCCATCGAATATATATAGTGCTACAGAGGCATACTTTGCAGGCACAAAGATAAATACTGGCGCCAAAACCTCTGTGTCAGTAAATAAATTAAGGTGGAAGACGAGATTTTTTCTCCGCCCCGAGTTTCGACCACTGCATTTTCATACATTATCCAACAAAGTAAATACAAATTCTGTATTATTCATCTTTGAATGTAGCCACCTTTCATCGTGCTGCGAAAATCTGACTGGCAAGACTGTTTGGGATGTTTGTCAATATGGCCAACTCTACGTTCTAAATTTTTTCCTACATGTGACAAGAGATGGTTGCTAATAGGAACTTTTATGAATTGTGAATCACATGCAGTATTCTCTTCACCATAAGAATAATACGAATATAAACATTTTGCCATGTATTCTTTCGTGTTTGCTGCTATCATTTAAATCCTGTCTGCCTAATAAACTACGAAACTAGAGTGAGACAGCAGCAAACATGGAAGAATATACATATCATGCCATGTTTATATTCGTATTATTCTTACGCCGAATAGTGATACGGTCAGAAATGAAGCACGACAACTGAATAGATTTTTAAATCTAATATGATTCTAATTTCTTTGCAGAATGTAATATACTAAAGAGGCGTCTGCAAAGATTTTCAAGCAAAGAAAAATTTTTGCTAAACTCTCCTTCACAACATCTTCTATCACACGCAGTCTATTATTTGGTTCTTGTTGATTATTTTCAAAGAAAGCAGCAGTGTAAGTAACAACAAATAGCAGTCTCTTGCCATTGTTTTGCTAATGAGACGATTCTCTCTCTCTCTCTCTCTCTCTCTCTCTCTCTCTCTCTCTCTCACTTGCTCTTTTTGGAAGCGGCTGTAGCGCGCACAAAAGCAAGACATACTGCGAGTGGCGACAGGTCGTAAACACTCATTATCAAAATGCAACAAACAATGCGTGACAGAGTACAATAATGCATTTTTAGCTTAGAGTGACATAACACTTATAACAAAGAGAACGGCACTTATCAGATCAAAGAAAAATAAGCAATCAATTCAAACCAGATGAAGCACTTGAAAAAGGAAGGGTACCCGTATAAATGTGGACAGAGTGCCTGACGCATAGCAATGGCTACCTGGTAAAGCTTAACTGCTAAGCTTACGACTCAAACCAAACTACTGTAGCTGTATCGTCATTCATTCGACCTAAATTGTGTTTCATATTACAATGGACCAACTTTTTTTCGATTTGGAGGTGCGGCCTAAAACTTTTCTCTCCCCTTGAATTTTGAGTCTCAAATTTCAGGTGCAGCTTAGATTCGGGAAATATTTTTTTCCTTGCTTCTGAGTCTCATTTTTCAGGTGCCGCTTAGATTCGAGTGTGTCGTAGATTTGAGTAAATACAGTATATAAATAGGGTTTTTGTGTAAGGGCCACGTCCTCTTTCTGCCTCCACAGGCAGCGACTCAGTGCAGCAGAGGCCCCTTTACTGTGCTGCAGATTAATCTGCAGCACCTCCAGTCTCCATCTTGCTGCCATCTTTGAGGTCTTTGAGAATCCTGCGAGAACCCTAAGAACAATTTCAGGTCCTGCTACCGCATTGCCTTCAGCACTTCTCACCAACCTCCACTACCAGGGTTTGCCCTTCTGGTGCAACCTTCTCGTCGATCACTCTCCAATCTTCTGTCGAGACTTTTGGGTCCTGGGCCCCTATTTTCCCGAACAGTGTCTTAGGAGAGACTTCCTTAAGGATCTTTGGTACCCATATCTATATCTTTGTGGGCTTAAGAAGCTCTGCTGCCATCTTAACTGGCAGCTTTGCATCTTCCCACGGAGATATCGTGGGCACCTTGTCCTTGAGCCATTCCACCCTGTGCACCCCCTCACAGACAAAAATGAGTTCACCATGATCTGGGTAGACCCTCCTGAAGTTGGGCCCTGGGCTAGTGTCCCCCCCCCCCCCCCCCCCCAGTCTTTTAAAACAGGACCATCTGTACCAATTTCTCCTGCTGTGAGGTGATGGCCACCAGTGGACAGCCTTCGGGGATAACTGCCATCCTAAAAACCGTACTATAGGTTTGTTTTCCTATTTCTTGCCTCAGTTTTTTCTGGACTCGTTTATCCAGGGAGGAGGGGAATCTTTGATTCCTCCCTTATCCATTTGCCACCTGTCTTTGACGTAGTGGGGGTCTGCTTATCCCCTTCAACCTGAGACAGTTTTTTCCTGAGGGTCCTAGGTTCAAGTCCCTTTAATTCCCTCCACTCTTCTTTAGGAAGCCATTCTTTCCCTTCCTTTTTCCCATGTTCCCTGAGTAGTTTGCTCCTCGGGGCTCCAGACAAGCCTTTGATCTTAATATGGTCTAGCTTCTCGGTTACAATTCCAACTTCTGGCTCAGGTCTAAACCCTGATTTTGTAGTGGGAGGGCCTTACATCGATACTGACCTCAATGTTTGGATATCTGAGGTCTCAGTTTGCCCCTCAGTTTGTCTTCCTATGTTGTCTTTAATTGTGTCCATATTGGTCCCATGAGATTAGGGGATCTACACTCCTGGAAATGGAAAAAAGAACACATTGACACCAGTGTGCCAGACCCACCATACTTGCTCCGGACACTGCGAGAGGGCTGTACAAGCAATGATCACACGCATGGCACAGCGGACACACCAGGAACCGCGGTGTTGGCCGTCGAATGGCGCTAGCTGCGCAACATTTGTGCACCGCCACCGTCAGTGTCAGCCAGTTTGCCGTGGCATACGGAGCTCCATCGCAGTCTTTAACACTGGTAGCATGCCGCAACAGCGTGGATGTGAACCGTATGTGCAGTTGACGGACTTTGAGCGAGGCCGTATAGTGGGCATGCGGGAGGCCGGGTGGACGTACCGCCGAATTGCTCAACACGTGGGGCGTGAGGTCTCCACGGTACATCGATGTTGTCGCCAGTGGTCGGCGGAAGGTGCACGTGCCCGTCGACCTGGGACCGGACCGCAGCGACACACGGATGCACGCCAAGACCGTAGGATCCTACGCAGTGCTGTAGGGGACCGCACCGCCACTTCCCAGCAAATTAGGGACACTGTTGCTGCTGGGGTATTGGCGAGGACCATTCGCAACCGTCTCCATGAAGCTGGGCTACGGTCCCGCACACCGTTAGGCCATCTTCCGCTCACGCCCCAACATCGTGCAGCCCGCCTCCAGTGGTGTCGCGACAGGCGTGAATGGAGGGATGAATGGAGACGTGTCGTCTGCAGCGATGAGAGTCGCTTCTGCCTTGGTGCCAATGATGGTCGTATGCGTGTTTGGCGCCGTGCAGGTGAGCGCCACAATCAGGACTGCATACGACCGAGGCACACAGGGCCATCATTGTGTGGGGAGCGATCTCCTACACTGGCCGTACACCTCTGGTGATTGTCGAGGAGACACTGAATAGTGCACGGTACATCCAAACCGTCATCGAACCCATCGTTCTACCATTCCTAGACCGGCAAGGGAACTTGCTGTTCCAACAGGACAATGCACGTCCGCATGTATCCCGTGCCACCCAACGTGCTCTAGAAGGTTTAAGTCAACTATCCTGGCCAGCAAGATCTCCGGATCTGTCCCCCATTGAGCATGTTTGGGACTGGATGAACCGTCATCTCACGCGGTCTGCACGTCCAGCACGAACGCTGGTCCAACCGAGGCACCAGGTGGAAATGGCATGGCAAGCCATTCCACAGGACTACATCCAGCATCTCTACGATCGTCTCCATGGGAGAATAGCAGCCTACATTGCTGCGAAAGGTGGATATACACTGTACTAGTGGCGACATTGTGCATGCTCTGTTGCCTGTGTCTATGTGCCTGTGGTTCTGTCAGTGTGATCATGTGATGTATCTGACCCCAGGAATGTGTCAATAAAGTTTCCCCTTCCTGGGACAATGAATTCATGGTGTTCTTATTTCAATTTCCAGGAGTGTACAAGGTCCACACCACGAATACCCTGCGCGATGTAGGGCTACTTATTCAAGGAGTTCACCCGGTATCCCTGAGGCTCCATTTGCAACATCTTCCCACGTTCCACACACCCCATCGGCGCAGATCACATCACACCTTGGGTTGGGTCAGGAAATTGGGTAGGACTAGGCGTGGATAGGGAAGATGAGATGTTGTGGGACATTCATAGTCTGATCCATCTGCTGAGGCCATTCCAGCAGTAGGTCCTCTGCCTTCGGCATAGCACTCAGCTTCGCGCAGATACACAAGCCTCTCCACCCACACGGACAGTGCTTCGTCAAGGTGGTGTCCCTCGGACAGGATTTTTGACTTGCTAGAATATCAGTCACCTGACGAAACTTTGTTGAGCTTAGTGAGGTGGAAATGAGCTCCATGCTTGTTAACCTGTCACATAAGAAAAACGGTAAGTAGATGCTTTCATTATAATAGAGTGTTATTGCACATTGCTCCATTAGTCATTAACTATAATATTCACTTACATTGTCCCATTATATTTATGTGACCACCTTTCAGGAACATGAATAACCACCTTCTGCAGTTCATACCACTGTGAAATGAACAGGAATAGAGTCAGTGAGGTACTGATAGGAATACGGAGCCATACTCACTCCAGTGCCGTGGCCAACTGTGCTGGGTTTCTCGGTTGAGGATCTGTGGTGCGAACAGCCCCAATGAGATGGTCCCACAGATTCACCATTGGGTTTAAATCTAGGGAGTTTGGTGACAGGGTAGTACAGTAAACTCATACGAGTGCTCTTCAAACCATGCAAGTACACTGTGAGCTGTGTAGCACATTCCACTGTCATGGTGGTAATACCGTTGTGCCAAGGAAAAACAAATAGAATATAGGTCCCCAAGGATAGATGCCTACTTGTTTTGATCCACTGTGCCTTCCAGAATGATGAAAACATTCCGCAGACCGTAAATCTTCCTCCTCCGGTATCGACCGTTCTGACTTTTGGTGTAAAATGTTTGCTTTCAGTTCTTTGGTGCCATTCCACCTATATCCATTTGTCTGACAGAGCATAAAGCGTGATTCACCTTGTTGCCTCTTACTATATGTCCAGTTGCTGCAAATTCCAGCCTTTGTCGCCGTGAACAGCAGTCAACATGCATCTGTGAACCAGGCACCAGCTGGAGAGCACCATACACAACAACATTCAGTGAACAGTCATTGAGGAGACACTGTTCATAGCCCCTTGGTTCATCTGGGTGGTCAGTTGCTCAATAATTTCATGTCTGTTTGCCCTTACACATCTTTGCAACTGTCATTCACCCCTGTCATCTATAGCCCATGGTGCATCATAGTTACCTCAGCACTGATTTTAGGTAGCGCCATTTTGCCATGCACAGCATACTTTAAGTTTACGAATGCTTCCACCCTTGGCCTAAAAGCCAGTGATCATGGTCTTTTGAACGTCAGATAAGTCACTCCATTTTGGATTACAACAACGACTGCACTGTTTTCCATCTCCCAACACTTTTTATATACCCTCTACTGCTAGTGTTGCCAACTTCCGCGTGTGAGTGGTTATTGCAGGTTGACAGCAAAAATAGGCAGTGGTCACATTAATGTGACTGGACTCTGTACTAGCCCAGTGCAAAAAAGGACATAGTACTCGTATATTAGCCTGCCATTGACACAGTACATCCACTGCATATGGATTACACAATATGCTAATTTACTCCCAAGGAAGAGAGAGTTGGGGGTAAAAGCACGAAATGACAAGAAAAGGCAGTGAAGAATTACTAGTGCATGTGAAAAAACAAAGTGAAGAAATACTAGTTCATGTGAAAATATAACCTCCTGTCACAAATGTGCATGTTTTGTTGCATAGAACAATGAATTTAGTGGTCTTTTGGGTATATATTCAGGTCTCATTGCCTTATTAACATAACTTACCTCTCAAACTGAGCTTGCACAAGAATAAATAGCAAAAACTGTGTTAATAAGAAAAAAGTTCATGAAATCCAACAACACATTTATATTTGTTAGTAAAAGGCAGTTGTGTAATGTGTATGCTTTGTGTGTACAATACTGTTATGATTACCTTTTATAATATCTGATAAAGTAAAAAATGAATACTTATTTTCACTTGACTTACTCTTAATGGGTATATTCACCATTGTGTTGCTGATGCAATTACTGTTCTTGCAGTCAGAGAGTTTGCAACTTATTGACCTTTTTCGGATTGCTCTGCCTCATTGAATCTCTGCTCCAATCTTCTTTCTATAGTTATTGAGTCTGGTGATAATCTACATCACACTGCGCAATTTGTTTTTCATTCTTCTTCACATTTGTTAGCACACAGTTGAGTTTGATAATCTACCATTTTGTGAATGTTTAAGCATCTGTATATTGTAACACGGGTCAATACACTACACCAACACAAAGAAGTTTCAAACATTTCACAAGTGTCAATGCTCAACGAAATAACTGTACATGTCGGAGACTCAGTATGAACTGTACGTAATACTTGCTGAACCCAACCTTATGAAAATTACACGATGTTTGTGTATTGAATACTCACCTGATCAACTGATTAATGCATCCTATAGACTAGTGGACACTAATTTATAAAATGCTTGTATTACAGAACTAACAGAATGGCAGCATACAGGTTTATTAAGTTTTGAATATTAACATAAAAAAGAAGAAAATAAAAAAATACAACAGACAGTGAAGTAAATTTATTAAAATATAAACTTTATAATTAAAAAATTGCAAAATAAGAGGTACTATTTTATAGGTGTTAAGATTTAATGTACTTTGGGATTCTCAAAGTTCATCAAGAATTTTCATTAAAGTAAAATATTCTGATTGGAATAATCAGTGAACTTCTTCAAGGGAGCCTTCATTCTGTGTAGGCTGTTTCATTTTTGAAATAACAATTTATTTCATGATTTTTCGCTATTTACAAATTTCACCCCTTCGGCATTTTCAAACTTTACAATGTGAATTCCATCTTCAAAAGCATTACGCCATGTCAGCATCAGCTGCACCAGATCTGGTGATTCAGATCTGTGTTGTTTGAAAATGCCCAAGGGGATGAAATTAGCCCATAGCAAAAAATCGTGAAATGAAGTGTTATGACATCCATTCAAATGGAAACCGAACACCAGCAACAGTGGGTTCCATTCTCAAGTAATACCACATACATTAAGACATTTTCCCACTGGGAGACGAGATGATCAATTCCTGTTGATAGAATGCTGTCTGCTGATGAGGGATCCACAACCACACCCACTCTTGCACTGCCTCATATTTCAAAAATAAAAACAACCTATGCTGTACAGTGACTTCTCTGAAGAAATTTACTGTGGCAGTGGTCCCTATGTACAGAAGCAGGTTAATTAACAAACTTAACTGGTCATATCGGCAAAAGGATACATTTTTGGAAACAGAAAAATTGGGGCTACCAAGCTAAGGTATTGAATTTTGCTAATAATAATGTTTTAAGATTTTAACATTCTGTGAACATTTGGAATATGAATAACTTTGAAATATTAGGTTTTCAGAAAAAGTAAAACTTTGCTTGCAAGAGGTGTCTGAGAGTTTTCAAATAAACTAATTCAATCTTGGAAACAAATACTTTTGACATTAAAATGATTTTCAAGTATTGTAACTTCTAATTATTTCTTAAAGTAAAATGTTTTCATATGAACTATTTACATTATTCTCGTCAGCTTTTGGTAAACTATATTGTGAACAATGAAATTTACTGACAATGCTTGCATAAGAAGCTAATTATTTCATGTAACTAACATATTCATACTACTAACTAAAGAGACCAGCAAAGAAGAAAGGAGGATGATAGACAGAACGAAAAAATATTGATATCACAAATGGTACAAGAACTGGTAGTGGTAGGCTAATCCCAACTTGCTATGTTACAAGTTTTTTGTCTTTATTTTTATTTTTATATATTGTGATCAGGATAGTTTTAGCAGTACATGATACCTATAGACACACATCTTCTTATTTTGTCAAAAGTATTAAAAGAAAGCTGTCTGGAAGTGTGCATTAAATGGATATTTAACTATGATTTTTCACTGCTGGTGGAAGAGATAGCACACTGTATCAGTTTCTGAAGAAAAACTAAGTTGAGTGTGCTGATATAACATTCACCGTTTTATTTTTCAATGTGCTCATTAAGGTAAATAGATGTCTTAGATACATAGATCTTAAACAGGAGGTTCAGCTGAAATTAATTCAGATCTACTATGCAGATGGTTTTCAAACCAAGAAACCTGTAGGTCTCTGCAGTTTCTCTTTGACTAATGAAATTTAGCAGTTATTACAGTGGAAGAAAACAAAATTTCAAAATGTAACAGTGCGTGTGTCAATGTACCTAAAGACAGATATAATGGTGGCTTGTAAGTGATGTGTCATTTAAATATCAAATAAATTAATTTTGTGATTCACATAGGGGCAGAGTTAGGTATGGCTAACTGGTTGAAAGCATGTCAAGTGTTTGATATAGTTGTGTGAACACTGAAGATGTCACTATTTTTGTTCGTAGTGAAGGGCAGCAGTTGTGATTGAAGTAGGGGCACTGTAACATGTAAATTAGTTTCCTAATTGCCTTTTTAAAGGGTCAAATAAAGCCATTAGACAAATGTTTGCTCACATACAGCAAATGTCATAAAATATCAAATTACGTATTAAACCAAAAAAATTGTGAATTGTGAACACAACCAAAGCTTTGGTTTAACAGGCTATTCCACCAACAGAAAGCTTCCACTTACGTTTTACCGCATTCTACACTATGCCTGTATGCCATACAGGTGTGCATGTGTGGACGGCACCCGTATACTGTGCAGGTGCCCTTTTTGTCATCACTGGCAGCTGTGAGATAACTCCAGTGGCTCATATTTCGTCCAATATATGCAGCAGCAATCGATAAGTTCTGTGTATCAGTTGTATGAGAAGAATATCTGTCAGTATAGCCATTGGTTCTTTGATGACATTTTCACTTTGCATGCAACTGTAAATTTGCGATTGTGTACGAGCATTTTGAGCAAATATGACAGCTAGAGACTTCTGGGAAAGTGAAATTCAGAACATTTTATTCAGAGAAAATGACTCGGATATTGATGTCAGTGACAACAACAGTAATTATGAGTGAGAAAGTGTTTCAAGTGACGAATCAGCTAATAATTTTTATTTTTTTCCCTCAATTTTGTTGCTAATGTATAAGCAGAATTTGTAAAGAAAACACACTATTTTTTTCTTTTTATCTAATTTTAATTATGATTTTCCATCAGATGAGCTGCAACAATCAAGAAATGTTACAGCAACAAATGGAATGGTAGATCTTACTGAACACAGTGCTGACAACTGGCAGTAGCAAGGCACACAGCCTCAGTGTCCAGTATTTCAGTTGGCATCTGGAGCCACTCATTGAAACAGTGAGATGAAATAAAAAAGAACTCTCTGTGGTACAAATGGGATCCAGTAAAACTACACAAAATATATGGTTATTTTTTTCAATTTCTTTTTTTTTAATTTTTGCAATAGTTGTGCATATGTGTGTTGTGAAGTTACCAAAGCTTAGTAGCTATTGGTCCACTGATCCATTTTTACAAACGGGCTTTGCGAGTCGATTGTTGAGCCATGATAGATTTTGCAGTATTATGGTCATGCTGCATGCCAATGACAACTCAATGTATGTAAAAAAAGGAGAGGAAAACCATGATCCTCTTCATAAAATTAGACCTGTGTGTGAAGATCCAGTTTCACGCCATATGCAAATTTGACTGTAGAGAAAGCTATTTGTCCATTTCGTGGATGTGTTAGCTTTAGGGTTTACATGAAAAATAAACCCAATAAGTATGACATGAAGCTTTATGCACTTTGTGATGCTGCAACAGCTTACATCCTGAACTGCGATGTTTACACAGGATCAGCAGGAAGGACTGACAATGGTATTCCAGCATTAGTAGACAGACTCTGTTCTCCATATTATGGTAAAGGCCACTGTACACATGGACAGAACTTGCACTAGTGTTCCTCTACTGAAGGTATTGTGGCAGAAAAATAAATTAGCTGTTGGAACTGTAATGAAAAAGAGAAAAGGCTTACCAACAAACTTCAAAACAAAGAAGCTGTAGCAAAATGACATGATGGTTTAGAGGAATGGGCCAATTCTAGTGTTGATGTGGAAAAACAAGTGTGATGTATACTGTCTATCCACAAAACATCAGGCTACCACCAAAGACGTTCCATTACTTTCAAAAGGTGGTAATACAATAGTAATGAAACCAGATGTTTTCATTGTCTACAGTATGAACAAGACTGGTGTAGATCGTGTGGATCAGCTGTACAGTTACTACTCATTCGCACAAAAAACAACGAAGTAGTGGAAAAGTCTTTTCTTTCATGTTTTTGTAATTTCTGTCATGAACAGTTTTATTTTGTACAAAGACATGAGTAAACAGAAAATCTTTCTTGTGGATTTCATAAAAAAAAAGTGAGCTTGAGATTGGTAGCAACAGGAGGGGACTTTCAATCTTTAGAACCAACACCGAGCACTAGCCAGGACAGAAATTTTGGTCGTCATTTTCCAGAAAAATTATATCCCATTGCCAACAAAGTAAATACTACGTGTTATTGCAAAATTTGTCCCAACAAAGGGAAGAAAGATACCAGCAAGCGGATAAGAAAAGAAAGCTGATGGTGGCGCAAAGACTGTGCACGTCAGTGCTTTCAGGATTACCGCTTGAAAGTGAATTATGTAATCATTTTATATCATAAAATATTAAATAAAAAACCTCCTGTGAAACAAATTATTTTTATTATAAATGCCAGAAATCATGTTAGGAAATGTAAAAAATTTTCTGGGTTAAGGTTTCTCATGTTTTTGGGGATGCTGGTACACCAATACCGATGCAAGCATATATATAAGCTTACATTTTTCGTAATCTGTAAAGTGTGATGTTTCACATAATGCTAGAAATGTGCCTTTGAGGCCCTTAGTTATTGCACACTTATTTATTAAAGTTGCTTGAAAATTGCCAGTGCACCTGCACAGTCGAGGTGCATCCATAGCAGTGTGGAATGTGTTAAATCACTTTCATTGTAATTCTGTGATCACTAGAACTGATGACAGGTTTTAGTAAAATAATGAATTGCTCAATGTTGTTTTCCACAACACATGCATTTTTCCGTACTTTCATTATTAGTTTTGTGCACTTTACAGCTTTGTGCCACTCTGGTGAAGAGATTTCATTTTCAGCATGTCTTGTCAATCATTTTCCTTTGCCAGCATACATGTTCACTGTTTTTTGCGAGTTCTGGTATCATACTGATTCTGATGCTGATATGATATGGTACTCTTGCACTACAATGGATTTATGTATTATTAAAGTATAATTACAATTCCACTAACTGTAACTCCAGCTATTCTCTATGCATTTAAAGTTACTGAATCATACAGACATATTTTTAAACTGGTTAATTTACAACATTACAAATCAAATGTGGTTTATTACATGCCATGAAATCCAATATAACTTTCCCTTTCTAGAGTCACCTGATACAATCACTCATGCCGAACACCCCCGCGCCCCTCTGCCACCCCCTCCCTTTCCTCAATTACACAATTCATTTTAGCCAAACAGTAATGACTTCTGTTGTGGGGGCAGTTGTATGTTGCTTACCAAGCTTATCAGATGACACCGATATGAGGCATTCTACATTACCATTACGAAATTTCTCATATATAAGAGTTACATTTGCAGATGCTTGCTTCCATAGTGGGATTCCAGACTGGTCTTTCATTTAGGTCATTCTGGTTTTTTGATGTTTTATATTGATGATGATGTCAGTGATTGAGTGAGATATTCCATTTGTGCAGCTCTTGTGATGTTTTATAATTAATTATAGGGCTGTTACAGTATTAGATATTAATAATATTGTTTCTTCAGTTGTTGTTTGCACAAATGTCAAGGCTTGCAGATAATAATAGTTGGACAGTTCTGGTAGAATGTAAATACTTCAGAAGTAAAGAAGACTACATCACAAAGAAGACTACACACCAAAAAGCAGAAGCTTTGAGTCATGGACAGTTTAACGGACCTCTTCCTAAGATTTACACAATCTATAAGTTGTCCTACTCCTTTGTCCACATGGTGACTTCAGGCACTACAGGAGATTCAAATTTATAGGCCGAGGTCGTTAACAAGTACGAACAGTTTGGTACTTAGCTCATGTTGATGGCTGCGTTGTTGTTTCGTGAAGTCTAGAGGTGATTCCACTGCGATGTTCGCGCGGTTTTCTTTGTGTTTGGATGAGACTAACTGGTTTGTAGGGCGACGTGGTATTTTGGTTTTTAGAGAGCAAACGTTACATTAGTTTTGCACATCACTATTTAATTCATTTATTCACATTTAACACTTCTACAATAATATGAAATAAGACATAGTTTTACACCACATCTGTATCACCACCTCCTCCAACCCACGCTCCCCATCCAAAGACCATCAACCACCTCCTCCAAAGATTGACCTCCTTCCCGCATGACCAAAGATAACCGTCTCTTAGTTGTTAAACTCGCAGTCAAAGGCTATATTCACATAAAACATTACACGTAAAGAAATTACTGACATACATGATTTTACGTTCTGTTATAACAGGCACACACAAAAAAGACAAAAAACTTGCTAGCTTTTGATGTAAATCCTTTCTTGAGACTAGAGTACAAATAACACACGGACACACACGCGTGCACTCACACACACACACACACACACACATGTGGGACACGATTCAAACTTCCACAGATTTGGTCAGGTATCTGGATCTCATTTTTATTCCAAACTGTTCTAATTACTGTAACTAAAGGACCTGAAGACAGGACCCAGAAGTGAATATGGTAGCCAATGATTGATGGATATCATTATTCTGAAAAGAAGTCAGAAAGTCAGCTCATGAACCTACGAGCAATGTGCAACACGTTTTAAGTATTTTGAAACTGTGTACTTACTGGGTTTTTTATGTGAGAGGGAAACAAATATGAATCTCTTTTGTGCCTCAGTAAGCTCACCAGAGTCTCTTTGCATAATTGGCACTTTGGCATGTTAAAAATGCTCTGAAGAATTGACTGAAAAGTGGGCTCAAGTGGAAACTTTCACAAATGTTACATAAGCCATTAATATTTAATGTTATTGTAATTTTTGTGGTTTATGCAGGTATGTTATGAAAGACAACATGACTGACAGAGGTAAAGTTATCTTAGATAGTTAAGATATAAAGTATCCATTGAATAAAAAAGGACTGGAAGAAGAAAAATTTGTATGTTTTATTGCTTAATGAAATAAAATTGGACATGGTCTTATGGTACGTTAAGTGCAGATAATAATAAGAATTGAATGAAATTTAAAAATTAAATTTTTTGTGAACTATTTTTAATGTTATGAGATTTATGTTATTTGTCAGTTAATTTGATTTAAGCAGTGTATTTCGCTCAGTGGGGACAACTGTTGTGTAATATGACAATTCTGTGGAATAACCTGTTCTACTTCTAGTTACGTACGGTGATGAAAGATGTTCATGTCAACCGAAAATGATGTTTAGTAGTGTTTAGGTGTGGAACATCTCACTGTGCTCCTTCCGGTTTGCTGTATGAGCAAATGCATGTAAAAGACTGCATATCAGGACATCGACAAAGCATGTTGGCGAGTGCATGTCTCCACCTACATTGGAAGTCTGCTTATGCTTTGGTGTTGCAGTTTAGTGGTGCCTTGGAAGCCACAAACCAAAGGTGTCTATCCTTGAACAATCAAAGAATATGAATGAGAACTATCATTTTGTCATCTGAAATGTCAAATTGGTAGATCAGCATCTGTTGTGATGTGTTTCGAGCTACTACTTAAGAGAGATCTATCTATTCACTCACAGCTGTAACAGAAGCTGTACATGCAAACATTGTGCGTAAAATGCAGAAGAGTTATTGCAAAGTAACATCGAGCACAAGGTGAAGAAGTTATGTGTCACAGTCCAGTGGGCACTTCATAGTATGTTTGCTACAGAAAGCAACTTCAAGAACTGTGACCACAGGATGATTGTATGTTAAAAGTTGTGATATATATCATTAGGTGACGGATTGTTCAAGGAGTGGAACACATCATAAACAAAACCACATCCATAACACACCAAACTAGAGTGGGAAATTTTAAATACCTGGGCACCTGGCTCAATGGGCATGTGGGGGAGCAGTACAGACCGCTTATGCAATTGTTGCGATCAGCTGATCACAAGTGTATGTCATGGAGACTTGCACGTTTGCTGAGTGGACCGTTACCCTTGTGCTTATTTCATGCTGCAAAGAGTTTCATGGTGAAACTGTGTGATTTATATTGTAGTTCATTATGTTCATGTTATATGCCTTGAAATAAGTCATTAATGCATTAGTTCTCCACAATAAATGTTCTTGTTCCCTTTGTGCCACTGTTTCTTGTGCAGATGGGAGTAAGAAGAATTGCTGCAACAAAGTAAGTTGCCAGTGCTGTTTTCCTGTATCACCTGCACATGTAATACATAATTTAGTTTGTGGCCAGCTTGCAGTAGGGCAAGACTTGCCTCAGTGGTGGCCCTGATGTGATAATGTCCAAAGAATTGCATTAATATCGAAAAATAATTCCTGGCCATGTGAGAATGATGGATGATGCCTGTAATATTTCGAGACTTGCTGTGTGACTTCTGCTCTTCAGGCCAACACAAATGCCACCTTATGGTTTGTGAAAGTGGAGGCACACTTCCAATGCTTTGGAGAGAACCCAAATTCCGCAAAGTACACCCATAATGAGCCAGTTGGAACACCGATTTGCAGCAGAAGTCCAAGACATTATTTCATATTCCGCCGGATGTTTGCACGTACATTACACTGAAAACTGAACTCACACACCATGTGTCTGCTTCACAAGAGGAAAGAGTATGCCAAGTACACAAGCACAGAGACATCAGTGATAAAAATCCTTCATAATACTTACACCACTTGTGCAGTAAAGTTGATGAAAATACTGTTCCTGACATGTTCTTGCATACCTTGTGGAACAGGAGACTGGTGATCAAGTCAAATCCATAACAGTGACACAGACTGATATGCCCTTAAGATGATGTAGCTGCTAAGCCAACCATATCCAAGATTCTGTCATGCCTGACTCTGACTCTATATCTACATCTACATCCATACTCCACAAGTCACCTGACGCTGTGTGGCGGAGGGTACCTTGAGTCCCTCTATCGGTTCTCTCTTTTATTCCAGTCTCGTATTGCTCGTGGAAAGAAGGATTGTCAGTATGCCTCTGTGTGGGCTCTAATCTCTCTGATTTTATCCTCATGGTCTCTTCGCGAGATATACATAGGAGGGAGAAATATACTGCTTGACTCTTCGGTGAAGGTATGTTCTCGGAACTTTAACAAAAGCCCGTACCAAGCTACTGAGCGTCTCTGCTGCAGAGTCTTCCACTGTAGTTTACCTATCATCTCCGTAACGCTTTCACGATTACTAAATGATCCTGTAACGAAGCGTGCTGATCTCCGTTGGATCTTCTCTATCTCTTCTATCAACCCTATCTGGTGCGGATCCCACACTGCTGAGCAGTATTCAAGCATTGGGCGAACAAGTGTACTGCAACCTACTTCCTTTGTTGTCGGATTGTATTTCCTTAGGATTCTTCCAATGAATCTCAGTCTGGCATTTGCTTTACCGGCGATCAACTTTATATGATCATTCCATTTAAATCACTCCTAATGCGTACTCCTAGATAATTTATGGAATTAACTGCTTCCAGTTGCTGACCTGCTATTTTGTAGCTAAATGATAAGGGATCTATCTTTCTATGTATTCTCAGCACATTACACTTATCTGCATTGAAATTCAATTGCCATTCCCTGCACCATGCGTCAATTCGCTGCAGCCTCCTGTATTTTAGTACAATTTTCCATTGTTACAACCTCTCGATACATCACGGCATCATCTGCAAAAAGCCTCAGTGAACTTCCGATGTCATCCACAAGGTCATTTATGTATATTGTGAATAGCAACGGTCCTACGACACTCCCCTGTGGCACACCTGAAATCACTCTCACTTCGGAAGACTTCTCTCCATTGAGAATGACATGCTGCGCTCTGTTATCTAGGAACTCTTCAATCCAATCACACAATTGGTCTGATAGTCCATATGCACTTACTTTGTTCTTTAAACGACTGTAGGGAACTGTATCGAACGCGTTCCGGAAGTCAAGAAACACGGAATCTACCTGTGAACCCATGTCAATGGCCCTCTGAGTCTCGTGGACGAATAGTGCGAGCTGGGTTTCAAATGACTGTCTTTTTCGAAATCCATGCTGATTCCTACAGAGTAGATTTATAGTCTCCAGAAAAGTCATTATACTCGAATATAATATGTGTTCCAAAATTCTACAACTGATCGACGTTAGAGATATAGGTCTATAGTTCTGCACATCTGTTCGATGTCGCTTCTTGAAAACGGGGATGACTTGTGCCCTTTTCCAATCCTTTGGGACACTACGCTCTTCTAGAGACCCATGGTACACCGCTGCAGGAAGGGGGGCAAGTTCCTTCGTGTACTCAGCGGTAATATGTGGCAGTATCTCAGTAGATGTGTGACCCGACTATAACAGACTATCCCAGTAGATAACAGCACTGGAGGAACAACTGAATGACAGTTCATGTAACATAGTTGAAGTCTTGACCAAACAATTGTGTGAGCTGCTCACTGATTGTGATGCTAAGGACAATTACTGATGATGATCGTGGAGCTACTCAGCGTGCAATAGTCCATGTCAGGATTAGCACCTACAGACAACATATGTTGGTATCAGCAGCGTTTTGGAGACCAAGCCTTTAAATGTAATTTACCCTGCGAGTACGGAAATTCCAAATGGTAAGCAGAAGTTGGTGCAAAAGTTGGTGCACCTACCTGCATCTCTACCTGCTTGTTCTTAACAGACCACAAGCTGGGTTGTAAATTTTTGATAGATACCATCTCCAATCTTAGTATTCTGCTGAGGGATAAGTTGCACAAATATCATCTGGCCACCACCTTCAAGTTTTCAGCGGCCTATAACTGAGCCATTCTGACTTATAGTATGCAGTACAGGGAATTAGATCTGGAGCTAAACTGCATGATGGGCTGAAAATTCATCGTAGCAGACCTTGCGGAACCAATTGTTGGTGCAGACCTGCTTGACCACTATCACGTGCAGCCTGACGTCACCGACACCTGTCTCTGAGGCACAGTCACCGGGTTGTCAGCAACTGGTTACCCACACTATGTGGCCAACTCATCCAGAAAATTCCAGACAAGTTTTGCAGACTGCTTGACCAGTTACCTGCAGTCAGAAGGCCTCCGGTTCCCCTGGTCAGGTATGTCACAGCACGATTCATTATGTCAGTACCACAACAGGCCCCTCGGTTTCATGTAGACGTAGATACTTAGCTCCAGACAGATATGCTATCACCAAAGCTGAGTTTTATGCTATGCTCGCAGACATCCTTATATGTCCATCTAGCAGTCCCTAAAAGAACGATACATGGAGACCATGTGGCGATTACCAGGCCTTGACTGCTTGCACCATTTTCAACTGATTCCCAGTTCCGTATCATGCTCTGAGTGAACTGTGAGTGTTTAGTTTCCTTAACTGTGTCAAAGAATACCTACAGATTCTGGCAGAGGAGTAAGACATGCCAAGATAGCAGTAATCACGTTCTTCGGTCTTTTTGAGAGTCTGTTTATGACCTTTGGACTCCGTAATGCAGCCCAAATGTGGCAAAGTTTATTGACTCCATCCTACGTGGTACATCACACTTTTCTTCATACCTTGACGACTTTCTCATCTACCCTGACACTCCGTAATTGCACCGGCAACACCTGAACAAGGTTTTTGAGCACCTCAGTGCATATGGGAAAAATGTGTCACATTGTGTGTTTGGACGATCAATAGTGACAATTTAGAGCCATAGAATTTCAGTGGAAGGGTCACATCTGTTACATGATAAAGTAGAAGCTGTGTTAATATTCCTCATCCATCAACAGCAAAAGAGCTGTGCAGATCTCTTGGCATGTTGAATTTCTACTGATGCTATCTGCCGCACACCATCCTTTCCATTAACCACTCACACCTTTGCTGGCTGGTCCTAATGTGAAAGACAAACCATCATAACAAAGGACTCCTACAACATTAGATGCATTTTAAATGGAAAGACTGTCACTGAAACTGCTTTACTTGCATACCCTGGCACTTGTAGTTGAGGACTTTGATTTGGGATAGGAGTTGACAGGTGTGTTCATTGGCCAAGTCGATGTATAGGTGAAGGATTAGGCGGGTGAGGGCTCAATCTTTCCTCTCCCACATCCACACTGGCTGTTCATAGCATCCTCCTACAGGCCAACCGCAAATTAGAACAGCATGCCACCCTCCACCTCAAAAAACTATCCAATCTCCTGGTTTCCCACCTCCGGAAAGGCAACTCACTCACCTTCCACAACCTTTCCAACAAACCTCAACTTCCTCTCATTGCACACAGAGCCAGTCTCTCCCATCTACTCAATCTCCCACTTCCAGCTCCACTCTCCCCAACACCTCAAAATTCTAGTCAACACAATCTCAGACCACAACACCCCAATTCAGTAGTTAACCTTTCCTCCAAACCTCTCTCCCAATCCGAAACCTCTGTCCTATCCAAAGGCCTCACCTTCAGCCCCACTCCCAGCTTCAACCAAACTGCCCTTTTCAAAGATTTACTGTCCTACACTCGTTGTCTGTGCTGCAAATATCACTTTGCCACGAAGAAAAATAATCCTGATCCCACTCCTAATGATCCAACTCCCCAAGACACTATCCAAATTGAACCCTGTCTGGAACAGTTCCGTCCTCCATCACAGCAGGACCCACTTCCTCTTCCTCAAAATCACCCTCTCCAAACCTTCCAGGAATTTCTCACTTCCAGCCTTGCCTCTCAATCTTTCTTGAAAAACCTTAATCCTACTCCCAACATCACCACAGCCGAATCCCAGGCTATCCGTGATCTGAAAGCTGACCGATCCATCATTATTCTTCTGGCTGACAAGGGTTCCATGACCGTGGACTTGATCGTTGGCAGTATGTGGCTGAGGGACTGTGTCAGCTTTCAGACAACTCTACATACAAAGTTTGCCAAGGTAATCCTATTCCTGATGTCCAGGCGGAGCTTCAAGGAATCCTCAGAACATTAGGTCTCCTACAAAACCTTTCACCTGACTCCATCAAACTCCTCAGCCCACCGACACCTCGCACTCGTACCTTCTACCTACTTCCTAAAATTCACAAACCCAAATATCCCGGCCGCTCCATTGTAGCTGGTTACCAAGCCCCCACAGAACGTATCTCTGCCTACGTAGATTAACACCTTCAACCCATTACATGCAGTCTCTCATCCTTCATCAAAGACACCAACCACTTTCTCAAACGATTGGAATCCCTACCCAGTCTGTTACCCCCAGAAACCATCCTTGTAACTATTGATGCCACTTCCCTATACACAAATATCACGCATGTCCATAGCCTCGCTGCAATGGAGCACTTCCTTTCACGCCGATCACCTGCCACCCTACCTAAAACCTCTTTCCTCATCACATTAGCCAGCTTCATCCTGACCCACAACTTCTTCACTTTTGAAGGCCAGACATACCAACAATTAAAGGGAACAGCCATGGGTACCAGGATGGCCCCCTCGTATGCCAACCTATTTATGGGTTGCTTAGGGAAAGCCTTCTTTGTTACCAAAGCCTGCCAACCCAAAGTTTGGTACAGATTTATTGATGACATCTTCATGATCTGGACTCACAGTGAAGAACAACTCCAGAATTTCCTCTCCAACCTCAACTCCTTTGGTTCCATCAGATTCACCTGGTCGTACTCCAAATCCCATGCCACTTTCCTTGACATTGACCTCCATCTGTCCAATGGCCAGCTTCACTCGTCCATCCACATCAAACCAACCAACAAGCAACAGTACCTCCATTATGACAGCTGCCACCCCGGTCCCTTACCTACAGCCGAGGCCTTCGTGGCAAACGAATCTGCTCCAGTCCAGAATCCCTGAACCATTACACCAACAACCTGAAAACAGCTTTCGCATCCCGCAACTACCCTCCCGACCTGGTACAGAAGCAAACAACCAGAGCCACTTCCTCATCCCCTCAAACCCAAAACCTCTCACAGAAGAACCTCAAAAGTGCCCCACTTGTGACAGGATACTTCCCGGGACTGGATCAGACTCTGAATGTGGCTCTCCAGCAGGGATACAACTTCCTAAAATCCTGCCCTGAAATGAGATCCATCCTTCATGAAATCCTCTCCACTCCACCAAAAGTCTCTTTCCGCTGTCCACCTAACCTTCGTAACCTCTTGGTTCATCCCTTTGAAATCCCCAAACCACCCCCTACCCTCTGGCTCCTACCCTTGTAACCGCCCCCCTGTGTAAAACCTGTCCTATGCACCTTCCCACCACCACCTACTCCAGTCCTGTAACCCGGAAGATGTACACGATCAAAGGCAGAGCCACGTGTGAAAGCACCCACAGGATTTACCATCTGACCTGCCTACAATGTGACGCTTTCTATGTGGGAATGACCAGCAATAAACTGTCCATTCGCATGAATGGACGCAGGCAGACAGTGTTTGTTGGTAATGAGGATCACCCTGTGGCTAAACATGCCTTGGTGCACGGCCAGCACATCTTGGCACAGTGTTGCATCGTCCAGGTTATCTGGATACTTCCCACCAACACCAACCTATCCAAACTCCGGAGATGGGAACTTGACCTTCAATATATCCTCTCTTATCGTTATCCACCAATCCTCAATCTCCGCTAATTTCAGGTTGCCACCACTCATACCTCACCTGTCACTCTACATGATCTTTGCCTCTGCACTTCCGCCTCGACTGACATCTGTGCCCAAACTCTTTGCCTTTAAATATGTCTGCTTGTGTCTGTATATGTATGTATGTATATGTATATGTGTGTGTGTGTGTGTGTGTGTGTGTGTGTGTGTGTGTGTGTGTGTGTGTGTGCGTGCGCGCGTGCGCGAGTATATACCTATCCTTTTTTCCCCCTAAGGTAAGTCTTTCCGCTCCCCGGATTGGAATGACTCCTTACTCTCTCCCTTAAAACCCACATCCTTTCGTCTTTCCCTCTCCTTCCCTCTTTCCTGAAGAAGCAACCATTGGTTGCGAAAGTTAGAAATTTTGTGTGTTTGTGTTTTGTGTTATTTTATTGTGCCTGTCTACCGGCGCTTTCCCGCTTGGTGTGTGTGTATATATATAGAAAGAAACTTCCACATGGGAAAAATATATTAAAAACAAAGATTCCAAGACTTACCAAGCGGGAAAGTGCCGGCAGACAGGCACATGAACAAAACACACAAACACACACACAGAATTACGAGCTTTCGCAACTGGTGTTTGTATATATATATATATATATATATTATGACCAATTTTTGGGTTTCTGGTTTCTAGCTTTATTATTTAGCGCCACTTACTTATTTCTTAAAATGATGTATTTAGGGAAAAATTTTGACCTGATTGTGCTGAGATTTGATAGTGCTGAAGTAAGTACCGGCACACGCACTTGCCTCTGTATTTCTCCAATGATACAGAGCTTGTTTTTCCATATGAGCGGAAAAAGAATACTGACAAGATGTCAGGGCTAGACTTAAATGTGGAAAATGGTGCTGGATGTGAGTATTTAATCCATTCATATTATAAAAATCGGTGTGTGTGTGTGTGTGTGTGTGTGTGTGTGTGTGTGTGTGTTTGCGTGTGCCTGGGTGGTTTCGCATGTGTATGCATTCGTGTGTGTTCCACATTTCCTCCTAAGCCACCAGACCAATTTTAAACAACTGTTGTTGTTGTTGTTGTGGTCTTCAGTCCTGAGACTGGTTTGATGCAGCTCTCCATGCTACTCTGCCCTGTGCAAGCTTCTTCATCTCCCAGTAACTACTGCAACCTACATCTTTCTGAATCTGTTCATCTCTTGGTCTCCCTCTACGATTTTTACCCTCCACACTACCCTTCAGTACTAAATTGGTGATCCCTTGATGCCTCCGAACATGTCCTGCCAACCGATCCCTTCTTCTAGTCAATTTGTGCCACGAACTTCTCTTCTCCCCAATCCTATTCAGTACCTCCTCATTAGTTATATGATCTACCCATCTAATATTCAGCATTCTTCTGTAGCACCACATTTCGAAAGCTTCTATTCTCTTCTTGTCCAAGCTAGTTATCATCCATGTTTCACTTTCGTACATGGCTACACTCCATACAAATACTTTCAGAAATGACTTCCTGACACTTAAATCTATGCTTGATGTTAACAAATATCTCTTCTTCAGAAATGCTTTCCTTGGCATTGCCGATCTACATTTTATATCCTCTCTACTTTGGCCATAATCAGTTATTTTGCTTCCCAAATAGCAAAACTCCTTTAATACTGTAAGTGTCTCATTTCCTAATCTAATTCCCTCAGCATCATCCGACTTAATTAACAACTACCTACCATAAAATCCCTCAGTAGATATGACATCATAAAGAATTGAATTAAATTGAATTAGATGCATGAAAACAGCTGCATCGTGCATGGTGTTTAAATGTATTACTTCTGTGCTGCTTTCTGTATTCACAACAAATTTCTCAGGCAGTATTCACAACATGCCACTAAATACACCTACAAAAGTACCACATATAGTTCAGGAGCATGAACACTGAGATGCATAAAGAAACTACTGCATTGTTCATGACATTTAAATTTATTACTTCTTTTTTAGTAACTGTATTTACAACACATTTTGCAGACAGTACCCACATATACTGCTGAACGCACCTACACAAATATATCATTGTATGACTCATAGATCAGGAGATATCATCATAAACACTGAGACGTATGAAAAAATGCCACATCATGCATGTAGTTTTAATGCAGTTATTCTTTACTGCTAACACGCTCATACAGTCATTGCAGTCCGTGACACCTGGCAGTGCTTCAGACAGCTTTCAACTGTGAAGTGAAAAGCTGCAACTATAGACCTATGAAGAGATGATGCTATGGAGGAGTTTACAAAATAATGTTGTAGACTCGTGAAGCGTGTGCACCCATCATACAGAAACTGTCTGGAATCATGTTTCATAATTTGGATACTGTACTTACACATTTGTACGTTATACATCACAGAAGAACCCCAAAAGTGCCCCACTTGTGACAGGATACTTCCCGGTACTGGATCAGACTCTGAATGTGGCTCTCCAGCAGGGATACGACTTCCTAAAATCCTGCCCGGAAATGAGATCCATCCTTCATGAAATCCTCCCCACTCCACTAAGAGTGTCTTTCCGGCGTCCACCTAACCTTCGTAACCTCTTGGTTCATCCCTATGAAATCCCCAAACCACCTTCCCTACCCTCTGGCTCCTACCCTTGCAACCGCCCCCGGTGTAAAACCTGTCCTATGCACCCTCCCACCACCACCTACTCCAGTCCTGTAACCCGGAAGGTGTACACGATCAAAGTGAGATCCACGTGTGAAAGCACCCACGGGATTTACCAACTGACCTGCCTACACTGTGACGCTTTCTATGGGGGAATGACCAGCAACAAACTGTCCATTCACATGAATGGACACAGGCAGACAGTGTTTGTTGGTAATGAGGATCACCCTGTGACTAAACATGCCTTGGTGCACGGCCAGCACATCTTGGCACAGTGTTACACCATCCGAGTTATCTGGATACTTCCCACCAACACCAACCTATCCGAACTCCGGAGATGGGAACTCGCCCTTCAGTATATCCTCTCTTCTTGATATCCGCCAGGCCTCAACCTCCGTTAATTTCAAGTTGCCGCCGCTCATACCTCACCTGTCTTTCAACAACTTCTTTGCCTCTGTACTTCCGCCTCGACTGATATCTCTGCCCTTACTCTTTGCCTTTAAATACACTCCTGGGAATGGAAAAAAGAACACATTGACACCGGTGTGTCAGACCCACCATACTAGCTCCGGACAGTGCGAGAGGGCTGTACAAGCAATGATCACACGCACGGCACAGCGGACACACCAGGAACCGCGGTGTTGGCCGTCGAATAGCGCTAGCTGCGCAGCATTTGTGCACCGCCGCCGTCAGTGTCAGCGAGTTTGCTGTGGCATATGGAGCTCCATCGCAGTCTTTAACACTGGTAGCATGCCGCGACAGCGTGGACGTGAACCGTATGTGCAGTTGACGGACTTTGAGCGAGGGCGTATAGTGGGCATGCGGGAGGCCGGGTGGACGTACCGCCGAATTGCTCAACACGTGGGGCGTGAGGTCTCCACGGTACATCGATGTTGTCGCCAGTGGTCGGCGGAAGGTGCACGTGCCCGTCGACCTGGGACCGGACCGCAGCGACGCACGGATGCACACCAAGACCGTAGGATCCTACGCAGTGCCGTAGGGGACCGCACCGCCACTTCCCAGCAAATTAGGGACACTGTTTCTCCTGGGGTATCGGCGAGGACCATTCGCAACCATCTCCATTTAGCTGGGCTACGGTCCCGCACACCGTTAGGCCGTCTTCCGCTCACGCCCCAACATCGTGCGGCCCGCCTCCAGTGGTGTCACGACAGGCGTGAATGGAGGGACGAATGGAGACGTGTCATCTTCAGCGATGAGAGTCGCTTCTGCCTTGGTGCCAATGATGGTCGTATGCGTGTTTGGCGCCGTGCAGGTGAGCGCCACAATCAGGACTGCATACGACAGAGGCACACAGGGCCAACACCCGGCATCATGGTGTGGGGAGCGATCTCCTACACTGGCCGTACACCTCTGGTGATCATCGAGGGGACACTGAATAGTACACGGTACATCCAAACCGTCATCGAACCCATCGTTCTACCATTCCTAGACCGGCAAGGGAACTTGCTGTTCCAACAGGACAATGCACGTCCGCATGTATCCCGTGCCACCCAACGTGCTCTAGAAGGTGTAAGTCAACTACCCTGGCCAGCAAGATCTCCGGATCTGTCCCCCATTGAGCATGTTTGGGACTGGATGAAGCATCGTCTCACGGGGTCAGCACGTCCAGCACGAACGCTGGTCAAACTGAGGTGCCAAGTGGAAATGGCATGGCAAGCCGTTCCACAGGACTACATCCGGCATCTCCACGATCGTCTCCATGGGAGAATAGCAGGCTGCATTGCTGCGAAAGGTGGATATGCACTGTACTAGTGCCGACATTGTGCATGCTCTGTTGCCTGTGTCTATGTGCCTGTGGTTCTGTCAGTGTGTTCATGTGATGTATCTGACCCCAGGAATGTGTCAATAAAGTTTCCCGTTCCTGTGACAATATATTCACGGTGTTCTTATTTCAATTTCCAGGAGGGTATGTCTATGTGCGGATGCATATGTGTGTGTGTGCGAGTGTACACCTGTCCTTTTTTCCCCCTAAGGGAAGTCTCTCCACTCCCGGGATTGGAATGAGTCCTTACCCTCTCCCTTAAAACCCACATCCTTTCGTCTTTCCCTCTCCTTGCCTCTTTCCTGAAGAAGCAACCATCGGTTGCGATATCTAGTAATTCTGTGTGTGTGTGTGTGTGTGTGTGTGTGTGTGTGTGTGTGTGTGTGTGTGTGTGTGTGTGTGTGTGTGTGCGTGCGTTTTGTTCATTGTGCCTGTCTGCCGGCGCTTTCCCGCTTGATAAGTCTTGGAATCTTTGTTTTAAATATATTTTTCCCATGTGGAAGTCTCTTTCTATTTTATTTATACATATTTCTTTGTTTGACTATTTTATAATTTCAAAGGTACTTTTACAAATACATTACAAACACTGTCAAGTTTTCGTTTTTACTTCTCCTAGAAAATGAGGAATCTGGGGTCGTGAATCAAAGTAAACACTGTCCAACCAGGCCTCGAAGGCCTAATGGTACCAACCAGACGCAGTGTCACCCTCAGCCCTTAGGCATCATCAGATGTGGATACGGAGGGTTACATGGCCAACACATTGCTCTCCCAGCTATTGTCAGATTTGGTGACTGGTGCCACTACTTCTCAGTCAAGTAGCCCCTCAATTGGTCTCGCAAGGGCCGAGTGCATCCCGCTCGCTGACAGTACTCGGCAGAACCGAACAGTGTCGCATCCGAGTGCTAACCGAGGCCAACAGTGCTTAACTTCAGTGGTCTGACAGGGCCCGACATTACCATTGTGGCAAGGTTTTGGGCTTTGGTTGTAATCTAATGAAAAATATATGTACTTTCTTTTGTCTGTTTCTTATTACTGGTGTGTTGCTTTGCTAATACAGATACTGCCTGATGATGTCTTCTTATTATTCCGTATTTTGTGTTAATACTCAATTCATTATGCATACAAGAATGCATTTGTAGTGTTGATTTGAATGTATATGACTTGCCCTTATATTGTTAGAAATACTCATAGTGCAGTATTATGATTCTGTAACAGGCAGCCAAGATTCTTTGTGTCGAACAATTATAAAGGTAACTCTTCCTTCAAATGGTATCTATAGTCAGAATGGTATTTAGTCTTGTAGCTCTGCAAAGCAACTCTGAGAAAATATTGCTCCAGTTCCTAAATAGAAAACTGTACCTTCATTGTAGCATCACTAAATATTTATTGTGAGCCAGTTTTAAGCCAAATTGATACCCCTTTTGTGGCATACGGTGACGCTCTGTTGGTTTACACTGTATGACAGCTGTCTAGAAAAGCGATAATAATATTCTGCTTTATTATGTGATTCTTCACTTCAGACAGTGTTTTCTTTGTACCCACAGACATAGTAACCCACTTGAAGGAGACCCCACTAACACATGTAGCAATTCCGCTGAAATTGCATTGTGCAATTTGTGACATTTGACATGGCAACACTGCACTCTCCACCATTGTTCTATGGAACACTATGTTTGTGCATGTCGCTGTGGCTGGACCTCTGTTTAGTGACAAATGTATCACTATTCTACGTGTTTCTTGTGAAACGACATAGTATTACTGGTTCTATTAACACATGTTGGTGAATGTGTGTTGAACAGTTTGGTGACCAGCATGCACCCTCTAAATGCTGCGTACAAAAGGTAGTAAACAAGACGGAGAGCATTGGAACAGTGTCGGATCTCCGTGGCGGGGTCTTTGCGGTGGGGGATGACCACCATTATCGGAAGAAAAGTGACTGATTGTTGGCCTCTCCTGCAAAGTCTGTTCAGTGTTTATCTCAGGAATGTGGAATGTCATTCAAGAATGTGGAATGTCATGGACCGTATCTCACAGAGCTGCGATGAAAGCCTGTATGTATCCATACAGGTTTACAGTTGTTCAGGAACTGAATGTCAATGACAAAGACAAACACATTACATTTTGCCCTTGGTTTCAGCAATTTATTGTCCAGTGGTCAGGAATCTTGCAGTACACGTGGTTCTACCTCTCTGGCTATGTAAACTCTCAGAATACACATTTATGGTGTAAAAAAACTCCACCTGCACAGTTCAAGCAACACCTACCATTCACAAAAGATTGGCTTGTTCTGTGCAATATCACGGTGTCATATCATTAGACCAATTTTTTTTCGAGTCTACTGCCAACTGGCAGTTGATGGTTGGAGTGCTGACACATTATCTGCATATCTAGTAATGCTGGCTGCTGGTGGGTAATGCATGGGGATCATATCAACCTGTATCGCATCAAGAAGAGCCTGAAGATGTCGCTATGAAGCGTTGAAACTGGTAGCTATAAAATGAAACAAAATCATAAAGACCGCTGTAAGTGTTTTTATTTTTTGTCAATAGTAAACGGCTGTTGTTCTAGATACCTCCTGCTAAAAGGATGGACATATAGAAGTTTTGGGAATTTGTGAACTGGTTGGACTATGGGAACTTTCCCTTGCCTGGTACCAACAGGATGGTGCCTCATGCCACATATCTTGATTGACTGTGGCTGAGGTCGGATTTTTTTTCCATGGCATAGTAATTTAAAAAGGACTGTGGCCCCCAAGGTCACCTGATTTAACACCACCTGATTTGTTCCTCTGGTGTGGCTGAGAAGGGCCAGGTCTACACACAACTTGGAAGATCTATGAGACATCATCATCTGTGAAATTCAGGAAGAGGTTTTGGCAGCAACATTCAAACATCTGCAGCATCGTGTTCAACTGTGTTTACAAGCCAAGGGTGGTCACCTCCAGTACCTTTTGTCATTCACCTTCATTTCCCCATGAATGAGGTATGACATTTTCATTTTGTTTCATTTCCTGATTTTTATGCAAATGCTTTAATATAAGCAAATGTATGTTTGTGGGGTCTCTTTATAGTGGGACACTCTGTATAATTCTCAGCAACATCTACCTAACATTATAAAAAACTTCTTCCATTGAATTTTGATATTGAGGGTTAGTGGTTTGTAGTTATGGATTTTAAAATGATAAGTTTTCTCACGAACAATATTTCATCATTGTTACATTCATTCATTAGAAGTACCATTGAATTTACTTCTAAGAGATTAATGAAATTTCTTGGAATATTGAATGAGACTTTCACAGGATTTGTGACTAAGTATTCATTATGTAAATTCTTCCTACTTTAGTTATTGTATAGCTTGTTTAGTCACAATTGTTCATTTTATTGTATTGTACTAAATGAAGGCACAATGTTCTTGAATTTTGCTACATTGCGTTCTTTTTTTAGTGGATGACATTGACTTAAATGGGCGAGTATTCCTTTGGCCTGATGATATGGAGTCAGTTTTAGAACTAAGTCTGACAAGGCTGGCTCACCGCCGCGAAGAGGTAGAAACTGCTCTTCGTGCTAAGACAGCTGAGCTGGAAGCCAAGTAAGTGTGATTTATTTTAGGTGTTTTGTATCTTCACTTCTGGTTGTGGACAAAGAGTCAAAACCAAAAGTTGTATTACAGTCATATAATAGTGTTGTTACTAGAAATGCAGTACATCAGTTATAAGCATTTACTTCATGTGGCAGGATTAAGGAATGTAGAATTGAACAATGTGAATGAGTCAGTGCATAGTAATACATAGTTTCGCTTTTTAGATATCGATTTCAATGGCAGTTCAGAATTAAACTGTTCCTGAAAGCAAATTTATTCACCAGAATATGTCATCAAGAGTTTTATGGTCATTAGTAACAGTTTTTCAAGAAAATTACCTCACATACAAGAGAGCATTCCCAGATTACCTCATGTACAAGGGAACATTCCCAGATCTATATAAACAATTTTGATGAAACATGGTTGGTATGTAAGAGTGATCAAAAAATGCAATAGTTTTTTTCACAATTTCACTTTTAGGAAGCAAAATTCATATCAAAAATTTATTTGGTGTAGGGGACATATCTTCAAAGCCATGAAATATGAAACGTGTTTCATATAAAAGGTGAAATGTAATTAACATTCTTGAAAACTATTTAACCAATTTTTGCAACAATGTGAAATTTTGAAAACTAGCCTCACCTCCATCAATTAATTTTCCGAAATGAAAATTTTTGTTAGAACATAAATTAAAGAAGCTTTTATACAACATCCATCCATGTGTAACAAAGCCGGTTTCTGAAGTGCCATTTTTGGAAAATAATTTGTACACAATGTGCTGTTGGTATATTGTCAACATACATAATTAACACATCTAAACATTCTATATTATTCTAAATATTTGTTTTACTTATTTTTGTTTTATGTTTTAAATTACAAGAGTTAACCAGAAAGAAATGCACCACATTTTTTTTCTCAGTCGAAAACATTGCTACAAATTGAAGTCTCCTGAATGAGCGTGCCAAGTGTCTGTCACTTCTGATAGATAGCTTATCTGCAGGACAGTTTCAAAATGACATCTGTAGGTGATGTACATTACAAGCAACATGCTGTCATTGAATTTCTCACTGCAGAGAAAGAAATTGTGGGGAATATTCACAAACACTTGTGCAAAGTCTATGGAGCATCTGCTGTCAACAGAAGTACAGTTAGTCACTGGACAGGGAGGGTCAGGTCATCAGAAGGCGATTTGGAAGAGCTCCACAATTTGCAGTGGTCAGGGAGGCCATCCACGACTGTCACATCTGACATACTGCAGGGAGCTGATGTTGTCATTCGTCAGGACAGATTAATTACAACTTGGTACTTGGTGCTATGTCTGTCAATCAGCAAAGGAAGTGTGGATGCAATTATCTGCAGTATTGGGTATTTAGAAGTGTGTGCAAGATAGGTCCCACAGTGTCTAATATTGAATTGCAAATTGCACGGAAAAAACATTTATTTTGATTTGTTGCAACATTTTGAAGCTGAGATTGTGACCGGTGATGAAAAATTCAAAGCAGCTACTTCTGCCGGTAAGGTTATGATCACCGTGTTCCGGGACTGTGAAGATGTGATTTTTATTGATGTGATGCCAAGAGGCAGTACAACTAATTCATGTCAAAACATTAACAAAAGTCGAGACACACTTCTGGTGACTTCTGCGCCACAGCAACCCAGGAGATGTTTTGCTGCAACATGATAACACTCAGATCCACACAACTCTGAGGACTGATGAGCACTTTGCAAAACAGGGTTGGGCAGTGTTACCCCATCCACCCTACAGGTCTAACCAGGCCCCTTCAGACATCCACTTGTTTGGGCCAGTAAAGTATGCCATTCGTGGAAGAAATTTTGTCGATGATGAGGAGGTGATTCACCACAGTGAAGCTCTGGCTCTGCCGCAGGGAGAAGGATTGGTACCGACAGGGCATACACACCCCTGTTTCGCACTGGAGGAAGGCCATAGAACAGGATGGAGATTACGAGGAAGAATAGGTTGTGTAGATGATACACCATTTTTTTTTGTGTGTAATTCTTATTAAGTTCAATAAAGAATTGTTGAAGAAAGAAGATTGCAGTGCTTTACTTTCTGGGCAACCATCATATTTTACATTTGAAATTCATGTGTATGGTCTTTTTTCCTTTTTTTTTGCCACAAATGATTTTTTTGTTATTTGAAAATAATAAATAACTCATTATTGGGATACATTATCATTACACTAGTGATAATCTATAAAGAAATGTTTTTTTATACTGTGCTTATAAAATGAACAAAATTCCTTTATGTTATTCTGCACAATGCAAAACAGAATTTGGCAGGATCCTTAAATTCTGATGGATAATACTCTAAATATACTGTTTTCATGCTGCGATATGGTTGCCAATAAAACATAGACCAAATATAGAATAAATTTCCTTTACTTTACTTCTATGGTCACAAATTTTTGTTGTTTATCAGACTACCGGTTTCTGTGTATAATGACCATTTTCAGATCTGTTCTTATAAAACATATCTGAAGACGGTCATTATAGACTGAAACTGGTAGCCTGATGAAAAAAAAAAAATGTGACCATAGAAGTAAAGTAAAGGAAGTTTATCCTGTTTTGTACCAGGTATATCTCAGTACACTGGAAAATCTATTTCAGTACACTATAAAACCATAGTGAAGAGAAATGATATTGTACTAGTATTTGCAGCTTGATTACATTGTTCCTCATCGCAACTACCTCTGAAAATTGTCTCACAGAGTTCATCAGCTGTGAAAGCTGTATGTGTTCAGCAGCCATACCAATATTGAGCATTTTGGGATCAGCAGATAAACAAGTTTTTCGTCCTCAGATGTGACACTCGAAACAGTTCTTTAACATTGGCCACCCAAGACTATAACAATAATACATAGACTTCTCTTACTCTGGGAAAGAAAACATTGTCAAATATATTTTGACATGGCCAGATGTTAGTTTACCAGATTTTGGTGCCATGAGAAAAACATTTGCCATTTCAAAAAGAGATAAACGAATTCTAGGTCCAGTCTCAACTTTGGTTTCTTTTAAAACTATGAGAAGAGAGCAAGCAATTTTCCAGCTGCAGGGACTGTAAACGGAATCATTGAACATAGCACAACTCCAGGTTTAATCCACTGTGATCAGAGTTGCACAAATTTTCAACCTCCAATAACCTGATGTGCTCCTTAGCGTGATCTCATGGTGATGTTCTTCTTGGTTATATAGTTACTAGGTATGAACTTTGTTATTTTGTGTTGCCTTTCTAAAATGCAGTAACCATCTGAGGTGTGTCTTGAAATTATTTAACTTTACTTTACTTCTCATTTGCAGACCCAACTTTTGAAGATCAGTATCATGGATAACCATTTGATGATCCATAGAACCTAATAAGTTTTGAGCCATTGTGAAGAACTACTATTCCTAGTGATACAGCTATGCCGTTCAACTGATTTTGCAAAATAAATCAACCTTTCCCCTTCTTCCTGTTGTTTCAAAAGTCAGCTGCAGATTTCTTATATACAAAATTAAATCCAGCTTTTGAAGAAAGGACTTTGCTTGGCATAAAGAACTCCTCAATTGTTTCTGATACGCAATCATCTTCAGCCATTGCTACATCATGGAGGTCTGATCCATTAACTCATAGCCCATTATCTTTTTGTATGATAGTGTCACAAGTCAGTGTTACAATGGTGTCCTACAGTTCCATTTCCTATGAGTTAATAGACCTCTCAGATAGTTGCACTGTGATGAAATCATCAATTAGCATTCAGTAAATAGTAACTGGGTTAACTAAACAGTTGACAGTTTCCCTATTTCTAAGCAGCTGTATTTCATACGCAATACAAGGTCTCAGGTTTCCAACAAGTTTATTCCACAATGCAAGTACAGTGAATACTGACATATAAAGATACTGTGAAGAAGAGAAGATCATGTGGAGATGGCCAAGTCCAGAAATCTATGCATTGCATAGTATTCTAAAGGGAGTTCCATGAGAGATAGGTCTTAAAGAGTGTTGTGAGGATTAGAAGTTGCGTGGTGTTGTACACTTCCATAGTAGTAGCAAGTGGTGGTCGTGACTGCTGGTGACACTGGCATATGCAGCTGTTAACAGATTCGTGATGTGCTAGCTGTATGGACGTGTACCACACGAACTGTTAGTTGGTAAAATTCCGTGGACTGCTGGCTGCGGCTACTGGACAAGACCAGCCTCTGGAGGTGCTAATAGGGCCTTTTACCACATGAAGCAAACCCTTTGTAATATTCAAATAAGAGTTTTTACAAACAGCTAATGGTATATGGAACAAGTCCTGAAATCACTATTGTGAACTTGTCACAGTGACTGTTCTCTACAGATAGTGTACTGAGCAGTATTTATTTGTATGAATCACCTCAATACACTGGCATTTGCTGACAGCAAGTATGCTGTTTGACTGTTTGAGATCATCTTTGTGAGACCGTATGCAAATGTGCCATGAAGAGAACTTCGCTTGCACGATTCGAGCCGAGTCTCTGTATCTGGCAAATTGCTTACCCCGTTTTCATGGTTTAAAAAACAAAACAAATGTAGAATTTGGAAGAAAAATTTTAGGTTCTCTTTTTGAAGCCCCAAAAGTGCTTATGATACCATTGAAATCTGGTAAACTAATATCTGACCATGGCCCTATCAAGAGATATTTGACAGAAGTTTTTTTTCCCAGTGTGGGAGAAAAATCTGGTAGATTTTTGGGGCATTCGGTATGGAAAAACCATTTTGAGCCCTGTTCCTGAGAACAAGGAACTTGTTCATTTGCTGATCCCAAAAGGCACAATGAGAGAGGTACAGCCATTGCATGTAAATAGCTTTTGATGTTGGAAGAAATTTGTGAGCCGATTTCCAGAGGTAGTTATATTGAATGATTATTGTGTCAGCCTCCACTTGAGAAACAATCTAATCAAGCTGCAGACACTACTACAGGGTGCAGCATTTAAATCTGGACAAATGAAATTTCTTTAGAAAGCAAATTTATTAAAACAAAATACAAATGAAAACGAGTAAGTAGTGGTATATTTCAAGAGTAACATTACTCATTGTAACTCCTTTCAGCCACAATGACTGCCTCCGATCTTGTTCAGAAGTGATCACAAGCACTTTTTAAAACAGCACTGGCCATATTCCTGAATATTGCTTTGACAGCGATGTGTAGAGGTGTGACACTAGGTTGCCTCATCTTATTGGCTATACAGGGTCCAGAACTCCTTTGACCAGAACATGTCGATATTATCCGAGACCCAGTTTTTGACTAAATGGCTCACATGAGATCATCCACTGCCATAAAACGTGCTTTTAACTCACTGACATTCAATATTGACACGAATTTCCTCAGCAATTGCCACAGGTCATCCAAAAAGTGGCACCTGGGCGTTGTCGGTGACTGCTGCAGTCTGTGACATGTGTTTTCTCAAATGAGGTTTCCTCGCCTGGCTGAAGGAACCTTCCCCAGGCTTCTCAGAAGCATTACACTTGGCCACAATATTGTAAAAAGTTGATCTCAGATACCTGAGTAATCGAACTATTTCAGTGGGTGAATGCCCAGTGTGAAGACTTTTGATAAGTGTGGCTCTTTGCTTGTACTCCACACTTGTCCATAACATCTCGGCAATTTTGAATTTCTGAGTTTCATTACTAGATGCCTAAGGCTTTCAAGAATGCCAGTCCAGACCTCTGGTGGAACTGTGCTATGGTCGGAAATTAAAATTGACATTTGTCCAGATTTAAATGCTGCACCCTTACATTATCAATTCTTTACACTGAGGTGTCCCAGTATACTGAAATATGGCTAGTACAAATAAGGATATTTCATGTATTGCCCATGATTTGACAATCTTATTCAATTTTGTTTTAAATTGTGTTGTCCATTGTGTGTCTTGTGTGAAGGAATTTCATTCACTGTATGTGCTTGGTGTGTAAAATGTTATGTTTTAAGCATTTGTCTTCACCTTATCATTATTGTAATCATTTTGTATCATAATAATGAGTCACTTACTATTTTTAATTAACAAAATTCCCATATGAGAAGCAGTGATCTAAAAAAACAAAAACAAGAAAAAGCATTTATTTAAAATGTAAAATAAAAATTTAAAACATAATAGAAAAGTAAGTAACATATATTCAAAATAATAATGATTGTTTATATATTTTAATCAGGCATGACTCCAGAAACCAGCTTTATTACACAAAGGTGGATGTGGCATCAAAGCTTCTTTAGAAAGTGCAGGCATTTGCCAGCAGTGGAATGGTAACCATTAGACCTTGATATTGTAGGGCAGCCACAAATTGCATGTAACTTTTTCTTCATTTTTACTTGTTTCACTCAAATACTGTGAACATCTTGGCTGCTCCAATTTTAATTAAAGTTTCTTTAACTTATGTTGTAGCAGAAGTTTTCATTTTGCAAAACTATGTAAAGGTGGTGGGGCAGTTTGCAAAACTTCAGATTATTACAAAAGGTGATTACACAGTTTTTCAGACTGCTGCTTACATAATGTAGGACATAGGATACCAACTAATAAATGGGTTACAGGTCAAAATCCACTTGCTGATGAAAGGCAGTTCTGTAACAGGTTGTTAATAATATAGAGAAATCCCTGTATGTCTTTTTAAGGACAAGGTTAAGCACAAGTTAATTAAAATATGTTTGTACCCTGTTAGTGATTTATGAACTCTATTATCAATGTTGCACTATATTAGTGACAACATATACTTACTTAGTAACTTGGACCCCTCGTGAAGAAAGGTGATAAGAGAGATGTCACTGCTGACATGTACCAATGGGTAATACCATATGTAACCAAAAGAATGCAGAAAGTTGTTCTTAGTAATTCAACCTAAAGAGTCTGGGGACACAGTTCGGTCCTGGGGTGGGAATCACATATGGCTGCCCCATGCTCAATCTTATGTCCACTACTGTACCTCATCCAGTACAAGTAAATGATTTTCCATTCCAATATGCAACTAGCTGAATTAGTTCTTTTTGCAGATGACACTAGTATTGTAATCAACCCAAGCATACATACCAAAACAGAAGAAATGGTAAACAAAGGATATTGCAGGGTTTAGTGTGTGGCATTTATCTCTATGGGAGGGGTGGGAAGAAATGTGTGTTGGTTATGCCTCATTTTTGGGGCCTGATGAAAGATAGTCCAAATCCCAGCAGAGAATGAGATTCATAGTGTAAATCCCAGCAGAGAATGTGATTCAGTTGCTCCTATCCTGCATAGTTCTGAGAGAGGATTCCTCCTTTGTGCCTGTATGGTAGGTATGTGGGAGGTTGTGGTGCGCGTACTGTAAGGCCTTCAGTACACACACCATCAGATTATTTGACTTGTCGCTCTAATGGAGTAGGCGAGTGTCAGCAGTATGTCTCGTGGTCTTATCGTCGCGTGTTTATCTTCTGCCGTTAGGTCAGACGATAGAAATTCCACTTGCACGCTTAGAGTAGCAGATTGACGGTGACCAACTTTAAACAGAACTTGATTAATTTTCACACACATTTATTAAAATAATAAAAAGCAGAGAAATAACTTAACTTGATTCTGGATGCTGTTTACAATTGACAATCTGAAGTTCCTTTGGTCTTAGTATGTTAATCTTATTCTCTCATATCTCTGATACTTGACAAAGTGTCTATACATTTCTCTTCATGGCTATGTACAGGAATATGATAATCTTATTAGGTGCAGACTAAAACTTGACTATAGACTGGTACAGACTAATGCAGACTGACTAATCGGAGGTCTGTACACTCGTTATAATACCTCGCGCGTTAAAGTATCACTGCGCAAGTGTGATCCGCGAGGAGAAAAGGTTCTACGTTAGCAGCAATCTCATTGGCTGTGTTACATATTAATACACGGATAGGTGGAAGCAGAATTTGGTCCGTCTCAAAGACAGCGCCATCTCGTAGTGCGGAGACGGGCGAGCGCTGTGCAAGCGCTGTTGTGCTTAGCGGGGTGCGCTCTAGTGGAAAAGTTGTGTACTCGCTGACTACGCGGAACTATGTACACAACAGAGGTAGTAGATGGCTGGAGAGACAAGCCACAGGAGATCTGTTTCTGTACTAGATTGAGAGGGTAATTTCAGTCAGTGAAGCCCTCGGTGAGACCCTTGGTAAAGTTTGAAGAGGGGCTGTTCATCACTACAGAAATGATGGCCACAGATTGCTAGGCTGTGTGGAAGGGACTTCATGGTATGGAATGGTTGGCAGGCTTGGTGTGGGACAGAGGTACTGATGTAGGCATCCTTGAGGGGGCTTATTGGGTTTCAAGGATCAGGTGAAGTGAATGGGGGATAAGGTGTTGAGATTCTGGAGGAATGTGGTTAGGGTGTTCTAACCCTCAGTCCAGATCATGAATATGTTATAAACAAATTAGGTTAGATGAATATGCTATATACAAATTAGGTTAGATCAGATCTTTATTGGTCCAGGTAATCATGTAATACACAAATTTCACGTTCTAGTGTAGGATAAGTCAGTGTATAACAAGATGTAAAAGATGGTTTAAATTTACATTAATTACAGTATTTGACATTAAATGTGCATTAAAGTATAATGTACAGCATATATATAATGTACAATAGGTGAGAGAACAGACTGTAAAACTAGAAAGAACATATGCTGCAGAGGTAGATTGATATTTGTGTTACAGTAAGGTCTGAATGGTAGATCATTAAGGTACTTTAGGACTAGAACCATTTATATAATACATCACTAATGTACTGACACAAATATTTAGTGTACTTCCTGAAGAATCTCAAGCAGCCTATACAAACAATGATGAGTCAAATATGCCTTAGAGCTAACATGAACTTTGTCAGATCATGTATTGATTTAATTTGTGCAGAAAGCTTATTATAAATAAATTTCTCACAGTGTAGGGTTCCTTCTTTATTTAGGCTGGTGTTCATTGACTCTGTAGGAAAATTTTGCTTTTGTGTAGCATTACATGGATGAAGTGAAGTGTGCTATTTTCCCCCCATACACATGAATAGATGGAAGTAGGAAGATTTCCAGCTTTTCAAAGAATGGTCTACAGCTTTTGTTCGATTTTACATCTTTCTTTGTTCTTCCAAACCTTTTTTGTAGCCAAAAGAGCTTTCAGCTGAGAAAAAAGAGACCCTAGAAAATAATTCCATATTTTAGTTGCAAGTGATAAGTATATATGGGAAAAGTATGCGGTTTTCAGAAAATCTTTGTTGCAGCATCCTTCTAATGCTCTTATTACATAACATGCAGTTCTTAATTTCTTATAGACTTTTTCAATGTGTGTCGCCATTTAAGATCATTTTGGAGCCATAAACCTAAGACACTTGCTTTATCTACACTCCAAAGCTCCTTATCAGATATCTGAATTTCAACAGTTTGCTCACCTTTTTTCACATTTCAAAAATTTAGTGCCCTCTTACTTGAATTTGCTACCAACTTGTGGTTGAGGCAGTTTTCAGTATTTTAAATTGTCTCTGTTGTAGACTACTAGAGAATTTCCATTTCTTTCTTATTGACTAAAACTCAGGCCGAATAGCACACAGCAAACTGAATGGTATTTTCTCAGAATTTTTTCAAATCATTCTCAAATAACAGAAAAAAATAAGAGGTCCAGGCACTGAGCCTTGTGGCACTCTGCTGTTATTGGCTTCATGCTTTGATTAATGCTGAGTTAATTTGTTGAAACTCTGGTGGTGCACTTCAACCATTTGCATTGGCCTGCGTACTTTTGACAGTTGTTGGATTTATTTATTAATTCATCTGTAAACAAATTACTTTGTATGGATGTCGTCATTATACATACAAATGTACATTATTTTGTCTCATAAGATAATGAAATACAAGCTATATATAATAAATTCATAATAAATATATATATGTGTGTTACACACACAATTTATCATTGAATTACATAATGCAGAAGAACCTGCTTCAATCAAAAGAAATATATCACAAGACTCCTCTAGTACTTGTATGGGTAAATTACACTCTAGAATGTCCAATTTATAATTGATTAACCTGTTTATTTATTTATGCCAATTTCATGCTGTATGTATTCTCTAATCAAGTAAAAACTATTTTTTAATAAATGTTCTTTAAGGAATGCTTTAAATTTACAGAGTTTTTATGTTTTTGATTTCTTTTGGCAATTTATTATATATCTTGACACCTTGGTAAAACATAGTGATTTGGGTTTTAGTTTTATTCATTCTGTGTAGGTACAAGCAATTACTGTTTCTGGTTTGGTGAACATGTATGCAGCTGCTTGCTAAATATTGATCAATATTTTTGTGAATAAAACTGTAGTTTGCAAGATATATTCACTTGGGGCTGTCAGAATACCCCATTTTTTGAATAGCTCACTGCAGTGTGCTCTTTTGTGACTCTTGCTCATTATTCTGATAGCTCGTTTTTGCAGTCTGAACACAATTTCCCATTTCGGGCATTTGCACCTCAGAATGTTATGCCATAGCTTATTATAGAATGCCTGTGTGCAAAGTATGTCATTCTCTGGCATGAACTATTGCACACAGTGACTAATATTCATAAGGCATAGCATGTTGTGCAAATTTTTTTCCCCAAGCATCCTAATATGTTCATTCCATTTTAATTGTTGATCAACATATATACCCAAAAATTTTGTGCTGGCTACACACTCTATGGTTTCATTTTGAACTTTACGTCATATTCGGTTTTTTCTTTATACAGAAGTTTATGTTATTAGCCTTTTTCACATTAAGGGTTACTTTGTTGTTCCTCTGATTCCTGTGTTGTTGTGCCAAGGCAGCAGTTTAGGGTATTTGTGATACTGAAAACGTTAGAGAGCTCTAGGCATATTCCAATGACATTTTCACTATTATTGAAGCAATTGATGTAAAAGTTCAAAAATTGCTGCATTAGTTGATTGGTCCTTCCTGAAACCATTTTTCTTTTCCAGGAAATCTACTATTTCTCTTGATTTTTTTTCTTTTTTGTGGATTTTGAGAATATAGATAGCAGAGCAATGAGCATGTAATTAACCACTGCATCCTTTTTACCTTTTATGAGTTAGTGGTTTGAGCCTGGCACTTTTTAGGCATGATGGAAAAATTCTAATTTCAAATGATTTGTTACAAATATGGGCTAATGGTTTAGCTATAAGTCTACACATTTTGGTAAGATTCCTTGTGATGCTAGATCTTTCAGTGGAGTGGTTCATTTTTAAAGTTCTAACTGACAGGAGATCTTTCTGTGTTGGTGGAAAGAGAAAGACTGAAGCAGGATTTAGGTTGGTGTTTTCAGATGATACCTGACAATTTTAGTGAAAGGTTTGATTTCAGTGGCTAATAATTTTTTCACTTATATTGCTAAAATAAGTATGACAATATTATGAAAAGAAAAGGTTGGGACTGACCATATAGAGGAGATGTTGACTGACACAACAAAAAGACTGCTATACCTGTTGAGCTTTCGGCCAAGAGGCCTTTTTGTAACATAAGACAACTTGCACAAATTCACACAAACACAACTTGCATACATGTGACCACTGTCTGGCCATTGAGGCCAGACAGTGAGCAACTGTGTCTGAGGGGCAAAACAATCTGGTGGTAGGCTGGGGTACGGAGGGGGAGCTTAGTAGGGGGAAGGTAAATGGTGATTTTGGGAGCATGCAGTACTTTGGTGGGGACAGGGTAGAAAAGTGCAGTTGGTGGGTTTGGAAGAAGGGGGCAGGGTGTGGGCGGTGGGGGGGGGGGGGGGGGGGGGGCAGGGGTCAGAGGGAGTGGGAAGTGGGAAAGGAGAGAGGCAGAGAACAGGAAAAAATTCAGAATTTTGCACCATGCTTAAATGAAGGATATCATTCCCATTCACACCAATTTTATATGTTTTGAAATATGCATGGAGTTCCCATTAGATACTACAGGAAGCTTGGAGATGTCATATATTCTTTGCTTTTCAGCACATGACTTTCTTATATCTGTTGTCAATCAGCATTTTTTTCTCTTAAGCATACAAGTTTGCTTGTCTGCTTTTTGATGGGGAATAATGTAAGAAGACATCCACAAATGTCTTGAACTTATCTGTGCTTTCACATCTATACACATCAATCCATGTATCTTTCCTTAGTAGATTCCTAAAGTGCTTAGTGTGTTGATTGCTGAAGTTTCCTGTTTTCACTGTTTCTGTTTGCTTAGTTAAACTCAATGTTGAAGATATTTCAAGAAGCTGTGCATAGTGGTCACTGGAACCTGTGTTGATATTTCTAGCTGAGTATTCATAACTTTCCATTTTTATCAATAGCATATTATTTGTGGTGCTGGAAACAATTGTGACTGGGGTGGGATGATTTGTAATAGAGAGCAAGTTGTATGTTGGAAATAATGCCATAAAATCATCTCTATCTTTTGAAACTTTTTAAAAATTGTAACTGTTTTGTTCACATCTCTGAAATTGTCACAACTACCTTCAAGTTTATTAAAAAATATTTTTATGTCTTAATTTGCCCTTCTGTAGATGAACATGATGATTGTTTTCATTGAAGTTTATTCTACAGCAGAAAGTTCAAAATTACTTTCTTTTCCTAACTTTTCCAAATATTTTAAACAGCAATAGTTGTTACCATCTTTCAAAAATATACGTCTTTCTCCATGAGTAGACAGTTTTCTACAAAAATAAGATGTCATGACAAAGCACAGGATATTTGTAATTGTTAACATCTCATCTGTTAACCAAGTTCACTTAAGCGCATAACAGATACTTATTTTAATTGATCTGACAGCACTTCCGTGCTGTGCTATGGAGGTGCTGTCTTCATCAGTGTCCACTAAAAATCCTCACTTCTTGATGGTGGGTCTTGCTCTAGCAGCAAGTAGACAGATGTATCACCTGATGGTGCAGTTGTTTCTGTGCCACTCTTGCTGTTTCTGTTTTCTCTTATCATAGTTGTGTTGTTCTACCTGCTGCTACACTTGTTGTAGCTGCTTCCCTATGAACACTTTCTTCTGTAATCTACCTACAATACTATCTGCCATTTCAACTGATAAAAGTTGATAAATTCTCTACATTCATTTTGTTTATACGACATTCAATTTTGTTTGTACTCTTATTTTTCAGTTGTTATTTGATTAAACTTTGCTCCAGATGGTTTTATTTAATTCAGAATTTTCTACTCTGCTTCCATTACTATTATCTCCCTTAAACCGTCATATGCCCTTCAATATTCACCTTGATCCATTGAAAACTTCTTTCATATTCTTTGTGCATACAACACCTTTTGTTATTTGTGCAAGTATTATCTTTGTTAAATAATAGGCCATTTTGTTTACATTGGAGGTGTGATTGTAAAGTTTTAAGAATGAATCCACTACTGCTTACTGGTTTGGCGGGCAGGTACACAGAGGGTGGGGAGTGAGTCATTGCCTTGTCCTTGAACACCCTCTGACAGGAAACTGCATTTCCTTTATTCAGTTCATTGGGGCAGCTGATTGAGTGTGGGTCTGTTAGGGCTTGTTGACAGATTTTGTCTGCGTGAAAATGTACATGAAATGGAGCAACGAGTTTTGTTTGAAAATGGAGAACTCAGGTTCTGAGACTTACGAACTACCATATTAAAAACAGCTTTTGGAGATAATTGTATGAGGCAGTCAAACTTTTTGCCTGATTCAACAGATTTAACAACGCCTGCGAATCATTTTAGGATGAACCACGGTCCGTCTGTCCTTCCACCTCAAAAACGAATGAAAATGTTGTGAAAGTTTGCAACTTAGTGTGCTCTGATCATAGACTTACAATTAGGGAGATGGCCGATGATCTTAATTTAAGTTTCTATGCAGTTCAGCCAATTTTAACTGAAGATCTGAACAAGCATTGAGTGTCCGCAAAATTCATTACAAAAGTGTTGTCAAGTGACCAGAGACAATACTGACTTGAAGTGTGCCAAGAACTGATTAATCAGACTAAAATTGAACCATATTTGTTAAATAGGGTCATTACAGGTGACAAAAATGTGGGTCTATGGATATGATCCTGAAACCAAAGTGCAGTCTTCACTGTGGAAGTCTCCAGGTTCACCATGACCGAAAAAATCACAGCAAAGTTGGTCGAAGGTGAAGACAATGTTAGTGATTTTTTTCGATTCTACTGCTGTTGTGCATCCTGAATTTACCCTGGAGGACAGAAAATTAACCAGGAATATTACAAATGTGTCCTTGAGTGTCTGCGCGAAATGGTGTGGAAGGAAAGGCATGCATTGTGGAAAGATAGTTGGTTGCTACCCCAAGACAATGCTCCGGCTCATCGTGCCTTCTCCATCTTTGAATTTTTGACCAAATTCAAAATCCCTGTGCTTCCACAACCATTCTATTCCCCTGGTTTGGCCCCTGTAGACTTCTACTTGTTTCCTACTAAAAGTTTCATTGAAAGGGAAGCAATTTGACTCGATTGAAGACATCCAGGCAAATATGGAGAGCATCCTTAACACATTTCAGGAAAAAAAAATTCCAGGAATGTTTCCAAAAGTGGAAACACTGTTGGAGTCAATGTGTTCAGTCAGAAGATGACTATTTCGAAGGAGATGCATCACAGTAGCATTTAAGTACCACCATTGTACAATTACAAGCCCATTCTTAAAAACTTTCCAATCTCACCTCGTATAAGTTCCATTTTTGAAGATGCTGAAGTTGTTCTTTAATTTAATCTGGTATACTTCCCTGTTCTTAAATTAATTTTCTTAATCTACATATCTGATTTCCTGCCTGAAGAGTTCCACAGTTTAAGTAGATTTGCACTTGTCATAGTTGCACAGCTGATGAATGCCACATTCCTGAGTACTTTTCTTCATGACGGAATTTGTGGATCACACTGCATAAAGAAATGAATGATTGAATTTCTAGCTTTTTTGTGTGATTACTCTGCTTCATACTGGCAAATATTCCCTTGAAATTCTAAGGTGTTGTAGAACACTCACACCCTACATAGCTGCTGTGTTTTCGATAAAATATAGTTTTTCTTATATTTTTAGTTCCAGTAAGTCCTTGGCAACTTATTTTTCTAATTTTTGTCTTGTGTATGAATATGTTAGGTGAATACATGTTGTACTAGTGTCAATTTTTATTATTGTACCCAAACTTTCTCATTGAGTGTTGTTTCTTTAGTTTTTGCCCAAGTTTGTATTAAAATTTTGTATTACTGGAGGAAAAGACAAAACATCAATGACACATCAAGAATGTTATAATTCAAATATTGGATCTATTTTTCAATATTATTCTCAGTATTTTGAAAAATCCACATTTTTCTCACCCATATTGTTGTTATCTCTCAAATCTCTTAAATCCATATAATGGCACTCTTCTACATGTTACATGAAATCATGGATACTTTGATACATAGAATTTAAAATGTCTATTGAGAATAAGGCTATAGCCAATAATTTAGGAAACCTTCATACAGCTGAAGGGATGTGTGTGTGTGGAAAGCGAGTTGGATGACTCACAGGAACACCAGACAGCAGTGGGACCAGTGACACCATGTGGCATGAGAGGCAGTCACCATATTTGAAACTGCCACTCCCACTTCCCTACAATCTCCAAGCACCTATCTTTGCTTATGTATGAAAGATATTTTCTCTGGATATTCAAAGACATAGATAAAACAAATTAAAGTGTGTATGATATTTTATTGTATAATGTCTTATTCTAGATAATTTTATTTCATACAGGTTGCTGATACATGCAAAAGACTTAGAAGTGTTCAAGAAGAAAGATCCTCCAATACTGACAATGGAAGAAATGACTGAAAGTGTCGAACAGGTTGAAGCACTTGTTGCATTACTAAAGGAAGATAAAGATGAAGCAGATGTATGTATTACTTTGATAATTCCACTTTTGTAGTATTTGCAATTTATGTTATGTATAATGACAGATAAAACTGAGACTGTAAAACACAAAGCACCTCTATGGCTTCCACAAGTTGTGGGAGGATGATAATGAAGGAAAAAGGGAAGAGAGAAGTGGAATGAAGTGCTTTAAGTACCCGGCAGGGAAACGAAACACAGGAATGGAAGTGAGAAAATTTATTTATTTAGCATGTTTGTAGCATCAAATCACAAACCTAACACATAGAAGAGATTTAACAAAATATTGTGAGCATTCATCAAAGTTAATGATATATCTGGAAGAGTTCTCAGTTGCCATCAAGAAAACATCTGTATTCTCATGAACTGCCTAAAGTGACTAGATCATGTGCCGGATGTCTTGTCGTTCAGTATCAGTTTCAGCTGGGTGAGGTTGTAGGGCCCACTGGCATAATGTGACACCAAATAAACCCTGTTTTTATATATACCAAGAAAACAGGCATTGCCTGGGTATTCATTTTCCAATTTTGTATTAGAAACAAAAAGAAAAAAATGAACCGTATTTGTAGTGAAGTATTGAAAAAATTTCATTTCCATATAGGCATGAAATAACTTTGAAATTATGAAACAATCATGGAAAGATAGATGCCTAATGTAGAAATGTGTAAAAGTACAGTATCCAAATTACGAAACCTGATACCGGACAGTTTCTGTTCGCTGGGTGCAGCTATTTCGCATGTCTATACTCAAATTTGTAAAAATCTCTATGGAAATGCCTCTTCATAATTCTATTGATTATTACTGTTTTCACCTACAGCCATTCACACTTCACAGTTGGATGCTGTGAAAAGCACTGCCAGTGTCAGGCTTTTCTTAATCTGACACGACTATATGAGTGTTTTATAGTAAAGAATAAATATGTTAAAACTCCATGCATGATGGGCAATTTTTCGGGTATCTCAGTGTTTACGATGTCATTTCTCCTGATCTGTGTGTGATACGATGATATAATTGTGTAAATACATTCAGCGGCAAATGTTGATGTTGTCTGTAAACTGTGTTGTGAATAGAGTTAGTAGAAAAGGAGTAGTAATTTAAATGTAATGCCCAACGCAACAGTTTTTCACATGTTTCAGTGTTTACGACATTATATCTCCTGAACTAGATATGGTGCCACGATATACTTATTTATGTAGGTGCATTTAGTTGCATATGTGGATACTGCCTGTGAATTTTGTTGTGAATACTGTAAGTAGCACAGAAGTAATACTTTTAAATGTAGTGCTTGATGCACCAGGTTTTGACACGTCATTGTTTATGATGTCATATCTCCTGAATGAAATTAGGCTAGGAGTTTCTTACCCTCACAGTGATTGTTGTCTGACACTAAAGGACACGTGATGCTTACCAGCTTTGGTTGAAATCACTCCACTGGTTTAGGGTTTAGTAGGAGTTTTTGTGACACACACACACACACACACACATCTGGTTACCTTGGCCATTGTTGCCAGGAACAAAATCCACTAACTGCTGGATCTGGCATGGTTTTCTGCTTGTATAGGCATGTTTGCAGCACATGGCGCCAATCAGAGACAGCTGAAGGGATGTGTGTGTGTGGAAAGTGAGTTTGATGACTCACAGGAACACCAGACAGCAGTAGGACCAGTGACACCATGTGGCATGAGAGGCAGTCACCATATTTGAAACTGCCACTCCCACCTCCCTACAATCTCCAAGCACCTATCTTTGATTTCTTTTGAAACCTGCCCCTCTGCCCACACTTAGTGTGTACCCCTGGTCTTTGTTAAAATGGTTGGTATTTATGCTAATCTCTGTTGCCGCCTTTGTAACGGAATCCCAATAATCCATTTACCAGGCCGTGCTCAATTATGGCTGACTTGTCCAATCCCCCTTGTTTAATATATCACCTGTGCTCTGTACAATGCTCAGCAGCTCTGCAACTTGTTTAACCTATATAGCTGCTGCTACATTTTCAAATGATGCCGTACGCACCGGGCACACGAAGGGGTGTCTTGTCCTTAACTGAGTGCATCATGTCTTTTATCTTAGGGCCAGGCTGGAATACTGGTGTCAGTCCATGCATCTACAGCACACATCCTAACTTGCTGCTCATTGCCCCACAATATGGCAGGACTCTGTTATTTGAAATGATGCAGCTTGATAACCTAGAAAATTTTATTTGAACATTTCGATTGTGGACCCTCTTTTATCATTATACCAATTGAAATACCAATATTCTCATGGTTTGTTACTGTTATCAACACACATCTGTAAATATTAATCAAGTTGTTGTGGATAAACAAGAACCAAATAGTAATTCATCCTTTTGTTTTTAAAGTAGGAGCTTAACAACTAATTGTAAGCATCCATTTATAACTTTATGATTGTTAATAGCGGAAGAAATTGTAAATATTTTTTATCTCAGGTAACATATGGTTTCTTTTGTTTTACATAACTAAGTTTTCTTCATTGTAGCATCCGTGTTACACAATATGTGAATAAATGAAGTGAAGTTGTTCTCAATTCAACATCATATTCTTTGCAGTGCAGCTGAAGAAAGTAATACTTTTGTCACCAAAAGTGCAGATTTGTTGTTTGTTTTCAAACATATGTATCACCTTTTTTATTGCTTTCATATTAGCTGAGTAGATGTGCTTGTTATGCAGGAAAAAGTAATGCAAATAAAATTGAAGAGCAGGAGTTTATTGATATAATTTAAAGGAAACTATGAAATGAGAATTACAGGAATGATATGTAAATTATTTATGAAAACTATTTTGTGTCTCCTCTTTTTATAAATGTTAAGAGTGCTAAGTCTTAGTAGCATCTTATACAAACTACATTAGATTTGATTAATGTACCTGTGACAAAATATATTTTTAATTTTTGTATGATTCTTTGATTGCATAATGAATTTTTTTTCCAGGCTATTAATGCAGAGGAAGAGCTGTTGGAGATAGTTTTGTCTCCATTTACAGTACTTCAGCAAATGCTTGCAGTTACTGATCCTCTGGATAAACTGTGGCACACAGCATTAGAATTTCATGAATTATATGAAAAATGGTACTACGGTAAGTTAGAAAACATTGTAAAGAAGACTGATGACCCTGTAGTTTGGTCCCTGTATCCCTCAGACCAACCAACCATTCTATGGATTTTAGAAGGAAAAGTCTTAAAAATTGTATGATCATCACACTTATCTCTAAAAATCATGAAAAAATTTCATATTTTATTGATATGATTTGTGTAAAGCTGTGTAGTTGAAAACAGTATAGAGTTTCATGGAAAATCTGGGATGGAATGTGATATCTGTTTGATAACATATCACTATTCACGAAAGTAAAAAAGTGTCTGACCAGCAGACAAGTATATGGAAAGGAAAAAAGTACTTCTTTAAACCAAATTTTTCTCCTTAGCTAACAACAGCTCATTTCCTGACTAGCTGCAGTGACATGGGGCTTTGGTGGCGTTGCCCCTAAGATAAGCACTTTGGTTTTATTTTCTTCTCACTTATCTGCTGCTCGTTAATTCTCTTATTTCTAAATAATAATTCTAATTCTAAATAAAATTTATACTCTTATAACAATATGGAAAGCTACTCATCACACAGAGGAGGCACTGAGTCACAGGCAGGCATAATGAAATATTAAGGTTCTTCCTTAGGGTGAATATTTTTCTTACCTCCTCAAATTAAGTCATTTGGCAGATTACTGAGTTTTTATTTTATCCTGACAAAAGACGCCGTAATTTGTAAAGGAACATAGCATTTATGGAAGCCAGATTGCAGTTGTAAGCTCTAGCTGAGAAGGAAGTGTGACAACGTTGTAGCCTATTGATGATGGTAATCAGTATGTACATTGAACAAGCAGTAAAGGGAACTAAAGAAAAGTTTGGAGAGGCTGAAGTTCAGGAAGAAATAAAAAATTGAGGTTTTGCCATTGACATTGTAGTTCTGTCAGAGACAGCAAAGGAGTTGGAAGCACAGTTGGACACAATGGATAGTATCTTCAAAATATATTATAAAATGAGCAGCAACAAGAGTAAAACAAAGGTAATGGAATGTAACTGAATTAAACCAGGTGATATTGAGGGGTTAGATTAAGAAATGAGACAGTAAAAGTTGTTGGTAAGCTGAGCTATTTGGGAAGCTAAATATCTGATAATGGCTGAAGTAGAGGAGATACAACGCAGATTGGCTGCCGCAAGGAGAACATTTATGAAAAATAGAAATTTCTTAACATTGTATATGTATTTGAGGGTTGGGAAGTCTTTTCTGAAGTACTTACGTGGAGTGAAACATGAATGATAAGTAGGTCAAACAAGAAGGGAATAGAAGTTTTTGAAACATATTGCTACAAAAGAATGCTGAAGATTACATGGCTAGAGCAAGTAAATAACAAGGGGGGATTGAACTGATTTGGAGAGGAGAGGCATTTATGACACATCCCAAAAGAATGGCTCAGTTGTTAGAATACATCCTCAGACATCATGGTATGGTCATTTAGTATTGGAGGGAAGTGTGAGTAATAAAAATTGTGGAGGGAGACCAAAGCTTGAATAAAGTAAGCAGTTCCAAATGGATGTAACTTACAGCAGTTAAGCAGAGATGAAGAGGCTTGCAGAGTATAGACTAGCGTGGACAGCTCCTTACGAACCTATCACTGGACTGAACATTATATAAAAAGCAAATTAAAATCTCTAACATCTATTATGCAAAGCATACACATACCAATGAAGGCCTACCATACACGTGAAGTATATATGCTGTAGGTCTTGAAAGATTTTTTTGCTATAGATATGTTAGAGCATATAGCAGGAAGAGTTATGCAGAAACAAAAAAGAGTAGTATCAGTACCCTTGTTTTCACTGGTATGATCACAAAAATTGACAATGAGTGCTGACCACTTGCCCCTCCAAGTCTATTTCCTGTGATGCCTCTGGGCGAGGATGATATGGAGATCAGTCAGTACCTTTAGGCCTTCAGAATCTGTTCAAATGGAGTGCGGTCAAAAGTAGCCGGCACTACCATTCAAGATTATCAAAACACTGCTTTATGTGTTCTGGTACCCATTAAGGGCAGCTATGCCTAAAATTCTAAGGGATCTCCTTCGACAACTTCGAATGCTTTGTGACTTATTTTCCTACTGCAAGTGATAAGAATGGTCCGAAGAAACAATCCAATAGTTGAAGTACAACTCTCAAATTTTACTGTATTTTCCAATTCTTTTACGTTCTCTGTCATTGGCTGTACAATATCAGTGCTGCAAGGGACCTGCTGTGCAGTGCCCTTGAACTGTGGACCAACTTCTCATTCATGGATTTTGATCCACAGTGTCGATGACGCCGAAAGAGACTTTTTCTTCAGTCTAGTGGAATAACAGAGTTAGAGAAGTTAACTCAATGTATTTCCTCTAACAAAGAGATAGAGGGGCTGGCCAGTACTTACCTCAGCTCAGTACAGCCGATAGAGACACAAAAAACAACCGAAAATTTAAGCTCCTAGCTTTCGGAATAAATGTTCCTTCATCAGGGAGGAGAGAGGGGAAAGAAAGGGAAGAAGGGAAAGTGGATTTAGTTACTCACAACCCAGGTTATGAAGCAACAGGGAAAGGAAAACAGGGAAGGTAGCAAGGATGGAGGCATGGTTGTCAGAGGGCTTCCCTCTGACAACCATGCCTCCATCCTTGCTACCTTCCCTGTTTTCCTTTCCCTGTTGCTTCATAACCTGGGTTGTGAGTAACTAAATCCACTTTCCCTTCTTCCCTTTCTTTCCCCTCTCTCCTCCCTGATGAAGGAACATTTATTCCGAAAGCTAGGAGCTTAAATTTTCGGTTGTTTTTTGTGTCTCTATCGGCTGTACTGAGCTGAGGTAAGTACTGGCCAGCCCCTCTATCTCTCTGTTAGTAATTGTTTCACATCTTAAATGAGATTTTTCATTAATTATTTATTTCCTCTAACAGGCAGTCCTAACTTTTCTGATTGAACAACTTAACATAGCCTGGCTAGATGTTTGCATGACTGCATCTTACAAGAGTCTATGGACAATTTTTTTGAATAAAATGTGAACATAAGTTGTTATCTTTTGGTGATGATTGCTTTGACATCATGGTGGTGAGGTATGCTGTATGCCCTTCACTCGTGACTCCATGGAGCAAACGATTCCACACAACAGGTGTAAGTGCCACTCTGCAGTCTTTATTGCGGACAGTACTTTATTGCTGACAGTACAGAACCTATACAATTCCAATCTGCACAAACCATCAAAAAGTCCAGAAAGTGATATGCTTCTTACTTACTAACTACCCTAACCCTCATTTGTCTTTTGTTGTTACCCCTCAAACACGAAAATGAATACCTTCATTGTGGTTTTTTTGCTAGAGTCTTGACATTGGGAGATGCATTATATGCTACACTTTAAATCAACATAAGCTGCAGGAATTATCATAGTCCCCTAACTGTCAACATTACCAACATTCTCTGACTTTTTAGTAATTTTTAAATCTTATTGAAATAGTTGCTTATACTGCAAGAGTCACCACAGTCTTCCTTATTGTTAGTTAATGTAGTGTATTTTGGGATATCACTGACAGTATAATGCATGTTTGTTTATATTTAATACAGTGCCACTTTTTGTCTTTAAGAAAAGTTGTTAGTAATTAAAAACTGGGAAGTCAGTTTTAAGAGTTCAATAGGAATTCAGTTTCAAATGAAGAAGAGAGAGCAGATGGGTGGAAACTGTTATAGCTGTGAGTGACTGACGAGCACTGCAAGGCAGGGAATGGAGACATGAAGCCACCAGGTGGGGACCCGTTAGAGGTATCACTAACAATGAACAGACAGGGCAGATGAGCAAGTAGGGGTTGACAGACACTACGACCGATCAGGACACAACACGAGACAAGCAAGCAAGGACTGAGGCGATAAACACGGCAGGACAACAACAATGCAGGAACACTCCAAGCAATGCCAGTATGTATCTCAACACGCGGAACTGGAATGCAGTATGGCCGAGATGCACACATGAACTACTGCGAGTACGAAACTGCCAGGGTAGCATCGTGCAGCCGCCTAAATACATGACTGTGGGATACGCAATTAGCCATACACTTCATGCGGTACGGAGAGTGGCGCCCTCACATGGCGAGGCTCACAGCGCAGGCTGGAATACGTAGACCCCTATTGGGGATCCAAGTTCATACCCTGTGGTGTGCATTCAAACTTCCACACCTTCCAACATCAGATCCCTCCCCCTGAAACTTGTGCGTAGGGGTGAAAATGCCCTGGATGGCTCTATGGTGGATGGAAGGAGGAAACGGAGGGAGACCACGTGCCGTCGACTGCCAATGCTGAGTAATTAGGGCAGTCCGTGGATTCCATCAAAATGCCACCAGAGGGCAGGGCATTGCATAGCACCTCCAATCCCCATTGATGGGAAGGAGTGCTGGCATGACTGTGGGAGCCGTCAGCCATTTGGCCGACTTGAAGGCCTTGTGCATGCGAGGAGGAGGCAGGAGGTTGGGGGACAGAAGTTCCACGAAGGGGTACAAGGCCGGAGGCGGTTATGGTGGCAGCACTCGAGCCCCCTGTGTATCTGTACCAACATCACAGGCCATCCATTGGTTGCAACTACTGTGACGGCAGTCCGAGCAGCCTTGTCCCCTTATGAGCAGGCTCACACTGCCGTACCCAATGTGTTGTGCTGAGAGGGTTGTAAGCGAGGCTCAGAAGGCGGCGGTGTCCGAAGATGGAGCTGGGTCCACGGTTGCCGCCCATGGAGGAGTTTGGCCAGACAATGATCATCAATGAGAGTGGTGCAATAAGTGCTCACGAATAAAGTGAGGGCCAACACATTGGCAGAGTATTCAACTCCTTTTGTCAGCTGTTGTTTAAATGTCCTCAACAATTGTTCTGCTGTGCCATTGTAGGATGGATGGGATGGAGGGGTGTGGATGTGTTTGATACCGTTGGCCTCACAGAATGTGTGGAAGGAGGCTGCTGTGAGTTGGGGGCCATTAGTGGAGACCAAGGTACGAGGCAGGACTTCAATGGTGAGAAGCTGGGACAAGGCCATGAGTGTGCCATCAGTCATAGTGGACACCATGTGCGCCTTATACAGGGGTCTGGAGTATGCATCTGCAATGAGTAACCACATCAATGCCAAGAACGGGCCCGTAAAATCGAGATGGATGTGGTCCCAGGGCCGGCGAGGCATGGACTAGGGTGCAAACTATTGCAAAGTTCTGGTCTGGTGACGGGCACACACCGTGCACTCACAGACCAAGTGGTCAATATCACCATCGATCCTGGGCCAGTACACATGTTGGCGAGCCAATGCCTTCGTACAGAACATCCCCAGTGTCCGTGATGTAGCAAGTGTAGGACGTGAAGGCAGAAATTAGATGGGATGATCACCTAATGGGTGTCACCCTCTGTGGCTAACACCCTCTGTGGCCAACAGAAGGACACACACATCAACCTAGAGCCTGTGTGAGAGGTGCTACTGGGGAATGAATTCAGTTTTCAACCGGCAAGTCAGATAGGTGTCCAACCCTGGGTCATATAGTGGAGAACCTGCTGCAGAATGGGGTACCAGCATGTGGCAGAGGCAACCTGTGCAGCCATGACGGGAAATCCTTCCAGTGTATCTCGGCTGACCGCATCAGTGTGAAAGCAGAGGACTTCCTGCTGGTCGAACTTGGGATCAGAGCCCGAGTGGAGATGTGACAAGGCATCTGCATTGGAGGACGAGGGCTTATATTGGATAACATAAGTGTAATTGTGTAAGAACAGCACACAGCGCTGGAGACATTGAGCAGTTTGCTCTGGTAGGTGTTTTTGTGGGCTCAATAGGGTAACGAAATGTTTGTGATAAGTGAGGGGATTGAACTTTATCCCAAACAAGAAGATGTGAAACTTTTCAATGGCAAACACAATTGCCATGGCCCCTTTCTCAATCTGAGAACAGTTCCTCTGTGCTGGGGATAGCAATGGGCTGTTCTGAGCCATCCTCATTCCTTTGAGCCAGGACTGCCTCACCACCATAGGCCAAAGCATCAGCCACCACAACCAAATGCACTCCAGAGCTACAGGCATCAGGCAAGGGGCTGACTTGAGCATAGTTTTCAATTTGAGAAAAGCTTGGTCACAGGCAGGAGACCAGTTGAAAACCACCCCTTTGTGACACAAGCAATTGAGGGGCTGTGAAATGTCAGGAGCCTGGGGTATAAACTTGCCCAAAAAGCCCTGGTGGTCAGATAAATCCTTGGGGCAGGGAAGGGAATTGATGGCCACGATGTTGCGATCCGACGGACAAATGCTGTCTTTACTGAGGCAGTGCCCAGGTATTCGATTTCTGGTTGAAAGGAGCTACACTTTTCCATCTGACAGTGTAAGGCAGTGACCTCCAGGGTGTGAAATAATGTACCGAGGTTTTACAAATGCTCACGGTGTGTATGGCCAGTGACCAAATGTCATCGAGATAATTGACACAGGCCAGGATGAGCTGTTTGAGCTGCTCCAGGGACCTCTGGAAAATGGCCGGCGCTGAGGAAATACCAAATGAGAGGTGCTTGTATTTATACAATCCAAAAGGCATGTTGACGACAACGATGTTTTGGGTTTTCTCAATTAAGGTAATTGGTTGTAAGCCTCCACCAGGTCGATCTTAGGGAAGTATTCGCCATGTGCAAGTTTGGAGAGAAAGTCTTCTTGTTGGGACATGGGATAAGTTTCAATGAGGGACTGTGCATTGGTTGTAACTCTGAAACTCCACATAGGTGAAGGGAGCCATGGGGGTACCTGATCACCACTAATGGGGATGCCCAAGCACTTGCTTCAACAGGCTTGATGATGCGAGCAGCCTGCAGTTGATTGAGCTCTCGCTTGACTGCTGGACTAAGGCCACCAGAATGGGTTGAGCCTATAAGAACAGTGGCTGAGCACCTGGCCGGAGAGGAATGTGCTCCTTGAAGTCAAAAGCACACCTAAGTCAAACAGAAAGAGAGAGGCATAGGCTGAGCACAGATCATTGAGGTCTTGGAATGGGTCGGCAGTGGAAACAATCTTAACTTAATCAGAAATTGAGAAACCAAACAGGGTGAAAGCATCGAGGCAAAAATGTTTGAAGCCAAGGGATGGTCAACTACCAGTAGGGTCAGGACTCAGGGAACATGTTTATAGGTGGCCTGGACTGAGAACTGCTCATGGAGGGTGACAGAACTGTCACTGTATGCGACGAATCGTGAGAGGTGGGAGACATCTCCAGGCAACCTGCTCATGTATACATCACCAGATTGATTAAGGAGATGGTGGCCCCAATATTGATTTGGAAATGCACATCCGCTTTAAAAATGCGAAGTGTGAGGAACAAATTCCACGTCAATGGGGTGTCCAGTGGAATGACTGATCGCAGCATGTGCAAGCTATCCTGATGTCCCATGGGTAGCAAATGGAGCAGCTGCGACAGACAGATCGGAGATGGCCTTCTTTCTGACAGAGCGTGCACGTCTTCCAGTGATGGGGTCAATCTGCATGAGAGTGAGCTGAAAAGCACCGCAGGCAAGACAGAAGTGACTCACGTGACCACCAGCGAGAGGTGTCCGGCAGTTCCAAAGCCACAGGGAATTCTCACAAGGAGGAGTCTCAATTAGATTGCTCTCTTCAGGCTGTACCACGTTGACGGTACGAGGGAGGTCACCTGTGGTCTCGCCATGACACTCTTTTTTGCTGCTTGCGCGATTTCAAAGGAGTGGGCTATGTGCAGCATGTCTTCTAACGAGGGGTTATCAAATTTCAGTGCAGCTGTGCGGACCTCTGAATCGGATGCCAGTTGAATGCCAACATCATGAATCGAGGAGTCGACATACGACATCTTGCAATGCTGATTGGTGCAAGGGAAGTGGCATTTGCATCTTGAGACCCTGCAAGTCCATGACACAAGAACGGTATGACTGACTGGGCTGTTTATGGGACTGGTGGTACACAAGCCAAGATGCCATGGCATTGGGATTGCTGATAATAGTTGTTAGTCAGAAGCATACACATCTTCTTAAAGGAGAAAGCCGTGGGGTCTGACAATGGTGGCAACTTGCAGAGCAGAAAGAATGTCTCTTGCGATGCCCAGAACTAGAATAATGACCACTGTAGGGAGTCATCTGTGACCTGAAGTGCTGTGAAGTATTGTTTCAGATTATGGAAGTACATTTCCCAGTCTTCCTTATTATCGTGGCAGAAACCGGGACACCCAGGAGCTGGGGCAATGTGGCATCCTGTGCTGTTACTTTGTCCATCAGCAACTGCAAGGACTGCTGTAAGATGTCTAACTGGTGCTGTTGCTGTTGCATGAGCTGCTGCTGTTGCTCCAGGAGACAGACCAACTTAGCCTCTATATTACCAAGCCCTTTACCTTGTCGCCAATGTTATAGCAACAAGCGACTGACAAGTGGTGCACAGGAGAGAATGGAGACACAATGCCACCAGGTGGGGGGGCTGCTGCAGGTATCGCTAACAACGAACACACAGGACAGACGAGCAAGTAGGGGACGACAGATACTATGACCGACCAGCACACAACACGAGGCAAGCAAGGAAGAACAGAGGTGATAAACATGGTGAGACAACAGTGCAGGAACACTCCAAACAACGATACGTAACTGGAACACAATAAGGCCGAGATTCACATGCGAACTACGGTGAATATCAGACTGTCAGGGTAGTGCCGTGCAGACACCTAAATACATGAGCACGGGATATGTGATTGGGCGTGGACTTCACGTGGTACAGAGAGTGGCACACTTGCATGGCGAGGCTTGTGTGCAGGCATGTGCTGGAGTACAGAAATCCCCAGTGGATGTCCAGGTCCATACCCTCTGGTGCACATTCAACTTTTGCATCTTCCGACACCAGAGGAACAGTGCATTGGAGTTCTCTATTAGAGTGATGACTTGACTGATGTCTATTGGGTAATGAGAAAGGTCAGTGCCTCCCTGATGCCTATGTGCACTCTGTTTCTCGTGTTCGGTAGAGTAGTGCTTCCATCGATGAACAAAGCAGGCTATGAAGTCGTCACTGTCTGACCATACGATTTTTGCAGTGGAGCTCCATGCGATCCTGAAGGCACTGGAGAGGATGAATCGTGTTAGGGGCTATTGATTTCTCCCTGCTCTGATTCTGTTAGTGCCTTACAATCATTTCAGAATCTGTACCCAACTGAGGAGATGGTCCAGCTGATATATGACCAGCTGTATTTGCTCCAATGGCGGGGTAAGGAGGTGTCCTTCTGCTGGGTGCCTGGTCATGTAGGTATATGTGGCAATGAACAGGCCGATCGGACTGCCAAGGAAGCCTGCAGAGAGCAGGATGTGGTCCAGTGTCCTATTCCCTTGCAGTCTGTCATTTCTGCACTCCACAAGAAGTGCACGGAGTTGTGGGAGGAAGAATGGCTGGCGGTGACGGCCAATAAACTGTGGTTGGTGAAGTCAACAACTTGGCCGTGTCATTCCTCCTGCCAGTCGCTCAGGCAGGAAGAAGTGACCCTCATGTGTCTTCAGATTGGGCACTGTCCTCTCACATGTAGCTTTGTATTACGGCAGGAGGATCCACCGTTTTGTGATGCTTGTGGTGTGCACATCTCTGACCACCACATTTTAACAGACTGCATTTTATACTGTGATGCAAGGGCAGAAGCACAAGTTGTTGGGGATCTGCCCTGTGTTTTAGCTAATGATGAGACATGTGTGTCTAGGGTTTTAAAGTTTTGTGATGTGTCTGCACTCTGGCCTAAACCTAGGCTGGAGATTTTTGTGTACTGCTCAGTGGCTGGCTCCTCCCTTTTTCCTTGCGGTCAGCCAGCCACTTCTAACTGCTATATTGTTTTAGTTCCCTCTACCACTTTCTTCCTGTGTTGTCCATGTTTTACTGCTGGCGGCATGCTTCGTCCCACACTTTGGTGTGGGTAGCCCCATATTTTTCCAAGCTTGTTGCCTGTGTTTTAAGTTCTGTTTTATCTTACTCTTCTGAGTCTTTTCTTGACATCCGTCTCAATCTGTTACTGAGCGGGCACTGAAGACTGTGCTGTTGTGCGCCCGTACAACCCTCTCCATCCATCATTTGTCCATACGGTACAAACCCATTATGCTGCTACTAGTGTCAGTATTACTACCACACTCGAATGTCCTGTTGAAACGAGGCCAACTGTGTTACTTTTGGTAAGGATGCTCGTTAGGAAGATTGCTCTCCTCCTTCCTGCTGTATCAATTGCAATGGCAATTATTCAGACTCATCCTTAGAATGTCCCATATATCTATATGAGGGGGCCATCCAGGAGATCCAGATGAAGGGAAAAGTGCTTTATGCTGTCGCTTACAAGTTATTGGCAAGTCAAAAACCATGCATTTTCCTGTCTGGCTCCTACAGTACCATTCTTGCTACATCTCGCTCCACGAACAACATGTCAATACAGACTTGCAACCTCAAATTCAGCTCCATGGTTGTAAAATCATCCAGTGTTACAGTAGCATCACCATATCCTTCCCCTCTAGTGGTGCAACAAGCCACCAAATCTTCTCCTCCAGTGGTGAAATCAGCTGCTACACAACCAGCAGCCCGGAAAGTTCAGAAGGAATACTCATCTGGGCAACAAACATCTGAGTCTTCATCTGCCAACCACAAAGGCTCCAAGAAATTAAACAAAGGCAAATGGTCTTCTCGTCTGCTGACTCAGATCCTCTTCAACAGTTTCTCTGTTTCATTGATATGCAATGCCAATTGTTTTTCTGCCTTGGACTCAGTGAGGATGCCGACGCCTCTGTAGATCTTGTGAAACAGGATCCTCCAGGCTCTGCACCCTGTAGGCTGGCACTCAGCAGTTACTGAGGTGACAGCCCTTAATTTTTTCCCTCCTGCCCTTTCCCCATCATGACTCTCCTCCACTGAAACGTTTGTGGCATTAGATCCGATGAGAAGGACTTGCAGCTACTCTTGGAAACACAGCGTCCACTTGTTTTCTGGCTTCAGGAAACTAAATTGTGTCCTTGCAAGTGCTTTGACCTCTTCCGTAACACTGCTCGGTATTTACAGCAGAGCTCTTTTCCCTGTATCAGGCCACATGTACATCCAGCGACACAGGCTTTTCAATTGTTTCATCTGCTTCGATTCTCTCAGTGTCCTCCAGAACATCTGGGCACTGTACACAGTTCACCTCTTAGTGCGATGGGACCAAAAAAGCTTCCTGCTCGCTCTTGAGGGAGCAATTGTGATATTTATGTGGGTCCCTGATCACGTTGGTCTGGCAGGAAATGAGACTGCTGATGCTGCTGCCAGTGGCCCGCTATTCTTCCATTTCTCCGATGATCTCCGTGTTGCTGTCTGTCAGCAGATGGTGTCTTGTCTTCCCTTCACAGGAACAAGCTCCGGCAAATTAAACCTCTTCCAGAAGCTTGGCCTACCTCCTCTTGGGCCTCTCACATGAGATCATTTTAGCCAGTTTGCATATTGGACACTCATTTTAACCATTGCCATTTGTTAAGTGGTGAACCTCCAGTGCTCATTTTTATGAACGTTTGACAGTTCGCCATTTCCTGACCAAATGCCCCCCCCCCTCCTTTTTTTTTAACCAGTTACATATTGTTGTTTGTTTGCCGCCTGAGTTATCAGCCATTTTAGCGAACAACGCAAGGTCTTTCGACCACATTCTACTCTTTACGCATTGTAGAAATATGGCAAAGGACATTTAATCTTTAGTTTGGCACTTCTATTGTCTCTATGGTGTATTTCATTGAACTTTCTAAAAGAGGAAGTCCCTGTTCTAATTTCTCTATCTTTCCATCTGTTGGGTTTAATGAGTAGTCTCCTTTAATTCCATTTCATCTTAGTGTTCTAAGCTTCTGACATGGGCGCAAACAAAAATCTGATCATTCATTTGCCAGGGGTGGTCAGGGCATGGCCTGGTGTTGAACCACTGCGGCAGGGCTGACTGATTGTGGGTGTATTCATGGCAGTTGTGGATGGCATGTTCAATGGCAGCGTCAAGCCCATGCCAATACACATGATGTTGCACAATAGCTGTCATTCTCTACATTCCCCAATGTGCAGTTCAGAGAAGATAGAATATTTTGGGGGTGGAATGTGGGGAATATATTGGGAATGGAATATGGAAGTAATAGATGATCCCTTCAGCAACATTATTAAGCCTGTGCTGTAAGGAAAAATAAGTGCACCATTCCGGATGGTGTCTTTAGGCAAGAGTTCTGGGCAACACCGCTGTCCAGCAGACGACACTCTGAAGAGGAGAGTTTCAAGGGCCATTTGCTTTGCTACTTCATACGTCAGAATCAGAAATTTGTCAGGCATGTGACACAGGTTTGTATCTAAGGGAAAATACAGCATTTCATGCCCATCAAATTCAGCATCTGATTCTCACAGCAATCAGGAAAGTGTGTCTGCATTGGAGCACTTTCTGATGGGCAAATAATGGATCTAATAGGTGTATTTATTGAGGTAAAAGTGTATCAGGTTAAACATCCAGATACCTTATATGATAGCCAAATTTTTCCTTCCCAATTTACAAATAATTCTGCTGTGATGCAGCTAATATTCTAGATGGTGTTGCAGTGGGCTGTTCTGTGCTATTTGCTTACTTGTGGGACAGCGCAGCACAAACACCACAGTCCAATGGATCTGTGGCCGGCATCAGGTGCATGCTGGGATGGAACATTGCTACACAAGGGAGTTTTTAAGTTGAATGAGAGGTTTCTGGCACCTTGATTAAGTTGCTCAAGATATCTTTGAAATATTGCGGGAGGGCTTGCAACCCCTAATGGCAACCTGTTATAACAATACATTGTGAATGGCATATTAAGCATCACAAACTGTTTCATCTGATCATTTACAGGCAGTTGAAAGTAGGCACCAGTGAAATCTATCTTTGAAAAATAAAAAGGGTTAAGGATAATGGGTGACACATGGGCTTCAAGGAGAGTCAGCAGTATGTGATGTTTTGGCTCAAGTAGTACCAGGTTAGTCGGCATAGTAGAGGGGTGTGCTTGGGCTCGTTGTTTTCCCCTATAGTAGCAGCTTAGTTACAGTGGAGAGATGGATTGAACAACACCGTATGTTCCTCGTAGAGAAATTCTGTAAAAATGCAGACTCTCTGACCACCACTCAGAGGAAGTTCTATTTCCAGTTCAACATTCCACGTAATGGTGCAATTCCACCTTGCAGTACCATTCTGCTATGAGTTAAGAAATTTTGCAAGGCAGGTTCTGCACTGAAGAAAAAAACTGAGAGGTAATGCAGTGATGGCTGTGTCACCTGAAAATGTTGAAGTTGTGCATCATGCAATTTGACAGAGCCACAACCAATCTATGAGACTACACACACAGTTATCAAATTCGTCCATGTGATGCATTTTACACTGTCTAAATCTTCATCTCTAAACAATTGTGGTTGCTCGGGAGTTGAAGCCTCAAGATTTTGCGAGAATGAGATGTTTTGCTGAAGCAATGAAAGAGATGTTTGAGGAGAACCTGGAATTGTGATTTTAATATCAGATGAGACTCGTTTTTATCTAAGTGAAAGTGTTAATACACAAAACAGTTGTTATTGGTCTCCAAACAACCTTCAGCAACTGCACAAATACTCACTGTAATGAGGTTACACTGTGGGGTGGATTCAAGAAATTTGGTGTCATAGGGCCTTATTTCAGAAGAAACTGGGACAGCCATCACCGTGAACTGGGAGTGATATTTGACTTCACATGATTTTCTCATCCCAGCTCCAGCACCATGACATAAATTGTTGAAATGTTTGGTTTCAGCAATATGGTGCAACAGCTCACACTTTCTGTAAGCGTGTCAGAAGAAAGGCCGTTGTTTCCGGGGAAAGTCATATCTGATGAGATATTGACTGGCTGCCCTGCTCTCCAGACTGTACTCTATATGACTTTTCCTTGTGGGGCTTCCTCAAGAGTGTAGTGTGCATCTGTAAGTCATGTACTGTGCTTCAATTAAAGGATACCATTGAGTGACAGAGTCGTGCTATACCACGTAAAATATCAGAGAGAGTGACAAACTATGCGCAGAGGGTCGACGAGTGTGCTGAAGAAGAGGGCTGGTACTTAAAGGACATTATCTTTCACAAATATTATATGAACGTGCAGTTTCTGTCAAAATTAACATATAAAATGTGAACTGTTATTCATTGTGTATCTTTTGAAATAAGATAGGTGCTACATCTTAAAATGTCACTGTGTCTTATAAATTCAAAAATTGTGAAGCAGCACTAGCTCTCCCTGTGGATGAAGAATGATGCAATAGATACATACAGCCTGCAAAGAAGAAGGTGTAAATCATGTAATGTTCTGTGTAAGAAGTTGTGAACAGAAATTAGTACATAAATTCCTAAATTTGCTTGTGAAATTGAATTGTGAACTATTAATTTGCTTGAGTACATTATGGCTTTACAGAGATGCAGAAGTTTAGAGATCAATATATAATCATTTAAGTTACACTCTGTTGGAATTAATAAATAATAAGGGAAATTTTGTGTTTTATATACTACAAAAACAATTTAGACAATCTGAATGTCTGTTTTGAATTGGTTTACAATGCAAAAGAATGGAAAGTAGGAAGACGAAGAAGAAGAAGCTTCTATAAAACTAAAGCATTGTTATGATAACAGAAAGTCCTAGGTGAAATACATATAGTGGAAGGAGGTAATGTAACAATTTATCAAATAGTTGAGAAATGCTTAGTAGTAAATAGACACAAACAAGTCTAATGAATCCTCCTTCAGAGCTATAAAGTGCACTTAAACACCAATAATTAGTCTTGCCAGGTGTAGTGGTTAATAAAAAAAGAAAAAGAGAAGAAAAGAAAAGGTTGAAAATGGTGGGAAGAAATGGTGAATAAAAAGGGGGTTTTAAAATCGTAAATGACCGTGAAAAAGCGAAAGAATGAAAAGCAAATCGGACTTCGTGTTACAGAAAAGCTATCGGACTGCGTGATTCAGAAAGCTATTGTTAGGGTGGTCCTTGTGGCGTTTTTGAGCAAAAGTTAAATCAATTTCCACTACAAAAATTATTGAAAAGAAACAGAGAATAACAAAATGTAACTGACAGGGGGAAGTGGCATAGATAAGAGTTCATTCCTTACCAGGTTAACTTGTCTTCTTTCGTGCGGCGTCCAGGTCTTCAAAAATCTCCTTCATTTCTGCGTGAAAAGCCTGCTCCGAAATCTTGCAATCGTCCAGGAATCTCTAATTTATACCAATTAAAATCATCTTGCTACTGTATGCAGTTTAATTTTAATTTACTTTGCTGCTTCCATCCTTCGAATTTCTTAACAACTTCCACAACATGTCTGCACATTAAAATCTGATGAAGACTAGCTAATAAGTTTTTTTACGTCTTCATCCGATCACGTCTGCCTTAAGCTTCAGCTATCAAGAGACAATAAAGAAACGGATAGAAAAACAAAAAAGGTTACTCTCTGCCGTCGAGCGCTCATACCGCTGCGGTGGTATAATTTTTATCTGAGGGAACGAGTGTAGCACGTCGAAATTCAAAGTCCCGCAACATCGCCCCCTCGACAGTCACACTAAAACATTTAGCGTGGCAGGCTAGCAAACAATATAACAGATATACCTAAATGTCAATTATACATATTTAAGTTACGTCCCGCTACACAGGGCTGTGGAATTAAGTGTTTGGGTGTCTGTGTGGTTGTGTGTGAATGCTAGTGCTTGAATGCTAGTGTGAATGCTAGTACTTCAATGCTAGTGTGAATGCTGTTTCCCATTACGTGTTACTGTGCTCCACACATCAATCTGCTGTAGCTGAGTGGTTGCCTTTCCCTTGTTTTATGTATTGCTCCATCCAGAAATTTCCATTATTCTAATACGTATGTACCTGTGAATTCCTGCTGGGCCACATTGTCCTGGCTGACTATATTGCTAAGTTTTTATAAGGATTTTAATGCAAGCTATTCAAAAACAACCTGTACGGACAGCATTTGAAAGAAAAGAGAGAGCGACATTTACAAGCTGCCTAATACAGAAACAACTGTGCAGGTCTAAGAGACAAGCAAAACTAAAAAGACAGTAGGTTTATGACCTCTTAAAAATTCATGTATGCATTTTCATAAGGATTTATATTAGAAACTAAGTAAAATAGTTGCTTGTCATAAATTTTGCTCAGAATTACACCCCTGGAAATTGAAATAAGAACACCGTGAATTCATTGTCCCAGGAAGGGGAAACTTTATTGACACATTCCTGGGGTCAGATACATCACATGATCACACTGACAGAACCACAGGCACATAGACACAGGCAACAGAGCATGCACAATGTCGCCACTAGTACAGTGTATATCCACCTTTCGCAGCAATTCAGGCTGCTATTCTCCCATGGAGACGATCATAGAGATGCTGGATGTAGTCCTGTGGAACGGCTTGCCATGCCATTTCCACCTGGCGCCTCAGTTGGACCAGCGTTCGTGCTGGACGTGCAGACCGCGTGAGACGACGCTTCATCCAGTCCCAAACATGCTCAATGGGGGACAGATCCGGAGATCTTGCTGGCCAGGGTAGTTGACTTACACCTTCTAGAGCACATTGGGTGGCACGGGATACATGCGGACGTGCATTGTCCTGTTGGAACAGCAAGTTCCCTTGCTGGTCTAGGACTGGTAGAACAATGGGTTCGATGACGGTTTGGATGTACCGTGCACTATTCAGTGTCCCCTCGACGATCACCAGAGGTGTACGGCCAGTGTAGGAGATCGCTCCCCACACCATGATGCCGGGTGTTGGTCCTGTGTGCCTCAGTCGTATGCAGTCCTGATTGTGGCGCTCACCTGCACGGCGCCAAACACGCATACGACCATCATTGGCACCACGGCAGAAGCGACTCTCATCGCTGAAGACGACACGTCTCCATTCGTCCCTCCATTCACGCCTGTCGCGACACCACTGGAGGCGGGCTGCACGATGTTGGGGCGTGAGCGGAAGACGGCCTAACGGTGTGCGGGACCGTAGCCCAGCTTCATGGAGACGGTTGCGAATGGTCCTCGCCGATACCCCAGGAGCAACAGTGTCCCTAATTTGCTGGTAAGTGGCGGTGTGGTCCCCTATGGCACTGCGCAGGATCCTACGGTCTTGGCGTGCATCCGTGCGTCGCTGCGGTCCGGTCCCAGGTTGACGGGCACGTGTACCTTCCACCGACCACTGGCGACAACATCGATGTACTGTGGAGACCTCATGCCCCACGTGTTGAGCAATTCGGCGGTACGTCCACCCGGCCTCCCGCATGCCCACTATACGCCCTCGCTCAAAGTCCATCAACTGCACATACGGTTCACGTGCACGCTGTCGCGGCATGCTACCAGTGTTAAAGACTGCGATGGAGCTCCGTATGCCACGGCAAACTGGCTGACACTGACGGCGGCGGTGCACAAATGCTGCGCAGCTAGCGCCACTCGACGGCCAACACCGCGGTTCCTGATGTGTCCGCTGTGCCGTGCGTGTGATCATTGCTTGTACAGCCCTCTCGCAGTGTCCGGAGCAAGTATGGTGGGTCTGACACACCGGTGTCAATGTGTTCTTTTTTCCATTTCCAGGAGTGTATATTGTGTGTTAGAAAACAATGTTCTCTGTTGCCTTAAGGTGTGTTACATAGAGTCATCATGCTAGTCAACTTGAGTGAGAGTGAGTGAATGAGTGTAATTTTGTAGCTTCACTCTCATTGTGTTATAACATGTTTAGACTTTTTTTTAAACATTTGCAAGGTTTCTGGTAACCCCATGTTGAGTGTCCATAAACTCCAAACACACCACACATACACACACACACACACACACACACACACACACACACACACACACACACACACACAAATCTTAAAAAAATGTATTATTTCTACTTGACATTTTACAGACTGTTGTCTCCAGACACTGAAGTGGTTAAGAATGAGATCAAGAAATTCCAAAAGTGTTGTTGTATGTTCTCAGCAGATTTATAAAAAAATCCTCATTTATTAGCCTGAGTGAAAGTTTAGGTAGTAACTCATAACCATTTGTAATCCACATTTGCTCCATTCTCATCTCATTTGGAAGCTCTCATCTCTAGCTATACATGGCACCCCATCAATGTCACTTACAAGTTAGATTGTGATCAATTTTGTAGCCACCGGATACTGTATGTCTGTCCAACCCTTTAGTTACTTTTTGTAGCATACCAGTAAGAGTTTATGGTTCTTCCGCATATATCCCATGGTCTAGGTAAGCCCACTAATTTCAAAGCTGTAGAAACTATATCCCGAACAGTGGTTAGATTTTGTGGAAGAAACTAACTTCAAGTTGAACGTGTTCTATAATGCAGGGACAGTAGTTTCATACATATACACTGCTAGCTTTAAAAATGCTGTTAAGTTTTAAATTGAAAGGGATCATATGTATTTTACAAATTTTTTGCAGTTTCTGATACTTTACAACTCAAAAGTGTGCGTATGGTAATGTAATAATTGGTATTTGAGTCACACTTACATGTATTAATGTATTGATTTCTTTTAAGGTCCATTCTTGCAATTGGATGCAGATTCAATAACAGAAAAGGTTGATGAAATGTGGCGTCTGCTGTACAAGTTAGCTAAAACATTATATGACTTACGTGGAGCTAAACGAGTGGCAGAGATGGTGCGAGCCAAAGTTGAAAAATTTAAACAATTTCTTCCCGTTCTTTCAACAATATGCAACAAAGGAATTCGACAAAGACACTGGAAACAGGCAAGCATCATTTTCATTATTTTTCTAAAATGTTACAAAAATGTATGTTGATGTGAAGTAAAATTTTTCACTGAAATTGTGATTTTTGGAATTTAAACTTACAGTTTACACTCTCAGTTATTTAACTAATCTTACATTTCATTTTCGAAATAGTGCTAATCGTACCTTGTCATTCCCAAATTTGAAGTCCACATGAAATGTGAAAACTCAGGCCATGAACTTGCACTCATCTCAAGAGTTCGCTCACACACATCTGCAGTATTTTCCATGTTAGTTAACTGATAAAAGTGAGTAGCTGCTTTTTAGGGGAAAATATTGCAGCTGCATAGTATAAAAATGTTTTTCAAAATCACCATCATGAGACTACAATTATTACAACTACAAAAAGGTATGTCTTCATTCTTCAAATGATCCATCAAAATGGCTGTGACAGTATTATGACAAGGATAGTTACAGCACACCATATGGTGGAAATGCTGAGCTGCAGTAGGCACAACAAAAAGACTGTCACACAAAAGGTCTATGAACAGCAGTGCATGATGGGAGAAGCAACTGGGTGGGGGTAGGGAGAGAGGCTGGGGGTGGGAGAACAAGGGATAGCAGGGTAAGCAGGTAGGGGATGGTAAAGTGCTGCTGGGGGAGCAGGCAGGGACAAGTTGGAGGGAGCATAGGGAAGTTCGATGCAGAGAAGAAAAAAAGAGACTGGGTGCATAGGTGGAATAGAGGGCTGTTTAGTGCTCGAATGGGAACAGGGAAGCAGCTAGGAGGATAAGGACAATGACTAACAAAGGTTGAGGCTAGGAGGGTTATGGGAATGTAGCAAATATTGCAGAGGGAGTTCCCATCTGCACAGTTCAGAAACACTGGTGTGACGGTGGGAAGGATTGAGATGGCACCAATTGTGAAGCAGTCATTGATATGAAGAATGTCGTATTGGGTGGCATGCTCAGGAACAGAGTGGTCCAGTTGTTTTTTGGCCACAGTTTGTCTGTGGCCATTATTGCGGACAGACAGTTTGTTAGTTGTCAAGCCCACAGAGAATGCAGCACAGTGGTTGCAGCTTACCTTGTAGATAACATGACTAGTTGCACAGATAACCTTGCCTTTGATGGGATAGGCGATGTTTGTGACCAGATTGAAGTAGATGGTGGTGGGAGAATGTATGGGACAGGTCTTGCATCTAGGTCTGTTACAGTGATGTGAACAATGAGGCAAGGAATTGGGAGCAGGGGTTGTGTAGGGATGAACTAGGATATTGTGTAAGCACAGTGGGTGATGGAGGGCCATTATGGACACAGGGGTAGGGGGGGGGGGGGGGGTAATGGATAGAACATTTTTCATTGCAGGGAACGTGGAGAGATAGTCAAAACCCTGGCAGAGAATGTAATTCTGTTGCTCCAGGCCTGGGTGGTACTAAATAATGAGGGGAATGCTCCCCTGTGGCTAGATGGTGGGACTTTGGAAGGTAGTGCGTGACTGGAAAGATAGGGCATAGGAGACCTATTTTGGTACAAAGTTGGGGGAGGGAAAGGGGGGAGTAATTACGATCTGTAAAGGCCTCAGTGAGACCAACAGTGTATTTTGAGAGGGACCAGTCGTCACTGCGGTCACGGGTGGCCAGATTGTGTGGAAGGGACTTCTCGGTATGGAATAGCTGGCAGCTGTTGAAGTGGAGGTGCTGCTGGTGGTTGGTAAATTTGTTATGGACAGAGGTACTGATGTAGATATCCTTGAGGTGGGGAGATCTACATCAAAGAATGTGACTTTTTGGGGTGAGTAGTATCAGGTGAAGCGAATGGGGGAGAAGGTGTTAAGGTATTGGAGGAATGTGGATAGGGTGTATTCACCTTTGATCTAGTTCACAAAGATGTTAACAATGAATTTGAAGTTGGTGCAGGGTTTAGGATTCTGGCTTTTTAGGAAGGATTCCTCTAGATGGCCCATGAGTAGATTGGCCCAGGATGGTGGCATGTGGATGACCCCAGATTGTTTGAAGATAATGCCTTAGTTGTTGTTTTGGAATCTGTCGGGCACTGCGAAAGGTACTCTTCTCTAGCAGTAAGGCCATGGCATTGTTCTGTTAGTGTAAAGGAAGATCAATAGTAATGATCAGGGCACTGTGTGGTAAAGGAACAGGAACTCTGGAAAGTCTTTTATATACATGAGGGTAGGTTGTGGGTAATAAGCTGAAGGTGTTGGTCTATGAGTGCAGAGATTCAGTCAGTGGGGGCACAGTAACCAGTCACAATTGGACATCCTGGGTAGTTGAGTTTATGGACTTTAGGAAGCATGTAGAAGGTAGTGCAGGGGGTGGTAGAGATGAGGAGAGAGATGGAATTAAGTGAGATGTTTTGGGATGGGCCTAAGGATTTGAGGAGAGACTGGAGATCCAGCTGAATATCTGGAATGGAGTCCTTGTGGCAGTGTTTGTAGGTGGATGAATCTAAAAGCTGACAGGGTCCTTGTGGCAGGTAATACTTGTGGTTTAAGACAACAATGTTGGAGCCTTTGTCAGCAGGTAGGATTAAAAAGTCAGGATCAGTTTTTAGTGGTGGATTGCAGTTCTTTCTGCGGATGTAAGGTTAGTTTGTATGTTGAGGGATTTGAGGAATGATGGTGCGGCGAGGTTAAGAAATTCTGGGAAGTTAACAGGGGGTGGTTTGGGCAGTGGGGATGGAGCACAGTTGGATGGAGGAGTAACTGAGTCAGGCAGGGTTTAACATTGGTCCTTGGTTGAGAGAAGGTCTTTAACAAGTCTGGTTAAATTTGGGAGTGGGAAAAATGGCGAGGCCTTTGGAAAAGAATGATATTTCTATGGTGCTAAGACTTTTGGAGGAAAGGTTTATGACTGTGTTTCGGGTCTGTTTAGGTTCTGGTTTCTGTGTGGTGGTGGGAGGGAGTTTTGGAGGGTGGGGTAAATGTAGTAGGTCTGTGAGGCAGGTTTTGTCAGTTATGAGAGGATGTAGGAGGAGTTTGGAGGTTTTTACACAAGTGGTGGACAGTGGTAGTCCAAGGTGGGAGCAGGAAGTGAGCAGGGTGGAGAGTTTTTTGAGGTGGCATTGTGCTTGTTGCTCTAGTTTCTGGAGCGCAAGAGTTTCAGTGTGTGTTATGACATCCAAGAATTTGGGATTGCATAGTTGGAGAATTTTACAGATGGAGAGAAAGCATTGCAAGGAGGTTTGGGATTGATTGACATTGTTTTGCAGGACTGTGTTTGTGAGGGTTAAGGATTCATGGAACTAAAACAGATAGAGGTCATTGTGGAAGGAAGGATGGCAGCCGGAGATGGCTAATTTGATGGTAAGGCCATTTGGGGGCCTTCCATGAAACAAGTAACAATGCAGGAACAATATGTGGAACTGGGTTCTGACTATGGATAAGGAAACTTTTCTGTGTTGACACAGATGGAAGGAGCAAGGATCCATGCTGCTATAAAAATGGCGGAAAATATATAAATAACATAGAATCATGTCCAAAAAATTCACAAAAAATGACCAAATATGTGAGAAAAATAATGAAAAGGGTGAAACGGATGAAATATGGGAAATCAGAGGGAATACGCCGCTCGTGACAGGTGAAAACCAACTGAAATGGACGTGAAGTTACACAGAGTTCAACTAAAAATATATAAATAAAAAAAGGTTTTGTTGTGAGTTGCAAGTTTGTGGGTGGATAACTGTGAAGAAGAGGGACCTCAGGTTTGATTGGACTAGATGAAATTAGTAAGTGTGAACTGGAATAGAGAGGAGAAGGAGTTGGGGGGGGGGGGGGGTGGGGGGGGGGGGGGGGGGACAGGTTGGTAGGGCACAGGAAAGATGCACAAAAATACAGGAGAGTGATGCAGGGAGAGAGTGATCAATTTGAAGGTATAGAATTAATTATATTGGCGAGAGTAATATGGGACATAAGATGCTGCATCAACAAGTATCATGGTCTTGTAGCCATCTGTTGTCTGAGCCGAGACGGTTGATACAGTGTGGCTTCTAAGTAGAGTGTACAGTGCAGTTTGTAAGGCAACATGACAAACACAGGAAAGAAGAGAAAGAAGGATGGACATTGAGTATAGTATTGCATTAGCAAATAGTGACAAAGAAAAACAGCACTGGGTTATGTTGGAAGAAAGCCGTCAAGCAAAATCAAACAACGAAAAACCCAGGATGGACTGTAACAATATTTTCAAAAGGATAGTTGCTACTCACCATACAGCAGAGATGCTGACTTGAAGATAGACACAACAAAAAGACTGTCACACAATAAGCTTTCAGCCAACAACGCTTTAACAAAGATGGTGTGACTTACCAACGGAGAAAGTGCTGGTAGATAGACACAATAAAAAACACACACACAAATTTCAACCCACGGTTGCTTCATCAGGAGAGAGGGAAAGAGAGGAAAAGACGAAAGGATGTGGGTTTTAAGGGAGAGGGTAAGGAGTCATTCCAATCCTGGGAGCGGAGAGACTTACCTTAGGGGCAAAAAGGGACAGGTATACACACACACACACACACACACACACACACACACACACACACACACACACACACACACACATCTGCACATATACAGACACAGGCAGACATAAGTAAAGGCCTTTACATATGTCTGCCTGTATTTGTATATGTGTGGATGGATATGTCTTTCCGCTCCCGGGATTGGAATGACTCCTTACCCTCTCCCTTAAAATCCACATCCTTTCATCTTTCACTCTCGTTCCCTCTTTACTGATGAAGCAACCTTGGGTTGCAATAGCTTGCAATTTGTGTGTGTGTTTTGTATTGTGTCTATCTACCAGCGCTTTCTCGTTTGGTAAGTCATAGCATTTTTGTTTTTTAATATATTTTTCCCATGTGGAAGGTTTCTTTCTATTACACACACACACACACACACACACACACACACACACACATACACACACACACACACACACAGAAATGCAACTCAAACACACAATACTACAGTCTCTGGCAGGTGATGCCAGACTACGAGCAGCAGTGCATGAGGGGAGAGCCATCCGGTGGGGGGAGGGGAAGGAAAGGCTGTGGTGAAGAGGGCGAGGGATAAGTGGTGTTTGTGACTGGACTTGGGTAGGTGGTGGAGAGAGCTTATATGAGACAGGTCTTGCACCTAGGTCTGTTCCAGGGATATGAGCCCTGAAGCAAGGGACTGTGAGCAGGGGTTATGTAGTGATGAACGAAGATATTGTGTAGGCTCAGTGGGCGTTGGAATACCATGGTGGAGGGGGGGGGGGGGGGGGGAGTAGAGAGTGTGCATAGGACATTTGTCACTGCAGGCGTGGTAAGTGGTAGTCAAAACACAGGTGGAGAATGTAATTCAGTTTCTCCAAGTGTTGCTGGTTGTTGGTAGGTTTGATACAGACAGAGGTACTGATGTAGCCATCTTTGAGGTGAGGCGGAGATCAACTTTGAGGAAGGTATCTCATTAGGTTGGGTAGTACCAAGTGAGGTGAACGAGGGAGAAAGTGTTCAGGTGCTGGAAATGAGGACAGGGTGTCCTCAGCGTTGATCCAGATCACAAAGATGTCATCATTGAATCTGAACCAGGTGAGGGGTTTAGGATTTTGGATGTGTAGGAAGGATTCATCTGAATGGTCCATGAATAGGTTGCCATAAGGTGGTGCCATGTGTGTGCCCGCACTATTCTCTGGATTTGTTTGTAGGTAATGCCTTCAAAGGAGAAGTAACAGTATATGACAACAATTGGGCATGCATTGTGGTTAGGTTATCAACTATAGGAAGCATGTAGAAGGTAGGAAGGCGGGGAGTGGTAGGTGTGAGGAGAAAGATGCACTCTGGTAGACCTTCTGGAATGGACCTAAGGATTTTATTGGAGAATGGAGGACCTGCTGGATTTCTGAAATGGGGTTACTGTGACAGGGTTTGTAGATGGATGAATCTAACCTCTGACAGGGTCCTTCTGCCAGTTAATGCGTGTGGTTCAAGAGCACAGTGTTAGACCCTTTGTCAGCAGGTAGGATAATAAGGTTGGGATCAGTGTTTAGATGGTTGGATTAATTAATCTTGTGATTTAATGCAGGTTTTTTGGATGATGAACTTGAGATGTTTCATGCTGTTACCTTGAGTTGTTGAACACAATCTGTCAACCACAATAAGTACATGTCAATTCACCTTGTAAGTAATTCCCAGTCACCATCCTAGAAGTTAATTACTTGTGTGGAGATCAAATAAGATAACAACATTTGCAAAAATGTGAGTGAGCAGAAAAAAGTGAAAAAATATCTTTTTGTGAAGTGTCACTCACTTTCAGTTGCTAATGTCACAGCATGACACAGATCCATTTTAAATAGTCTGTCATGAGCTATGACATCTGTTTACCTATACATTTGGGATTGAAACTGTATATCAAAATCAGTGGTGTAAAATACATAAGTATACCACTAAGCTGTTTACATCATGTAGTAGGTTGGACAGATAACAGCTCTCTTCCAGCACCCGTATGTCGCAACACAGTGAGGAAGTCTGAGAGAACTGTCATGTGGAACTGCATAGCAGGACCACACAAGTAATTAACTTCTAGATTGGTGATTGGGAATTACTTACATGGTAAACTGACGTGTACTTATTGTGGTTGACAGATTGTGTGCAACAACTCAAGGTAACAGCATGAAACATCTCTAGTTCATCATCCAAACAACCTGCATGGTAATCACAAGATGTGCAAGTGTGGTTAAATTAATTAATAATCTACAAGAAGAAATAGGCAGATGTGTGACATATGGAAGTTTGAGTCGGTCCATGGAACATGTTCTGGTACTCTTAAGTGGCAAGACGACCACTCGTAGTAAGTGGGAAATCTGGGTTTGAGTCCCAGTCTGGCACAAATATTCATATGTCGCTTTAGGTAGCACATATATACCATTACTGTTAAGTTACATTTAGGAATATATTTCAATAATTTCTTTTCTATGCTGTCAGTGAAATTAGTGAATGTGTAACATAGGATACTTTTCTGGAGTGTAATACCTATATTATCTAATGTACCAAATAAATCACAACATTATCTGAAAGGAACACCATACGCACATTGTAATAAAATGCCAAAAGAAATAAAACTGTTTTCCGTTACAGAAGAAACTAATTTCCCTATTGCTGTTACAACTGATCCATAAATGGCACGAATCTTCAACAGATTTGTTTCTAAATGAAAAATAATTAAATTTACAAACATATTTGTGTATTACAAAGTTGAGTGGAGTTTAAGAATGTGTGAATCATTATAATATTACTTTTAATTTTAATTCAAATGTGGCCAGGCAGATTAACTCTTGTTACTTGCGTTACAACTCCTACACCTGAAGAAAATAATCAGATGAAGTAATTACGAAGTTAACTGATATGCAGGCTCCTTGAAATTGTTATTTATAGACAAGGTAGGTTCTCAGACTCCTTCCTGTATGTCACTGAAAATTTATAGCCCCTTGTGAGAATTGTGAGACAGTAATTAATAGTGCTTGAAGATCTCACGTATAGGAGCAGCGGGGGATCTCTGCCAGTCATCGGTAAATTGCTGGCATTATTTCCAACTTTACATAGAAGCTTTGTAAAGTGATCCAGTGCAATGTAGTTATCATTTAGTTCGACATTTCGTAGCTGGGCAGCATATTACTTCAGTTATTGTTAAAAATGCCTCCCGATGTATCATAAGACTGTGATGCAGATTTGTCAGCAATCATGAATCAATTGTTCGAAGGTCCTACAGATGTGTTGCACGTATGTTGGAAATGCACCATCTTTAAAATGGAGCTTGTTTAAATATCTTTTCACCACTGTATTGCACCCTTGAGGAAAATTTCAATATCTTCTCTTCAGTACTTTTAACACATTTGTGACAATAGCAAAGAAAAATAAAATTGTCTTTAATGGTATTGAAGATCTGTACACTTCTGTTCTCGATCACATACCGTAATGAAGTGTGTCTCTCTGCTGATCAGCTGATTGGGTTACTAAACAGTTATTAAATGAAACACCATATCTTAATATAGTCTCAGGAGCTGAGATATAACATCATTATATTCAACACAAAATTATTATGTGTCAAGGGAAGTGCCTACCAAAAAAGCAATAGACAACAACAGAAATATATGTTTCTCATGCAATAATGGTGTGTTCATATTCTCTTGCTTTCAAAGAAGTAAGCTGAATTATACCCACATTAAAAGCATTTCTTCATGAATATGTTACAACTTACATCACTGAGTCCGTGAGATTTGACTGCTGTTACATATTTTATTATAATCAGTCATGTCACTTGATAATTTAATAATGCTTGTAACACAAAAAGTATAATAACTACTTCATTAGTTAAACATAAAAGTAATTAAAAGTGAACTATTAATCTTACAGCTGGCTTCCTCGGCGCTAGGCAGTAAAAGAAGTAGGTACGAGTAAGTGACAGGAATGTGATGGGGACTGGATGGTGGGCAGAAGATGAGAAAAGCAAAGCACAGATGGGGAAAGGACTGTGCTGCAGTACTAAGCAGAACAGGAGATGCATGTAGGTCTGGAGTGCTGACAGGGAAGACCCTGTGGGGGAGTTTACCACTGTAGCTACTGTGGTGAGAAAGCCCAGCTCTAAATCTTGAACTTCTGTTGGTTTCATTGTATGTCATTTCTAAGAAATTCTCACTGTGTTTGTCAGTTAAGAATATGCTAAGAAATTGCAAGGTTGTGGTGGAGTGTAGTTACCATACCATCATGCTGCCATTATTGTAATGTGTGATAAGCACCTGTTCCCCAGCAAAGAACGAAAACCTTGTAGTACAAGGAGCATTCAGCAAGTAAAGCAACACTTTTTTTCTGAAACCAGGTTGGTTTTATTTAGGATTCCAGTGCACCGGATTATTCCCCCTCCCTTCTGGCTACAATGTGACAGTCTTACACCACCTTACTGGGAGGGCCTGTTTGCCCACACAGCACCACTTTATTGGTTCACATCAGAGCCAGTGTTTTGCTGCATCAATAACTCCATCATACATATTCCACTTCCCATACAGTGCATCCTTCATCGGGCCAAACAGACGGAAGTCGGAAGGAGCAAGATATGGCTGTGGGATGGGTGATGAAGAACAGACCAATGAAGTTTTATGAGCTCCTCTCGGGTGTTCGGACTTGTGTGACACCTTTAATTGTCATGGAGAAGGAAAAATTTGTTTTCATTCTTGGGACAGTGAACATGCTGAATTCTTTTCATCAGTTTGCTGAGTGTAGTACTGTACACTTCAGAGTTGATAGTTGCACCACGAGGGAGGTCATCAAACAGAATAACCCTTTTAGAGTTCCAGAAGACCTCCCTATGACTTTACCAGTTGAGGGTGCTTCTTTGACGTTTTTCTTTAGAGGAAAGGTGGTACGGTGCCACTCCACGCATTGCCATTTGTTTTTGGTTTGAAGTGATCAACCAGTGTTTCACTGCCTGTGACAGTGTTCAACAAAAAATAGCCACAATTAACCTAATAATGTGCAAGCAATTCCACACAGATTGTCCTTTGTTGCAGTTAAAGGTCTTCTATTTGGTGGAAAGAAACCCAATGAGGACTCACCTTTAAGTACCCCAACTCATGGACAAGTGTGTTAGCACTACGAACAGAGATGTACAGTTGAGCAGCGAGATGTTTGACTGTGATCCATTGATCACCTCAAATGAGAGTGTCTGCGTGTTCCAGCATTGCAATAGCTACAGCTCTGTGTGACTGGCTGGCACATGAGAGATTGGTCAGGTTAGTGTGACCTTGTTGTGATGATGATAGGCATTTTGTCCGAGAACTCACTAGGCATATGTTCACTGCCAGGTTTCTATAGATATTCTGGTTTTCTGCCAAAAGAAACTCAATGACAGCTCTGTGCTTGTAATGTAACTCTGTTACAGATTTCATTTTGAAGGCTACATTTATCGTTGCCACCTATCAGAACTTTATGGAACTATAGAAGCTGCAATGGGCATATTCTGTGACACCAGACAACAAATTACACATTTTTGCATTACTTACAGAATTCTCATGGTAGCATTACTATACAACATTTCTGCTTTCAGTGGTTGGAAGTAGGGGACAATATAATGGGAAAATGCAATTGAACACTCAGTATATGAACAGCACTCAATAAATGAGCAATGTAAGTTACTGTACATAATTTTGCAGGATAGAATGGTGAATAAAAAAAAAAATGCTTTTGCATTTGTCTGAGGTATTGCTGTTGCTGTACAAGTCATCTACTCCTATCAGCAATGGTTCTATTGCCATTTAAAGACCATCTCCTCTTTGTGTGTATCTGTTTTAAAGTTAGTGCACATGACTTCCTGTTCCTATAGACATTTTGTGCTGAATGACACAAATGTGAAGTATCATTTCTTTGAAAATTATTGTTCCTATTTCTACCTCATTCTTGACAAAGGCCCAGATAATTTCAATGGTGTTGTATTTGCAGTATACCACAGGGTACCTCAGAAGTTTACTTTCCTTGTCTACTGAGTTCAATATACTTTCCAAAAGATAGTCTTGTGACCTGAAGTATGGTGGTGCATGTGCCAGTAGGCTTGCATTAGTAAATTCCTCATATGATGTGACGTAAGCTTTCCATCCATTCAGTGATAGAATCTGTCCTCCGTTTCACATATGGATTTTATGATACTGGATTTATCATCATGTTGTATTGAACCTGCTGTCCTCCATTTCACATATGGATTTTATGATACTGGATTTATCGTCATGTTGTATTAAACCTGATCTAAAGATCCACTCCTGGATGGAATATGAGTTGTTTCTTTCCAGGCATTCCACTCTCTAATACTTTGTTTGAGATATTCATTTACATTTTCTGGCGCATAAAACATATTTCTTTATGCTATCCATAACTTCTGGAATGATTGCACCAAGCTAACTTTCATCAGTGTACTAAATAGTTTGTTTGTTGTTTGGCTTGGGTCTTATTTGCCTCAAGAACTCATTTCTTTTCCTACTTTTCTATAAGCACAAGTTTTTTGTTGAACTTTTATTATCTGAAACCCAGTTTTCAAATAGTGTGCCATTGGGTTGTTCCACTTGTATCAGGAAAGTCTTTCACTTCAGTCTTCAACTTATTTTGATACAGTTGTTACTGTTGTAAATTGCTTTTCCATAGTGAAGTCATCAATTTCACTTGTGAATTCTTCCAATACAAACTTCTGTTATCTTCCAGTGCTCTTTCTTTGGTGATAAAAGACATGAAGTATCTCTGTTCTCTCCAAAGTCGCTTCACTGTACTTCTACTGATAGTACACGTCTGGATCAAAGGTGAGGACACCCTATTCACATTCCTCCAGAACCTCAACAGTTTCTCCTCCATTCACTTCACCAGGTACTCCTTAGCACAACAAGCTGCCTTCCTCAGTGTCAAAATCCACTTCACGGATGGTTATATCGGTACCTCCATCCTTGCAGAACCTATCAGCCACCAACACTACCTCCACTTGAACAGTTGCCACCCATTCCACACCAAGAAGTCTCTTCTGCACAGCGTAGTCATCTACAATTGTCACATCTGAAGTGACGAGCAGCTCATTTGCAAATATACCATGGGCCTCGCCAAGGGTTTCACAGATTGAGATTAGCCTCCTGTCATATCCAGAAACAGATCACTTGTGCCTTGTCTCTCAAGTCACCCATCATCCTCTACTCACACCCACTGTCCGGACACAGAGCAGTTCCCTGTCATGACTAATTACCAACCAAGACTGGAGAAACTGAATCATATCCTCCTCCAGCGCTTGGAGTAATTCTCATTCATCCCTGAAATGATAAGTATCCTACGCGCCACCCCCCCCCCCCCACCCCCCCCCCCACCCCACCCCCCCCCACCCCTCCTACATTGGTATCCACCCAAACTAAGCAACATCTTTATCAGTTCCCATTCTACCTGTACTCCCAACCCCTGCCCCTTGACTCATATTCCTGTGAAAGAGGCAGATGCAATAACTTTCTCAGACACCATCCTCAAATTCTTTGTTTCCATAATAACCTTGGCCTCAATGTTTGCTACTTATTGTCCTCCACCTGTCTAATCTCTTCCCTTCTCCCAATCCAGCCTCACACACGCCGGTATCCCCAATACTCACCCCTGCCGAAATTTTTTTTTACTGCTGACAATTCTTAATGCCTGCAGATTACATTTATGTGTGTTTTTCCTCATCTGAAGAATGACTTTGTCCAGAAGTTTTACTTTTAAATGCAATTTAACTGTGCCTGTTTATCGCTCAGTGCTTTTCCTTATGCAGTGAGTAGCAAACTGTTGTGTTTCATATTAGTATTATGACTTTGTGGAGTGGGTTAGTTGCTATTCACCATATAGAGGAGGCACTGAATTGCAGACAGGCACAATGAAAAAGACGGCTACGATATTGAGCTTTTAGAGAGAGTTCTTCTTTTAAAGTACAAAACACCCCCCCCCCCCCCCCCCACACACACACACACAAGACTAATTCACACATGCTTATCCATTGTGTCTGGGTGCTGGAGCCAAATTGAGACAGTGTCTGAGGTGAGGTGAGCAGCAATTTGCTCAGGTGGACGGTGGTGGTAAGGAGGAGGCTTAGCACGAGGAGAGCGAGGAATAGAAGAAGAGGTGAGATGCCTGTGGGAGCATGCAGGGATGTAGTGGGGACAGGATGCGGCTAGTACTAGGTGCAGGGTTGATAAATTTTGAAAGACTATGCAGCGAGATACTAAAGGAAGAGTAAAAGATTGGTGGGAGCATTGGTGGAATAGAAGGCATGCATAGTACCGGAGTGGGAGCAGCGAAGAGGAAAAAGTGAGCAGAAACAGGGACTAGCAAAAGTCAAGAACGAGAGTATTTTAGGAATGAATGATATGTTGTAGGGAGAGTTCCCGTCAGTGCAAGACAGAAAATCAGGTTTCTGTAGGAAGGATCCCGACAGCGTGGGTTATGAAACAGTCGTTGAAGTGTAGCACACTCTGTTGAGCAGCATGTTCAGCAACTGGGTTGTCCAGATGATCCTTGCCCAAAACTTGATAGTTGGCTCATGCAGACAGACTGCTTCTATCATGCCCATGTAGAAAGTAGCACAGTTAAAGGCAAGTATTTTACATAAGTTCAATGGACAACTGAATACCACTGTGGGAGAGGTGAAGAGGATAGTGGGGAGGATATTCCTCATTTCAGGGTGCAAAAAGAGACAGTCAAATCCCTGGTGGAGAATGTGATTTGGTTGCTCCAGTCCTGTGTGGTACTGAGTCACGAGACAACTCCTGTAATCCCCTCTGTCCTCAATCCATCTATCACCATCAGTGCTCTCCTTGCAGCACTACGTGTGCCTTCTATTCCACCAATGCCCATACTAGTCTTTTTCTTTCTCTGCTTTGCTCCTCCCTTTCGCCTCCTGCCTCCTGCTTCCCTTCCTGCCCCCCTCCTCCACCTCAGCATAGACACCTAATGCAGCAACTAGCAGCCCTACCTTGTCCCCAAAATGTCCCTACATGTGCCCACATGAAGCCCAGCAACTTCCACCAGCTCTATCCTACTAATCCTTCCCCTCCCTACACATGCCACCCCTTGCCGCCTCCACCCACCCTGGCATATTGCTTCTCATGCCAGACACAGTTTCAGATGCTTCCCAGCATTCAGAGACAGTGGTCATGTGAGTGTGCTTGTGCTTATGTGAATGTGTGTGTGCTTTCCATTTTGGAAGAAGGAATTTGCCCAAAAGCTTAATATTTTAGTGGTCTTTCTCATCGTGCCTGTCTGCAATGCGATACCTACCCTTGATTGATGAGTAGGAAACTATCCTTTCCATATTGTTGTTATTCCATACAGAACATTTCATTGTTTTATTGTTTACAATTAATATTTAAGGTATCCACACCTTTTATGAATGTTAGCAGTTCATTGACAGTTGAACGACTGTTCTGACTCGCCAATCTTTCAAAGTGCTGCCGCGCAGTTACGCGCGTCGTCTACATGCGACGCTGTCTGCCAGCCAGCCAGCGGCCACTAGACTTGGACTCAGTTATGATTTTGTTAAAGTGTACACACGTCTTACTCTGTTTACTTGATCTGTGACTTTCATTTATTGCATCTTACTTGAAATATATTTGTCCAACTTGAAGTTATAACAATTGGTGATGAGGTAGTGATTTTTCTTTTCCATCGTTGACCCACATGTTTCCATGGCTACTTTAGAGCAACTATTGCAAGGTCTCATCGAACAGCAAACGCTTCTCACAAATGCGATTCGTGATATCGTCGCGGCATCAAATGCGGGGCGTCTCTCGTCGTTGTCTCTACCTACTTCTCCTCCTTATGACGAGGCAGCAGAAGACTTGTCTGATTACGAAAAACATCTTCGACAGCACTTCTTGGCATTTCATGTCGCGGACGAACAAACATGTAAGTCTCTATTCCTTTCATGGATTTCACCTCAAATGTATCGCTTGTTGTCACAATTGGCTTGTTTGAAAGATCCTGCATCTTTGTCCTTTGCTGAAATGTGCTCACTTCTGTCCGTCTATTTTCAAAAGCAAACACATGTGGTAGCCTCTTGTATTACCTTATATTGTTGTCAAAAACAACCGAATAAGTCCTATCACGCTTGGGCTGCTGAACTTCACAGCCTCAGTAGAAAGTGTAAATTTGTTACTGAAGTTCACTAAGAATCATACACCGATTCCATGGTACGGGATGGTATTATCCAATCGGCACATGACAAAGAAGCTAGGCAACGTGCCCTTCAGTTGGCAAATCTGACTCTAAATGGAGTCCTATCCATCGCTCAGTCTTTTAAAATTTCTCGCGCCGCTGGGGTGCAAATAGAGGCATGGGGCGATATTGGGGAAATATAACCTCTGTGCTATGTTGACGAAGCGTGTGGCATTTCCCCACTGGCCGACGTGGCCACAGTATGCTCCCAAGCGCAACCTCGGCCTAACTGTAAACAAACCTCTAAGAAACTGCAGCAAAACCCACAGCAACTTCCTTCATATTCTCAGTGTTTTACGAAACATTCACGAGAATATTGTCCACAACGTTGGGCCGTGTGACACAAATGCAAAATAAAGGGCCATGTGTCATCCGTTTGCAAATCCGACCGCATGTATGATGTTCATGAACATGATGCTTATTATGATTCTGTGTTGTCTGTCAATTGTACTTCTCCCTTTTCAGGAAAGTTATTCCTCACTGTCCAAATACTTGGTTGAGATGTTCGCATGCAGGTAGATACTGGTTCTGCTGCTACTTTCATCAGTTCTCAGGCGTATCTCCAGTTGGGTTCTCCAATCCTGTCACCTGTCGCTAGGCAATTACGGACTTAAAATAAACAGAAGATTTCTCTCTTGGGACAATTTGATGCGGAGGTATCTTACAAATCTGTCATCTGCTCTGTTCCCATATTTGTGGTCGACCATAGTAACGCGGAGAATCTTTTTGGTTGCGATGCCTTTCGCGTTTTTGGGTTCTCCATAGACGACTCTGTCAATATCGTCTCTGATGCTATTCCTTATGCTCAACAGGATTCCTTGTCAAAGACATTATAGTCCCCTTTTTCTCCTGGGTTAGGCCATGCAAACGACTTTGAAGCTCATATCACGCTCAAACCCACTGCTCGGCCTAAGTTTTTTTGGGTTTGGCCCATTCCTGTGGCCCTTCGTGATCAGGTCCAACGGGAGCTGGATCGTTTCACTGCTTCAGGGGTCTTGCTTCCTGTCACTTCCAGTGAGTGGTCCTCTCCTGTCATTGTCGTTGCTAAGCCAAATGGTGATATTCGTCTCTGTGGCGATTTCAAAGCCACTGTAAATGCTCAGTGCCTTATCGACACTTACCCTATGCCTTGACCTGAAGAATTATTCACTAAACTTGCTGGAGGCCAGTATTTTTCTAAATTTGACCTGTCAGAAACTTATCATCAACTTCCTCTCGACACTGCTTCCCGGCACATTGTGGTCCTTAACATGCCTTTCGACCTCTATCAATACCAATGATTGCCATTCGGGGTTGCCGGCACCCCTGATCTCTTTCAGCGATTCTTGGAATAATTATTGCTCACTGTCCCTGGGTGTATAAATTACCAGGACGACATTCTTGTCACTGGCTCCACCACTGACAAACACCTTCAGAATCTCCGCACACTTTTTCATGTCTTACAGACTGCCGGTCTTAAGTGTAATCTTCAGATATCAAAATTTTTTAAGACAAATATCATGTACTTTGGGGTTTCAACTCTCTCGGGATGGTATTTGTCCGCTTCACCAAACTGTCTCTGTGATCGATGCCCTTCCTCGCCCTACATTTGTTAAGGAACTGCAGGCCTTCTTGGGGAAAATAGCATACTATCACAAGTTATTTACCATCTACTGCTTCAGTGGCTCAGCCGTTGCATCACGTGTTGCATAAAAACGTGCATTTTCACTGGTCCGCGTCATGCGATGCGTCCTTCCAGAAATTGAAGACTATGCTGAAACAGGCCCTATGCCTGGCTACTTATCGACCTGGCCAACATCTTGTTCTTGCCACAGACGCCTCTCAATACGGGGTCGGTGGAGTCCTTGCGCACCGGTTTTTCTGACGGTTCTGAACAACCCATTGCGTATGCCTCCAAAACGCTCACGGATGCCCAAAAAAAAGTATTCTCAAATTGAAAAAGAAGCTTCGGCCATTATTTATGCTCTTCATAGGTTCAGTGTTTTTCTCTATGGATCCAAATTTCATCTTGTTTCCTTGTTTCATCCATCAACGTCACTTCCTGACAAGGCTACACACCGCCTCCAGCATTGGGGTCTTTACTTGTCTCGTTTCAATTATGAGATTCATTTCCGGCCGACAGCTCAACATGTGAATGCTGATGCACTGTCTCGCCTTCCCATGGGTCCTGATATGGCATTTGATAGGGATGAACTTTTTTGTTTCCACCTGGACGTTGCCAAGCAGTGAGCTGTGGATCGGTTCCTTATCACCGGGGACCGGCTGGCGGCTGCTACAGGTTCTGACCCTACCCTCTCCCGGGTTTTACGCTGTTGGCCAGATCGTCAGTCCGCTAAGACTTCTGATCTGTTGCGGAACTGCTATGCTTTGCGTTACTGCCTAATGGCTAGGGATGCTGTTATCCTTCTTTCCACTGAAAATGCTTTGCCGCGTGTTGTGGTACCTACATCTTTGCGTGCTTTGGTCTTCGCCTCCTCCACCAAGGGCACTGGGGGGTGTCACACACAAAATCTCTGGTGCACTGTCATGTGTACTGGCCCAGCATCGACTCTGAAATTGCACACATGGTCACTGCTTGCGGCCCTTGTGTGTCACAGGCGGCCGCCCCGAAGTCATCTTTGTCACCGTGGCCTTCGTCTGAGAAGCCCTGGGAGTGTATTCTTGCTGACTTTGTGGGACCTTTTTTAGGTACCTATTGGCTTCTTGTTATTGACGCCTACTCAACTTTCCTTTCATTGTCCGTTGCACGTCACCTACCATCGTGGCAACCACCAATGCTCTAGCTCACATTTTCTCTTTGGAAGCCCTTCCCTCTACTCTTGTTACTGATAATGGTCCACAATTTGCCTCTTCCGATTTTGCGGATTTTTGGGCCCGTCATGGCATCATGCATGTCACGCCCCCTCCGTTCCATCCACAGTCAAATGGTGAGGCTGAATGACTGGTCCACACATTTAAGGCTCAGATGAGGAAACTCCTGACTTCTTCTGCTGCTGGTGATGATGTGCTTCTACAATTTCTGGCTTCTTCCTGTTTCACCCCCATGGACAACCACAGCCTGGCTGAGCTCTTACATGGCCGACAGCCCCGCATGCTACTTCATCTTCTGCGGCCTTCCACCTCATGGCCGCGGGTGCCTTCGCTTGGCCGGTTCACCGCCGACGACCTTGTATGAGTACGGGGAAATGGCAGGCGGTCAAAATGGAGTCCTGGCTGCATCTCATAACACCGTGGCCACTGCCTGAATGAAATCCAGACAGACACAGTTGTTGTAGTCCGTCATACGGACCAGGTTCGGCCTTGTCTGCCGGCAATACCTGTTCCAGATGCCGCTACACCACCTTCACCTCCACGTGACACTTGGGATACTGGATTCTCTCATTACTCACAATGCAGTCCTCTCACCATCATACTGGTGCCAGCACAAGAACTGACTCCACCAGAAGACGTGCCCATGCAGGAACCAGATTACCATCATCTGTCAGAGCAACTCTACTCGCCTCCTTCTCCTACAGATGCAGACACATCACCCATGTCTCCTGTTATAACAACTGGACTTGCCGCAAGGGCCCCAGCAGATTCGACCACCACGTCTCCTGTCATCTCGACCCGTTATCATTGGGGGACACTTCTGTCCATACGGGAAGCCGCCTCCTTGAGACTTTACGGCCAGTCAAACAACACCTATAGACGTTAGCAATCTACAGGCCACCTCCATCAAGACGTGTGCAAAAAATTAAAAGTGGGGGGGGAATGTTGTGACTCGCTGATCTCTCAAAGTGCCGCCGCTCAGTTACGCACGTCCTCTACATGCGACGCTGTGTGCCAGCCATGCAGCAGCAGCGCCACTTAAGCGGCCAGCCAGCCAGTGGCCGCTACACTTGGACTCAGTTATGATTTGACTGTTAAAGTGTACATACGTCTTACTCTGTTTACTTCATCTGTGACTTTCATGTATTGCATTTTCCTTGAAATACATTTGTCCAACTTGAAGTTATAACACCGACCATGGAACCAACTTTCTGTTCCTACATGGTTAGGTAAATGATGAATTAAAACAGTTCACTAGGTGACATTCATCTCTAGAATCATCTACATATTTTGATCTTCTGGTAGCACCATTTATCCTGCTTAAAATTGTCCCAACTCTGCTGGTCATAGTGATGGTCAAACATGAAGACCTGAAGAAAAGTAATGCCTCCAAATTTCTTATGTGCAAATCCTCCTCTATTGCAATGGCTTGAGAGTTTTCACATTAAACAATCTGAAGTGCTACTTTTCAGCATTCTCTCTGTTTGAAGGGACAACATTTTTTTCTATGCATTAAGTGACCAACACTGAATTTGAATTTTTTCTCAAAATCCTGTAGGACAGAAATCCTTCAGCGTATACATTGCCCTTTCTGCCATGTCCCCTTCTGAATAACTGAGGATAAAATCTATTGTTTATTTTTTATTTTAGTGTCTTCTCATTGCTTATGTAATTACTTTTAGAAAACTGTAACTAAGAGGTGTGTCTGTCACCTACATGTTTAAGTTATGAAAACTATTTTGTGAAAATTTTCCCTGCAGTCAATGAAACTTTGTCTAGTAAGTCTACAGAAAACCCTAGCATCTTGTTACTCCTTGTCTTTTTAACCTCTTTTCTTAGATCTCTCATTTCTGGGTCCTCACAGGTTTTTCTTAAATTCCTCTCCTGTTTTTTTAGAGTTTTCTGCTGAATTGTGTGAACTCATGGATAACTGTACATTCTTGTACATTTTTGTTCCATTATATCATTCCCCTATAAGAATGAAGAATGTCTTGGTGGTTACATTCAGTAAAATGTTCTTGGATTTCTAGCTGTATCAAGTGATTAAAATGGCACAAGCTTTCAACAAAGCACTCCATGACCATTGTCAAGTGAATGGTTGCAAATGGGCTCCTGATCTTGTATACTCTGGCTGCCCACTGTGACAACACTGGTGCTCATAGCATTGCCATATTTGGGGTTACATTGACTCAGCATTTTCTGCACCTGTTTCAACCTCACAGTCACTACACCCTGCATATCATTGAGCCACAGGCCTTAATTACACACTTTCAGAAGTTATTAGTGCATGCCACAACAGAGGTTTCATCAGATTTGATTCACTGGTTATTTTCCGGAGCATACCAAACTAAAGCCAATTTTTCTTGGTAGGCAATAGACAGTAAAATGTCTGGTAGCCCTTCCTGCATTGTCCTGCAGTGATCATTGTTTGTGTGGCTTAAGACTGACCATATTCATGAGATATCTTATAGACACCAAGTGTTCTGAGATTTGCTGCATTTTTAACTGATATCATCAATTGTTGGATTTTTGTTAATTTTATGTTGTTTTAGCAGGTGACTTATCTTGTCTGACGTGGAACAACAGAACAGCAAAATACTGAGTTCCTTATTCTGTTCTTGATTGGTAGTCTTTTTGTGATTCTTGCTTTAGATGTCTTTGTTTATTTGGTGAATGTTGTAGCTGTTGTTCCTGGTGTGTGGCTTAGCTTATGGGGCAGGTTATTGGCATCTGATATTGTTCTGGCGCGTAGTACCAAAGTTTGTCCCTGATGATGATGACTGATGGTGTGCAAGTAGAGACTGGTGGGCATAGGTGTCCTGTAGATGCTGAGGCTGTGACTTCCATTTCATTTGCAGTGGGCAATGACACTCAGGAAGGGTACTCCATCATCAACTTGACAGTGAAAGACATAGACAAAAGTGTCATCTCAGCACTTAAGAAAGGTCGTAACTTCACATCTTCTCTGTGAGACATCCATCTTTGTGAAATAATTGGATTATGATATGAAGGTTTGCTCACCTCCGGATGAAGATCCTCCCTCGGAGCTTCAATGTGAGCCAGAATTGAGCATAATAAAAATGGCATCAGAACTTCGTAAGTACAGCTCACTGGAATATAGTGTGGTCCAGAATCTTCTCCCTCAGGCACCTAGACCACCTATTGATTACACTCTACCAAAGATCCACAATAATGGATGCCCTTCTGCTTCATCATATCCAACATTTGTTAATCGACATTATAGTGTAATCTATCACTTTGGTGAAGTATTGTGTTGTGCAAACATATACTGGACTAACAAATGATGATTGCCACCATAGAAGTTTTATTTAAGTAATGAAACTACTTTAGGAGGTTACACACCAAAAAGCAGAAGCATTGAGTTGTTGATAGGCATACACAAAACAAGGAAAACTTGCTAAGTTTTGGAGTTATTCTTTGATGAGATAGAATAAACACACACACACACACACACACACACACACACACACACACACACACACACACACCTATCTCCGGATAAACATAGGTGTGTGTGTGTGTGTGTGTGTGTGTGTGTGTGTGTGTGTGTGTGTGTGTGTGTGTGTGTCTGTCTGTCTGTCTGTACCCTAGCTCATCAAAGGATAACTCCAAAAACTTGGTTTTCCTTCTTTTCTGCATGCTTATCAGCAATTAATCGAGTGCTTCTGCTTTTTGGTGTGTGGCCTTCTTTAATCCTGAAGTATTTTCATGCTGCAAGGACTTTCCTACTACATTTATTTAAGTAATGAGTTTAGTATAATATGCTGTTTGAAAGTTTGTTTTCCTTCCATGCAAGTAATTAGGAATTGGATGGATGCAGCATACATCTGGAAACCAGCACGATCATGGCACTCTTACTACACCTCATGGTACCTGCTCTTGGGCAGTTTATATCATGTCATTGGGCCGTGCCTTGTAGACATGGTGCTCAATGTGTAAGAACAAATGCTGTGACAGTAACAATACAATCCTGAGAGAGAATGAATGAATTTGTATTGAGTATATGTAATGATACGACTCATTTGGCATAAATGGTTTTATGAGGTGTTCAAATATTGTTATGAATGGACCAGTATATTTATACTAATGTCAAAGGCCTCTGAATAATTAACTGAAAAGTTGAGATTTGCAAGATACCTTTTGAGACTCCAGCACATAAGAAGTTGTAGAAGGATATTACAGCTGCTTTAACAAAAATATATATGGTTATTCCGACTTTGCAGTTCAATATTAAGAGGTCAGTATTATTGATTAACAGTGACTGGAAATTTATCCACGACTGTATCATAACATACAGAACGTTTCAACTTATAAGCTTGTGAAGTACTTGGCCATCTCCTTGCTCTGCATGTGGTTCACTGCGAGCATCATATTAAGAACTCAGTGAGTTTTATCATCTATATTAACAGTCGACAACTAAGTGAGAGTGATGTTATGGTCAGTTCTGATATGGTGACATTGTTTACAAATATGCTTATAAAAGACTCTTTGGACCTAGTATCACATTTCTTTGGAAGTGACACAGTAGAGCTATGAGGCACACCATTATGTCACCATCTGTACAATGACTAGGATTACGGCTTGCCATAAGGCATTGTGATTGGAAGTCCATTAGCTCCAGCAGTCGCAAACCTCTTCGTGGAGAATTTCAAGAATATTGCCTTAGGCATGGCATCATTTAAATGTAGTTATTTCTTGTGATACATTAAAGGCACATCTGTCATTTGGCCCCATGGATGTGAAGAATTTGACGAGTTCTTGGAACATGTCAGTTCACTACGGAAGTAGAAAAAGATGACAAATACCTGTCTTCGACATCCTCGTGTGTTGCATATGAAATTGGTCCCTCGGTCACGGCACCTACAGGAAATCTCTGCAGATCCATGTTTGCTTCTGTGCTGTCAGTCATCACCACCGTGCAGAGAAGTGCACGGGGCTACAAACGTCAGTACATTGTGCAAGAATAATATCTGATGTCAATTACCTGAGCCATCTATCCAAGGTCTTCAGGGACAATGGCTATAATGTTCACCAAATTAAAGAAGTGATCTCAAACAAGAATCACATTAAGACCACCAACAAAAAATACGAAAAGAAACTTTCCTTTTTGCCATTCTGTGGCTCTGTGTTGGCCAAAATAAGCCACACATTGAAAAAATACAAAATCAAATCTGACAGAAATTCGGCAATTACTGAGACAAGTTAAAGATACAGCGTGTCAGAACAGCTGGGTTCCACAAGATGATGTTACAAATGTAGCAGATCTTATTTTGAGCAATTAGCGTGCACTTTAGGACATTGCAGGAAGGAGCACAAGAAACTCAATAGTCCACACTGCTTCAAAAAATTGGTTTTGGCTGAGCATGTTGTGCAAGACAGTCAGTGGATTAAATTTGATGATACCTCTATTGTGGCTCACAATAACAGCTTCTGGGTCTGTGTAATTAAAGAAGCCACTCTCCCATGATGAGTGAGAAATACTCCAGTCAAGGATCTGCTGCAGGATTCTGTGACAGGTTGTCCACTACTGCACTCTGCCGTAGCTGACACCCAGAGTGTGGCGTGTAATTGTGAGTGTTTACTCATGTAACAGTATTTCACATGATATGTTTGTTTTTTATGACTGCAACTTTGGACTTCTTTGCCTGCAATTCTAAGTTATACTTAACACATAAACAGAAACATAATTTTTATATTCTTCTTTCATTTAAAGTATAATTCCCCTAACTCAGTCAACTGTTCAAAGTATGTTTGCCATTAGCATTTATTACATATCAGACCCAAGAAAGTCAATGCTCTTTCATATTGGAATGGTGCAGTCTACAGAGATTTCATATCTGCACCACAATGAGCTATATTACTTTGGCAAGCCGTCCCAATAGCAACATCCTCTACATGTGAAAGACAGGTGTCATCCTTACTTGGGCTTAGATATACGTATGAGAAAGAAGAAAATTGTATCTGACAGACATTTCATTCCGTCAATAAATTTGAGTTGACTTTACTATTTCTTTGCTGGGTCCACTTTGATTATTTTTCAACAATAAGGGACCAATGTAATGGGAAGTGTGGATGACTGCATGTTGTGATCATCTGTCCTGATGGATTCCGTTGTAGTTTCACGATTTATTATGTAGCATATTCAGATGTGTGTAGTTGTGTATGGAAGTTATTTTGATTTTGTAATTTAGTTTTCTAATATTTTACTATTCTCCCTTTTTCTTTCCCTCTAAACAGATCATCTGATGGTAACTTGCTAAGATGTTGAAATTGATTGTTATATTTATGTGACCATAGGCTAATAGATTGCTGACCTATTATATTCATTAAAAATCAGTGACTTTTTTTTTTACACAGATGAGTGACATTGTTGGCATTCCTCTGAGACCAACTGAAGAAACTTCATTGTCAGATATGATTGATGTTGGCCTTCTGAAGCATGTGGAGAAACTTGAAGAGATAGGGGTTGCTGCTACCAAAGAATTTTCTCTTGAAAACAATTTACAGAAGATGAAAGAGGAGTGGGATGACATAGAATTTGAGTGCATTCCATACAGGTACGTGCAAATAGCAACTTTTGTGCATGATACTACATACCAGAAACTTGGCTGGACAAACTATAGTATAATTAAAAGGCAACAACTACCAGATGCTACTTGACAATAGTAATGTTGTTCAGATATTTGTATCAAAATGAAAACTGACTTGAGATGACCTTAAAAATATGAGGATTCAGAATGACTAGCCAGTACTTACTTTAGGATATGAAATGATGAGTGCTGCTGCTAGACACATATAAAAGTACAAAAAACTATTCTACTCAGTTCTTTTCTTTTGTGAAGGAGGAAAATGGAGTAGCTTGGGAAAAGCTCTAAAAGAGGGCCAGGTCACTCAGCCCTTGGGGCAAGAGGAACTCATTTATTGTGGGAATGAGGATATGCAAAGATCTTTCTCCAGTAAAGGTACAAGTAAGCATTCTTGTCACTTAATGATGGTCTAGTCACTTCTAAGAGGTTGGGCCAAGAAGTCTGGTAAATTTCTTCTAAATTGTTATTAATTCTGTTCTGGAGACATTATTACTGATGTCATCTTCCAATCTCCACTTTTCAGAATGTAGATAGATGAAAGACACAGCTACTTGTTGGTGGCTTTCATAAGTGATCAGCGTATTGTAGCACACTGCTAGAAGAGTGAGATTAAAATGGTGCACATAACTGATAAAGTGGAGTGTTGGGTTGTGATTATTTTTAATCTGGTGGGGAACAACATAACAAAAATACATTCTGCATTGGAGGAAGGGTTTGATCTTAAGACATATTTGTCAGGAGGTACAGATGTTTCCATTGTGATAAAATGAATCTGAATGAAGAGAACAAAGTAGCAGACCATCTGTTTGTGAAAAACTAACAATTTGAAGAGAAGAGCAGGCGCTAATGCTCATATCACAGTTGAAGTGGTTAAAATCGGTCTTGGATCATTTATTCAATGTCTCACACGGAATTTCAAACTCAACATTGGTCGTCACCTTCCAGGTTCCATGTCTGCTCACACCCAGTTGAAGAGCCGGTCCAGCTGAGCCAGCAGTGGAAATTTTGTGGCTGCATCAGGCCAGTCTAGTTGACTTCCTTAAGTGCTCAATTACTGTCGACAACTGCAGGGTGTATCACTGTGCCCCCCCCCCCCCCCCCCCCCCCCGCCTCCCCTCCTGCCAATCGCACCTCTTCCAGGCAATTAACCGTTTCAGATGTAAACTTCATAAAATCATTTTTTAAACTTATTTTTGTTTTATTAGGAGAGCTGCATCAAACCAGTCTCAGGACTGAAGACCAGAACAACAACAGGATATAACTCATACAATACTATGGAAAAAGGTGAATTTTTTTTTTTTGTGCAGTATTACAGCAGGTACAGGGTGGTTTCAAATGAAACCACTGCATGCTAAATGCGGTGGCTTCAAATGAGACCGCCACCATAAACTTCATTACTTTCCGTGATAGGACACAAAACAGTTCCTTTCTGCTGATAAACACAAAGCAACTTGGCAGGAAGAACATGCCCATATGCTTCTATGTGGATTACGTTTTGTGCTGCAGTGTACACATCATCTCAGTGTGCCATTCTGTGATGCGTTTTCCCACTGGAACAACAGTTTTACGCTTTTTGGCGCATGGTTCAGATCATGCGCTTGGGTGGCCAGGACTGTCTTTAAAAACAGTGGATCCTACAAGGCCAGCTAAAACACACCGCTGAAATTCCTTTAGCTTTTTCTTTTCATTGAGCTTCGTTAGTCGAAACAATATAAATACATTTCCAATAGAAATATCAATCATATACCAAAACAAAATGGTTCAAATGGCTCTGAGCACTATGGGACTTAACTTCTGAGGTCATCAGTCCCCTAGAACTTAGAACTACTTAAACCTAACTAACCTAAGGACATCACACAAATCCATGCCCGAGGCAGGATTCGAACCTGCGACTGTACCGGTGACGCGGCTCCAGACTGTAGCGCCTAGAACTGTTCGGCCGCTCTGGCCGACTATACCAAAACAGACTGAGCCACCATATATTATGAATTTTGTTCGATGTGTGAAACTTACTTTTCAAAGACAAATTCAATCACAAATCAAGAAAAAGAGAACCAGCACACCACAAACAATAATGGCACATATACTTGAATCGCTAAGTGCAATCACATGACAAATATTGATGTAGTTCAAATTTTCATCGCTAGATGGCAACACCATCTATGTCCAGAAGTGTGGTTACGATTGCAGCCACTGTGCTCTAGCCACAAAATCAAAATATCATGGGTGGCTTCATATGAAACCACATCGTCACAAAGGGTTAAGTATGTTTTACAGAGCATCCCTGTAGATGTAGGTCTTGAGGCAAAGGAGCAAAGTGAGCAATGGACATATGGATTCACCACTGCCGAAAAAGTCAAAGATCTCAGTGTCATCAAGGAGTATGAAACTGAAGCTGAATATGTTTTGGGACTAATATAGTGTGGTGCAAACAGATTTCTTGAGTATACTACAGAAATCTGTTGACCCAGTCGTGGGAGACTATGAAGTCAAAGTGCTACAGGAAGGGTATTTTTCCTTCATGACAATTCTCAGACACATTTTTACACAGGACAGTGACACTGCTGCTCTCTGTATCCTGCTGCCATGGCACTCAGTGACCTCTTACATGACAGCCATTTCCAGAATGATGATGATGAGATCGTTTTATAGTTGAATGTTTCCTGAACTGTCAAACTGCTTATCTCTACAATCAAAGTTTCCACTGAGTCATCCACCATTGGGAAGATATGTTGCATTGAAGGGAAAATATGTAGAGGAAGGTTAACACAATCTCCCAGTTTCATGGTCATAAATTACGATGATTATGGCTCGCCCTTATCCAAGTAGCTCCATGGCAATCTGTACAACAAAACTGTCTTCCTCAATGATGAGTAACCCAGGGGTATGATGCCATAAGAATTAGTGACTGAAAGTAGGGAATATAAGACATTTTCATCTCCAGAATCTGAATTATCTGTAAGATAAATATTGCAGAGCTTAGATCTTTTATGAATATTTGTAACAGGTTCTTGTCAGTATAAGTGTGTAAGAATTTAGAATATTCTCTTTCATTTATTGACTCACTCCATGCATTATTTCTAAAAAATGGTGTGGTCATCCCTTCAAAAGTACAGATTTTCACCTGTTGTGTTGGATCTAAGTTCAGTAACTTTACAGTTGCAGAGAACCAGTTATTAATTGTCAAGAAAAATTTTATTTATATTTTCAAGTATTGAAATTTGTCCATCAGGTTTCTTAAAATAATACTTTTGTTGTCATGTAAGTGAACTGTTCCAGTTCTTTGGATATATGGTGGCCGATCATTTGCATGCATAAAAAGAACAAAAACAGACCTTTTATTGATTTGAGGTACATCTGTAGTGATCACTGTCCATTCTGAAAGTAGTGTACACTCCCTGTGTTTCATAGTGTTACCTTTTAGTTACAAGTGATGGAAACCATTTACTACTAAGATATCTGATACTGTAATATTTGCGATGCTTTAGGAGAATACTATGAGCTGCATAGTCATATGCTTCTGACAATTAACAGAAAATACAAGTTTGCAAAAATGGCTATTTAAATGTCTGGTAATCTGATTTGTGAACTGAAAAATGACTTTTCTATGTAGGGACTCCTTCAAAATCCAAATTGAGACTGATTTTAATACCTTATTTTTAGAGAATGTAAATAATTTAATATTGAAGAATATTACTAACTGAAAATGAGAAGTGTTGAGTTGTCAATAGGCACACACAAGAAGAGGAAAACTTTTTAGCTTTTGGAGTTATCCTTTGATGAGCGAGAGTAAAAGACACCAACACATACACATGCACAAATACATACACATGCATATGCCCCTGCATGGTAGGTCAACTGAAAGTGCCAATTCTAATTTGTGGCAGGTGGACTGGTTGCGGTGGGTGTGGTGTTAGTTCTTACTGAAATCCTTGAAAACTTACATGATGCGATTAAACATTCAGATAGACATTGACTATATATATTTTTAAATATATGTATTATATGAATATATATTTAATATATAAAGAAGAAACATTGTTAGCAGAAATCGTGAGTGAATGTTTCATTTTATGTTGTTACGTGATACTGTGTTAGCATTGAGATGGTCGTAGGCTACTGATTTTTTTAACCAACAGTGTACAGATTTTCTGTTAAAACATACTGCAAGAAATAAAATGCTGTGCTGCGAAAATGGGCAATAGAAGTTTGTTCCTCCATATATGTTCTTTCTCCTTGTACATAACTTAAACCAGAAATTGTATATGCAGCAGTGCACTGTTTCATTTCCTTCATCACAATCAGTTTCAAGGGCAAGGAGGAATGTTGTATTAATGGCTTGTCGAGATTTGTGATAAGACTACTACTGTGGAATCTGAATTGTCAGAAACTTTGCAATCATACTCATTCACAGATTAAAACTATGGGAAATACTGTCGATGAAGCTACTATCCTCAATGAATCCAGCAGCTGGAGAGGTCTCTCTTGTACCCCTTACATTAATGACCCCCAACAGGTTGACCCATTCACTTTAAGTGAGATTTCCCAATCTAGGTTTCGCTTGCAACTGCAATAAAAAGAGGCTCAAGGTCAGATAGGGGGGGGGGGGGCGAGAGAGAAAGTGTATAAGGACAGAGAGGGGGAAGGGGAGAAAATGGGCAGAGAGAAGGGGAAGGAGGAGTTGGCCAGAGAGGGTTGAGGAGGAGATGGAGAGAGACAGGGGAGGGGGGGGGGGGAGAGCAGATGGGCAATGAGAGAGGGGTGGTGGAGGAGATGAATTAAGAGAGGAGAGGAAGAGGAGTAGATGGACAAAGAGAAGGGAAGAGGAGACAAACCAAGAGAGGGGAGAGAAAGAGATTAGGATACGTGTGCAATTCCCATGCGTATTAAGCCATTGTGAAACCCTGCCGGGTTTGCTAGTAGATTGTATAGAGTGATCCAGTTGCCTTCTGATGACCTACAAAGACCATGTGTCAGATTTTCATATTCCCTTGGTTGCTACACACAAATTGTTAGTTTTACAGAGAAAATGAACAGGACATTTTTGTAGAAATTTAGAGTAGTAAAATTTTTTGTTGGTATATGTGTTTTTGCTAAGGCAATAGTTTTCAATTTATTCAAGAAAAACGTACAAAAGTGGCCTTCAAATACACCCCCGCTCCCACATTCAGCCCCCACCAGTAATAATTTCTAATATGTTGTTTGTGAGACTCCCACTATCACAGTGCAACAATTTGTGATAAAATTGTATCACAGTAGAAAATTTGACTGCATTAAATTTCCTACAAAAAGGCTGTTCATTTTTTCTGTGGGACTAATAGTTTGTACGTAGGAAGCAAGAGAATATGAAAATTTTGCGCATGGTTTCTGAAGGCCAGATATAGCACTGTGAGTTGCAAGAAACAACACTAGTTGTGGCAGTGGTGTGACCCTGTATAAAAAGAAATATGAGCAACACAGTTCATTATCAGAATGCTCATATAATTATCTAAGAACAAAATATTTTGCAAGTACTGTTGGTTATTTCACCATAACCTCAACCCCTTTTCTCTCATTCGCTTCCCCTGGTCTGCCTCCAAGTAATGTGCCAGCTTCTTGGACTTTAACCTGCACCTCATTAATGGCTCCATCTACACCTCTGTCCACATTAAATCCGTTAACCACCAACAATGCTTGCTATATGATGAATGCCATCCCTTTCACAACAAAACATTCCTGCCATACAGCCTAGGCACCCCTGGATGATGTACCTGCAGTGAAGAGAACTCCCTTACCCATTATGCTGAAGGCTTCACAAAGGCCTTCACGGATAGGCAACCCCCCAAACCTAGTCCACACAAATATAGACTCGAATAACTAAACCAGATCCTTTGCAAGGGCTTTTATTATCTCTCTTCCTGCCCTGGAATGAGGGACATCCTACCAAAGATCCTTGCCACTTCTCCTAAAGAGGTGTTCTGTCACCAAACCAAACTACACAAAGTCTTAGGCCATCCCTATCCCACTTCCACTCCCACTTTCTTTACACAGGGATCATTTCCCTGTGGCAGACCAAGGTGCAATCCCAGCCCAATCTTCCCACCCAGCAGCTTCTACTCCACTTCTTTCATAGGCTTATCCCACACTATCAGAGGCTGGGCCACATGCGAAAGCAGCGATGTCATATACTACCACAGTTTAAACACTGCACAGCCTTGTGTGTTGCTATGATTACCAAGCAGCTGTCTACCACCAAACTGTCGACAAGAACAGAATTGACCACACAGTTGCACAATGTGCAGCGTAACACAACGTGCTCAATTTCAGTTGCTGCTTCACAACCCAAGCCATCGGATCTGTCCCTCCACCACCAGCTTCTCTAAACTTTGTAGACGGGAGTTATCCTTCGCTCTGATGATTCTCGTGGCCTCAATCTTGGGTAACCGACTATCCTCACACCCTCCACCTGGCAATTTCCCTTTCCTCCGTCTTGTCACACACTCCCAATTTACATCCCCAAATAGCTTTCAGTGCATGCCACTTCCCACCAGATGCCACAGTTGTGCCAGCCCATATACCTGCCATTCCTCCCTCCCCACATTCCCAGCCAGAAAACCAACCTCCCTCCAAGCTGCTAGCCACCTTCTGCCAGTCACTCTCCCTGCCTCCTGCCTCCCTCTCACTTTACCTGCCATACCCAAAACTATCCCCACCACAACCTGTCAATTAGCCACAAATTAGCATTGCCACTGTCAGTCTCGCTGACATAATGAAGGGGCATAGGTGTGTGTGGGTGTGTGTGTGTGTGTGTGTGTGTGTGTGTGTGTGTGTGTGTGTGTGTTTTGTAACAAGTTCACTATGTTATTGAGCAGGTACACAAGATCTGTGATTATGTGAAGTGTGTAACATACAATTTCATGAGAGTATATCTCTGCTGTGTGAAATGATTATTTGTATATTATGGTACATTATATTATATTATAAAACAACCTGGCAGCTGAAATAATTACCAAGATCAGTTTAATTTAAGGCATCAGCAAGGTGACATGTGGGTTAAATAGCCATTTGAGAAAGTCTTTAGAATGGTTAGGGCAATTCATCAAAATGTAATGTAACAGCCATATATTTTCAGAGTTTGTCAGTCTTGTGTGAGGTTTCCAAATTAATATGTAGATATCGTGCAAGAATATATTTGTATTGTGTAAAATACATAGCTTAAAAATTAGAAGTATTATAGTAGTGAAGAAATTCTTCCAGGCACCTTCAGATGATTAGCATTTGGCACATATGCTCTTTTTTCTAGATACATCTGTAGACACAACACACACACACACACACACACACACATGCGATTACCGAATATGTGTCAGTCTAAAATGTCATTGATTTCAGTAGGCCATTGAAATCTCCCTCCCTGCACTCATTGCTCTGAAGCCAGATGTGATCTGCACAACCTTTGTTTCCGCTATGTGCCCTGGTGAAAGTATTGACTGGCGCTCATACCCTTCCCACTGCTCAATCCCTCTCCTATCTCCCTTGTCATCCATCTGTGTGTCACTTCCTCTCCCTTCCCCTTCCCCTTCCCCCTTACATCTCTCTCTCTCTCTCTCTCTCTCTCTCTCTCTCTCCCTCTCTCCCTCCCTCTCTCTCTCTCTCTCTCTCTCTCTCCCTCCCTCCCCCCTTGTTTCATGACTGTTGTTAGACGTAATTCACTTTTTTATCCTAGGAGAAGAGAAAAGTTGAAAGCTAATGCGACTCCCGGAACTATTTCAGGCTGCTTATATATGCAGTTATGTGACAGCATCAGCTCATTTCTGTTTTAGGAATTTATCAGGTCTCTTAGAATATTATGACAGGCATCATGTGCCCTGATGATATGGTATGAGACTGTGAAGAAAGTTGAGAAGAATAAAAGTTCTTTGGGGTAGTTAAATCTCCTGTGTCGGTACAAGCTGTGCAGACTGTCAGTTGACTATTAGAACCTGCATATATTAGATACAATGGGACCAAACTACACAAAACTTCTTCAAACCATTAAAGATAGCTTCATTGACTGAAACCATATGAGACAGTGAAAAACACACAGTTTGTTCAATGATTTCGAGCTTGCAATTAAAATTGTGTAACATGGAGAGAACAAACATCAGATTTATCTTGGAACTATGCATAAAATTCACTTCATGCATGGAAGATATAAAATACATAAAGCCTAATCAAGGAATAACAAAACCAAACACATATAGCTAAAACTCAGTGCCTCGGGTGTCCAGCACAAAATTTTTGATGATGCGGTGTATGTAAACACATGCAAACAGCCTGTGTGACACAGCACTATGTGACTGTACATTGTCACCACATCAGTCTCCATGATAAAAGCATTTCTCCAAATAGCAGGCTCAAAATTGGGCACGGCGACTGGATCTTAAGGTACATATTGGCAGGTCTGCTGATGGTGTAATCTGTGCTGGTGCCAATGGAGTGGTGGTGAAGTGGTTGTTGAGCAGTGCCATAGTCTTGGAAGATCTGTCATTTTTGCTTCTTGGAAGTCGTAAGCCTATTTAGCCTCATTTACGGAAACATTGCGTACCTTTACATTAATTGAAAAGTCTTCTTGACCCCTGTTATGACTTCATGGTAGGGTACTGAGTATGGTAGGTGCAATGACATTTGTTGCCATCTGTGCATAACATAATGTGTGAACAGGTTTTCAATTCTTGATGCACAAAGGTGGTAGCTGTAGCGTGTCTGTGAGGCTGGTATGGGTGGATTCAGGCTATGTGCTCTCACCAGGGTGTATACGACCCGGGACAACCGGGAGATCCGGCAAAAACCAAGGAATTTTTCATCCGTGATAAAACCGGGAAAAATCCGGTAATTGTTTATAATCCCGGGAATTTTTCGTTGTTTCGGTTTTCAGTTAAATTTTTGCGAGTTAGACTGGTAAGAACCAATACTCCAACAAAGGATATTACTGTATCCCGCTACTGCAGAATAATACTGCAGCAATAAAACATGAACGATGGGAAAAAACGAAAATAAAACTTAAGTTGCAAAGGAAATGCGCCGGATACAACAACAAAACACAAGGCTCATACAAGCGTCTGCCAACAGCACAGTGTGTCAAAGGCTTAGGAAGACTATGCAGTGCTTCATAACAACACATTGCCTCCGATGAGCATGACGTGACAACTGTTTGGATTAGAGTCGTTTGAGCATAAGCGGGCGGGCTCTTGTGCATGCGGAGTTGAGTTGCGTGTGAGTAGTACGAGGTGCATTCAAGTTCTAAGGCCTCCGATGTTTTTTCTAATTAACTGTTCACCTGAAATCGATGAAACTGGCGTTACTTCTCGACGTAATCGCCCTGCAGACGTACACATTTTTCACAATGCTGACGCCATGATTCCATGGCAGTGGCGATTCTTTAGGAGTCTGTTTTGACCACTGGAAAATCACTGAGGCAATAGCAGCACGGCTGGTGAATGAGCGGCCACGGAGAGTGTCTTTCATTGTTGGAAAAAGCCAAAAGTCACTAGGACCCAGGTCAGGTGAGTAGGGAGCATGAGGAATCACTGAAAAGTTGTTATCATGAAGAAACTGTTGCGTAACGTTAGCTCGATGTGCGGGTGCATTGTCTTGGTGAAACAGCACACGCACAGCCCTTCCCGGACGTTTTTGTTGCAGTGCAGGAAGGAATTTGTTCTTCAAAACATTTTCGTAGGATGCACCTGTTACCGTAGTGCCCTTTGGAATGCAATGGGTAAGGATTACGCCCTCATTGTCCCAGAACATGGACACCATCATTTTTTCAGCACTGGCGGTTACCCGAAATTTTTTTGGTGGCGGTGAATCTGTGTGCTTCCATTGAGCTGGCTGGCGCTTTGTTTCTGGATTGAAAAATGGCATCCACGTCTCCTCCATTGTCACGACCGACGAAAAGAAAATCCCATTCATGCTGTCATTGCGCGTCAACATTGCTTGGCAACATGTCACACGGGCAGCCATGTGGTCGTCCGTCAGCATTTGTGGCACCCACCTGGATGACACTTTTTGCATTTTCAGGTCTTCATGTAGGATTGTGTGCACAGAACCCACAGAAATGCCAACTCTGGAGGCGATCTGTTCAACAGTCATTCAGCGATTGCCCAAAACAATTCTCTCCACTTTCTCGATCACGTAGTCAGACCGGCTTGTGCGAGCCCGAGGTTGTTTTGGTTTGGTGTCACACGATGTTCTGCCTTCATTAAACTGTCGCACCCACTAACGCACTTTCGACACATCCATAACTCCATCACCACATGTCTCCTTCAACTGTTGATGAATTTCAATTGGTTTCATACCACGCAAATTTAGAAAACGAATGATTGCACGCTGTTCAAGTAAGGAAAACGTCACCATTTTAAGTATTTAAAACAGTTCTCATTCTTGCCTCTAGCGGTAAAATTCCATCTGCCATACAGTGCTGCCATCTCTGGGACGTATTGACAATGAACGCGGCCTCATTTTAAAACAATGCGCATGTTACTATCTCTTTCCAGCCCGGAGAAAAGAAATCAGAGGCCTTAGAACTTGAATGCACCTCGTACATTCTCCTGCTTCTGGTTACAGATGTGTGGCTGGGCGCCACTACCTAATATTGTCCCGGTTCGGAACTATAGTAAATCTGGGGCTGATGCACAGAGCAGTCCGAGTTGTGGTGGGGAGGTGGGTCGTCCCCACGTGACCCACTTTTACTTTCAGTGATTTTTTTGTTTCGTCTTTGTTTATTGCTCTCACATTAAATGATGATGAAAAGAATTTTTGTGGCTGGGAGCTATCAGTTTATTGCTCTCACATTAAATGATGATGAAAAGAATTTTTGTGGCTGGGAGCTATCAACTGAATTAAAATACGTTTGCTTAGTAACGGAAGGCTAAAATATGTTACTTTCAGATTTTATTTCCACTTTTCTGATAGTCAGCATTAATCCACCTTGCAGAACAATGAAGTTATTTTTGTCGGTTTGCTGAAGAGATTTGGCTTTCAATCTTTTCTGCTGAGGCAGTCAATTTATTGGAAACGAAGTGTTCAATTTCACACTCTTGGCGGGTTTCAACTGTTCGCTACATTTCAAGTGCATACATGGCATTATACCATAATAAAGAACCAAACATGAGATAATACAGCACTGGTACTCCAAGAAAATTTACATCCAAATATGGACATAGAATGTGCACTTTAAGCCAAATTACACATTTTAGTGTGGTTCATGAATTTCCGATGCTCTTGGAGTATCCTCTGATGTCGTGTTTCTTTTATGACAATGTAAGATCTTTCAATGTTTCACACATACGAACATACGGGCTTCCTGTGTTACCGTATCTACGCAAACGAGGTGAAGCCTGTTATCTGACGCTCTCTTCCAACTGCTGAAACAAACCTGTTTCTAACAGGTTGTGGGAAAATATTGCGAATGGTGGTTTGAAAAGTGTTACATTCAAAGCAAATTTCCTTTTGTGCAAGATGAACTATGTACGATGAGTTTCTTAAATCACAAAGCATTTGACTCCATTTAAAAATCAACTCTTTGAGGACAACCACTTACAAGAATTTCGAGCCCAGATCAGACATTTACGTTGTTATTAAAAATTTTACTGGCACATTTGTGTGATGTATCTTAATTTAAACCCCGAACTTTTCTTATTTGTGTGTTCGCTCCTTTAAAGAGTGATCTTGCTATTGGCTGACTACTATACGTGTCCTATGCTGTCATCAGCGGGCGAGATCAAGTGACATGAGCTATGACTGGCTTACAAAATCGCATCGCAAATTAGAGTTCAGTGCTTCTGAAAGTAACATGCAGTGTTTGGTGGAATTCAAATTTATACAGCATCACCTGTTTATGCCAAAGGTGGAATAGGCCCAGGGTGCTTCAATAATGCAGCAGCTGCTTCAGACACCTGACACATGCAGTGTGATGGCGATAAAAATTTAACATTCTGAGAAATCAACACAAATTCTTGGCTGTATTTGGCTGTGAAATCCGTAAGAAGGCTTCTGCCCTCTGTGGTAGTGGTAGTGATTGTGTCGCTGCGTTCCTATGCCCTAAGAAATCCAGTTAGTGCTGGCCAGAGACACATTTGGCTAGTAGTGTTTAGGATGAGACCATGGTGTTCTATCTGCTTGAACACTTTCCTTAAATGCTTCTGATGTTGCTTTGCCTATGACAAAGAACTAAAATATCATCCAGGTAAATAAAAGAAAAAGTTGAGCCCTGTATGTCCAAGCCAGTGATGTGTTGCTATGTTTGAGCAGCAATCCAAAGTTCAAAAATCATAAATTTATTCTTAGACATGCCAAAAGGAGTGATGACTGCTATCTTGGGAATGTCTCATTCTGCTCCAGGGATCTGGGTGTACACTTTTGCACAGTCAAGGATGATAAAAACAACTGCACTGCTCAACCACAAAATCATAGTCATGTGATAATTGCACTAGCTGTCCATCCGTTTTGCTCAAATTTGTCTTAAAACTGTGAAGGCAGAGTTTGACAGTATGATTTGTGAAGCTTTAAAGCAGCCTTCCAACAGTCCATGGTCCTCACCGCTACATTTGGTCCCAAAAAAGGGCAGTGCATGGGAACCTTGTGATGACTATATTTACATCTACATACATACTCCGCAATCCACCATACAGTGCATGGCGGTGGGTGCCTTGTACCACAACTCTCCCTGTTCCACTCCCAAACAGCACGAGGGAAAAATGACTGCCTATATGCCTCTGTGTGAGCCCTAATCTCTCTTTATCTTATCTTTGTGGTCTTTTCGTGAAATATAAGTTGGCGGCAGTAAAATTGTACTGCAGTCAGCCTCAAATGCTGGTTCTCTAAATTTCCTCAGTAACGATTCACGAAAGGAATGCCTCCTTTCCCCTAGAGACTCCCACCCGAGTTCCTGAAGCATTTCCGTAACACTCGCGTGATGATAAAACCTATCAGTAACAAATCTAGCAGCCCGCCTCTGAATTGCTTCTATGTCCTCCCTCAATCTGACCTGATAGGGATCCCAAACGCTCGAGCAGTACTCAAGAATAGGCCGTATTAGTGATTTTATAAGCAGTCTCCTTTACAGACGAACCACATCTTCCCAAAGTTCTACCAATGAACCGAAGGCGACTATCTGCCTTCCCCACAACTGCCATTATATGCTTGTCCCACTTCATATCGCTCTGCAATGTTATGCCCAAATATTTAATCGACGTGACTGTGTTAAATGCTACACTACTAATAGAGTATTCAAACATTATGGGATTCTTTTTCCTATTAATCTGCATTAATTTACATTTATCTATATTTAGAGTTAGCTGCCATTCTTTACACCAGTCACAAATCCTATCCAAGTCATCTTGTATCCTCCTACAGTCAGCCAAAAACGACACCTTCCCATACACAGGTCTCTGTAGTCATCACAAGGTTGCCATGCGCTACCCGTTTTTGGGACCAAGTGTAGTGGTGAGGACCATGGACTGTTGGACGGCCACTTTAAACCTTCATGAATCATACTATTGAACTCTGCCTTCACAGTTTAAAGACAAATTGGAGCAAAAAGTCACAGTCTGCAAGATATGGGAGGACCATCGGTCATCTCTATGCAGTGGACAGCATCATGCCTTACTTCCCTAGGTACTCGAGTGGGTCATGTCAGAGCTAGAAATTCATACAGCAGCTCCACATACTCACCGTCCGGCACCCAAATTACTTTGGCAGTGGGAACAGCTGCATTAACTCCGAAATCCAGACACTGTTAAGACAGCAGTCATGTCAAACAGGTGTGAGTTCTTCGTGTTTGTCAGTAGATTGTACTGGATGAGGAACTCTGTTCCGATGATAGATTTGGCAGCATCTGCAATTGTAAAATCTCACACAAATGCTTGTCGTAAACCTAGGTGTAGTTCCAAATGCGTAGTACTGTATGTTTTCGTGGCCAAGTTGTTTACAGCAGTCGCACAGAATAATGTGGATGGTAACTTCCTGTGCAACATTGTCCATGGATAAATAGACAAATAGGATCCAGTGTCTACTAAACATTTACAGCAGACTGCCAGTCATAACAAAGAGGCAAGGCCAGTCACTAGAAAGAGGCAAGGAGACATAGATCAGCAATCGGTGGAAATACCTATTTCTGACTGTCCCTTCCATTTGGGTAATTGTAGGGAGTTGTGCATTCGCACACTTGCTCCCCAAATGTCCGGTGATACGAGCATATACCCTGGTTCCCACATTCAGCTGTGGAAGAGGTCATCGATGAGCTGCTGCATGAGTGTTGGCGGTATCAATTCTGGCTTCTGTCATTGCCTGTGTCACATTGAGGTGACAGTTCACTGATCTGCTGCATCAATAGGTCTTCCTTTACTGCCAGGGCATCATAAACTGCATGTGAAATGGTTGAGATCATAGTAGCGCACTGTTTGGTGATGACTCTGACAGGAACATGTCTCATCATGTCCGGGATTTTATCTACCAGCTCCCATACTATGTCCAAGGGTGCTACGATTGCTTTGATGGGTGGTGACAAATGGCTGCTCCATATTGTGTGCAGTAAACTGCCTGGAATAGTTCTCATGTCTATTTTGCTTCTCAGTTGGCGAAAGTACTTTGAACGGTTTCTCTCTTCAATATCTCTGAGTTAGAACCTGACAGACTCACTCTCCCTGCAACATTGACACTTTCTGTTTCAATTCTGCTGTAAGCTGGTCATAAGAGTTTGCCTTGGGTGGCAAGGTAATTATATCTTGAACTTCTGTGTCATACAGGTGCTCTAATTGGATTACTACCAGGGCAGACTTGATAGCATATACAGAAATTCCAGAATAGAGGAAACTGCCTTCTGCCTGCACAAACCACACAGCTGGAGTTTGTTGTCAGAAAGGTAGCAGTGTTATAGCCAGGTCTGACACATTGGAATTAGTGTCAGTCATTTTGCAAATCTCTTTTGTAAGTGCTCATTAATCCAATGATATGAGGGTCACAACTTAAGTAGTGGCAACTGTTTATTTATGGCTCGTACAAAATATATACGTGTTTCAAAGTTTTACTGACCTTTAAAGTGGTCACCAGCATTGTGTATAACCCATTGCCAGTGATGTGGAAGTTGTAGGATACTCTTAGCAGTGTCAGTTGTGTTGATAGTTCAAGTGGCACGGTCTGTTGCCCGATGAATTTGTAGCAGTTCTCAAGCAAATGCTGTGAAGTGTTTCCTTCAGTTTAGAAATTGAGTTGAACTCACGAGGGCTATAGTTAGGGGAGTCCAGTAGGTGGTATAGATCTTAGCAGCCCCATCAGTCAAACAAATCAGTAACAGCTTGCACTGTATCTGCTTGAGTATTGTCCTGAAAAATGATGATCAGGTCCTGCATAAAGTGTCATCACCTCTGTCTCTAAGCTGGTCATAGGCTGTATTCCAAAAATGAACAGTTGCCACTATTAAAGTTCCAACCCTCGTACTACGCAGGAAAATCAAGTTTTGGTCACCACTTTGTCACTACAAACTGTGTAGACTGTTCATTGACTATTAGAAGCAGTGTGTACTTGGTATGACTGTACCAGGCTACACAAAAAAGCCTTTGAACACAAAAACTCTTTTATTGATCATAGTCTCAGGAGATGGCAATAAATACACTAAGGTGACAAAAATCGTAAGAAACCTCTTAAATTCGTCTCGGGCCTCCTTTTGCCAATTTTAGTGCAGCAACTCAGTGTGGTGTGGACTCAAAATGTGGTTGAAAGTCCCCTGCAGAAATATTGAGCCATGTTGCCTATATAGCCATTTATAGGCTCAAAAGTGTTGCTGGTGCAGGAATTTGTGGACAAACTGATGTCTTCATTATCTCCTGTAAATGTTCAATGGGATTCGTGTCGGGTGATCCTGGTGGCCAAATCATTCACTTGAATTATTCTAAAAGTTCTTCAGACCAATTGTGAACTTTTGTGGCCTAGTGAAATGATACATTGTCAACCATTAAAATTCCATCATTGTTTCAAACATGAAATCGGTGAATGTCTGCAAATGGTCTCCAACTTTCTGAACATAACAATTTCCCATTAAAGATCAATTCAGTTCAACCATGAACCCAGTCTATACCTTGTAAACACAGCCCACACCATTATGGACCCACCACCAGCTTGCACAGTGCCTTGTTGGCAATGTGAGTCCATGGCTTTGTGGGGTCTGCATAGCACTCAAACCTTACTATCAGCTCCTACCAACTGTAATTGGGACTCATTCTACAAGGCCACAGTTTGCCATCCGTCTAGTGTCCAACTAATGTGGCCATGAGTCCAGTAGAGTCACTGCAGTTGATTCTGTGCTGTTAGCTAAGGAATTGACATTTTTAGTCTGCTGCCATAGCCCATTAACACCAAATATCACTGCACTGTCCTAACAGATACATTCATTGTATGTCCCACATTGTTTTGTGTGGTTAATTCACGAGTGTTGCTTGTCTGTTAGCACTGACAACTCCTCGCAAATGCTACTGGTCTCGGTCGGCCACTGTCTTGTCCACAGTGATAGGTAATGCCTGAAATTAGGTATTTTCGGCACATTCTTGACACAGTGGATATCGGAATATTGAATTTTTGAAATGAAATTTCCTGTGCATCTGGCTCCAATCACCATTCCATGTCCAGGATCTGTTAATTCCCATCATACAACCATAATCACATTGGAAAACTTTTCACATGAATCACCAGAGTAGAAATGACAGCTCTGGCAATGTACTGCCATTTTATAACATGTGTATGCTATACTACCACAATCCATCTCATGACTTTTGTCACCGTAGTGTACATTGGTTGCTCCTTTCAGTTAAAATCACGTAACACACAGGGAACCAAACATCAGAGCTATTACATAACTATGCCCAAAACTCACTACGTGCATGGAAACGGAAGATACAAAATATAAAATAATCAAGGGATAACAAAACTAAAATGCATATATACACAGCACAGTGTGTGGCATGAAATGTTCAATGCCATGGTGTTTGTAAACATGCACACGTGGCATGCGCAACTCATCCCTATGTAACTGCCTGGATTTGGCACACACCATAAATATGGCTTGTCATAAGATATTGTCAGAGATTTTGGTAAACTTATGTGCAAGATGAAACTCAGGAGCAAGACATAAGTAAAATGACCCTTAAAAATCAAACTGTGAATGTTTACTGAAAATGTTGGGTACGGAGTAAGCCATTGACTTTTTAATGGTTCAAGGTGCTACAGTCACATATAAACTATTCAACTGCAAGTGTCTGTGGGTGTCATATTAGCCCACTACATGTACGAGGACGGCTGCATCAGCAAAAGGCAGAGGTCTCATTTTGAATGTAGTGTCCACTAAGGCTGAAACACTGAAAAAGAAAACAGTGGGTGAAGGAATGAAATGGCCCAACAAGGATATTAATATAAATTCAGTTAAAAAAATTACCAATTTTGGAATTACAAATTTCATTTTCAAATGTAATAGCAAAGTTGGCAAGGCTCTAAAGTGAATCCTTGCACAAAGTGCAGCTGTTGTGCAACTCTTTTGAAAATGATGGCTGTATGTTCCTAAGCATGCTACATCTGTCTGTTGCTTAACATGTGTACCTCATCAATTTTTATTCTGTCCTGGAACTCCCATCAATAAACTAAATTAAATTTGCCTAAAAATGTGCATTTTTTCTGGGAATGTTATTAATTATTGTGCTCTGTAAACTCATAATGTTCATGCATCAGGACAAATAAAGGCAGTCCTATGAAACCTATTTACATACACAATTTTTTATTGCTATTCAATTTATCAATAACAGTGTAATGAATCATTGGTGTTATTGTTCAGGAAGGAGATAGTGCCTTATTCTGCTTTGTTTGCTGCATTCAAAATAACTGGTAACCACACAAGTTACTGATGTAAATTGTATGATTTCAGGGAAACAGGAGTGGCAATTTTATCAGCTGTTGATGACATACAAGTGATGCTTGATGATCACATTCTGAAAGCACAGACCATGAGAGGTTCTCCCTATGTTAAAGCTTTTGAAGAAGATATGCAGAAATGGGAAGCTAAACTCATATCTATGCAAGATATACTTGACGCCTGGCTTCAGGTAAAGTGATAGATACTTTTTATTTGGCATTTTGTGCTTTATGAGAGACAGGTTTTCACTATTTGAGAGATATTATAGAATGCTTGTACATACAGCTTGTTGATATGTGTCCTCCAGTCCTTTTCTCAATCTCTGCATATGTCATTCTGAATGAATGACAGTACAGCAAATAAGGTACAAGCTAAGTGCAGCAATAAAATTTGTAAAAAGGTAAACGAGGTCTTATTGTTGGGCAGTGATCAAGGGAGGGTACAGTCAGAACTCTTTGGGAAATGGTTACCAGGTTACTGTTATTTTTACATCAAGTGAAGGGTTCAGTGATTTAATCTGTAGTTTAGGATCTTTTTGGAAAAGACTAGGAAAAGCTGGCGATATAATAATAGTAGGGGAGTCTTAACTGTGCAGTTGAGGATGATATTAAGCACACTGCTGAGAGTACTCCTCATGTTACTCTTTGAGCAGTGAGATAAGTCCTGGATGAAACATTCTGTAGAACACATTAATGCAGAGATTGGAAAATCAGTTAAAGGAGTGGGACATCCACATGTGGGTGTGATCGACACATTGCCAGTCACTCATTTGCATCAACAATGCATTGTCTGCATCTGGTAAGAAGCTCCTTGCATGGCTAATTGTCAGACGTATCTAGTGTGAACAAAAGGGAAGTCATGTTATCCCAGTGATTTCCACTGTGTTCAGTATACTATTTTTAGAGTAAATTTACCTGAAAGATATAGCTGCACAACAAATATAATTACAATCCAAAGGGCCACTTGTACAACAAAGTACAGTGGAACTCCAATTATCTGAACTCCAACTATTCGGATTATAGGTTATCCAGATTGCATGACTAAAATTGTTGGTTTTGTTCAATAATTATCACTGTATATAGTACACTAAGTGTTTATTTGTTGTTATAAAGTCAATCCATAGGAAATGTATTAAAAGACAAATTCTTTCAGTGAACAGTGAGTATAGTAGGTGCATTATGCACATTGTTACCTTTGACGTGCCCATCAGTCAATGTGGTCTAAATCATTCTGTGTTGTGACCTTAATGTGTACAATGATTTGTCACCAATATCTTCAGTCATCTGTGTCTTTTGTTTTCAAACAATGGAAAATCCACGATTGTACAATGACAGTGTTATGAAAAGGATAGATTGCTACTTACCATATAGTGGAGATGCTGTGTTGCAGATAGGAGCAATAAAAAGACTCTCAAACAAGTAAGTTTTTGGCCAAAAAGGCCTTCATTGAAATTACACACACACACACACACACACACACACACACACACACACACACACACACACACACACACACTCTCTGGTCGTGTGTGTGTGTGTGTGTGTGTGTGTGTGTGTGTGTGTGTGTGTGGCCTAATTCCTATGAAGGCCGTTTTGTCTGTAAGCTTGCTTGTTTGATAATATTTTTGTGGTGCCTATCTGTGACTCGGCATCTATGCTGTATAGTGAAATAGTATATCTTTTCCATAATAGTGTCTTTTGTTTCATGCATGTGTGTGTGTGTGTGTGTGTGTGTGTGTGTGTGTGTGTGTGTGTGTTTTTTTTAATTTACTGTTTGACATGTGTTCTCTAGAAGGAAACACATTATCTTATCACTGCCCAACAAAATAATAATCACAATTAGACAAAGACATGAGTGGTAAGCAGGTAGCTGAGATGTTTAGTGTGGGCCCGTGAAAAATTTCAGACATAAAACAAAGAAACTCTTCCATTTTAAACTTTTTGTCCATCCTTGAAAATTAATGTGGGAGGTCATCAAAAAGAATGAAAATGGCAGGCGGCAAAGAGCTGGAAGAGGCCACATTCAGGTGGTTTTTGCAGCAGTGAACACTGAGAAACCCTCTTCTAGGACTGAAAATTTATGGTTTATCTTCATTTAAAGTGGGCAATGTATGCCTGCAGAATTGCAAGGCAACGCACTGTATTCATGACTTTGATTTAAGTGGTGAGAAACTATCAGCAGATCTAAAAGCTGCACGAAATTATATTGAAAAATTCAAACTTCAAGCAGAATCGTATGACTTTCAATTTTTTACAGTGTAGATGATGAGACAGGTCTTATTGTATGGATTGGCCTGAAATAATGTTAACCTCCAAAAGGGAGACTATTGGTCCTGGCTAAGAGTTTAGTAAAGACCATGCTACCATGCTGAACAGTGTTAACCATGTGGGCGACCACAAAATACCTGTTCTGCTGATGGGAATATCAAAGAACCCCTGAGCTTTCAAAAATGTGTAAAAAACTTCGCATATTTTACAAGAATCAATCAAAGGCATGAATGAGTGCTGCTCTATTTTTTGATTAGTATGATTCAATTTTCATACCAGAGGTAAAAGAAATACCAAAAGGCTATAGGGAAAGAAGGCAGTAATGTGATATTAATACTAGACAATGCACCAACCTATCTCACAGAAATCTTCTTGATATTAGAGATGGACCAAACACAATGAGTTTGCAGCAACCAATGGACTAATTACGGTATTATGAAGCTTCTGGCAGAAGATGGACATGAAGAAGCCATTGCAGCTTGTAATGGTACTTGAATTATGTAACCATTATGGTACCTCACCTGAACCTCTCGATACCAGTAATATTCTTCTGTGTTTCTTCAAAGTAGTTGACATTTTTCTGAGACAACATTCAGATTTGATTTCATTTGTGATACATTGATATGTTTATATTGCAATGATATTATTCTTATGTGTATTCCTTCTTTTGTCACTATGATCTTTGACGTACTTGTAACTCTGATTTTTGGGCGCGTAAGCGATAGTTAGTTGGTTGTTAACTTGTTTGAGAGTCGGACGTGGAAAAAGTCAAGTCTTGGACGTCATGTTGGAAAGACGCATATTGTAATCTGTATAAAATGTGAACTTTAACAGTGACTGTGAGGAAGATGTTTTCAAGTATGTTTTGTATTGTGAAGTGATGTTTTGTGTTTACGTGATATTGCAATTAAAAGGAAGTGTAACTTAAATTCGAAGTGCTGATTGCTTTTTTTACATCACCATTGTCCTGCAAAAGTGTAATCTTCAAGAATGATTTGTGAAGCACATCAACAGAACTTTTGAATATAGCAGTATAAAACCAAGGCCTCTTTGCATCGGAACTCGGAATCATAACCACCTAGATTTTCAATGATTGAGCCATGATTTTACGTTGAGATTAGCATGGGAAACACAAAAAGATGAGTGCCTAATTTTTTCATTATTACATGAAATGACTATTAACTGTGCTCTAATGACACCTGCCACATAATATGACTGTTGTTGCCCGAAAATGCAGTATTTAGCAGTGTGAGAAACACCACAATCGTTATTAATTACTGACCTTTGTTGTGGTAGGGTTGTTAGAAGCTCATCACCAAAAATTGGATTTAACAGACTGGTGTTACTTGTTGGCGGAAGCGTGGAATATGGTGAAACAGCCCCATTAAAAAGAGCTTGGAATAAATTGAATGATGCTTCAACAAAGATGAACTACAGAAAAGATGAAGATGAAAAGAAGAAGGACAGAAAGAAGAGGAAGAAAGAGAAGTAGCATATGGTGAGCTATCACTTCACGACATAAGAAAGATCATTTTGAAAATACCTGGACATGCAGAGGATACAGGAAAGTGGCTTGCTTGTGATTCTTCAGATCCTGAGTTTGAAAATCTAGGTAATGATGAAACCATTCAAAGTCTGAAATAAGAACTGATGCCCATGAGAATGACATAGTAACTGACTAGGCATAGGACCACTCACGCTCGGTACTCACAGCTTTACTTCTGCCAGTATCTCATCTCCTACCTTCCAAACTTTACAGAAGTTCTCCTTCAACAAAATTTTTTATAGCAGATATTGTTGATTTCTCTTTTTGTAAACCATACTGATTTTTTGAGATAATTAAATCCCCCCCCCCCCCCCCCAATAAACCATGGACCTTGCTGTGGTGGGGATGCCAGACAAACGTGTGGTTCCTGAAGAGGGGCAGCAGCCTTTTCAGTAGTTGCAAGGGCAACAGTCTGGATGATTGACTGATCTGGCCTTGTAACAATAACCAAAACGGCCTTGCTGTGCTGGTACTGCGAACGGCTGAAAGCAAGGGGAAACTACAGCCGTAATTTTTCCCGAGGGCATGCAGCTTTACTGTATGATTCAATGATGATGGCGTCCTCTTGGGTAAAATATTCCGGAGGTAAAATAGTCCCCCATTCGGATCTCCGGGCGGGGACTACTCAATAGGATGTCGTTATCAGCAGAAAGAAAACTGGCGTTCTACAGATCGGAGCGTGGAATGTCAGATCCCTTAATTGAGCAGGTAGGTTAGAAAATTTAAAAAGGGAAATGGACAGGTTAAAGTTAGATATAGTGGCAATTAGTGAAGTTCGGTGGCAGGAGGAACAAGATCTCTGGTCAGGTGACTACATGGTTATAAACACAAAATCAAATAGGGGTAATACAGGAGTAGGTTTAATAATGAATAGGAAAATAGGAATGTGGGTAAGCTACTACAAACAGCATAGTGAACGCATTATTGTGGCCAAGATAGATACGAAGCCCACACCTACTACAGTAGTACAAGTTTATATGCCAACTAGCTCTGCAGATGACGAAGAAATTGAAGAAATGTATGATGAAATAAAGGAAATTATTCAGATAGTGAAGGGAGATGAAAATTTAATAGTCATGGGTGACTGGAATTCGAGTGTAGGAAAAGGGAGAGAAGGAAACGTAGTAGGTGGATATGGATTGGGGCTAAGAAATGAAAGAGGAAGCCGCCTGGTAGGATTTTTGCACAGAGCATAACTTAGTCATCGCTAACACTTGGTTTAAGAATCATGAAAGAAGGTTGTATACATGGAAGAACCCTGGAGATACTAAAAGGTATCTGATAGGTTATATAATGGTAAGACAGAGATTTAGGAACCAGGTTTTAAATTGAAAGACATTTCCAGGGGCAGATGTGGACTCTGACCACAATCTATTGGTTATGACCTGTAGATTAAAACTGAAGAAACTGCAAAAAGGTGGGAATTTAAGGACATGGGACCTACATAAACTGAAAGAACCAGAGGTTGTACAGAGTTTCAGGGAGAGAATAAGGGAACAATTGTTAGGAATGGGTGAAATAAAAACAGTAGAAGAAGAATGGGTAGCTTTGAGGGATGAAATAGTGAAGGCAGCAGAGGATCAAGTAGGTAAAAAGACGAGGGCTAGTAGAAATCCTTGAGTAACAGAAGAAATATTGAATTTAATTGATGAAAGGAGAAAATATAAAAACACAATAAATGAAGCAGGCAAAAAGGAATACAAACGACTCAAAAATGAGATCGACAGGAAGCGCATAATGGCTAAGCAGGGATGGCTAGAGGACAAATGTAAGGATGTAGAGGCTTATCTCACTAGGGGTAAGATAGGTACGGCCTACTGGAAAATTAAAGAGACCTTTGGAGAGAAGAGAACCACTTGTATGAACATCAAGAGCTCAGATGGAAACCCAGTTCTAAGCAAAGAAGGGAAAGCAGAAAGGTGGAAGGAGTATATAGAGGGTCTATATAAGGGCGATGTACTTGAGGACAATATTATGGAAATGGAAGAGGATGTAGATGAAGATGACATGGGTGATACGATACTGCGTGAAGAGTTTGACAGAGCACTGAAAGACCTGAGTCGAAACAAGGCCCCCAGAGTAGACAACATTCCACTGGAACTACTAACAGCCTTGGGAGAGCCAGTCCTGACAAAACTCTACCATCTGGTGAGCAAGATGTATGAGACAGCGAAATACCCTCAGACTTCAAGAAGAATATAATAATTCCAATCCCAAAGAAAGCAGGTGCTGACAGCTGTGAAAATTATCGAACAATCAGTTTAATAAGCCATAGCTGCAAAATACTAACATGAATTCTTTACAGACGAATGGAAAAACTAGTAGAAGCCGACCTTGGGGAAGATCAGTTTGGATTCCGTAGAAATACTGGAACACGTGAGGTAATACTGACCTTACGACTTATCTTAGAAGAAAGATTAAGAAAAGGCAAACCTACGTTTCTAGCATTTGTAGACTTAGAGAAAGCTTTTGACAATGTTGACTGGAATACTCTCTTTCAAATGCTAAAGGTGGTAGGGGTAAAATACAGGGAGCGAAAGGCTATTTACAATTTGTACAGAAACCAGATGGCAGTTATAAGAGTCGAGGGACATGAAAGGGAAGCAGTGGTTGGGAAGAGAGTAAGACAGGGTTGTAGCCTCTCCCCGATGTTATTCAATCAGTATATTGATCAAGCAGTAAAGGAAACAAAAGAAAAATTCGGAGTAAGTATTAAAATCCATGGAGAAGAAACAAAAACTTTGAGGTTCGCCGATGTCATTGTCATTCTGTCAGAGACAGCAAGGGACTTGGAAGAGCAGTTGAATGGAATGGACAGTGTCTTGAAAGGAGGATATAAGATGAACATCAACAAAAGCAAAACGAGGATAATGGAATGTAGTCGAATTAAGTCGGGTGATGCTGAATGAATTAGATAAGGAAATGAGACACTTAAAGTAGTAAAGAAGTTTTGCTATTTGGGGAGCAAAATAACTGATGATGGTCAAAGTAGAGAGGATATAAAATGTAGACTGGCAATGGCAAGGAAAGCGTTTCTGAAGAAGAGAAATTTGTTAACATCGAGTATAGATTTAAGTGTCAGGAAGTCATTACTGAAAGTATTTGTATGGAGTGTAGCCATGTATGGAAGTGAAACATGGACGATAAATGGTTTGGACAAGAAGAGAATAGAAGCTTTTGAAATGTGGTGCTACAGAAGAATTCTGAAGATTAGATGGGTAGATCACATAACTAATGAGGAGTTATTGAATAGGATTGGGGAGAAGAGAAGTTTGTGGCACAACTTGACAAGAAGAACTGATCTGTTGGTAGGACATGTTATGAGGCATCAAGAGATCACCAATTTAGTATTGGAGTGCAGCGGGGAGGGTAAAAATCGTAGAGGGAGACCAAGAGATGAATACACCAAGCAGATTCAGAAGGATGTAGGTTGCAGTAGGTACTGGGAAATGAAGAAGCTTGCACAGGATAGAGTAGCATAGAGAGCTGCATCAAACCAGTCTCAGGAGTGAAGACAATGCGTTCACTATGCTGTTTGTAGTAGCTTACTCGCATTCCTGTTTTCCTATTCATTATTAAACCTACTCCTGCATTACCCCTATTTGATTTTGTGTTTATAACCCTGTAGTCACCTGACCAGAAGTCTTGTTCCTCCTGCCACTGAACTTCACTAATTCCCACTATATCTAACTTTAACCTATCCATTTCGCCTCTTTAAATTTTCTAACCTACCTGCCCGATTAAGGGATCTGACATTCCACGCTCCGATCTGTAGAACGCCAGTTTTCTTTCTGCTGATAACGACATCCTATTGAGTAGTCCCTGCCCGGAGATCCGAATGGGGGACTATTTTACCTCCGGAATATTTTACCCAAGAGGACGCCATCATCATTTAATCATACAGTAAAGCTGCATGCCTTCGGGAAAAATTAGGGTTGTAGTTTCCCCTTGCTTTCAGCCGTTCGCAGTACCAGCACAGCAAGGCCGTTTTGGTTATGGTTACAAGGCCAGATCAGTCAATCATCCAGACTGTTGCCCTTGCAACTACTGAAGAGGCTGCTGCCCCTCTTCAGGAACCACATGTTTGTCTGGCCTCTCAACAGATACCCCTCCGTTGTGGTTGTACCTACGGTACGGCTATCTGTATCGCTGAGGCACGCAAGCCTCCCCACCTACGGCAAGGTGCATGGTTCATAGGGCTGCAGGTATGAAATTCATTTTCCATAGATCTTTGCAAAAGTGTGGAGTAAGGTACATACAGTATTTAGGAGATGGAGACTCTAGTGCTTTTAAGAATGTAGCTGAAAGTCAGCCTTATGGAAAAGATTGCACTATTGAGAAACTGGAGAGCTTAGGCCATATTCAGAAGACGTTGGATGGATGACACCGAAGACTTTTTGCAGACAATAAAGGCGAGCTACTAGAGGATGGGAAGCCACTGGGAGGTAAAAACAGACTTAACAAAGAAGAGAACTGACAGCCTACAAGTCTATCATGGTGCTGCAATTAGAAGTAACCTCACAAGCTTGGACAGTATGAGGAAAGCAGTATGGGCCATTTGGTTTCATTACTTGTTGACAGACTCTACACCTTAACATGGCCTCTGTTCTAATGAATGGTGCAAATTTTTGAAAAGTAAGGAAAGTGGTGAACCTTATACCCATAAAAATAACCTTTCTTATGATGTTTCAATGGCCATTAAACCAACTTTTAGAGCACTGGCTTCACCAGAACGTCTAGAAAAAATGTCTTCACGGGAAAACACAGAACTCAGATGAAAGTTTCATTGCTCTTATTGGGAAAAGATGTCCAAAGACAGTGTTTGTTTCCAATTTGGTGGTAAAGATTTCTGCTTCGGAAGCTGTTTAATGATGAGAATGTGGCGAGACTTCACATCCTCAGCAAGTTGGGTTTTCCACCTGCAGTCTTCACTGAGCAGATACTGCAGATCATTGACAAGAAAAGAATCGCGAAGGCAGAGATGTCAGTCCAGAACATACACAAAATTGCTAGGCATAGGAGCAGAGAAGCTAAAAGAGCTGTAGAGGATGATGAGGAAACTTTAAAATGATTTTTCTGCAACTTAAGGTTTTCTGCTTTCAGGAACACATATATTAGAAACTACTGGAAGGATTGCAATGAAATTTGGCATACCTATTCTTTTACTTTGAACCAATATTTAAGTGGAGCAAAATTTTAATCGAGATGTTATACACAGTTTTGTGATTGATAATATATTGAAAAGTTTGCTTGTAAAAATAATAGCATTAATTTACCAACAAGTTACTGCACTTAATTGTACAACTATTAGTGTAGATTATTTTACCAAAAAAAAAAAAAAAAATTTGCCAAATTTGCCTCGACATTATGAAAAAGTGTACCTTAAAATATTAATGCAATAAAAAATTCAAAATTATCTCACTGCATTAGATTGTTATTAAAATTTATGAATTTAAAAAAAAAATCATATTAGATCTCAATACATAAGTGTGCAAAATTTCAATGAGATTGAACAAAAAAGGGCAAATATATTGATTTACAAAAATATCAGTGCAAGACTGCCACCATCTCCCCTTAAACTAACGAAATAGATTGAAAAATTGGTTCTTTTTAACTGTTTATTCAACCACAAAGTTAGGCCGAATTATTTAAGTCATAAAATTGACAGATACAGTAATGCAAACAATGCTTTTGACAAACCTGGTAATTATTTTGGAATTAATTAAGGGCTGGCTTTGCTAACATGTTTTCGATTAGAGCCAAATAAATACTTTAAGATTCCTAGTGGTGGTTCTTCCAAATACTTATAATTAGTACAGAATTTATACTTGTTTATAAGTCAGCAATAGAATCTAAGTCATGAAACACTTAACTGATTTCTATGGACGCAGGTTCGAATCCTGCCTCGGGCATGGAAGTGCGTGATGTCCTTAGGTTAGCTAGGTTTAAGTAGTTCTAATTTCTAGGGGACTGATGACTACAGCAGTTGAGTCCCATAGTGCTCAGAACCATTTGAACTTAACTGATTTCACTATGTAATAAAAGGTATTAACTAGGAACAGTCAAAATAAATCACAAAATTAATTGCATACACAAAACTAAGCATAAAATTAGAGCTTGTGCTATATTCTTTAAGACTGAGGGCCAACCTTTCTCTTTTATGAAAATGCTTGTTATGCGGAAGTAAAGAAATCCCAGCTTGCTTCGTCACAGAGTTTGGTTATTATTTCTTTTTGCAAATACAATAATTAACAACTGTGTAGAACATTCCTCTGGCATGAATCCATAGTACGCACTAAATTACAGGATTTTAGCAAAATTTTACTGTACTTCTTATATAGCTGACAACAATTATACTTGACCATAACATAAGAGATTCTCAAGTATCGTGAAACAAAATGAGACACTAAAAAGGATTGAAGAGGCTCGTGGTGCTTCGTACCAGGACTAGCAGCTACCCTTGAGCATAAATAAGTTAAATACATTAGTGTGCATAAAAACACAAAGAGAACCATTACTTTTAGTTTACAGAATTAATGCTCAGTGACTGGAACTGGTAAGAACTATATGTAATATGTAGGAGTTTATATCCAGAGTGACCCAAAGTCGAACTAAATATTTGAGGAGTAAAGGAGTCCAATCTCTGAAAAACAGAAGCATAGGGTCATCGAAGGGCATTCACAAAAGAACGAAACTTTGCTAACATTTGAACTAATCCTTTTTCTACCTAGAGTACAAACACGCAAACACATATACAACTGGTTAACATGTCTACACCCCTAAACAGTGCCTGCAGGCCGCGTGTGTGTGTGTGTGTGTGTGTGTGTGTGTGTGTGTGTGTATTCTAACTAGAAAAAGGATTACTCTGAAAGCTTGGATGGTTTGGTATTTGAAATGGCCTCTCTTCCTCCATTACTGTGCACCATGTTCTCAGCCTGTGTCCTGTTTCTTAGTTTTTCCCTACACCCCCATCATGTGTAACTACTTTTCCTTAAGAATATATTGTTTAGAAATTACAATTGTGCAGGGAAAAAACACAGTATATATTTGTTCATGAGAAGTACAATAGTAATGACAAATTACAAGAGGATATATTCAAACTATAAGTGCTAGCAGCAGAGGACATGAAAAAAGGAGCAGAGGAGCTTGTGAATGTTCTGGTTTTATGTATGGGCTATGCAAGGATACTAGGCAAGTGAGACCTCATGTTTTGATTATAATGAGACAATAGCTATCTGATCTCTTATATCAGGACTGGAGTGCTTGTATACAGGGAAGACCAAAAAGTAGACAAAGCAAATGGTACTCACATAACTTGTATGGAAGCAGCCAACCTAACTGGGCGTATGAAGCACTGACATAGTAAAATAGACAAATGTGGCAGATGCAAGTCTTTCTATTCCATTCTTAGGACTTTTGTAGGTCTTCTGACATGTTTTTTCGATATACTCCTTAACACTTTTGAGTTGCGTGGTGTGATATACTCGGATGTAGTCTTTTGAGTGCATCATTGCACTCCAAGCCACACTTGAGTTTGGTCGTCAGATTGTTAATCATGCTGCCCAGAAACTTGCCTTTTGTACCAGAATATTCATATCATCATATAATATATTTCATTTCATGACTATATTCAATACAATACTTGGCAACAGCTAATTTAGATTTTTGCTTTAGCTGGATGTGTCACTGATTTTCTGTGCATCCTTACTTGACCATCAGTCAAGATGTAAGACATGTCACATTTGCATGGTATGTGGTACACATCCAGCTGTTGGAGACCTAGATCATCATTAACATTGTATTTGGTACATTAGTGATTCTTGGCTTCTATTGTGTGACTCAGTCTCAAATTATTTCCCAGTAATTTTTTATTTGACTGCAGTGGCCACTGAATTTGACGTGTGAGTACTCATTCCATCAGAATACTATTCATTCTTCATTGAGGCCCTTCTTGTCTGAAAGTCTTTGAGCTCTATGCACCAGAGTCTTTAGCACCATATTTCTTTTTTATGGATGCTCATGGTTTGAGGTGTGGAGATGAGGGCCACTATTTATGGGTTTTCTATATACACTGTGAGCTAGGGATCCATCCAGTGTTCTCATAACTGACATTTTGAGGAAAAGTAGCTGACCCTCTTTTTCATTCTGTAGTGAATTTTACATTGGAACGGATAGAATCTAAATTTTCCAGCAACTCTTCACTTGTTTTGTTCCACAGGGCCATACCACAAACATGTTATCCACACATTGGTGGGTTTGAACTTTGTGGATTTTAAGACCTCTGCTTAAAAGTTTTCCATTTGTAGATTTGTCACAACAGATGATAATAGACTACACATCACCACGATCACCATATCATTTGTTTGTCGCAATATTTTCTATCAAACAAAAATAAGTTGAAGTAAGGAAATGCCTAAAAAGGTCAGTGAAACAATCATTGAATATTTCTCCGGTTCATTGAATATTTCCCTGGCTAATTCCAAGAATTCAGAAAGATGGACTTTTGTAAAGAGGGGGGCTACATCTAAACTGACCATAATATCAGTATCCTGGAGCTACAATTGACTGACGTGCTTTACAAGGTGAGCAGTATTATGAATGCGGTGTTCGCTCTTCTCCACATATTCAACAAGAATGAGTTTCAGGCACTTGGCCAGCCGTGAAGTATGTGAACCAAAATGACTGTCTATCAGTGTAAAGGGATGTCTTCCTTATGTATCTTATAGTGGCCACAGTGGCACAGTTGCCCATGTCCTAAGACCCTTAATGAGGATACGTGGAAAGCCAGCCATATTGAGAAGAGTCATTATCTTCCTCCCAGTTGTATTTGTAGGATTGGCTTTTGTCTGTCTGTTTGCTTTCTGACATGCAGATATTTTCAACTTCATTGTGTTTGTTCATGACTATGTCATAGAGTCAGCCAATAAGTAAGAACCTGCAGAGAGTGTAGCCAACATGTGAAGTTGGAGATGAAGAATCTCATGTGAAGTGACAATGTAGCTAGTCGTCAAAATATTGTACATAAAGTGGAAACAAATCGGCTGAACACCTGTGTAAACACACCATTAAGAGTTACAGAAGACAATCAGTGATAGTAAATTCCTCTAGAAAATGACAGTGATTTTAATGAAGAAGAATGATTCTTCAGTAGGGTACTTTGGTTGCTATAAAAGACAGAGATCATACATTTGTAGAACTTTCCAACAGGTATAACATGTTTGTCCTTAACATATTCTTACAGAAGAAATGAAACAAAAAATGTAGTTCACAAAGGACCACATAGAATTAGAAATGAAAGTGATTACTTTCTCAAAAAGAAAATTCACAAGAGAGAGCCATAAAATTACTTGGAGGTAGATCGGTGGGCCAGCAGGAGGCATAATTCTAAGTACAGCTTATGGAGGCATGCAAAGGTATGATAAAAATTAATAAATAAAAATAAATATCTTCCTATCTTTCAGAACTGTTAGTTCATTCGTCAGTGAGACAAGGCGGGTTGGATGGAGCAAGTTAGAAAGGAGGAGCAAAATGAGAAAGTAGTACAGTTTTAGGACAAGAGGAAATAAAGAACTTAATTGTTGGGGTTAATAGTTGCCTTGCCCTCCTCATGCTCAATTCTTCAACCAACCCTCTCCTCTGAGGCTAAAGTTATATTTACTAGTTTTTTTGTGCCCCAGAAATTAATTTTGAATACTATTAGTTGACTGTTTGACAAAAGTCTTGGTGTCTCTTTGTTGTTATAGTGTCAGGCAACTTGGCTTTATCTTGAGCCTATATTCAGCTCTGAAGACATTATGCGCCAAATGCCAGAAGAAGCAAGGAAGTTTAAGAAAGTTGACAAGACATGGCGAGCTATAATGGCAAATACTCTTCTTGATAAACATGTGCTAATAGCCACAGATTTCCCAGATATGCTGACACTCCTGAGAGAGAACAATCAGTTGCTTGATGAAATACAAAAAGGGCTTAATGACTATCTTGAGCAGAAGAGGCTGTACTTTGCAAGGTAGGTGTTCAAGTGTTAAATATAAGTTTATTATAAATGGTATAGTACTTGTAATAAAATCTATAAGATTTCGGTGAAGAAGGAACTGCAGTTCTTTTCAGGAATACCCACCTGTTCATTTGTCATCCTCTTTCAGCTGTATATGGAAGTAGGAATATCTTAATGATGAAGTTAAGGAGAATTCAAGTTGTTATGCTACCAGGATAGACCAACAGTCAGGATGCAATGCAAGGATGGTGGGCTAGGTATCAGGTGCATGGAGCCAGTTTCTCAGTGGTTGTAGAATCAGAAATGCAGCCACACCTACATCACATTTTACATAGGAATTACAGTAATCCCAGGCAGTGTCTTGGTGTGCTTTAACACCAAGGAAGAGTGCCATGTAAGTATTACATACACCTTCCACTGTCATACGCAAATGAAGTGTTTTGCTCAGACCCAGAGAAAATTCTGGTCCTACATAAAATAGCTAAAGGGATCGAAAACTTCTGTTCTGTCTCTTGTCAACGCTTCTGGTGTGGCAATAGAAGACATGACATAGAAATCTGAAGTTTTAAATTTTGCATACAAAAAATCATTAGTACTATGGAATTGTAGACACATACTATAGTTTCATGACCACACATATTCTGTATCGAGCACATAGAAATAAGCACCCCTGGTGTTGAAAATCAACCGAAAGAGATGAGAACGAATAAGTCACAAGATCTGGACAGAATCCCAAATGGCATAGGCCATTTACTTAACTTGCACTTATTGCAAGTCTCTCGCTCAGTGAAAACTCCAAGCCAACTGGAAAAAAGTGCAGGTGATTCTTGTATATAAGGTGGGTAAAAGAACAGACCTGCAAAATTAGATCAATCTCCTTAACATCAAGCTTGTTGCAGAATTCTTGAACACATTCTGTCTTCCATGTAACAAACTTCCATGAGAGAGAAAAGCTTCATTCCACAATTCAGCACAGATTTAGAAAGCGTTGCTCATGCAAATGTCAGGTTGTCTTTTTCTCACGATTCCAGTGGGCCATGGATGAAGAGATTCCATACTTCTAAAAGTCAGGAAAGTGTTTGACTGTGCCACACTGCAGACTATTAACTTAAGTACCAGCATATGGAAATGGTTCTCAGGTATGTGCATGGCTCAAAGACTTTTTGAGTGGCTCAAAGACTTTTTGAGTAATAGAATCGATTACGTTGTCCTGGGCATGATTGTTCATCAGAAACATAGGTACTGTCAGAAGTGCACCAGGGAATGTGTGATTTTCCTGCATTGTCCTCTCTCTCTGTGTGTAAATGATAGAATGGATAGAGTGAGCAACAATCTGTGACTGTTTGCTGATGATGTTGAGTGACGGCAGGAGAATACAGGATGACTTTGGTGTGACGAATGGCAGACTGACCTAGTTGTAGGAAATGTAAGTTAATGTAGATGTGTTGAAAAAGTAATTCTATAGTGTGTGAATACATTACTGGGAAAACATACCACCAGCAAATGCTCAGTGCCTTGGACACAGGAGATGACTGAAGCATTTAAGAAGCTCAAGAACACATTGGAAATGTCTACCTTTTCTATCATCGATAACACACTGCACAGTTACCTTTAACAGTACATGGTAGCCAGACAGCCATTGACACAGCACTGCAACAACAAATATCTGGAATTTGACAGCCATTGGCATTTTCCTCCAAAATTCACTCAGGTTCAGACCCTGTGATCAGCAATACACTGCAGACTTCTTCCAATGTTTGAAGCAGTGAAGTACTTTCACACCAAGCTTGAAGCATGGACTTTCACAATTTACACTGATCGCAATTGTCTTGTTGCTGCTTCCTAAAAGATCAACCAGCAAAGTCCGACTCAAAATATCAGACACTTGGAGCATGTAGGAAAATTGAGCATAGATATACAGCAGACAAGCAGCTTCAATAACATTGTTGTCTTTTGTGGGCATGCAGTGCAATTAGTGGGGTATCGTGGTTGGACATCACTGTCACACAGAGGAGCAACAATGAACTACAAAGCTTAGTGCACAAAAAGACTTCTAGTTATAAATTGCAGGAAATCCTTGTTCTGACTTTACAGTCTACATTATGGTGTGGCTGTTCATGCCTATGCATTCCATTGTCACATTGAGAAGTGATATTCGGTGTTGTACATGGGCTTTCCAACTCTGAATTTGCATTTCTGCACATGCAGTAACTCATTGATTCATGTGGCTAGAAGCCGAGAACCACTGCCATCAGCTAGCAAGAGCTTGTTTTCATTGTCAACAAAGTGAGACCATTTGGCACACTTCAGCACCTATGGGCACTGTAGTAACCCCCTTCACAATATTTACTCATGTGCACTTGGAAACTGTAGGCCCACTTCTTTTTTCCAATGTATACTGAACATACTGGTAATAACAGACCACTCTGTCCGTTGCCCGGAAGATACATCAATTACTGACAGTGAAAAGTGTGTCAAAGGAGTCTGTTCACATGTGAATCCTATGTTCGGATTCTGGGCCTCTGTGACCAACAATTGGAGTTGACAGTTTTATTGTTCGTTGTTTATGGAGTTCACAATACTGTGTGGAATCTTCCATGTAAAAATTACAAGCTACCACCCTGCTAGCAATGGGATGGTGGAGTGTCTGCATAGAACACTGAAAGCAGCACTTCTGTGCCATTAAGATACCAGGAGCGACACATTACCAGTGGCCATACTTGGGCATAAAAACAGACATTGACCTGGATCCAAATAAGCTAATCTACGATCAACAAAATATGCTATATACGCTTTCACTGATCAAATATTAAATGCTCTGAACAACCAGACATCACCCGTTGGTATTTGTTGTGATCTCTCAAAGGCCTTTGACTGTGTAAATCATGGAATTCTTTTAGATAAGCTAAATAATTATGGTTTGAGGGGGGCAGTGCACAGATGGTTTAATTCATACTTAACTGGAAGAATGCAGAAAGTTGAAATAAGTGGTTCATGTAATGTTAATACAACAGCTGATTCCTCAAACTGGGGGGCTATCAAGCACGGGGTCCCACAGGGTTCGGTCTTAGGTCCTTTACTGTTAGTGATATACATTAATGACTTACCATTCCATATTGATGAAGATGCAAAGTTAGTTCTTTTTGCTGATGATACAAGTATAGTAATAACATCCAAAAACCAAGAACTAAGTGATGTAATTGTAAATGATGTTTTTCACAAAATTATTAAGTGGTTCTCACCAAAAGGACTCTCTTTAAATTTTGATAAAACACAGTATATACAGTTCCGTACAGTAAATGGCACAACTCCAGTAATAAATATAGACTTTGAACAGAAGTCTGTAGCTAAGGTAGAATATTCAAAATTTTTAGGTGTGTCCATTGATGAGAGGTTAGACTGGAAGCAACACATTGATGGTCTGCTGAAACGTCTGAGTTCGGCTATGTATGCTATTAGGGTTATTGCAAATTTTGGTGATAAGAATCTCAGTAAATTAGCTTACTATGCCTACTTTCATTCACTGCTTTCGTATGGTATCATATTCTGGAGTAATTCATCGTTGAGTAGAAAAGTATTCATTGCTCAAAAACATGTAATCAGAACAATTGCTGGAGCCCACCCATGGTCATCTTGCAGACATCTATTTAAGAATCTAGGGATCCTCACAGTAACCTCACAGTATATATATTCACTTATGAAATTTGTTATTAATAATCCAGCCCAGTTCAAAAGTAATAGCAGTGTGTATAGCTATAACACCAGGAGAAAGGATGACCTTCACTATGCAGGGTTAAATCTGACTTTGGCACAGAAGGGGGTAAATTATGCTGTCACAAAAGTCTTTCGTCACCTACCAAACAGCATCAAAAGCCTGACAGATAGTCAACCAACATTTAAAAATAAATTAAAAGAATTTCTAGATGACAACTCCTTCTACTCATTGGCTGAATTTTTAGATATAAATTACGGGAGGGAAAGAAACTAACTTAAGCATTAGTGTTATGCAATATTTTGTGTAATGTAATATCTTGTGCAGACATCTTTCATTAACCTGACACGTTCCACATCATTACGAAGTGTCGTATTCATGATCTATGGAACAAGTATTAATCTAATCTAATCTAATCTAATCTAATCTCTGTGTGCCAGCAGATCTGGTAGTGTGTCAGAGGGTTACAACACCTCCAGCACACACAGTGCAAGAGTTTCCACAAACAATGTAGTTGTTCCTGTTGTGGTCTTCAGTCCTGAGACTGGTTTGATGCAGCTCTCCATGCTACTCAATCCAGTGCAAGCTTCATCATCTCCCAGTACCTACTGCAACCTACATCCTTCTGAATCTGCTTAGTGTATTCATCTCTTGGTCTCCCTCTACGATTTTTACCCTCCACGCTGCCCTCCAATACTAAATTGGTGATCCCTTGATGCCTCAGAACATGTCCTATCAACCGGTCCCTTCTTCTCATCTAGTTGTGCCACAAACTACTCGTCTCCCCAATTCTATTCAATACCTCCTCATTAGTTATGTGATCTACCCATCTAATCTTCAGCATTCTTCTGTGGCACCTCATTTCAAAAGCTTCTGTTCTCTTCTTGACCAAGCTATTTATTGTCCATTTTTCACTTCCATACATGGCTACACTCCACACAAATACTTTCAGAAACGACTTCCTGACATTTAAATCTATACTTGACGTTAACAAATTTCTCTTCTTCAGAAACTCTTTCCATGTCATTGCCAGTCTACACTTTATATCCTCTCTACTTAACCCACATCAGTTATTTTGCTCCCCAAATAGCAAAACTCCTTTACTACTTTAAGTGTCTCATTTCCTAATCCAATTCCCTCAGTATCACCTGAGTTAATTCGACTACGTTCCATTATCCTCGTTTTGCCTTTGTTGATGTTCATCTTATATCCTCCTTTTAAGACACTGTCCATTCCTTTCAACTGCTCATCCAAGTCCTTTGCTGTCTCTGACAGAATCACAATGTCATTTGCAAACCTCAGAGTTTTTATTTCTTCTCCATGGATTTTAATATGTACTCTGAACTTTTCTTTTGTTTCCTTTATTGCTTGCTTAATATACAGATTGATTAACATCGGGGACAGGCTACAACCCTGTCTCACTCCCTTCCCAACCACTGATTCCCTTTCATACCCCTCGACTGTTACAGCTGCCATCTGCTTTCTGTACGGATTGTCAACAGCCTATTGCTCCCTGTATTTTACCCCTGCCACCTTCAGAATTTGTAAGAGAGTATTCCAGTCAACATTGTCAAAAGCTTTCTCTGAGTCTACAAATGCTAGAAACGTAGGTTTGCCTTTCCTTAATCTTTCTTCTAAGATAAGTCGTAAGGTCAGTATTGCCTCAAGTGTTCCAGCATTTCTACGGAATCCAAACTGATCTTCCCTGAGGTTGGCTTCTATCAGTTTTTCCATCCGTCTGTAAAGAATTCATGTTAGTATTTTGCAGCTGTGACTTATTAAACTGATATTCGGTAATTTTCACATCTATCAATACCTGCTTCTTTGGGATTGGAATTATTATATTCTTCTTGAAGTCTGAGGGTATTTCGCCTGTCTCATACATCTTGCTCACCAGATGGTAGAGTTTTGCCAGGACTGGCTCTCCCAAGACAGTCAGTAGTTATTATGGAATGTGGTCTACTCCGGGGCCCTTGTTTCGACTCAGGTCTTTCAGTGCTCTGTCAAACTCTTCACGCAGTATCGTATATCCCAGTTCATCTTCATCTACATCCTCTTCCATTTCCATAATATTGTCCTCAAGTACATCGCCCTTGTATAGACCCTCTATATACTCTTTCAGCCTTTCTGCATTCCCTTCTTTGCTTAGAATTGGGATTCCATCTGAGCTTTTGATATTCATACAAGTGGTTCTCTTTTCTCCAAAGGTCTCTTTAATTTTTCAGTAGGCAGTATCTATTATACCCCTAGTGAGATAAGCCTCTACATCCTTACATTTGTCCTCTAGCCATCCCTGGTTAGACATTTTGCACTTCCTGTCGATCTCATTTTTGAGACGTTTGTATTCCTTTTTGCCTGCTTCATTTACTGCATTTTTATATTTTCTCCTTTCATCAGTTAAGTTCAATATTTCTACTGTTACCCAAGGGGTTCTTCCAGCCCTCATCTTTTTACCTATTTGATCCTCTGCTGCCTTCACTATTTCATCCCTCTTCTTCTTGTACTGTATTTCTTTCCACCATTCCTGTCAATTGTTCCCTTATGCTCTACCTGAAACTCTCTACAACCTCTGGTTCTTTCGGTTTATCCAGGTCCCATCTCCTTAAATTCCCACCTATTTGCAGTTTCTTCAGTTTTAATCCACAGCTCATAACAAATAGATTGTGGTCAGAGTCCACATCTACCCCTGGAAATGTCTTAAATTTAAAACCTGGTTCCTAAATCTCTGTCCTACCATTATATAATCTATCTGGTACCTTTTAGTATCTCCGGGGTTCTTCCATGTATACAACCTTCTTTCATGATTCTTGAACCAATTGTTAGCTGTGATTAAGTTATGCTCTGTTGAAAATTCTACCAGGTGGCTTCCTCTTTCATTTCTCAGCCCCAGTCCATATTCACCTACTACGTTTCCTCCTCTCTCTTTTCCTACTCTTGATTTCCAGTCACCCATGACTATTAAATTTTCGTCTCTTTTCGCTACCTGAATAATTTATTTTATCTCATCATACATTTCATCAATTTCTTCATCATCTGCAGAGCTAGTAAGCACATAAACTTATACTATCTTGGCTACAATAATGCTTTCACTATGCTGTTTGTAGTAGCTTACCTGCTATCCTATTTTTTTTATTCATTATTAAACCTACTCCTCCGTTACCTCTATTTGATTTTATATTTATAACCCTGTATTCACCTGACCAAAAGTCTTGCTCTTCCTGCCACCAAACATCACTAATTCCCACTATATCTAACTTTAACCTATCCATTTCCCTTTTTAAATTTTCTAACCTACCTGCCCAATTAAGGGATCTGACATTCCACGCTACGATCAGTAGAATGCCAGTTTTATTTCTCCTGATAACAACGTCCTCTTGAGTAGTCCCCACCCTGAGATCCGAATGGGGGACTATTTTACCTCCGGAATATTTTTACAGCTTTACTGTATGATTAAATGAACTATGTACTAGACAATGGGAAAACTGATCCCAGTAGCACCGGCTTGTCATGGTGTCAAGTGACATTTTGCCACAAGGAACTTCACAGGTGGTTACAGGTAGATGCGGCCAAACTGCCACTGTCTCCTCCATATGTTGGCTCATATCAGGTACTACAATGAGGCCTACAGTATACTAAAGCCATTGAGACTTCAGTTAACAGAGTGAAGGCTGTGTATGTTGCACGTGAGGAGCTTCTAGATTCACACCGGGTGACTTCTTCCATGATAAACACCTTCAGAAGTCTACACAGCTTCACCAAATATGACACTGATTATTGCTTCACAGCTGTAGCTTCTACAGAAGACAGCTCATTGACATTCTATGACTCAGATCCACCAGGCTTTGTCACTAGATCAGGCCGGAGCCTTAGAAAAAACAGCCTGCCCCAACTATAGGTCTGTTGCCCTCTGCAACCTCCTTCCAAGACACTCTTTCACCTAAAATATCAGGAGTTTCTGAAGATATGTTCTCTCAGGCAGGACAGAAGATATCCTTGAAATTCTGCTCAATTCCCAGTGCCCCAGTTTTCGCCAAGAGAATCATTGGTCGGGAGGGAAACAGCTGTTCATCGTCACTTGAGGACCATCATATGGCTGTCAACCGAACTTCAGCGAAAGAATAGTTCATTGCACTGTGCCCCTGGAAGTGCTGGCAAGCAGGCTGCCTGCCGCTCCATGAGCAAAACGAGGGGCTAGTATGGCAACATATCTTTGACACAAATCTATACACCGAGAAGTTGAAACACTGCAAGAGCTTTAAAAGTGTTTTATTTGTGGACATTTAGTTTCTCTATTTTGTTATCTCATGTGAATGCCTAGTCCAACTGGAAGGAGCTTAGTGACACAAGTAATGTGGCTTCCATGTTGAAAATGCTTAGAAAAATTCCAAGCAGGTTTATGAATAAAAACAGGAACATACAACCCCGGTGAGATTAGCGCTGCCTACTTTACTAAGCTGGAGCTCAAAATGCTCCATAAGCACAAGTATGTTGTTGCAGCTTTTGTTATCTATTTACCAACATGTGAAAAAACCACTGAACTCATATTGGGAACTTACATAAAATAACTGAATTTGAGATTCCAGAGAGATAGGAATTCTGCTAGACACACTAAATAACATATGAAAATATGATAACATGAAAACATAAGACAGCATTACCTTTACACCACCTCCATTATGTAAAAGTAAAGCTTGTACAGAACTGTTGTTTAAATACTTATTTGTGTTCGTAAGATAAGGGAATTGACAATATTATGAAAAGAAAATATTGCTACCCACCATATAGAGGAAGTGTTGAGTTTATATAGGACCCATGGCAACTAGCAAACCCAGGAATTCTTCATCCAGGAAAAGTCTGGGAAAACAGTGGGAATTCTTTAGAATTCTGTGAATTTTTCATTGTTTCAGTTCTCAGTTAAATTTTTGTAATTTTGGTAAGAAGTGGTACTCTAACAAAGAATTTTACTGTATTCCACTACTGCAGAGTAGTATTGCATCAATAAACCATAAATGAGGCAATAACACCAAAATAAAACTTCAGTTGCAAAGAAAATGCAGCATTACAACAACAAAACGCAGTGCACACAGGAGCATCTCCTTATATCAAAACACATCGTAGGCTTCAGAATGAAGATTATGCAATACTTTGTAACAACAATCCATTTTACGTTTCCAATAGGTTGTGGAAAATATCGTGAATGGTAATTTGAAAATAATTACTTTCAGGGTAAATTTCCTTTTATGTCAGATGAATTATGTTATGTGAGAGATTATAAAATAGCAAATCATGCATAAATGTGAGTTGTTGAGTAATTTCACAGGTATTGACTTTTCTGTGTTGAGAATTGAAGTGTGAGACGGACATGTACTCTGTCAGATAATCCATAAAATATTTGGTGCACAGTACTGAAATTGATAATCCTACGTGTCGAAAATAATCAGCTGCCCCAATTTATGCTGTGGTCTTAGGATCCTGCCTAAGCACAGCCTTGGGGGAAAAAAACAAAACAGAAAAACATTGTTGCCAAACAAATTATGTGTGACTGCTTAGCTTTCCTTGTAGCTATACTGTATGTATCTTAATTTAAATCATTAGCTTTTCCTGACTGTCTCTTCGTGCTGCTCTAACAGTCATATTGGTATTGGCTGACTACATTACAGGCCAGTTGTGTAAACCACTTAACCTTAGGTTAAGACAGAAAATGATCTCAGATCAGACTTAACCTGGGAATCTGCATTGTGTAAATGTTAATCCCATATTATATCAGTGTGAAGTTGGATCATATTTGACTGCCAAAAATTTGTGGTTCAAAGTCAGGCTTAGCTCTAATCATAGGTTCCTAGTCTACATCTACATCTACATCTACATGACTACTCTGCAATTCACATTTAAGTGCTTGGCAGAGGGTTCATCGAACCACAATCATACTATCTCTCTACTATTCCACTCCCGAACAGCGAGCGGGAAAAACGAACACCTAAACCTTTCTGTTCGAGCTCTGATTTCTCTTATTTTATTTTGATGATCATTCCTACCTATGTAGGTTGGGCTCAACAAAATATTTTCGCATTCGGAAGAGAAAGTTGGTGACTGAAATTTCGTAAAAAGGTCTCGCCGCGACGAGAAACGTCTATGCTGTAATGACTTCCATCCCAACTCGTGTATCATATCTGCCACACTCTCTCCCCTATAACGCGATAATACAAAACGAGCTGCCCTTCTTTGCACCCTCTCGATGTCCTCCGTCAATCCCACCTGGTAAGGATCCCACACCGCGCAGCAATATTCTAACAGAGGACGAACGAGTGTAGTGTAAGCTGTCTCTTTAGTGGACTTGTTGCATCTTCTAAGTGTCCTGCCAATGAAACGCAACCTTTGGCTCGCCTTCCCGACAATATTATCTATGTGGTCCTTCCAACTGAAGTTGTTTGTAATTTTAACACCCAGGTACTTAGTTGAATTGACAGCCTTGAGAATTGTACTATTTATCGAGTAATCGAATTCCAACGGATTTCTTTTGGAACTCATGTGGATCATCTCACACTTTTCGTTATTTAGCGTCAACTGCCACCTGACACACCATACAGCAATCTTTTCTAAATCGCTTTGCAGCTGATACTGGTCTTCAGATGACCTTACTAGACGGTAAATTACAGCATCATCTGCGAACAACCTAAGAGAACTGCTCAGATTGTCACCCAGGTCATTTATATAGATCAGGAACAGTAGAGGTCCCAGGACGCTTCCCTGGGGAACACCTGATATCACTTCAGCTTTACTCGATGATTTGCCGTCTATTACTACGAACTGCGACCTTCCTGACAGGAAATCACGAATCCAGTCGCACAACTGAGACGATACCCCATAGCTCCGCAGCTTGATTAGAAGTCGCTTGTGAGGAACGGTGTCAAAAGCTTTCCGGAAATCTAGAAATACGGAATCAACTTGAGATCCCCTGTCGATAGCGGCCATTACTTCGTGCGAATAAAGAGCTAGCTGCGTTGCACAAGAGCGATGTTTTCTGAAGCCATGCTGATTACGTGTCAATAGATCGTTCCCTTCGAGGTGATTCATAATGTTTGAATACAGTATATGCTCCAAAACCCTACTGCAAACCGACGTCAATGATATAGGTCTGTAGTTAAATGGATTACTCCTACTACCCTTCTTGAACACTGGTGCGACCTGCGCAATTTTCCAATCTGTAGGTACAGATCTATCGGTGAGCGAGCGGTTGTATATGAGTGCTAAGTAGGGAGCTATAGTATCAGCGTAATCTGAAAGGAACCTAATCAGTATACAATCTGGACCTGAAGACTTGCCCGTATCAAGCGATTTGAGTTGCTTCGCAACCCCTAAGGTATCTACTTCTAAGAAACTCATGCTAGCAGATGTTCGTGTTTCAAATTCTGGAATATTCCATTCGTCTTCCCTGGTGAAGGAATTTCGGAAAACTGCGTTCAATAACTCCGCTTTAGCGGCGCAGTCGTCGATAACAGTACCATCGGCACTGCGCAGCGAAGGTATTGACTGCGTCTTGCCGCTTGTGTACTTTACATACGACCAGAATTTCTTCGGATTTTCTACCAAATTTCGAGACAATGTTTCGTTGTGGCATTATGAAACATCACTTTTGTTTTTGGCAAATACAAATCGAAATAATAAAATAAAGCTCTTATTAACACAAAAATGGTACGTAAATATGTGACTATGCCACTCTCATGCCACTGATGCTCAAAATACTTTGTTTCAATCTGGAAGATTAGGTAATGGAAACTGCTTACTGCAGTGTCTATGTAAAGATTAATCTCATAGCAGTTCTTGGGGAATGACTCATGATTTATGTGATTAGTTCAGAGGCAGTTTAGAGACACTTATCAGCAGAGTAAGGAAGGAAAATTTGAATTATTTGTGCTGAACTGTTCAGATAGGAATTCTGATAGCAGACAGAAACGTTTATCATCTCTTATTTATGTTCTTTCTCTCAGCTCCAGTAGAAGTAACTACACTCCTGGAAATTGAAATAAGAACACCGTGAATTCATTGTCCCAGGAAGGGGAAACTTTATTGACACATTCCTGGGGTCAGATACATCACATGATCACACTGACAGAACCACAGGCACATAGACACAGGCAACAGAGCATGCACAATGTCGGCACTAGTACAGTGTATATCCACCTTTCGCAGAAATGCAGGCTGCTATTCTCCCATGGAGACGATCTTAGAGATGCTGGATGTAGTCCTGTGGAACGGCTTGCCATGCCATTTCCACCTGGTGCCTCAGTTGGACCAGCGTTCGTGCTGGACGTGCAGACCGCGTGAGACGACGCTTCATCCAGTCCCAAACATGCTCAATGGGGGACAGATCCGGAGATCTTGCTGGTCAGGGTAGTTGACTTACACCTTCTAGAGCACGTTGGGTGGCACGGGATACATGCGGACGTGCATTGTCCTGTTGGAACAGCAAGTTCCCTTGCCGGTCTAGGAATGGTAGAACGATGGGTTCGATGACGGTTTGGATGTACCGTGCACTACTCAATGTCCCCTCGACGATCACCAGAGGTGTACGGCCAGTGTAGGAGATCGCTCCCCACACCATGATGCCGGGTGTTGGCCCTGTGTGCCTCAGTCGTATGCAGTCCTGATTGTGGCGCTCACCTGCACGGCGCCAAACACGCATACGACCATCATTGGCACCAAGGCAGAAGCGACTCTCACCACTCAAGACGACACGTCTCCATTCGTCCCTCCATTCACGCCTGTCGCGACACCACTGGAGGCGGGCTGCACGATGTTGGGGCGTGAGCGGAAGACGGCCTAACGGTGTGCGGGACCGTAGCCCAGCTTCATGAAGACGGTTGCGAATGGTCCTCGCCGATACCCCAGGAGCAACAGTTTCCCTAATTTGCTGGGAAGTGGCGGTGCGGTCCCCTACGGCAGTGTGTAGGATCCTACGGTCTTGGCGTGCATCCGTGCGTCGCTGCGGTCCGGTCCCAGGTCGAGGGGCACGTGCACCTTCCGCCGACCACTGGCGACAACATCGATGTACTGTGGAGACCTCACGCCCCATGTGTTGAGCAATTCGGCGGTACGTCCACCCGGCCTCCCGCATGCCCACTATACGCCCTCGCTCAAAGTCCGTCAACTGCACATACGGTTCACGTCCACGCTGTCGCGGCATGCTATCAGTGTTAAAGACTGCGATGGAGCTCCGTATGGCACGGCAAACTGACTGACACTGACGGCGGCGTTGCACAAATGCTGCGCAGCTAGCGCCATTCGACGGCCGACACCGCGGTTCCTGGTGTGTTCGCTGTGCCGTGCGTGTGATCATTGCTTGTACAGCCCTCTCGCAGTGTCCGGAGCAAGTATGGTGGGTCTGACACACCGGTGTCAATGTGTTCTTTTTTCCATTTCCAGGAGTGTATCTAACTACTGAACACATCCTTAACCTGCTATGACCATTTTATGTGTGTTGGTAAATAGAACATAAGCAAGTGTACTGAAATACACTAACAATATGACACTGTTCCACATATTTCAATGGCTGAGAGATTGTCTCATGGACTACAGTGCATAAGATGTCACGTTCAAATCCATGTAAATTCTCGCAAATGTTTTTTCCCCCATTTATTACTTTTTTCTGCTGAATAGGTCATAAAGATAATTAAAACTACATTATAATGCCATTCCATTCTATACCATTTGAAACACACTATACTCTCCATTTCCAAGTGTTCTGGGCAACTGTTGAGCAAAATTCTGTGTGCAACAACCATACATGATTCAATTATGCTCTTTTGTTTCATTTATTTGGCAGATTTCTGAGTATTCAGATGTGTCCACATTTTCATAACGCATATTGATACTCTTCCAATCACAATCTGCCCCAACATTACGAGAATTAATGTCAACAGCAATTTCTCTCCATGTCTTTCAGCTGTACATCTTTCTCGTATTGACACTCCTTTCTCTGTTGCTCACTTCCATGATTACAGCATGATACCTTCAATAATAAACACTTTGACTGCTATGTATTTGTGATGTACAACAAATACCTGTGGTTGAAGCGTGATAATCATGTCGATAGCTGATTTCAGCTATGTTGACAAGCATGTTATGTGCTACCTTAGGTAAAATCTGAACTTGCTTCAGTGTGTCCCAAGTTTAGTGTTATTCAATACAGCTGAGTCCTGACCATACTACAATTTCTGATCTAATGTCAAATTTCTCCTCCAGTTAGCGATGTTTACACAATTGGCACTATGCTCTGAAAACCTTCTGTTACTGACTTGTGAGATCATGTGACTTTAGCTACAATTGGCTGACAAAAATGCATCACAACTTCGGTGTCTGTGCTTCAGAGGCTATCGTGCTGCGCTTTCTTTGTCTGTGTATGCACCATTATGTTGAGTCCCAGACAGACACAACAAAAAAACTGCTATACATGTTGAGCTTTCAGCCAAAATGGCTTTTTCTAAAGTAGACAACACATACCCATTCATGCAGGTACAGTCCACACACACATGACCATCTAACGGTTCCAATGACATGAGAAATGGTGCAAAACTAGATTGCAAACTTTGCACATCTCTCACTTCAGTTGACTTACTTGAAACACTCAGCTGATTGTTTTCTCAGGATATGCGGCTGCATCAATCTCCACAACTTTTTCTCTGAAGAAATAGTGCTGGTTAGAGGAACAAAAAAATACTCCCTCTCTCACTAGAAATAACTTGGTATCCTCATACTTTCAGTTCAGCTCAGGTATATTTTCATTTCCACAAGTTTCACACAAGCATACAAACTCTTGCAAGTCAACTACATGAATAACCATTAGATGCTATTAAATATAATCACAATTGCCTGGTTTTAACAACCAAATAATTTGTAGACATCACATGTGTCTTGCTTCATCCTGAGCTAAGACATGAAGTAAGTTAAAAGTCTATAGTCAACTGTTCGCTTCTATTTTTCTACAATAATCAGTTTCACTAACACATCAAAGAATACTACTTAATTATTCTTTGTACTTTTCATCACGGCTCCTGTGACACTGGTGGGAAACACTTGTCGGAGTCATTGAACTGCCACGCTTACAGTCTTCTCAACACACACTTCCGACCTGCACACAGAAACGGGTGGCACAGTAGATATGCTTCCCCTCATCCACACCCATACTTAAAATATTGGGTGTTCGAGATGGTGGAAGGCCGAGTGTCTCTAGAATTTACACCGAAATTCTCGAGGCACTACGTATCCCTCCCCTTAGCTTGAATACGTAATATTTTATACATATTAATTATATACTTTAATATCTCACATAATGCTAATTTACATTTTAATCAGGATACATTATATTTCTTTTATTAATCGTTTACTTAATATCTAGCTCTTCTTTTTTCATTTTGATAATAACTATCTGAGCATTTCACCTAATGTTGGAGTTAGTACTTTTATATCTAGGAATCGTGCAGACAACCTTCTTGATTTCCAATCACAAACTGCAGGTGTCATAGACAATTATTTGTTTCATTCTAACTCTCTGTACTATTTTTCTTTAGTACGTAATAGTTTCATTAACTACAGTAGCTTGTATTCTGGAGGAACTCTGGGCAAATGAAATTGTTCTTTCCGACACTCATAAACATAAAACATAATAATGCTACTGGAATATAGAATTCAAATTTACCAGAATAATTCCTACAAAATTTGTGACTTTTGTCACGATACTGTCCTTTTCCATTTAGGAACAGTACCTATACCTTACATACGGGTTGACCCTATGAATGCACTTCCTCCTCCTGTTTCAGTAGGTATGCTCTTCTTAATTCCTATTTCCCTATGGTACAGGTCAATCCCCTTCTTTGTACCCCTGTCTGCACAGTATAGGTTAGTCTTTCTTAGGTCAGCCTATCTGCCGTTTATATCCAATAAATGCTGGATGTGCTCCCCTTCTCCTTCCTAAGTAGGACTCATGGTTCATTTCCCAAGTATACATCTCTATGTAACTATAATTAAATATCCTCTGGAAAATGAAGTCTATTTCACTCTTTACACTCACTTCCTAATACTTCACTTAATCCCCTAGATTCCTCCACTACTCTTACACTTCTAAGCTTCAATTAGTCTCCACAATAATATACTCTGTTCAATATATCATATATTTAGTTATGATATACTTCTCCCACTATCCTACAAATTATCAGAACAATGTTCAACTGACATTCATTATCACAATTAGTTGCTCCCTGGCTTATGCTCATTAGTTACTCCTTGGTTTATGCCCTCTTTAATTACTCACACTTATTTCTTATTTATCCCTGATGTAGAATTATCATAGTTTTTATATCCTTATGTACATATGCGATACAGAATCATCATTGTTCTTACACACACACACACACACACACACACACACACACACACACACACACACACACACACACACACACACACACACACACACACATCATGGAAAATAAGGAGGACTTCTGTGATAGAAGTGTATGCATATGGAAAAAAGGAAAGATAGAAAGGTACTCAAATGACAAGTAAGAAAGGAAAAAGTAGAAATGGTTGCTAAGATCGAAGAAGTGAAAGAAGATAGCCTCAAAGACAGGAAACCCTTCCCACCACCTTTCCCCAGGTTCCTTCTTTCGCCAGTACTAGAGGGAGATGTCGGAGGAGGTGTGGTGTTAAACGTCTCCTACGAATCCTTTCAATGGCACCGACTCTGAAACCAACCTTCGACACTGTTGGGGCCCATGCTGTTCACTAGCGCTGATTCCACACTGGCTCACTGACACAGCCTAAAGCTCTATGCTGGATGAGTGAAAGACAATAATTATTTGACTGTGAAGTTAAGGATACAGTTCAATATTAGACTGTTAGTATAGTTATTATACTCAGAAATGATTTTTTTTAATAATCACTAGATCTAAAAGAAAGAGGAATATGGATAACACTCAAAAAACTGGGGAAGTCCCCAAAGAAAATCTTAGCAACACCTATGGAACAGCAAATGGTGAAGTATCAGTTACACTTGTTTGTGAGAGTCATTTGAAAGATGTGATGTGTGTTCTGTGTTAGCCATGATTTATTTGTTTATCATGCTTTAATCTATAATAGCTACCCCTTCCAAAAACAATAAAAACCTTCCCATCTACACCACATTTCATAAAAGGTATAAAATATTCTATATTAAATAGAAAGTTATACACTATGATAAAATAGTTGTTTAGTCATTAAGCTTATAGTATATTTTTGCTCACACATAAAAGATTATGTTCATTTCATGTCATCTAGATATAATTCTGTTTGAATAGTACCATCATATTATGTTTTCCACTAATACTATATACTATTCGCTCCATTTTATGTTTAGAGGTCCCTGTTTATCCATGGATATCTGAAGTCTATTATCTTTTAGTCGTATTCAGTTTACTAGGCACTAACATTGTAGGATAGTTTAAGAATTCAGGAATAGATTACAGAATACTTTTAAGATTTGAAGGGAATTCTGTGCAGGAAAAATAGTATAGAACAAACACCGAAAACAAATCGGGATCCAACAGTTGTCACTACAGAATGTTAACAATTTTATGTGAAAGTCTCCCCACGACAAAACAATCACCATTTTACTAGGTAACACTACGTTGGGAGAAGGCACTCTACTATCTGCTTGTCCTTCATAAGTTTGAATTCTTTCCATAAATTATCTATGCCTCTCTTAGTTGTTGTTGTTTTGGTCTTCAGTCCTGAGACTGGTTTGACACAGCTCTCCATGCTACTCTATCCTGTGCAAGCTTCTTCACCTCCGAGTACCTACTGCAGCCTACATCCTTCTGAATCTGCTAAATGTATTCATCTCTTGCTCTCCCTCTACAGTTTTTACCCTCCATACTGCCCTCCAATGCTAAATTGGTGATCCCTTGATGCCTCAGAACATGTCCTACCAACCGGTCCCTTCTTCTTCTCAAGTTGTGCCACAAACTTCTCTTCTCCCCAATCCTATTCAATACCTCCCCATTAATTATGTGATCTACCCATCTAATCTTCAGCATTCTTCTGTAGCACCACATTTCGAAAACTTCTATTCTCTTCTTGTCCAAACTATTTATTGTCCATGTTTCACTTCCACACATTGCTACACTCCACACAAATACTTTCAGAAACGACTTGCTGACACTTAAATCTACACTCGATGTTAACAAATTTCTCTTCTTCAGAAACGCTTTCCTTGCCATTGCCAGTCTACATTTTATATCCTCTCTACTTTGACCATCATCAGTTATTTTGCTCCCCAAATAGCAAAACTCCTTTACTACTTTAAATGTCTCATTTCCTAATCTAATTCCCTCAGATCACCACATTTAATTTTTCTACATTCCATTATCCTCGTTTTGCTTTTGTTGATGTTCATCTTATATCCTCCTTTCAAGACACTTCCCATTCCAAGTCCTTTGCTGTCTCTGACAGAAGTACAATCTCATCGGCGAACCTCAAAGTTTTTATTTCTTCTCCATGGATTTTAATACCTACTCTGAATTTTTCTTTTGTTTCCTTTACTGCTTGCTCAATATACAGATTTAATAACATCAGGGACAGGCTACAACCCTGTCTCACTCCCTTCCCAACCACTGCTTCCCTTTCATGCCCCTCGACTCTTATTACTGCCATCTGGTTTCTGTACAAATTGTAAATAGCCTTTCGCTCCCTTTATTTTACCCCTGCCACCTTTAGAATTTGCAATAGAGTATTCCAGTCAACATTGTCAAAAGCTTTCTCCAAGTCTACAAATGTTCGATACGTAGTTTGCCTTTCCTTAATATTTCCTCGTAAGGCCAGTATTGTGTTCCAATATTTCCATGGAATCGAAACTGATCTTCCCCGAGGTCGGCTTCCACCAGTTTTTCCATTCGTCATTTAACCATACAGTAAAACTGCATCCCCTTGGGAAAAAGGCTCTCTCTTAGTATCCTTAAGTTATGAAGCTAAATTTTGAGAAATGTTGTTGGAGGTTACCCTTGCGGCAAATTATTTATGTATTGTCTCTACTACCTGCTCCTGCAGATTACCATATTTACTCGAATCTAAGCCGCACCTGAAAAATGAGACTCGAAATCAAGGAAAAAAAATTTCCTTAATCTAAGGCGCATCTGAAACTTGAGACTCGAAATTCAAGGCGAGAGAAATGTTTTAGACCGCACCTCCAAACTGAAAGAAAGTTGGTCCATTGCAATATGAGACACAATTTAGGTTGAATGAATGATGATACAGCTACAGTAGTTGGTTTGTGTGGTAAGCTTAGCATTTAAGCTTTACCAAGTAGTCATTGCTATGCGTCAGGCACTCCCTCCATATTTATACGGGTATGGTTCCTTTTTCACGTGCTTCGTCTGGTTTGAATTGATTGCTTATTTTTCTTTGGTCTGATTAGTGCCGTTCTCTTTGTTATAGGTGTTTCTGTCACTCTAAGCTCAAAATGCATTATTGTACTGTGTTGTGCATTGTTTGTCTCATTCTGATGATAAGTGTTTATGACCTGTTGGCGTTTGCGGCTTGGCTTGCTTTTGTCTCGTTTCGTTTTTGCTTTTTCATCTCATTAGCGAAACAATGGCAAGAGAATGCTATTTGTTGTTACTTACACTGCTGATTTCTTTGATAATGATCAACAAGAACCAAATAATAGACTGCGTATGATAGATGTTCTGAATGAAAGTTTAACGAAACTTTTTCTCCATTTGAAAGTCTTTGCAGACACCTCTTTAGTACATTACATTCTGCACAGAAATTAGAGTCATCTTAGATTTAAAAATCTAGTCAGTTACCATACTTCATTTCTGACTATCACTATTCAGCATAAGAATAATACGAATATAAAAATGACATGATATATTCTTCCACGTTTGCTGTTGCCTCACTCTAGTTTCATAGTTTATTAGGCAGACAGGATTTAAATGAGATAGCAGGAAACACGAAACATGAAGGAATACATGGAAAAATGTTTACATTCGTATTATTCTGATGGTGAAGAGAATACTGCATGTGATTCGCTATTCATAAAAGTTCCTAAATGCAACCGTCTCTTCCCACAGGTAGGAAAAAATTCAGAATGTAGAGTTGGCCGTATTGACAACCATCCCAAACCGTCTTGCCAGTCGGATTTTCGTAGTACATTGAACGGCTGCTACATTCAAAGATGAGCAATACGGAATTTGTATTTACTTCGTTGGATAATGTATGAAAATGCAGTGGCTGAAACTCGGGGCAGAGAAAAAAGCTCGTCTTCCACCTTTTTTTTAAAAAAAATTATTTACTGACGCAGATGTTTTAGTGCCAGTATTTATATTTGTGCCTGCAAAGCATGCCTGTATAGCGTTACATATATTCGACATCAGAAGTTAGTTGTGGCGGCACCTACCAACATTTTTCAGAACTTCCGCTTACTTTCCATTCGATTCTAAGCCACAGGCGGTTTTTTGGATTACAAAAACTGGAAAAAAAGTGCAGCTTAGATTTGAGTAAATACGGTACTGATATTTACTCTGCCTGAAGTGGCTAATTTCTCTTTAACATTTGGTTCAACATTGTCTACTCGAATGCTCACACCTGCAATTTGTGATTGTACCATAGGTATTAATTTATCCTGTTTTTCCAAAGTCTCTTTTAAGGTGCGCAACCTCTGCTTTACAGCATTGAATGTAACATTGTATATGCTTTGAAATGATCCTAACTTTTCGCCAAGTTCAGTTTCTACATTATTACATCTACCTTCAATATCAAATTCTAGGTTTTAGCTAAGTCCTGAAATTGATTACTCTGTGTCTGACTAAAGTCAGTGAGCAGTTGGTTTACATGGATAGTCAAGGAAGTACTTAATTCATTCTTTAAATCTAATTGCAGACTGTCCACTTTATCATTTAAGCCATTGAACTTAGCATTTAAAACATCTTCTAGTTTTTCAGTTAAAGTAGCACTTAGTTCCTTCCTTATAGCAGCTGAATCTGTCTTCTATTCATCTAATCTATCATTTAACTGAGTATTTACTGAATCTAACTTAAGACTTAGTTCTTGTCCTAAAGTAGCTGAATTTGCATCCAGGCACAGGCTATTCATTCCATGGCTCCACCTACCCTTTACTCTTCAATAACTACCCAAAATTGGGCACACCCTATCTTAAATGTTTAACAGTATACACATCCTCTAACCCCTTTTCCTTCTGTATTTTAATGGTGAAGTGTCTCCACAGCATAGCATCTCTGTCTGACTAACCTCAAATGTGCGTTTCATAACTCCTTCTTATATAACTTTGACATACTTTCCTGCCAATGTTATAAATTACATGTATGAAAATATCTAATAAAAGCCTTCTGTCATAGTATTCTTTCTACCTTTGTTACTTATTTGTTGTTGACAATATTCCTATGTTTCTGTGGATAGTCACACTTATCTGGATAGTTACATGCTCAAATACAGGCAAAAGACAATTTTGCCTCTGGACTAGTGGTTTACCTTTATTTATTTGTTAGTCTGCCACACCTACTTTCATTTAGGGAATGACTTCAGTTACCATTCCTCCCCTGGTGTTTGTGATGTAGCTAACATACCTATTACTTCCAAATATATTGTCTATTTCAGGTACTTGTACGTTTGTCTTTTCATCGTATGTGTGTTACTGCCCCAGGTCATCCTATGTTGTTAGTTCATAAGTATTACAATGTGGTCTGCAGTAAAGAAGATTTCTGCAATAGAAAAGTATGAATCATGAAAAAGGGATGATAGAATAAGTACTCCTGGTAGAGAAAAAGGAAAATTAAAAGTAAAGGAAGATTTGAAACCACCGAAGAAAGGAAAGAAGACAGAAGCCCGCAAGGCAGATCCCATACCACTCCCCGCTCCAGGACTACTTCCCTGATGAGTTCTTCACTAAGATGCTGGAGGATGAAGTGTGGTCGGCATATGTTACAGAACAGACTTGTTTTGGTTTCATCCACATAGACCCCTATAATTGATCCTAAATACTCACCCAACTATACTATTTCCTAGCATAAAGAAGGTATAAAATACCCCATTTTTTCTAACACACATCCTGTACATGCAGACTTAGCAGTATCAAAAACTATAAAAGGTTTTTTTCATAGTTTCTAAATTTTTTCTGTAAACAACTAGTGATAATTTCCTTGTCTGCTCAACCCTGCCCCCCTCCCTCCACACTAAAATTGTTTTATGATAATGGAAGATATAATTAAGTTAAAGATCAAAGAATAGAAAAAGGAGAAGAAACTGTGGCAGAGAAAATGAAATGGGCAGTATTGAAATGTGCAGCTCAAATAGAAGACAGTCGTCAATCCGCTGATGCAGCACAGGTTTTCCTAGTGGAGGTTATGAATGTGTTTAACATATCGACATTGTATAATATGGAGTATGTGCTCCATGACATGCTGCATCTTTTCTACTAGAGATTAGGTAGCACTACGGCATTACTGCCTGTGCTCCAACAATAGCATTTTATTCCCTTTTTTGCACTGATCATTAACAGTTGAATGCGTGATTTACTTTGTTTGTAACATAATCCAGAACATCTCCTTTAGCTTTAACACAGTATTTAAGAAAAGGCAACATGGCTATAAAGCCTCAGTTAGTGAGCAACAAAATCAAATTACTAATATAATAAACTACTAATAAATTACTATATAATAAACCTCCCCCCATGAACCATGGACCTTTCCGTTGGTGGGGAGGCTTGCGTGCCTCAGCGATACAGATGGCCGTACCGTAGGTGCAACCACAACGGAGGGCTATCTGTTGAGAGGCCAGACAAACGTGTGGTTCCTGAAGAGGGGCAGCAGCCTTTTCAGTAGTTGCAGGGGCAACAGTCTGGCTGATTGACTGATCTGGCCTTGCAACATTAACCAAAACGGCCTTGCTGTGCTGGTACTGTGAACGGCTGAAAGCAAGGGGAAACTACAGCCGTAATTTTTCCCGAGGACATGCAGCTTTACTGTATGATTAAATGATGATGGCATCCTCATGGGTAAAATATTCCGGAGGTAAAATAGTCCCCCATTCGGATCTCCGGGCGGGGACTACTCAGGAGGATGTCGTTATCAGGAGAAAGAAAACTGGCGTTCTACGGATCGGAGAGTGGAATGTCAGATCCCTTAATCGGGCAGGTAGGTTAGAAAATTTAAAAAGGGAAATGGATAGGTTAAAGTTAGATATAGTGGAAATTAGTGAAGTTCGGTGGCAGGAGGAACAAGACATCTGGTCAGGTTACTACAGGGTTATAAACACAAAATCAAATAGGGGTAATGCAGGAGTAGGTTTAATAATGAATAGGAAAATAGGAATGCGGGTAAGCTACTACAAACAGCATAGTGAACGCATTATTGTGGCCAAGATAGATACGAAGCCCACACCTACTACAGTAGTACAAGTTTATATGCCAACTAGCTCTGCAGATGATGAAGAAATTGAAGAAATGTACGATGAAATAAAAGAAATTATTCAGATAGTGAAGGGAGACGAAAATTTAATAGTAATGGGTGACTGGAATTCGAGTGTAGGAAAAGGGAGAGAAGGAAACATAGTAGGTGAATATGGATTGGGGCTAAGAAATGAAAGAGGAAGCCGCCTAGTAGAATTTTGCACAGAGCACAACTTAATCATAGCTAACACTTGGTTTAAGAATCATGAAAGAAGGTTGTATACGTGGAAGAACCCTGGAGATACTAAAAGGTATCAGATAGATTATATAATGGTAAGACAGAGATTTAGGAACCAGGTTTTAAGTTGTAAGACATTTCCAGGGTCAGATGTGGACTCTGACCACAATCTATTGGTTATGACCTGTAGATTAAAACTGAAGAAACTGCAAAAATGTGGGAAATTAAGGAGATGGGACCTGGATAAACTGAAAGAACCAGAGGTTGTACAGAGTTTCAGAGAGAGCATAAGGGAACAATTGACAGGAATAGGGGAAAGAAATACAGTAGAAGAAGAATGGGTAGCTCTGAGGGATGTAGTAGTGAAGGCAGCAGAGGATAAAGTAGGTGCAAAGACGAGGGCTGCTAGAAATCCTTGGGTAACAGAAGAAATATTGAATTTAATTGATGAAAGGAGAAAATATAAAAATGCTGTAAATGAAGCAGGCAAAAAGGAATACAAACGTCTCAAAAATGAGATCGACAGGAAGTGCAAAATGGCTAAACATGGATGGCTAGAGGACAAATGTAAGGATGTAGAAGCTTATCTCACTAGGGGTAAGATAGATACTGCCTACAGGAAAATTAAAGAGACCTTTGGAGAGAAGAGAACCACGTGTATGAATATCAGGAGCTCAGATGGCAGCCCAGTTCTAAGCAAAGAAGGGAAAGCAGAAAGGTGGAAGGAGTATATAGAAGGTTTATACAAGGGCGATGTACTTGAGGACAATATTATGGAAATGGAAGAGGATGTAGATGAAGACGAAATGGGAGATACGATACTGCGTGAAGAGTTTGACAGAGCACTGAAAGACCTGAGTCGAAACAAGGCCCCCGGAGTAGACAACATTCCATTAGAACTACTGACGGCCTTGGGACAACCAGTCCTGACAAAACTCTACCAGCTGGTGAGCAAGATGTATGAGACAGGCGAAATACCCTCAGACTTCAAGAAGAATATAATAATTCCAATCCCAAAGAAAGCAGGTGCTGACAGATGTGAAAATTACCGAACTATCAGTTTAATAAGCCATGGCTGCAAAATACTAACGCGAATTCTTTACAGACGAATGGAAAAACTGGTAGATGCGGACCTCGGGGAGGATCAGTTTGGATTCCGTGGAAATGTTGGAACACGTGAGGCAATACTGACCTTACGACTTATCTTAGAAGAAAGATTAAGAAAAGGCAAACCTACGTTTCTAGCATTTGTAGACTTAGAGAAAGCTTTTGACAATGTAGACTGGAATACTCTTTTCCAAATTTTAAAGGTGGCAGGGGTAAAATACAGGGAGCGAAAGGCTATTTATAATTTGTACAGAAACCAGATGGCAGTCATAAGAGTCGAGGGGCATGAAAGGGAAGCAGTGGTTGGGAAAGGAGTGAGACAGGGTTGTAGCCTCTCCCCGATGTTATTCAATCTGTATATTGAGCAAGCAGTAAAGGAAACAAAAGAAAAATTTGGAGTAGGTATTAAAATTCATGGAGACGAAGTAAAAACTTTGAGGTTCGCCGATGACATTGTAATTCTGTCAGAGACAGCAAAGGACTTGGAAGAGCAGTTGAATGGAATGGACAGTGTTTTGAAAGGAGGATATCAGATGAACATTAACAAAAGCAAAACGAGGATAATGGAATGTAGTCAAATTAAATCGGGTGATGCTGAGGGAATTAGATTAGGAAATGCGACACTTAAAGTAGTAAAGGAGTTTTGCTATTTAGGAAGTAAAATAACTGATGATGGTCAAAGTAGAGAGGATATAAAATGTAGACTGGCAATGGCAAGGAAAGCGTTTCTGAAGAAGAGAAATTTGTTAACATCGAATATAGATTTATGTATCAGGAAGTCGTTTCTGAAAGTATTTGTTTGGAGTGTAGCCATGTATGGAAGTGAAACATGGACGATAACTAGTTTGGACAAGAAGAGAATAGAAGCTTTCGAAATGTGGTGCTACAGAAGAATACTGAAGATAAGGTGGATAGATCACGTAACTAATGAGGAGGTATTGAATAGGATTGGGGAGAAGAGAAGTTTGTGGCACAACTTGACTAGAAGAAGGGATCGGTTGGTAGGACATGTTTTGAGGCATCAAGGGATCACAAATTTAGCATTGGAGGGCAGCGTGGAGGGTAAAAATCGTAGAGGGAGACCGAGAGATGAGTACACTAAGCAGATTCAGAAGGATGTAGGTTGCAGTAGGTACTGGGAGATGAAGCAGCTTGCACAGGATAGAGTAGCATGGAGAGCTGCATCAAACCAGTCTCAGGACTGAAGACAACAACAACAACAATATAATAAAGTAACAAATGTAAACTAAAGATATTTATACCAACACATACAACCTTCTCTCAATATCCAGTTTGAGTCAAATGAATATTGGATTTCATATGCTGCAATGTAGCATCTATGAGTAATTGGTTCAAAGTTAGGCTTGTGCTCTTCTGCTTACCCTGTGATTATATTTAACACTGAAATTTCTGCCACAGCTTCTATCTTTATGTTAATTAAACTTCTTCCTAATAAATGCTGTGCATCTACACAGCTTAGAATGTGTGAAACAGCACAAATTTCACTGCTAATGAACCTTTCTCCTTCAATTAACGATCAGTGAAGTGACAGCTTGCATACTACATAATTATAATGTAGAGCTTCCCTCAACTAATCCTCAAGGCACTCATACTTATTGCCATTAGCTTAGAAATACAATTACACTCCTGGAAATGGAAAAAAGAACACATTGACACCGGTGTGTCAGACCCACCATACTTGCTCCGGACACTGCGAGAGGGCTGTACAAGCAATGATCACACGCACGGCACAGCGGACACACCAGCAACCGCGGTGTTGGCCGTCGAATGGCGCTAGCTGCGCAGCATTTGTGCACCGCCGCCGTCAGTGTCAGCCAGTTTGCCGTGGCATACGGAGCTCCATCGCAGTCTTTAACACTGGTAGCATGCCGCGACAGCGTGGACGTGAACTGTATGTGCAGTTGACGGACTTTGAGCGAGGGCGTATAGTGGGCATGCGGGAGGCCGGGTGGACGTACCGCCGAATTGCTCAACACGTGGGGCGTGAGGTCTCCACAGTACATCGATGTTGTCGCCAGTGGTCGGCGGAAGGTGCACGTGCCCGTCGACCTGGGACCGGACCGCAGCGACGCACGGATGCACGCCAAGACCGTAGGATCCTACGCAGTGCCGTAGGGGACCGAACCGCCACATCCCAGCAAATTAGGGACACTGTTGCTCCTGGGGTATCGGCGAGGACCATTCGCAACCGTCTCCATGAAGCTGGGCTACGGTCCCGCACACCGTTAGGCCGTCTTCCGCTCACGCCCCAACATCGTGCAGCCCGCCTCCAGTGGTGTCGCGACAGGCGTGAATAGAGGGACGAATGGAGACGTGTTGTCTTCAGCGATGAGAGTCGCTTCTGCCTTGGTGTCAATGATGGTCGTATGCGTGTTTGGCGCCATGCAGGTGAGCGCCACAATCAGTACTGCATATGACCGAGGCACACAGGCCCAATACCCGGCATCATGGTGTGAGGAGCGATCTCCTACACTGGCCGTACACCTCTGGTGATCGTCGAGGGGACACTGAATAGTGCACGGTACATCCAAACCGTCTTCGAACCCATCGTTCTACCATTCCTAGACCGGCAAGGGAACTTGCTGTTCCAACAGGACAATGCACGTCCGCATGTATCCCGTGCCACCCAACGTGCTCTAGAAGGTGTAAGTCAACTACCCTGGCCAGCAAGATCTCCGGATCTGTCCCCCATTGAGCATGTTTGGGACTGGATGAAGCGTCGTCTCACGCGGTCTGCACGTCCAGCACGAACGCTGGTCCAACTGAGGCGCCAGGTGGAAATGGCATGGCAAGCCGTTCCACAGCACTACATCCAGCATCTCTACGATCGTCTCCATGGGAGAATATCAGCCTGCATTTCTGCGAAAGGTGGATATACACTGTACTAGTGCCGACATTGTGCATGCTCTGTTGCCTGCGTCTATGTGCCTGTGGTTCTGTCAGTGTGATCATGTGATGTATCTGACCCCAGGAATGTGTCAATAAAGTTTCCCCTTCCTGGGACAATGAATTCACGGTGTTCTTATTTCAATTTCCAGGAGTGTATATGTTAATGGCACTATATGTACTGTCTCCAAATATGCTGGTCTTATTGCTCCAATAGTCATCATCATGTCTGTTATGTCTTAAATATTTTTCAAAATTGGGCTTACAAAAATTTTTGACTTTAGTGAGTGTATTAGGTACAGTCACGTTTGAAGCTGCAAAATATGAATAAAATTAAATTTAGTATACCTGCTAGGACATGCATTTTAAATGCTGCTTCAAATTGACTAAAAGTCTTAAATATTTGTCTCCATTTGGAAGTCCAATTTACTGCTTCCCATTGTAACTTGTTAACAATAAAGTTGATTTTTGTGGCAGCTGTACAATCCTGAGGTAGCACTTCCTTAAACTGCTTCAGAAATCCAACTGGATTTTCAGAACCATCTGGCTCGAACTTCAGAAATTCTGTATGGGGTACTCTAATATTGTCGAAAGGATTGGTGATAGTGCTAGTAGAGACAATGTTTTTTGTACCTTTGGTTTAACTGATTCCTGTACGTGCTCCTCAAAACTAGTCAAATTATTTGAGGCACTAACTACTTCACCAAAATCTCTACTGAGTATCGTGTCTGAGATTTGAGTATGTATTCCTTTGAGTTTCTGGATTGAAGACTCCTCCATTTACTTCATTTTATGTCACTTCTTTAAAAACTGCAAGATCCCCACTTCCCATAATTTTTGTAATTTCCTTTAATTATTCCAACGAAAAGCTGTCTGTTTTATGTTAGGCAATCAGACTGAAGTCTAACTAACTACCTCTGACAGTGTACCTGGTGGCACACGTCCTTTCATGCATTTCCACTTCCTGCACAAAAATCTTTAATTCCCTCCAAATAATTATCATGTACATAAATGACTAGCTAAGATAAATTCTGAACATTAAGACACCATCTTTTTATTACTCAAGTAAATAGTATCACACTTATATTCCTATTTGTCCTACCTCTTTCACACTAAATAAACACTTTCACATAGGCTGTGTATTTATGTCTTAGAGGTAATCATTGCCACTATAATGTGTGTAATTTGGGTCATGCTCTACTGTTCTGTCTTGATTTCTCTCACTGCTGCCAGACTGATTCCCTATGTCTCGCATAATGGCCAATGCCAAAACTCTCACTACTTCTAGAATGGAGGGGTTCCCAGAATCAGTAGCGCTATTTCTGAGAGGCAGTGATATGTAAGGGTAAAGTTGACACTAAAACAGAATTGTCCTTATCCTTACATATTGTTGTTGTTGTGGTCTTCAGTCCTGAGACTGGTTTGATGCAGCTCTCCATGCTACTCTACACTGTGCAAGCTTCTTCATCTCCCAGTACCTAGTGCAACCTACATCCTTCTGAATCTGTTTAGTGTATTCATCTCTTGGTCTCCCTCTACGATTTTTACCCTCCACACTGCCCTCCAATACTAAATTGGTGATTCCTTAATGCCTCAGAACATGTCCTACCAACCGATCCCTTCTTCTGGTCAAGTTGTGCCACAAACTTCTCTTCTCCTCAATCCTATTCAATACTTCCTCATTAGTTATGTGATCTACCCATCTAATCTTCAGCATTCTTCTGTAGCACCACATTTTGAAAGCTTCTATTCTCTTCTTGTCCAAACTATTTATCGTCCATGTTTCACTTCCATACATGGCTACACTCTATACAAATACTTCCAGAAATGACTTCCTGACACTTAAATCTATACTCGATGTTAACAAATTTCTCTTCTTCAGAAACGCTTTCTTTGCCATTGCCAGTCTACATTTTATATCCTCTCTCCTTCGACCATCATCAGTTATTTTGCTCCCCAAATAGCAAAACTCCTTTACTACTTTATGTGTCTCATTTTCTAATCTAATACCCGCAGTATCACCTGACTACATTCCATTATCCACATTTTGCTTTTGACGATGTTCATCTTATACCCTCCTTTCAAGACACTCTCCATTCTGTTCAACTGCTCTTCCAAGTCCTTTGCTGTCTCTGACAGAGTTACAATGTCTCCGGCGAACCTCAAAGTTTTTATTTCTTCTCCATGGATTTTAATACCTACTCCGAACTTTTCATTTGTTTCCTTCACTGCTTGCTCAATATACAGATTGAATAACATTGGGGAGAGGCTACAACCCTGTCTCACTCCCTTCCCAACCACTGCTTCCCTTTCATGTCCCTCGACTGTTATAACTGCCATCTGGTTTCTGTACAAATTGTAAATAGCCTTTCGCTCCCTGTATTTTACCCCTGCCACCTTTAGAATTTGAAAGAGAGTATTCAAGTCAACAGTGTCAAAAGCTTTCTCTAAGTCTACAAATGCTAGAAACGTAAGTTTGCCTTTCCTTAACCTTTCTTCTAAGATAAATCGTAAGGTCAGTATTGCCTCACGTGTTCCAACATTTCTACGGAATCCAAACTGATCTTCCCCGAGGTCGGCTTCTACTAGTTTTTCCATTCATCTGTAAAGAATTCGTGTTAGTATTTTGCAGCTGTGGCTTATTAAACTGATTGTTCGGTAATTTTCACATCTGTCAACACCTGCTTTCTTTGGGATTGGAATTATTATATGTTCTTAAACTTAATTTTGAACTAAATCGCAGTGTTTCTCTATTGCAAGTTGTTACTCCTTAGGTGAGTTTAATAGAGTCTCCTCTGCTTTAGAGATGTTTATCACTTTAATGGCTACTTGCTACTCCCCCCCCCCCCCCCCCCCACTCACCCCGCCCCCCACCTGATCGATAGCTCTAGGGATGAGCTCAGAGACTGCTGCTACAGGTGCAGGACATGGGAGTCCTTTCTCACTCTTGAAACCAGTTTTCACTTTTTCAGTCATAACCACATTAGATTTATTTCTTCTTATTTGTTTGATTTAATTTATGCATCACCACAGTGTGTGCCTCCTTGTGTCCTTTTAGTTGTTGACTTAGGTTTCTCTGGGCAACGTTGTATTATCTACTGTTATTTTCATATTTTTTCAAATTTTACAAATGCTTTTTCCTTTTTCCACGACTAATTTGCATCTTGCAGTAGGGAGCCATATGAAGTGTTTTGTCATTGTGTGTTGGACTTGTGGTTATACTGCATGTTTGATCTGTAAACCTGATGTCTGTATGTCAGTTTTACTTCATAAAAAATTTCCGGCCACTGTTCACGAGGTTAATTGCTTTCGTAGTCCTGCTGTACAGTACCACAGTGACGTGCTGCTGGACTTCCTCTCCTTGTTGTGCTATGTGGGTGCTGGAAGATAATTGAAATCTGTCCAAGTTACTAAATAATATAATCAGCTTAGTGGTAACTCTTATACATTTTATGCATCTGTTTTTGGCATACATCAAGTTATCGTGCCTTATAGCACACTCCATATGAAACATCATTCATTTAAATTGACCACTAGGCTCAAAAATTGTGTTAAGATACATCACTTGTAATAGTGTGGCTGGAAAGGAGTCGTTAGAAAGTGACAGTCAGATTGGCAAGGTAATTGCGGTAGCGACAGAATGGACAGGTTGGGAGTGCTGGCCGAGAATGTTTGTTGTTAAGGGATGAAAAAAGTACATTTTGTCCTGGCAGGTAGTGGAGTGAACAATTCAAGATTGGAGATTGTTGAATGAAGACTTTGTGTGTGAGTGGTACAGACAAGTTCTTCTTACTTTCTGGACACTATACAGCTACCTAGCCACAAGCTGAAAATTTTTTGAGAAACGTCAATGTGGGACTTGGATATTTTTGTGAAGCACTTGCTCTTGTGATCTCTTGAAGTTTTCATGAGGTGTTGTGATAAAAGAAGCAGGATGAGGAGACAGTCATCTATTTTAACACAGTCACCTTTTAAAAGTTTTTCCACTTTTTTGAGTGGTTTTTGCCCTTTTAGGGAAAAAATAAATTATTTAATCTTGTATTCAAGTTTTTGTAGTCATATTTATTCATTCAACATTTTGGAATCATCCAAAGATGAAAATATACAAAATCTAATGTGGTGGGCTTTTTGAAAATTGAGATAAATTGTTCCCTTTTTGATTTTTTGATGTCAATGCCTGTTAAAACTGCATCTATTTTTGTTCTAAACTGCAATTTTTTTGTAGCAACAAGACTGTTGCTATGGTAATCCGTTCTGTTTTGACTTTACAAGATTGATAATTGCATATCCCCACACCCTTTTTTTTCAGTGGAAAAATTTTGAAGAAAGTCATTTCTAAGTTTAACATTCATCATCACATGTTCTTGAGGTACGCAACAACAAGGAGGCTTACTTTAGGACCTACAGCCAACAGTTTTATGTTGGATGGTATTCAATATTTCCTTTCTTCTATTGCAACTCAGCATGTCTGAAGAAGTACTGGATAGCATGGAAATCGATGGCAGTTGGTAGCCAGCTATTCAGTAAGTTCACACATTGTTTACAAAGCCAAACACCTGTAATCTACAAGTTGTATACAGAAATAGAAGTTCTTCATAATGAAGTGTTTACATTAGATAATGTACTTCATCTTGAACAATTAGTTGTTAGTGGGCAAATAACTGAAGAGCTTAGGAAATTGGAAGGACATGACAAGTTGTGTTCGAAAGAATGATCAATAGAGATTACATTATAGCTTGCAAACATGTGACTGAATAGAAATGCTTATCAAGAGCACCACTGAAATGTTTTAGGTTCTTAGGCCTCAGTGAAAGAATAAAGAGCTGAAGCTGCAGTGAGGTGTTAAAGTTTGCAGAAATGACACTGCCCAACATCCGGCAAGATTATGTATTAGATGGTTGGAAGGTTCTATAGCTCGAAAAAGATGACCCAGCTTTAGATAACAAAGGTATACTGACAGTTTAGTAGCACATTTCAAAAAGGGACTCACCACCTATAGCGATTAAGTATACAAATGTTTCAAAGCTTGTTAGGCTTTTCTTATTTTGTCCCATGGAAATTCGAACATAAGAGAAGATATTTCATTTTGAACCTCACGTTGGGTGAGGACAAGGTAGCAATGACCACAAGATTTTTAAATAGTGTTTTGACTATGAGGGAAGCAAATGCAAATTATACTACTTATAAGGAAGAATGTGAAAACAAAAGAAAGCTTGAATTAGAAGAAAAGCAACAAGAGCAACAATACCAAAGGCATTGTGAAGAGGAGATTAAAAAGATGAATAACGTGAAAAAATCGATTGACTGTGAGACATTGTGCAAATATGTCATTTGCTTGATGACCAAAACATAGACATAGACATACTAATAACTAAATAATTTCTTTTAAGTGCGGCCCATTTTTTCATTTGGTACCTATAACATCTATCGCAAATCTCTTCTTCTGTGCCGTCTTATTGCACTGGTTGCCGCAATATAAAAAAAATTATAATTAACTCAAAAACTAATGGTGTTTTGTAGCTCATAGGCCACGCATATACTCGGTCATCACCTTTGTTTTTCATATTTCATTCTTACTTGTTTATATATTTATTTACTTGCATTTGTATTACTTTTATTCATTTACCCTGCAAAGAAAGTTACTTTGACATCTCCTACAGTATCTTATCCTTTTGTTAGCTAACATGATTTCTCTTAATTTAATTACAATGTATATATTTTAGTATTGACGCAACTTCGCATGTTGATGTTAATGTAATATTATATTCCTTCATTCCCTTATGGTAACTATAGTTGTTACGTGTTATTTTTTTTAATTTTTTTTTTTTGAAATTAGGTTTAATACTTGTGCTTGTTTGCTCTCTCTCTCTCTCTCTCCCTTTTTTTTTTTTTTTTTTTTTTTTTTTTTTTTTTTTTTTTTTTTTTTTTTTTTTTTTAGATTAGGTTTAATACTTGTGCAGCTTTGCGTTTCTACTTGGTTGTGCAACGAGTTGCCTTTTGGGCTTGCACTAGGTCAATGTCTCTTTCCTAGTACTGATGTAAACATGCATTGTTGAGCGAGCACAGCTGAGTTATACGCTGCTCCAATTTGCTTTCGCTTCATGTTAAGCTGAGTTTTTTCACTTCCTCCCAAACAAATGTTTGTCTTTACTTACAAAACAAGAAAATTGCTTGAGTTTATACACATTTCATTTCAAATACACACAATAAAATTTCTTACGTATAAAACTATGACATTACTTATAATTATAATTTATGACAAGAAAACTGCTGCAACATTGTATCACTACTTTGTGAAAAGCTTTTAAGTCTTTGTGAGGGTGGACACCTTTATCTCTCCCTGTTATTTCATATACCAACCTATAAGTTCCAGTATAAGGTATTATTGCAATAATATAGGGCCCTGAGTATAGTAACTGCCATTTTTTGTTCAACTTACCAATCTTTGTCGGTTTGGGATGTGTTCTCAAGAGGACTCGTTGCCCTTCAAAAAAATGTGTAACTCGTTTTAACCTTTTGTTGTATATTCTCTTTCTGTATTCTGCTCTATTCTCTAGTGTAATTACTGCTTGATTGACTTTGTACTGTATAGTTAACTCTTTAGTAGGTAATTCTGGTATGGGTGATTTCCATTTGTCAGTTTGCTTGGTGTTAAACATAAGTTCATTAGGAGTAAAACCTGTGGAAGAGTGGTGAAGATTGTTTGCTATTTGCATAAATGGAGTCACGTATGCAATCTATCGTGAATGCTTATTATGAGCATATGTCCTTATAAATCTATTGAATTCTTTAAATACCCTCTCCACGGGACTTGCTTCTGAGTGGAAAAAACTTACCAAGATGTGTTTAATGCACTGTGTGTTCATGAATTGTTTCCATTTTCTTCCCACAGAATAGGGTGCATTGTCTGTTAATATGACTTTGGGTTTTCCTACTCTGCGTAAATAATCCTCTTCAGTTCTCCTTTTGATGCTATTAGCTGTAGTGGTTTTGATAACACAAAGTTTGATGTGTTTTGTGAAAATATCATAAAGAGCTACTATGTATCTGACACCACCTTTCGCTCTAGGATATGGCCCTGTGATATGCAGAGAAACCATTTCCAGTGGAGCTTTGGTTAGTACGGGGTGTAGTTCTGTAAACTGTGACATACTGGATGGTTTTGTTCTTTGGCAAATAGCACACTTCTTTAATATTTATGAAACACGTTGTTGTGAATTAGGAAAGTTACTCCATAGTGTCCCCATCTTTGTGTGTGTGTTTCATAAATTCGTCAATATATTCCTTTGGAAGGCATACACACCAATGGTTAGAACTTTCGTGCTTCTGGTGGAACAAAACGCCTTTATATAACTGATACCATTTACTTACCTTGTGGTTTGCATTCCGGTTAAGATTTTGTAGTACCTTTTTCCACCTGTTGTCTTGGTGTTGTATTATTCCCATTTGTTTACAAAATTTTTTGTACTCTGATTTTTGTGCGCTACTTTGCATGAATATTGTAGATTTCTGAATCATGTTCAGACAGTTCACTGAACTCGTCTAGTCCTATGGTAATCTGGATAATGCATCTGCTATAACATTCTAACTGCCCTTTATGTATATTATTTCAAAATTGAATTCCTGAAGGTACAAACACCACCTAGCTAGTCTTCGGTGTAACAATTTAGATGTTAAGAGAAAAGATAATGAGTTTTGATCACAATAGACTTTAGTGTTCTTACCTCAAAGAAAATACTCAAATTTCTTAAACATCCAAATATAGAAGGTCTATACAAGGGCGATGTACTTGAGGATAATACTATGGAAATGGAAGAGGATGTAGATGAAGATGAAATGGGAGATATGATACTGCGTGAAGAGTTTGACAGAGCACTGAAAGACCTGAGTCGAAACAAGGCCCTGGGAGTAGACAACATTACCAAAGAACTAATGACACCTTGGGAGAGCCGGTCCTGGCAAAACTATACCATCTGGTGAGCAAGATGTATGAGACAGGCGAAATACCCTCAGACTTCAAGAAGAATATAATAATTCCAATCCCAAAGAAAGCAGGTGCTGACAGATGTGAAAATTACCGAACTATCAGTTTAATAAGTAACAGCTGCTCAATACTGACCTTATGACTTATCTTAGAAGAAAGGTTAAGGAAAGGCAAACTTACGTTTCTAGCATTCGTAGACTTAGAGAAAGCTTTTGACAATGTTGACTGGAATACTCTCTTTCAAATTCTGAAGATGGCAGGGGTAAAATACAGGAAGCGGAAGGCTATTTACAATTTGTAGAGAAACCAGATGGCAGTTATAAGAGTGGAGGGACATGAAAGGGAAGCAGTGGTTGGGAAGGGAGTGAGACAGGGTTGTAGTCTCTCCCCCATGTTATTCAATCTGTATATTGAGCAAGCAGTGAAGGAAACAAAACGAAAATTCGGAGTAGGTATTAAAAACCATGGAGAAGAAATAAAAACTTTGAGGTTCGCCGATGACATTGTAATTCTGTCAGAGACAGCAAAGGACCTGGTAGAGCAGTTGAACGGAATGGACAGTGTCTTGAAAGGAGGATATAGGATAAACATCAACACAAAATGAAGATAATGGAATGTAGTCCAATTAAGTCGGGTGATGCTGAGGGAATTAGATTAGGAGATGAGACACTTAAATTATTAATAGAATTTTGCTATTTGGGGAGCAAAATAACTGATGATGGTCGAAGTAGAGAGGATATAAAATGTAGACTAGCAATGGCAAGGAAAGTGTTTCTGAAGAAGAGAAATTTGTTAACATCGAGTATAGATTTAAGTGTCAGGAAGTCATTTCTGGAAGTATTTGAATGGAGTGTAGCCATGTATGGAAGTGAAACATGAATGATAAAATAGTTTGGATAAGAAGAGAACAGAAGCTTTCGAAATGTGGTGCTACAGAAGAATGCTGAAGATTAGATGGGTAGATCACATAACTCTTGAGGAAGTATTGAATAGGATTGTGGAGAAGAGAAGTTTGTGGCACAACTTGATTATAAGAAGGGATCGATTCGTAGGACATGTGTTGAGGCATCAAGGGATCACCAATTTAGTTTTGGATTGCAGCGTGGAGGGTAAAAATCGTAGAGGGAGACCAAGAGATGAATTCACTAAGGAGATTCAGAAGGATATAGGTTGCAGTAGGTACTGGGATATGAAGTAGCTAGCACAGGATTGAGTAGCATGGAGAGCTGCATCAAACCAGTCTCAGGACTGAAGACCACAACAACAACAACCTTTTTTTAATCCTGGGTGCTTTTCAAATACACGTGTATACTGAAGTATTAACTTTCTGGTATTCTAAAAAATAAACTGTTTTGCTTACCTTTCCTTGTACTAGTGCTAGATCCATAATTGTTTCATGTAGCTGTTGGTCTTTCTGGGCATTGGAGAACAATACATCTGAATAACATAAATGTACTCTACTGTCTATATTTCGAGGCGTTTGTTTTCTATTTGACTGGTTCTGATTAAATCTACAGATTAGATTTGTTCATTAATTTTAAAGAAATACTTTCCCTGTCCTATCTCAGTCTGTATCTTGTACTGTCAGAAGGTATCCGTATCAAGAAGGCAATTAACTATAAGTTTTTCCCCTGCTAGAAAAATGCAGCTTTAAGAAAATTTTTCTATAGTCTTTGGTATTATTGCTGGAAGTTTCACCCCCTTAGATTTACTAACTGCTACAGTCAAGATTTGACAGTTCTGCACAGGGAAGGATGGTATTTGTGTTCACTTTTGCAACTTCCTAAATAAATATTGTGAAATTACATTTGTCTATGCATCAGTATCCAGCATAATGTGCAGATCTAAATCAACTATCCTGGCATTTATTAAGGCTTGTACAGACCCTCTTCTGTTCTCTTCCAAATTGTCCACATTTTCTGTCACAAGTCCCTGATATCTCCTGCTTATCATGTCTCAGAAAATAATTAGAAATTAATTGTACACTGACGGCCCCTGGCTCATTCTGCAAAGAGGGGCCTATCGTGACCTCTATTGATTTCCTAATTAGACGGGCGGGCGGGATTTCTTCATTATGGGTAACCTTCTCTAAATGCACGGCATGGTCTTCACCACTTTGTGTCTTGCAATGCCCATGATTTAAATTCTCTTTGACCTTAACCTCTGCCCGGTACATAATTGTGGTTGTCGTTACCCGGATGTGGTCTGCATGCTGTCTACCAATGGTAGGTCCTTGCCAATCATTATATTGATTATCATCGCCCACCAGGGTTACATTTTGAGTCTGTTGTCCAAAACCCCTCTGCTTGCTATATGCTGGTCTGTTGTAATTAGGGTTGTAGTTTCCTTTAAGTCTTATGTTGCCTCGGTTTTCCCGATTACCATAGTTACCTCTTGTGTGATTATTATTAGGCAGGTGGTCTGGGTGTCCACCATGTTACTTCTTTGAGGGTCACTGTTTCATGGAGGTTCACTTTGCACGTTATTGTTCTGTGGTTATGATGTAAATGAGGTCAGTTGAGAACAGAATGGATAAAAACTATTTTACATTATTCTTGGGCATTGTGATTAATTTTATCTTGATGTGTGCTGATAAGTAAGTATTTCGAGTAAATCCATGTTATAGACTAGATTCATCCAATACCTTGTTCTGTTCAGATATGTTTAAAAGTACTTATGTAGTCCCCCATGTTTACCATTGAATGGTTCTGAGTTTAACACCACTCACCATAGCCTCTCTTGGACTGATACGGGCCAGAATTTGTCCAAGAATGTATGCTCACACTGTTCATTAGGATGGCATCACTCGGCCATATCGGTTGCCCATAATAAAGCATCTCTTTGTGTGTACCCATCAATGAACCTGGTCTTCTGTGCCTTGGTACATTTGTGTTGTAACATATTATGGATGGATTTAATGAATACGTGGCTGCATACAGGTGTACTCCGTGTATGCCGGTGTAACTTTTATTGATATCAGCAGTGCCTGTTGCAATTTATATCTCCCCTTCCTCTCCGCCTGAATGATAGTGGTAAATGGCAGATAGGTATTGAACCACTCTGTTCTGCCTGACTACACCCGATTGCTAGCAATTAGTGGTTCTTGTGCAACGTCAGTACCACAAGTTTAACTTTTCTGCAGTTTTCCTTTTGCAGCATATAAACCTTATTCATTCTTGGAAATTAGTTCATTTTTCTTCTCCTTGGTGACCTCTTCAACCTCTTCTACATACCTTCTGTGCTGGTGTTGTACCCTTATCTTATCAATCTGTTTCAGCTGTCTCCATTATGTTCTTTACATCCTTATCATTTCTTTGTTGGGTTTTTCTTACAAAATTTACTGCCCAATTTTAAATTACTCAATTCTGCAGACAGTTCCTGTACTTTCTCAGGCAAATCTTCACATATAGTTTGCAACTCACTAATAGTACTTTGCATCTTCATTACACCTTTATTAATTCCTGATAGAGTCTATTTGTCGCTCACAATTTTCAGCGCACCTACTGTTTCTTCCTGTCCCTTTTCAAAATCTGATACCTTTTTACGCAACTTATCTATTTCCTGAGAGAGGTCTGTGAATAGCTCCACCTTTAATTCTTTTCCCTTTACAGATAACTTACATGTTCAACCATTGGGAAGGTCAGTGCACAACTTTTTACTTAGGTCATCAAATTTTTGTATCTCGTGTTTTTTAAAATCATTAAATGTTTGTGTTTATTGTTTCGAAGAATCTTCAACTATTTTCTGTTTATTAAATTTCTGTGTTAGATCATCAAAGTTTTGAAACTGAGTTTTCATCATCCCTTGCACAATTTGTATCAGTGATGCTTGTGACTGCGTATGTGCGGATGGATATATGTGTGTGTGTGCGCGAGTGTATACCTGTCCTTTTTACCCCCTAAGGAGAAGTCTTTCCACTCCCGGGATTGGAGTGGCTCCTTACCCTCTCCCTTAAAACCCACATCCTTTCTTCTTTCCTTCTCCTTCCCTCTTTCCTGATGAAGCAACCGTTGGTTGCGAAAGCTTATATTTTGTGTGTATGTTTGTGTGTCTATCGACCTGCCAGCACTTTTGTTTTTAGACATATTTTTCCTACGTGGAATAATAAAATAGAAAGAAACTTCCACATGGGAAAAATATATTAAAAACAAAGATTACAAGACTTACCAAACAGGAAAGTGCCGGTAGATAGGCATAATGAATAAAACACACAAACACACACATAGAATTTGAGCTTTCGCAACTGGCGGCTGCTTCGTCAAGAAAGAGGGAAGGAAAAGGAAAGATGAAAGGATGTGGGTTTTAGGGTAAGGAGTCATTCCAATCCCGGGAGCGGAAAGACTTACCTTAGGGGGGAAAAAAAATAGGTATATACTCGCGCGCGCGCGCACACACACGCGCACACACACACACACACACACACACACACACACACACACACACACACATCTCCATCCATACATACACAGACACAAGCAGACATATTATATATGTCTGCTTGTGTCTGTGTAAGTATGGATAGATATCTGTGTGTGTGTGTGTGTGTGTGTGTGTGTGTGTGTGTGTGTGTGTGTGTGTGTGTGCACGCGAGTATATACCTATCCTTTTTTCCCCCTAAGGTAAGTCTTTCCGCTTCCGGGATTGGAATGACTCCTTACACGCAGGTGTACACTCGCGCACACACACACACACACACACACACACACACACACACACACACACACACAGATATATATTCATCCGCACATACACAGACACAAGCAGACATTTTGTGTCTGTGTATGTGCGGATGAATATGTGTGTGTGTGCGAGTGTACACCTGTCCTTTTTTCCCCCTAAGGTAAGTCTTTCCGCTCCCCGGATTGGAATGACTCCTTACCCTGTCCCTTAAAACCCACATCCTTTCGTCTTTCCCTCTCCGTCCCTCTTTCCTAAAGAAGCAACCATTGGTTGTGAAAGCTAGAAATTTTGTGTGTGTGTTTGTGTGTTATTTTATTGTGCCTGTCTACTGGCGCTTTACCGCTTGGTAAGTCTTGGAATCTTTGTTTTTAATATATTTTTCCCATGTGGAAGTGTGGAAGTTTCTTTCTGTATATGACAGGTATACACTCGCACACACACGTATATCCATCCGCACATACACAGACACAAGCAGACATTTGTAAAGGCAAAGAGTTTCGGCAGAGATGTCAGTCGAGGCGGAAGAACACAGGCAAAGATGTTGTTGATAGACTGGTGAGGTATGAGTGGCGGCAACTTGAAATTAGCGGAGGTTGAGGCCTGGCGGATAACGAGAAGATAGGATATACTGAAGGGCAAGTTCCCATCTCCGGAGTTCTGACAGGTTGGTATTAGTGGGAAGTATCCAGATAACCCGGACGGTGTAACACTGTGCCAAGATGTGCTGGCCGTGCACCAAGGCATGTTTAGCCACAGGGTGATCCTCATTACCAACAAACACTGTGTGCCTGTGTCCATTCATGTGAATGGACAGTTTGTTGCTGGTCATTCCCACATAGAAAGCTTCACAGTGTAGGCAGGTCAGTTGGTAAATCACATGGGTACTTTGACACGTGGCTCTGCCTTTGATCGTGTACACCTTCCGGGTTACAGGACTGGAGTAGGTGGTGGTAGGAGGGTGCATGGAGCAGGTTTTACACCGGGGGCGGTTACAAGGGTAGGAGCCAGAGGGTGGGGAAGGTGGTTTGGGGATTTCATAGGGATGAACTAAGAGGTTACGAAGGTTAGGTGGACGGCGGAAAGACACTCTTGGTGGAGTGGGGAGGATTTCGTGAAGGATGGATCTCATTTGAGGGCAGGATTTGAGGAAGTCGTATCCCTGCTGGAGAGCCACATTCAGAGTCTGATCCAGTCCCAGAAAGTATCCTGTCACAAGTGGGGCGCTTTTGTGGTTCTTCTGTGGGAGGTTCTGGGTTTGAGGGAATGAGGAAGTGGCTCTTGTTATTTGCTTCTGTACCAGATCGGGAGGGTAGTTGTGGGATGCGAAAGCTGTTTTCAGGTTATTGGTGTAATGGTTCAATGATTCCTGACTGGAGCAGATTCATTTGCCACGAAGACCTAGGCTGTAGGGAAGGGACCGTTTGATGTGGAATAGGTGGAAGCTGTCATAATGGAGGTACTGTTGCTTGTTGGTGGGTTTGATGTGGACGGACGAGTGAAGCTGGCCATTGGACAGATGGAGGTCAACATCAAGGAGAGTGGAACCAAAGGAGTTGAGGTTGGAGAGGAAATTCTGGAGATGTTCTTCACTGTGAGTCCAGATCATGAAGATGTCATCAATAAATCTGAACCAAACTTTGGTATGGCAGGCTTTGGTAACCAAGAAGGCTTTCTCTAAGCGACCCATGAATAGGTTGGTGTACGAGGGGGCCATCCTGGTACCAATGGCTGTTCCCTTTAATTGTTGGTATGTCTGGCCTTCAAAAGTGAAGAAGTTGTGGGTCAGGATGAAGCTGGCTAAGGTAATGAGGAAAGAGGTTTTAGGTAGGGTGGCAGGTGATCAGCATGAAAGTAAGTGCTCCATTCCAGCGAGGCCCCGGATGTGCGGGATATTTGTGTGTAAGTAAGTGGCATCAATGGTTACGAGGATGGTTTCCAGGGGTGACAGACTGGATAAGGATTCCAGGCATTTGAGAAAGTGGTTGGTGTCTTTGATGAAGGATGGGAGATTGCATGTAATGGGTTGAAGGTGTTGATCTACGTAGGCAGAGATACCTTCTGTGGGGGCTTGGTAACCAGCTACAATGGGGCGGCCTGGATGATTGGGTTTGTGAATTTTAGGAAGAAGGTAGAAGGTAGGGGTGCGGGGTGTCGGTGGGGTCAGGAGGTTGATGGAGTCAGGTGAAAGGTTTTGTAGGAGGCAGGCCTAAGGTTCTGAGGATTCCTTGAAGCTCCGCCTGGACATCAGGAATGGGATTACCTTGGCAAACTTTGTATGTGGTGTTGTCTGAAAGCTTACGCAGTCCCTCAGCCACATACTCCCGACGATCAAGTACCAGGGTCGTGGAACCCTTGTCTGCCGGAATAATGACGATGGATTGGTCAGCCTTCAGATCACGGATAGCTTGGGCTTCAGCAGTGATGATGTTGGGAGTAGGATTAAGGTTTCTTAAGAAGGATTGAGAGGCAAGGCTGGAAGTCAGAAATTCCTGGAAGGTTTGGAGAGGGTGATTTTGAGGAAGAGGAGGTGGGTCACACTGAGACGGAGGACGGAACTGTTCCAGGCAGGGTTCAATTTGGATAGTGTCTTGGGGAGATGGATCATTAGGAGTAGGATTAGGATCATTTTTCATCGTGGCAAAGTGATATTTCCAGCAGAGAGTACGAGTGTAGGACAGTAAATCTTTGACAAGGACTGTTTGGTTGAACCTGGGAGTGGGGCTGAAGGTGAGGCCTTTGGAAAGGACAGAGGTTTCAGATTGGGAGAGAGGTTTGGAAGAAAGGTTAACTACTGAATTAGGGTGATATGGTTCCAGATTGTGTTCATTGGAATTTTGAGGTTTTGGAGAGAGTGGAGCTGGAAGTGGGAGAGTGAGTAGATGGGAGAGACTGGGTTTGTGAGCAATGAGAGGAGGTTGAGGTTTGCTGGAAAGGTTGTGAAGGGTGATTGAGTTGCCTTTCTGGAGGTGGGAAACCAGGAGATTGGATAGTTTTTTGAGGTGGAGGGTGGCATGCTGTTCTAATTTGCGGTTGGCCTGTAGGAGGATGCACTGAACAGCCGGTGTGGATGTGGGAGAGGAAAGATTGAGGACTTTTATTAAGGATAGGAATTTACGGGTGTGTTCATTGGCTGAGTTGAATGAGGATCACCCTGTGGCTAAACACGCCTTGGTGCACGGCCAGCACATCTTGGCACAGTGTTACACCGTCCGGGTTATCTGGATACTTCCCACTAACACCAACCTGTCAGAACTCTGGAGATGGGAACCTGCCCTTCAGTATATCCTCTCTTCTCATTATCCGCAAGGCCTCAACCTCCACTAATTTCAAGTTGCCACCACTCATACCTCACCTGTCTTTCAACAACATCTTTGCCTGTGTACTTCCGCCTCGACTGACATCTGTGCCGAAACTCTTTGCCTTTACAAATGTCTGCTTGTGTCTGTGTATCTGCGGATGGACGTGTGTGTGTGTGCGTGCGTGTGTGTGTGTGTGTGTGTGTGTGTGTGCGTGTGTGTGTGTGTGTGTGTGTGTGTGTGCGTGCGAGTGTATACCTGTCCTTTTTTCCCCTTAAGGTAAGTCTTTCCGCTACCGGGATTGGAATGACTCCTTACCCTCTCCCTTAAAACCCACATCCTTTCATCTTTCCTTTTCCTTCCCTCTTTCCTGACGAAGCAGCCGCCGGTTGCGAAAGCTCGAAATTTTGTGTGTGTGTGTGTGTGTGTGTGTGTGTGTGTTTGTGTGTTATTTTATTGTGCCTGTCTACCGGTGCTTTCCCGCTTGGTAAGTCTTGTGATCTTTGTCTATATATTGTTCTCTGACGTATAGACAATACATCCACCAAGGATTCCAGATAGGAAGAAACGGATAGTTGAAGAGTGAAAAATTTGGTTATCTGTTTAAGGAGATGTTAGAATATAGATATATGGTCATCTTCCCTATTGTACATATGTATTTTTGGTGCAGGCATGTTTACATTGCATCTTTGCCCGGCACAGTGTTCTGATATTTATCTAATGACATATACTTTGTGGCTTAAGATCTGTTGTATCATACAGAAGGATAAAGACACCATTGTCTGTGTCTCTGAAACATGAAAATTATTTTACTTTGACTCTAATGTCTCTAATGGTATTTTATTTTGGGGCAACTCTGCACTCAAAGAATCTTGTTAACTCCGTAGTATGTCAGTCAAAGAAATTTTTGTTGTTATGTGCACCCAAATGGAATATCTTTCATTTAGCAGGAGGTTGGTCAGAGAAATGTGCAATGTCAGTTTGTAAATTTTTTTCTGTCATTATTCAGGCATATCAGAATTCCAATTTTGTTGTCCCTGTACATCATGAATTTGCTGTTCTGTATTCGGACTCATTTAGAAGCAACTGCGACATTCATTCAGTGGACAGGGGACAGAAAAATTATTGGTACTTCGATAATTTTTCCTGAAGTTTTGTACAGGAACATGTGCACTGTTCAGTATGTTTCATGTTCAATAAGCTTACAACTGAACTTTGCATGTATTCAAATCAAGGTTGAAATGTTTTCTGGTGGTACACTCCTTCTATTACATACATGAATCTGTCATAGCAGCTGAGAACATTCCTCTGTAATTTATGGGCATACTATCACAATTTTTTCATGTTTCATTGTTTGTTTTCGAAGTGGGAAGGCATGCCAGTCCCTGGCATGAATCCGCCCAGCAGATTAGTGTCGAGGTCTGGTGTGCCGGCCAGTCTGTGGATGTTTTTGAAGGCAGGCTTCTATCTGCCTCGGTGAATTTGAGCTGGTTCCCCTTATTCCACCTCAGTTACACTATGTCGGCGATTGCTACACAAACACTTTCTCCACATAAGCATACACCATAATTACTCTGCCATGCAAACATTGGGACTACACTTGTCTAACGTGACACATTCCCAGACGGAAGGCGGAGTGGCGGTGAGGGGGAGGGGGGGGGGGGGGGGGGGGGGGGGAAACCTTACAGTAACACTGGGTGGTGTGTGGTAGTGGTGGGGTGAGTGGACTGCTGTAGCCTGTTGTGGGGTGTGAACCTCTGAGGACTACGGCCGGGGTCAGAGTCATTTCTAGGTCCCCAGTCAGTACAATAACATTGCTGTTTTGTTTGTAAATTTTGTAATCAGCAATCTGAAAACTATGTACTGACAGGTTCCATGTTTCACATAAGCCTACAGTACTCAATAACCAAGAGAAATTATGCTAAACAGTGAATACAAAATGAGGGACATTTCATAAAATGACCTGTATACTAACTTAGCTATCAAAATGCCTTGTTGTGATGGTATATCTATAAAAAAGTGAGGATGTGACACTGCACTCAGAATGTGGGGATGTTCAGATATGGACCACACAGTGGAGCTGTTTGCTTTTGTTTGGTTCGTGTAATGTACCTTACATCACTGAGAAGTCTTAGCTTTCATTGATGACTTATTCGTGATTTTGTGGTGACTATAAAGCAGGTTACCATATACATACTGTGTTTGAATGATTCCCATTTTGTATTATAACAGTGTAAAGCAATTGTTACGTTTTTTTTTACCCACAAGTTGTCCAGTGTCATTCAACTTAGCATATCTAAATCTAAATTATTTTCTTACGTTATACATGAAAATGAGTTATGTACAGTTTCTGACATGGTTGGTGAAATCTTCTTCTTTCTTTGCCTACAAAAGCTATTAAATGATAGAATGTCTGAGCACGTCTATAATAATTCAACCGCTTACTCAAATTTTATCATTGTGTGGTTAATATGTGTTTTGCCTAACTACTATAGTTAAACGTAATTTCAATAACTTGGAAGTTTTTGTACAACTGTATGGATAATTTTTCAGATTCTTCTTTCTTTCAAATGATGAACTCCTTGAGATTTTATCTGAAACAAAAGACCCTTTGCGGGTGCAGCCTCACTTGAAAAAATGTTTTGAGGGCATCAGTTCATTACAGTTTACTCCAGAAGAGGAGGTGGTTGGCATGATATCAGCAGAAAAAGAAGTTGTTCCTCTGAGTGGGAGTAATAATTCCTTCAGAGGCAAGGTAAATAGTACAAATTTGTACAAATGCCATTGTGTTTGGATAAATTAGCCTTTTTAAATTTATAAAAATCTGTAGATTTTCTATTTGTTATAATGACACAATGATGAGTGAGTTGAAACTGATATTAAGAGTAATTTACTAGAAAGTAGCATTCACAGATTGTGTGTAAAATTATATTTATGATGACTATGCACCAATATACATTTTATCATCAACTGGAATGGTCATTTCACTACGGAAAAATAAGTTTTGAATTTAAAGTAAATGAAATGTGCAGATGACAAGAAATAAGGCAGACTATTTTTTTCCCCTCTGAATTTGGCCAACCCGAGGGACATAGACTTTAAAGCTTGTTGGTATTTCTTTTCCTCTCTTCCTTCAACAACTTTTTCAGCCTCTCCTCATCAGATATGTAATGTATGGACCTCCTTTTCAGTGGCTGCTCTTCAAGCAATTTTATGCTGTTGACTTTGCTTCTCAATTCTTCTCTGTGTTTGATCATTTATAGTGTAATGCTAGTTTCTACTGGATCTCTTTTGACCTCTTGTACCCACTTTGAGATGATCTTTAATGATGTGATGTAACCTAAGATTAAGTTATTGCAACCCCCCCCCCCCCCCCCCCCCACCCCCCCCCCCCCTCAGTATCCAAAATGTTTCAGCACCACTGTGCCATCATCAGTGGGCTTCTGTCTTATTATTCTGTAATGTGAACGTTTTTTTATTAAATGATTACAAAAGTATGTGGATGTTTAGTTCAAACAATAGTTCGTTTCTTTTTGTTGATACCTTTACACTTGGTGTGCATGATTTTTCTGGATCACTTGTGTGTTATTTACTACAGGTAGCTTGTCATCTGCAACCAGACAATGTTTACCTGTAGTAAATAATTCACAAGTGATCCAGAAAAATCATGCACACGAAGTGTGAAGGTATCAACAAAAAGAAACAAACTATTGTTTGAATTAAACATCCACATAATTTTGTAATCATGTAATAAAAAAATGTTCACATTACAGAATAATAAGACAGAAACCCACTGATGGATGTCACAGTGGTGCTGAAACATGTTGCGTTATGAGAAGAAATGGTGTTTTGCATAACTGATGGACATCACACCTACAATTTTACCCTAAGATCTTTTTGCTCAGTCAGTTTTCATCCATTTGTGCAAGGATTATGAGAGTCCATAATGGAGACAAGATTTCCAAGTAGTGACAAAGCAACAGACTCTTTATTTAAACACACAATAGTAGAAAATAAATCACAATCAGTGGCACTTGTTGTTGGACAGTAGTGTGACAATTAGACATTTAAAAATCAGTCATTACATTTCTTTAAAATAGCATTTAAACATGAAAATAATGAAGTAGTGTACATAAAGTATATATTTTTAGAATCATGAATAATCACAGTATTTTATTAAATAATTTTAAATTTCCATTACACACGCGAGACAGATGTCCCCTCAAGATCACTATTGCTACTTTCTTCATGTATTCTCACAGTATGTGAAAGGGAAGAAAGAAAAAACTCATATAATGAACACCTGTCAGATTCCTGAGAAATGAAACTAGTATTTGCATCTATAGAAGCCTGCACAAGAATATTCACTTTCTTTCACAGCTACAGTATTCACAGTCACTGCTATCATATCAGTTAGCAACAGCATAATGTGTATGGTATAAATAATCAAGATTCATTGCATACTGGATGTGCCCTAGTCCTGTAAAATTAATGAGTATAGTTCAAAGTTAATATGCAAAACATAAATATTAAACACTCGTTCAGCTCCCACAGTTTTCAGTGGACTGGTAATCATGTATATTATCCTAGATTTTAAGTGTTCGTAATCCTGTGGAGATATATTCTAACTAGTCAAGAGTCACATTGGTGATCATTGAATCAGATGCATTTTTTGTGCCAGCACTGCATAAAATATGTCATGTCAATATGATGAACTGTTTATAAAGTGTTGTGTGGGTAATAAATTCATAAAACTGTGTCCAGTGAAGATAGTTCATCTATGTTTTCTGTGATGGACAACAGACCCAGGTATATAGAAGATAACTCAAGTGATCACTTTTTACATCAGAAGTTTCTCATAGAAGCAGATGCCAAAGAGTTGCAGAAAGCTGGTACACCATGACTTAATTCTGTAAACAGTCCAGGGCTCCAGTTCAGAGATGTAGCAGAATGAATGAGAAGGAAATTATCAGTGTTTAGTTTCATAGAGGAGATTCTTTCCTTCAGGAATTACAATTTTTATTTTGTACAGGGACAAATGGGAGATCCAGGAAAACCCGGTGATTTTTTCATGCGGAAGAAAACCGGGGAAAACTCGGGAATTTTTTAGAATTCTGGGAATTTTTCATTGTTTTAGTTTTTCGGTAAATTTTTGTAGTTTTGGCTGGTAAGAACCGATACTATAACAAAGGATATTACTGTATCCTGCTACTGCAGAATAGTACTGCAGCGTTAAAACATGAACGAGAGAAAAAACAAAAACAAAACTAAAGTTACAAAGAAAATATGTCATATAAAATAACAGTGCTCGTACAAGCGTCTGCCAACAGCAAAATGTCTCAAAGGCTTTCGGAATGCTATGCAGTGCTTCATAACAACACACGCGAGACAGATGAGCGTGGCATCACAACTGTTTACATTTGACTCATTTAGTCATTTACAAGTGGGTTCATGCACATGCACAGTTGAGTCCCAATATGAGTAGTACCTTCTCCCGCTTCTGGCTACAGAAATGTGGCCGTTGGCTGTGTAAGCAGCAACCAGCCACATGGGGTACCTGGCAAAATTTTACTGGTGCTCCCAAGGTGCCAGATTCATGCGTGCACAGCAAGCCCAGAAATGGTGACGGGGAGGGGGGGGGGGGGGCAAACCTGGGTATCTGAACCGTGCAGCAATTTCAGGGGAGGTGACAAATCCATATTCTTCAGGAAAAGAACATTGTTTCACAAAGCACCTAGCGTCCAGTGCACGTCGGTCTATCAATTGATTGATTGATTGATTTTTATTGCCAAAAAACAAAACATTTACAGGGATGTAAAGCTTGTATAAGCAGTGTCAATAAATGTACTAACAACAATGATACTAAATACAAAAATAATTAATCTGTGTTAGAAATTATGCTCACAGAAATCTGTCATTGTACAAAAACAGTTTTTAATAAATAAAGTTCTTACAAATATCTTTAATTTTTTCAGCTCCAGACTCATAACTGACATTGGTAGTTCATTAAATAGCTTTACAGATGTATGAAGCTGTTTAGAGTTTTGGTATATGAGCAGTAGTCTTTTCTTACATCATTACAGTGTTGTGTGTTATAACTATGTACACTTCTATTTTTCATGTAGCAAAACGTTTGACAAACTTTGATAAGGTAACTGTTCTTTCGCAGAAAGGAAAGCACACCATGTAAAGCTGTAGCAAGATTAGAGAGAAAAATCGCTAGGACCTAAGGATTGAAGAAATGTGCACTGTTTTGCCTGTCTCTTTGTCTTCACTGGTTTTAGATATCCTATATTTTGTTTTATCTCATACAGAAGATGAAGTTACTAGCTAATAAGCAATAAAGAGTCCAGATTTTCTGAAGAGTTCTTGTTCTCCTGGTTACAAATAATCCTATCCAGTATTGAGAGGTTTCTTTTTGTGGCTTAAATTTCCTCGAAGATATATGTTTTATTTATCAGACTCTACAGAAAGATGTGCACTACAAAATGAACTACTAGATTTCTGTGGCTGGGAGCTATCAAGTGAATTAAAATACATTCACATAACTACGGAAGCCTATAATATGTTACTAGTTTCAGATTTTATTTTATTTCCACCTTTCTGACAGTTAAGCATTAATCGCCTTGCAGAACAATAAAGTTATTTTTGTGAGTTTACTAAAGATATTTGACTTTTTATTAAGCTTCCTCGCTGAGGCAGTTAATTTATTTGAAACGAAGTGTTTAATTCCACACTGTTGGTTAGTTTCAACTTTTCGTTGCATTTCAAGTGCACATTTTCATCTTCTAGCACGTTTGGCATTATGCCATAATTAAGAACCAAACATGAGATAATACAGCACTGGTACTCCAAGAAAATTTATGTCCCCAAAACCACACTGAAATGTTTCATATCAGGTCAAGGCCTCCGTCATTGGGAATCTGGACATACAAATGTGCACAGTATGGCAAACTATACATTTTAGTATGGTTCACGAAATTCCAACACTCTTGGAGTACCCTCTTATGTGTTGTTTCTTTTATGACATAATGTAAGAAAGATCTTTTAATGTTTTACACATACGAACATACCGTACGGGCTTCCTATGCATGTGCGGTGAGGCCTCTTATCTGGTGCTCTCTGGCAACTGCTGAAATGAATCTATTTCTAACAGGTTGTGGGAAAATATTGCGATATTTTCAAAGTAAATTTCCTTTTACTCAAGATTAACTATGTACAATATTGTACGATGTATTTCTTAAATCGCAGAGTGTTTACTCTCTTTTAAAAATGTACTCTTTGATGACAAGCCATTTAGAAGAATTTCGAGCCCGTAAGATCAGAGATTTACGTCGGTATTAAAAATTTTACTGGTGTATTTGTGTGATATATCTTAAAGTGTAACATGTGCTAAACAGATCAACATTATATGTGAAAGCTTAGCTTTTCTTGTAGCTTATTAATCTTAGAGACAAATATTATATGCAAAAGCTTTGCTTATCTTGTAGCAGCACTATGTATATTAATTTAAACCATTGACGTTGGTAGAATTCGAATTTATACTTTCGTAATACGAAAATATTCAGCGTACATGTTACTGCAAATCAAAGATCTTTCCAAAACATGTTTTTTCCTCCCTGAGTTTCATTTTCTAAAGTACCGGGAAATTCTATGCTGTTGTGTAAAACCATATTCATTCAAAGGATATGTTTTGCAGCTCCGAGGGTAAGTATACTGTCACCTAACAGGGTAAGAGTGTATTTTCACCCGGGAGAAAATGTATTTTTAACTGGGAGATCTGGGGAAAATCCGGGAATTTTTTTTTCCCTGTCCGCGTACACACACTGGTAATTATAAGTGCTGCTCAAATTTTAGAATTATTTAATAAATTCTTCATAAAGATAAACAAATCAAGCAGCAACACAGAGAATTACTGAAATAATGTAAATTTCCTTAGCACTGAGCAATTCAAAGGTGAACTTTTCAGAACATTCAGCAAAACTGCTGTATAAGATATGCAAAATGTGATAGTATCACTAAAAAGTAAAACATCAGCAGGATGGGAATAGTTAATCAGTCCCATCAAGAAGGTTATTTTCCAGACAGACTTAAATACACAGTGGTTAAGCCACTATTTAAAAAAGGCACAAAACAACATATGAGAAACTGTTGCCCAATATCTATTTTCTATCACTATCAAAAATATGTGAAGAGCTAGTCACAATATAAATTCAAAATTTCATAGAGAAATTTAAAATAATCTCAAAAAATCAGTATGGATTTGAAAATGATGAAACCACAGCATCTACTATAAACCTTTTTGTAGGTAACATCAGCTTCTCTCTACACAACTCGTTGAATGCCACAGGAATTTTTTGTGACTTATAAGAGGCCTTCGGTAGTGAGAACCACTTCTTGGTACTCTATAAACTGGAAAAAATGGGATTGGGGGCATTGTATTACAATGGTTTAAGTCATACTGAACCAACCGAAGAGAGAGAGAGAGAGAGAGAGAGAGAGAGAGAGAGAGAGAGAGAGAGAGAGAGGTTATATTGTTACAGAGAGGAACTTATACTTCAAAATGGAAAACCATTTCACAAGGAGTACCACAAGGTTCTGTCTTAGGCACAATTCTGTTTGTTTTACATAAATGATCTCCCACTTACTATTGAGTGTCACTCAGTTTTATTTGCAGATGACACATCTGTACTCATTGAAAGTATCAGTACTGACCAAATTCCTGAAACTGTATTAAATACTTTAGAAAAATTAGATACCTGGTTTGATTTAAACAGCTTAAAACTGAGTGTGGAAAAGACTCAGATAATGCAGTTTATAACAAAACAAGCAAAATTAAGTGATATTCAAATCCATCAGGATTTGCAGGAAGCTAGCTCTGTGAAATTCCGAGGAATGCAACTAGATAAAAACCTATCATGCAGCTCACATATACAGTACCTTAGAAATAAATTAAATATCTTAGCATTGGCAATGAGGATATTATACAATGCTACCAGTATGGATGTAAGAATAATAGTATATCACAGCCACTTCAAATCAGTAACTGTATTTTGGGGTTACTCAAAACATATGTGTCAAACATTAAAATTTCAGAAAATAATCAACAGAAATATGTACAATGTAGGGAAAATAAAATCATTCACCCACTTTTGAAAAAAATATAAGTAAATTAAGTGCTCCCTCATCTGATGTATATGAGCTGATTTTCTTTGTACATAGTAAATGTGATTCAATTGTAGAAAATCATTTTCTGCATGACTAAAGCACTAGAAATTACAATAATTTAGTGCTGCCCACCCATTGTCTAAAACTTTATGCTCTAACTCCACAGTATATGGGTATGAAAATTCATGACAAAGTGAAAGGAAGACAACTGTTTCATGTAGCTTTAAAATACTGAAATAAAACCTTGTATGAGAAACTAGTACAGAAATGTTGCTATTCAGTAGAAAAATTGGTGAAGGACAACTTGAATATTTGAGCAGGAGAGAGCAAGTACTTAGGACTATTCATTTTTAAAAGCTTGTTACTTTTTAAGAAAACTTATTATTTGTTGCATGTTAATAACAGTATATTATATCAAACACTGGAAAATCCAGGATGGAATTTAACAATACCAGAGAAGGAAAGTTGCTACTTACCATGTAGCGGAGATGCTAAGTCGCGATAGGCACAATAAAAAGATTCACACAATTAAAGCTTTCGGCCATTAAGGCTTCCTGGAACCTATAACACAAATTGAAACCCTTGCCCTGCAGGAACTTGAGCAACATGCACAGCGCCACCTCAAAAAGCTCTCCATCCTACCCACTCCCTACTGTCTCGGATTACCACTGTCCAACCACTTCTACAACCATCTCCAAACGTCCCCCACATCCCCTCATAGCTGACAAACCCTGTCTCGCAGACCTACTACCTTTATCCCACCCTCCAAAACTCCCTCCCACCACCAAACAGAAGCAAGAACCTAAACAGACCCACAACACAGTTATGAACCTTTCCTCCAGAAGCCTTAGTCCCACAGAAATATCATTCCTTTCCAAAGGCCTCACCTTTTGCCCCACAAATTCAACCATACTGGACTAGTTAAAGACCTTCTTTCCTTCTCCCAGTCCCTACAGTGGAAACACTTTTTCTCTACCAACCCAATGAATCAGACTCAGCAAAAGACCAATATTGAACCTTACCTAACTCAGTTCACCCCCACTGCCTCCAAACCACCCACTGTTAACTTTCCAGAATTTCTTAACCTTGAACCTTGCCTCAACATCATTCCCCAAATCCCTCAACATGCAAACTAACCTTACATCCACAGAAATAACCACAGTCCACCATCTAAAAACTGATCCCGACCTTATAATCCTACCTGCTGACAAAGGCTCCACCACCGTTGTTTCGAACTGCAAGGATTACGTGGCAGAAGGACTCTGTCAGCTGTCAGATACTTCCACCTACAAACCCTGCCACAATGATCCCATTCCAGTAATCCAGCAGGATCTCCAGTCACTACTCAAATCCTTAGGTCCATATCAGAACCTCTCCCCAGAGTCCATCTGTCTACTTACCCCTACCACTCCCCGCACTCCCACCTTCTACATGCTTCCTAAAGTCCATAAGCCCAACCACCCAGGGTGCCCCATTGTGGCTGGTTACTGTGCCCCCACTGAGAGAAAGTCTGCTCTCATAGACCAACACCTTCAACCTATTACCCAGAACCTATCCTCCTACATAAACGATACCAACCATTTCCTCAACCATCTCTCCACAGTTCCTGTCCCTTTACCACATGGTGCCCTGCTCGTCACTAGTGATGCCACCTCCCTGTACACTAATATTCCTAATGCCCATGGCCTTACTGCTGTCAAACACTACCTTTCTAGACACCCTAAGGATTCCAAACCAACAACCTCCCTCCTAGTCTCCACGACCAAGTATATCCTCACCCACAATTACTTCTCCTTTGAAGGCATTACCTACAAACAAATCCACGGTACGGCTATGGGCAACTGCATGGCACCACCCTATACTAACCTATTCGTGGGGCATCTTGAGGAATGCTTCCTAAAATCCGAGAATCCTAAACCTCTCACCTGGTTCAGATTCATTGATGACATCTTTGCTATCTGGATTGAAGGTGAGGTGACCTTATTCACAGTCCTCCAGAACCTCAACAGCTTCTCCCCCATTTGCTTCACCTGGTCCTACTCTACCCAATAAGCCACCTTCCTAGATGACGACCTTCACCTCAGAGTACCTCCGTCCATATTAAACCTACTAACCACCAGCAATACCTCCATTTTGACAGCTACCACCCATTCCATACGAAGAAGTCCCTTCCATACAGCATAGCCACCTGTGGTCATTGCATCTGCAGTGACGAGCAGTTCCTCTCAAAATATACTGAGGGTCTCACTGAAGCCTTCACTGAATTTAATTATCCTCCCATCCTTGTACAAAAACAAGTCTCCCGTGCCTTAGCTTTCCAGTCTCCCACCACAGAGGAGCATTCGCCTCGTAACTCAATATCATCCCGGACTGGAGCAACTGAATTACATTCTCCGCCAGGGTTCTGATTACCTCTCGTCGGGCCCTAAAATGAGAAATGTCCTTCCCACCCCTCGTACCGTGGTATTTTACCATCCACCAAACCTACACAATATACTCATCCATCCTTACACAACCCCTGCTCCCAATCCCTTACCTCATGGCTCATACTCCTGTAACAGACCTAGATGCAAGACCTGTCCCATACATCCTCCTACCACCACCTATCTCATCAAAGGCAGGGCTACCTGTGAAACCATTCATGTGATTTACAAGCTAAGCTTCAACCACTGTGCTGCATTCTATGTAGGCATGAGAACCAACAAGTTGTCTGTCCGTATAAATGGCCACCGACAAACTGTGGCTAAGAAACAAGTGGACCACCCTGTTGCTGAACATGCTGCCAAACATGATATCCCTCATCTTAATGACTGCATCACAGCCTGTGCCATATGGATCCTTCCTACCAACACCAGCTTTTCTGAATTGCACAGGCGGTAACTTTCCCTACAATACACCCTATATTCCCATAACCCTCCTGGCCCCAACCTTCATTGGTCACTGTCCTCACCCATCCAGCCCCCTCCCTGTTCCCATTCCAGCACTACACATCCATCATTTCAACGGCACACCCAGTTTTCTAATTTCTTTTATTTCTCTCATTTCCACTATTTACCCCCTCCCCCCTCTGCACCTTCCCTTCTGCCCTCCATCTAAACTGCAAAACTTGACTGTCCGCCACTCTCACCATTCTATCCCTCCCTGCCCCAGCCTCCTTCTTACCCCCACCCAGTTGCCACTCCCATCATGTACTGGTGCTGCTGTTCGTAGTGTTGCGTTTTTGTGTGTGTGTGTGTGTGTGTGTGTGTGTGTGTGTGTGTGTGTGTGTCTACTCCTGACAAAGGCCTTAATGGCCGAAAGCTTTAATTGTGTGAATCTTTCTATTGTGCGTATCGTGACTCAGCATCTCTGCTATATGGTGAGTAGCAATCTTCCTTCTCTGGTATTGTTACAGTATATTATATTTATGATATTGTAAGAAAAATTGTAAACCAATTTTTTTGTTTTGACAAGTCTCCTGTACATTAAGTCAGTGACTTAAAATTGTATGTTACAAGACAATAAACTTCTATTCTGTTCTGTACTATTGCATTTGGACTATCAGTTACATAATTAGCACAACACTTCCCAAGGTTCAGTTTTAGCAGAATGAAAACAGATTAAAAACTGCTTATATTTGGACTTTCTTGTAAATATCTGTGATTCTTTGTGTATTACATCACTTTGATAGAAGATGTATTTTTCTCTAATAATTATTAATTATTAGAGTTTCGTTAACTAATTTGCTTCATAATCTTCAGGAGTGTGCGCCGTGTATCCAACTGTTCTCTTCATTGTTTGCAGGGTATGGTTGAGAAATGGTTAATTCAGGTGCAGATATTGATGATTCAGTCTCTTAAAGATATTGCTATGCAAGCTGTTTTAGCGTACACTTCTACCCCCAGATCATCATGGGTACTAAACTGGCCAGGTCAAATTGTTATATGTGGCAGCTGCATTCACTGGACTACAGAAGTGTCAGCCTCAATTCAAAACAGCAAACTCAGAGTGAGTTAAACAGTGATCATTGCAACATGTAAAACTGTCTCTCAGATTTTGTGGTTTCGTTTGTAGTATTCTACATGTTCATTTTTCCTGTTGTTGGAATTGCTTTATAAGCTTTTCTTTTAGTTTCAGAGTTTAAACTAACATTGGTTTATTGTTAGTGCAGATTGCTTGCATGAAATTTGCATATGTTATTGTAGAATTAGTGAATATTACAGCAATGTCAAAGTATTTGTGGTAGTTATAATGCAGCCATTAGTTTCCCTAGTGAAGATTGTAAATTTATTGTGTAAAATTATTGTTGTAACAAGTAACTACCTTTCACATAGTGCATAAATACTGCCATACCACAATTAATACAGTACACATACCCGGAATAGTTGGAAATATATGAAACACATTCCAATATGTTGCAAATTTAACTAGTAGAGACGATATAAAATGTAGACTGGCAATGGCAAGGAAAGCGTTTTTGAAGAAGAGAAATTTGTTAACATCGAGTTTAGATTTAAATGTCAGGAAGTAGTTTCTGAAAGTATTTGTATGGAGTGTAGCAATGTATGGAAGTGAAACATGGACAATAAATAGTACAGACAAGAAGAGAATAGAAGCTTTCGAAATCTGGCGCTACAGAAGAATGCTGAAGATTGGAAGGGTAGATCACATAACTAATGAGGAGGTATTGAATAGAATTGGAGAGAAGAGAAATTTGTGGCACAACTTAACTAGAAGAAAGTATCGGTTGGTAGGGCATATTCTGAGCCATCAAGGGATCACCAATTTAGTATTGGAGGGCAGGGTGGAGGATAAAAATCATAGAGGGAGACCAAGGGATATGAGTACACTAAACAGATTCAGAAGGATGCAGGCTGCAGTAGGTACTGGGAGATGAAGAAGCTTGCACAGGATAGAGTAGCATGGACAGCTGCACCAAACCAGTCTCTAGACTGAAGACCACAACAACAACAACAACAACATGGCTACACTCCATACAAATACTTTCAGAACAGACTTCCTCACACTTAAATCTATACTCGATGTTAACAAATTTCTCTTTTTCAGAAACACTTTCCTTGCCATTGCCAGTCTACATTTTATACACTCTCTACTCTGATCATCATCAATTATTTTGCTCCCCAAATAGCCAAACTCCTTTACTACTATAAGTGTCTCATTTCCTAATCTAATTCTGGCAGCATCACCCAATTTGATTCGACTACATTCCTTTATCCTTGTTTTGCTTTTGTTGATTTTCATCTTGTATCCTCCTTTCAAGGCACTGTCCATTCCGTTCAACTGTTCTTCTAGGTCCTTTGCTGTCTCTGACAGAATTACAATGTCGTCGGTGAACCTCAAAGCTTTTATTTCTTCTCCATGAATTTTAATACCTACTCCATATTTTTCTTTTGTTTCCTTTACTGCTTGCTCAATATACAGATTGAGTAACATTGGAGATAGGCTACAACCCTGTCTCACTCCCTTCCCAACCACTGCTTCCCTTTCATGTCCCTCGACTCTTATACCTGCCATCTGGTTTCTGTACAAATTGCAAATAGCCTTTTGCTCCCTGTATTTTACCCCTGCCACCTTCAGAATTTGAAAGAGAGTATTCCAGTCAACATTGTGAAAAGCTTTCTCTAAGTCTACAAATGCTAGAAACATAGGTTTGCCTTTCCTTAATCTATTTTCTAAGATAAGTCTTAAGGTCATTGTTGCCTCACGCGTGCCAACATTTCTGTGGAATTCAAAACTGGTCTTCCCCGAGGTCGGCTTCTACCAATTTTTTCCATTCGTCTGTTAAGAATTCATTCATGTTAGTATTTTGCAGCCATGGCTTATTAAACTGATAGTTCGGTATTTTTCTCATCTGTCAACTCCTGCTTTGTTTGGGATTGGAATTATTATATTCTTCTTGAAGTCTGAGGGTATTTCACCTGTCTCATACATCTTGCTCACTATATGAGAGAGTTTTTTTAGGCCTGGCTCTCCCAAGGGTGTCATTAGTTCTAATGGGATGTTGTCTACTCCCGGGGCCTTGTTTCGACTTATATCTTTCAGTGCTCTGTCAAACTCTTCACACAGTATATCATATCTCCAATTTCATCTTCATCTACATTCCGTTCCATTTTTATAATATTGTCCTCAGGAACATCGCCCCTTTTCTTAGTACTGGGTTTCTATCTGTGCTCTTGATATTCATGCAAGTCGTCGTCTTTTCTCCAAAGGTCTCCTTAATTTTCCTGTAGGCAGTATCTATTTTACCCTTAGTGATATGTGCCTGTACATCCTTACATTTGTGCTCTAGCCATCCATGCTTATCCATTTTGCACTTCCTGTCGATATCATTTTTGAGACGTTTGTATTCCTTTTTGCCTACTTCATTCACTGCATCTTTGTATTTTCTCCTTTCACCAATTAAATTCAATATCTCTTCTGTTACCCAAGGATTTCTATTAGCCCTCGTCTTTTTACCTACTTGATCCACTGCTGCCTTCACTACTTCATCTCTCAAAGCTACTCATTCTTCTTCTACTGTATTTCTTTCCCCCATTTTTGTCAATTGTTCCCTTATGCTCTCCCTGAAGCTCTCTACAACCTCTGGTTCGTTCAGTTTATCCAGGTCCCATCTCCTCAATGTCCCACCATTTTGCAATTTCTTCATTTTTAATATACAGTTCATATCCAATAGACTGTGGTCAGAGTCCACATCTGCCCCTGGAAATGCCTTACAATTTAAAACCTGCTTCCTAAATCTCTGTCTTACCATTATATAATCCATTTGATACTTTCCACTATCTCCAGGCTTCTTCCATGTATACAACCTTCTTTTATGAGCCTTGAACCAAGTGTTAGCTAAGATTAAGTGATGCTCTGTGCAAAATTCTACCAGGCGGCTTCCTCTTTCATTTCTTACTCCCACTCAATATTCACCTACTATGTTTCCTTCTCTCCCTTTTCCTACTGTCGAGCTCCAGTCGTCCATGACTATTAAATTTTCATCTCCCTTCACTATCTGAATAATTTCTTTTATCTCATCATACATTTCATCAATCTCTTCGTCATCTGCGGAGCTATTTGACATATAAACTTGTACTATTGTGGTAGGTGTGGGCTTCATATCTATCTTGGCCAGAATAATGCATTCACTGTGCTGTTTGTGGTAGCTTACCTGCACTCCTATTTTCTCATTCATTATTAACCTACTTCTGCATTACCCCTATTTGATTTTGTATTTATAACCCTGTATTCACCTGACCAGATGTCTTGTTCCTCTTGCCACCGAACTTCACTAATTCCCACTATATCTAACTTTAACCTATGCACTTCTCTTTTTAAATTTTCTTACCTACCTGCCCAATTAAGCGATCTGACATTACACGCTTCAGTCCGTAGAACACCAGTTTTCTTTCTCCTGATAACAACGTCCTCCTGAGTAGTCCCCGGAGATCTCAATGGGGGACTATTTTACCTCCAGAATATTTTACCCAAGAGGATGCCATCGTCATTTATCCATGCAGTAAAGCTGCATGCCCTTGGAGAAAAAATTACAGCCGCAGTTTCCCCTTGCTTTCAGCCGTTCTCAGTACTTGCACAGCAAGGCCTGCCCTTGGTCTCCCTCTATGACTTTTACCCTCCACCTTGCCCTCCAATACTAAATTGGTGATCCCTTGATGCCTCCGAATATGCCCTACCAACCGATCCTTTCTTATAGTCAAGTTGTGCCACAAATTTCTCTTCTCTCCAATTCTATTCAATACCTCCTCATTAGTTATGTGATCTACCCTTCCAATCCTCAGCATTCTTCTGTAGCACCAGATTTCGAAAGCTTCTATTCTCTTCTTGTCTATACTTCACTTCCATACATTGCTACACTCCATACAAATACTTTCAGAAACTACTTCCTGACATTTAAATCTAAACTCGATGTTAAGAAATTTCTCTTCTTCAGAAACGCCAGATTAGTCAATCATCCAGACTGTCTGCCCTCTCAACAGATACCCCTCCGTTGTGGTTGCACCTACGGTATGGCTATCTGTATCGCTGAGGCACGCATGCCTCCCCACCAATGACATGTCTATGGTTCATGGGTAGAGGGTAGCCATGTATGGAAGTGAAAGAAGGATGATGAATATTTTAAACAAGAAGAAAATAGAAGCTTTTGAAATGTGGTGCTACAGAAGAATGCTGAAGAGTAGATGTGTAGGTCACATAACTAATGAGAAGGCACTGAATAGAATAAGGGAGAAGAGGAATATGTGGCACAACTTGACTAGAAGAAGGGACCAGTTGGTAGGACACATTCTGAGGCATCAAGGGATTGTCAATATAGTATTTGAGGGTATTATGGAGGGTAAAATTCGTAGAGGTAGACCAAGAGATGAATACACTAAGCAGATTCGGAAGGATGTGTGTTGTTTCTTTCAACAAAGAAAACTTCCAAGGCATTCATATTGGCATTGAACACATGATATATCTGGGCTGTGCAGACGACATTACACTATTAGCATGCACACAAGAAGATCTGAAAAGAAGTATCCAGACCTTAGAGTTACTGGGATCTAGGATCAGTCTTCAAATTAGCTCTGAAAAGACTTGAGTATATGGCCATAGGAAGAAAGACCCAAAACTCTCAAGATTTTATTGTGAACCATACCAGATATAAACATGTGAAATAGTTCAAATATCTTGGATCAATTTTTACAGAAGTAGCCTCAATTGAAGCAGAGATACATGCATGACTGCAGGTAGGAAACAGATACTATCTCTTTCTAGACCCAATATTAAAATGCAGAAGTGTGTCTGAACAACTAAAGCCACGGTTGTATAAGACATTAATAATGCCAGTAGTACTATATGGTTCTCAAATCTCGAGCACTCGAAAACAAGACCTTAACCGACTGCATACATTTGAAAGGAAAGTCCTGAGGAAAATATGTGAACCAGTCCGAGATCAGACTACTGAAGAATGTTGCCTAACACAGAATTAGAACAGCTGTACAAGATGTCTAGTGCCTCAGGAGGGATGAGAAACATAAGAATGCAGTGGGCTGGACATTTAGTTACAATGGAGGCAAGAAGGTGGCCCAAAATTGCAATGCACTGGATCCCGTCAGGCAGCAGACCGGTGGGAAGACCTAGAAAGAGGCGGTGCGATGGAGTGGGAGAAGACTTTTTGCAGCTGGGAGTCATGAAAAACTGGAGACAGATAGCAGAAGACAGAGACAGACGGAGAGTCAAACTGTGATGGCACACGGTCCACTGGGCCTGATCGTGGGAGTGAATGAATAAAACGAATGAATGCAGGTCATAGCAGTTACTCAGAGATGAAGAAGCTTGCACAGGATAGAGTAGCATCAAACTAGTCTCTGGACTGAAGACCACCACAACCACCACAATCACCATCATAACAACAACAACACCAAAGGACTATATATATATCAGCATTGTGACATCAATTTAAACTTGATACCTCTCCTTGTTCCTGTGAAGAAAGGAGCTTAACAGACACAGGCAGACAGCTAGATAACAAATGACAAGAAAATGTTGTAGGAAAGTTCTTTATTTTTATTTTTCGAGTCCAGGACATAAAATAATTACAAAAACCAATAAGTATGATTCACATAACAAATTGTCAAAATTAAATACGTACAGTAGTATTTATGACACAGATTCAATAATGTATACAAACAAGCAGCAGATAAACAAGCAGCAATATGATTATATTTTTTGACGGTCCCAGTATTCGGCGGTTATCACAGCAGTTTCACTGGCTGCAGCAGGATCACAGATATTGCATGTAGCCAGTAGGTTCCTGCAGACTAGCAGATGCTGTTTGTCCTGTGCGTCACCACACTGACATGGTTCCTCCTCATTACTGAAGCCCCACTTCCTGAGCTTCGTTTTGCACTTTGACACTCCAACTCGCAGTCTGTTCAAAGTCTTCCAGTTCACGTAAGACAGATGTGAACCTTCGGCTATTTCCTCCTTGATCGTTATGTGATTGTCTTCAGCTAGGGAGTCTTGCCAAAGCTCCTCTCTGCAGTTTCTGGGAGATGAGCAAATTGCCATAGTTTTCTTAAGGAAGCTTTTCCTTGATCTCAGTCCTGGCTGTTGAGATGTCATGTCTTAACAAAGGATGTCTAGGGCTGATTACTTGTTTTTTCTTCTCCACTTCTGTTGCAGCTTGCCTTTGAATGCGTGGCGGTGCTATACCCATAATTTGGTACAGCTTATTGACAGGAGTAGTTCATAAGCGGCCTGTAACAATGCATCCTGTCTCGTTCAGGGCTGTATCTGCATGTTTAGCATGTGCAGAGTTTTGCCATATGTGTGCTGCATATTCTGCAGCGGAGAATCATAGTGCCAAGGCAGATGCTCTGAGCACTTTTGGCTGGGCACCCCAGGTGGTTCCTGTAAGTTTGCAGATGATGTTGTTCCGTGCTTTTACTTTGAGGCTCGTTTCTTTGCAGTGGTCTTTGAATTTGAGGGAACAGTCCATCTTCACCCCAAGGTATTTGGGAGTTTCGCAGTGGATTAGTTTTTCTCCTCTCCTCAATTTCCTTTTGGCTTCCCTATTTCTAAGATGGAATGCACAGGCGTGGGTTTTTCCAGGATTCGGTTTTATGTGGATTATTACTGGGAGCAAACCCAGAGACTCCTGTAAACCCAACTTCAGAAAGTTGGAAATCCTTACACTGCCTTGCTTCTACAGTCTTGAGACTCTAAAATTTTTCAGAAAACACATAGTGCCAACTGACCCCAGAGTCGTAAAAAATAATGAAATACAGGAACACAACACCAGGAAAAACAGATACCTGCATGTTATAAGTACAAACAATCATATGTGTAAAAAGGGAGTTTTCCACATGGGCCTCCAACTGTTCAACAATCTTCCCACTAGTATTAAGTCCATCGAAGACAACATAAAATTTAGCAAAGCCGTGAAGTAATATTTGTTGTGTCACTGTTTTTACTCTGTAAATGAATACTTAGAACAGTAATCTTGCTGTTTGTGTTAAATTGAAAACATTGAGCAAAATAATACATTAGGATACTACGTTAATATATGTTACCAATGTTAAATTATATTTTCTGACATCTGCAACACACTGTGTACCATCTGATCACATGGAATAAATAAATAAATAAATAAGTTGGATTTCATCATAATACTTGGCCAAATTTTCAAGAGCTGTTGTTAGTTTCGCCTCTACTTCCTCAAAGGTCTCACCTTGGGCAGCAAGTGCTGTATCATCAGTGTATACGAACACCTTAGTTGAAGAGTTAATTGGCTGTTCATTTGCGTAGATATTATATAACAGCGGAGACAGCACACGTCCCTGAGGGAGACAATTTTTCTGCATTCTCCATCAACTCTTTTTGTCTTGGAGAGAGACAAAGTATCTCCTGTTTTGCAGCATACACAGAAGGATCTGAGTTAGTCGGTAATCCTTTGTAGTTAAGTGTACTTTTCTAAGCAGTTTTTTTAGTTAACAGTATCATAAGCCACCATGAGGTTGATGAAAGCCACACCTGTTATTTCACCTCTCTCATATCCATCCTCAATATGCTGAGTCAAATTAAGGATCTGTTCACAGTAAGACCTTCCCGGTAGGAAGCCGGACTGCTCTTTTATGAGTATTTTATCAATATACTCTGATATTCAATTTAGGATCAGCCTTTCCAATAGCTTGTACAAATGACAAAGGAGTGTAACCGAACGGAAACTTTATGGGTCTGTTGGTTCTTTCCCATGCTTTAAAAGTGCTACTACCTTGGCTTTATGCCAGATCTTGGCGATTTGCAATTGTGAAATGCAAGTGTTCATAAGATTTAATATCCACTGTTTTGTGGCAGGTCCAAACTTTGTGATTTGTTCTGTCCATATTTCATTTAGTACAGCAGCCTCATTACTCTTTATATTTGTGAAAACTGTTACCAGTTCTTTTAAGGTAAAAGGGGTGCTGAGATACTCCTTTTCATCTGCGTGTCTAAAGAATTTAGATTTTTCTGATCTTCCTTTAGTCTTGCCATTGAGAAGTAATTGATGAGCAATTTGGTCAGGGGTTACCTTTGAGAGGTCAGGGGGAGCAATGGTTGGGTCATTCTTGAGGGTCTTCAGTAATTTCCAAGCTTTTTGGCTGCTCTGTTTCATATCTAGGTTTGATGCCAAATCACACCATTTTCTGCTTCTGGAAACAGATATGAAATTTAATAGGTCTTCCATCAGAGAGTGGATCTATTTCAAATAGTTGTTCATATCTCTCCAACAGAGATTTGGAGTCTTCATCGAGTCCTGGGATATAGTTTGTTCTGCATCCTCTTGGGATATATTTATGTGAAATGGCTTGGACTGTTTTGACAAAATCGTCATACCTCTCTGGTGATGCATGAGATTTAGGACTTCCATATCAAGTTCCTATGTGAAATTCTCCCACTTTGCTTTCTTGAAGTTAAATTGTCTCGTGAGCTGGACGTGCTCTGGTTTCACAGCTGCTTCAACAGAACAAACAATAGGTCTATGTTGTATGTGTGGGATTACATCTGTAACGTACTTCTTTACTTGTTGGGCTATGTGTTCAGTGGCAAAGATGTTTCTGGGCTATAACCTCTATGCGATCTGCCACTATTGAAGGGTGATGGTAGCTTCGGGACAAGAATTAATATCGGTTTCATTTGTTCACTGCAATCTTCCAGATCTTCTTCATTTTCATCAGTTTCCTTGTGACCCTATGATGTACTGTGGCAGTTAAAGTCGCTGATTATTAATTTTGTTGGTTGAGAGTGGAATTTAGGTGCTTACTCGAAGCAGAATTTAGGGTCAGGTGGTTTATATACGGATGTCACTGTACACGATTGGATTTTCATCGTCAGGATCTCTATGTCGTTTTCTGACGTGGAACCTACTGAGATGATGTTTATAATTAGGTTTAACAAACACTGCACTACTCTATGTCATACTTGGTCTTTCAGTGATAAGATACAAGGAAGGAGCCACCACGAAGACCGTGCAAGTGCCATTATTGACAAAGAGAGGATAAGTTTTAGCACGATCGGGCATACCTTGGGTGTCAGGAAGAATCCTAGTGGTGAATCTTGTAGAATGTAAACACTTTAGCATTGAAGGTAATCACTCACCAAAAACGAGAAATGCTGTGTTGTCAAGAGGCACACACAAAAGAAATAAATGTTGCTGGCTTTTGGATTTTTCGTGTTCAGAGTGTGGTGGACTGGGTGGATGTACAGGGCCAGGAGGCAGGAAGAGGGACTGGGTGTGGTTGGCTGGCAGCTTGGAGGTAGGTGACCAAGAATGTGGGAGGGAGAGGTGGCATGTATATGGGCTGGCCCGATTATAACAAGTGGCACATGCTGAAGGTGACCAGGGGCCATGAATTGGCATGGGGTGCCAAGATGGAGAAAGGGAAATCTCTTTGGGACATTTGGTTACCTGAGATTGAGGCCAGGATGATTATGTCACAACCAGTCCACCTGCTGCGAAATGGTATTGGCAGAGTCGGTCTGGCTGTGTGCGTGCGTGCGTGCGTGTGTGTGTGCATGTGCGTGCGCATTTTATTCTAGCTTGTCAAAGGACAAATCCAAAAGTTAGCAAGTTTCGTTTCTTTTGTGTGTGCCCATCGGCATCTCTATGCTTCTGCTTTTCTCTGAGTGGTCTCTTTGAATCCTAAAGTATTTGCATAAAATAATTTTCTTATGTGATATAATTACAAATTAACATTTTTTGGATGTTTTTTTCATTACATATACAGAGAAACCTTGGTGCTTTCAAAACCCTATAGGTTTTGATCAGTGAGATGATGAGTATCAAAATATGTGACATAAATGGCTGTACCTTTTGACTGCAATAACTTGGAAGCTAATGTTTATTATATTTCCAAGGGACCATAGAGCTTAGTATGTGAGATAAATTTCGACTTGAAATGTGTGATTCCTAAGAAAAAGGGTCTTAACATAGACGAACACACAATGTCAAATAACAAATAGTTTCTTTTGTGATATGATTACAAATTAACAGTTTTCATATCTTTTTCTTTAGTTGTAGTGTGAAACCGTGCTTCTTGGCAAATTTCGTGATTTCTAGATCAATGGAAAGTACCCTATCTGTTTTCATGACTGAGCTAGCGACTATCAAAATATCTCACATAAGTGAATGTATATTTTGATTGTATTGACTTAGATGCTTCACTTTTTGTACATCAACAAAGGCGAGTAGATCCTAATATCATGACATAAATTTTAGATTTATAGATCTACCTTTTCCTGAGAGAAAGGGTTTTGAACTGATAGGCAGAAAAATGGACAACAAAAGGTGCTGTGAAAGATCCATTTTTACCTGTTGAATTATGCAACCCTAAAAATGATTTACAAGGGGGGAAAAGAAATTTAACATTGCCATGGGCAGAGCTTGTGTAGTATGCATTTCTGCCACTACACGTGTATAGTGCACTCATTGCCAGTTCAGTACTGCGTGTGTTCAAGTGAACATTGTGCAGCTGAAACAAATTTTGTTTTCTACTCAGCAAAGATGCTATTGAAACTGTTTTAGTGTTGAAAACAGCTTGCAAAGATGACACTATGGGAAAAATTAGTGTATAAATGGTTTTCTTGATTTAACAATGACACCATGGACATCATGAACTGCCCGAATCAATGAAAATATTGAAAAAATTCTAAGGCTTGTTAACAGACAATTGATCAACTGTCAAAGATTAGTGGGATATCTTGTAGCTCAGTTCAGTGCATTTCAATGGAAGATTTGGGAATGAAAATGTTGCTGCCAAGTTTGTTCCTCTGGTTTTGACTGACAGTTAAAAGGAATGTCAAGTTGAAACATGTCATGCTTTGAAACAGCAGTTTGAAATTGCTGCAGATTTTCTGTCAAACCACATTACTGGTGATTAGTCTTGGTGCTATGGTTATGACCCAGAAACAAAGCAACAGTCGAGCCAATGGAAGATATCCTCGTCACCCCATCCAAAAAAATGTTGTCAAGACTAATAAACACCAAAATGATTCTGATTTGCTTTTTTTTCCAGGGGCATAGCTCATTCAGAGTGCAGTGTTCGTGAGAAAGACCCGATTTGTTGCACATAGTAGTGCGTGGGGGTGGGGGCTATGGGAGTATCATATTACACTGGCTGAAATGACTTCAGAGATCAGCAAATATATTACTTCAACAGATTCAGTCATTTTTCTATAATTGTGTAGCAATATAGGTTCCACTGTATTTGAAATACATTTTAACAAAAGAATAAGATCAGCAAATAGCTTACTATCTAAACCAATAAATGGGTGTCTTATTATTTATTAATATACATTGGATGTATATTATAATGTACCACTTACAATAATCAAGAAAGCTAAATATGATCTTGCAAATATCCATAAAGAAAGAGATATGGACATTGAAAATATCATTGGTGTATTCAGTAAAAAGAAACAGAGTCAAATGAGCACGATAAATTGGACAGAAGACCGAAATATCCACTGAATTTTGTTATGGAATTTTTTTTATATTAATATAAAGTTCACGTTTTTACATTCATGTGATCTTCTGTATCCAGGAAATTAATGAAGACTTTTTTGTTGTTAAGTTGACCCTTATTATGGTTTATGTAATTTATAAAATCTTCCACATTAATATAAGTTTTTTTGTTACCCTCAACTCCAAAAACAGTTGCCAAAAACCACTTTTAAAAACACCAAATATTCCCAGTTTGTCGGTGGAGGGCCCCAACTATCCTTTTGTTAAGCAATATTCAATAAACCTTCCCCCCCCTCCCCCCCCAAACCCTTCCCCCCAGACCGGCTTCTAGAATTGCCCCTCGACAGAAGACTGTTTTTTTTTCCACCATGACAATGCACCTCCACATGCAACCATTGCTGTTAGACATTTCTGGGGCCGGCTGGTGTGGCCGTGCGGTTAAGGGCGCTTCAGTCTGGAACTGCGTGACCGCTATGGTCACAGGTTCGAATCCTGCCTCGGCCATGGATGTGTGTGATGCCCTTAGGTTAGTTAGGTTTAAGTAGTTCTAAGTTGTAGGGGACTTATGACCACAGATGTTGAGTTCCATAGTGCTCAGAGCCATTTGAACCTATTTCCGGTGTTATTTGTACAGACTGTTTCAAGGTGATTACTGACCATGCAGCACTTAACTTGTTGTTAGGGCTTAAAGACCAAATGAGTAGATTAACTAAGTGGACTTTGCATCTTAGTGAGTATGATTTTGAAGTGATTCATTGACTGGGTAAATCGCACGGAAACGCGGATGGTCTGAGTCATAAAGTTTGCGCCATGGAATGCCAGGAATAAATGAGAACGAATGGGTGGAGGCACAAACCGCTGACACAGATTGTCAACGATTTACCTCGCAGTGACAGTTTGTCGTGGAAGACGGGATATTGTACAGTAAAACTAGGAACAGTCCACGCATAGTCGTACCAGAAAAAATTGTAAAGCAAAATTTTAATGCAAGCATATGATTCAGCGTTTTCTGGTCATTGGGGTCAAAGAGCAACGGAAAGGAGGGTAGCACAGAGTTATTGGTGGTCAACACGTAGGCATGGTGTCGATCAATACTTGAAGAATTGCATTCTGTGGAATTGAGTCATCGGAAAATTGTGTTTCAACGACTGCTGGAAGCAGATAGACCCCTCCAATTACTTGGCTTAGACAGCTTGGGAGTGTTTGTGCAAACACCATTGGGTAATTGCTATGTTTTAACAATAATAGTTCATTTTTCGCACTGTGTGTCTATGACAGCTATTTGGGACCAGCAAGCTGAAACAGTGGCTCACGCCTTGGTACATCAATGGATATTGAAATTCGGAACATGTAATGGATCTGGGAGATGTGTTATTTTCTACGGGTTTTGTCGATACCAAATTGGAAATGTTTTCTTATACTTTTGTCAGAATTTTTTAAAAATTGTTATTGCCTTATTTGATGCTAATTTACTAATATTTCTTAGAGTGGCAGCATATTGATTACTATTAGTAGATGTGACAAAGAATATCAAAGAGACTGGTTACAAGTGGAAGGTCGTGTGTTGTGTAAAATGTCTTTGACGCTGGAGTCGTCTTTGACTGAAGTCACTCGGCAGTGAACTCTTGGTGCGTGTTGATGGTAGAACAATGTGCAGGTCGCCGTCATAATAATTTGCTAGTGAACAGGAAAAATGAATTACGTTACTACTTTTTTATATAAACTTTAAGAAGAAACCTCATTCGAAGAAATGGTATTTGAAGCACCAAAAAATGAGGCAAACGCATTGAAGCAGGTCATTTCTGCAGCCGATGAAACTGCATTGTGGAATCATACTTCCACTAGACGAATGAAGCCAAGACAAATATCATCTAGTAAACATTTCATGGAAAAGGTACTGTCACGAAATATGCCAAATAAAAATAGTGAGCATATTTCAAACACCTGAATCTATAATTACAAATCAAGGGACAAACTTTATGTCCGATTTGATGAAACAGTTATGCAAGTTGTTGCATGTAAAGAAATTGAGAGTGAGCGCATTACACCCACAGGCTAATGGTCGGACTGAGAGAGTTCATCGAACAATAGGTAAAATGTCAAGTTATAATGTAAATTTGCAACACAAATGTTGGGATACCCTATTGGCATTTGTAACCGTGGCGCATTACTCAAAAGTGCATGAAAGTACAGGATTGTCTCTGTAAGAAGTACTCTTCGGTTGGAAGATGTCATCTCCATTTGAATTGCTCAAGACCCCACCAGGAACTGATATTTCAGCTGTTAAGGATTTATCCACAAAGTTGAAAACAATCTGGCAGCAGGTGAAAAAAATGAACACTAAAGCGTTACAGAGACAGGACAAAGTTCACAATAGAGGCGGCTTTACCCAAATATCATGTAGGACAATGGGTGATGATGACTAATGCGTATATGCCAAAAGGCAAAACGAAAAAATTTGTATCCTGTTATCATGGTCCTTTCCAGGTGATCGAGATGACATCGCTGGTGAATGTAAAATTACAGCTTCCTTCATTGTCTGCAGTTACTTCTAGTGGAGAGAAAGATGAATCTAAGAAAAAGAATAAGAAAGGAGTAGATAAACAAAAGAACAAAGTTAATTGTGGAAGCGATCAGACATGCTAATATTATGCTCTCAGGCCACACTTAAAAAGGAAAAGCTAATTTGAGTTATTTTTCTTTTGTTTCTCAGGAGGTGTGATGTTCTTATAAGACCAGCAGTACCAGCGTCATGGGTTGCACTAAAGAGGAAGGTGTGCACTATCTCTAAGCATAGTTGTTCTGTTTTGCTGTTTTGTTCTCACGACAAGCGGACATAATTATGTCTGGACATCAATGGACCTTAAGGGTGGACTGTAATGTTTGGGAAGTTGACGGTGAAATCTGTAAATTAGAGGATACATTTAATGAACTTCATTCCATAGTGGCTAATCACTCAAGGTGTAATGACACACAGTGGGAATATCCGCTACTGCAATCAGCTTTTGCACACTTACAAGCTCACTTGATGCAAACTACAGGGTTTATCCTGCACGTCCATAGGAAAAGAGGATGGTTAGAGGCAGGTGGCCGTATCCTAAAAACTGTTCTTGGGACCGCTGATTCAGAAGATTAATGAAATGCTACAGCAGGTACAAGATAATGCGAATAGCAACTGGGGAATGCTAGATCCTCCCACAACCCAATTAGAGAGTTTGGAGAAAGGTGTAGTTAGTAATATGTGCCAATTGTGAGCTTTTGCCGTGACCTTGATGTCCCACAGTAAGGACACAGCTGACACAACCAATCACTTCTTGGTTATAATCAAGTAGCAGTTGGATAACATCGATTCACAGCTGATAATCACTAAGCTGCTGTGTTTTCTTGCTGATAGTATTACGGAAGCATGCATAGAGGCAATAGAACTACAAGAGGCTTTGTTGCACGCAATTCGCAGGCACCTAACCCCGGTATTGTTACCTTTGGAACAACTTCGGGAAGGATTACGGAAAGTTCAATTGAAATTGCCCACATCCCTGGAAGTACTGATGACATTAACAGATGAACACTTATCTCTATACTATAAAATGGCCACTGTTACCAGTATGCGGATGGGTACCCTGCTGAAAATTCATATCATAATACCATTAACATGTAAGGATTGTAAATTTGAATGTTATGCCTTGCACAAGTATCTAGGGAAGCGGGAAATTTTGCAGAGATTCGTACAATTAACCGTATGGAAAGTACTGTTAGTGGCACAGAACAGACAAGCTCATGCATTCCTCACTGCACAAGACTTGTTGCGTTGTTGAACAGGTCCAGTTACCATCTGCCCCGCGAAATTGTTACACACTGTTCCCAAATCTTGTGAGTATTCTCTATTCCGTCCTCAAGAACCAGATGCAGAGTACTTTAAGGAAACTATAGCAGGCACGGTGCAGTTCTTTCAGCAAGTGGGTCCACATTGGGTATTTTCAGTAATGGAAAACACAGTTGTTATTTGCAGTTTTTACGAGCAGGGTAAGCAAGAGAGTACGCAAAGAATAGAATTGCAGTGGCAGGGACTGTTAATTAATGGTACACAGTGCGGCATTTCAGGGCCAACTTTCCGTTTACCAGCCTTGATTACTGTAGCTACAATAATGAACATAACATGCATATTGATCTATGTACCCGACCAACCAGTGCAATTCGTCACGAAAGAAAATCTCACTCTTTTGAATAGTACATTAGATCCGACTTTGCTCGCCTCTTTGGACCGGATGCTAGCAGCTCAGGATGGATGTATAACTATGGAACATCTTTTTCCACGAGTGCATGAGTACCGTATTGAGCGTAAGCAATTCTTACTAGTTACTGGATCATCAACCACCGCCACCTGATTTTCATCTTTGTTGTAGGATTGGCTCAAGACGAAGGTAGCCCAAATCCTGCCCCTTCCAACCTTTAACCCAAGGATCCAGACAAAATCACTGAACATTTGTGAGGCACTGCAGCAGGACACTGAGTAATATTTATGAACAAAGATTAGACCGAGGATAGAAGTGAATGAACACCATGTAAATAGTGAATCAATCGCATTTTGTGGTGTTTTTGAAGTGAACAGTAATTGTTTTGACTTTTTGGTTGAATTCGGTGACGAATTCTTTTCATACGAGGGAGGAATTGTAGAGGACAAGGGGTTATTTTTAGGAAATATGATGGGAAATTGTGATTTAGTGTGTTTCACGGCAGACGAAGGCTGGCTGGCACATTATGTAGGTGACACAGTTTTTCAATGAGCGTCAGTATGTGTGTACTTGTGCGGCAGCCATCAACAGTCAGAACTCAGCATTAGCAGAATTACGCAGGCATGGGCCGTGCGTGGCACAGTTGCGTTAGCCAACTCATTGAGATCTTTCTAATAAACACGCCGCTGTGTAACCGGCAGATTTAGCAGCGGCCTGCACTATTTAAGGGCATCAGTGGTGGGCGTCGTCATTTGGTTTGACCGATTGGGCGTTCCGTCACTGTTACGTCGTCATCATCACTGATGCTGTCCCCAACGACCGTCCGGCAGAGGACGCTGTCCACTGCTGCACCAGCGACTCCCGGCATCGTCACGAGGTGCAGCGTCTGCAGGAGGCATGCTAGGCTGAGCTCATGCTGCTAACCTTCTACCGCCCACACAGCTGCTGACCGAGCATGGCATCACATGCCGGGCTGCGTGCATCAGCAAGTCTCCACCACGACATGAGCAGTGGAGCTGAGCTACTGGAAAATGTATTGGAAGAACCAACAATAAAGAGGAAGATTGCCAAAAACAGCCACCTTCTTCTACCCAGCCACGTCCTACAACACCAACCCCGTCACCCGCTCCGGTCATCCTATTACACTACAAAGGCAAAATGCATCATTAAAGCAACATTTTCACAACCAAGACTGTTTTATTAAAAAATAATATTTATATAGATTCTGTACCAGTTGGACAGATGGAGTGGAAGTTGTTTTATGAGATGTTTTGGCTTCAGAAATACAAGAAACGGATTTTGAGTGGGGGAAAACAACAGCTTGTTCAGGATGCAACTGTAAATGTAAAGTGAAATGCTGTGCAGTCCTAAATTTGTACTGTAAAATAAATTTTGCAAGGACAGACTATACTCCAGTGGTGGTAGAGTATTTATTGCAATAAAGAATTCAATAACATGTAGTGAAATTATTACAGATCCTCCGCTGCAGAGTGAAGATCTCATTTTGGAAACATCTCCTGGTCTGTGGTTAAGCCATGTCTCCGCAGTATCCTTTCTTTCAGGAGCGCTAGTCTTGCATGGTTCACAGGAGAGCTTCTGTAAAGTTTGGAAGGTAGGAGACAAGGTACTGGCAGAAGTAAAGCTGTGAGGATGGGGTGTGAGTCGTGTTTGGGTAGCTCAGTTGGTAGACCACTTGCCCGCGAAAAGCAAAGTTCCTGTGTTCGAGTCTCAGTCTGGCACAAAGTTTTAATCTGCTAGGAAGTTTCACCAGATAGCTATTTTGCACCATAGCTTGGTTAACATTTATAACCTGTGTGTGTGGCACACTGCCCTGTGTCATCGATTTACTTTGAGTATGAACACTCGAGACTTAATCTGTTTATTTTCATTTGATTTTATGTTGCTCCTATTGTTACCGTGTAACCTACAGTATTTATTTTCCTTGTTTTTGTGTTAGCTGTACTTGAATTTTTAAATGATTTCCAATTTCTGTATTATTATTTCTCTCCTGGTCTTGCAGCATTTCATTCTTCTCTGTATTTAATGTGTCTAGTCCTCCGATAAAGGATATGTTCGAGCATCCTCTTATCATATTTCTTTTATGATGTAGTGTGGTATCCTACATATCAACACATTAACTACATGAGTTTCATCTTTTATATTCACTTTAACCATCCGTAAGTCCCCCGTGAATTATTGTAGTACTTTGGATCTAAAAACTGTAATGTTAGCTTCCCTTGCATACTGAATTAAAAGTGTTTCTGCTTTAACTTCTCCTGGAAATCCTCCCATGTCTTAGAATCTTCAGAATGAACATTACCTCATTCTGCTGTATCCACAGATGAATATCCTAACGCAAAATCCATCTTCTTGTGATCACTCCACTTACTGGGTAATGATCTATTAAGAAATAGATTGTGCGAACTAACTCCTCCAGCTTAAACTTGAGGAACTGCTTTGGCAAATTTAAGCCACTGTGCTATTCCAAACCTTCTACGGGATCTATTGGTAAATCTACAATATCCTGTTTCTTTTTGTTTCTTGCAAGCTATATTGAATTGTAATTGTACTCCAGAGTTTTTCTTCTTCTTCTTCTTGTTGGTAATGTGTGCTATTACCCTCTAAAGTGGTTGAGCTATTTTGTAAGGTTATAGTACCTTTTACAAAATTTTGAAATTTGGTCTTCATAATTTAAGAACTTGTTATGCTGTAAACAGTCTGCATGTATTTTGTATTGGAGATTTTGACTTGTACTTTTTCAAACTTATCTATAACTTTCCTAAAATATTGCTTAAACTCCGTATTTACTACCTGATACACTTCACTAAGTAGCTTACCTGTAGTATTCAGTTCGTCCCTTAAGGTTTGAAGACATTCCTCTGAGGTCTGTAAGGTCGAAGACAATGTTTCAAAATTTGTGCATAAAGTCTCGAATTTAATGTTTAAAGTGTCAAACAATTTTTCCTATTGTCATTATTTTCTTTCAATTTATTATTTAAACCTGCTGTTATGTGAGTACTTCTAATTTTTAATTAATGCTCTTGATTAACCATCTGTTTATTATCTTTAGTGTTTTCTTCAAATTTTTGATTAATTCTTTCCATTAACTGTTGATTATTACCAGCTTGTTGCTTATTATTATCATCTATTGTCTGTTTATTATCTGTAGTGTTTTCTTCAAATTTTTGATTAATGCTTTCCATCAACTATTTATTATTATAAGCCAGTTGTTGCTTTAGGAAGTTAAGTATTTCACTTGTTTCTGTTTCCTGCCCCCTGGTTTGTGTCACAACAGGCATTTGTAATTTATAATTTTACATAGTTATCATAAATGGCTTTGCATATAGGTTTTCTTCCATCTTGTAGATGAGGAACACAACTATTACAAAATTCGTTGCTGACTATGTGTAGTATCTAGTCGAATGGTGTCTCTTTTAGCTCCTGATGGTGGTGTGCCATCAATTCTTGTGGACTGTTTCACGAACCCGCTCTACTGTTCAGGAAAAGTTATCTCCATAAGGACACCATTACGGTGTGGCTAATGGCTGTCTAATACTTTAGTAGAGCTGCCCATGATGTCTCCTTTGTTGATACTGCTGAGTCTGCATTGTCCATGTGGCTTCTCGTTGTCTAGGCGATGATTCCTTTTCTGCTGTGGGTCCAAGAAAAGGTGCGGGTTTCTTAATTATTATTGGACTATCGAAAAATGATGCAGTATTCCACCGTTTCTTTGTATCAAAAACACATTTATTGCCAAAACTATATAAACAACTACGCTCAACCACGGCCAACACTCAAGTGCCCGAAAACCCATTGTAGGCCAAAGATCACGGTCATAAGCTACAAAGAACATACAATTCCAATATCGATTATTGATCGCAACACTTAACTTAGTATTATCTTAAGCAAAAGCTTTTTTGACACAACTTTAGTGTATAATAAAATAAACTGATGTCTATTTGTCTGTTCCATTACAATAGCCCCCCAAGAATTTTGTAAGAATGAGAATGTGAACAAAATTCTGACACCAAAATAATGGAACTGCCAAGAATATTCTTTTAAATAAATTAAATTTTTAATAGGACTGTTTCCTTTTAATTATGCTAATACTGAAATTGTTATACTAAGTAGAGTAAAACATACAATTTTTAACCTTAGAGTAAATGAAATACAAAAGAAGATTCACAATTTTCACCTAGAAGAATCCATAACGTTGTAGCACTTCACATGAAACCATTGAAAGACTGTAACTTTAAACTGCAGGCTTGTTTTATTTCCTTTTGTTGCCCACTTTTCACACTACTCACAGTCTGTCCCACATTGTCCATCTGCACATAAGTGACTTCCGTTAAAAGGTCTGATTTCTGCTTGTCCTGCAGTGCGTCTGTTTCCAAAGCTTAGCTGTTTGTATCGCTTCATTGACTATAATGCCATCTTATCTAAAAAATCACATACAGAGATCACCTTTTGCTTACATAATGTTTATATGTAAGTACATGGTTAGGATACATAGTTAACCTTCTGGTAATGTTTATCTGGTGGGAGAAGTTTACGGAATCTGTCTGAGTAATGCTACAAAGTTATGAACTGGTCCAAAACAGATCCTTGAAATATTAATAAATTCAATGAACATGTAATACAAATGCATCAACATATTGGGTATAACATGTCTTATCACAGACTATAACACATACTTCAAGGATAACAAAATTAGATTGTTTTCAAAAGTAAAGTTACAGGCAGTTTGTTACAAGGGTTCATATTCACAGTAAAAGTGCGAAGGTAGAATCATGGATGAAAGTGTTGGAATGGTATGTATCTATCAAAATTAAAAAATATTATTGCCTGTGCTTTTGCAGTGGTTGAGAAAGAAATGTACAGTAATTCATGTGGTTTACTAAAAATGATTTTCTTCTGGTAGAGTTGGACATCTCAAGCACTTAAGTGTGTAGTAATTGGGACTCTGCCTTTAAGATTAAAAAAATTAAACTTAATTGTTGCAAGACAAATTTAGTGCTGATTAGTGGCTTGCATTAAAAATGATGTCTCAATAAGTGTGGTGTGAGAAAGTTATTACACAAATTAGCAAATATCAATCAAATTGCATAAACATACAGAAATATCAAGAACATGGCAAGTGTATTATACAGAAAATCCAATGAAAACGCTTAATACAATGAATACATATTAAACAAATAATGAACATTTTAAAGAGCACAAAACTGTAACAAAATCAGACAATTTTTTATATACAAAGTTTCCAGTGGAAAACTTTTGTTGGGTCACCTTTTCACTTTCTCAGACTAGCCTTATCCATTTTGTTTATACAATTTCAACGAGACAATATTCCTTAGCCTGAGAACTTTCCTGGATTTAGGATACACCAACCTGTATGCATTCGGGTGTGGATGCTCTACAATCTTGAATGGACCCATGTATATATCAAAGAATTTCTTTATTTCAGAAGTTAGAATTTTTGATTTCTCATGTGATTTTATTAAAACATTATCTCCAACTTTAAACTTGGTTGCTTTGATCTTGCCATCATGTCGTCTTTTTCTCATTTCCCCCTGTTTTATCATGGTTTCTTTGACTATGGCTTCACGATGACGCATAGTCATCATTGTGCATGGTGGAAATTCCACAAGTTCATTGATAATGTTGTTTGGTTTCAGATGAAACATAATTTCATGAGGTGAAAATCCTGTGGAAGTGTACTGCAAGCTATTCATAATGTCTTAAAAGTCTCGTACATGGTCATACCATGTAGGATGATTATGACTGCAATATGTATGACATAAACGACCAATCTCGCACATGTACTTCTCAGCTGGGTTTGACTACGGATTATATACCGATATTTGAACATGTTTGATTCCTGATTCATCAACAAAGGCTTTCCAAACTTTTGACAAAAACTGAGAACCGTTATCTGACAAGATTGCTTTTGGTTTCCCAACATTTAAGAAATAGTCTTTTTCAACTTTCATGGTGATCTCTTTACCTGTGGCTTTTCTGACAGGATACAACTTGATTAGTTTAGAAAATACATCCGACATGACAAAAATGTAGCAGTGGCCACTCCTACTCCTTGGAAGTGCCCCATAGAAATCAACAGTGACTAAGTCTAGAAGTTGTGCAGGAATAATGTTTTGCATTTCACCTTGACACTTTCTGTTACTTACTTTGACTCGTTGGCACTTATCACAAGGTGACAATTCTTTTCTAACTTTCTTGGCCATATTGTAGAAGTATATGTTTTCTTGTAATTTCTGCATACACTTCTGTATGCCACAATGACCATAGCTCTCATGAGTATACCTAATTAACCTCTCAGCTTCCTCCTAAGGCCAGCGTAGTTTCCAATTGTCCGAGTCTTTGTCAGTTCTCCTAAACAGGGTACTTTTAAACACCTTATAGTACTTGTCTAATTTTTCATAGTTCTTTTTCCCTAAACAGCTCTTTACTAATTTCCAATTTGCATCATGGTTCTGGCTCCTCCTGATTTTATCACACAGTGAGCTAACAACTTTTTCATCTGTGACCCCTTTAATATACCTCATTTTAAACTGTTTTTCTTCATTCTGATAAAAAATTCTGTTTCCCCTCCTACTGGTATAGAGCATCCGCGACCATGTTCTCAGTGACTTTAATATACTTAATTTCAAAGTTGAATTTTTATAAATACAATGCCCATCTTGTAAGCCTATCATGATAGAGCTTGCATTCCTGTATATATTTTAAGACTTTATGATCACTTATATCCAAGTAAATAGGTCCTGAATTTTGAAAATGACCACTGTATGGCTAATAGCTCTTTTTCTGTTACTGTATAGTTCTTTTCATGCTTTAGTAACATTTTGCTTGCAAATGCAATTGTAGCATGAACTGTCTCCCCATTGACTTCTTTTACTTGAAATAATTCAGCACCTAGCCCATAATCACTGCTGTCAGTACATAAACAGAAAGGTAAATTGAAATCTGGTCTGTGTAACAGGTTCTGGTTATTCAGTTCCTTTTTTATTGTGTCGAAAGCCTCTTGACAATCTTTACTCCATATCCAAACAGTGTCCTTTAACAAGTTACTTAGACTGGGTGTGTTTAAGCTTTGTTTACTTACAAATTTTCTGTAGAAGTCACATAGCCCATAAAATGATTTCAGTTGTTTTCTGATACGGGGTATAGGAAACTCTGCAATAGCTTTAATTTTGTCTGGATCAGCCAAAATTCCTTTTTCTGTTATGACATGTCCCAAAAATTTTAACTAAGTTACTGCAAATTTGCACTTTTCTAGTTTTCATGTCATTCCCCCACTTCTAAGTTTCTCACATGCATATCTTAAAAGCCCAACATGCTCATTCCAGTCTTGTCAAGTTACTAAAATGTCATCTACATAAATCACTAATTTGGATACAAGTTCCTGCCCAAGCACATGGTCTAAAGCTCTAATGAATTCTGCTACCGATGAGTTCAAGCCAAACGGGACTACACAATACTGATAGCAACGGCCATTGTAAAGAAAAGCAATGTATTTCCTAGATTTGGGTGCCAGGTGTACTTGGTGAAAGCCTGAGGTTAAGTCTAGAGTTGACATTAATTTTATGTCCTTGAACTTGTGCAACAGCTTATCAATGTTTTCAGGGTGGTCTGTTTCCCTGTATAAGATCTTGTTTGAAGGCCTGGAGTCAAGAACTACTCTCACTCCCCAATCCCTCTTTGACACAACTACCAGCGGGTTATTATAAGCACTGATACTCCTTTCAATAATGCCACACACTTCCATCTTATGTAATTCTTTCTCAACTGCTGTACATTTGCCTATGGGCACACCATATGGTTTTATGAAAAATGGGTCATGTGGTCTTACTTGCAAAGTACATTCGTAACCCTAACTTTCCCTGGAATGTTGCTAAAGAAATCACTGTATTCCCATAACAAAGACTCTAGTTCTTGTTTTTGCTCATTGTTTAGACCGCTAGTTTCGGAAATCTTTGTGTTTACCAGTGTGTTGAAATCTACTTCACTTAAATCCAGTTCTGCTATGTGTTTGTCAACATATCTTTTCTCCTTTATAAGATTTATAGTGTTAAATTTATCATTACACAACACTGTATTCGATCTCACAAACTCGGTGGAGATATATCCCCCATTTGGTGTTGTTATGATAAGTTTTTGTCCTCCCCAGTCAAATCTTGCATCTACACTCTGAATCCATGACATCCCAAGAATACAGTCCTCACTGAGGCCTGGTATAATTAGGCTTCCATGTGTAAATGTGACTCCCTCAATTGTAAAAGATAACAAAGTTTGTATTTTCACAGTTTTACTATGTTTTCCTGTAGCCCCTCTTATTTTCACCCCAATGACTGGCATTTCAATGTAATCTTTCTCGCATTTCAGCTCTTTGCTTAGAATTTCAAATATTCCTGACACCTGACTCCCTGTGTCTATAAGGCACTTGCCTTCCCAGGTACCAACTTTTGCTCTAAAGAACGGACTACCTACGTCATCACCTTTTTCAGGCTGAACGTATTCATACAATAAATCATTTTGAATTTCACTGAAACAATGACTTTCTCACTTACAAGTACTTATATTACTGTCGCATTCATTATCTACGGTCATTACATTAACACAAACATCATTAACACTGTCACTTGCATTGGTAATTTCATTAATCCAAATATTTTCACCCATATAATATTGTTCACCACTAAGGTATTTATCCTTCAGTTGTTCAACAATAATATGTTTAGTGTTTCTCCACCAATCAGGATATAAAATTTGAGACATATTAAGAATCATTTTTCTAAAATTGCTATTATTTTTAATTGCATCACTATTTAGCCACATATTATAAAGAAATAATTCACCTTTGTTCATTGCAAATGGTAGCCTACTTGCACAGTCAGTTTTACTGTTCAGGGAATCTTTATCAACTGCCCAGGTTCCTTCATAAGATGTTGGATTACAGAGCCTATTGGTTGTGACACTGGCATTAACACCTCTTAAACTGTTAATAACATCGTTGGGTACATCTACAACGTGCATTTCAGTTTCTCCCACAACACCTAATGCCTCCATTTCCTCTTTCAAGCAAACAAAATATTTTTCACCGTCATCATGTATCATTAAATCTTCATTTTCCCAAATACTACAATCACCTCTCTCTCCCGAAAACTTAAAACGTTGCTTTCACACCCAAGTGTTTTTAATTATTTGCTCGTTAAATCAGTGTCAACAATTTGCTCACTTGATTCCCTCATCAGTGCATCAATTCCTAACTCATTTATCTGCTGGTCCTCTGACAAACTACAAGCTTCTGCCCATTCATAAAATTCAACTAAGTCAATTATTTTCTCTGGATATTTATTGCAACCAATGTGTTCGTTCTTAACAGGTACTGTGTTTAGAGTGTAGTACACATTCATAAGATAACTACTCATTACTTGAGACGTATCTCGTGGTGCAACGTAGTCAGTGTTATTGGTCCGTCTATTATCTATGCTTTTCGCCCCTACCTTGTGGACCAACAATAAAGCGCATGCTAGTTTTTTACTTCATGACTTCCCATAGCATTTTGGCTCCCAGTGTCCCTATGTTCATGCCAATTCCTGTTTTAAGACTCCCTGTAATTACTTCTGTTCCAATTGTTCCCAGATTGCCCTCTTGAATGGAAATTATAGTTTTCTTTTGAATGGAAATTGTTATTAATGTTGTGACTATTTTGTTCCCTATGATGAAAACTATCGCCGTAGGGTCTACTGTTTTCCCTCCTGTTAAAATTAGTGTTTCCCCAACTATGATCCCCACCTCTTTGTGTGTGATTGAAATAGTTTTTTGGTTTCCCCACTTTGTCTATAATCCTGTAAAATTTGTCCACATAGTTTAGAAATTGCTCAATGTTGTCATCTGGTCCATACACTAGGTCCCATTGCACATCTGTTGGCAACATTCTCTTTAAAGCATCTATCTGTGTGAGCTCATCAAAGGGTTTACTCAAATGTACAAGTTTCTTCAGTTGATTCTTACAAAACTGTTTCATAGTCCTCTGTGTTTCTCTGTAATTTGGTCCATTCAGGAACTCATTCTTTATCCTGGCTTGTTCAGTTTCAGACCAGAACCGTTTTAAGAACTCAATTTCAAATTTGGCATGACATGTCCATAGAAAAATTTTGATTGGCCCTCGACAAAGATTCCCCCTCAAAATTTTTTTTAACAAACTTAATTTTGAAACTTTCACTCATATTGGGCAGAAAATTGTCTCTACAACTCTGCAGAAAGTCAACAGGATGCAAACTACACTCATTAGAAAAGTTTTTAACTGGAATATTAGATAATAAGGTACATGTGTTCATAGAAAAATTTTTGTTAGCTACATCTTTGCTAAATATTTCAAACTTCTGATTTAACTCTGATACTGTACTTTTTAATTCATTAACGTCTGTCTTAGTTTCAATCTCGTGGAGTTTTACTGTGTTACTGACTGTTTGCACTTTATCATTCACAACGTTTAGTTTTGAATCTACTCTACTGCCATAGTGTTTAAATTTACACAAACTGTATCTATTTGACTATCAACATTAACAAAACACTTTGCATTTTTCTTTCTGTCTGTGACCAGTTCATTTTTTACAGACTGAATTTTGTTACTCAGACTCGATTTTACGTCTCCCACTTTAGATTCTACCACCAAAATCTTTGTTTCTGCTTTGCTATGTTTCTTGTCTATCCTTGATATATCGTTGCGAAGTTTATTACCCCAAAGTAAGACATTATCAAATTTTTTGTTCATAGCTCCTTCTAGACGCGACACTTTCTGATTTATAATCCGAAAACTGTCCGTGACCGTCCGATTCATGTTTTGCAATTGATCTTCATTAGCCTGTAAGCGGGCTGCAACAGTTTGATTTAAAGCTAACGATCGTTCCATTATTTGTAACAGTGATTTAATGTCCGACGTCTCACGTTATGATGAATTAAGACTTTGATCCGCTTCTTTGACTGACTTTTATTTTTATCGGCATGTCTATGTCCCCAAAGACTAACAAATTTTCACAATCCTGCTCGGATTCAGCACCACTTTCCTCTTTCACAATGGTCATTTTTATGAAATTCACACACAAAATAATAAAAGGAATAAACAGCACTACACAAATGTACTTATCTTTTCAGTCTGGGTCCTCACTTGTGTGGTCTGTCCACTTTACTGCTTCGTTTCGTCTCCCTTGACTTCCATGTATTGCACTTCTTCGTACCACGTGGTCATTAGACTTCTGCAAAACAGATTTCGTCAATCCAGTACACATAAATGTCTTAATCCCGGACGAGCCCCCAGTTGTCACGAACCCGCTCTACTGTTCAGGAAAAGTTATCTCCATAAGGACACCGTTATGGTGTGGCTAATGGCTGTCTAATACTTTAGAAGAGCTGGCCATGATGTCTCCTTTGTTGATGCTGCTGAGTCTGCGTTGTCCATGTGGCTTCTCGTTGTCTAGGCGATGATTCCTTTGCTGCTCTGGGTCCAAGAAAATGTGCGGGTTTCTTAATTATTACTGGACTATCGACAAATGATGCAGTATTCCACGGTTTCTTTGTATCAAAAACACATTTATTGCCAAAACTATATACACAACTACACTCAACCGCGACCAACACTCAAGTGCCCGAAAACCCATTGTAGACCAAAGATCACGGTCATAAGCTACAAAAAAATACAATTCCAATATCGATTATTGATCGCAACACCTAACTTAGTATTTTCTTAAGCAAAAGCTTTTTTAACACAACTTTAGTGTATAATTTAAATAAAATGATGTCTATTTGTCAGTTCCATTACAACTGCAGTTACACGGCTATGTGCCATCAGTGGTTGAAGACTGCACAGGGCTGTTGTTTTGAGATGTATCTGTAGCGTGCTGTGGTACTGCTGATTCCAGTGTCTCACAGATAAGATCTCTGTCGAAATGTGTCTTAGTAATTAGATTGGGATTTATCCCTTTGTTGTGTCAAATGCCACTGCTGGTATTTTTTTCCCCACATAACAGCTATATCTTCTTCATGCTGTTTGTTTATTTGACAAACGCTAAGTTGTTAATGCTTTTCTGTTGCACAATTTTTCTCTGAGAACGTGGTCACTGTATGCAGCAAGAAAAATAAATATTTGGGCTTTGGTTGTGTTAGTAGGTTTAGTTTAGTTTGGGATCGCATGGTACTATTTCACTTGTATCCTGTACCATGCATCACAGTATTCTGTTTTTTAGATGAATCTTGGTTGTGTGTAGTTCTGGTCACTGTGTATAATTTTGTGTGCCAGTTATGTGGTGCCACTCCTGTGTGGCTTTCTCCAAAGTGTCTTCTGTGCTGCTGGAAATTGCTAAAGCTTGTCGACTCATGGCTTATACCAAACTATCAAATGACAACTGAACATGTATTTCCACTTTCAAGCATCCATATCCAGATTTTTATTAGATCAGTATATTTACAGTTAAGTCCTTTAACAATATGCTAATACATCCTTTCTTATGATAATTCATCCAAGAGTGCCCCCAATCTAACAGTAATACAAAAGCTTTCTCTCATTACACTGAAAACTGTTATTTGTTTTTCTCTTACGAGATTCCATAATAATGTTATAATCCCATTCACTCTGTGTGCAACTTCTGGGTCCATGGACTGCGTACCAGATGCCTAACAAGTGGTCAGCATTCTCATGACTTGCGATACGTTGTAATTCCTTCTCTGTTATTGTGTATATACTATACATTATCTTTGTCTGTTACATGCATTGATCATTCTTCAACACCATTTGAAGTAATTTATTATCCTACAGTAGAAAATATCATCATCTAATTTCTGATGATAAATTATGATTTTATAAAAACTGAAACTTCACACATTCAAATTCCTTTTCAGCACATGTATCTGTGTGTGTTAATGTGGTTGCTTCAGGGATGGAAAAGTTAGTTGGCTCCAGATAGAAACCCCCTCATGGATTAACACTGAGGAGTCAGTGTGATGACCAGCCTTGATGTGGTTTTTAGCTGGTTTCCAATATCCCACTATGTGAATGCCAAGCTGCTTCCCACGTTCCACCTTATATACACACTACACAATATTTAGAATGTTTTCTTGCCCTTTCAAACAGAATTTACTCCATATACAGACAGATTGGATACACTGCACTGCTTCTACTCTTGGATGGGGATGGATAAATGGGAGACTGATGACCTTCACTGTTTGGTCTGCTTAAACACTTAATCAGCAGCAGTATCCTGTTCAGTCATCTCAATAGTTTTAAATATGGGAAGATAAATTCTGTTCATGTAATGCAGTTTTTGTATGAAATATGTGGAATGTTTTAGTAGAAATTACTAGAAAACATTGTGAAATGATGTAGTCAAATATCGAGAATGTAAACATTCAACATGTTAAGAACATCCAACACAACTTTAAACATGGTTCTTTCTACAAAATAATACAATTTAAACATTAGAAACTCTGTGATTGAAGGCAGCTATAATAGATAATTTATATTACTGAAATTTGCAAATCTTAAAAATGAATGTTAAAATTAAATGTTTTACAAAATTTAAACAATGGGAAGTCCAGGATGGGATTACAACAAATGGAAAGAATTGATTTTCTACTCAGCACATAGAGGAGGTGTTATGTGGTGTGTTTTTTTGGGATAGATTAAACAGGAAGGACAAGTCACTCAGATCCCTGTGTGAGAGAGAGTGAAACGGCTTAAACCTTGTATTGAAGGAAAATTCAATCAAGGATACTGCTGCATGAGTTGCTAACTGACCAGCACTTACCTACAGGATGACAGGGACCCACCTGCACTAAGCCCATCACTTGTAGTTATCAACATTTATTTTATTTTCCACTCTATACTGATCCACTGCCGAATTGTTTTAGTATCAACTACATGTCCCTACTGTATTATCCCACTCTCCATATACCAGGTAATTATGATTAAACTGATGGTGTTCAAGAGAGCTGCAGTGTGGGCCTCCAGAACATCATAGGTATGTTCATTAAACAGTGCGCGAGCAGATTATTTGTGAAAAACTAACAGTTCCACTTTCTACCACCAGGTAAGAATATGTCACTATAAGCAGTCAGAATGTAGTGTGGGTGCAGCAAAAGGGGAGGAACTTTCAGACACGTGGTAACTGTGGTCCTGGCACATTTCTTAAGATACAGTCACAATTTACGTTGAGTGTTTAATATCATCTCCTGACTCAGCACACACTGCTTCTGATCTTAGAGGTAACCCCACTGCCAAATAACACATCAATTTAGGTTCATGCATCTGGAAGACCATACATCTCGAAATTGCCTAGAGGCGATGTGGTCATTACGGAAGATTCCTCAAAGCAATTCTATCACCCGGCAGGCAACGTGTGATGTCACTCCAGTTGCCTGAAAATTGTGTTGTGGGTGCAGTTGTATTCTAAAAAAAGCTGGAATCACTTGTTGCACAAGGAAGACCTTATAATGTGCAGATGTCGATGTTCACCTAACAGGCCCGCAACGTGTCATCTCCTTGAAGAAAATGGACTGAGAATGAATGAGATTGTCAAATCACACCACACAATTACACAGGCTGAGTGCAGTGGGTGTTCCTACACAGCATATGGTGTATTAGAACCCTGTATGTGACAATTCTGGGCACTCATGCCACAGTGCAGAGTAAAATGTGCCTCATCAGTCTAAAAAATACCCCTTGAATTAGACTGTGTGGTTTCTGCATGTGTTGCATTACTCTAGATTCCTGGTAAATTCCCAACATCTATCACATTGATTATGAATGCATCTGCATTTCTCTTCTTTTGTGCTTTCTGTGAATCTTCTTTTGTGTTGGTAATGGCTAACAATAATGCTCACTATATTTGGAGGATTAATTATTACATGATTCTGCTGACTGTGAGTGACATGTTGTGCTATGCAATTAGTAACACCACAAGTAGATAAATTAACTGCCGACATTGGTGCAACAGAGACAAGGATCACCAACAGAGACAAGGATCACCATTATACTGGTTTCCTGGCTCCTGTGCGTAATCTCTGTCTGGTTCCCCTAGATGTCACTCGGACACTTAAGGTAATCTTCGATACAGTTTGACAGGTATCACCCACAGTATACAATACAAATAACTACACTAGCTAGAGGAACATTTTTCATGATGATTACTCTTCCTAAAGTCACGATATGTTGACTATGGTCCACTGTGAGTGGAATATTGCATCTTTGTATCTTACAGTGTAATTGGCTATGACACTTAGTGTATACATTTTTGTAATCAGCACCTCAAACATATTCATACAAAGTACAACTCAGCTGCAACTGTGATCACAACTTTTGATAATTCCCTTATAAGCTAGTAATGAAAGAATAGATTGGAAGTTACCTGTTGTGCTCACATAATTAACATGAAAATAGTTTTTAATAACTTTTCGTGTTAAGTATTATCTGATACAAAAGACTGATAAATTTTATCTTCAAACAATAAATCTCTGTAATGAAAAGATTCAAAATGCCACTAATACCTGCCCTTACGTAGTGATTAACTCCCGAGTACTGAAATACTAAATGGCAGGAATTGTTTCTAATAATTAATGTGTTCTTATCCATCTGATGAGTTGTAATTCAGCTAGACAATTCCACTAACCTCCTTTACTGGTGCAATGAGCACTAGGACATGGATCTTCCTCCTCCTGTTTGCTCAATAGTCCAGTCTACTGTATGCCTTCTTCCTTAGGTCCTCTTTAGAATAAACTTAAAAATTAATAAAAGATTCATGTGTTTTGGATTCAGACTAAATGAGTATTTTTACACTTTGTTTTTTTTTAAAGGATTACAAAATAAAGAGTGATCGACAGATAGAAGAAATGGTTGGTGTTGTTCGAGGGAAACTGAAACCTGGAGCAAGAGTCACAATTTGTGCCCTCATTGTAATTGACGTCCATGGTATGTTTACACATAGTTACTACATAAAAATATTTATAAGGTGGTTCACAAACAAGTTACTATGTGCCAAATAGAACTATGTTGCGAGAAATCTATATTAGTAACAGCAGGATAGTCACAGGGTGCCAGATATAACTTGCCTATATGATGGCTTCCAGGGACGACAAATACTTCATTTTGAGTATTTTATATAATTATGACTGAATTCAAAAATTTAAAATTCTCCTTAATCTACACATTAAGAGGTATGATCTTACATTAACGGTGTAGCACAGTATATCAAGTATAGAAGTTAGAAACTGTCTGTATGCCTTTAGGTTGACGAATATTTGAGAATGAGAGCGCTTAATAACTTCTAATAAACTTCAGTTTTTCAAACAATGGAAGATCCAGGATGCAAGTTTAATGATATTGTGAGAAAGAGAGTTGCTACTCACCATATAGTGGAGATAGGCACAACAAAAAGATTTTCAAACTTAAAGCTTTTGGCCAATGGCCTTTGCCAACAATAGACACACATACGCGCACACACAGACTCAACACACATGCAACTCACACACATGACTGCAGTCTCAGGCAACTGAAACCACAGTTGCCTGAGACTGCAGTCGTGTGTGTGAGTGTGAGTTGAGTTTGCGTGACTGTGTGTGCGCTTATGTATGTCTATTGTTGACAAAGGCCATTGGCCGAAAGCTTTAAGTGTGAAAATCTCTTTGTTGTGCCTATCTGCAACTCATCATCTCCACTATACGGTGAGTAGCAAATTTCCTTCTCATAATGTTGCAAACTTCAGTTTTTTAAACTCTTTCTCACTGTTACCTCCAGCCTCAACACCACACACACACACACACACACACACACACACACAAATTAATGAAAGGAACATAGTTTATGACATACTGCATTTTCACTTTTCATACGGTAAAACTCTAGCATAAGCATGACATTTTAATTCTTTACTACCAACTGTATTTGCAACACATTTCACATGTTCATACACCACTGAATGTACCACCAAGGTTATGCTGTTGTTCAGTTCATAGTTCAAGAGATACGCTTTCATAAGCATTGAGATTCTTGAAAAACTGGACTATACTCATCCGGTTTGAAGTTGATTTATACATGGGAGTTCATTTCTTTAAACAATCAGAAATGGAGGGTTACTGGTGACTTACTAAATGTGGATTGTAATATTGCTTAACACTAGCTTTTTAGGTGTATAAATCTTCTTTTTCTTCTGACTTTAATTATAAATTCATGTATCTGCAATATTACGAAAAGGAAAGTTGCTACTGACCATATAGCAGAGATGCTGCGTTACAGATAGGCACAACAAAAAGACTGTCACAATACAAGCTTTTAGCCAACAAGACCTTTGTGAAAAATAGAAAACAAATTAAAAAAAAAACACACACACACACACACACACACACACACACACACACACACACACACACACACACACATACATACACACACGTATGCAAACACAACTCCCACACACTGAGTATGGCTTCTGCTGCCAGAGTCTGCAGTCATGTTTTGTGTGTGTGTGTGTGTGTGTGTGTGTGTGTGTGTGTGTGTGTGTGTGTGTGTGTGTGTGTGTGTGTGTGTGCACGCGTGCACGTGTGTGTGTCATCTATTTTTGACAAAGGTCCTGTTGGCTACAAGCTTACATTGTGACATTCTTTCTGTTGTGACTATCTGTGACTCGGCATCTCTGCTTTATGGTGGCATCAACTTTTCTTTTCATAATATTGTTACATTCCATCCTGGATATTCCATCGTTTGATTCAAATTCATATAGAAGTATTTTGTACATTGATCAAGAATTATGAACAACTCTCCTAATAAATCCTTGATTAGTATAGTTTCCTTCACTGTTTTCCTGTTGTTTGCCAAACAATTTCAGTGGCTGTTTTAAAAGGTGTATTGAGCCTGAGAAATACAGAAAGAAAAAAACTAGATAAAATTAACATCTAAAGACAACTTTAAACATTACCTCTGTGAAGTGAAGGGGCAATCATATTAATGTACAATATCTGTTGCACATTTTTTTGCACTAAGACCACATCCAATGTTTAAGAATAATATATGTATAAGAGTTGAATATAAGCCGCATGTTGAGAAAATAAGTGGCCTAGATTTTTTTAGAAAAAGTATATTTGAAAAAGTAATTACAGGACATTGTTGATACACTTGTGGACTATTTTTCTACATGATCACCATGACAGTTAGTGAATGTGATGAACTGTGGCACAAGCTTGCTCCTCAAAGAACTCTCCCACTACTTCTTTCCACCACTTCATAATCTCTTTCTGCACCTGCTCCTCAGTTGAAAATTTAATTCCACTTATGTGTGCCTTCAAGTAGGTGAAAAGATGGTAATCAAAAGCCACCCAATCCGGGGAATATGGATGTTGAATGAAAACATCCAATCAAATGAGCCCAAGAGCACCTTGATGGCTAAGTCTGTGTGAGGACGAGTACTATGCAACAAGCACACGCCTTTCTTCAGCATTGCCCTCCTTTTGTTATGAATGTTCCTTATGAGTTTCTTTAGGGTCTCACTATATTGTTGTGCAGTGATGTCTCCTTCTGAAGCATAAATTCGACCAAAATGATACCTTTTCTGCCTCAAGACCGTAAGGCGATCATTTGTTTGGCCAAAATTGTGGTTTTGAATTTTTTTGGCAGATGGGGAATTGGTGTGATGCCACTGTGATGTATGTCATTCTGTCTCAGCCACCCTGTTTTGGGAGCCACTTTGTGCACAGTTTATGTTATCCCATAGTTTTTGTTCATGCCTCCTATAAGAGTTTTGGAAAGTTGTGGGAATACTGCAGAAATTTCATCCATTGTCAGTCTGTGCTCTTCACAAACGGCTTCCTTGATGTTTTACACCAACTCATCAGTCAAAATTGAAGGTCCTTTGTTTGTCATGAACATTTTATTCTGCCTCCACTAATCTCCCTACACCACTTAAACATACATGGTCTGATCACAAAACCTTCATGATGAACCAATTTGATTTACAAAAAAATTTCGATAGGTGTTATTCCTTCTGCAAGTAGGAAGCAGAAATCAATGTGTAGCTTGCACTTGTAGAGATTTCTTACTGACATCCCTCAGGGAACTGGACACTGAGTATGAGTTTATTGCACTACCATGTTCCTGCAATGCCCGCTCTGGTCAGGGGATCCCCCACCCCACTCTACTGCCCAGTGTTTCCAACCCTCATTGTTGTTGTTGTTGTTGTTGTTATGGTGGTCTTCAGTCCGAAGACTGGTTTGATACAGTTCTTCAAGCTATTCTATCCTGTGAAAGCCTCTTCATGTCCTAGTAACTATTGTAACCTGCATCCTTCCGAATCTGGTTAGTGTATTCATCTCTTGGTCTTCTTCTAAAACTTTTACCCCTCACGCTTCCCTCAACTGCTAAACTGGTGATTCCTTGATGCCACAGAATGTGTCCTGCCTACCGATTCCTTTTTCTAGTCAGGTCTTACAACAAACTTCTCTTCTCCCTAATTCTGTTCAGTACCTCCTCACTTGTTAGGTGATCTACCCATCTAATCTTTAGCATTCTTCTTTAGCACCACATTTCAAAAGCTTCTAAGCTCTTGTCTAAACTGTTTATCATCCATGTTTCACATTCATATATGGCTACACTCCATACAAATACTTTCAGAAAGAACTTCCTGACAGTCAAATCTATGCCCGATGTTAATGAATTTCTCTTCTTCAGAAAATATTTTCTTGCCATTGCCAGTCTACATTTTATATCCTCCCTACTTGACCATCATCAGTTATTTTGCTTCCCAAGTAGCAAAACTCATCTAATAATTTACGTGTCTAATTTCCTAATTTAATTCCCTTAGCATCACCTGATTTAATTTGCTTACATTACGTTATCCTCATTTTGCTTTTGTTGATGTTCATCTTATATCCTCTTTCAAGGCACTGTCCACTTCATTCTACTGCTCATACAAGTCCTTTGCTGTCTCTAACAGAATCACAATGTCATTGGCGTACCTCAGAGTTTTTATTTCTTCTTTTGTTTCCTTTAGTGCTTACTCAATATACAGGTTTAATAATATTTGGGATAGGCTACAACCCTGTATCATCCACTTCTCAACCATTGCTTCCCTTTCATATCCTCAACTTTTGTAATTACCATCTGAGTTCTGTAGAAATTGTAAATAGTCTTTTGCACATGCCACCTGTAGAATTTGAAGAGATTATTCCAGTCAACATTGTCAAAAGCTTTCTCTAAGTATACAAATGCTATAAATGTAGGTTTGCCTTTCCTTTAATGTATCTTCTATGAGAAGTCATAGGGTCAGTATTTCTTCACATGTTCCTTCATTTTTCCATAATCCAAACTGATTTTTCCTGAGGTCGGCTTCTTCCAGTCTTCTGTAAAGGATTCGTGTTAGTATTGTGAAACAGTGGCTTGCTAAACCAATAGTTCAGTAATTTTCACAGCTGTCAGCACCTGCTTTCTTTGGAATTGAAATTATTATATTATTCTTGAAGTCAGGGTATTTCACCTGTTTGACCCATCTTGCTTGACAGACAGAAGAATTTTTTCATGGCTGGCTCTCCAAAGGCTCTGACGGAATGGTGTCTACTCCTGGGGCATTGTTTTGACTTATGTCTGTCAGTGCTTTGTCAAAGTCTTGACATAGTATCATACCTCCCATTTCATCTTCATTCATCTTCTCTTCCATTTCCATAATATTGTCCTCACGTACATCGCCCTTGTATAGACCCTCCATTTACTCCTTCCACCTTTCTGCTTTCCCCTCTTTGATTAGGACTGGTTTTCCATCTGATCTCTTGATATTCATGCAGATGGTTTTCTTTTCTCCAAAGGCATCTTTAATTTTTCTGTAGGTGGTATCTATCTTACCCCTAGTGATACATGCTTCTACATCCTTACATTTGTCCTCTAGCAATCCCTGCTTAGCCATTTTGCACATGTTTTTGATCTCATCTTTGAGTTGTTTTTATTCCTTTTCGCTTGCATTATTTACCACATTTTTATATTTTCTCCTTTCATCAATTAAATTCAGTATCTCTTCTGTTACCAAAGGATTTCTACTAGCCCTTGTCTTTTTACCTCCTTGATCCTCTGCTGCCTTCACTATTTCATCTCTCAAAGCTACCTATTCTTCTTCTACTGTATCTCTTTCCCCCGCTCTTGTCAATGGTTTCCTAATGCTCTCTCTGAAGCTGTCTGCAACCTCTGGTTCTTTCAGTTCATACTACCTTTTTGTAATTCCTTCAGTTTTAGTCTGCAGTTCATAACCAATAAATTTTGGTCCGAGTCTACATCTGCCCTGGAAATTTCTTACATTTTAAAACCTGGTTCCTAAATTTCTGTCTTACCATTATGTATCTATCTGAAGCCTTCCATTGTCTGCAGGACCCTTCCACCACTGTGGTAGGTATGGGCTTTGTGTCTGTCTTGGCTACAATAATGCATTCACTATGCTGTTTGTAGTGGCTTATCCGTGCTCTTATTTTTTTATTAATTATTAAACCAACTCCTGCATTGACCATGTTTGATTTTGCATTTATAATCCTGTATACACCTGACCAGAAGTATTTTCTTCCTGCCACCGAACTTCACTAATTCCCATTATATCTAATTTTAACCTATCCATTCCCCTTTTTAAATTTCCTAGCCTACCTGCCCGATTAAGGGATCTGACATTCCACCCTCCGATCCATAGAATGCCAGTTTTCTTTCTCCTGATAATGACATCCTCCTCAGTAGTCCCCACCTGGAGAGCCAAATGGGGAACTATTTTACATCTGGAATACTTTACACAAGAGTATGCGCTCATCATTTAACCACACAGAAAACTGCATGTCCTCAGGAAAAATTATGGCTGTAGTTTCCCCTTGCTTTCAGTCATTCGCAGTACCAGCACAGCAAGGCCGTTTTGGTTAGTGTTACAAGGCCAGATCAGTCAATCATCCAGACTGTTGCGACTGTAACTACTGAAAAGGTTGCTGTGCCTCTTTAGGAACCACATGTTTGTACGGCCTCTCAACAGATACCCCTTCATTTTGGTTGCACCTACAGTACTGCTATCTGTATTTCTAAACATTCAAGTCTCTCCACCAGTGGCAAGGTCCATGGTTCCATCAAAAAAATAAAAAAAACACAGCCCATTATGGTCACTACACTTACAGTTTGACATACCTCTTAGTAAAGAGTTCATGGGTTTAAATTATTATAAGTTGATAGTAACAAGCAAAGGAAAAGAAAGTATGGAATAATGGCAATATTATGAGAAAGACAGATTGCTATTCACCAGAGAGTGGAGATGTTGAGTCGCAGATAGGCACAAGAAAAAGACTGCCAAAGAAGTGAGATTCAGCCAAAAGGCCTTCTATAAAGCAGACAACACACACACACACACACACACACACACACACACACACACACACACACGCGCGCGGATGCATATTCATGCAAGCACAACCCACTTCTATGACATTGTGTCTAGCTGGCTTCAGCATCTTGCCATTGTAAACTGATTGCAGGTTTTTTTTGGCAGAATACAAAGTCAACTCCAAATTTATTGCTTCTCAAAGGTCAATTATATCTTTCTCATTATGTTTATTTGATGTTACCTCAAAATTCAACATCTCTTCTGTTATCCAAAGATTTCCACTAGCCCTCGTCTTTTTACCTATTTGATCCTCTGCTGCCTTTACTATTTATATTGTATCTCTTCCCCGTGTTCTTGTCAGTCATTTCCTAATGCTCCCTCTGAAGCTCTCTGCAACCCCATGTTCTTTCAGTTCTGGTTCTTTTATTGTTTGTTTCCTTCAATATCATGATTATCTCAACAGTTCTTTTCTGATGTGACCGACTACAAAGTGTATATTAAATTTGACACATTCAGCCTCCTTCCACATTAAGCATTCTTTAGTGTGCAAATTTAAATTTCATGAGGAATTTCTTAAAGTTAGCAGTGAAATATGTTTTTTACATTCTGGAACTGCCCTGGTGTGTTTGCATCCTGTCCAGTTTCCCGAGTTGATGTGATTGAAGCCAAGTCAAATGGCACTACACCAAACCGAGGAAGATGGTTTTCCCATGTCTGCCATGAAGTCTAAAGAAGGCATGTCATATTATTGAATTGTTGCTCATAAGAGCTACATTAATAATGTTGATGCTGCTTTGTGAAACTTTACAGTTACGGGATTTTAACTTAAATGCATTTGCTGCTATAACGATATTATAATACCTATACATAGGAGATAATGTGCATTACAGTGTGTGTGTGGGGGGGACACTGTGTGTTTTTGCAAAAACGCTAGTTGTGTGGCTTTAGTGTTCACAAAACTGTTGTTGTTGTGATCTTCAGTCTGAAGACTGGTTTGTTCCTGCTCTCGATGCTGCTGTATCCTGTGCTTCAGCTCTGAATAACTACTGCAACGCACATACTTCTGAATCTGCTTAGTGTATTCACTTCTTGGTCTCCGTCAACAATTCTTATCCCCGCCAATACTAAATTAGTGAGGCCTTGATGTCTCAGAATGTGTCCTACCAACCAGTCCCTTCTTCTAGTCAGGTTGCACCACAGGTTCCTTTTTTCCCCAATTCTTTTCAGTACCTCCTCATTAATTATGTAATCTGTCCTTCTAATACTCAGCATTCTTCTGTGAAACCACATTCTGAAAGCTTCTGTTCTCTTATTATCTATACTGTTGTCTATACTGTTTCAGTTAATGTCTATACATGTTTCAGTTCCACATATGGCTGTATTCCAGACAAATACCTTCAGAACAGATTTCCTAACACTTAAATCTATACTTGAAGTTAACAAATTTCTTTTCTCCAGAAATGGTTTTCCTGCTTCTTTCTTTTATATCCTCTCTACTTCATGCATTACCAGTTATTTACTGACCCCAATAGCAGAACTAATCTTCAACTTTAAGTGTCTCAGTTTGTAATTTAATTCTCTTAGCATCATCTGATTTTTTGCCTACATTCCATTCCTTCCCAATGAACCATGGACCTTGCCGTTGGTGGGGAGGCTTGCATGCCTCAGCGGTACAGCTGTACCATAGGTCCAACCACAATGGAGGGGTATCTGTTGAGAGGCCAGACAAACGTGTGGTTCCTGAAGAGGGGCAGCAGCCTTTTCAGTAGTTACAGAGGCAACAGTCTGGATGATTGACTGATCTGGCCTTGTAAAACTAACCAAAATTGCCTTGCTGTGCTGGTACTGCAAACTGCTGAAAGCAAGGGGAAACTACAGCTGTAATTTTTCCCGAGGGCATGCAGCTTTACTGTATGGTTAAATGATGATGGCGTCCTCTTGGGGAAAATTCTCCGGAGGAAAGATAGTCCCCCATTCGCATTTCCGGGCGGGAACTACTCAAGAAGACGTCGTTATGAGGAGAAAGAAAACTGGTGTTCTACGGATCGAAGCGTGGAATGACAGATCCCTTAATCGGCAGGTAGATGAGAAAATTTGCAAGGGAAATGGATAGGTTAAAGTTAGACAGAGTGGGAATTAGTGAAGTTTGGTGTCCGGAGGAACAAGACTTTTGGTCAGGTGAATACAGATTTATAAATACAAAATTAATAGGGGTAATGCAGGAGTAGGTTTAATAACAAGGGGGGGCTGGGAGGAAAAAAAAAAAAAAAAAAAGGATTGCAGGTAAGCTACTACAAACAGCATAGTGAACGCATTATTGTGGCCAAGATAGACACAAAGCCCGCGCCTACTACAGTAGTACAAGTTTATTTGCCAACTAGCTATACAGATGATGACAAAATTGGTGAAATGTATGATGAGATAAAAGAAATTATTCAGTTAGTGAAGGGAGATGAAAATTTAATAGTCATAGGTAAATGGAATTTGATAGTAGGAAAAGGGAGAGAGAGAAATGTAGTAGGTGAATATGGATTAGGGCTAAGAAATGAAAGAGGAATCCGTCTGGTAGAATTTTGCACAGAGCATGACTTAATCATAGCTAACACTTGCTTCAAGAATCATAAAAGACGGTTGTATACATGGAAGAATCCCGGAGATATTGAAAGGTATCAGATAAGAGTATATAATGGTAAGACAGAGATTTAGGAACCAGGTTTTAAATTATAAGACATTTCCAGGGGCAGATGTGGACTCTGACCACTATCTACTGGTTATGAACTGCAGATTAAAACCGAAGAAAGTTGGAAATTTAGGGAGATACAACCTGGATAAACTGACTAAACCAGAGATTTTTCAGAGTTTCATGGTGGGAATGACGGAATAATTGTCACAAAGAACCAGAGGTTGCAGACAGCTTCAGAGAGAGCATTAGGAAACCATTGACAAGAGCAGGGGAAAGAAATACAGTAGAAGAAGAATGGGTAGCTTTCAGGGATGAAATAGTGAAAGCAGCAGAGGATCAAGTAGGTAAAAAGACGAGGACTAGTAGAAATCATTGGGTAACAGAAGAAATATGAATTTAATTGATGAAAGCAGGAAATATAAAAATGAAGCAGGCAACAAGGAATACAAATGTCTCAAATATGAGATCGACAGGAAGTGCAAAATGGCTAAGCAGGCATGGCTATAGATCAAATGTAAGGCTGTAGAGGCTTATCTCACTAGGGGTAAGATAGATACTGGCTACAGGAAAATTAAAGAGACCTTTGGAGAAAAGAGAACCACTTGTACGAATATCAAGAGCTCAGATGGAAACCCAGTTCTGAGCAAAGAAGGGAAAGCAGAAAGATGGAAGGAGTATGTAGAGGGTCTATACAAGGGCGATGTACTTCAGGACAACATTTTAGAAACAGAAGAGGATGTAGATGAAGATGAAATGGGAGATATGATACTGCATGAAGAGTGTGACAGAGCATTGAAAGGCCTGAGTCGAAACAAGGCCCCGGGAGTAGACAACATTCCATTAGGACTACTGACGGCCTTGGGGGAGCCAGTCCTGACAAAACTCTACCATCTGGCGAGCAAGATGTATGAGACAGGCGAAGTACCCTCATACTTCAAGAAGAATATAATAATTCCAATCCCAATGAAAGCAGGTGTTGACAGATGTGAAAATTACCGGACTAACAGATTGATAAATCACAGCTACAAAATACTAATGCGAATCTTTTATAGACGAATGGAAAAACTGGTAGAAGCCGACCTTTGGGAAGATCAGTTTGGATTCCATAGAAATATGGGAACACGTGACTGACTCTACAGCTTATTTTAGAAGAAAAATTAAGGAAAGGCAAAACTACGTTTCTAGCATTTGTAGCCTTAGAGAAGGTTGCAGGGGTAAAAAGAAAATGGAGCGAAAACCTATTTACAATTTGTACAGAAGCCAGATGGCAGTTATAAGAGTCAAAGGACATGAAAGGGAAGCAGTGGTTGGGAAGGGAGTGAGACAAGGTTGTAACATCTCCCCGATGTTACTCAGTATGTACATTTGGCAAGCAGTAAAGGAAACTGAAGAAAAATTTGAAGTAGGAATTAAAGTTCAGGCAGAAAAAATAAAAACTCTGAGGTTCGCCAATGACATTGTAATTCTGTCAGAAACAGCAAAGGACCTGGAAGAGCAGTTGAACGGAATGGACAGTGTCTTGAAAGGAGAATATAAGATGAACATCAACAAAAGCAAAACAAGGATAATGGAATGTAGTCTAATTAAGTCGGGCGATTCTGAAGGAATTCGATTAGGAAATGAGGCACTTAAAGTAGTAAAGGAGTTTTGCTATGTTGGGAGCAAAATAACTGATGATGGTCGAAGTAGGGAGGGTATAAAATGTAGACTGTCAATGGCATGGAAAGTGTTTCTGAAGAAGAGAAATTTGTTAACATCGAGTATAGATTTAAGTGTCAATAAGTCGTTTCCGGAAGTATTTGTATGGAGTGTAGCCATGTATGGACGTAAAACATGGACGATAAACAGTTTGGACAAGAAGAGAATAGAAGCTTGCGAAATGTGGTGCTACAGAAGAATGCTGAAGATTAGATGGGTAGATCACATAACTAATGAGAAGGTATTGAATAGAATTGGGGAGAAGAGGAGTTTGTGGCACAACATGACAAGAAGATGGGACCGGTTGGTAGGACATGTTCTGAGGCATGAAGGTATCACAAATTTAGCATTGGAGGGCATCGTGGAGGGGAAAAAATCCTAGAGGGAGACCAAGAGATGAATACACTAAGCAGATTCAGAAGGATGTAGTTTGCGACAGGTACTGGGAGATGAAGAAGCTTGCACAGGATAGAGTAGCATGGAGAGCTGCATCAAACCAGTCTCAGGACTGAAGACCACAACAGCAACGACATTCCATTATCCTCGTTTTGCTTTTGTTGATGTTCATCTCGTATCCTGCTTTCAGGACACAGTCTATTCCACTCAACTGCTCTTCCAAGTTCTTTGCTATCTCTCACAAAATTACAGTCATCATTATCATCATCATTTAACAGTTCCAGTTTCCTGGGTAGTGGTTCAAAGCTGGTGGTAGACACAAAACATCATCCAAAATTGTACTAAATGCTCTCTCTGAGAAGTACTTGGAACAATCAGTTCACGAGCCCACACGAATTGTAAATGGTTGCGAATGCACACTTGACCTCTTAGCTACAAGTAATCCTGTTGTAGTAGAGAGCGTCATGACTGATACAGGGTTTAGTGAACACGAAGTTATTGTAGCTAGTCCCAAAACCATATAAACCAAAATCACTAAAAATAATCGCAAAATATATCTATTTAAAACAGCAGATAAAAATTCGCTTGATGCCTTCCTAAGAGAGAGCCTCCATTCCAAGAGACTGGACTGATTCACCTTGGTACACAAAACACATCAGAACACTGTTGCAGAGCAACGAAAAAAGCTTGCGAAATTCAGAAGAAAGCAAAATCCCCAAGACTAGCTAAGTTTCACAGAAGCTTGAAATTTAGTGCGGATGCCAAAGCGAGATGCTTTTAATAGTTTCCACAATTAAACATTGTCTCAATATATGATAGAAAACCCAAAATGATTCTGGTTGTATGTAAAGTACACCAGTGGCAGAAACGGTCAATACCGTCACTGCGCAATAGTGATGGAAATGTTACTGATGATGGTGCCACTAAAGCGGAGTTACTAAATAAAGTTTTCCATAATTCCTTCACGAAAGAAGATGAAGTAAATGTTTCAGAATTCAAAACCAGAACAGCTGTTTGGCATGAATGACATAAAAGTAGATATCTTGGGTGTTGCGAAACAACTCAGATCACTTAAGAAAGGCAAGTCTTCCGGTCCAGATGGCATTCGAACCACGTTCCTTTCAGAGTATGCAGACACAATAGTGCCTTTCTTAGCAATCATATACAACTGCTCACTTGATGAAAGGTCTATTCCTAAAGACTGGGATGTAGCACAGGTCACACCAGTAGTCAAGAAAGGAAATAAGAGTAACCCATTGAATTACAGACCAATATCACTGACCTCAATTTGCAGTAGGATTTTGGAGAGTATACTGTACTCAAACATTATGAATCCTCTTGAAGAAAATGACTTATTGATACATTACCAACACGGATTCAGAAAATATCAATCTTGTGCAACCCAGCTAGCTCTTTATTCCCATGAATTAATGTGTGCTGTCGACAAGGGATCTCAGATCGATTTCATATTCTTAGATTTCCAGAAGGATTTTGATACCGTTCCTCACAAGCGACTATTAATCAAATTGCGTGCATATGGAGTATCATCTCAGTTGTGTGACTGGATTCGTGATTTCCTCTCTGAAGGTCACAGTTCATGGTGATAGACGGTAAATCATTGAGTAGAACAGAAGTGATATCTGGCATTCCACAAGGTAGTGTCATAGGCCCTCTATTGTTCCTGATTCACATAAATGATCTAGGTGATAATCTGAGCAGCCCCCTTAGACTGTTTTCAGATGATACTGTAATTTACTGTCTAGTAAAATCATCAGACGATCAATTCCAATTACAAAATGATCTAGAGAGAATTTTTGTATGGTGCAAAAAGTGGCAATTGGCACTAAACAAAGAAAAGTGTGAGGTCATCCACATGGGTAGTAAAAGAACTCCGATAAATTTTGGGTATACAATAAATCGCACAAATCTAAGGGCTTTCAATTTGACTAAATACCTAAGAATTACAATTACGAGTAACTTAAATTGGAAAGACCACATAGATAATATTGTGGGGAAGGCAAAACAAAGGCTGCGCTTTGTCGGCAGAGCATTTAGAAGATGTGACAAACCCACTAAAGAGACAGCCTACATTACACTTGTCCGTCCTCTGCTGGAATATTGCTGTGCGGAGTGTGATCCTTACCAGGTAGGATTGACGGAGGACATCGAAAAATGCAAAGAAGGGCAGCTAGTTTCATGTTATTGTGCAATAGAGGTGAGAGTGTCACTGATATGATGCACTAGTTGGGGTGGCAGTCACTGAAAGAAAGGCGGTTTTCTTTGCACAGAGATCTGTTTACGAAATTTCAACCACCAACTTTCTCTTCTGAATGCGAAAATATGTTGTTGACACCCACCTACAAAAGGAGACATGATCATCATAATGGAATAAGAGAAATCAGAGCATGAATGGAAAGATTTAGGTGTTCCTTTTTCCCACGTGCCATTCGAGAGTGGAATGGTAGAGAAGTAGTATGAAAATGGTTCGATGAACCCTCTGCCAGGCACTTAAGCATGAATTGCAGAGTAACCATGTAGAGTAGATGTAATGAGCCTCTTTCACATTGTCCTGTCCAAATAAACCTGTTCATGAGGAACATCATCCACTCTCCATCATCTGGTCACTAGATTAGCCTTAATTAAGTCCAACCATCAGGCTCAATGCCTTTCTTGATGTCTTTTCCAATCCACCTGTTTGCCACATTGATTTTGGCTGTTGTAGTTGGCTCCATTCTCATCACATGCCCTTACCCTCAAAGTCTAGATGCGCTAATTCCATCCAATGGGGATGTCGTTATTCAGGCTTCTTTGCTCACTTCCTCATTCCTTAACTTGTCCATCTTGGTCGTCTGTATGCTTGATCTAAGAAATTTCATCTGTGATGCTTGCAGCCTTGATGATTCTCTTTTGGTGAGGGTACCTGTTTCAATACCGTAGGTCAATATAGGTATGAAATAGCTATTAAACATCATCAGTTTGACCAGTTTTGGAATCAAGGCATCCCATAAAAGTGATCTTACTTGTTGGTATAATTCAGATCCTTTTTGCACTCTGTTGGTGATCTCATTTCTGACCAAATTATCAATGGAGATCACACTTCCAAGGTAAGGAAAACTGTACACACACTATAGCTTACGGTCTCCTAGTTTTACACTTGCTGGTTGTCCAACTCTGTTGACTGCCATCACCACTGTCTTGGTCTTGCCGATGTTGTGGTTATCTTTCTAGAACTGGGATTTCCATTCTTCGATCCTGATATGTACTTCCTCTTCAGTTTCATGCCTTATCATGATATCAGCCAAGGCATTCAGTTCACCTGATTTCTCCTTGACGTTCTTCGTTATAGTGTCCATAACAGTGATGAATAGTAGTGGGGACAGTGCACTTCCTTGTTGAACTCCACTCTTAGTCTTAAACCATGATGATCGTCCTTCCCCAATTTGTACACAGCTAGTACAGTCTTTGTCCAACATCTGAATTTTTCTTATTAGTCCTTCAGGCACATTCTCTTTCCTCAGGAATTCCCAGATCTCATCTTTTATAACACTATCATAGACTTTTTCTATATCCAGGAATACAATGACCAGGTTCTTGTCTTTCTCCAAATACTTTTCCATCAACATGCAGGTGCTAAAAATTAGCTCTATTGTTGATCTGTTACTTCTGAAGCCATATTTTTCCTCCTCAAGCTGTGGTTCTACGATAGTTCTCAGTCTCTTTTCTATAATCTTCTCAAGTGTTTTCAGCCCATAAGACAACGGGGTTATTCCTCTATAATTGGTGAGTTTCCACCTGCCACCTTTCTTAAACAGGGGAATTATTACACCCTTGCTCCAATTCACAGGTATTTTGTTATCTGCCCATATGGCATTCAGTATTTGGTGCAGTTATTGTATGCCATGGATACCTGCTGCCTTTATCATGTCTGTGTTCACTTCATCCACACCTGAAGATTTTCCTTTAGGCATAGATTTTAAGCCTGCCTCTTTTCCTGTCCCTCTGTTTCTGTCCAGGTGGTGGGAGTTTCCTCATTGTAAGTGTGGATTTCCAGTTCTGTATTTGGTTCTTCAACTGATCTATTTAATAGGTGGTCAAAATGGTTTTTCAGGACTTCTCTCATGTCACTTTCTGTCCTAACCAGATTTCCATTTTCACCTTAAAGTGCTTTTATGGTATTCATTGGTTTCCTTTTACTTCTGATAGCACTATACAACAATTTCTTACTGCCTCTACTGTCCTCCTCCAATTTCTGAGTGAACATCTTCCATGCTTTGGTCTTTTCTTCTGCAACTGTTCTTTTAACATCCAGTTTCTTGATTTGATATATTTGTTTGAGGTTTCTGATCTTTACCTCATCTCTAATAAGTTCCAGTTTATTTTTCTCCCAATCCCTCTCTTTCCTGAAGAGATTTCTTTCCCTGATTACTGCTCTCACACATTCATTCCACCAAAGTGTTTCATTCTCTCTTGTCATCATACTTGTCATTCCACAAACTTCGGTGGCTTTCTTTACCAAAGTGTACTTTAGTCTGGTCAATTCTGCCTCTCCATTTTTCGTTTCATCTCTTGCTAACAGGGATTTTATCCAGTTCTGATGTTCAGCTCTCTTCTCTGTTTTCTGGAGTTCCCATACCTTTTCTTGTTCTGTACTTTTGACTCATGGAAGTTTCTCAGGTCCACTACTAATAGATAGTGATCACTGTCAAGACTCTCGCTAGTGATTACTCTGACATTACAGTGTCATTGGCAAACCTCAAAGTGTTTATTTCTTCTCCCTGAACTTTAATTCCATGTATGCTAATGGCAAGACACAGTCAATGCTTTCTCTGCATGATAGCAGTGGAAATACTGTCAGTGATAATGCTGCTACAGCAGAGTTACAAAATACAGCGCTCCGAAATTCCTTCACCAAAGAAGATGAAGTAAATATTTCAGAATTTGAGTCAAGAATAGCTACCAACATGAGTAACTTAGAAGTAGATATCCTCGGAGTAGTCAAGCAACTTAAATCACTTAATAAGAGCATGTCTTGTGACCCAGGTTGTGTATCAGTAACATTCCTTTCAGAGTGTACTGATGCTACAACCCCATACTTAACCATCATATACAACCACTCGTTCAGTGAAATATCCATACCCAAAGATTGGAAAGTTGCACAGGTCAAGGAAGGCAGTAGGAGTAATGCACTAAATTACAGGCCCACGTCAACAACATCGATTTGCAGCAGGATTTTGGAACAAGTACTATGTTCAAACGTTATGAATTACCTCAAAGAGAATGGTCTATTGACACACAGTCAACGCTGGTTTAGAAAACATCCTTCTTGTGAAACACAGCTAGCTCTTTACTCACACAAAGAGTTGAATGCTATTGACAAGGGATTTCAAATTGATTCTGTATTTGTAGATTTACAGAAGGCTTTTGATACTGCATGTCACAAGCAGCCTGTAGTCAAATTGCGTGCTTATGGAATATCATCTCAGTTATGTGACTGGATTCATAATTTCATGTCAGAGAGGTCACAGTAATTCACAGAAAGTCATTGAGTAAAAGAGAAGTCATTTCTGGCGTTCCACAAGGTAGTGCTATAGGCCGTCTGCAGTTCCTTATCTATATTAACAATTTGGGAGACTATATGAGCAGCCATCTTAGGTTGTTTGCCGATGATGCTGTCATTTATTGTCTGCTAAAGTCATCAGAAGATCAAAACAAATTGGAAAAAGATTTAGATGAGTTATCTGTTTGGTTCAAAAATTAGCAATTAACCCTAAATAGTGAAAAGTGTGAGGTCATCCACCTGGGTGCTAAAAGGAATCTGTTAAACTTCAGTTACATGATAAATCAGTCAAATCTAAAGGCTGTGTATTCAAGAAAATTTCTAGGATTACAAACAGCTTACGGCAAACTGGAGAGAACACATAGGATATGTTGTGGGGAAGAGGAGCAAAACACTGCTCTTTATCGACAGAATACTTACAAAATGTAGCAAATCTACTAAAGAAACTGCCATCACTACACTTGTCCCTTAAAATTTTACTTTATCGCTTGTTCTGTTTGCAGATTGAATAACATTGTGGATAGGCTGCAACTGTGTTTCACTCCCTTCTCAAGCATAGCTTCCCTTTCATGTCCCGTGACTCTTATAACTGCCGCCTGGATTCTGTCATCATCATCATCATCATCATCATCATCATCATCATCATCATGTAAGACTGATTATGCCTTTCAGCGTTCAGTCTGGAGCATAGCCCCCTTATAAAATTCCTCCATGTTTCCCTATTCAGTGCTAACATTGGTGCCTCTTCTGATATTAAACCTATTACTTCAAAATCATTCTTAACCAAATCCAGGTACCTTCTCCTTGGTCTGCCCCGACTCCTCCTACCCTCTACTGCTGAACCCATGAGTCTCTTGGGTAACCTTGCTTCTCCCATGGGTGTAACATGACCCCACCACCTAAGCCTGTTCGCCCTGACTGCTACATCTATAGAGTTCATTCCCAGTTTTTCTTTGATTTCCTCATTGTGGACACCCTCCTGCCATTGTTCCCATCTACTAATATCTGCAATCACCCTAGCTACTTTCATATCCTTAACATCAACCTTATTGATAAGGTAAACTGAATCCACCCAGCTTTCGCTCCCATTCAACAACGTTGGTTGAAAGATTAAATGGTGCACAAACAACTTAGTCTTGGTACTGACTACCTTCTTGCAGAAGAGAGTAGATCATAGCTGAGCGCTTACTGCATTGGCTTTGCTACACCTTGCTTCCAGTTCTTTCACTATGTTGCCATCCTGTGAGAATATGCATCCTAAGTACTTGAAACCGTCCACCTGTTCTAACTTTGTTCCTCCTATTCGGCACTCAATCCGTCTATATTTCTTTCCCACTGACGTTACTTTCATTTTGGAGATGCTAATCTTCATACCATAGTCCTTACATTTCTGATCTAGCTCTGAAATATTACTTTGCAAACTTTCAATCGAATCTGCCATCACAACTAAGTCATCCGCATATGCAAGACTGCTTATTTTGTGTTCACATATCTTAATCTCACCCAGCTAGTCTATTGTTTTCAACATATGATCCATAAATAATATGAACAACAGTGGAGACAGGTTGCAGCCTTGTCTTACCCCTGAAACTACTCTGAACCATGAACTCAATTTACCGTCAATTCTAACTGCTGCCTGACTATCCATGTAAAGACCTTTAATTGCTTGCAAACGTTTGCCTCCTATTCCATAATCTTGTAGAACAGACAATAACTTCCTCCTAGGAACCCGGTCATATGCCTTTTCTAGATCTATAAAGCATAGATACAATTCCCTGTTTCACTCATAACATAACACTTCTCCATTATTTGCCGTAAGCTAAAGATCTGGTCCTGAAAACCTCTAAGAGGCCTAAACCCACACTGATTTTCATCCAATTGGTCCTCAACTAATACTCGGACTTTCCTTTCAACAATACCTGAGAAGATTTTACCCACAATGCTGATTAAAGAGATACCTCTGTAGTTGTTACAATCTTTTCTGTTTCCATGTTTAAAGATTGGTGTGATTACTGCTTTTGTCCAGTCTGATGGAACCTGTCCCAACTCCCAGGCCATTTGAATTATCCTGAGTAGCCATTTAAGACCTGTCAATCCACTGTATTTGATGAGTTCTGACTTAATTTCATCCACCGCAGCTCCTTTATTGCATTGCAATCTATTGACAATTTTCTCCACTTCCTCAAATGTGATCCTGTTTCCATCATCATTCCTATCCCATTCTACCTCGAAATCTGGAACATTACTAACAATATTTTCACCTACATTGAGCAACTCTTCAAAATATTTCCTCCATCTGCCCAAGGCATCCACAGGATTCACCAGCAGTTTTCCTGACCTGTCCAAAATACTGATCATTTCCTTCTTACCTCCCTTTCGAAGGCTGCTAATTACACTCCAGAATGGTTTTCCAGCAGCTTGACCCATAGTCTCCAACCTGTTTCCAAAGTCTTCCCAAGATTTTTTCTTGGATGCTGTAATTATCTGTTTGGCTTTGTTTCTTTCTTCAACATAACTTTCTCTGTCTACCTGAGTTCTAGTATGTAGCCATTTTTGATACGCCTTCTTTTTCCTTCTACAGGCTTCCTTGACTGTGTCATTCCACGAAGCTGTTTGCTTCACCCTACTTTTACAAACTACTGTTCCAAGACATTCTTTAGCCACTTCTAGTACTGTGTCCCTGTACCTTGTACGCATTATTGCGGCCAAGATAGACCAAAGCCCACACCTACTACAGTAGTACAAGCTTATATGCCAACTAGCTCTGCAGATGATGAAGAAATTGATGAAATGTATGATGAGATAAAAGAAATTATTCAGGTAGTGAAGGGAGACACAAATTTAATAGTCATTGGTGACTGGAATTCGATAATAGTAAAAGGGAGAGAAGGAAACATAGTAGGTGAATATGGATTGGGGCTAAGAAATGAAAGAGGAAGCCGTCTGGTAGAATTTTGCACAGAGTATAACTTAATCATAGCTAACACTTGGTTTAAGAATCATGAAAGAAGGTTGTATACATGGAAGAATCCCGGAGATACTGAAAGGTATCAGATAGATTATACAATGGTAAAGCAGAGATTTAGGAACCAGGTATTAAATTGTAAGACATTTCCAGGGGCAGATGTGGACTCTGACCACAATCTATTGGTTATGAACTGCAGATTAAAATTTAAAATACTGCAAAAAGATGGGAATTTAAGGAGATGGGATCTGGATAAACTGACTAAACCAGAGGTTGTACAGAGTTTCAGGAAGAGCATAGGGGAACAATTGACAGCAGTGGGGGAAAGAAGTACATTAGAAGAAGAATGGGTAGCTCTGAGGGATGAAGTAGTTAAGGCAGCAGAGGAACGAGTAGGTAAAAAGACAAGGGCTAGTAGAAATTCTTGGGTAACAGAAGAAATATTGAATTTAATTGATGAAAGGAGAAAATATAAAAATGCAGTAAATGAAGCAGGCAAAAAGGAATACAAACGTCTCACAAATGAGATCGACAGGAAGTGCAAAATGGCTAAGCAGGGATGGCCAGAGGACAAATGTAAGGATGTAGAGGCTTATCTCACTTGGGGTAAGATAGATACTGCCTACAGGAAAATTAAATAGACCTTTGGAGAAAAGAGAACTACTTGCATGAATATCAAGAGCTCAGATGGAAACCCAGTTCTAACCAAAGAAGGGAAAGCAGAAAGATGGAAGGAGTATATAGAGGGTCTATACAAGGGCGATGTACTTGATGACAATATTACGGAAATGGAAGAGAATGTAGATGAAGATGAAATGGGAGATGCGATACTGCGTGAAGAGTTTGACAGAGCATTGAAAGACCTGAGTCGAAACAAGGCTCCTGGAGTAGACAACATTCCATTGGAACTACTGACGGCCTTGGGAGAGCCAGTTCTGTTACAAAACTCTACCATCTGGTGAGGAAGATGTATGAGACAGGCGAAGTACCCTCAAGAAGAATAGAATAATTCCAATCCCAAAGAAAGCAGGTGTTGACAGATTTGAAAATTACCGAACTATCAGTTTAATAAGTCACAGCTGCAAAATACTAATGCGAATTCCGTACAGACGAATGGAAAAACTGGTAGAAGCGGACCTCGGGGAAGATCAGTTTGGATTCCGTAGAGATATTGGAACACGTGAGGCAATACTGACCTTACTACTTATCTTAGAAGAAAGATTAAGGAAAAGCAAACCTATGTTTCTAGCATTTGTAGACTTAGAGAAAGCTTTTGACAATGTAGACTGGAATACCCTCTTCCAAATTCTAAAGGTGGCAGGGGTAAAATACAGGGAGCAAATGGCTATTTACAATTTGTACAGAAACCAGATGGCAGTTATAAGAGCTGAGGGACATGAAAGAGAAGCAGTGGTTGGGAAGGGAGTGAGACAGGGTTGTAGCCTCTCCCCAATGTTATTCAATCTGTATATTGAGTAAGCAGTAAAGGAAACAAAAGAAAAATTTGAAGTAGGTATTAAAATCCATGGAGAAGAAATAAAAACTTTGATGTTCGCCGATGACATTGTAATTCTGTCAGAGACAGCAAAGGACTTGGAAGAGCAGTTGAACTGAATAGACAGTGTCTTGAAAGGAGGATATCAGATGAACATCAACAAAAGCAAAATGAGGGTATTGGAATGTAGTCGAATTTAGTGTGGTGATTCAGAGGGAATTAGATTTAAAGGAGTTTTGCTATTTGGGGAGCAAAATAACTGATGATGGTCGAAGTAGAGAGGATATAAAATGTAGACTGGCAATGGCAAGGAAAGTGTTTCTGAAGATGAAAAATTTGTTAACATCAAGTATAGATTTAAATGTCAGAAAGTCGTTTCTGAAAGCATTGTATGGAGTGTAGCCGTGTATGGAAGTGGAATGTGGATGTTTCACTTCCATACACGGCTACACTCCACACAGATACTTTCAAAAAAGGCTTCCCGACACTTAAATCTACACTCGGAGTTAAGAAATTTCTCTTCTTCAGAAACACATTCCTTACCATTGCCAATCTACATTTTATATCCTCTCTGCTTTGACCATCATGAGTTATTTTTCTCTCCAAATAGCAAACTCATCTACTGATCTACTGTTTTATGTGTCTCGTTTCCTAATCTAATTCCCACAGCATCACACAATTTAATTCGACTACTTTCCACTATCCTCGTTTTGCTTTTGTTGATGTTTATCTTATATCCTCCTTTCAAGACATTGTCCATTGTGTTCAACTGCTCTTCCAGGTTCTTTGCTGTCTCTGACAGAATTACAATGTCATTGGCAAACATCAAAGTTTTTATTTCTTCTCCATGGAGTTTAGTTCCTACTCCAAATTTTTCTTTTGTTTCCCTTACTGCTTGATCAATATGCAGATTGAATAACTTTGGACATAGGCTACAACCCTGTCTCACTTCCTTCCCAACCACTACTTCCCTTTCATGCCCCTCAACTCTTGTAATTGCCATCTGGTTTCTGTACAAGTTGTAAATAGCCTTTTGCTCTCTGTATTTGACCCCTGCCACCTTCAGAATTTGTATGTCCCTCCAAATAACATGCAACAGTGTGTACAATCATGTGATGCTCCATTACATATGAAATTGCAACAGGGTTGCGATAAAAGTGTTATTCGTAGAGTATGTCATCGTAACACAGTATCGCCTACTTTTTGGCACTCTGTGGCAACCGCTCAGACTAAATTATTTCTATCAGATCATGGGAAAATGTTGTGAAAGGCCGTTTGATAACTGTTACTTTGAAAATAAATTTCCTTTTACGCAAGATGAATTATGTTATTTGTGATAGTGTGCGATGAATTTCTTCAGCCATAGGGCATTTGACTCTCATTCAAAACTTAGCATGTTGATTGCTAGCCAAATAGAAAATTGTTGAGCCCAGAAGACCAGCCATTTACATCATTATTACAATTTTCCTGGCATATGTGTGCTTGATGTATCTCAAATGGCAAAACACACAAAAAAAGATCAATATTATATGTGAAAGCTTAGCTTTTCTTGTAGCTCTGCTTAAACGATGAACTTTTCCTATTTGTGTGTCTGTATTACTTATCACTGATGTTGCTATTGATTGACTATGCTCTGAATATCTGCTGCCATTGTCTGGTGAGGTCATGTGTCGTGAACTTTGATTGACTGACAAAAGTTCATCACAAGTGTATAGAAACATTATCATTCAAAGCACTGATAAATTATGCAGCTCAGATAGAAAGTACACTGTCACTTAACATGAAGAAAGTGTATTTTCTCCCAGGAAAATGTGTATTTTTAACTGGGAAATCAGGGAAAAAGCCGATAATGTTTTTTCTTGCCTGTGTATATGTAATTTTCTTTGCTTAGGACTGGTTTCCCATCTGAGGTCGTGATATTTATACAGCTCCCTCTCTTTTCTAGAAAGGCCTCTCTAACTTTCCTGTAGGAAGTATCAGTCTTACCGCAAGTGATATATGGATTTGTTCTCTAGCTGTTCCTGCTTGGCCATTTTTCGTTTCCTGTCAATGCCATTTTTTAAACTTACGTATTTCCTTTCACTGGATTCATTCGATAGTGCTATATAGTTTCTCATTTCATCAGTTAAATTGAATATCTCCTATGATATCCAAGGTTTTGTTCTAAGCTTTAAATTTTGCATATTTGAACCTCTGCTGCCTTTACTATTTTATCTTCCGGAGCTACCCATTTGTGTTATACTGTATTCGTTTCCCCTGTTCTAGTCCCTCATTGCCTTGTGCTACCTCTGAAATTCTCAACAACTTCTGGCTCTTTCAACTTATCCAGTCCCATCTCCTTAATCTACTACCTATCTATGATTTCCTCAGTTTCAGTAGACGGTTCATAAACAATAAATTGTGGTCAGAGTCCAACTTACCCCTGGAAATGGCTTAGAATTTAAAATCTGTTTCCGAAAATTCTGTCTTTCCATTATATAAATCAATCTGAAATGCACAATACTGTAAACATCCCTTATGGTGCTCAGATGTGGTTGACTGGAACACTGATCGTGAATGCTCCACAAGTTACCGCACAGTCTAATGTCGGCCCACCTTCGGATTCAAGAGCCCCAAACATCTAAATATTGCACACCTCAATGAGCTGGCAATAGTAAGGACCTCTTCAAGATCTGTAGGATGTTTAGAATGCTGTCTCAAAAAAGTATGTGTCTTCAGCTGTGATCAGTCAGCATCTGATGCTGTTCATGCCCATTATATAATTGTATAATACCAGGCCTGATGACAACATTAAACACAAACAACACTAATGCATACTGGTAGCCATTCTACCTGTCACAGCATGCTGCAACTCTATTTACATGCCAGTCAGTGATGTGTACATGTACAAAGTTACACTGACATCTGACCATATCTTCTGGGTGGCTGGGTGTTTTGCTTTTTAGTCTTGTGTGTGTGAAATTTTTTGATCCGTTTCAAAAATATTGGTGATGTTAGGAGAGAGAAATGTGGTACATTTCAGGTGTATTTCAACTTTCATTCACCTGAAACAACTAATAAATTGCTTGCTTCTATGTATATCTCATGAAAAGACCATGGAGGTAAAAAGTAAAACGATACAAGCGCACATGGACGTTTACCAGTGTCTTTCTTGAGAACTTTTCATGACTGGAACAATGACAAGGGAAAATGACAGTCGTACTCAAAGTATCCTTCACCACATATCGGACAATAAGGCAGTTAGCATTTCTGAGCTACGTTGAAAGCTCCACATCTCTAGCTCCTTGGGAGGTTATTTGTACTGAAAAGATAAACAGACAAGAAAACAGTCCAATGGGAATATGTTACAAAATAGATAAATATGTTAGAGTGGTGTGATGCAGGGTTACATATTCCTTTACAGTTTCAGTTTATCCTTATTTTCATACATTACACAATGTTAAAAATTCATTCTCTCTCTCTCTCTCTCTCTCTCTCTCTCTCTCTCTCACACACACACACACACACACACACACACACACACACGCACACACTAAAACACACACACACACACCTGGTTTGCTACATTATCCATGTTCTTATAGCTCTAAAAAAGGATTCACTCAACAGCTAATAGATATCTGTTTTGTTAATGGCGATTTTGGACATCGTAGTGCTTCCACTATCCAGTGAGTTTTCACCTTTATTCCTTCCATAATTTACTTTTCACCAGAACTACTCATTACTGTATTTGTTGAGTGATAATCACTTGAGTTCTTAAAGGGATCTTGTAATGCATGTAACACAACAGATCATATGAGGTGCTGCCTCAGACTGAAACATTGAGAGTTCACCTACTGTGTTCCACGTCATGGTGAGTGATGTAAACTGTTAAGAAAATGTCAGCAATAGATGAGAGGAATTGCCTTGGCCATTCAGTATGTATGTGTGCTTGGGGGCCTCATTCAGCATTTTGAAGAAGCTGTTCCAGCAGCTTGTGGGGGGAGTGGCGGAGGGACAGGATGCAACCAACCACAGATTTTGGTGCACAGCAGATCAAACGATGCCTCTTCTCTAGACACCAAGGTTATTCTTGAATCATTACATAAATGGCAGAGAAGATGCTACAGGTAAGTTGCCCTCATGGAATTTTGACTGTGCTCAATTGGCAGTGTTGCCCTCATAACTGATTGTGGGTCGCTGGCTGTCAAACACATATTAGACTTGAACCAGAGACTTTGAAGCTTGTGCTACAAACTGGATGGAGATTTCTTCGGTAGGGTTGAGAATGGTAGCAGCCCCAAATGGGTAATTAGTGTAGTATGAAAATAAACAAGTGAAAGACTAAAGTGTTGGTAGGCAGTATTAAAGAATATGAATCTCCAAGAGTAAGAATTGAAGGAAAGGAGTTAGAATTGACTAAAGAATTTTTCAGTTTTAGAAGCAGAATCACAAGGTATGGTAAAAACCAGAAAGAAACTGTGAAAAGAAGGCAGCAGGCTGAGAGTCTATTTAATTTGGAAAAGAATGCATTCACCATAAAGAACATCAGTCTGTTAATGAGGAAACTGATCATAAAAACGTTTGTTTGGAGTGTGAATCTATATTTATGTGAAACTTGGACAGTAGGAAAACAAGAGAGGAGAAGGCTAGAAGCCCTGGAGATTGGGTGCTACAGAAGGATGATGATCAGCTGGGCAGATAGAGTTATCATGAAGAGGAGCTGAAAAGCCCACAGGAAACAAAATCACCCTGGAGGCACATCCAACCAATAAGTGACAAACCTGGACACATTTAAGACACAATATCACCTTTAGAACAATAGCAGAGGAAGCTGTTGATGGAAGGAATGGCTGGGGGACAACCAAGGATGTGATACATGATGCAGACTATGAATGGTATGGTATGGGCTACATATACAAAAATGAAGACAAAGACAAAGAGAAGAGGGGAATGGAATGTGGCTAAACAACAGAAGAAGAAGAGGAATCAACATAGGTTCTTCAGTCATTCATCTTATGAAACTAAGCTGGCTGTACTCACTTGTGAGATCGAAAATGAACTACTGGACACGGGCAACTGGGCTGACATGTTCCTCGATTTCTGCAAGTTCTGTCCTGGCCTAGTGAATCAAACACATGTTTATTAAATATTGGTCCATCTTCGTGGTTGATTTGAAAATGTAAAATATTGCGTACAATAAGGCAGAAGGAGCCAGCATTGTCTCATTGCAATACTGGCAATCAGTCATTAGAAACAAACAATGGAAAATCCAGGATGGAATAATGACAGTATTATAAAATGTATCGACTCCTACTCTCCATATAGAGGAGATGTTGAATGACAGATAAACACAACAAAAAGACTGCTAAACATGTGAAATTTTGGTCAAAAGGCCTCCTTTATACACACACACACACACACACACACACACACACACACACACACACACACATACATTGAGGCTGGACAGTGAGCAACTGTGCACGACAGTTGAAGCAGTTAGTGTGGTGAGGGTAAGTAGGAGGTTGTAATGGGGAGGGGAAAAGGATAGCAGGGTATGGGGAGGGTAGAGGTAAACTCCTGCTTGTGTGAGTATACAGGGATGTGCAAGGGGCAGGGTAGTGCAACAAGGTGCAGTGTGGGAAGAGGGTGGGGCCAGAAAAGTAGAGAAGTAGAGGAGAGGGAAAAAACTGATAGGGCCTAATAAAGGTTGAGGCCAGGAGTGTTACGGAAACATAGGATATATTACGGGAAGTGGTCCCACCTGTGCATTTCATGGATGTTGGTAGGAAGGATCTAGATGGTGCAGACTCTGAACCACTCACTGAAGTGAAGAATGTCATTTTGGGCAGCACACTCAGCAGCTTTCATAGGTAGGCCTGCCTTTGATGGGACATGTGATGCTTGTGACCAGACTGGAGAAAGTGGTGGTGGGTGAAAGCAGTCGTGGGACCTACAAGCTAAGCTGCAACCACTGTGCTGCATCCTATGTGGGTATGACAAGCAACAAGACGATTCTCCACATAAATGGCTATCAACAAACTGTGACCAAAAAATAGTTGGACCATTGAGTTGCTGAGCATGCTGCCCAAAATAACATTCTTCACTTCACTGACACCACAGCTTTTATCCTCACCTCTGCTTCTCTACTTTTCTGGCCCCACCCTCTGCGTGCACTGCACCTTGTTGCCACACCCTGTCCCTGCCACATCCCTGTCTGCTCCCATGAGCAGCAGTTTTCTTTCCTCCCCCCTCCCCTTACAGCCTGCTATCCTTGCTCCTCCTCCCCACTCCAACCTCCTCCTTACACCATGTTCCACTGATACTCAAATTAAATCTGGCATATTTCATTATGTTCTCAAAATTGTTCAGCATTCTCTGTGGACAATAATATCGAAAGACCTCATGACTAGGAAATGAGCTTGAATCAGAAAAACTGCAAATAAATAGTCTACTTCATTCTTTTAGACATCTCTACAGCATCCAGCTCTACAAAATTCTTTTTGTGGCAAGTGATAGGGAATCTAGTAGAAAAAATAGGTTTCTCTTTTTTGTGGCTCTAATAATTTGTGGTAAACACCTCTGAAAAGTGTAATTTTTTGAGTTTTGTCTTATCAAAATTTCGTCCCAGACATTCTCATCAGTGATGTCATCTGGACAGCAGTATGATTTTCTTCATAGCATTCTATAGTAAATTAATGAAACCTATAAAAAATTCAAGTAGCCTGAAGTAAAAATAAGCTAAGGATCCTTAAACAGACCTTATGTAGCTTTGGCCTCTGACATTTGTAGAAACTTATAATCAGGCATGGGATCCTATTTAAAGAAACCCTTATCAGGATTGAGAACTAGTGGTAAAGAAACCTGACAAAGCTGCTGTTGCACAGCTGTCGGGCATTGTGGGATGCTGGTTTTTTTATTTTGAAAGGAAGCCACCGTGGACCCCAACAATACAGTACATTACTGTTCTACATAGACTGCTAACTGTGCTAACACAGAGTATACTATACCTTAAAGTGGAATTAAACTAACACATCAGTAGCATCACACAATAAAAAGACATTCTAATAAGTCTCTGTAACATGAATCCATTGCAAAAAAATGTCAGCAAAACTGCTATGGACTTGACCAAAATTTACACAATGTTACTATGGTGTGAAACCTGAGGGTTATTTATGCAATGTGTGCTGCAGCTGTTATGCAACAGTTTTACTACTATTATCTCCACTCCCTTGGAAGTGTGCAGTTAAAGTGTGAAGTTTATAAGCAGTTTGATTCTGTAGCTACAGGAGAAGAACAGACTGAAATATATCACGAAGAATGGTGGCAAAAGGTATTGCTTTTTCTAAGTTTTTCGAGTTATTCAGACTTTCTCTCATTTCTCAGTCATCAACATTTTTGATATTGCCTTTCCCAGAGAGTGCTAAAGAATTGTAGAATGTAATAAAATATGTCAGATTTGAGTACCAGTATAATACGGGCTCATTTTCAGTGCATCTAGACGTTGCAATTGCTATTTTTAGGTGGTTTACAACATGACCTTCTCAATGAAAATGATTTGGAAGAGTTTGCAGAGGAGCCTTTTGTAAAAGTGGTCCTAAAATATCCTTTTTTGGCAGTCTTTAGAAAAATCATTAATTTTGACCTCAATTTGTAAACTATTGGAAAGCAGTAGGAGAATGAAATTTTATCTTCTAAGACCTTGATTTGGTGGGTTAGTATATGCAAAGTTTGAGGTTTATCCCGTGATTACTTCTGGAGACATAAAAAGCTAAACTTCGCATATTTTTCGAGTGGCTGTTTTGTCAGCTGCTAAAGGGAGTGCAAGAAGTTGTACAAGATGTCCTAATTTTGTTTCTTTCAGTTTCAGTAAAATATTGCTGGAAATATTATGTCTCAAAGTTGTAGAATACTTACTGTTGCACAGTCAGTAGCTGTGCTATAGGGTCAAACAAATGACGGTATCTCCAGAAGTATTTAATTAGTGATCATAATACATTATCAATGTTTATTGGGAACATTTGGAAGCCAGCAACTGTGGGATGGCCTGGGTAATTGGATTTATGGATCTTAGGAAGAAGCTAGAAGATGGGAGTGCATGTTTGAGGAGGGTAAGAAGTTCTATGGATTGAAGTTATAGTCCTTGTGAGGTGCCTGAGGTTGTAAGGAAGGACTGTAGGTCTGGACAGGATCTCAATGCCAAATGCTGTAAGTAGAAGTGTCAGACAGCTAGTGTAGACCTTTGCTTACATACTTCTGTTGGTCAGTGCCACAGTGCCCTTGCTGCCAGAAGGATAATGGTGGAATCATAAGTTTTTTGGGAACAAAGAGCCTGGACTTCTACAGAGGACAGGTTAGGTCGTGTTGTAGGGATCTTAGAATGGGTTCTAAAGCAACACTGGATTTTAGGAATTCTTGGAATGCATGTAAGGGGTGATTTTGAGGTAGTGTTGACAGATCAGGTTGGAATCATGGTCGGTACTGTAAGTTGGGATTTTGGTTGGAATTTGTCAAGACAAGATTCATTGTCAGGTTTGCTGTGGAAAGTTTTTGGGACTGGGTTGTGAAGTGATAGTCCCAGTTAACATTAAGTGTGAAGGAAAGTTGGCCCTACACTAAAGCAAATTGATTACACGCTGATTTAGAACTGAAAATTAGACTTTTGAATAATACAGATAATTCAGGAGGAGAGAGTTCCTTAGATGAGAGGTGGAGGTTTTGGGATATTAAAAAGGTTGGTCAAGCTTGGTTTATAGGAGAGGAGTGGTGCGTGATGGTGTTGCTGTTTAGGGAACTGGAAAGGGACAAGATGTCTGGTGTCAGAAGGCACAGATGTCAAATGCGCAGCAGAGGGTATAGACCTCGATACCCAGTAGGGGTCTCTGTGCTCCAGCGCGTGCCTACACTGCGAGTCTCGCCGCGTGCAAGTGTGTCTCTGTGCGTACTACGTGAAGTCTGCGGCCAATCATGTTTCCCACGGTCACGTATTTAGGAGCCGTGTGGCACTACCCCAGCAGTCTGGCACTCACTGTAGTTTGTGTGTGCCTCTCAGCCATACTATGTTCCTGTTTTGGGTGTTGAAATGCATACTGTTGTTGTTTGGAGTATTCCTGCATTGGTGTTGTCTCACCACGTTTATCACCTCAATTCACGATTGCTTGCCTCGTGGTGTGCTCTGGTAGATTGTAGTGACTGTCATCCCCTACTTGTTCGTCTGTCCTGTCTGTCTGTTTGTTGGTAGTGATACCTCCAGTGACGCCCCCAACTGGTGGCCGTCATCTCGATTTCCTGCCACGCACTGCTCACCGGTCGCTCGTAGCTATAACAAGAAGGGAAATCCTGCTCCTGAGGTCATTTAGGAGAAGATAAGATAGCTTTAGGAGGTGAAATCTGACCTGTTGTTGCAGCTTGAAGTCTGTTGGGCAGATGATACCACACAAGAAAATATGAGGGGCACGTAACTGCAGAATTTTGTAGAAGGAAAGAAATCTGGTGGAATGGAAATTGACAGTCGAGGCACATAGGTCACAAATTTCAAGGCAAGTGTAGGAGATTGCTGTATTAGAAACTCTAAAAAAAGGTGTGGTATAGACATCCAGAAACAGAGACATTCAATACCTGTGTGTGGGCTCTAATTTCTGTTTTTCCTGTTATGGTCATTTTGCAAGATGTTAATGGGAGAAACTAATATGAGCCCAACAGTTAACAGAAATTTAATAGTTGATATCTGAACAATGCTTCTCTTGGGGAAATTGGCTCTGGTGTCTGATCAGGAAAAGCCCTATAATGTGCTGTTAATATCATTCCAAAGCTATTTTTACATATGGCAGTGTCACTTCATCAAAAACTACATGCTCATTTCTATCTGGACGGAAGTCCTTAATGCAGTCACGAATTTGAACTGATACTAGGTAAGCTCGTGTTTTGTTTACTAAATGCCAGTGTGGAGCTATATTTAATGCCACCTGGAGGTCAGGGAGTATGGTATAAAAGTGTTTCCCATTACTCAAGTCACCGAAGATGTTGTAGAGAAATAGAGTATTCTTAGTTTTACAGAATTATATGGAATCCCTGTTGGTAGATGTGGTTTCCTGAATGCTGTTTCAGCTGTTTCATGGAGAGGCACCTGCATAATGACACCAGCAATGTGAGGCAGAGGCACTTGCAGTAGGTCAGCAGGCATGTCACAGAAAAACCAGCAGGAGTGTCATGGGAGGCGTCTGCAGAGATATACTAGTGCAATGCTGAAGCAATTTGTGGGTCCCAGCAGCAATGTGATGGAGGGAGGGTTACAGAAAACCAGCATCTGTGCTTTGCAGACAGACTATTGCACCAGTGGTAGCAAGCTTCAAACATGTTCCATATTTCTGCAATCAAGAGATCTCGGTAAGATCAGCCAATAACTATGCGACTCTGTCGAAAGTCTCTTTGTAAAACTGTTAGTAAAGTGTAACTTTCCCCAATTGTTTGGAAGCCCTGTTACTCTGAAGCATGTCATAAAGTTCAAATACCTTTCATATGTCAAGAAATTGTAATTCATTTACTTGTATTTTATCATTTTGATGTTAAAGTGATGATCAAAAGGAGAATGATTGCAGTCTTCTGCAGTTTGGTGCTTGTGTGGTCACCAATGGCTTTGATCCACAGAAGAACAAAGATTGCTAGGATACCTCTTAACATCTGTGCCAAAAAACATTCCTTTCAGATTCACTCATTACTTCTCAAATTGCAAGAACATGTTTCTAACATGTTTCTTCCTCCTGTACTTCCTCTTATGAGAAAATTCAGTCAGTCGCGAGAAAAGGCAGCTAATTTGTTGATCAGTATTATATAATTACATCCTTAGTTTTGATGTATATTCATTGCTGATGTTTAAAGAATACAGTACTCTTTTCATATTAATGTGAGTATACTTTTCCCATAAAATCTTCAAATTGTTCAATAGAGCTTTTTCCAACACCTCTCAAGAGAACCAAGAACAGTTAACACATCCTTAGTGTTAACCAGGAAACTATATATCTGAAGCATCACGCGGCACTCATCGTTGCCCTGGCCAGCAGGCAACAATTAATGCGCTGCAGCAGACAAACTCCAGTTTGATGCAACACTCACTCGCCTCCTGCCACAATTGAATTCTTTCAGAACACAAATGAAACTTTAAATAACAATATCATACAGGAAAGCATTACTCACAATTGTGCTTTCGGTAGGAGTATGTGTGTGAACATGAACAGTTTTGTGACATTAGAAATGGAGGATATGTTGAAAGAACTGATCTGACCTGAATAGTTCAGAAGAGATGATTATGGTTGTGAAGGGGAGGCGGACGGTGTATCCATAAGTCACAGGCACCAGGTACTGAAGGAGCCGTTGAACTGATTGGTGATGTTGTGTACGACGTGTTATGAAAGTGGGAGGAGAGGGAAGGGGTTTTTGAGTTTTTAACCACAGTTTGGCATCCAGTATCATACATGCCTGGGTCAGTGGTCATACACATTTAGCGTGTTGCATAACAGTTGTTTTCATAAATGACCCTACCTTTTTTTTATGACAGATAATTCCTGAAATATGACAAGTAGGTGATGCATTAAGCCTGGCACCTGGGTCATCCGGGAGAGTGATGTGTGTGGTGAAGAGTGGTATATAGCAGTGGAGTTGGTACTGAAGAGGATATAAGACTGATGAAAAGATACAAGGTAGGAGTGCATTCCATCATCTTTTGGGTGTGAATGTGGAACATAATTTTTTTTCTTCCAATATTTGGCATCATAACTGTATAGTCTTCTTCAAGGTGAGTTGGGCATGGAATTAAAACCGTATGATGCAGGTATACTGTGGAGAAAATGTGGCAGCATTGAAAATAAAAAGAAAATAGTCGAAAGCCCAGGATTGAATAACGATAATAAGGATAGGTTGATACTCACCACACAGAGGAGGCATTGAGTTGCAGACAGGCACAATGGAAAAGCCTGCTAACATATTAATAATTTGGACAAATTCCTCATTCTGAAATAGAAAACTGCCAGTTGCAGTTGAGCTCCAGTGCCCAAAGATAGTGTATAAGTTGAGCTTTTGTGAATGTGTGTCTGTTTTCTTATTTGGAAGACAGACTTCATAAGAAAGCTTAATATTTTAACAGTATTTTCCATTGTGTTTGTTCACAACTGAGTTCCTGTTGGGTGAGTAGCAATCTATCCTTTCCATATTGTCAGCTGGGAGACTCCAAATATAGGTTCAGTGGCCTAAAATGAAAGGGCTTTTGCTTCCACACTCAATTGCTTCATTCCTCGTGGGAGTGACAGAGTTCCATCTCATGTGTATCAGTCAAGTGTCTTATCACTGCAGCGGCTGTATTTATAGTGTGGTGATACAGGCGCTTACCTCTGTGAACACCGCAGAGAGGTTTAGAATTTAGTCTGAGGCTTTAGCACAAAGTCTGACAGTCAGGAACACTATTCCACTAGCACTTGTCCAGTTTGTTTAACCACTGGAATAATTTGAGACGGCTACCTCTGAGTCGAGTACCACGGCACGGTGTGTGTCAGTGACCTCAATTACAAAGTGACTGAATACTTCACTGGGAGATGAGAGCAGAATTTTGGATAGAATATTCCTTCTCCTCTTAGGATACTGCAGGAAGAAGGCCTATCAAAAAATGCTGTCAAGCTACATATTATTTAGGAATAAAGGAGATGACTCACCGAAAGGCAAAAGTGCTACATCGTCGACAGACACGTGGATGGAAGGTACGGGGCTTGACTAGTTTTCAGATGGAAATTTGTGTTGCTAGCTGCACGAAAAACATACACCCAAACATGTATACACTCTCACTCACTTGCACACACCCCTCTCCATACATTGTGCTCAGTTGACTGCTAGCTCAAACGAACAACGGCCGGTGTCGGGAGACAGGCATGCCCATGTGAGTGAGAGTGTGTGTTTTTGTGCATCTAGCAACTGGAAGTGCATTCCAAAAGCTAGTCGAGCTCTGTACCTTCTGTTTGTGTGCCTGTCGATGACGCAGCACTTCTACCTTTCTGTGAATCATGTCCTTTATTCCTAAATCATTCATAATTTTCGACCCGAACTTCCCATACACTATTGATGTTGCTGAGTTGTAGAATGATAGCTAGTGAACTTTGCTGTGATGTTACGTTTTTCCTTGCAGCACACATCAGTCAACAACCAGTGAGGATCAACGTTTCTCATTTTCACTTGAAACTTCCTGACAAACTAGAATTGTGTACCAGACAGGGACTCGAATCTAGGTCTTTTGGCTTTCAGAGGGAAATGCTCCAATGAATGGGCTGTCCGAGCGTGGTTTGTGATCTGTCCTCACATCTTAATGTGTGCCAGCACTTCTTCTCCTGCCTACTGAACCTAATAGAACACTTACCTGCAAAAGGTGAAACACATAATTTCAAGTCTCAGTCTGGTATACATTTTAAACTGCCAGGAACTTTCAAATCAGAAAACACTCCCCTGCAGAGTGAAAATTCTGTCTTACTTTCACTTTTTGGAAATCAGTTTCCTTATATATATTTTTGTTCTTTGTGTTTATTTTCAAGTCAGTGACAGTTTCTGATAAAAACTTTTAGTCACACTTAATCGCATTAGAAATCAACAGAATACTCTTGTGTGACCAGGGCTGTCTTTACATTTCATAGGTCTGTAGACATACTTTTGTGAGTGCCCCCAAGTCTTCTCAGACCGTAGGCATTAATTACCACAAATATTTTGTAATGCATTGTCCCACATGTGAATAGTAAATAAAAGCTGCCTATACAGTGCACCATCAATTATTAATTTATTAACTGATTGTACCGTATTTGAGTGGATACAAATATTAGTACACATAAGAATAAGAATAATACTACTAAAAGAAACAAACCTAAGATTTAGTGAGAAACTTTCGCAGCATACTTTGTTAGCTTGATTTAAAATGTCTGGTTGAAACTGCCAGTGCCAGCTGAACAGCTTCAGACAACTGAAGATAGAACACTGAATTTTCTGTTCTTGCAATCAACAAAGTTTTCCACTAAATCAGTGGAGTTCATTTTATAATCAAGTTCATGCTCTGTTGATAACAGCGTTAGATAATTAATTTGCTCTTGCCCTAAATTTGAGCTCAAATGATTTTTAATTAATGCTAATTTACTAAATCCTCTCTCACCTGTCGCAACAGTCACATTTACATTAATGAAAATTCTGAGTGCAATTCAGAGTTTAGGAAGCATAGATTGCGACATCAATTTATAAATTTCATTTGGAACAAGAATTGGTAGCCCTTTGTTTTCTGTGTCTTTGTTAAATCTGGAAAAGTAGGTACACTCACTGACTCAGATATTTGTATTTCTTTTATAGGATTGTCACTCAGATCATCAAGATAAGTTCTAATTAATCTCTATCACAATCAGTTCATGAAAGAAGACATTTTTTCTCCTTCCTCTCTTTTTTGAGAAAAATTGCCTCTGTCCCAATTTTGTTAGGCATTTCTTTAGCCCTGCTTAAGAATTCTAGTCAAAGAGCTCATACATATTTATCTATGGTGACTGTCAGAGCTTTAGTATTTTTCATTTCAGTATCAAGGCAACATCATTTGGCTCCAGAATCTAACTTGTTACATTTACTCGGTGTAAAATGTCCCATCAAACGTTCAAGGGTATCAATCTTTCACACTTCTTCATCATCATTTATTGAATTATTGGACCTTTAAGGACTATAGCAGAGAGACAAAAGAAAAAATACATTACGGGAGGAAAATAGAAAAACTGTCCACTATAAAAAATTTATAAGGGAACACGTTACAAAACATGTGATAAATGAAGGAGAGTTAGACAGTCACAATGGAGGAGATATCCACTGCAGATGTAATCCATTGTTACCTGTCTCTAGTCTCATCTTCTACCACTGTCGGCTCCACTTGTTTAAGGCTTTTTAACACATGATCCTGTCATCGTATCCTTGGATGGCCCATTTTCCAGCAGGCTGAGAATGGAGGACTCAATTAGGGAGGGACCCATAAGCTCGAAGGATGTGCCAAACCACTGTACCCTCTTCTGCCCTAATGTTCAGCTCATGTGCGGCTTTCCAAACTGCTGCTACAGGTCTTCTTTCATTCTTCATATCCTTTGACCTTCCACGGTATTGTAGGTAGGTCTATAGGTCTTTAAAAGCACCTTTCTGTTGTAGCTATAGAATACTTCTTTGCTTGTTTCTGATGTCTCCCAAGTTTTGCAGCCACATGAATGTAATGACCCTTGTAGTGTCATGTACAGCTGAATCTTATTCTTCTCTGGTACTAGATAATACTTTGATAGTTTGTTCAGACTAAAGAACATGTAATTAGCATGTATTATTTGTTGATGCACTTCTTTTATTGCTTCACTTTTGTTAGACGGTGTTGGTCCCAGGTACTTTAAATCTTGAACTCATTCAAAGGTATGCCCATCAACACCATGGAGGGATGGAGAGCTTGACAGTGTGATTCAATGAGCAAATTTGTTGTATCATCATTCACTAACAGCCTAATTTTCTTTGCATTGAGGAGAAGTTGGTGAGTATCAAAACAGACTTTCTACAGAGTGTTGCCAAGAATCACAAAATCATTAGCAAAAGCCAGGATTGTCCCTGCTTCCATCTCAATTTCTTTGATTCGACAAGTGTCATGCCGTACATTTTCTGACTTCGTGTTGAATATTATTGGTACCAATTGAATCTCCTTCTCTTAATCTATTTTGAATACTGAATGTTGGTGATACAGTCAGTTGTTGAATCGTACTTGACAAGTTGATTGAATCTTTTTCTGCATAGTGAAATATTCCAGAAACCTATCATGAATTTTCCACTTATTTCTCTCTTTGTTAAGATAAAACACTTCTTAAAATCAGAATATTCTGTTGGGTCTTAAGTATCTCTGGAATAATATCACAAATAAATGGAAAAAAAAATAAATATAAAATAAAACTAAACCAAAGACCTGATCATCTTACCATCTTCTAAGATTTTCTTTAATACTTAGTCCCCACAAAAAGATAAAAATTTATTCTATGATCTCCAACATAGATAGTGTGCTATTTTTTCATGTTCCTCTTGACAGCTTTTAACATAAATTATATATTTTCTTAAAAATGGGTCATATTTAGCCAACTTAATTAATTAACAACAAGTATTTACTACTATCAGGCAACGGCCTTGCTGCAGTGGATACACCGGCTCCCGAGAGATCACCGAAGTTAAGCACTGTCGGGCGTGGCCGGCACTTGGATGGGTGACCATCCAGCTGCCATGCGCTGTTGCCATTTTTTGGACTGCACTTAGCCCCGTGATGTCAATTGAGGAGCTACTTGACCGAATAGTAGCGGCTCCGGTCAAAGAAAACCATCATAACGACCAGGAGAGCGGTGTGCTGACCACATGCCCCTCCTATCCGCATCCTCAGCTAGGGATGACACGGCAGTTGGATGGTCCCGATGGGCCACTTGCGGCCTGAAGACGGAGTGCTTTTTTATTTACTACTATCTGTCTCTCATCTATGGTGGCTGCTTCCTCTCAGAGACAGCTCGCTCAGCAATAGTTTTTGGAGCATATATACTGCTGCCTACAAGGCTTTGTACATAAGATCTGCATACTAAATAAATATTTTTACAACAATGCAGAAAAAGACAGATTGCTACTTACCATCAAGAAGATATGTCAATTTGCAGATAGGCACAATTAAAAGACACTTACGTGTAGCTTTTGGCCACAGTCTTCATCAGTAAAAGCCATTCATACACATAAGCAAGCACACCTCACACACGCACGACCACCACCTCCAGCATCTCAGGCCTGAATGTAGCATTATGTGGGTGAAAGCAGCAATCTGGAGGGGAAGGGATGGTGTAAAGGTGGGGAGAGAGACAAGTGCTGTCTGGTAGGTTGTGCAGGGACTAGATGTCAACAGGCACAGCATCAAGAGGTTGTGGTGCAGAGAAGTAGGGGAAAAGAGGAGCAAAAAAGGAGAGGAGCAGGGAAAGATGGGTGGATGTGTTGGCAAAGAGCTGCAAATAAAAAGAGTGAGGGATGAGAATGGGGATAGAGGGGGGTGGAAACTGTTGGGTGGAGGGTGTGGTGACAACAGTATGTCACTGTGGCTTGAGGCTTGGATAATTACTGGAGTGGAGAATGTATTGTCAGGATAACTCCCATCTGTGCAGTTCATAAAAGCTGGTGGTGGAGGGGAGGATCCAGATGGCTAGCGTAGTGAAGTAGCCATTGAAATCAAGTGTGTTGTGTTCAGCTGCGTGTTCTGCCACTTTTGGTGGACAGCTGGTTGGTAGGCATACCAATATAAACAGCCTGTGCTGTGATTGCAGCAGAGTTGGTAAATGACATGACTGCTTTCGCAGGTGGCCTGGTCCCTATTGGGGTAGGACAAAATTGTGACAGGACTGGAATAGGAAGTGCTGTGTGGATAGATTGGGCATGTAGATGGTATATGGCATATGATTCTCGTGGCAATGGTTTGGGATTGGGAGTGGCATGGGGATGGACTAGGCTGTTGTGGAGGCTGGATGGGTGATAGAACACACTTTAGGAGGGGTGGTAAATATCTCGGGTAGGCTGTCCCTCATTTCAGAGCATTATGATAGGTAATCAAAGCCCTGGCAGAGGATGTGGTTCAATTTTTCCAGTCCAGGATGGTACTGGGTGATGAAGGGGACACTCATTTGTGGCTGATTCTTGGGGGTAGTTGGAAGACTGCAGCTGTGAAGGGAATGGAACAGCAGACCAGTTTGTGGACTAGGTCTGTGGGGTAATGTCTGTCTGATGCCTTTGATGAGACCCTCAGCATTCTGAGCAAGCAAGTTTTTGTCACTACAGATATGCTGCCTCTGGGTGGCCAGGCAGTATGGAAGGAATTTTTTGCTATGAAAAGGATAACAGCTGTCAAAATGCAGTTACTATTGGCGTTTAGCAGCTTTAATGTGGAAGAGGAAGAGGTAAAAGTTTTGGAAGTGGCATGCTTGGGTCAGGAGGACCACATGAAGCAGATGGGAGAGAAGTTGTTGAGATTGTGAAGGAACAAAGATAGAGTGCCTTGGCCCTGAGTCCAGATCATGAAGGTATCATCTATGAACCTAAACTAGAATAGAGGTTTTGCCTTTTGAGAGGCTAGGAAGGTCTCCTCTAGAAGGCCCATAAAAAGGTTGATTTTGGAGAGTGCCACATAGGTGCACATGACTGCGCCACATATTTGTTTATATACCTTCCCTTCAAATGAGAAGTTGTGGTTTGGGATAGAGTTAGTAAAGTGTATGAGGAATGATGTAATGGTTTTGGAGTATGGAGAACATTGGGAAATGTAGTGTTCAATAGCAGTAACACCATGGGTATGTGGGATCTTCTTGGAGTATTGGGAGATGGCATCAACACTGACGAGTAGGGATGTGGGAGGCTAGATTACAGGCAATTGGTTAGAAATGTTGGTCAATGAGGTCCTAAATTCTTTCAGTGGTGGCACAATAACCAGCCATAATGGGGCATTCAGGATTGTTGGGTTTGTGGATTTTGAGACGCCTGCAGAAATTCGGTGTGTCAGGTGTCATTCGGGTCATGAGGGAAATGGATTCAGGGGAGATGTTCAGGGGAGGGCCTAAGGCTTTAAGCAGGAATTGGAGTTTGTGTTGGACTTCTGGGACGGTATCACTCTGGCATAGTTTGTAGGTGGAAGAGCCAGATATGTGGTGGAGGCCTACTGCCAGGTAGTCACTGCAATTCATAACATTGGTGGAACCTTTACCTGCAGGTAGGATAATTAGGTCGGGATTTGTGTTGAGGTTCTTACTTCCACTGAAAGGTTGGTGTTCTGAGGAAAGGACCAGGGGAAGGATGGTGAGGCTAAGTTGGAGGCAAGAAATTTCTGGACAGTGACCAGCAGGTGGTTTGGTGGGAGGTAGGGAGGCCATGGTTGGACTGAAAGAGGCAGGGTTTATATTATAATAATAATACAAAAATGGTATATAATTAAAATGGAAAAAATTAAAGGATAGTATAATTGCATTATTAGTACATCTACATTTACATTTATACTCTGCAAGCCACCCAACAGTGTGTGGTGGAGGGCACTTTATGTGCAACTGTCATTACCTCCCTTTCCTGTTCAAGTCGCATATGGTTCGCAGGAAGAATGACTGCTGAAAAGCCTTCATGCGCCGCTCGAATCTCTCTAATTTTACATTCATGATCTCCTCTGGACGTATACGTATGGGAAAGCAATATATTTGATACCTCATTCAGAAACACCCCCTCTCGAAACCTGGACAGGAAGCTACACCGCGATACAGAGCACCTCTCATGCAGAGTCTGCCACTTGAGTTTGTTAACCATCTCTGTAATGCTATCATGCTTACCAAATATCCCTGTTATGATACATGCCACTCTTCCTTGTATCTTCTCTGTCATCCCGACCTGGTATGGATCCCACACTGATGAGCAATACTCAAGTATAGGTCGAAGGAGTGTTTTGTAAGCCATCTCCTTTGTTGATGGACTACATTTTCTAAGGACTCTCGCAATGAATCGCAATCTGGCACCTGCCTTACCAACAATTAATTTTATATGATCATTCCACTTCAAATCGTTCCGTACGCATACTCCCAGATATTTTACAGAAGTAACTGCTACCAGTGTTTGTTCTGCTATCATATAATCATAAATTAAAGGATCCTTCTTTCTAAGTACTCGCAATACATTACATTTGTCTATGTTAAGGGTCAGTTGCCACTCCCTGCACCAAGAGCCTATCTGCTGCAGATCGTCCTGCATTTCGCTGCAATTTTCTAATGCTGCAACTTCTCTGTATACTACAGTGAAAAGCCACATGGAACTTCCGACCCTATCTACTAGGTCATTTATATATATTGTGAAAAGCCATGGTCCCATAACACTCCTCTGTGGCTCACGAGAGGTTACTTTCTGTAGATGTCTCTCCATTGAAAACAACAAGCTGTGTTCTGTTTGGTAAAAACTCTTCAATCCAGCCACAGAGCTGGTCTGATATTCCGTAGGCTCTTACTTTGTTTATCAGGCGACAGTGCGGAACTGTATCGAACGCCTTGCGGAAGTCAAGGAAAATAGCATCTACCTGGGAGCCTGTATCTAATATTTTCTGGGTCTCATGAACAAATAAAGCGAGTTGGGTCTCACACGAACTCTGTTTCCGGAATCCATGTTGATTCCTACAGAGTAGATTCTGGGTTTCCAAAAATGACTTGATACGTGAGCAAAAAACATGTTCTAAAATGCTACAACAGATCGATGTCAGAGATATAGGCCTATAGTTTTGCGCATCTGCTTGATGACCGTTCTTGAAAACTGGAACTACCTGTGTTCTTTTCCAAACATTTGGAACCTTTCTTTCCTCTAGAGACTTGCGGTACGCGGCTGTTAGAAGGGGAGCAAGTTCTTTCCCACACTCTGTGTAGTATCAGATTGGTATTCCGTCAGGTCCAGTGGACGTTCCTCAGTTGAGTGATATCAGGTGCTTTTCTATTACTTGGACACTTATTTCTATCTCAGCCATTTTTTTGTTCATGCAAGGATTTAGAGAAGGAACTGCAGTGTGGTCTTCCCCTGTGAAACAGCATTGGAAAAAGGTGTTCAGTATTTCAGCTGTACGCGTGTCATCCTCTGTTTCAATGTTATTATTATCCCAGAGTGTCTGGATATGCTGTTTCGATCCACTTACTGATTTAACGTAAGACCAGAACTTCCTAGTACTTTCTGTCAAGTCGGTACATACAATTTTACTTTCGAATTCACTGAACGCTTCACGCATAACCCTCCTTATGCTAACTTTGACATCATTTAGCTTCTGTTTGTCTGAGAGGTTTTGGCTGCGTTTAAATTTGCAGTGAATCTCTCTTTGCTTCCGCAGTAGTTTCCTAACTTTGTTGTTGAACCACGGTGGGTTTTTCCCGTCCCTCGCAGTTTAACACGGCACGTACCTGTCTAAAACGCATTTTACTACTGCCTTGAACTTTTTCCGTGAACACTTAACATTTCCAGTGTCAGAACAGAAATTTTCGTTTTGATCTGTTAGGTAGTCTGAAATCTGCATTTTATTACTCTTGCTAAACAGATAAAACCTCCCTCCCTTTTTTTATATTCCTATTTACTTCCGTATTCAGGGATGCTGCAACGGCCTTATGATCACTGATTCCCTGTTCTGCGCTCAAAAGTTCAGGTCTGTTTGTTATCAGTAGGTCCAAGATGTTATCTCCACGAGTCGGTTCTCTGTTTAATTGCTCGAGGTAATTTTCGGATAGTGCACTCAGTATAATTTCACTCAAAGCTCTGTCCCTACCACCTGTCCTAAACATCTAAGTGTCCCAGTCTGTATCTGGTAAATTGAAATCTCCACCTAAGACTATAACATGCTGAGGAAATTTAAGTGAAACGTATTCCAGATTTTCTCTCAGTTGTTCTGCCACAAATGCTGCTGAGTTGGGAGGTCGGTAAAAGGAGCCAATTATTAACCTAGCTCAGTCGTTGAGTGTAACCTCCACCCGTAATAATTCACAGGAACTATCCACTTCTATTTCACTACAGCATAAACTACTACTAACAGCGACAAATATGCCACCACTGGTTGCTTGCAATCTATCCTTTCTAAACTCCGTCTTAGCCTTTGTAAAAATTTCGGCAGGATTTATCTCTGGCTTCAGCCAGCTTTCCGTACCTATAAGGATATCAGCTTCGGTGCTTTCTATCAGTGCTTGAAGTTCTGATACTTTACTAATGCAGCTTTGACAGTTTACAATTACAATACTGATTGCTGCTTGGTCCCCGCATGTACTGACTTTGCCCCATACCCTTTGAGGCTGTTCCCCTTTCTGTACTTGCCCGAGGCCATCTAACCTAAAAACCCGCCCAGTCCACGCCACACAACCCCTGCTACCCGTGTAGCCGACTGCTGTGTGTAGTGGACTCCTGACCTATCCAGCGGATCCCAAAAACCCACCACCCTATGGTGCAAGTCAAGGAATCTGCAGCCCACACAGTCTGAGAACTGTCTAAGCCTCTCATTCAGACCCTCCACTCAGCTCTGTACCAAAGGTCCACAATCAGTCCTTTCGACGATGCTGCAGATGGTGAGCTCTGCTTTCATCCCGCTAGTGAGACTGGCAGTCTTCACCAAATCAGATAGCCGCCGGAATCCAAAGAGGATTTCCTCTGATCCATAGCGACACACATCAGTGGTGCCAACATGAGCGACCACCTGCAGATGGGTGCACCCTTTACCCTTCATGGCATCTGGAAGGATCATTTCCACATCTGGAATGACTCCCCCCTGTATGCACACAGAGCGCAAATTGGTTTTCTTTCCCTCCCTTGCAGCCATATCACTAAGGGGCCCCATTATGTGCCTGATGTTGGAGCTCCCAGCTACCAGTAAGCCCACCCTCTGCGACCACCCGGATCTTGCAGACTGAGGGGCAACCTCTGGAACAGGACAAGCAGCCATATCCGGCCTAAGATCAGTATCAGCCGGAGACAGAGCCTGAAACCATTCTGCATGTACAAACTTGTACTATTCTTCAATCACTTTACCTTGCATTGCTTGTTTTTTTGTGTTTGTGTGTGTCCATCACTACATATACATTTCATTATATTTGTCATCTTCAGAAGGCTCTTATACTTCTGTTAATCTTACGAAATAGGACCATGGATTTTGTCTCCTACATTTAAATTGTAGAGGCATGCAGTCAACTCCAATGGCACCAGTGCCTCTCAAGATGAAGGGAAATCTCCCAATTTGGCTCTAATTCACTTCAATAAAAATACTTAACACTGTTGTTAAGTCTTCTCTTATTCAGAATCCCATATAATACAAAACACTTAGGCATATCATTCTTGAGCAATACAGCCTAACTATCCTTGTAGATACAAGACAGTGTAACAAAACCATGTACAAAGAAAAGTGAATGATGATTTTTTGCCTCCATTTGTCTGTGCCTTACTGTGCATTCATAATTAACATCTTTGCCAATGCTTAAGGTTGGACTGTGCTTCTGTCATTATGCCCCCCCCCCCCCCCCCCCCCCGCCTATTTGCCATATCTGGGGGAGGGGGGGGGGGGTCCTTTGCCATGTACCTATACAGGTTCAGTGTTGGAATTACAGTGATTTTGGTTGGAGGGATTGGTGTTTAGGAAGTGCTTCCATGGCAGGAATTGGGAGGAGAAGAGTAGGTCTTTTACAAATCCAGCATGGTTAAATTTGGGAGTAGGGCTAAATGTGAGGCCTTTGGATAGAACTGACACCACTGTGGAGCTGAGGGTTTTGGTAGAAAGATTAAGAACAGTGTTATGGGAATGTTTTTTCTGTGGATTTGGTGGAGAGTTGGTAGGGAGTTTTGGGGGGTGTGGCAAGTTGAAAACGTCAGCTAGGGAAGGTTTAGCTGCTATGAGAGGTAGACGAGGAGGAACCCTGGATATGATAGGGGTTGGATAGTGGTGCCCCAAGGTGGCAGTAGGATGTCAGAAGGTTGGATAACATATGGAGGTGGTGTCTGGAAAGCTCATCCAGGTGCTGGTGAGCAAGAGATTCAATTTCAGAGATGTGATATATGGAGTTGGGCTTCCAGAATAATAGGATCTTGTGGAGGGAGCAGAGGTGGCTTGGAGATGTGTTTTTGCAATACTAGGTTTGTGAGGGGCAGGGATAGATGGAATCTGAAAAGGTGTAAGTCATTGTGAAAGGATGGCAGAGATCCAGAGAGAGGAATCTTTATAGTTAGGCAGTTTGAGGGAGGGGGGGGGGGGGGGGGGGGAGGGAGACTCCATTGTTTAGGCAGTATATGGGAAATCGGATGTGGGACTGAGTTTTAGCCAGGGAAGGGGATGCTTTTCAAACTGGTGCAGAAAGATAGAGCAACGGTCCATTGTGACAGCTATATCATAAAGGTAACGGGAATGGCACAGAAATGGGCAAAATAGGAGCTGATGGTTGTGAGCGGAGCTAGATAAGCAAAAAGACACACAGAGATGTGTAAAAGATATGTAAAGACACACAGAAACACACACAGATATGCAAAAATATGCAAAGATACAAAAAAATATGCACAAATACGTGAAAGTGCCCAAAACCATGTAAATCTCTGAACAAATACATTAAAAAGGGTGCAGAAATGGGGTGAAATGGAATGATGAGGTGTGTGTGTGTGTGTGTGTGTGTGTGTGTGTGTGTGTGTGTGTGTGATATGTCAAGAGAGAGGGAAGGGGGAGGAGTTAGGTCAATAATCAAAAGTTTGTGTGGCAAGGGTAGGTGCGGAAAACAAAACATTCAAGTACATCAGGATGAGGGATGAAATGGAATCCATAGGAATAAATAAAACTGTTGGAGGAAAGAATCTGGGACATTAGATGCTGCATCAACAATGCATGTGGTCAGGAAGTGCATGTGGTGCACAGTCGATCCATGATACAGTGTCATTTGGAAGTAGATATGGTTGCAAGGTGCTGAATAAATACAGAAAAGAAGAGAAAGCAAGGACGCTGAGAAGAGTAATGCTATAGAGAAGAATAACTAGGTTCAAAGAAAGCCATTCTGCAAAAATCAAACAGTGTAAACTCCAGATAGGAATATCAGTGATGCAGAAAAAGACAGATTGCTACTTACCATTTTTAGACATGTCGAATTGTAGGCTGATACAATTAAAAGACACTTCCATATATCTTTTAGCCACAGACTTAATCAGTAAAAGAGAAACACAAACAATTCATACACACAAGCAAGCACACCTTGTTCACATACGACCGCCATCTCCAGAATCTCAGGCCGGAATGCAGCATCATTTGGGATGAAAGTAGCAATCTGGATGGGGTGGAGAGGGGGAAGGGATTGTGTACAGGTCGGGAGAGAGACGAACGCTGTCTGGTAGAGTGTGCAGGGACTAGAATGTCAACAGGGACAGCATCAAGAGGTGTGGGGCAGGAAGATGGGGAAAACACAGTGTGTCACTCGGGCTTGACGCTTGGATAATTACTGGAGTGGAGAAGTAATGTCAGGATAATTCCCAACTCTGCAGTTCATAAAAGCTGGTGGTGGAGGGGAGAATCCAGATGGCTTGTGTAGTAAAGTAGCCATTGAAATTAAGTGTGTTGTGTTTAGCTGCATGTTGTGCCACAGGGTGGTCTACTTTACTCCTGGCCACAGTTTGGCAACAAACTATACTCATGATTGGGAAAGATAGAGTATAGATTTTTCCACATTGTTTTTGTGTATTCAAATCTTTCATCTGTCTTAGCTATATTAAACATAACAGACTTTTTGGTATCATTCTCAAATAATAAATATGGCAAACATAAGAGCTTTTTGTGACTGTCACTCCACACTAATTCTGGTACCGCGCCATGAGGAATTTGAATCCGCACTAGACGTCATGGGCGTCGAAGACCCATAGAGGGCTCTGCACCATTGCACCGTAAGGTGTGGTGGCACGCCCCTCCTGGCACGCTTTTAGTGTGAGGGCTCCACTGTGGAACATGTGGTTCCAGCGGCCAATAGCGGCGCCCCCAATAGCATACTTAAATGACTGCATCACGCTCAGCCAACAGTCTAACATCGCGTGTGTCTCAGGACATATCGCCTCAGACAGCGTATTGGCTTTCGTGTTTCTATTCCAGTTTACGTGGTTGTCTTGTTTGGTTCGTTACTCTTTTGTCTGTTCTTGTTGTGTTGTAAGGTCCTCCGTTGGTCGTGTCCGTCCTCTCCCATTGTGTTGTTGTTCGCGGGCCGCTCCGCGGGTCCCGCCACGTTTCCATCACTACTACCCCGTGACCATTCTGGTCACTTTTACAACACTAACTAGTCATTCCTTACTTCAGATTTGTTGTTAGAGCACTTGTAATACAAGTGATGCTTTGTGAATTTTCTACTTTGTTTCTGATCAAATTCTTGTTTGGTCTTCAGCTGGATCAAACTGTAATCTGCACACAATTTCTACTTTGTTTATGTCCAAACTGTTGAACTGATAGAACGCCAGTAGTCGGTCAGGGTGGCTGAGCAGTTCTAGGTGCTACAGTCTGGAACTGCTCGATTGCTATGGTCGCAGGTTTGAATCCTGCCTTGGGCATGGATTTGTGTGATGTACTTAGGTTATTTAGGTTTAGGTAATTCTAAGTTCTAGGGCACTGTTGACCTCAGAAGTTAAGTCACATAGTGCTCAGAGCCATTTGAACCATTTGAAAGCCAGTATTTGAAACACCTTTTCCAACAATTCTGTCTTTATCTTAAATTGGTAAGGCCATTCCAAGGACCACTTGGATTCCAGTCACAGTCACAACATCCATCTGACTACATCCAATGCTTACCTCTCGTTCATCAGGCAGCGAAATGCCTGCCTCAGGTGCAGTTGGGTCAGGTTTTTTCTCAGAAGAAGTTTGGAGTTCTGTTGACATTAAAGGGTTACTTACATTTGACAATGGATTATCATTTGGCAAAAATTAATTGGTACTTTTTAATTTATTTTAGTTTTTTCCTCCATCACATTTATGCTTTTCTGATTATTCTTGTGCACCAGATTTTTGTGCATAACCTGATTTAGTCCTGGAAATTGATAATTGACATACCAGCTAAAATATATGAACACAAAGAAGGAAAGCTTTAAATAAAAGTATAAGTAGTAGTACAAATTATTTTTTAAATTTTGCAACCTACCTCAGATCAAAAACAATATAGTGGGAACTGCCTGATAGGTTCAAAGATACCCACAATATCTGCACAATGGAAGAAGCCTAATTTTCACAAAAACAACAATTTGCACACTGTCATAACTCCTAATGATAATTGAGTAAATGAAAATAAGCACAGCATTTAAATCTGTAACACACTCCATGTAAGACACCAATGTTATGACAAGAGAGCTAAGTGTAAAAACAACCGTCATCGGTATTGTTATCAATACCCTTTTTATGGCAATAGCAAGGTCACAATGGAGTCTATAAATTCCAAGAGGCCAATTGTCAACTAAATTAATACTATTCTTGTCACCAAAAGGGTTGTAGACTGTTACTCAATCCATATTTAAATATATTCAACCTCTAGAAAATTTGTGATTATTTGTTGCTGGAAAGTGTGCCAAATGCTGGAAGTGGGGATTCATCATGTAATTTGGCAACAGTGATGATCAATGATCACCACAATCGATTATCAATAATGTGTCGTAAAACTGATTTCGATACTTAGAACGCTAGAAATTGTCCATCTTTTGTTGAATTGTATCAGAGGCTAGCACAGAGAATTAAGGTGTAGTAATAGTAACGGTGGCCACAGGCAAGGAATGTTGTGCATGGAAAATCTCCAGCAGGGAGTGGTGATGTGCTACATTCTGGCCATTTGCTATTAAAAAAAATGGCATATCGAAGTAACAAGGTTCTGTGAAAGTGCTTAAGTCAGCCTTCATATTTACACGTGATACTTATTTGTAGCAATGAAATTAAATTAAGGCCACACCTCACGGTCAAACAACAAGCAAAGTATAGTGTAAAAGCTACTGCAACACCATCCAGTGTCAGCTTGCATAGATTCGCAGCCGTGGCAAGCATGGTAGTAAGCATCACAAAAATGCTAAATCACAAAAATGCTAATTCTGTCAAGAAATTCCAAGCAGTGCAAGGAGGCATTATCACCAGAAAAATTTGCAAGGTATAATATATTTTTGTTGCATTGATTTATTTTCCATTATTTTAAGTTGATTTATTTTCTGATATTTTAAATTTATAAAGTAACAAAAGCAACACACATTGTACATGCTTTTACGATTCCGGCACAATCAAAAAATACATATAGAGGTATAATTTTTTTCTCCACAGGCCCTCCCAAAGCCTGGGCCTCCAAAATTCGTTCTGCTTGCCCCCACCCCCTCTCCCCCACTCCATGTGTTTGTGGGCGGCCCTGAATGTTATTTGATTTGATTACTGTCCAGTTTTATTATACATTGATATTGCACAGGTCAAAGAAAAGTTGTAATAATACATATTAATAACAAATAGTAAGGAAATTAACATTACTTACCTATTCTTACAATTTAATTTTAAATAACTATTGTGCTACATATTCAGAAATTCTTTTACGAAATAGAAACAGTGCCTTATTAGAAATGCCTTTAGTTTAAATATTGAATACATAGCTATTATTATTTTCTCTGGTATCTTTTTCTGTAGCATAGTATTAACCAGTGTTAGTTATGCTCCTCTGATAGGCTGCTGATTTATAATATTTTTGATGTGTATTTGCATTACCTCTGTTACAATAGTTGTGTGCATTTATTGTTCCGTAGAAGTTTGCATGTTTTCATGAGGTAGTCTTCTAGTAGGAGAGTTACTATAATTTTGTTTGTTCAGTTTGTAAAAAATGGTATAATTTATTTTTGCCATATATTATGAAAAGAAGTGAATTTGTAGAGTCTTAGTTCATAACAAATGTTTTCTTATTTTTATTAACAGCTCGAGATACTGTGGCACAGCTGGAGAAATTGAAAATATCCTCTCTGCAGGATTTTAGTTGGATTAGTCAGCTTCGTTACTATTGGCGTGATGGCACTGTATATGTTTCTATGATTACAACAGAAGTTGAATATGGATTTGAATACCTGGGTAATACACCACGACTTGTCATCACTCCTCTAACTGATCGATGTTACAGGTACTTCATAACTTGATACAAAATTAATTAAATATTATCAAGTTACTGTTGTTTATAAGACAATAGTGTCTCAAACTAGTAACCACTTCAGTTTAACTGACACGTATTGTATGATTTGTAAGTCGAATATGTTGGAGGTGTTACCCATAGACAATGATGATGTAATGTGCTTCAGTTTTATTTAGTGCTCCATGTGGGAAGTAAAGATATGTGTCATTTGAGCTCCTATATTGAACTCTGTTCCCTATAGTAAATACAGTCAATAGTTATGTGGATGGCTAACTCTTTTCCTAGGATTTTGTTGTTGTTCTCTATTTTCAACCACCTAGAACTGAAGACGGTTCTCTGATTATGAGGAGAGTAAATATCTGAACTAGTGGCTTAGATAAACCTTTGACTACATAAGTTATGACTCCAACATTGCAGGAAAAGACAGATTGCTACTTATCATAAAGAAGACACATCGAGTTGCAGACAGGCACAATAAGACACTACATAAAAAGACACTTACATATAGCTTTCGGCCACAGCCTTCATCAGTAAAAGAGAGACATACACCATTTACACACACAAGCAACCACACTTCATGCACACATGACTGCCAACTCCAGAATCTCGGACCAGAATGCAGCATCATGTGGGATGAAAGCAGCAATCTGGAGGGGGTGGGTTGGGGAAGGGATGGTGTATACAGGTGAGAAGAGAGATGAATACTGTCTGATGGAGTATGCAGGGGCTATAATGTCAACAGGCTCAGCATTAAGAGGTTGTTGGGCAGGGAGGTGGGAAAAAAGGTGCAAAACAGAAGAAGAGCGGGGAAAGATAGGTGGATGTGTTGGCAGAGGGCTGCCAATAAACAGGGTGGGATATGAGAATGGTGATAGGGGGGTGGGGAGGGGGTGGGTGGATCATGGGAGGACAGTATGTTACCATAGGCTGAGGCTGGGATAATTACGGGAGTAGAGAAGGTATTGTCAGGATAACTTCCATCTGTGCAGTTGAGAAAAGCTGGTGGTGGATGGGAGGATCCAGATGGTTTGTATAGTGAAGTAGCCATTGAAATCAAGTGTGTTGTGTTAGCTGTGTGTTAGGCCACAGGGTGGTCTACTTTGCTTTTGGCCACAGTTTGGCGATGGCCACTCATCCTGGTGGACAGTTGGTTGGTAGACGTACCAATATAAACAGCCTGTGCAGTGATTGCAGCAGAGTTGGTAAATGACAAGGCTGCTTTCACAGGTGGCGTGGCCCTTGATGGGGTAGGATAAACCTGTGACAGCACTGGAGTAGGATGTGTTTTGTGGGTGAATTGCACTTTTGCACCTAGGTCTTCCACAAGGATATGATTTTTGTGGGTTGGGTTTGGGATGGACTAGGATGTTGTGGAGGTCAAGTGGGCAACGGAACACCACTTTAGGACAGATGGTAAGTATCTCTTGTAGGAGACCCTCATTCCAGGGCATGATGGTAGGTAATCAGAGTTATGATTTTTGGTATTTGAGTGATGAAGTTGACAGATATAACTGTGATGGCTGCGGAAAGCTTTACTGTCCTTGTATCACAATTTGAGAAGTGCTACTGATGGAGTTCCTGGGCTGTGAAGACATGCTTGTGGTGTCCTCCTACAGTCTGCAGATACACTGAGTTGTAGGTGGTCTGGGCAGTATTTGGTTCTTTGCTATCTGAGAAATAAATTCCTTATCCAAGTAAAGGAGGAATGCCTGTCCAGCAAGCCACGTGGTCTAATGCGCTGCTTACTGAGCGGGAAGGTGTACGAGATCTGATGTGCCGGCCAGCCTGTGGAAGGTTTTTAAGGTGGTTTTCCAGCTGCCTCGGCCAATGCGGCCTGTTTCCCCTTATTCCACCTCAATTACACTATGTCAGCAATTGCTGTGCAAAGATTGTCTCCACGTACGTGTACACAATAATTACTCTACCACGCAAACATTTGAGGTTACACTCATCTCATATGAGATGTTCCCAGGTGGGAAGGGGGGGAGAGGGGGGGGGGGGGGGGATCAACCACACAATAACCCTGGGTTCGGTGTGGGGCAGTGCTGGGGTGGGTGGATCTCCGTGGCCTGTTGTGGGGATGTGAATCACTGAGGGCTATGGTGTGATAAAGCCTTTCTGTTTTTTCTAGGTCCCCAGTTCAATACACTATACACAAAGTAGGTATACCCTCTAGTAGTTACAAGAAACTGGAATGTAGGTCACTTTTAAAAGAGCAGCTGTTTGATTAATAATATATATTCGATGTATTCCAATTAAAGTCTTTCTTTACGCTGGTTATGTGTCAGGACAATAATGCCTGTATGTCAAACTGACAGTATTATGAACTACACTCCTGGAAATGGAAAAAGAACACATTGACACCGGTGTGTCAGACCCACCATACTTGCTCCGGACACTGCGAGAGGGCTGTACAAGCAATGATTACACGCACGGCACAGCGGACACACCAGGAACCGCGGTGTTGGCCGTTGAATGGTGCTAGCTGCGCAGCATTTGTGCACCGCCGCCGTCAGTGTTAGCCAGTTTGCCGTTGCATACGGAGCTCCATCGCAGTCTTTAACACTGGTAGCATGCCGCGCCAGCGTGGACGTGAACCGTATGTGCAGTTGACGGACTTTGAGTGAGGGCGTATAGTGGGCATGCGGGAGGCCGGGTGGACGTACCGCCGAATTGCTCAACATGTGGATCGTGAGGTCTCCACAGTACATCGATGTTGTCGCCAGTGGTCGGCGGAAGGTGCACGTGCCCGTCGACCTGGGACCGGACCGCAGTGACGCACGGATGCACGCCAAGACCGTAGGATCCTACGCAGGGCCGTAGGGGACCGCACCGCCACTTCCCAGCAAATTAGGGACACTGTTGCTCCTGGGGTATCGGCGAGGACCATTCGCAACCGTCTCCATGAAGCTCGGCTACGATCCCGCACACCATTAGGCCGTCTTCCGCTCACGCCCCAACATCGTGCAGCCCGCTTCCAGTGGTGTCGCGACAGGCTTGAATGGAGGGACGAATGGAGACGTGTCGCCTTGAGCGATGAGAGTCGCTTCTGCCTTGGTGCCAATGATGGTCGTATGCGTGTTTGGCGCTGTGCAGGTGAGCGCCACAATCAGGACTGCATACGACAGAGGCACACAGGGCCAACATCCGGCATCATGGTGTTGGGAGCGATCTCCTACACTGGCCGTACACCTCTGGTGATCGTCGAGGGACACTCAATAGTGCACGGTACATCCAAACCGTCATCGAACCCATCGTTCTACCATTCCTAGACCGGCAAGGGAACTTGCTGTTCCAACAGGACAGTGCACGTCCACATGTATCCCGTGCCACCCAATGTGCTCTAGAAGGTGTAAGTCAACTACCCTGGCCAGCAAGCTCTCCGGATCTGTCCCCCATTGAGCATGTTTGGGACTGGATGAAGCGTCGTCTCACGCGGTCTGCACGTCCAGCACGAACGCTGGTCCAACTGAGGCACCAGGTGGAAATGGCATGGCAAGCCGTTCCACAGGACTACATCCAGCATCTCTACGATCGTCTCCATGGGAGAATAGCAGCCTGCATTGCTGCGAAAGGTAGATATACACTGTACTAGTGCCGACATTGTGCATGCTCTGTTGCCTGTGTCTGTGGTTCTGTCAGTGTGATCATTTGATGTATCTGACCCCAGGAATGTGTCAATAACGTTTCCCCTTCCTGGGACAATGAATTCACGGTATTCTTATTTCAATTTCCAAAACAGGTGAAGGTACAGAAATTAATCAGTTGACAAGCGTATCTCTTCTCCCTTTTTGTATCAAAATATTATCTCTGGCACAAAGCAACTCGTGAATTTGTGTTTGGCTTTGTACTGGTATAAAAAGAAAAGAACAAAGAAAGAAAAAAAATATATCATTCATTTTTTAATTGTCCCACAGTATGTTATGATGTCATACAGAGGTGCACAGTGTCTGAGTTTATTTCCTTTTTTAAGAGCTGATAACACTGGCCAGTATGGGCATAGCCTTTTTTTCGCCACTGGTGTTATCCTGTATGGTTATCAATTTATATGCGCATGTCAGCTACTTTTAACACATACATACATAAGTTTTCTTTCCTAACAAAGTGCTTGGTGTAACTGCATATTCCCATTGTTCTCAGTCAACATCTGCCCAGTGTTTAGCTTGTGAAGCATGCGAATTGATTGCCTGACTGGGCAAATTAACTTTGTTTAATTTAATTGTGAAGCATGCGCGCGCAGCACAATTTCTGTTATCGTCCCAGCTCACACTTACATATTTATTACAAAACCAGAGTGTCCGTGTTGTGCTTTTACAGTAGGTTTCACTGCACAAATTCATGAAGCTTGTGTTCAGTGGTGTGATCCTTTATGAAATCTTCAATGCAGTAACAACTGGTTTCATATCAGCAGCCCGAGGAATTTATTTCACTTCGTCGCTCTCACTTATTCAGTGAGGACACCAGCAGTATATCCAACATCCGTCTACAAGGTAAGTTCTTTGCCACTCTTATGACATAGTGGAGCAAAGAAAATTAATCTTACACGAAGTTTTGCCATCTTGTGTGTATCATGCACACACCCACGTGCATCACACACACACACACACACACACACTTAAGACTTTGTGGCCAGGTTTTGTATGCTTTTGAACTTTGTTTTTGAGCATCTTTCATGCAGTTTCATTACATAAAGTTTCAGCTGTGTTCTTTCCACATACTATACACATAAAACAAAATACAAATACAGTTACAAAATACACTTACCTTATTCATTTGCTGACTTGCAATTATCATCGCTCATATACACTATAGTGTGCTTGTTGTTTTGTTTTAGTATGTTTTATTAAATTACAGTCTTGTTACATTGTTTGATGCCAATTATATGAGTACACATTTTACTCTTGTTGGGTTGTACATTCTGCTTATAACATTCATACAATAATTGATTCCTTATTACTTTATGGCATCAATTGACACACATTTCAGTTTGATTTACAATGACTTCTTGTCTGAGCATATTTATCAATTCCAAAGAATTAAAGAAGTAACCAATAGTTGCTACATAAATGCTATGCACTGCTCAGATAACTATGCATGGGGTCACCTCTCTAGCATTCTCCAGGAAGGATGTACACACTACAGGCTTGAGGCAATCCCAAGGAAAGGCATTTATGCACTCAGTTAAGTCTCATTATTAGACTTAACTGTGATCCCAAGTACACAACAGTTTGTTGTTTAAACAGAACTCAAATTCGATGATACCAATCATATCAAATACTTATTCAATTTTTAAAAGTGCAGTTCAATGTTTACTTGTTAGTTCATTGTATAAAGGATGACCATTTCATATGCTGAGGTATACAGATTTTTATCATCAATACGACATGTTATGTACAATGAGCATAAAACGGTGGGTAGGTAAGTAACAAAAGTGTTTAAGAATATCATTGTAAATCAGGTGTTGGATGCTTTCATGGGTAGTTGACACACACAGTAGTTAGGTTTCAATCCTTTGATTATTTGGCAGTGCTCAGCCTTAATTCAGCATTGTGACTTATGACATACTGCAACTGTTTTCTTCTTCATGTACTACTTTCACACTATCACATTCATACATATCATAAACTTATAACTACATTTATTTAGTGGCGCTGTCCTGTGTCGATGCATCGTTCCCTGGAAGAAAAAAACTTAATACTAACTTAAAACTAAATCTTCATAGCTAAGTGTACAGTGGCTCGATGGCTACTAATATCTTTTTCATACATCCAACCATCTATTTATTCTCTTCAGTGTGCAGTCATGCTATCACAAAACTTATTCAATGTCATGCGTGCATCTCTACTTACCTTATAAATCTGAAAGATAAAGTGTATTATAGGCATGGTGCGACCTCTTTTTCAATCTCACACTTAAACTGTACTCGTTTGTTTACCTGCAGCAAAATTTTTCTGGTCCATCAAATATAATTAGTGCATGTACTTTCAATACTTAAATATGTAAGTATTGTACATATATAGGTATAATGTATATGTAGTGTAACTTAAGTAAATATCTCATAGTTTAGGGTCCTTTTCCTGTTTATAATCCCTTAGCTTATCTTCGTATATGAACAGAAATCTTATTATATGTGGAGACTTCAACATTGACATGGGAAAAGACACAAAAATGAGACAGGATTTTGAAGAATTGTTAATACAGCATAACATGAAAGTGACAATAACTGCACCAACAAGAGTGACTTCACAAAATGAGACATTACTAATATGTGTAACTATGAGTCTTATGTAGTTCAGACAGAAATATCTGATCACCATGGACAACTAATCACCTTTTGCAGAAGTAATGACTCAGTATCAGAACCAAAACAAACAACCAAAGAAATTAGGATCATCAGTGAACAAAATATCAACATTTTTAGAACAGTTAACCTGGAATGAAACCCTAAAGGCCCAGAGTGTAAATGAAAAATATGATGCATTTATTTCAACAATTAAGTACCATTTTAATGTAGCATTTCCCAAAGTAAAGAGACAAGAAAGGCAGCAAGATCAAACACAGTGGATTACCAGTGAAATACTAGAACAGCGAAGGAAGCTTCAGGACGTGAGATGGATGGGCGAAGCTGAAAACTATAAAATGGTAAAAAAGAAGTATAGAAAAACAATAAGAGAAGTGAAAGCAAGAGCAATTGACACCACTATAGCGAACTCAAAAAGCAAGGCAAAGGCAACTTGGGATGCAATCAATGCTGAAAGAAAGGAAAAAGATGGGTCAAGCTAAGAAGAAGGTATTAGGTCATTTAAAATAGACAACACAGTGGTCACAGATGGTATGGAAATAGAAAACATACTGAATAATAACTATATCAGTGTAGTAGAAAACCTAAAATTGGAAAGAAATAGTCAAAAACAGAAAGATATTAAAGTACCAAAATGATCATGCAGTACTATGTTCTTAAGACCAGTCACGGAAGATGAATTACGGAAAACTATACAGAAACAGAAGTCCAAGAAATCAGCTGGTGATGATGAAATATCAAATCATGTAATAAAGCTGGTATGTGAGGAGATAATAACACCACTGCTGAACATAGCAAACTGTTCTTTCAGAGATGCAATTTTTCCAGAAAAACTGAATATAACGAAAGTAGTGCCAGTGTACAAGAAATGGTGTAAGGATGATCCCAACAACTACAGACCAGTTTCACTGATATCAGGTTTCTCAAAAATCCTAGAAATGCTTATGTGTACCAGATTAGTTAACTATTTGGACAAACATAACATTCTCATGCCCTCACAACATGGTTTCAGAAAGGGTAAATCTACAGAATCAGCAATTGTCAGTCTAGCAGAATACATTTTACAGCCCTTAGATGAGAAAAAGGTTGTCTCTGCAATGTTTCTGGATCTTTCAAAGGCATTTGACACCATTGACCATGAAATGCTGATACAAAAATTAGCAACTATGGCATTCGGGGGCAGCTAGGTGAATGGATAAAATCATATTTGTGCAACCGCAAGCAGTATGTATCATTAGGCAACTCGTATCAATCAGAAACCAAATCCATCAAATATGGAGTGCCGCAGGATTCGGTAATGGGGTCATTGTTATTTAATGTATTTGTTAATGATATAGGTGTTGAGGAGGAAGAAAAGAAAATATTGTATGCTGATGACATGACAATACTAAATAGTGACCAAAATATGGAACAGCTTGAGAGAAGAGCATACATATCTGCAAATGTCACAGCTCAATGGCTGTTGGAAAATGAGCTGGTTATAAATCTAAATAAGACTATGTGTGCAGTGTTTAAAAACAAGGAAAAGACTGTAGACATGGATTTAGAGGTTGATGGAACAAGGCTGGAAGAAGTAGAATCTGCTAGATTCTTAGGTATTCTTGTAGATAATGAACTGAAATGGAAAAAAACATATTAATAATATCTGTCAGAAACTGAGCTCTGTCATATTCTTAATGATGCAGCTATCACAGTATTCAGACAAGAACCTTCTGTGTACAGTTTATCATGGACTTTTCGAACCATACTTATAGTATGGAGTGACTGTGTGGGGAAACTCAAACAGAATGAGTCTTCACATTAAAAAAAAAAAAAAAAAAAAATGCACCATTTTAAGAAGAAAGACCTCTGAAACATGCAGAAACTGTTTCAAGAATTTAAATATCTTAACTTTTCCATCGTTGTAGTATATATACAAAACAATAATGTGCATCACAAAAGGTAGTGAGGACTGGATTACAAATGCTAGTGTACACACCCACAATACAAGAAAGAAGATTGAAGTACGGAGCATACCCCACTGACTGGCAATGCTAGAAAAAGGACCCCAGTATTCTTGTATCAGACTACTAAGAAATCTGCCCAAAACCCTGCAAGATAGTTTACTGCACAATGACTTTCCAAAGAAACTTAAAGACTATCTCATTGGAAAAGAGTTTTACAGTGTTGCAGAATACTTATGCCATTAAATTTGTGTATATTGTTACGCATTATCAGTAATGTAAAAATGAAAGCTAAAGGTGGTAAAGAATGTTAATATTTTGACATGTCTTATATTACACATACATTTACTGTACACAATGTAATCTTACAGGATCAAATAAAATTCAATTCAATTCAATTGTGTAAATAGTCTCCCTTAATTTTATATGGCCCAGTTTATGCAATATGCTCTAGAAATGCTAGTGCAGGCCGTATATCATAGGGGGTATTTGTTTTGGGTGCTCCAGCACTCCCAGCTGTGACTGTCTGGCGTGCATGTGCTTGTGGCCTGTTGACTAGCTTGCTCCCCAATGCGCATGCACCGCATCTCTCTGTTACTACTAACGTTGTGGTGAGTTGTGTATTGCAGTGCATGCTAGCATGCATTTCACAAGTTCAATTATTTGGTTAAACTGGGCCACGCCCAAGACGAAGTGTTGTGTTTAAAGTATCGTCCTCTCTAGACACATAAAAATAAAATTCTTCATTGTTACATCCACTCATCTTATCATTTACACATCTGACATAAAAAAAAGAAAAAAGAAAAAAAAAAAAAAGAAAATGTTCCTTATCAACTAACAACGTAAATTCTGGAATGTGATTTTCCAGCATCATAAATCTAATATTATTGTACACATATACAACTTAGAGGGTATACCCCCCTTGATCATATCTGATGAAGAAAGTGTCGATAAAGCTCATGCCCCCACTCTCCTCCCAGGTCACACAAGTGGGGGCCACCGTGATTGGTTTTTTGGCGTCATGGTGGCATCGGTCTCTGGATTAGGCATAGTGTCTACTATATGGACTCTTGGTCTTTGATTACGCCAATGAGTATCATGTGAGGCTCGTGATTGAAATTCTCTTTGACTTTGCATGTTATTCGGCATATTTGTGTTTCTTTACTGCCCGAATTCTGCTGCCTGTGGATTATTTGGCTGTCCAGTATTGTTGTTTTTGCCTAGCAATCGGCTCATTATAATTGCCGGTAGCTTGTGTCTGTAGTATTGTACAGGCTGGCCATACGCTACTTGCCCATTGTAGTAGTTTCTGTTACATTTTTGCCCATTTCTTTTATATCTGCCCTTGAATTTATGGCTTTCTCCATTACCATTCTTATTACCATTACCATTAGTGACGTAAGGCTGTCATCTGTGTTGTACTATGAATCTGTTATTCACCTGTTGGTCCATATATCTCCGTGGCACTATCTGCATATTAACAGGCTTGGGTTGTACTGATCTCCATTCGTATATCAAATCTATTGAGTCTAGTAAAGGTAGAAAGTATTTGGTGTCTTGTTCTGGAATGGTAATGAGTTTTTCCCTAATGTGGGCAAGAAGATGACACCTGTGCTTAAGATAGTGGGTTTGTCCAGTACCTGGTTTTATTCAGATATTTTTCAGAATAGCCCTGTCTGAGCCTCTTTTGTACTGCCTCAGACCAATATTTATCCAGAAATGCTCTCTCCAACTGTTCATTGTAGTGGCAATGTTCTACCATGAGCATAGCCCATGGCAGACTGTCACGCCTCAGGGTATCCAACAATAAATTTAATATTCTGGCCTTCGGTCCAGGTACAAGGTAAAACATTTTTAAATGCTGTGATAAAGACCACCCGGTTTGTTCTTTTCCCTTGAGAGGTAAATACCAGGCATTGTCGATACCTAAGTAATCCCTCATCAGCAAGTAATGTTGACAACCATGCCACGCTGTTAGTGACAGGTGTGTTTGTGTTTGCGTGTGACATAGCACATGGGAATTGTGCTTGCTCGACAGGTACAACGCAAGTGTTGTTGCATTCTGCAACCTTCACTTTTTTCCTTTGATAGGCTAGCCGCGTGTTGTGGGTAACCAGTGAAAGTATCTAAGCTCTGTAAAAGCATGGGTTTGTTTTCTGTCAAATGTTGTTTTGGAATGCCAGTAGGTTTAGCAGTACTGCCTTGTAACCTTTCCTCTGCTTCCTTTAAACCTGAATCTATTTTAGGTAGAAGTTGACTTTCTTTCTGTTTTAGAGCTTTTTCTACAGTATCTACATAAATTTTGCACTGTGACACTACATTACCAGCAAGGATGCTTCCCTTATACAGCATCCAGGCTTCAGCTTTTTCAGTTATTTCATTTAAATCTGCGCATATCGTATGTCTCTGTTTTTTGGCAAATTTTAACTCTAAACTTAACTGCTCTACTTTTAGACTTAACTTTTGTGCTTCTGTAGGTAAGTTACTGTATAAATCTTGCAGCTCACTGGCTGCATTCGTCACATTTTTTACCGACACATCCATCTAGTATTGCCTCTCCTGAATTTGAGAATATGCTTCAGTAAGGTTTTGTAACTCATGCAAAAGTTGTTCCAATTTATTGTCTACAGATGATACTTTTTCCGTTAATATATTAATATTGCAGGACATGTCTGTAATTATATCTTGTTTTAGTTGTTTACCTAATTCTGTCAACTTCCCGGACAGTTTATCAGATAATTCAGTGGGTATAGTTTTGCTCACATCACTGAACTGACTAATACTGTTCTTGAAATCATTAAATGTCTGATTTTGCTGTGTAAATTGTTGTCCTATATTTTCCTTAAGCCATTGTGTTACATTTTCCTGAAATTCCTGTTGTTTTGCAAACTGTTGTATTTTTAGTTGCACGAATTGTATTTGTCCCTAGCATTTACATTTCTTTCACAAACTATTTCCTGTTCCGGCATTCATGATGTCGTGAACAAGTATTCAAAGGAATTCAGGCTGTCACACACTTCAGTTTCACTATTTGGAAAAATGTTTCCCGGTGAGAACTGAGAAATTGTCTCATCGAGGGTCATAAAAGTGACATCATTATTATTTATATTACCAATGCCATCATTTGTTGATAGTGGGACGCCAACATTGTTATTTTGGCAGCCATCAGCCTGTTCACAGGTTGGCTTGTTACCACCAACTTTCGCCAAGCTCCGATTTCCACCAGCTTGGCATTTTGCATTTTGTAAAGAATTTTCAACAGTGGCCATTTCCTTTGATTCCATTGCTCCATTGTGAATAGTGTCTGACAAAATTAGGAAAAAAAATTTACAAAAATGAAATTTTCAATTAAAGTGGATTTAGCTGCTTATTCAGTAGTGAACCTGATTATTATCTGACACAGTCTTATAGAATTTGAATGACTTATCTTACATTTTAATGATGACTTTGTACAGATTTTTGTCTTTTCTGTGGAAGTGCACTTTCCATAAAGGATATTAATTTGAAGGATAAAAGATTACCTACGGCTAGAGAGACAGCGCCAAGTGAGGCCAAGTAAGCATACAGTGTAGCATCTTCTTAACTTTACTGCTGAAATCAGCATTCCCAGCATGTCTAGTTTGTAGGCAGAATTTAATTTTAATTTGCTCCTTCAGTCGCCCCCCTGCCCCCCTGCCCCCCTTCCCCCCTTCCCCTTGTTTCATGGATAAGTAATAAATACAACAATTGAATGGTCTGCTTATATTTTGCTCAGCACCGTCCTGTCACGGTCGTTATTGAATAGTGGCATATGTGGGCGGGCAAATAATGGAAACTGACTAACAGTTGTTGCTTGAATAATTGGGGGAAAAATATTTGAAGGAATAATTGAAAGAAATTGCAAGGTAATTTATAAATGTGTTCACATATCCTGAGCAAATTTTAACTGGCACTAATATCAACAGACCTTCAATGTCAATACCTTTACTATCAATATTCAGTTGTTTTTTTATGTACAGCATCACATTAGTTCCATTGTGCATAGAGCTGATTATCACAATACTGATACAGGATCACCCCTCCGCTGCTCATGCGAATTCCTCTTGTCTGCTTCGAACCTCCTGATGTAGTATACTTGGCACAGGCACAATGCACAATGATGAACAGACGCGTGTGATTGATGTAAATATATATAAATAAATGTGGCTCCCTAAGAATTTTTATAACACTTTTTAATATGTAGTTGAAATACCCATTTTTAGACAATACTGGTATGACAGAGCTAGTCATACATCTGCCCGCTATCAGTTATAGAAACAAACAGTTGAAGATGCAGAAAGTAATCATTTGAAGATGATATCTCTTCTCCTTTTTTGTATCAAAACATTGCTGTCACTAAGCAACTTGTTAATTAATGTTTGGCTATGTACATGCATAAAAATCAATATGATCCATTATGAACAATAAACGTCGTACCACACTCATGGTACCTACTGACAGGTTGGTTTAATCTGTGTCTTCGTGTCCTGCCTTGGTTATATGGAGTACACCTTAGAGAAAGAATATCTGTGGCAATGCCTATGACATCAGAGGGACATGTTGAAACTTGCTACATGAATACTCTCAATTGGAATATGTTGATTAACATGGAAGATTTTGGATCTTGTCCTTATCAGTGTTCTTGCAATGCTCCAAATAATGTAACAGCGTTGTAATGCATGGTCGATAAGATAGGAAATAACCACCAGAACATCATGAATCGCGTCCATGACAGGATCCAGAATAAATACAGCTGGGAGTAAACAGAATTTATGAACAGTGAATAGTAAACAGAAATTTGAAATGTTAAAGTGAATTGGTGAATTTTGAATATGCAGATCGACAGGAGTTAATAGCTGTTGTCAGCAGTAAAGAAGATCAGGAGCCAAAAATCAAACTGCAGACAATATGTCAATTAATAGTGCTCTGAATCAAGAAGTTTGAAGAGGTTTGTGTGGTCAGTGAACAACTATTAAGTGCTTCAAATACATTTACTATGAAGAAGAATTTCACTAGTCACAAATTGGGAGATTTCTACTACGACTAGAGGCAGCTTGGAGTCTAATAATCTCATAACCTGTTTATAACAACAGCCATGGATCACAGCTATGCCACATTGATCTACAGCAGAGGCAGTGTCTACGGCATAGTCAGTTTCGGCAATGCAGCACTCTATACAGTGATCCAGCCTCCCGTCAGTATTAGATGTGCCAATTTCTGGTGAGCTGTATATCATCTGGGTTGGTTAGTTTCCAAAGTTTTGTTGTTGGTGTTTGTGTTGTGGGTTAAATTTCAAGTGGTATTGTAACAAGAGTTTTTGTATGTTCTTGTCTTCTCTAAATGTATTAAGTTGATACTAATTAAACATGTGTTGTTGTACACATTGTATGCCTATGTTGATGAAAAAAAATAACTACTGGGATCCCACCCCCGTTCAATGCATTTAGTGAATGACTTGCTTTATAAAATAAAAAAAATACTAAAACAGAATAAAAAAATGAAATAAAATCAACAAATATGATGCTAGAGAATACTAAAACAGAATTTAAAAAATAAAATAAAAACCACAGACACCAGATTAAAATAGCATAATTCTTGGGTCACCTAAGGAAAAGGAAGAAATTGAACTGACATATTGCAGTTACAGACAAAATGTATTACCTTACCAAAGGAGCTAAATTCATGAACATTGAAACAGTGCAATTTAGTGTGAAAGTGAGTTAATGAGGAATTTAAAGATGTAAACAAGGACTTCATATGATTACAATATTTAACTGGGTAGAAATTTAACACAATGCATGAACAAATTTCAGGCAAACAGGTAAGGGTGAGAGCAATGGAACAACACAAAAATCCAGATGTAGCCCTATTTCAGGCTCTACACTCACTGGTTTGGAGGAGCTAGCAGTCAGCTTAATTGATAATAAAGTACAAGAAAGGATTGAGTCATCTGTAAATACACCTAATTTTAATGTAGGAACAAAATGAACAGAAAGTGAACTACAGAAAATGTGGGATGAATTTACTAAAACTTAGAAAGTAGATTTTAAGAAAACATTTACTTGTCTGTGGAACTGTATTATAGTATACCATGCTTTGAAACCCAGCTTTGAAAGATTCTTAATATGTAATGATATTATTGAAGGTGTTTTTATTGCTATTTTAAGATGTATTTCAACACAAAGATGTATTTGAATAGAGCATTATTCTCTAAACTGTCTATATAAAAATATGCAATTTATTATCCATTGAACCAGTAAATTTTATTAGTAGTGTATACTGCGTAATTTTCGTCATGTTGCTTTGTGTAGATGCTTGTTGCCAAATAGCAAGAAATGTACTTTTCATTGAGAGTCAGAAGCCTAGTTTTAACACTGGAAACTCCAAACTGCAATATCATAATCCTAGATTTATGATGTGTCAAGTGCCCAAATTTCACAACTGGTTTGGGTGTTTTTTGCTGAGGACACCGTAGTGCATGCCTGATGTGGTCGTCTTGAAAACCAGTATCTGAGCTGGACACAATTTTAGTTTATGTCATTGAAGATTATATAATTTTATTTATTTAGTCATTACTTACCTGAGGCAATTACATTATCTTCAGAGCTCTTTGTTTATTTTTGGAAGAAAGAAATATTGTTAAGATGAATTTGGGTCATTGCGTAATGGTACCTGGTTATAGAAAAGGAATTTTTCCTAGTGTGTAGGCCACCTTATGTCAAGTGCACTTACATCAGCATGTGCCATCTGGATCCTCCGCACCAACTTCAGCTGTTCTGAGTTGTGCAGGTGAGAACTGTCCCTTCAGTATATCCTATGTTCCTGTAACCGTCCTGGCTTCAACCTTTGGTAGTAATTGTCCTTACCCATCTAGCCACTTCACTTTTGCCACCATTCCAGCACTACACAGCTCTCTATTCCACCAATGCACCCAATCGTTTTACTAATATCCTTTTCTGATACCTCCCTTCTTTCTCCCCTGTGCCCCATCTAACCTCCTGAATGCACCTAGCTGTCCTACTCTCCACCACATCCCTGCATGCTCCCAGCAGCACTTCACCATCCCCCAACCCTATCCTGCTATCCGTACTCCTTTCTGCACCCAATCTCCTCCTTACCATCTACCGATTGCCTCTCCGATAATGTGTTGTTGCCCGCAGTCTGATTCCAGCTGTTAGAAAATGTGATCATGTATGTGTGAATTGCATTTGCGCGCGCGCGCGCGCTTGCGCGCGTGTGCTTGTGTGTGTATGTGTGTGTTTTTGTGTGTGTGTGTGTTTTGTCTATTTTTGAAAAAGGCTACAAAAGCTAACTTTCTGACAGTCTTTTCGTCGTGCCTTTCTGCAACTCGGCATCTCTGCTGTATGGTGAGTGTCAACCATCCTTTTTGTAATATTGTTAAATTCCATTCTGCATTCTCCATTGTTCAATCTTACATCATTTTGGTTATATAAATGAAAGTACATGTTACTTTGACCTAATTTTAAACCCAGTGATATAGTGCTAGTGAAAGTCTTTCATCATAGTTCACATTTAAAGAAAGAAATAAGCAAGTGTTTTCATCATTATGAAATTCCATATAAAATTATAGGGATTTCACATATGAAGGCTGTTTTCTTAATGCACCCTATGAATGGAAAAAGGAAAAGATCTCTATAATATAGATAGATGCGTGTGGTTGTAGCAGCTGCTCCAGGAACTAACAATGCTTGGTTCTACACAACCAGCCTAGCTGGACAAAATGTAATAACAAGCATTATGGTTTGTGAGAGCAGCGACAACATTACCCGAGGAGGTAACCAATCCACCCTTTGGCAGATGGCAACTGGGCATTCAGATTCTGGGGGACCCGGACAACCACAAACTCAGAGAAAGTCGGAGTTCTCTGGCAAACTATCCATTAAAATACCAACATTCTTTGGCACACTTACTACAGAACTCAACAGACAAACAATCATAATACTAGCACATCAGGAAACACAATATACTGATGATGATACCATAAACTATGGTAAGTACCGCATATTCAAGAGCAAAACTGAGAGAAAAATTGGCAAAGGTCCCCCATTGCTGGGAATGGTGATACTTGCACACAAGAAGATCATAAACTCAATCAAGGAAGTCACTCCCATCGACAACAGACTCATGACAGCTCGTATACTGTGCACCACAGAAATTATCACTTGTCAACACTCACACCCCAACTGACATAGACAACAAGAAAAACACTACCGAAGTGGAGAATTTCGGAACCAACTGAAGGAGACTATGGAGGCGATCCCCAAGAAGAATACCATCTTACTTCTTGGTGACTGAAATGCACAACTGGGGAGAAAAAAAGGACACAGGAAAACAATAGGCAGACATCGTGCACACAAATTTATCAACAGAAATGGAAGGTGACTAGTTGATCTCGGCCAACAACTCAACCTGAAGAAAGTGTCGACATCTTTACGAAAGCATCCCAGAAAGCAAAAAACTTGGCGCTCTCCTATTCAAGAACCTGGGGAATTCCAGATTCACCATGTAGCAGTTACCCACACACAGCAACAAGAAATTCATTGTGTCAAGTCTGAAGAGGTGCCAATATTGACTCTGACAACTACCTTACGTGAATCAAAGTAAAATTAACTCTATGAAAGTACAGTCCCAAGACATCGCACCTGCAGAGATTCGACATAAACAGTTTCTGCAAAACAAACATGAAATGGATGGATGGGAGAAAGAAGAAACAAACAAGAGATTATACGTAAAGCACAGAAACTACAACCGCTGTGAAAAAAGAAAGAAAGAAAAAAGAAAAAAAAAAAAGAAAACATTCATGGTGGAACAACAACTGTGGAAACGGCCTTAAAACATGCAAATTGGCCTTCCAGAAATACAGCAGCAAGAAAATGCCGGAAAAACAACAAAATTTCTTCAGAGTACAGAGAGAAACAGCCAGAACTATCAGACAAACCAAGAGATGATACCTAAATGAACAACTAGAACAACTGGAGAGTTACTTTCGGAATTACAATATAGGAGATTTCTACTGGACATTAGCAAATAGGATACAAGGATACACACCACAAAATCTCTGTTTAAAAAACAAAATGGAAAATTAGCTCTTACTAATCAAGAAGAATGCAAAAAACGCACAGTTTACTTCACCAGTTTACTAAATTGTCCAGAACCCACAGAAAGATTCCCACTATTGAACCTGCACACACCAACCATAAGACTCAATGCCATGCTCAAAAGAAGAAATCCTCAATCAAATCCACCATCTCAAAAACAACAAAGCAGCTGGTGAAGATAACATAGTAACAGAACTATTGAAAACTTTAGGCCCTAAATCACTTGAGGAGCTCACGGCAATTATCAAAGAAATTTTGACAATAGAAGAATTATCTGATGATTGGAGGTGTGCACTTATCCACGTGCTGCACAAAAAAGGTGACAGAATGGATGTCAGCAATTACCGAGGCATTTCACTAATACCAATCACTTACAAGATCTTCTCTTCATGCCTGTTGCAGAGAACACAGGAACGAATGGAACACAAGATTGGGGAATATCAAGCAGGTTTATGGCCTGGACGTTCCAGCCCTGAACAAATTTTTAATCTAAAAACAATGTTGATATACAGAGCTATTAGGTACAAGCCCACCATATGTACATTCATTGACTTCAAGAAGGCGTATGACTCAGTCATCCGCAAATCCCTTGTCAACACTCTAATAGAACTCGGACTTGACCAGAAAACACGTAAACTCATTGAACAGACACTTTCCAACATAGCGTCTAAAGTAAAATTGATGGGGGAAATCTCGGAATGTTTTGAGATCAGAACTGGAGTAAAACAAGTAGGAGGACTATCTCCAAATCTGTTCAATATCATATTGGCCAAGGTCATAAAGGGAGAGTGAGCTTTGAAAATGTGGCCTATGGAAACCAGTGAAGATTGGAAGGAAAACTGAAGTCACCTGCATAGCCATTGCCAATGACCTTGAAATTTTGGCAGACAATGAACAAAATGCAATAGATCAAATAGAAATACTCAAGGAATGCACCAAGAAGATGACTTGCGAATTTCTTTTGAGAAAACGGAATATATGTGTACACTCTTAAACATACAGAATCTCACCACAAAATATGGACAGATAAACAGAGTTCCACATTTTAAATACCTGGCAGAAATTTTAGAATCCACTGGACTATTAAAAAAGAAAAAATCAAGAAACTGGAGGACAGAAACCAAAGAAAGCCTATGGCCAAACATACCAACTTTACAACAAAAAGTGCATGTCCATGCATGCAAAAATTAGCCACTACAGCACTGTCATTAAACCTGAGGTGCTATACACAGCGGAAACCTTGTCACTTCATAACAAGATGCTACTACAAAATATACCAAAATCCTTGGACCACGAAAAATGGAAGCTGGATATAGACTGCAAACGAACAAAACTACAGAGGAAATTTCAAATATTGCTGCTGACATCAGAAAAAGACGCCTTAAATGCTGTGGACACATACACAGACTTCTTGGGTATAGACTCACACGCCAGATACTCATAGCCACTAAAACCTTAAAGGTGAGCTGAACAAGTATGAAGAGACCTTACTGATGCTCAACTCACCATTCAGGACATTGCAGACCGGAACATCTACAGAAGCATAATAGACAAGTGGGAAGTCCAGCCAGAGACAAGAGCCAAAAAGACAGGTGCAAAGTGTACAGATGAAAGAAAGAAAGCCATCAGCAAGAAAATGAAGGTCTCATGGAACAACCGCAGGAAACTGTAGAAGCTTCACGTAATCCACAAAGGGTCTACTACATGTGTAATAATAACTGATATGCTCAAAAGGTATGTGTCATAAGAAACATCCCTTACAACTAACATAGTTCTACATTAATATGTGGCAAGCAATAGAAGGTAAAACACTTTAGCCAGAAAATATATTGCAGAACCAAGATCACTTATTTCTTTTTCTGATGTGGACTTGGATATTATCTCATCATTTTTGATGGGGGCAATTGAGGAGCACATAACTTTTGCTATGAAGTGTAAGTGTGATGGGCTAACATAGAAGTATGATTGTTGCACCATATAATTAAAGGGTATTTGTTGTAACAAACAGTATGTGGACAATCAGAGTTACAGTCATGAGTATGTACAGTAGAATAAGATACAACATATAACACAGAAGACAAATGAAAAACCAGGAATGAATATGGGCTGTGTTAGGAGTAGGTTACTTTGATAAACAGTGTATGTATAAAAGGAGAAGGTATAGTGGTAGATGATATTAATAGGATATTGTACCCTAATCTGTACGTGTATGGTGTGTTTGAAATGATAGGTGGACCTTGAGGAAAGGGATGACCTGCACCTGAGAAAAAAATGAGGATGCATAAATAGAGACACAGTTGCTGTATATAATTAAATGATTTTGTGGAGATCAACTTTCTGTGTAAAGAGGTGCATCCAGACAGTTTCTACATAAGTTGGTTACCATTAGTCCTGAGGTTCCCTCAAAGTAGCAAACTAGAGGAATTTATCTGAATTTCTTAATATATTCCATATGCTAGTTTAAAGATGGTATAATAAAGAGACAAGCATCTGACAATGGAAAATCCAGGATGGAATGTTACAATACGAGAGAAGGAAAGTTGCTACTCACCATATAGTGGAGATGCTGAGTTGGATAGGCACAATAAAAAGATTCGCAAAATCATAGCTTTCGGCCATTAAGGCCTTTGTCAGCAGTAGACACACACACACACACACACACACACACACACACGCACACCCAGTCACTCACACAAGCACAACTTGCACACATGTCTGCAGTCTCAGAGAGCTGAACCTAGATTAGCTGAACCTAGATTCTACTTAGCTCTCTGAGACTGCAGACACGTGTGCAAGTTGCGCTTGCATGAGTGTGTGTGTGTGTGTGTGTGTGTGTGTGTGTGTGTGTGTGTGTGTGTGTGTGTGTGCGCACGCGTTTGTGTGTATATGTGTCTACTGCTGACAAAGGCCTTAATGGCCGAAAGCTATGAGTGTGTGAATCTTTCTATTGTGCCTATCATGACTCAGCATCTCTGCTATATGGTGAGACAAGCATTTGAGTTTTGTATGATAATTGCCAGGTTTGGAAAGATAAGTAACTGAATACAGAGTGCCTGAAAACAAACACTGCTTAATTTTCAGAACATATGGTAAAACTCGTAGAAGCCAACCTCGGGGAGATCAGTTTGGATTCCATAGAAATATTGGAACTCGTGAGGCAATATTGACCCTACGACTTATCTTAGAAGCTAGATTAAGGAAAAGCAAACCTACGTTTCTAGCATTTGTAGACTTCGAGAAAGCTTGTCTGTTGACTGGAATACTCTCTTTCAAATTCTGAAGGTGGCAGGGGTAAAATACAGGGAGCAAAAGTCTATTTACAATTTGTACAGAAACTAGATGGCACTTATAAGAGTCGAGGGGCATGAAAGGGAAGCAGTGGTTGGGAAGGGAGTGAGACAAGGTTCTAGCCTCTCCCCGATGTTGTTCAATCTGTATATTGAGCAAGCAGTGAAGGAAACAAAAGAAAAATTCGGAGTAGATATTAAAATCCATGGAGATGAAATAAAAACTGTAAGTTTTGCCGATGACATTGTAATTCTGTCAGAGACAACAAAGGACTTACCTGTGATTGATGGTTTCTATCTGTTGTGGGGTATGAAATATGAATGGAATACAATTACAATTCTGAGTGTACTTGAAAGAGGTAGGTAATGTTAATGCTTGTAGTGAGAATCCTAAAACGAATTTGAACATTGTATATATGCTGTTTGGTTCATGTTGAACAATAGTGATGACATCTTTTGTCTAAGGCGAGGAATCTCTAGTGCAACAAATCCTTTTTATGTAGTGATGTGTTGCATGAGCATTTTTTGAACGAGTGAATGATGATCACCAGAATAAAACGCTTATTTTCATAATGTATTAGATAACCCACTGTTGTTCGGATTAAGTTTTATTTATGCATATATACTTTGAGATGGATCCTTCCTTGGAGATAGGGTATGCGCCATAGAGGGAGAGCAGGACAATGCCTGTGATGTCACAGAGACATGAGAAAACTTCATACGTGAATAATCTCAATTGGAATCTGTTAGTTGAGACAAAGTTTTTGGATTTGATCCATGCCAATGTTTTTGTGATGTTCCGAATATAGTAAAAGCTCTGTAGCCTCCAGTCATTGTTAACGAAGATACAATATATGAGACGTTCATGATGAGTAGCCTCAAGTTTATTTCAAGACTTGGATATTGGATTTGTACTCTTTAATTTCCAGAAGTAATTGCAGCACTTTGAGAAAATAAGTTTGATCAGAAAAGTAGACGAGTGGGCTGAAATGGTAAGGTTAACAATGTTGAATGACTGGAAGTCTTGGCTTTCAGTCACACTTTGTTTTGCCACCCAGTATCACAGTAAAGAACCAATGGAACGTGCAACACTGTTGCACCTGCCACCCAAGTCAGATATGTTAAGAGAGGGAGCTCTGTGGCACTGATAGCTACTGCTGCTGTCTTTTTTTTTTTTTTTTTTTTTTTTTTTTTTTTTTTTTTTTTTTTAAATAAAAATTGATTATTAAAATGTTTCTGGATGGACTGAGGAGGTTGTCAGAAGGGTAATTAGTCTTATTAATTAGATACTGTAGAAGGAAAAATATATATCATGAAAAGTAACTGGATTGTATTTTATGTCATAGAAATGAAAAAAATGGTAATCAATTTTTTTCTGAGTTTGCTGCCTTTTATAGAACTGATTGAACCTCGTGCTGAAAGAAAAATGTCAGGAAAGAAAACCATTATATCTTCTTTACTTATGTCATGTAAAATGGGCTTTTACAATATATCTCCTGTGTGTCCACTGATATGCACGAAGTATTCCACAGATGACTAAATGGACAGTCATGTGGATATCTGAAGATGGAAATTGATAACATATTGTACACACAAATAGCAAAATAAAGGCAGCTGCTAGAATATGCCAAAGAAACATTATAAATAAGTACAGCCAAATGGTTTGGAAGTCAATTTAGCAAATTGCACAAAAACTATTAGATTGTCCTTGAAAGTCTTATAGGTTCTATTCTTTGACTGATATTTTGGTTCTGATCCCATGGAACTGCTGTAGTTCTCCATCTTTAAAGATATCTTCTAGTCCTACAATGTTGCAATTTTTTGAAACATTCTTGTGTGATAACCAAACAATGGTGGTTTATTGAGATCATATTTAAATGCAGTATGTGATATGGTATGAAATATGTCAACAGAAGTTGTAGTTCAACATTTATTTCAAACACTCTTCTAAGAGGTGTTGCTTGATAAGCTATGTGTAAGGATATTTGTTACTGTATCATTACATCATTTGTTTAGGTGATATTGCACGATTTTGGGTAAACACTAAAGCAATTGCTCACAGACATCTCTGTCAACTTAAAAAGAATACCATTGCCATTGAGATTTAGAAGATTTTGAAGCAGTTATTATTTATACTTATACAATTTATTTTCAAATAGGAATTTTTATGCTTAGGTGTCCCCCCCCCCCCCCTCCCTTTTTAATCATCAGTGTTCTGACTTGTTTGATGTGTACGAAGATTTTCATCTCACAGTAGTACTTGCGTCCTATGTCCTCAATTATTCGCTAGCTGTGTTCCATTCTCTCTCTTCCAGTACAGTTTTCACCATCTACAGCTCCCTCTAGCACCATGGAAGTTATTCCTCAATATCTTAACAGATGTTCTATCATTTTGTTCCATCTTTTTACCAGGGTTTTCTGGGTATTCCAATCCTTGCTGGTTCTGCAGAAAATTCTCATTTCTTACCTTATCAGCTTAACCTTATTTATTTTTTCTTTTTCATCTTTCTCCTAAAAGAAGTGTGGAGTTACAGACAGTCACAGTGGAAAAGGCTGCTAAACATTTAAACTTTTGTACCTACAAGTCATTCTCCTCATTCTTCTAAAATAGACAACACATGACATTCACAAGATCACACATACATATATGACCACTTCTCTGGGCACTGCATCCCAGCTGCAATTCAGTGGTCTCATCCGTGCACAACACTTGACTATTTGACCACGTGGTTTGTTGGAGCAGCATGTCTTGTCCCACAACCATTCTATCATACTCCTGGCTTTGTGACATGATGCATTATCTTGTTGAAGAATGCCACTGCCGTAGAGGAAAAATGAGCATCACAAGGGCTGTAAGTGATCTGTAACCAGTGTACAGTGCTCTTTGGCCATCATGGTGCTTCGTACGAGCACCATTGGCCCCAGGAACCTACCAAGGCCTCACTGCTTCCATGTTACAACACATCACCACTATTATTCATACCTGTGGTTGTGGAACATTGAAGGTGCACCATAGTTGTGGCCCACATTGGCACCAATGACACCTGTCGCATGGGTTCTGAGCCCATCCTCAGTTCATACATGCAGCTGAAGACTGCTGACATCCTACATGGAGTGGAAGCAGAGCTTGCAATTTGCAGCGTTGTTCCCAGAGTTTATGGGGGTCCTTTGATTTGGAGCCAAGTGGAAGGTCTGAGCCAAAGGCTTCATTCACTCCGTGACAGTCTTGGCTGCAAATTTCCAGACCTGCAGTATCATGTAGGGAGTTGTAGGCCTCCATTTGAGAGGTCAGGGATGCACTACACAAAGGAAGCAGCTACTACAGTATATAGAGTACTTGTGTGGAGTACACATGAGGTTTTTTTATAGACCAGATGGTAGTTAGAGGTGCTCTGATGAACACTCACCAGTTGATATTCAGCAAGGGAAGTCAGACCTGGTTCAGAGTAAAGACACTTTGAATGTTGAAATTATATCAGAAAACTGTCAAAGTATTGATAATAATATAGAGATAGACAGATACCTAGAGAGAACAGGTCCTGCAGACCACGCGCTGCTTCCACAAACTGCCTCCATTTCTTTCTGTTTTGTGCCCAGTTCCTCCAGGTGTCTTCAGTTCCCAGGGCTGCTACGTCCTTCGCCAGGTTGTCCATCTGCCACTGCCTTGATCATCCAATGGGGCATTTGGTGTTTGGCTTCCCCTCCAGTGCCGTTTTCGCCATCTTCCATATGGCATATGGGCTACATGGAATATTCATTGTATTCTTTTGCACTTTATCTTCTGTAGGATAGTTGGTTGTCGCATCATAAGGTAGATTTCCTCATTTTTCCTCCTCCTCCATTCTCCATCATCTAAAATGGTTCCCATATCTTCCTCACTACTCTTCTTTCAAATATTAATGGTTTTTCCTTTTCTTGCTTAGTCATACTCCATTTTCTGAACCATACATTACTGCTGGGCATATCACTGTGTTGTAGATTTTCATCTTAGTGTTCACTGAGATCAATTTAGAGCCGAGCATCTCTCTGAGGGAATGCATGCTTTTCATTCCCACTGCTATTCTTTCCTTGATATCCATTTTTATGTTGCTGTCCATGGTAAACCAAGATACCAAGTATTTTACCGGTGCATTCTCTTGAACCTCTTGCCACCTATCTCAATTCTTCCTGCTCTTGTCTTCTTCCTAATTGCATGAACTCTGTCTTGTCTTGATTCACTTTGAGCCCTACCTTTTGTGCATGATTGTCCATTTTATGGTACATTCCTTTCAACTGGTGCTTTGATTCACTTAGTAGTACTATGTCATCTGCATGTGCGAGACAATTGAAGTTACTGTCCGTCTCTTCTCTAGCCTACTCCTGTTGCCTTTGCTCTTTCATTACTTTCTCTGAGATGACATTGAACAGAAAGCATGAGAGAGCATCCCCTTGTCTGACTCCTGTCTCAGTCTCGAATGTTTCCGATGTGGCTCCTCAGAAGCCTACTGCTGCCTTTGACGCTTCTATAAAAGTGTGCACCATTCTCACTAGCTTTTCAGGGTTTCTGAAGTCACGCATTGCATTGTATAGGCTATTCCTGTGGATGCTGTCATGTGCACATTGAAAATCAATGAATAGGCTGTAGATATCTTTTATCATATTCCCAGTGTTTTTCAAACAATTGTCTTAGTGTGAAAACGTGATCTATTGTCGATCTGTTTGGTTGAAAGCCAGTTTGGTGCTCCTTTATGTTGTTCTCTATGACTGGCTGCAATTTTCTGAGGATAATGATGGGCAGCACCTTATTCGTTACATTCAATAAGGTGATGACTCCTCTGTAGGTACCACATTACAATGTGCTTCCCTTCTTGTATATTGGGCATGTTATAGCCAATTTCCATTCTTCTGGCAGTGTCTCCTTCTCCCATATCAACTGGATCAGTTTATATATCTCTGAGTGTAAGCTCCTTGATTAATTCTGAAGTTACTCTGTCCTCCCCTGGGGCTTTGTTGTTTCTGAGTTCTTTGATTGTGATCTTCACGTCTTCTTCACTAACCTCCCATTCTTCTCCATCTCTTCATTCCTCCATAGTGTTTGCAGGTAATATCTCATCTGGGTCTGGGTCTGAGAAGTATTCTTTCCATCTTTCTACAATTTGTTCCTTCTCATTTGTCAAGTTGTTGTTCCTATCTCTAATGAAAAAATTTGGGCTCTGAAATCCATGTTTCCGATTTTTTATGTGCTGGAAGAATTGCCTTGAGCTCTTGTTTTGGCTCTCTGCCTCAACTTGTTCTAGCAAACTGGAAAGATATATTCTCTTCCCTGCTCTTAGGATTCGCTTTGTATCCCTTCTGATGTTGATAAAATGTTCCCTTTTCTGCTCATTCTCCCTGTCAGCTAGCCACTTCTCCCTCATCATCCTTCTCTTTTCTATTGCCTTCTGGCATGTCTCATTTAACCATTTCCTCTTCTTAATTATCTTCTTTCTTCCCAATATATCCTCCACTACACTTAGTACTGTGGATTTTTTTTCTTTCCACCTTTCCTCCACATTCTCTCTTGCTTCCAGGGTCTCTTGGACCACAAAGCTGTTTATGATTTCTATAGCATATTGTTCTTTGATGCCACTTTCTCGTAGGTTCTCAACATTCAAAGTAGGTTCTAGTGTCCCCTTCTTCTTATGCATGTAGGTGAACATGAATTTAAGCCTGCACACAATGAGGAAGTGGTCTTATGCACAGTCAGCTCCTCTATATGACCTGACGTCCCTGACTCTGTGGCTATAGTGCTGGTCCACCAAGATATGATCTGTCTGGTTGGTGGCTCTTCCATCCGGTGAACACCATGTTCCCTTACGTATTGTCTTGTGTTCAAAGTAAGTCGAACTTACTGTCAGGTTCTTTGAGATAGCTAAGTTGATCATCCTCTGACCATTCTAATTGGTCTCGTCATGCAAACTGTGCTTTCCTATAGTTGGTATGTAGAGTTCTTCTTTTCCTGCTTTGCCGTTAAAATCTCCTAGCACTATCCTGATATTTATAGTTGGTGTGCTCTCAATTGTTTGTTCTAGTTGGTCATACAATTCTTCCTTTTCCTCACCTGTTTTATCCTCAGTCTCAGTTGAATGTGATGTCTGACTTGGTTTCCAAGCATTATGTAGGATATGCTTTGAATTACTTCACCGAATTTTCTGCTTTGTTGTGTATTACAAAACCAGTGCAGAATTCATGTTTATCTACACATCCGCCGTAGAATAGTGTGTATCCATTCCCTTCATGAGTACCTTCTCCTAGTCATATTGTCTCTTGTACCGTCACCAGGTCCAGTTTTCATATTCCATTGTATCCATCCACACCTGATACAAGTTTGTGTTCCATAACAAAGAGTTTTTTACAGGATTGGCTTGTTAGCCCAATGCCCAACCCTCCTCCTTTATCCGGGCTTGGGACTGGCAGTGGCTGTTGCAAGGCAACTGACCTCAAGTGAAGTTATTTGTAATGTAATCATAACAAAGGTTCAAAAATTACTACAGTCCAGGAAAATTCTCAAATTCAAATTATTCTTGGGACTGAGAGCTGGCTGAAGCCCAAAGTGGAAAGCTGTAAGGTATTTAGCAAGTCATGGGACACATAGATGAAAGACAGGTTGGAGACCATAGGAGAGGGAGTGTTCATTGAGATTGATCAAAGTATTTTCTGTATTGAGGTTGACGTTGAGTGTGACAATGAAGTTCTGTGGTCACATATAACAAGTGCAGCTGAAAAGAAATTTATTGTTAAATGCGTTTACCAGCTACCTAATTCTCCTGTGATAGTTTTAGAGTCATACAAAGAAAGTCGACATTCTATAGTGCATAAATACCTAGATCATACAATACTAGTTGCAGGCAACTTTAATCCAACATGGATAGACTGGGATATCTATAGATTTATTGTGGGGGCTACAGACAGGTAGTCATGTGAAATACTTTTGAACAAGTTTTCTGAAAACTGCCTTGAGCAGCCAGTTTGAGACCCCACACTGGCTACGTATAGACTGGTCCTTGCTGACAATGTCAGTATAAAAATGACGATTAGCAGTCATAATGTCATTATAGCTACAATGGTTACAACAATTAATAAACAAGTTAATAAGGCTAGGAGACTGTTTCTGCTAATTAGAGAAGATACGCAGTTGTTGGCATCACATTTAGACAGTGAACTGATATGTAGAGGAATTATGTGCAAAGTTTATGCAGATTGTAAATCGTGGTCTGAAAAGGTATGTGCCTGATACGTGGATAAAGGATTGAAAGAATGCACCATGATTAAATAATGAAATTTGGGATATGCTGCAGGAGCAAAGGCTGTGCACTCTCAGTTCAAAAGAGAATGCACAAATTATGAAAAGCAAAGGTTACTAGAGATTTGTGCCTCTGTAAAAAGCTCTATGCGCGAAGCATACAACAACTACAACGATCATACCATTGCAACAGTTCTGGCTGAGAACTCGAGAAAATTCTGGTCCTACGCAAAATTGCTAAGCAGGTGTAAGGATTCCGTTCAGTCCCTCATTGACCAGTTTAGTGCAGCAGTTGAAGATAAAGAAACAAAAGCAGAAGTTTTGGATTTCTCATTAAAAAAAATCATTCATGCAGGAGAATCATAGAAACATACCATCATTTGACCAACTAACAAATGTCTGAATGCTGACATAGTAATAAGCATCCCTAGCATAGAGAAACAACAGAAAGATTTGAAACCAAATACATTACCAGGTCCAGATTAAATTCTAATTCGGTTTTACAATGAGTACTCTATGGTATTGGCCCCTTATCTAGGTTGAATTTCTCGTGAGTCTCACCACTCAGCATGAAGTCCCAAGTGACTGGAAAAAAGTGTAGGTGACTCCTCTATACAAGAAGTGTAAAAGAATGGATTCGCAAAATTACAGACCAATATCCCTAACTTTGATTTGCTGCAGTATCCTGGAATATATTCTCATTTCGAATATAATAAACTTTCTTGAGACTGAGAAACTTGGTTTTAGAAAGCATCGCTAGTGCAAAACTCAACTTGCAATTTTCTCACATAATGAATGAAGGGTAACAGGTAGATTCCATATTTCTAGATTTCCAGAAAGGGGTTGACACAATGCCCCATTGGAGGCTGTCAACAAAGGTATGAGCAATGGAATAAGTTCACAGGTATGTGAGTGGTTCAAACACTTCTTAAATATAGGACCCAATATGTTGTCCTTGTTGGCAAGTGTTCATCAGGGACAAGGGTATGATTAGGAGTGTCTCAGAGAAGCATGATAGGACCACTGTCTTTCTCTATATATGTCAATGATCTTGTGGACAGAATGGGCAGAAATCTGCCATTGTTTGCTGATGATGCTGTGGTGTACGGTAAGATACTGCATTGACTGACTATAGGAAGACACAATAGTGATCAATAGCAGCTAGCTGTAAATGTGGAAACACCTAAGTTAATGCGGATGATTAGGAAGAACAAACCTGTAATCTTTAGATATAGTATTACTAGTGTCCTGCTTGACACAGTCAAGGCATTTAAATATCTGGCGGTAAAGTTGCAAAATAATACAAAATGGAATGAACATGTGAGAACAGTGGTAGGCAAGGTAAATGGTCAACCTAAGTTTATTGGCAGAATTTTATAAAAGAGTGGTTCACATGTAAAGGAGACTGCAGATAGGATGCTGATGTGACCTGTTTTTGAGCATTGCTTGGGTGTTTGGGGTCCATACCAGGTTGAATTGAAGGAAGACACTGAAGCAGTGCAGACGTGGGCTGATATGTCTGTTATGAGTAGGTTTGAACAACATGTAAATGTGAAGGAGGTGCTTCAGGAACTCAAATGGAAATCTCTGGAGGGTAGGTGACATTCTTCTCGAGAAACACTATTGAGAAAATTGAGAGAAATGGCATTTGAAGCTGACAGCCAAACGTTTCTACAGCAGCCAATATACATTGTGCGTAAGAACCGAGAAGATAAGATGCAAGAAATTAGGGCTCATACGGAGACATATAGACATTTGTTTTTCCCTTGTTCTATTTGCAAGAGGGACAGGAAAGGAAATGGCTAGTAGTGGTAGAGGGTACCCTCTATAAAGCACCACATAGTGGCTTGCGACGTATCTGTGTAGATTTAGATGTAGAAAACTGGCTGTTAGGCAGGTATTCATGATGTTCTGGCTGATCATTGTAGGTTGGGTCTTGTGAAGAGTCATTAAATGACAATGCCTCCTCTATGTGGTGAGTGGCAGTCTATATGTTTAATATTGTTGTTCCATCCTAGACTTTCCATAGTTTGATTTCACTTTTTGTTTCCTATATCAAGAAAAGAAGATCCAAACCTTCAGTTAACAAGCATCTGACTTCTAAAAAGTTTTGGACATAAGTGTCAGGAACTATCACTTTTCTTTCACATAATAATTTCTCTGCAGTGTGTAACCAGTTGTCATTTCTGTCGTTAACACAATGATGAAATAATTGACATGAAGATAATATTTAGGAAGCATTACTCCTACAGTGCTTTGCCTCACATGAATATTTCTCAACACACAGAGAAGCAATGACAGACAAAGTTTAAAATTTCCTTCAACTGAAATCTGAATATAAGGGGCAGACATGTGCAAAAGAGAGAGATGGAAAAAGCTAAGTAAGCAGTTTATTATTTCAAAAGTAATCACCATAACTGTTAATACATTTATCCCAGCATGAAACAGGTCAGTGTCTTTATGGAAAAGTGTTTGCAGTTGCATGTGGAACAATGGACCTAGACATGCACCTCTTCATCTGAAGCAAGTCAATGGTGACAAATATCTTTTGTCAGGGCTCCAAAAATATGGAAATCAGGACTGTGTGGAGGATGTATAAGGGCTTCCCAGTGAAACTTCTACCATGTGATCGAAATAACAGACACAGCAGCTCAGAGAAAGTGGTGATGACAGCAAGGGTCATTTGCTCATTGATGTTTTTCAAACATGGTGCCAAAGTTAATGCACGGTGATACATGGGCACTTTGCAAAAATTGAAGCACACCGTTGAGTCCAAATGCTCATGAATAGTGATTGATGGCATCATTCTGTTTGTGGGATAATGCTCACCCACATGCTGCGGAGATTGTTATGACTACACTGTCAGGGTTGCCACAAATTCTGGAAATAAGGGAATTTCAAATGTGGCCATAAGTTTGGGAAATTCGAAGGAAAAAAACATTGGAAAAAAGCTCATTTGTGTCTCAGTAGATGAGATGGTTTGTTTACTGAGATGTCATGCAATGTTGCTGGCTGGGCACAGTTGAGTATGAGCACCACTTCCCTACTCTCTCAGTCTGCCTGTGTTTCCCCTTCCTACCATTAGCCTCAGCTTGCTTTCAGTGCCCCCACCACTTTTTGCTGCCAGCCTAGCAGCTGAAGATGACAGGCAGGGGGGTTGTGAGGTTTGGTTTGTTTGGATCTGGTTCTCAGAGACTGTAAACACAGTGGCTGGAGACAGTAGTCATGTGCATGAGTTGCGTCTGATACCTAAACCTCCAGATGTCAGACACTCAGATTGGTACCGTACTTTGTGTCTTGATAGAGTATCAACCAAAACGCTGATTTAGTTCGTGCTGTGTGCTGTCATGCAGTAGATGATGGGCAAATGGTAATTAAAAGTAACACCAGAACTACGGAGTATAAACAGATTGTTCTGTATGTTGTGAATTTGAAGATCTGGGTGAGTTGGTAGAGTGTCATATTGTTGTACTAAAGGTCATGAGTTCGAAACACATTAATGGCGATTTTATTTTATTATTATTATAATTTTTTCCCATCTTAACAGATTACACATGAAATATTTATATGGGAGAACATTTTTCTCCCATTTAAAAGGACATTTCAGTGTTTGCACCAATGTGGTTTTAGCAGTCTGCTTTCACTTCATTAGTTGAAAGTAGTAAACTTGAAGAGTATACTCTTATAGATAGGTGTGTTGTTATCTATGCAAATGTATAGACAGGAGTACTGTTATCTATACAGATGTAAGCTATAGGTTTGCTACTTTCAACTAACAAAGAGAAAGCAGACTGCCAAAAGAACATTGCCACAAACACCGAAACATTCTTTTACATGGCAAACAAATGTTCTCCCATATAAGAATTTTATGTGTAATCTTTTTTTTTTTTTAAAAAAAGGAAGAAGAAGAAGGAAAAAAAAATTGTGAGTGGGTTTCGAATTCCATAACTTCAGCATAATAGTCTGACACTCTACCAACTCACCTACCAGTGACCTTCTGGTGTTACTTTTAATTACCCTTTACGCATCTTCTACTGGATAACAGCACAAACTAAATTGATGTTTTGGTTGCTACTCTATCAACATACATTGTTTGGTACCGATCTGAGAGTCTGCCATCTGGAGATTTGGGTGTTAGTGATTGTGTGAATTGTGTTTGCTGTCATTTTCTGACAAAGGCTGTGTCCAAAAACTTAGTTATGAGACTGTGATTGTCATTTCTACATTCCTTTCTGTGGCTCAGTGATCAGCTTTATGATGAGTTGCTACCTATCCACATTAATATTGGGTCTCACGGTATTTGCACAAGTTATCTGTTGCAGGGATCGATCACTATAGTCTCATTTCATCTACGTGCTGTCTCTAATCTTTCAATAGCTGGAAACATAGTGGATTTTTGTGATGGGTCAAAACTGCAAGCCATTTCTGCAGGTATCTCTAACAGATCTGGCCTACTGATCTGAAGCCTGGAATTCCTCACTGAGTCGCATGCCCTGCCCATCAGATCTAGTCTCACCGATCAGCTCACAGGCTGGGTCTGATTATGTGTGGCATAATGTTGTGGATTTTCATGGTATATCTATGGACACAGGTCTGTGATGCTCATTAGCATGCCAGAGACTATGGGCGATGGAATTCTAGGTGTATTGTGCAATATGCAGCAAGTCTTTCACTCTCAGCTGTTGTGAAGGTCAAGAAGACAGCAGACATTTGACTTTTTTGTCAGTCTTTGGTAAGTGGATTGCTACAACTGTTAAGTGATGCACAACATCTCTTGACCTTAATTGGATTTTATTTTCAATAACTGCATTGTTTTTTACCCCCCCCCCCCCTCCCCCCCCCCCCCCATGAACCATGGACCTTGCCGCTGGTGGGGAGGCTTGCGTGCCTCAGCGATACGGATGGCCGTACCATAGAACAGAGGGGTATCTGTTGAGAGGCCAGACAAATGTGTGGTTCCTGAAGAGGGGCAGCAGCTTTTACAGTAGTTGCAGGGGCAACAATCTGGATGATTGACTGATCTGGCCTTGTAACACTAACCAAAACGGCCTTGCTGTTTTGGTACTGCGAACGCCTAAAAGCAAGGGCAAACTACAGCCGTAATTTTTCCCGAGGGCATTCAGGTTCACTGTATGATTAAATGATGATGGTGTCCTCTTGGGTAAAATATCCTGGAGGTAAAATAGTCCCCCATTCGGATCTCTGGGTGGGGACTACTCAGGAGGACGTCATTATCAGGAGAAAGAATACTGGCGTTCTACGGATCGGAGCGTGGAATGTCAGATCCCTTATTCGGGCAGGTAGGTTAGAAAATTTTAAAGGGAAATGGATAGGTTAAAGTTAGATATAGTGGAAATTAGTAAAGTTCGGTGGCAGGAGGAACAAGACTTTTGGTCAGGTGAATACAGGGTTATAAATACAAAATCAAATAGGGGTAATGCATTAGTAGGTTTAACAATGAATAAAAAATACGAGTGCAAGTAAGCTACTACAAACAGCATAGTGAATGCGTTATTGTGGCCAAAATAGACATGAAGCCCATGCCTACTACAATAGTACAAGTTTATATGCCAACTAGCTCTGCAGATTATGACAAAATTGGTGAAATGTATGATGAGATAAACAGAATTATTCAGATAGTGAGGGGAGAAGAAAATTTAATAGTCATGGATGACTGGAATTCGAAAATAGGAAAAAGGAGAGAAACAAAAGTAGAAGGTGAATATGGATTGGGGATACGAAATGAAAGAGGAAGCCGTCTGGTAGAATTTTGCATAGAGCATAACTTAATCATAGCTAAAAAGTGGTTCAAGAATCATAAAACAAGGTTGTATACATGGAAGAATCCTGGAGATACTAGAAGGTATCAGATAGAGTATATAATGGTAAGACAGAGATTTAGGAACCAGGTTTTAAATTGTAAGACATTTCCAGGGGCAGATGTGGACTCTGACCACAATCTATTGGTTATGAACTGTAGATTAAAACTGAAGAAACTGCGGAAAGATGGGAATTGAAGGAGATGGGACTTGGATAAACTGACTAAACCAGAGGTTGTACAGAGTTTCAGGGAGAGCATAAGGGAACACTTGACAGAAATGGGGGAAAGAAATACAGTAGAAGAAGAATGGGTAGCTCTGAGGGATCAAGTAGTGAGGGCAGCAGAAGATCAAGTAGGTAAAAACACGAGGGCTAGTAGAAATTCTTGAGTAACAGAAGAAATATTGAATTTAATTGATGAAAGGAGAAAATATAAAAATGCAGTAAATGAAGCAGGCAAAAAGGAATACAAACGTCTCAAAAATGAGATCGACAGGAAGTGCAAAATTTCTAACCAGGGATGGCTAGAGGACAAATGTAAGGATGTAGAGGCTTATCTCACTAGGGGTAAGGTAGATACTGCCTACAGGAAAATTAGAGACCTTTGGAGAAAAGAGAACCACTTGTTTGAATATCAAGAGCTTAGATGGAAATCCAGTGCTAAGCAAATATGGGAAAGCAGAAAGGTGGAAGGAGTATAGAGAAGGTCTATACAAGGGCGATGTACTTGTGGGCAATATTATGGGAATGGAAGAGGATGTAGATGAAGATGAAGTGGGAGATACGATACTGTGTGAAAAGTTTGACAGAGCACTGCAAGACCTAAGTCGAAACAAGGCCCCAGAAGTAGACAAGATTCCATTCGAACTACTGACAGCCTTGGGATAGTCAGCCCTGACAAAACTCTACCATCTTGTGAGCAAGTCGTATGAGACAGGTGAAATACCCTAAGAATTTAAGAAGAATAGAATAATTCCAATCCCAAAGAAAGCAGGTGTTGACAGATGTGAAAATTACCGAACTATCAGTTTAATAAGCTACAGCTGCAAAATACTAATTCGAATTCTTCACAGACGAATGGAAAAACTGGTAGAAGCCAACCTTGGGGAAGATCAGTTTGGATTCCGTAGAAATATTGGAACAGGAGAGGCAATACTGGCCTTACGACTTATCTTACAAGAAAGATTAAGGAAAGGCAAACTTACATTTCCAGCATTTGTAGATTTTGAGAAAGCTTTTGACAATGTTGACTGGAATACTCTCTTTCAAATTCTAAAGGTGGCAGGGCTAAAATGCAGGGAGCAAAAGGCTATTTAGAATTTGTACAGAAACCAAACGGCAGTTATGAGAGTCGAGGGGCATGAAAGGGAAGTAGTGATTGGGAAGGGAGTGAGACAGGGTTGTAGCCGCTCCCTGATGTTATTCAATCTGTATATTGAGTAAGCAGTAAAGGAAACAAGAGAAAAATTCAGAGTAGGTATTAAAATCCATGGAGAAGAAATAAAAACTTTGAGGTTCGCCGATGACATTGTAATTCTGTCAGAGACAGCAAAAAGCCTTGGAAGAGAAGTTGAACGGAATGGACAGTGTCTTGAAAGCAGGATATAAGATGAACGTCAACAAGAGCAAAACGAGAATGATGGATTGTAGTCGAATTTAGTTGGGTGATGCTGAGGGAATTAGATTAGGAAATGTGACACTTAAAGTAATAAAGGAGTTTTTCTATTTGGGGAGCGAAATAACTGATGATGGTCGTAGTAGAGAAAACATAAAATGTAGACTGGCAATGGCAAGAAAAGCATTTCCGAAGAAGTGAAATTTGTTAACATCGAGTATAGATTTAAATGTCAGGATGTCTTTTCTGAAAGAATTTGTGTGGAATGTTTCGATGTATGGAAGTGAAACATGGACGATAAATAGTTTGGACAAGAAGAGAATAGAAACTTTCGAAATGTGGTGCTACAGAAGAATGCTGAAGATTAGATGGGTAGATCCCATAACTAATGACGAGGTATTGAATAGAATTGGGGAGAAGAGAAGTTTGTGGCACAACTTGACTAGAAGAAGGGATCGGTTGGTAAGACATGTTCTGAGGCATCAAGGGATCACTAATTTAGTATTGGAGGGCAGCGTGGAAGGTAAAAATCGTAGAGGGAGACCAAGAGATGAATACACTAAGCAGATTCAAAAAAGATGTAGGTTGCAGTAGGTACTGGGAGATGAAAAAGCTTGCAAAGGATAGAGTAGCATGGAGAGCTGCATCAAACCAGTCTCAGGACTGAAGGCCATTAAAAGGGTTTTCCAGTAATGCTTTAAAACATAAGTGAGGGGAACAGGAATGTGAGGCAAACTGGGAAACCAGGAGAGTGGTTCTCAAATGTAACTGACAGTCTTTGCCATTTTTGGCAAACTCTTGTACAGATTGATGAAATCCATCCTTTCCTAATGTTGAGTTTTGGTGTTCACTATGGAACTTTGCCAATGATTTTTCAGTGAAAGAGGGAGGATTGGCAAGGTACTTCTTACGGCCCTGCTTTTGTGATGTTCTGTTCTTCTTGTTTCCTCTAGATGAGTGTGTTGATTTAATCAATCCCTTCTTCACCATATGTGCATCCTACATCCTAAAACCAGATGTATCCATCTGTTGACAACCACTGTTCTTTGCTGAAAATACATGTCTGCCGACTTTCTGCTCCTGAATTTCAGGTTTTTCTCTCGTCTCCCCATTATTCCATTGCAATTTTTAGCTATTGATCATTAAGCTTAAGATGGTTGTTTTGAAAACTCATCATTTTGGTTTTTGGCTGACTGTGGTAAGTCCTTTACTTGTTAGTCTTTTTAATCAGTGTACTTTTCAGAGTTGTAGAAATCAGGAAGTCATTTGTGATATGTTATGGATTGTAATTTTTACTGCTCAGTTGTGTGCTGTGTTTGAACTTTCATTTGTGTGTTGTTACTGTGAAGTGCTGCCATGTTAGCGGTTTTCCCATTAAATCTGATGGTTTTGAGTAACCCTGTTGTGGCTAGTGAGAATTATGGTATATTTTAAACATATTATGGCGGCTTTACTTTTAAAGATCTTTTAATCCATTCAACACGCAGAAAATGGCACTACTTAATTTATCAACATCCATTAGCCCTTGAATTTCTATCACCTAAGCATGTACAATACACAGTTTTCTGTCTTTGTTCCTGTATTGTTTGGCATTCTAGTATAAATAAATTTGCAGCTGCATGCATTGTGCATACCTATAGTGCTGGTGTTAATGTGGTGTTTTTTACATCAAGGGATATTGTTTTGGCACTAAACATGGGTAAAGTAAAGGCCAGAAAAGTTGAGCTCAGTGGCTACACAATAGTATGTGTGGAAACAGGTTAGAAAGAATTTTTGGCACTGACACAAGAGCATCTTGCAGATTTTGTCATAGTACTTTGTTAGCATAACCCATGAAGGAATCTTTAGAAGTGAACCAAGTCGAGGATTCCCTTACATTTAGTGTGGTCACTTAAGTAAGTTAAATGTGACAAAATTCAGACAATGAAGTTGTCAGGAAGCTTCATATACATGGAACAAAGCGTATTGTAGTTATAAAACATGTACTCAGACCCTATTTTGTGGAAAATGTGGGGCAAGTTGTTGGTGACAGCATATGTAACACTGTAAATGATGCATCAACAGATTTAAGCATGACCAGAATTTTAGGGATAACAACAATATATATTGCAGTGCTGCAACCAGTGCAATCATTTCAACATTTTTGAAATCAGCTGGCCTCAAACATTGTTATTTTGTTTTCTTTGAGCAATATTGCAACACTTCTGTGCATTGTTATGTCAAGGAAGGTTCCAATGTTTGCATTTCAAAATCTTTATCTACGCGGCTGTCCTGACATTCACACTTAAGCTTCTGCCAGAGGATTCATTGCACCATTTTAAGATTATTTCTTTATTGTTCCACCTTGAAATAACATACAGGAAAAAGGAAACCTAAATCTTTCCTTTCACATTCTGACTGATATTACTATGATACTGTCTCCCTATGTAGATGAGGGTCAGCAAAATATTTCCGCATTCAGAGGAGAATGTTGGTGATTCAAGTATCATACATAGCCATCATTGCAACAATAAACACCTTTGTTTTAGTGATTGCCACCCGAGCTCATGTATCACTTCTGTTACACTCTCTCCCCTATATCACAATAATACAAAACGAGCTGCCCTTCTTCGGACGTTTTCGATGTTTTCCATCAATCCTATCTGGCAAGGATCCCATACCATGTAGCAGTATTCAACAGAGGGCAGGCAAGTGTAGTGTAGGCAGTTTCTTTAATGGATTCTAAGTGTTTCACCAACAAATTGTAGTCTTTGGTATGCCTTTCTCGTATATTATCTATATGGCCTTTCCATTTAAATTTTTTTATAATTGTAATTCCTAGGTATTTATTTGACTTGACAGCCTTGAGATTCATACGATTTATGTTCTAACCAAAATTTGATGAATTTCTCTTAGTACTCATGTGGATGACCTCACAGTTTTCTTTATTTAGGGTCAATTGCCCCTTTTTGCACCATACAGATATCTTGTCTTTGCTGACATGACATTTGTATATCACTTGGTGGAAAAAGTGAAGTTTTAAATCACCGAGAAAATGTTGCATTTGTGTGTGTGTGTGTGTGTGTGTGTGTGTGTGTGTGTGTGTGTGTGTGTGTGGGAGAGGGGAAATCATTTACAATTTGTCAAGTAATTGCACTGACCGTGTGAGTGACCTGTTCAGGAAAATGTTAACGGATAGCAATATAGTGAAAAAATATCCCAATCTAGTACCACAGTTGAACTACACTACAGATAACGAGTATGGAATTGATGCTTTGGTTAGTTCCATTGTTTTTATGTCTATGTTTAATTATAGCCATCATATAGGAAATACTCAGTTGTCTCATGACTATACTGAAGATGAGCCATTATTTTTTTAAACTGAGTCTCCCGATTTTTGGTTTTTAGAGGTTGGTAGGTATGCAGTATCACAAGGCTCTTATTTGGATATTTGGTTATTTTCAGGCTGCTGGTACTACCACATCATGCTTCCTATCTAACAAGATAACTGGGCATAACGAAGATGCCCCCTTAATGCTCGATAAGATCGCAGAGCAGGTGAATCAGGAAGCTCACAGTTGACAGTCAGTTTGTCGACCTCCAAGCTATTGCAGCCCAGCATCACTTCAACCTTTGCCCTAATGCTGTGTCAGCTAACAGTCAACCTCCACCACTGCCACTACCACTTTATCAGCTGACAGTCATATTTCGAAGAACCTGATTCAGAATATGTTATACGAGGGCAGAAATATTACAGAGTTCCAGGCTGTCGAAACTCTTGTGTCCTTTTCTGCTACAGGAAAGCAGATTGCTTTGTTTCTAGTCATGTTCGCTAACAATAATGTAGATAGTTGGATGCAGCTTGGTTGGACCAAGACATCATGGGTCAGTTCCACACTTTAGGAAAAATATTCTTGAAGATCTTGAAGGGGATGTTCCTTTTGTAACCTTATTTGATCGGAGCCTAAAGGAGATGGCTGAGTTGCAGCAAATGGATGTTGCTGTCAGATATTGGTACAAAGTTGACAAATAACTTGAACCATTTTTCATCTGCATTTTTAGGCCATACCACTGCTGCCAATATGTTAGATGGTTTTAAGATAGAAACTTCTGATCCAAATCTTACCAACGTGCTTCAGGTATCAACAAATGGGCCAAATGTCAATTAGGCATTCTTTAAGGATTTGCATCTTGATCTGAAGAGTATTCATGGGGACAGTGCATCAACTTTTATTAATAGGGGATCCTGTGGTCTTCATATAATTCATCAGTTTCAAGAATGCAACCTTGAAGACTAACTGGGGTATTGTACTTATTCTTAGATCAATTTATAATGTGTTGAAAAATGTGCTTGCTAGAAGAGCTGCTACTCGTGCTCTGGCTGTACAACTCGGATGTGGCCGACTGGGATGTGAAAATCGTCTCCTTTCTAAAGACTTATGCGGTCAAAGTAAAGGAGCACAAGATTGAAATAGATAATTACAGCTGGCAAACGATGTTGAAGTACCTGGAAGATCCTCTGCTGCCAGCTAAAATATCTTTATTCGTTTCGTTTAGGGCAGGTCGCACCATTTTTGGGGGAATTCCAATCTGTGGCCCCCATGGCACCTTTCCTGTACAATGCTTTGTCATCTCTACTTGCTGATGTGATGTCTTTAGTTATTAAGGTATTATGTGTGACAAAATCAGTGTGTACTATAAAACTTGATAATAAAGATGTTCTTATTCGAGCAATATACACGAACTCAGGTCTTGTTTTATGGTCTTAGCTCAAAACAGTAAAAGTACCTGCCAAAGGTATTTTAAATTTCAGGACCAAGTACAGGTACTGTCTGGTCGAAATGTGCTCAAATATCCTTCCAGAGTCACCTCTGAAGCACAGTATTTGTAGATACATAAGGTTGCGTGATCCAATTGTGATAAATAGCAGCCCATGAACTAACCAGGCTAGAATCTTGAATGCCTTGCAGAAATTCTCTTCACAGAGTTGGAAAAGTGCTAAGGACCGTGATAAAGTGAGAAAGAATTCATGCAACCTCTTGGTAAGGTGGTATTTTTGGATCTCTGTGCAGTCTACAGGCAGACTGAGATAAGAATCGATCACTTTTGGGGAGACCTATTGGTTGATAATACCACCTGTCAGCGTTTGTATAGCTTTCTTCAAAAGGTTTTCATTTTAAGATATGGTCAAGCCTTTGCAGAGCCAGGTTTTCCAATTAATAAAGAGTGTTTGATAGCCAGACAAGCAACCAAGTCATTGATGGCCATACATCGTGTATATGATGGCCTGAAATCATGTGGTAGTATCTTCAAGACTGATATTAACAAGATAATGATACTGGACTATCACAATGCTCGAAATTGGTGTAGTCAGGCTTTAAAGTAGAAGCAACTTGAGAAAGATGAAGAAGCTGAGACAGCTAGATGGAAGAGGTTCAAAAAGTCATGGCTACTGCCTGAAGGGGCCACTGTGCTGAGTGGAACTGATGGAAAGATCACTTCTCTCATAATACAGTCCAGAGACATTAGTGCTTATTTTTATTGTTTCCAACAAGAAGTGTCTAGTAACCACAGTTTAGTCAGCTATCATGTCGCATTTAGTGAATTAGCGGTCTAGCTAAAAGTTTATTAATGAACTATCTACAGTAAATTGTTGATTTCTTAGGATGGATAGGATGTGTGACTGCTGTGTATGGACTCAGGAGGAGCTGGCCACTGTTCGCGAACAGCTGAACTTGCTGATGGCCACGGTCAACCATCTTCAGGCTAGTGCCTTGGAGTGTAGTGGCAGTGGGGAGTCTGGTGCATCGCATGGTATACCCTAGGTGTAAAATGCTTCACCCACGGTCCCTGCTGTTGAGACATATTAGCAGGTACTGGGTGCAGTTGGGCCACCCTCTCCCCAAGGGGATTGGCAGGTTTAACAGCGTTTGCGTCGCACAAGGCGGAGGGTCTATGTGGAGGCTGGCCGTGTGGCATTGCCCACTCTGCCTGTGAGTGGACATGTGGCCACTCCTTCAACAAGGTGCGAGCAGGCACACGGGGGGAGGTGGTTGTTAGTGATTGGGACCTCCAATGTTAGGCGGCTGGTGGAGCCCATTAGGGAAATAGCGGAAAGGTCGTGGAAGAAGGCCAGTGTTCACTCTTCTGCTTGCTGGGGGGTATCATTCGAGATGTGGAGGATGCGGCAATAGAGTGTGCTGCATGCACCCAACTGCAAATTGTTGATCATCTCTACACCAATGACTCCTGCCGTCTGGTTTCAGAGGTCATCCTTAGTTCATACAGGTGGTTGGCAGAGGTTGTGAAGGCGTGAAGCCTCGCTATTTGTAGTTTTGTTCCCAGAACCGATCGTGGTCCTCTGGTTTGGAGCTGAGTGGAAGGCTTAAACCAGAGGCTCAGATGATTCTGCGGAGATCTGGGGTGCAAATTTCTCGACCTCCACTATCGGGTGGAGAAATGTACGGTCCCCCTGACTAGGTCAGGCATGCACTATATGCAGGAAGCGGCTTCAAGGGTAGCAGAGTGCGTGTGGAGTGCACATGTGGGTTTTTTAGGTTAGAGAATTCCCTCCCTAGGCTCGACAAAACGCCTCCTGAGACGCGACAAGGTAGCAGTAGGCAAAACGCAACAGGGAATGACAATATTAATGTGGTAATAGTAAACCACAGGAGCATCTATAGAAAGGTCCCAGAACTGCTCTCATTAATAAATGGTCGCAATGCCCACATGCTACTAGGGACGGAAAGTTGGCTGAAACCAGATGTAAACAGTAATGAAATTCTAAACTCAAATTGGAATGGATACCACAGGGGCAGGCTGGACAGCGAAGGGGGAACTGTTTGTATAGCAATAAAAAGTGCAATAGTATTAATGGAAATTGACGGAGATCTGAATGTGAAATAATTTGGGTGAAGGTCACAGTTAAAGCAGTCTCAAACATGGTAATTGGATGTCTCTATAGGCCTCCTGGCTCAGCAGCTGCTGTGGCAGAACACCTGAAGGAAAGTTTGGAAAATATTTCGAGTAGATTTCTCAACCATGTTATAGTTATGGGTGGAGATTTTAATTTACCAGATATAGACTGGGAGGCCCAAACGTTTATAATGGGCAGTAGGGACAAAGAATACAGTGAAATTTTTTTTAGTGCATTATCTGAAAACTACCTTGAGCAGTTAAACAGAGAACCTACTTGAGGCGATAACGTATTAGACCTTCTGGTGACAAACAGACCCGTACTATTTGAAACAGTTAATGCAGAACAGGGAATCACCAATCATAATGTAGTTACAACATCGATGATTTTAGTGGACAAAGTTCAAAAGCATCATACAATATGCATTTTTGTCCTCATAGAATGTTGGTCGAAGTATGTTAAGTTGTACCCTATTATGAAAGCAAACACACTAATGGTAATACATTGTCTGCAACAATACTTTCTTGAGACAGGAAAACCGAAGTGGTTAACTGAATCAAACAATAGTTGCTAAGAACTTAGTTAAGAGGCCACAACAACGAGTAAATAGACATAACAAGAAGGCTATCGAGCGCCAGTATAAAATTGATGACCTAATTCTAGTAAAACAGCATCTTCAGAGCTCTGCCCTGAAGAAAGAAACGCATAAATTTTTTCAAGAGTATGTGGGGCCTTACCGAGTACAATCAGTAATCCATCCAAAAACCTTATTTTTTGTGGATCCTACAACAGGAGAAAAAAAAGGGAATCCAATGTTAAGGATATAAAGTGGTATATTCCCCAGGGACGTTAACATTTTGTGTTAACGGGCCGAGTGATGACTGTCAGTTCCTGAGTTCTTTTTGGTGTTACTTCCACATTGTTTTCCTACAATGAATTCCCTTCAAATCTTTAACTATTCTGTAATCTATTCATAACTATCTAAACTATCATATCATGTTAGTATTTAAAGGACCGAATATAACTACAAGATTGTGACTAATTTAAGAGAATCATGAATAAACAGTGATCTCTAAACATAAAATGGAACGAACAGAATAATATTCTGGTAGAAGGTATAATATGATGGTACTATGTAAACAGAGTGACTTTAAGATAGAATGAACAGAATAGAATATTATATTTAAGAATAATATAAGATGAGGTGAAATAACTATCTTATAGTTTCATCAGATGTGATGCAGATGGTAGGGTTTGTATCGATCTTGACAAGCAGGTGTAGTGTAGGTAAAGGCATGACGAACACTATACACACACCACAGAGTCAGATGACCCTCGCAAACAAGTGTGACTGATTCTTCACCATTTGCCGTTCCATAGGGGTTGATAAGATTTTTGCTAAGATTTTTCTTCAGGGGCTTCAAAGGTGAAGGTGAGATAGTCCATTCTGCAGGAGATGTTTAACATCATACCTCCTCTGGCTTCTCACTCAAGTACCAGGGAAGTAGGGATCCTGGGGAAGGTGGGAGGGGGGAGGGGGGGTTTCCTCTTTGGGGCTAACTTCTTTTTCTCCTTTGATCTTAGCAACCATTTCTACTTTTTCCTTTCTTACTTCTCATCTGAGTACTGGTCTATCTTTCCCTCATTTCATATGCATATACATCTATTGCTGAAGTCCTTCTCTTTCTCTTTGGTTTCCTATAACCTCCAACTTATTTCAGATAAGAAGGCTGAAGAATCAGGCTGCACAAACATACATCGACATACACACAAAATTATGCTTAGACACAAACATGAAAATTATGGGCATATATTGTATTGTTGATATATGACTGTTGTGCATTGCCCCTTTTTTTCTTTTGTCGCTTCTTATATACTTATACATAGATATAAGAACAGAGATGGTTCTATATCGCACAAGGAATTGTGAGGAATGAAGGAGAGTAGAAACTAAGGAAGAACTAATGTGCATAAGCCAGGGAGGAACTATTGGTGATAATTATTTAGGAATATATAGGATAGTGGGACAAGTCTAGAAAAAAGAAAGGTATGATATGTTGTTGTTGTTGTCTTCAGTCCTGAACTGGTTTGACGCAGCTCTCCATGCTACTCTGTCCTGTGCAAGGTTCTTCATCTCCCAGTACCTACTGCAACCTACATCCTTCTGAATCTGCTTAGTGTATTCATCTCTTGGTCTCCCTCTACAATTTTTACCCTCCACGCTGCCCTCCAATGCTAAATTTGTGATCCCTTGATGCCTCAGGACATGTCCTACCAACCGATCCCTTCTTCTAGTCAAGTAGTGCCACAAACATCTCTTCTCCCCAATCCTATTCAGTACCTCCTCATTAGTTACATGATCTATCCACCTTATCTTCAACATTCTTCTGTAGCACCACATTTCGAAAGCTCCTATTCTCTTCTTGTCCAAACTAGTTATCGTCCATGTTTCACTTCCATACATGGCTACACTCCATACAAATACTTTCAGAAACGACTTCCTGACACTTATATCTATATTTGATGTTAACAAATTTCTCTTCTTCAGAAACGCTTTCCTTGCCATTGCCCGTCTACATTTTATATCCTCTCTACTTCAACCATCATCAGTTATTTTACTTCCTAAATAGCAAAACTCCTTTACTACTTTAAGTGTCTCATTTCTTAATCTCATTCCCTCAGCATCACCCGATTTAATTTGACTACATTCCATTATCCTCGTTTTGCTTTTGTTGGTGTTCATCTTATATCCTCCTATCAAGACACTGTCCATTCCGTTCAACTGCTCTTCCGGGTCCTTTGCTGTCTCGGACAGAATTACAATGTCATCGGCGAACCTCAAAGTTTTTACTTCTTCTCCATGGATTTAAATACCTACTCCGAATTTTTCTTTTCTTTCCTTTACTGCTTGCTCAATATACAGATTGAATAACATCAGGGAGAGGCTACAACCCTGTCTTACTGCCTTCCCAACAACTGCTTCCCTTTCATGCCCCTCGACTCTTATAACTGCCATCTGGTTTCTGTACAAATTGTAAATAGCCTTTCGCTCCCTGTATTTTACCCCTGCCACCTTCAGAATTTGAAAGAGAGTATTCCAGTCAACATTGTGAAAAGCTTACTCCAAGTCTACAAATGCTAGAAACTAAAGTTTGTCTTTTCTTAATCTTTCTTGTAAGATAAGTCGTAAGGTCAGTATTGCCTCACATGTTGCAACATTTCTATGGAATCCAAACTGATCCTCCCCGAGGTTCGCATCTACCAGTTTTTCCATTCGTCTGTAAAGAATTCGCGTTAATATTTTGCAGCTGTGACTTATTAAACTGATAGTTCGGTAATTTTCACATCTGTCAGCACCTGCTTTCTTTGGGATTGGAATTATTATATTCTTCTTGAAGTCTGAGGGTATTTCGCCTGTCTCATACATCTTGCTCACCAGATGGTAGAGTTTTGTCATGATTGGCTCTCCCAAGGCGGTCAGTAGTTCTAATGGAATGTTGTCTACTCCCGGGGCCTTGTATCGACTCGGGTCTTTCAGTGCTCTGTCAAACTCTTCATGCAGTATCTTATCTCCCATTTCGTCTTCATCTACATCCTCTTCCATTTCCATATTATTGTCCTCAAGTACATCGCCCTTGTATAAACCCTCTATATACTCCTTCCACCTTTCTGCCTTCCCTTCTTTGCTCAGAACTGGGTTTCCATCTGAGCTCTTGATATTCATACAAGTGGTTCTCTTATCTCCAAAGGTCTCTCTAATTTTCCTGTATGCAGTATCTATCTTACCCCTATTGAGATAAGCTTCTACATCCTTACATTTGCCCTCTAGCCATCCCTGCTTAGCCATTTTGCACTTCCTGTCGATCTCATTTTTGAGACGTTTGTATTCCTTTTTGCTGGCTTCATTTACTGCATTTTTATATTTTCTCCTTTCATCAATTAAATTCAATATTTCTTCTGTTACCCAAGGATTTCTACTAGTCCTCGTGTTTTTATCTACTTTATCCTCTGCTGCCTTCACTACTTCATCCCTCAGAGCTACCCATTCTTCTTCCACTGCGTTTCTTTCCCTCGTTCCTGTCAATTGTTCCCTTATGCTCTCCTTGAAACTCTGTACAACCCCTGGTTCTTTCAGCTTTTCCAGATCCCATGTCCTTAAATTCCCACCTTTTTGCAGTTTCTTCAGTTTTAATCTACAGGTCATAACCAATAGATTGTGGTCAGAGTGCACATCTGCCCCTGGAAATGTCCTACAATTTAAAACCTGATTCCTAAATCTCTGTCTTACCATTGTATAATCTATCTGATACCTTTTAGTATCTCCAGGATTCTTCCATGTATACAACCTTGTTTTATGATTCTTGAAACAAGTGTTAGCTATGATTATATTATGCTCTGTGCAAAATTCTACCAGACGGCTTCCTCTTTCATTTCTTAGCCCCAATCCATATTCACCTACTATGTTTCCTTCTCTCCCTTTTCCTACTGACGAATTCCAGTCATCCATGACTATTAAATTTTTGTCTCCCTTCACTACCTGAATAATTTCTTTTATCTCCTCATACATTTCATCAATTTCTTCATCATCTGCAGAGCTAGTTGGCATATAAACTTGTACTACTGTAGTAGGTGTGGGCTTCGTATCTTGGCCACAATAATGCGTTCACTATGCTGTTTGTAGTAGCTTACCCGCACTCCTATTTTTTTATTCATTATTGAACCTACTCCTGCATTACCCCTATTTGATTTTGTATTTATAACCCTGTATTCACCTGACCAAAAGTCTTGTTCCTCCTGCCACCGAACTTTACTAATTCCCACTATATCTAACTTTAACCTATCCATTTCCCTTTTTAAATTTTCTAACCCTACCTGCCCGATTAAGGGATCTGACATTCCACGCTCCGATCCGTAGAACGCCAGTTTTCTTTTTCCTGATAACGACGTCCTCCTGAATAGTCCCCGCCCGGAGATCCGAATGGGGGACTATTTTACCTCCGGAATATTTTACCCAAGAGGACCCCATCATCATTTAATCATACAGTAAATCTGCATGTCCTCAAGAAAAATTATGGCTGTAGTTTCCCCTTGCTTTCAGCCGTTCGCAGTACCAGCACAGCAAGGCCGTTTTGGTTAATGTTGCAAAGCCAGATCAATCAATCATCCAGACTGTTGCCCCTGCAACTACTGAAAAGGCTGCTGCCCCTCTTCAGGAACCACACGTTTGTCCGGCCTCTCAATAGATACCCCTCCTTTGTGGTTGCACGTACGGTATGTCCATCTGTATCGCTGAGTCACGCAAGCCTCCCCACGAACGGCAAGGTCCATGGTTCATGGGGGGTATGATATAGTGAATTATATACACTCCTGGAAATGGAAAAAAGAACACATTGACACCGGTGTGTCAGACCCACCATACTTGTTCCGGACACTGCGAGAGGGCTGTACAAGCAATGATCACACGCACGGGACAGCGGACACACCAGGAACCGCGGTGTTGGCTGTTGAATGGCGCTAGCTGCGCAGCATTTGTGCGCCACTCCCGTCAGTGTCAGCCAGTTTGCTGTGGCATATGGAGCTCCATCGCAGTCTTTAACACTGGTAGCATGCCGCGACAGCGTGAACGTGAACCATATGTGCAGTTGACGGACTTTGAGCGAGGGCGTATAGTGGGCATGCGGGAGGCCGGGTGGACGTACCGCCGAATTGCTCAACACGTGGATCGTGAGGTCTCCACAGTACATCGATGTTGTCGCCAGTGGTCGGCGGAAGGTGCACGTGCCCGTCGACCTGGGACCGGACCGCAGTGACGCACGGATGCACGCCAAGACAGTAGGATCCTACGCAGTGCCGTAGGGGACCGCACTGCCACTTCCCTGCAAATTAGGGACACTGTTGCTCCTGGGGTATCGGCAAGGACCATTCGCAACCGTCTCCATGAAGCTGGGCTACGATCCCGCACACCGTTAGGCCGTCTTCCGCTCACGCCCCAACATCGTGCAGCCCACCTCCAGTGGTGTCGCGACAGGCGTGAATGGAGGGACGAAAGGAGACGTGTCATCTTGAGTGATGAGAGTCGCTTCTGCCTTGGTGCCAATGATGGTCGTATGCGTGTTTGGCTCCGTGCAGGTGAGCGCCACAATCAGGACTGCATACGACCGAGGCACACAGGGCCAACACCCGGCATCATGGTGTGGGGAGCGATCTCCTACACTGGCCGTACACCTCTGGTGATCGTCGAGGGGACACTGAATAGTTCACGGTACATCCAAACCGTCATCGAACCCATCGTTCTACCATTCCTAGACCGGCAAGGGAACTTGCTGTTCCAACAGGACAATGCACGTCTGCATGTATCCCGTGCCACCCAACGTGGTCTAAAAGGTGTAAGTCAACTACCCTGGCCAGCAAGATCTCCGGATCTGTCCCCCATTGAGCATGTTTGGGACTGGATGAAGCGTCGTCTCACGCGGTCTGCACGTCCAGCACGAACGCTGGTCCAACTGAGGCGCCAGGTGGAAATGGCATGGCAAGCCGTTCCACAGGACTACATCCAGCATCTCTACGATCGTCTCCATGGGAGAATAGCAGCCTGCATTGCTGCGAAAGGTGGATATACACTGTACTAGTGCCGACATTGTGCATGCTCTGTTGCCTGTGTCTATGTGCCTGTGGTTCTGTCAGTGTGATCATGTGATGTATCTGACCCCAGGAATGTGTCAATAAAGTTTCCCCTTCCTGGGACAATGAATTCACGGTGTTCTTATTACAATTTCCAGGAGTGTATAAATATGAGGTCGAATGAAAGCGTAGAAGTTGAAAAGTAGTGGAGAACTCTAGGGGATCAAATAAGGTACCAAGAAGTAAGAGAGAAGTGGGAAGTAGAATTGAATTTTGCCAGGTAATATTTAGTGACAATATACATAAAGATGTATACTAGGGCAGTGAGCTGTGAAGCTACTCAGTAAGGAGAATGAGGATGCACCCAGCATTTATTGGGTGAAAAGGGCAGATAGGCAGACCCAAGAGAGGCTGACCTATACTGTGCAGACAGGCTCACCAAGAAGGGGATTGACTTGTACCATAGTAGATAAGGAAATTGAAAGGGGCGTACCTACCAAAATGGATGGAGGAAGAGCATTCATAGTATGAGCCCATATGTAAGGTATATAGGTACTGTGCCTAAAAGGAAAAGGACAGTATCATGACAAAAGTCACACATTCTGCAGAGATTATTCTGGTATGTTTAAATTCTCAATTCCACTAGCATAGTCTAGTTTTATATTTATAACTGTCGCAAAGAAGATTTTCATTTACCCACAAAGAGGAGTAGAGTAAAGAACGACTATATATATATATATATATATATATAAATAAAACAGAAAGAAACTTCCACATGGGAAAATATATTAAAAACAAAGATTCCAAGACTTACCAAGCGGGAAAGCGCCGGCAGACAGGCACATGAACAAAACACACAAACACACACACAGAATTACGAGCTTTCGCAACTGGCAGTTGCTTCGTCAGGAAAGAGGGAAGGAGAGGGAAAAATGAAAGGATGTGGGTTTTAAGGGAGAGGGTAAGGAGTCATTCCAATCCCGGGAGCGGAAAGACTTCCCTTAGGGAAAAAAAGGACAGGTGTACACTCGCACACACACACACATATCCATCCGCACATACACAGACACAAGCAGACTAAGCCTAGATGTGCTGGCCGTGCACCAAGGCCGGTTTAGTCACAGGGTGATACTCATTAGCAACAAAAACTGTCTGCCCATGTCCATTCATGCGAATGGACAGTTTGTTGCTGGTCATTACCTTATAGAAGGCTTCACAGTGTAGGCATGTCAGTTGTTAAATCATGTGGGTGCTTTCACACGTGGCTCTGCCTTTGATTGTGTACACCTTCCGGGTTACAGAACTCGAGTAGGTGGTGGTGGGAGGGTGCATGGGGCAGGTTTTACACCGGGTGCGGTTACAAGTGTGGGAGCCAGAGGGTAGGGAAGGTGATTTGGGGATTTCATAGTGCTGAACCAAGAGGTTACAAAGGTTATGTGGACGGTGGAAAGACACTCTTGGTGGAGTGGGGAGGATTTCATGAAGGATGGATCTCATTTCAGGGCAGGATTTGAGGAAGTCGTATCCCTGCTGGAGAGCCACATTCAGAGTCTGATCCAGTACCGGAAAGTATCATGTCACAAGTGGGGCACTTTTGGGGTTTTTCTGTGTGAGTTTCTGGGTTTGAGGGGATGAGGAAATGGCTCTAGCTGTTTGCTTCTGTACCAGGTCGTGAGGAGTGGCAGCTGTCATAATGGAGGTATTGTTGCTTGCTATCCAATCTCCTGGTTTCCCATCTCTGGAAAGGCAACTCACTCACCCTCCACAACCTTTCCAACAAACCTCAACCTTCTCTCATTGCACACAGACCTAGCCTCTCCCATCTACTCAATCTCCCACTTCCAGCTTCACTTCCCACAAAACCTCAAAATTCTAATCAACACAATCTGGAACCACAACACTCCAATTCAGTAGTTACCCTTTCCTCGAAATCTCTCCCCCAATCTGAAACCTCTCTCCTATCCAAAGGCCTCAGCTTCAGCCTTACTCCGAGATTCGACCAAACAGCCCTCGTCAAAGATTTACAGTCCTACACTCGTCGTCTCTGCTGGAAAAATCACTTTGCCACGAAGAAAAATAATCCTAATCCTACTCCTAATGATCCAACTCCCCAAGACGCTATGCAAATTGAACCCTGGCTGTTACAGTTCCATCCTCCGTCACAGTGGGACTCACCTCCTCTTCCTCAAAATCACCCTCTCCAAACCTTCCAGGAGTTTCTCACTTCCAACCTTGCCTCTAAATCTTTCTTGAAAAACCTTAATCCTACTCCCAACATCATCACAGCTGAAGCCCAGGCTATCCGTGATCTGAAGGCTGACTGATCCATCGTCATTCTTCTGGCTGACAAGGGTTCCACGACTGTGGTACTTGATCGTTGGGAGTATCTGGCTGACAGACTGCGTCAGCTTTCAGACAACACTGCATACAAAGTTTGCCAAGGTAATCCCATTCCTGATGTCCAGGCGGGCTTTCAAGGAATCCTCAGAACCTTAGGTCCCCTACAAAACCTATCACCTGACTCAATCAACCTCCTGACCCCAGCGACACCCCGCACCCCTACCTTCTACCTACTTCCTAAAAATCGCAAACCCAAACATCCCAGCCTTTGTAACCTCTTGGTTCATCCCTATGAAATCCCCAAATCACCTTCCCTACCCTCTTACTCCCACACTTGTAACCGCCCCCGGTGTAAAATCTGTCCCATGCACCCTCCCACCACCACCTACTCTAGTCCTGTAGCCCGGAAGGTGTACACGGTCAAAGGCAGAGCCACTTGTGAAAGCACCCACATGATTTACCAACTGACATGCCTAAACTGTGAAGCGTTCTATGGAGGGAATGACCAGCAACAAACTGTCCATTCGCATGAACGGACACAGACAGACAGTGTTTGTTGGTAATGAGGATCACCCTGTGGCTAAACAGGCCTTGGTGCATGGTCAGCACATCTGGGCTTAGTGTTACACCCTTCGGGTTATCTGGATACTTCCCACTGACACAAACCTATCAGAACTCCGGAGATGGGAACTTGTCCTTCAATATATTCTCTCTTCCTGTTATGCACCAGGCCTCAACCTCCGCTAATATCAAGTCCCCCCCCCCCTCATACCTCGCTTGTCATTCAACATCAGCTTTACCTCTGTACTTCTTCCTCGATTGACATCTCTGCCCAACCTCTTTGCATTTACATATGTCTGTCTGTTCTATGTGCACTGGTGTATACCTGTCCTTTTTTCCGCCTAAGGTAAGTCTTTCCACTCCCGGGATTGGAATGACTCCTTACCTTCCCCCTTAAAACCCACATCCTTTCATCTTTCCCTCTCCTTCCCTCTTTCCTGATGAAGCACCCTTGGGTTGCGAAAACTTGAATATTTGTGTGTGTGTTTGTGTTTTTTATTGTGTCTATCAACATACCAGAACTTTCTCGTTTGGTACGTTACGGCATCTTTATTTTTATATATATATATATTTTTCAATCAGTTTATAGATTTTTTTCCAGCAATTGTGTACCTAATACATAGCTCTTCTTTTTTTGTTTCAATAATAATTATCTGAGCATTGCATTTAATATTGAAGTTAGGATTTTATGGAAGTCCTAACTTCAATATTAAATGCAATGCTGAGATAATTATTATTGAAACAAAAAAAAGTAGAAGAGCTATGCATTATGTACACAATTGCTGTAAAAAAAACAGTATACAAACTGATTGAAAAATAAATTAATGTTGTGATAAATATCAATGTACATGACGATTATGTGTAAAATATCATGTGTCCGAGCTAAGGGGAGGGATATGTAGTGCTTCGAAAATTTCGATGTAAATTCTAGAAACACTTGGCTCTCCATTGTTCTTGAATACCCAATATTTTAATGACGAGGGTGAGAGAGCCTTTTTACTGCAATACACATGTCTGTGTGTGCAGGAAGGACAGCTGTCACGAGGAGCCAGGAGCTGCATCAGATGAGAGGCCCCGACAAGTGATTACCAGTAGAGCCTTGGAAGTCATATCAAAAAGTCAGAGAATGTTTTTATAATGTTCCATGATTTGTGGTGCCATGAGGAGTGTTACAGAGGCAGATGAAGCGTGTATTATATAGAGACTTTTACTTTATGTCTTGGCTCTGCATGAGTGTTTAGTGGATTCTGACATTTATCTTGAAACCAGTTGGCTTGGTGAATTTTGTACAGAATTATTTTTACTTTGGGACAAGAGTTGAAAATATATTGTTGTTGAACTGACAATATCCTGAGTACATAATTTATTTCAAGAATATAGAGCTGGTTAATAATATTCTCTTTAACCCGGTACAGTCGTCAGAGAGGAACTAAACGGTGAGAGTAACGTAGCTGATAATTAAAGGAAGAGGATCGACTGCACGCACAATGTGTAGGTCAACAGGAAGAGACGTGTGATTCATATAACCCAACATCGCACTGTCTCTTGTCGTCCAAGAAAGCGTTAGAGTGCCAGAATCTTGATGTAGCAGACAGCCCTTATCAATCCCAGCAAATTTAGGAAAATTAATAGCCAGGGAGCTTATATGCCAGATGTTAACTGTACACAAAGATAAGAAAACTTATAAAGAAATTAGGTACAAAATGTGTGACACAAACTGATACCAAAAGTGCAGGGTATATCTAAATATTCATTCAGTTTGGCACACTTATATTCCTCAAACTAATAAACACATACAATGAATTTTGTTTTTTGATGAACGGGAAATGTTTTCATAGGTATTCAGTATGACCACCTTGAGATGCACGGCATATGTCACTGTGGTATTCTAATTGTTCCCACACTGCAGCAAGCATGTCTTGAGTTACAGCTTCCACAGCTACTGTTATGCCGTGTATCAGTTCATTCATTGTTGTTAGTAACAGAGGCACATAAACAGAGTTTTCTTATAAACCCCCACAAGAAATAATCACACACAGTCAGGTGCAGTGAGTTTGGAGGCCGATAATGTAAGGCTGAATCATTTGTCCTATATGACCAATCCATCGTTCAGTAACCCTTCTATTTAAAAATTGCCGCACTCCAGATGCCAGTGTGGGTGTGCCCCATCCTGGTGGCAAATTAAATTGTTCAAATCAGTCTTCAGCTGTTGGAAAAGAAAGTTCTCAAGCATATTGTGATATGTGAAAATGTACAAAACACATTAAATTTTGGAGAGTCCCTGTCGTGTTGTATAACTTCATGTGGTTGTTCCGTACCACATATTCTCAATTATGACAATAAACCTTTCTATTTTAGTGGAATGCTGCCTTACACAGAGAGCTTGTAGTAACTAAATTTTGTTTAGTTTTATATGCAAATGCCGATGCAACATATGCCAGATGGACATCGGCAGTTTGATGAACTGTTGAGCTGCACAGCAAATGGATTTCTTCGGACTCCTTGTGAAACTATGGCAGCTGCATTTGATGTCTGTGTCAGGCACTTGGGGGACATCCCAGTGATTTGCCTTTTCACAAACAACCTGTTTCTTGGAATTGTTAATGCCATCATCTAATGCTCTGTGCTGTAGGAAGATCCACACCATACCTACAACAAAAATCATGCTGAACAGTTATTACTGACCCACACTGCACACAAAATGCTTTCTTTTGTCCCAACACCATTTTTACTAGAACTGAAGGGGGCACACACGATTGCTACCGAACAAGAACCATGTAAAACTTGAGAGTTTTCTCTTTCCAACAGTATGTGGTTCACACACATATCACACAGAACATAGCAGTTATGATTTCTCTAAACCGGATGATTCCTTTTGATACACCCTGTATTTCCAGTCATGTATATTAAAATATTTTTTACTCCACTTCCATCAGTTGTAAAGGAGCCTCACAACCATTTTGTGGATGAACCTCTTACTTCTCAGCCTTTTCATGTTCATGTCATTACCCACATCGCTGCTTCAGTCTGTCAGTACCTATCTCAACTTTCGAAATTCAATTGGGCTTCTATGCGAGAATGTAGGTTTGTGTCCTAACCCAACAGACACTTATAATCTGTCAGGATGTTGCGTGACAACTCATAATCCTCAGCAGAAAGAAAGAAGTATTCTAAAGAACAGTTTTTGATCTCATACATGTTGCAACTTTTGTCCTCATGACGTACATTGCTGGAGAAAGAACATAAAAAGGAATAGTAGTAAATCATTGTTGTTAATGCACAAGTGAATTGCTGTTTTCAGCAATGTGTTACAATGTTGTGTAGCTATGATTTGAGTTATTGCTAAAAATTATTATTTTCTTCCTTAACAACTTTTCAGATACATTGTATTTGATATTGGGCATGTAAATATTCCGTATTTGCTGAAAGTTAACTTCGAGTACAAATTTTAAATTTCTTATGCCTGCACCTAATAAATGATAACCCTTGTATACAAAGGATGAAGAAATGTAATATTATTATTTTTATTTGTATATCTTTATTTGTATATACTTTAGGACTTGTGTATGGTGGTTCCATTTGCTTAATCGTCCAGTCCCAGGTGGTAATTATTGTGACTGCTCATAATTATTTGGACTGCAGCTATGTACAATCACACACTCTATCATTTAAGACTGAATATAATTCCTGAATCCTTTGACTGCTCATTTTGTACATGCAGTGTGTTTTCACACAGCTTAAAATTTGTTTGGATTTTACATGAAAGGACTGAAAGAGTCAACTAATTTCTGAAAGTTGCTGAATTTTCACATATTCAACTGCTAATGAAAAGGCAACTCTTCTGTTACATTTTTATTTAATGATATGATTGTTAGTGTTTTTGATATAACAGCAGTTTTGACAACTTATAAATTTGTTATTGTTTTTAATCTGAAGAACAGTTCTGTGCTCATATTAAATTCTTGCACTGTGATTCAAACTATTTATGTGATGATTTGTAACTGTCACATATGTTTAAAAGTTTTGATTCCATGGTAAGTATGTTTTATCTTTACAACCATTGATGGAGTTACCACATGGTCTTAATATACATGCCTTAAAATCATAATATTCAACATGATGTATGAGATTTTGGAGTGATAAATTGTAATTAAATATTGGATTTTGCCACAAAAGCTTTTTAATTATGATTTCATAATATATTGCCATCATAGATATTACATGAAGCACAATTTTAACCTAGTAAAAGTTTCTGTAAACACTTTAATTCTTTGCTTTTATAAATTTGTGTTGTGCAGGACACATCATAGACATGCAGAAGTGAGCAATTGTTTATTCTGCAGTTGAAGAGGACTGATATGTTTGTAGCATTTTTGCTTGAGTGTTTTACCATGTAATGTTCACCATTTGTTTATTTAAAAATTAAATAAGGCAACTAAATAAGAAGGCTAACAGTAACAGAAGAAAAGTTTGTGACTGAAATGTTTTTGTCATAATTTTTTCCGATTTAGGGTCAGCAATTATGAGATTGCTCTTAATTTGTCAGGGAAAATTGCTAAAACTTATCTGGAAATTAGAGGAATATCACCGGGTAAACTTGTGGCAACCCTGAGTGTAGAAGTTTTGCTGGGAAGCTATTACATGTCATCCATACAGTCACAATCCTTTCCCATCTGATTTCCATATTTTTAGAACCATTAAGAAAGACTCTCATGATTATCGGTTTTCTTCAGTCAAAGATGGGAAGCCTGAGTGCACTCATCGTTCTGTAGACAACCACAAAAAGTTTGCCATTAAGACATTCATCATCTTGTCTCACAGTGGGATACATGTATTAACAGTTAAAGTGTATGTTTTTGAAATAATATGCCATTCACTTAATTTTTTTCTGCCTCTGACTGCCCCTTACATTTATAATTTTCCTTTCAACTTAAGTTCTTTTCACAATTTATCTGCTAAGGTGGTATTCCTTCTTTCAGAAAATAAATCAGGAATCAGTTTAGTTTTATATAGTTCTTTACAATGAAAAGCTACGGGGTAGTTTTTCTATCCCTCATACTTTAATAGAAAGTTTTAAGACCATTGTTTAGAAAGTACATTTAATCACACAGCACAACTATGTCCACAAACATGCCTAGCTGCTTTGAAAAATAGGTTTAATCAACATAGCACAACTGTGTCCACAAACATGTCCAACTGGATGTATTGTATTAGCTTTGAGTGTTACATAGACAGAAGCTACCATGTGTATATTTTACTTACAGTTCATTATTTTGATTGTATCATTACTTAATATTAACACTAATAATAATCATAATAATAATAACAATATTATGCTTATGCTTAATGCTTAATCATTATCATTATTGTTATTGTTATTATTATTATCATCAAAGTATTATTGTTATAAACAAAGTAGGCATGTTTGTGGACCTAATTGTGCTGTGTTGATTAAATGTTACATGGGTCCACAAAAATGTGAATACAGTTTCTTAGAATGTCAATTAAAATACCTTTTAGATGTGTTTTTACATTCATACATAAATAAGTAATTTATTGGTAACTGTATAAATGTAAATAAAATAAACAAATAATACAGTGTGACAAATGTTATTGTCTGCAAAATGAATTACATGTGTGTATCATATTCTTTACTAGAAAATCAGAGAGTACCATTGACTAGTTCCACTGAAAATGTCAAATTGATTTTGCTACATCTTGACCAAATATTTTTGTTAGAAGAATGGGATAGGAAGTTACTGTCATGTCTAACACAGCTTGAGACACACATTAAACCATTAATTGTTATGCTTCAGAACTCTTATGGGTGCCCTAAAGCTGAATTTGGGAGGTGCACCAGAGGGCCCTGCTGGTACTGGCAAGACGGAGACAACTAAGGATCTTGCAAAAGCCGTGGCCAAACAGTGCGTTGTGTTCAATTGCTCAGATGGGTTGGATTACAAGGCAATGGGAAAGTTTTTTAAGGTAAGTTGGTATTTGGCTAATGAACTGTCAAGATTATAAGTTAGCTTGCCTAAAAATGTGATGATAAGATAACGTATGCTCAATGTAGCAGCTGTGTAACTGGGAGACTGAGCAACCAGAATGTTATGACGACCTACTGATAGCCGGTATATCAACCTTTGACACAGGTAACAGCAGCAACACTTCATGGCACGAAAGCAACGAGGCCTCGGTAGACCACTGGAGGGAGTTGGGACCGCATCTGCACATACAAGTCAGCTAATTCCCATTAATTCTGGGAGGAAGGTAAAGAACTCTGATGGCACATTCAATGATATCCCAGATGTGTTCATTAGGGTCCAGATCTGATGATTTGGGGCACGAGCATATCAATTAGAACTCACCACTGTGTTCCTCAAGCCACTCCGTCACACTCCTGGCCTTGTGACATGGTGCATTATGTTGTTGAAAAATGTAACTTCTGTCAGAAAATGTTATTGTCATGAGTACAGGCGTCAAGGAGCTGTGCCCTTGGAAGATGATGGATTTGAGCCTTCTCATCAGCAAGCTGAATAAGGTATTGGGATTCATCAGACCATGCAATGCTCTGCCACCAGACCATGCAATGCTCTGCCACTGTGCCAATGATCATATGCCCATTCAGTCATAATTGCAGATGTCATTATTGGCACATGCATGGGTCATCGGCTGCGCTGTGTGTTCAGACACACTTGTACAGCATTGAAGATTTTAGTTCCATCACAGTTCACCGCCTCTCCTGTTTTACCAGTCTGCCCAGCTTATGATGTCCAATGTCTGTAATGAGGGGTGGTTACCCAGTCTCACAATGTCTGAATGTGGTTTCATAATTGGTTTTGCCATGTGTTGAAGGCACTCACCATATCACTCCTCAAACACCCAACAAGTCGTGCAGTTTTCAAAATACTCATGCCGACCCATCGGTTGTTTGTCTTTCCCATTCTACACACACAGAAAGCATGCTCACTCGTACCACGTGCACCGTGCGTGTCTGTCAAGCAGTTGTTCCTCACTGGGAGATGCTTTTGTAGACTGGACGGGTTTATATTGGTAGTAGGTCAGTGGTCATAATGTTATGCCTGATCAGCATGTATTGACAGGGTATTAAAATTCGAAGAATCACTCCAGTATCAGATGTTACAAATGGTTTACAGCAGAAAAAATATAATTTGATGATGAAATCTCCTTTATTAGTCACTTTTGATATTAGCTCTAATTATCAGGTTGCACCATGTAGAAACTTGTGCGCAACTGAAACCTTCAGCATTGACTTGCCACTGATGAGTTTGCATCATGATACATGTGTAAAATGAGGGTAAGGAGGAGTGTGACAGACAATAAGTGAATGACATTATTCTGGCCTCTTTAATAATGAATACTTTGATCAAGTGCTTCTTTAAATTCATCTAAAATATTCTCTGCCTCCTTTTGCTGTCAAACAATTCTTTATTCTGGAATGATACCAATTACCATAGATATTTGTTTTGGGATAGTTGCTATCTTTGAACTTTTCAAATGTTCCATACCATTAGGAATGTTTATCACCACTTTTGAATGTAAAGTCTGAGTTGATTGAACTAATTTTGTATTATAAATATTATGTTTTCATTATTATTTTTATTTTGTAAGAGAATTCGTTATTTGGTAAAGGTTCTGAATTACAATATGCCTGAGTTTACCATAAAATGTAGGGTTTTAATAGAAAGTCAGTTAACTCTCACATCTTTGAGCATATCAGTGAACATATTTCTTTGTACTACGCATGATAAATATCGGCACCATTCGCATATTGCTTTCTTATCATTGTTCAGTCTGTTTTTGTTTTCACACTTGTTGCAATTTTAGCATCAGAACAGGTTGTCTTTTTTTAGTTTTGTGAAGACTGTTTCATAATAATCAATTGTAGCCCAGGGTGGAATTATGCATCTAGTAGATATATTAAAACAGTGCATAAGATTGAAACTCAAACTGCATTTGAGATTTTCTCAGGCAGGGTCATGTTAAGTAAATCTATTAAACAATGCTGACAAGCCAAAAGGGGCTGGTTACTAGACCAAACTGTCCCAGGTTGAGGACTGAGGTGGACAGACTGCTCATGCATTCAGCAAATTAAGATATAATCACCTCATAGGTTGCCCACCCCTCCTGTATGTGCTCAGAGGACAAACTGAGAACATCCCCTGGCACTCGAGTACTGCCTGCTTTAGACCTCTGGGTTGGCACAGGCCAGTAAATTGTGGTGTTATTCTTGCAATGAGTACAAAATAATTTAAGTAACACAGTGAAATCTGAAACTATTGGAAGTGAGTGTTTTTCCAAATAAAAGCAATGAGGGAGTATGTGTGTACTCAGGTGTCTAGTGAACAATAAAGGGCTGATGACAAGCATCTCGGCCACAGGCTCTGATGTAATTGATGCATTTGGAGGAAGTTGTCGGCCATATTTGACATTTTCATGTGCATTTACATCTGCAGGTGCCTCATTGCCGAAAGTTAGGTGGTACCTTAATAGGTAGTGACAGGAGGTCGAAATCTGTGGGACCATCCTACGTGTAGGTGCTGCAGCTACTCTCGGTTTTTGGTGACGGCTGAGGCTCGACACAGAGTGGCTGGAAATTGTACTGCGTCAGTGGTAGTGGTGTGGGCCTCATGTCAGATGCTCGATACTAACTGCACTCAGTTCGTGTTGCAGGTCCGACGAATAGCATTGGCCTCGACATCTAAAATCCTTCATCTCTTGGCACTGTGATACTGCTGGAAACTCACAGCAGAAGAGTGGGTACATGTACTGAGCCATCTGCCTGGTACGGTGGCCATCTACTTTCAGACTACAGGCTGAGAAAGTCCCGCGGTGCTAGCTGTCTTAACTCGTGGAGGATTTTACGGTGGAGTGGCCGTCGATAAACCTAATCTGGTAAGATGCCAGGTACCTGCACAGTACTTTGTTCTTAAGTAGGATGATAAGGAGGGGTGTGAATTGGGTCTATTCCATTCACTGTGCAGAAGTTGGTGACCTTCTGAGAACCAACCTGATGGTAATTATAGGGCACCATTGTTGTAGGGGATCCACGTTTGGAGAAAATCACAACGATTGTGTGATTGTGGCCCAAATGTTAATAGATGCCATAGAGGAGAGTTAGGGGAACTCAGAGAAAAGGGCAGTACGATTAACCATATTTGTCTTGCGAATGATTTGCTGTAAAATCATCCAATGCCGTTCCACCATGGGTCAGGCCTAGTGGCACTTCATGGTGGCCGTGATTGCTGAGTAGGTATCTGCTGCACCAATGAAGGACCAGCCAGATCTACATCTGTATACTCCATGAGCCACTGTGCAGTATGTTGCAGAGGTACACCATACAAATATTATCAGTCCTGTTCTAGTTGCATATTTGAGCTAGGGAAAAATTACCGTCTATACATTTCCCTGTGTGCCCTAATCTCGCTTATTCAATTTCCGTGGTCTTTGAGTGGTGAGAGATATTTGATGGTGCCAGCATTGTGGTAACACACTCTTCTTTGAATGCACAATCTCTGAATTTGCCCAATAAGGTTTTGCATAGACTACATAGACTTTCTTATAGCATTCCCTTTTGAGTTCCCCCAGGCCTACCTGTCACACTTTTTATGAGCTATTCTGACCTGCTAAGATTCTAGCAGCACCACTCCGAATTTGTTGAATGATTATTGCTATTACTATTTAATAAAGGCTCTGAACATTGGAACAATACTATAAAATTGTTCATACAAGTGTCCCTCATGTTGTTCCATTTACAAGCTTATTGCATTATCCGTGGACCATTCCAGCAAATCAACTCTTCTATTCACCTTCCCTAATACTAATTTCATATGTACAACCCATTTCCTATCATTTCTTTGTATTACCCCTGAACATTTATACAATGTGAAGTGCTCAAGATCTTTGCCTCTAATTTGTAATCAGAAACTATTGGGACCTTTCTCTTTGTTATAGACGTTATCTTACAGTTATCCGTATTTAAAGAAAACCATTATTTACTACACCAAGTTGAAATTTCATTCAAGTCTCTCTTTAGTTCCTTACAATTGTTTGACGATGATGTTTTCCTGTACACAGCAGTATCATCAGCAAACAATGTACAGGTGCTGCTGATTCTGTCTCACATACTGTTTATGTATGCTGAGGTCATTATAAGTGCTATTAAACATACTTTCATTTTTGTGATGACCTTTATGTGTCATTCCCCGTTGGTCCTCATGGAAAAGGCAAAATAATTGTTGACAGAGGACAGCTGAAATGGCCAACCTCAGTTCTTTTTCAGCTGTGTTCCTCAGTAGAACTCCCTTTACCATGTTTAGTTAACAGCTAATTGAAAAGTTGGTCCAGAGGTATTTGGACCACATGTGAGTGACAAAATATGTGACCTACTTAAGGAGAGACCATTACATGTTGCTTTGTTGATTACCTCTGAAGCAATTATAAATCTTTCCAGGACATTATCTCTTAAGAAGCGTATGGGTTCCAGGTTGTCGAAAACTTGATTGCAACCCTTAGGAATCTGGAATAATGTATTAGCATTATTGTTCTGAGCAATGGGCCAGTAATGGATGTTGTACTGTTAACTGTTCAGGGGTCTGCATCCATCTCTGCAGCCTCTGGGCTGTTTTACATGGAAGCTGAGCTTCCAGTCCAAATATCATAATGGTAAGCTTGCAGGCAGTTCTTAAATGAATGTAGTTCCATAGATTGTTGCTAGATCTTCTTTCTTGATTTTGCTGTAGTTTACCTGCACTGCTGTCAAAGCTTTTGAACCGTATGCTGTAGATTATTCAATACTGTCAAGGTTCTTATGAGACATCAATCTCATATTTGGATGCATCAGGGGCAGGCTTAGTTGTTTGCTGAGTCCATACATTGCTAAGCATGGCGGTTGCTTAAGACAGTTCTTAAGCTGTAAGAAACATGTTTGGTATTCTTCTTTCCATTTAAATGTACACACTTCTTGCATAAATCATTTAGTGTTTGTACTGTATCTAATACCCTAGGTATAAATTTTCTATAATTTCGTGCATTCCTAAGGAATGTCTGTACTGACTTAAAACTCATACATGGTACTGGACTGATATCATCAACGTGTTTGACCATTGATACAAGTTGTAGACACAGAGATGTTGAGGAAGGTACAAACAGGAAGCCCCAGAGGGCATAGAGGATGTGACTGACCGAAAACCGTGTGGATAAAATAATAGTGCCACAGATGGCTGATGATGAATGAGATATATGATTATAAATACCAGAACAGAATTGGGCCATCTCAAAGAAAATCCCTCTGGCTCCTACCCTTGTAACTGCCCCCAGTGTAAAACCTGTCCCATGCACCCTCCAACCACCACCTACTGCAGTCCTGCAACCCGGAAGGTGTACACAATCAAAGGCAGAGCCACGTGTGAAAGCACCCATATGATTTACCAGCTGACGTGCCTACACTGTGACGCTTTCTATGTGGGAATGACCAGCAACAAACTGTCCATTCACATGAATGGACACAGGCAGACAGTGTTTGTTGGTAATAAGGATCACCCTGTGGCTAAACATGCCTTGGTGCACGGCCAGTACATCTTGGCACAGTGTTACACCGTCCGGGTTATCTGGATACTTCCCACTAACACCAACCTATCTGAACTCCGGAGATGGGAACTTGCCCTTCAATATATCCCCTCTTCTCATTATCCACCAGGCCTCAATCTCCGCTAATTTCAAGTTGCCGCCACTCATACCTCACCTGTCATTCAACATCATCTTTGCCTCTGCACTTCCGCCTCGACTGACATCACTGCCTAAACTCTTTGCCTTTAAATATGTCTGCTTGTGTCTGTATATGTGTGGATGGATATGTGTGTGTGTGTGTGTGTGCGTGAGTGTATATCTATCCTTTTTTTCCCCCTAAGGTAAGTCTTTCCGCTCTCAGGATTGGAATGACTCCTTACCCTCTCCCGTAAAACCCACATCCATTCATCTTTCCCTCTCCTTCCCTCTTTCCTGATGAAGCAACCGCCGGTTGCGAAAGCTTGAAATTATGTGTGTGTGTTTGTGTGTTTTTTTATTGTGCCTATCTACTGGCGCTTTCCTGCTTGGTAAGTCTTGGAATCTTTGTTTTTAATATATTTTTCCCATGTGGAAGGAAAGCGCCGGTAGACAGGCACAATAAAATAACACACAAACACACACCCAAAATTTCTGGCTTTTGCAACCAACGGTTGCTTCTTCAGCAAAGAGGGAACGAGAGGGAAAGACGAAAGGATGTGGGTTTTAAGGGAGAGGGTAAGGAGTCATTCCAGTCCCGGGAGCGGAAAGACTTACCTTATGGGGAAAAAAGGATAGGTATATACTAGCGCGCGCGCACACACACACACACACACACACATATCCATCCACACATATCCATCCATACATATACAGACACAAGCAGATGTCTGTGCATATGCTGCATTGTACCCTCAAAGGCACCACCTCGATAAGAATGTTTTTTGTCACCTTGGCAATGCTCTTAGAAATCTGGTAGTCTTTGCCCACAAGTAATGGACAGAGGTTGTCCTAGGACTAGACATTCTCCATAAACAGCTGGCATTGTTCTGGAAACTATTCACCAGTCACCTTGCCAAATTAGCCATGATTTTGCAATGCAGTTCCAGATACCTCAAAGATTGCTTGTTAAGTGTTACTCAATAAAGAACTGATCTGTATCGTTATATGCTAACTCATCACCAGTGGCCAGAGGATTGAATCAATAAGTACCATTTTATGAATGACTTTTGCGCTACTTGGAAGAAAACAAACATTTCTTAAGTAATGTGATGCGGACTGGAATTTTCATCCTATGCAACAGCTATTATTGGTCAGAATAACACACCCCACATACAACTCATAAAAATGACTTTTAGGCACACTTTGGAGTAAACCTGTGGGCTGGAATAATGGGAAGATTCCTTTTGGGCATTGCTGGACAAGTTGAATGCACCCTGTTATCATATGTTTATTTGCAGTTCTTTGCCTGACTTATTCAAAAATGTTCCACGTGATATTCAGTGACAGCTATGGTTTCAGCATGATGGTGCACCATCACACTTCAGAATTTATGAGTGTAACCATTTAAATGAAGCATTTCCTGGTAAATGGATTGGTCATGAAGGTCCAATGTTCTAGCCTCCATGTTCCTCAGACCTTAATGCAATAGCTTTTTGTTTGAGGAGACACTTAAAGGACCAAATTTATAGTACTCCACTTACGATGTACATGACCTAATAACTCACTTGCATGCTGATTTGGCAATTATGGAAGCAGGTGTTTTACCCAGGGCCCAGCAAAGTATGATCCGGTGAGTGGAAAAGTGTTTGCAAATGCAAGGTGGTTGCTTTGAACGTCTTCTCTAAAGTGAATGTTGCTTGTATGTTGAATACTGGCATATGTGGGTGGGAAAATAGTGGAAACTGATTAATAGTTGCTGCTTGAATAATTGAAAAAAAATGAGTGGAAAGAATAGTTGAAAGAAATTGGAAGGCAATTTATATGTCTGTACACATACCCTGGGTGAACTTTAACTGGTACCAATATCGACATACCTTTAATGTCAATACATTTAAGATCAATATTCATAATTTGAGTTATGTACTACTTCACATTAATTTCATTATTCATAGTCCTGATTATGGCAATTCCGATGGAGGACGCTCCTCCACTGCACTTGCAATTTCCTCTTGTCTGCTTCAAACCTCCTGATGCAGGATCTCAGTGCTGGCCAAACGATGAACAGATAGGTGTAGTTGTCATGAAGGTACAGATAAATTTTTCTTTCCGAATAACTTTTTATAACACTTTTTAATGTACGGTTGAAATGCACATTTTAAAACAATAATGGTACAACAAATCTAATCATACGTCTGCCTGCTACCACTTATAGAAATAAACAGGTGCAGGTACAGAAATTAATAAATTAGAGAGCATGTTTCTTCCTCCTTTTTTTCATTCCGATGTATCAGTACATTATTCTTCCCACAAAACAAATTGTTAATTTATCTTTGTCATGGTCTGTAAGTCATTCAACTTACATGTATCAAAAGGGAAGAACAAAAAAAGAGAAAAAAAAATGTGTTTCATAAGAATGTGTTTGCACCAGCTCTGTGAACGTAAGCATGGGCATGAAATGTACAGAATTGAAATTTTGGTATAGTATAATATACAAGCTAGTGTAATTTACCTATTGTGTTTTTTGTACATCCTTGCATACAGATAATGTTACAGTATCCACTGTTATTTTCTGTTGTCTTTGTTTGCATCATTGATGAAACAACGTGATCGTTTATATCTGCAAGACGTGCATGTTATGTCTACATGTTTTAAGTCAAGGTAAGAAAGAAATCTACAAGATACCACATTATGGAGGTGTAATTTGGACGCAATTTCCTGCTTTAATTGGAAGTGTAGGGTGAGGAGTGGCTCGTGAACATCGGCAAGTCTCGTATCCATTCCCCAGGTGGCGTTGCCTTGTCTCACTAAGCTAACGGGACAGCTCTGGCACAGCGCAAATTTCTTACTACCCGTTCTGGGCCATACCACATGCAATTAGAGCATAGCCAGAACATCATTTTTTACACTGGATTTCTATTAAACCTATTGGCAGGACTAGGTTTTGCTACATGCAGTTTTGTCTTAGATGAGGAGTCACATACCAGCTTCCAAGTGCCTCATTTTTTATTCCCCCTGCATTTCTGGAAAAATTCAGATGCACTAATGACACTGAAAGGAAGTTGATTTTACTAACTGAGTCTAAGAGGATTGCTAATAAACATGATAGCCTCCAGTTATGCCAAAAGCTATAGATATGCATCCACAACGTAAGTTTTGGGAAAATACTGGCCATCTGCCAATTTTGCCACTAATTCTTCATTGTGAGGAGTTGCAAATGAATTGATGACAAATTAAGCATTTACAGTTCACTTGACATCACTGCAAATACATAGTTCATCATTTGGTTATGTAATTATTATCAAAATCATAGTGTACTGACTGTATCATACAAGTATTAAAATCTACTCACCATCTAGCGGAGATGCTGAGCCGCGATAGGCACAATAAAAAGATTCACACGATCATAGCTTTCGGCCATTAAGGCCTTTCTCAGAAAGCTGAAACTGTGGCTGAAAGCTATGATTGTGTGAATCTTTTTATTGTGCCTATCACAGCTCAGCATCTCCGGTATATGCTGAGTAGCGACTTTCCTTCTCTCATATTGTTACATTCCATCCTGGATTTTCCATTGTTTGAAGTATTAAAATATGTGAATTTTTGACATAGTCCAATTTCTTCTTTATGTTAATTTGTAAAGCAAAACTTTTGTGTGGCTGATTGTTTTAATGAAATGTATGCTACTTAGTTGTTGGCATAGGCTAACCATATTTCAAAGAGAGGTGAGAATGTGTAACACAAGACATCCAGATCTGACAGAGGGGACCATACATAAGTCCATTTCCACATTGTCATACATTTGAAAGCCAAAAGATTGGAGAACATCTAAACCAAATGTGTGTTGTGTCTGATGCAAAGAGACACTGAAGAATGAGACAGGTTGAGATGACTTCACATACAGCTCAGATCAATACCTGTTGTTTACAGCTACACAGTGGCTGTTTATTTGAGAGTAGGTGAATCTATTTTTAACTGGGTTCCTTGCTGATTAAAAACTCGTTACCAGCAATGTCAACCTGAAGTAGCACACAGTTTCAATTGATGATAATCTGAATAAGAACTAAGTGCAACTGCACCGTGTAGTGTAGTAGGGATCAACTTGCAGCAACAATATATTTGTCATGGTGGTCTAGTCCCTGGCTGCAGAGGTGGTTGACTACAGCACACAATAGTGAATAGCGGCCGGGGGGGGGGGGGGGCTAAAATGTAATATATATATTGCAAGCTGAATAAAAATTTGCTGCTTAAATAATTAAAAGGAAGAGTATTAAGAGTGACTGAAAAAAATTGGAAGGTACGCCTATCCTGAGTGAAACATTCCTAAATTTGCATACATCCTTTTCTTGTTGCCGTTATTGTGTATGGCCATCTTTGGGCATTGATGGTGAGTTATCGGTCTTCTTGTGGTGTTGTACACTGTGGATGTCTCGTACTGTAGTGCCATAATCTTGAGATCTCACTTAGTGGCACACAGAGGGCATGTGCTACGACCTGCTATGTTTGACCAGCCTCCAGTTGCCTTAGTATTCTGCCCGTCATAATGTCATCAGTATATGTTCTTTGAGCCATTTTCAACACGCAGTACTCTGACATGCACCAACACACCTCTGTGTATGTCAACTGCCTCCAGTGCCACCTCGTTACGACCGCACACCAAATGCACCACATGATCATACCCCAAGGTGATTTAAACCTGCAAACTGCCCACCAGAGCATTGTATCACCATGTATCAGCATTATCCTTAATTTATGAACATGAGTGCATTTCACCTCATTGCTCCCAGTTATTCAGGAGGAATACCAGCTGTACATCTGACATCCGCCGACAAGGTAAAGTTTCTTGCCGCTTGTACGACATTGTCGAGCACAGAAAATTCATGTTTATGACATTGTGGAGCACAGAAAATACATGTTTTTATGACACTGTCAAGCACAGGAAACTTATGTTACATGGAGTATTGCCCTTTTTTATTTTTTATATTTTTATAGTTCTTCATGCACACGTCCACTTATCTCACATGCGCACTTAAAAATTTGCAGGCAGGTTTAGTATGTTTTTGCCCTTTGTTTTTGAGTGTCTTTCTTACCATTGCATTACATTAAGTCTTTGTAGTGTCCTTTCCACATACTATGCACATAACAACAACAAAAAACTACAAAAATAAATTTATCCTATTCATTTGTTGACATGCCATTATCGTTGCTTATGTACATTTCAGTCTGATTGTCATTTTGCTTAGTACATTTTGTTAAATTATAATTTCATTACATTGCTCAATTACAATTATTTAAGTACACTGTTTGGTCTCATTTTTTTTTTTACATTCTTTACATAACATTCATACAACAATATATTCTTTTTTCCTTTATGGCATAAAATGACATTCATTTCATTTCAGTTTACTGTGACTTCTTGTCATAGCATATTTATCAAGTTCAAAGAAGTAAATAATAGTTGTTACAACAGATTCTACACACTGCTTAAATAACTAAGCATGGCCTCGCCTCTCTAGTATTCACCAGGAAGAATCTACAATCTACAGGGTTGAGGAAATTTCATGGAAAGGCATTTATGTGTGCAGTTACGCCTCTTTACTAGACTTAACTGTGATTCCCAGAACAAAAATAGTTGTTGTTTATAAACGTAAAAGAAACCAATCATATCGAATACTTATTCAGTGTTTAAAGTGCACCTCAATATTTACTTGTTATGTTCATCGTATAAAGGATAACTATTCCATATGCCGAGGTATACAGAGATGTATCATCAATACATGTACAATGAGCGTAAAATAGTGTTTATATAAGAACAAACATGCAAAAACAGTTCAGTGTAACTCAGATGTTTGTCGCTTTTGTGAGTAGTCGATGTGCACAGTAGTTAGATTTCGACCACTGTATTATTTCATAGTGCTCCAGATTAGTTCAGCATCATGATATGCGACATACTGCAACTGTATTCTTCTACACATATTTTCACACTATCACATTCTTACATACCATAAACTTACAATTCTATTTACTTGCGGCGCGGCCCTTTCTTATGTTTATATGCTCGACAAGCATTCATCTTTCGACAGGTTTAGGACATATCGATGCATCGTTTCCTGGAAGAAAAAACTTAATTCTAACTTAAAACTAAATCTTCATAGTTAAGTGTGCACTGACTTGATGGTCACTAATACCTCTTTCATATATTCGACCATGTATTCATTCACTTCAGTGTGCAGTGGTGACATCACAGAACTTGAACTTACCATATAAATCTGAAAGATAAGGTGTATTATAGGCATGATGCAACCTCTTATTTAGTTTGTCACTCATATTGCACTCGCTTGTTTATCTGCAGCAGAGGTTTTATAGTCCCTTAATTATAATTAGTGTGTGTGCTTTCAATACTTAAATTTGTAAACATATAGATATAATGTACATAGTATTGTAACTTCTGTAAGTATCTCATAGTTTAAAATTCCCCTTCCATGTATATAATCACTTAGCTTATCTTTCTTTTTGTGTATTGTGTAGATAGTCGTAGTTGTAGTATATACTCTCCCTTAATTTTCTATGGCCCAGTTTATGCAATACGCTCTAGAAATCCTAGTTCAGGGAGTAACTCATGGGGGGTGTTTGTTTTGGGTGCTCCATCACTTTCAGCTGTGTCTGTTTGGCGCGCACGTGCTTGTGGTATGTTGACTAGCTTTCTCCCCAATGCGCATGCACTGCGTCACTCTGTCACTACTAACATCATGGCGAGTTGTGTATCGCAGTGCGTGCTACCATGCATATCGGTATCAAAAGTTCATTTATTCATTTACAAATGGGCTACTCGCAAGGCAAAGCATTGTGTTTAAAGTATCGTCATCTCTAGACACATAAAAGTAAAATTCTTCCTTGTTACATCCACTTATTTTATCATTTATCCATTTGACATAAGAAAAAGCTAAACAGAAATTTTCCTTGCCAAGTAGCAACATAAATTATTGAATGTGATTTTCCAGAATCCTAAATTTAATATTACTTTTCATATGTACAACTTAGAGGGTATTCAGCCCTTCTTCAATATATAAACTTTCTCAAGTCTTTGTGTGGGTAAAGGCTTTTGTCTTTACCTGTGTTCGCATGTGCCAATCTGTATGCTCTCGGGAAGGGGATTTTGGTAATTATGTATGGTCCGGTGCATAGTAATTGCTACTTACAGTCCAGTTTTCCAGTTTTTGCGGATTCGGGATGTTTTCTAAGTAACACCTGTGGTCCTATGTAAAATTGTGTTGTACATTTCAGCTATCTGTTGTAAATTCCTTTCCTATATTTAGCTCAGGTTTCAAGGTTGATTACTACTTGTTGTATTTTACCATCCAATGATAATTCCAGTATTGCTATCTTAATAGAATCATCTACTTGTTTGCAATTGAACGTAAGCTTATTTGGTGTAAATCCATTTGATGTATGGGGAAGGTTTTAACGGACCTCTTCCTAAGATTTCCACAGTCTATAAGTTGTCCTACTCCTTTGTCCACATGGTGACTTCGAGCACTACAGGAGATTCAAATTTATACGTCGAGGTCGTTAACAAGTACGAACAGTTTGGTACTTAACTCATATCGATGGCTGCGTTGTTGTCTTCGTGAAGTCTAGAGGCGATTCCACTGCGATGTTCCCGCGGTTTTCTTTGTGTTTGGATTAGACTAACTGGTTTGTAGGTCGATGTGGTATTTTGGTTTTTAGAGAGCAAACGTTTTTGCACATCACTATTTAATTCATTTATTCACATTTAACACTTCTACAATAATATGAAATAAGACATTGTTTTACACCACATCCTTCCCACATGACCAAAGATAACCGTCTCTTAGTTTTTAAACTTGCAGTCAAAGGCGATATTTATGTAAAACATAACATGTAAAGAAATTACTGACATACATGATTTTACGTTCTGTTATAAGGTTATTAACAACTTATAAGAAAGGAGCGACATATTCAATCCACTTGGTATGCTTATGAGTTATACAGGTCCTCACAAACCTGGTGAATTTCTTAAACACCCTTTCTGTGGGGAAACTTCGGGATGAAAATTTGATAGTAAATGATTTGGTTGGAATCTACAAACTCTTTCCATTTGCATCCCACAAAATATGAGGCATTATCTGTTAACGTAACTTACGGGTTTCCTACTCTTGCAAAATAATCCTCTTTAATTCATCTTATAATTGAACTGGCTGTAACTTTCTGTATAGCATACAGTGAAAATATCATACAGACCTACTATATATTTTACTCCCCCTTTACCTCTGGGATAGGGTCCAGCCATATCTAATGACAGCTTTTCTAGAGGTTTCTTAGCCACAATGGGATGTAATTCTATCTGTTTGGAAATGTTAGAATGTTTTGCTTTCTGGCAAACAATACACTTTCTTAACACATGTTGCACTCTCCGTCTAAGGTGGGGGAAATAGTAATATTTAGCTATTTTATCAGTGCATTTTGCAGTGCCATAATGGCCCGAAGTATTGTGTGTGTATAAGATAAAATATTCCACATATTCCTCTGGCAAACACACGTGTCATTGTTCTAATTTGGGAGGTTTTTTGTGGAATAGAACACCTTTGTGAATAGTAAAAAACCTTTTTAATTTTTCATTGCTGTTATGTGTAAGTTATACTGTTACCTTACTCCAGAGTGTATCTTCCTTCTGTAACTGCTCTATATGTTTACACAAGTGGACATAGTATAGTCTGAGTGTTTTGTCCTCCATCAACATAGCTCTTATTTCACCTTCATACTCCAAAAAATTGTTGAAGTCCTCTAAGCCTTGTGGTAGTCTGAAAGAATATCAGCTATTACGTTTTGATTTCCTTTTATGTATACGATTTCAAAATTGAATTCTTAAAGATACAGATGCCATCTGGCTATCCGTCGGTGTAGCAACTTACAACTTAACAAAAATCACAGAGAGTGATGGTCACAGTACACTTTTGTGTGTCTACCCCAAAGGGAGTATTCAAACTTTTTAAATGACCAAATTACAGCCAAACCCTCTAACTCCGTGACTGAATAAAAACGTTCAGCTTCAGGTAAGGTGCGTCTGGTGAATCTAATTACTTTAGGGATGATATTTACTTCTTCTTCTACCATTTTAAAAAGGCGTGCGCCCAGGCCATGAGGAGATGCGTTGGTGCATAAACAAAAATCTTTTTTCATGTCTGGTTGAGATAAAATATTAGCATTTAATAAGGCTCGCTTGTTGTTTTCAAAATTGGTCTGACATTGCTTGTCCCATACCCAAGGTCTGTTTTTCCAGAGAAGAATGAGTAAAGGATCACTGTTCATAAGTTGGTGGGGGATGAATTTCCTGAAAAATGACACTAAGGCTAAGTATGCCTTTTATTATTTCTTGTTTTCCGGAAAAGGGCATTTCCTAATGGCATAAAGTTTTTTTGGGATCTGGCAGTATGCCTTTCAAACAGATTATGTGTCCTAAAAATTATACCGTTTCTTGTCCGAAATTTGATTTCTTGAGATCTGCTGTTACTCTATATTTGTAAAAACGGCTCAGCACTTGTTCAATTAATCTTAAATGTTCTACCCAAGTGGGTGTAGCGACGGAAGGGCTGTCCACTTACACTGTTATCATAGTCAAAAGTTCGGCCAGTAGCACTGTGTCAAGTGTGAAGATAAATACACCTGCACTTACGTTCAATCCAAATCATAATACTAGAAAATTAGAAGCTCCTGCCTCCACATATAAAAACAGTATACTTCGACTTTCTTCATGTAGTTTTGTTTGCCAATATGAATACCGAAGATTGATTATAGTAAGAAATTTAGCATTGTGGAATTTCATAAGCTGTTCCTCTACATTATCTGGATGTGTTCAGACTGGTACATAATCTTATTAATGTTATGTGTGTCGAGGACCCAGCAGACCTTGCAATCTGGCTTACATACAGCCAAGATAGGACTACAATAAGGGGAAAATGATGGTTGTATTATGTTCCATTCAAGCATCCTGTTATTTTCTTTTCTTACTGCTTCCCTCTTTGTCCATGATATAGGGTATGAGATAGAATAAAAAGTTTCATGAGGATACACATCCATTTTGTCTACAAAATCCTTAATAATGCATGGTCTTTTTTCAAATACATGTACATAAGCAAGTATTAGTTCCCTAAGCTCTGCTTGCTGTTATTTAGACAAACGCTTTGATTCACTTACCTTTCTGCTTATTGAATCGATTTTTATTTCTTCTGCTGATGACTGTTAGTTACTGTACGTGTTGACAAACACAAGTATGGGATTTTCCAATTGAACTTCAAAGTTGTGAGTAACTTTAGTTTTACATCTGATCATGCCTTTTACAAATAATTCGTTATTTACACTGAAATGACATTTCCCTTTTCGTAAATCAATTTGCACTTCGTATGTCCTAAAAGTATCCATACCAATTAAACACTCAACTATTAATTTCTCTATTATCAAAAATTTGCATTGTCCTATTATATGGAAATTAAGGCTTGTATCTTCTCTCCTTTCGATTTCTGGTCAGTGGCGGTCAGTACCTTGCAATTTTACACTGACAGTGTAGACATACATCCACGTTTCTTCAATTCTTGAAAGAAGTCTTGTGACATCAAATTAGTCAAGCACAATGGGTGCATCAAGGTCAGATATTTTTCTTTAATAGTAACTTGTACCTTGTCCTCTGTCAATTTTTTTTGCATACCCTCATTACCTTGATATAGATCATCTCTCATGTCATTACCATGATCATATCTGATAAAGCAGGTCTTGATCAAGCTCATGCCCCCACTCCCCTACGAGATCACAGAACGGGGTCTTACTGACACCAGTTGAAGTTTTCCATTGTTGTGATGGCATTGATTTCTAGGTTAAGCCAATTACTGTCCTGAGAGGCTCTCGACTGAATTTCTCTTTGCCTCTGCGTGTTATTTGGCATATGTATGTTACTTTTGTGGCCGAATTCTGCTGTCCGTGGGTTATTTGGTCGTCATTTATTGTTTTGTGTTTGCCAAGCTATCAGGTGATTATTGCCGGTAGCTTATGTTTGTAAATATTGTACAGGCTGGCCATAAACCACTTGCCCATTGTAATTGTTTTTCCTAAATTTTTGCCCTTTTCTTTCATATCCACCTTTGTATTTACAGCTTTCTCCATCGTCGTTGTGATTACCATTACCATTACCATAAGTCTGTGTGGGGTAAGTTTACCATCCATTTGATACTTCGAATCTATTGCTTACTTGTTGGTCCGTAAATCTCCTGTGTCACAATTGACATATTAACAGGCTTCTGTTGCACTGGTCTCTCTTCATATATTAATTCTATTGAGTCCAGTACAGATAGAAAGTATTCTTTATCATGTTCAGAGATAGTAATGAGTTTTTTCCTGAGTGTGAGCAGGAAAACGGCTGTTTAAAATTTTCAGCATGTCTACTTGAGATGCCAGGTTCATCAAGTATCTGGTTTCATTCAAATATTTTTCAAAATAGCGCCTTAGGCTTCCATACTTGCTGTTGAAGGGAGCGTCAGCCCCAGCCAGCATCGCGGCTTCAGCTTTTTCATTTATTTCTTTTACATCTGCACATAACTTATCTCTCTGTTTTTTGACAAATTCTGAATCTAAACTTAAATGATATACTCTTGGACTCAACTCGTGTATTTCTGTAGGTAGGTTTTTGGCTAAGTCTAGCAGCTCGTTGACTGTGTTCATCACATTTTTTACTATTGCATTCATTTTTAATTCTGTCTCCTGAATTTGAGAAATGCTTCACTAACGTTTTGTAACCCAGCTTCACACTTTTCCTGTTTACAGCCTATGGATGTTACCTTTTCCGTTAACAAATTTATATTGCAAGATGTGTCGGTAATTATTTCTCGTTTTTGTTGTTTACTGAGCTCTGTGAACTTACCGGATAATTTTTCAGGTAATTCAGTGCATATAGCTTTGCTCACCTCACTGAACTGTTGACTAATACTATTCTTGAAATCTTTAAATGCCTGAGTTTGCTGTGCAGTCTGTTGTGTTATTAGTTGCATGAGCTGTGTCAAAGTGTGTGTCTCTCTAGTATTTGCATTGCTTTTGTGAACTGTTTCCTGTGTTTGTGTTTGCGACGTCTTAAGCAAATAATCAAAGGAATTTTCGCTGTCGCGTGCTTCAGTTTCACTATTTAAAAAAATGTTTTGCATTGAGACCTGAGAAATTGCCTCATCGAGCGCCATAAACATGGCATCATGACTAGCCGTATTACCAGTATATTCATTTTTTAATAATGGGATGCCAACCTGGTTGTTTTGGTATTCATCTGCCAGTTTATGAGTTGGCGCATTACCTTCAACTGTTGCCAAGCTCAAATTTCTGTCATCTTGGCATATTGCATTTTGTAATAAATTTTCAACAATGGCCATTTCAACAAAATTATGGAAAGAAAAAATTGTAAACATGAAATTTTGTTTGTATTGGTATCTTTCAATTAAAGCATCTTCATGTGCATTTTCATTAATGAACCTAAATATTCTCTGATACAATCCTATTGATACAGTCTTACAGAATTTGAAAAATCAAACAATGGAAAATCCAGGATGGTATGTAACAGTGTAATGGAATGTAATTTGAAAGAATTATTTTGCACCTTAATGTGGACTTTATACAGATTTTTGTCTTTTATAGAGAAATGCACTTTCCTTGAAGGATCTTTGGAAGTAAAAGAGACTATCTACTGCGAGAGAGATGGTGCCAATTGCGGCCTTATATGCATAATGCCTAGCAGCATCCTACCTTAACTGCTAAATGCATATTCCCAGCACGTCTCGTTTGTAGGCAGTATTAATTTTTAATTTGCTCCTTCAAGTTGTTAATAGTTCCAATCTCATGGTCACGTAACAAATGAAACAAAGGCCTCTTTAGTTTCTTTAAATGATAAAATGGATCATTTATTTTTTTTTAAATCTTTTTCTCAACAATTGAAAGGTCTATTCATACACTGCTCGGTGCCGTACTTTGAATGGTCGCCATTGAATAATTGCAGGGGCAGGGAATGGGGGGGGGGGGGGGGGGGGGGGGGGACTAAAATGTAATATATGTATTGGAAACTGAATAAAAATTTGTTGCTTAAATAAATAAAAGGTATGTTTTTAAAGAATGATTGAAGAAAAAATGGAAGGTACTTCCATCCTGGCTCTAATATAAACAGACCTGCAATATTCAATACATATATTCAGCATTTAACATTCCTAAATTTACGTACATCATTTTCTTGTTACCACTATTGTGCATGGAGACTGGTATGACAATACTGGTTCCGGATCGCCCCTCCTCTGCTCATGTGAATTGTTCTTGTTAGTTTCGATCCTCTTGATGCAGGATTCTCAGCATGTCACGGAGAGATGAACAGACGGATGTCACCGAAAATCCAAATAAACCCTGCTATCTTGATAACACTTTTTAATGTACAGTTGGAATGCACATTTTTTGGCAATATCAACTCGGCAGAACTCGCAATACATCCGCCCGCTATCACTTGTTGAGACAAACAGACTTTCTAACAACATTAACTCGGTTGAGCTCGTAATACATCCACCTGCTTTCACATATAGACACAGACAGACAAACCTAAAGCAATTAAAAAATTTTAGAGCATCTATTTGTGGGATGACGTAAAGAGCATGTCCTACTAGAATTTTGCTCACTGCTTTTGTAAAAATCACAATATTTAAAACCATGCCATACATGGACTTGTTTGTACAGGAATGTGTAGTGTAATGCTAACAAAAGTGTTTTATTTGGCTGTTATATTTTCAGTGTCAGCACTTACTTCAGTGTCACCTCCTTATAATTAAACCCATCCATTTGTGTTGTATCTGCCTTAGTCTGTTTTAGTGAGTTTTCCCCACAATACTGTGCAACACTAGTCACTGCAATAACTGTCTTTTAACAGCCACTGTTATATCTCCAATGTCTTTTTTTTCTGTGGTTGAGGCATGATCTAACATGAACTGCCATTATTACAAAATTATTCCTCCTTTAAATGCAGTGTTTCCTGCTATCCAGTACCACACTTCAATAAGGTTATAGGTACATGTGCTATGCAGGTGGTTTCCATTTGGCATGTTCTTCGTGAATTTTCCTGTTTTGTATTGTTTGTCTGATAGAGGAAGTTGTTCCTCCTCACCCACACAGGGGTTTCTCACCTGCACCTGGGCTGCTCAGATCACTACAGGTGTTTCTTTAGAGATGACATTCCATGTTCTTCAAACATGCTATGTCTGGAACTGGAGATTTGATAGGTGTTACATCTCAATAGCAGTTCCTCAGTAATGGAATTTTGTATTTTAAGTGCAGTTAACACTTACCTTCAGCTGGAGCAAAATAGATGTACAAATCTCTATATAAAGATTGGGCAAACATTCATTTATAATTATTGTTATCGCAATGAAAATCGTGTTTCTGAGATAAGCCATTAAGGTCCGCTGCCCATATGGCATAAGATTAAGAAGATTTCTTATGATGCTGAAAGAATTGGAGCCTAGCAGCAGCTACAGGACGCTTATGTTCATAATATGATGATGAATTTCTATAGATTTTATTTAAATGCAAAGTTCTAGTTTCTACTAGGGGATATACTTTTTGTAATAATAGGAAGATAATGAATATTATTAGTAAGCATCACAACATTGGAAATATCACATACACCTTGTAATGGAGAAGTAGTCACTTTTGATAGTGACCCAAATCATCTTATTCTGAATGTATGTTCATCTGAGTACCATGGCCAAGTCCAGTCCAAGCAGTTGCAAATTGAATCCTCTGTTTATCACTTTAGAATTGTACCTTTGTGCAACTCCAAATAGCTTATACTCACAAAGCACAAAAGTCAAATGTTACACAGTACACTGTTTTATGGAGTTTGACATCATATATAGTATAATTTTGTTCATTTTCTGTGTGTGTGTGTGTGTGTGTGTGTGTGTGTGTGTGTGTGTGTGTGTGTGTGTGTGTGTGTGTGTGTGTACACGAGTGCGTGGGCATGCGAAACTCTCATTATGTAAAGTATATCATGGTAATTAGAATCTGGATATTTAAAGAATCCCATACCTCATGATATTTTGTGTATTTACCACCAGTGTAAATTATCAGTTTTGATCTGATGGATGTAATCATTCTCTTGCAATTAAAAAATTTGTTTCCTTCTCAAAAGGGTTTGGCACAAGCAGGAGCATGGGCATGTTTTGATGAATTCAACCGTATAGAACTGGAGGTGTTGTCTGTTGTGGCTCAGCAGATTCACAGCATTCAGATGGCAATTACTCAGAAGGTAGAGCGTTTTATATTTGAGGGATCTGAACTTTCCTTGGATCCAACATGTTCCATTTTTATAACAATGAATCCAGGGTAAGTAACTCTAAGTTGAATGGCTAACTGTAAATAAATGTGCCTTGATACATTACATGTTACATTTACAAAACTTACATATTGTCATCATCCTTTAAAGGAAATCACAGTTTAACAATGCAGATGCTCTATTTTCAACATACTGATAGCATCATTGCTGCAATCCATTTGAGTCTTCTGTATGATGCTAAAACTTTGCAGGTATGCAGGACGCCAGGAGCTACCAGACAATCTCAAAGTTTTGTTCAGGACAGTTGCCATGATGGTGCCTGATTATGCTATGATTGGTGAAATCTCATTATATTCCACAGGATTTGTGGATGCCAGAAGGTAATTGATGTGTGACCGTATATGAAGATATTCCGAGAATAAAATTTTCACTCTGCAGTTGAGTGCACAATGATATGAAACTTTCTGGCAGATTAAAACTGTGTGCCAGACTGAGACTCAGACTTGGGACCTTTGCCTTTCGCGGGAAAGTGCTCTGTCTACTGAGCTACCCAAGCACGACTCGGAGCCTGTCCCCACAGTTTTAAATCTGCCAGTATGAAGATTTCTTGTTGTGAATTTGCTTTAGTGATTGATTATTTGAAACTGGAATTAAAAATGTCATGTATATTTGTTTAACCCCATAACATAAAAGCCTGAGTTATCTCATTTTTATTACTTTGACACAACTTTACAATAGCAAGTATACTCTGGTAACTTAAGGACAGACCTTCGAATTCATTCTCCGAAATAAATTCCATGCTGCTTTCGATGCTGTTAATGTGATCCTGCCTGAAGGCCAGCTATACAGTGCTGTTCACATTAAACCAACTAACAAACAACAGTACTTACATTTTGACAGCTGCCATCCAGTCCATGTCAAACATTCCCTCTCAGCCTTAGCATTCGAGGCAACATATTTCTTGATATTCAGACTCTTTACAGCAACACACCTCTATTCTCACATCAGGCTTCACAGGTTGTAATTACCCCACCAACCTAGTTCAAAAACATATTTCCTGGGCCTTCATGTCCAATCCTGGTACTGTTGATCCCTCCAGAAAAGCACAGGTTCTGGAAATCAGGGAATGTCAAACATGTTAGAGAAATATCAGGGAAACTGGGAGAAAAAACACTGAAAAATCTCATTTTTGTGTCAGTAGATTAAATGGTTTCTTTATTGAGGTGTAATGCATCATCATTGGTCGGTGCAGCTGTATCATGCACCACTACCCTGCTCTCTCATTTCTAATCTTTCTCCCCTTCCCCCCCACTCCCCTCAGGTTGCAGTTAGTGCTGCCACCCCTTCTTGCTGCTAGCCTATGTGCTACCAACAAGAGGCAGGGAGGGATGAGGAGCAGTTTGTTTAGATCTGGTTCTCAGAGGATGTAAACGCAGTGGCGGGAGACGGCGCTCATGTGTGCAGGAGTTGTGTCTGAGTGATTGTGTGAATGTGTGTGTGCTCTCATTTTACTGACAAAGACTATGACCAAAAATTTAGTTGTGAGAGTGTGATTGTGTTTTCTGCATGCCTGTCTGCAGCTCAGCAATCATCTGTATGGTGAGTTGTTACCTGTCCTCATCATTATTGATTCTCTGAGTATTTGCACAAATTATCTGTTGCATGGATTGATCACCGTGGTCTAATTTGAACAATGTTCTGTCTGTGACACCTGACAAGCTGGTCACACAAGTGGATTATCGCGATGAGCCAAAACCGCAGGCCATTTTTTGTGCATATCTCTAATAGATCGGATCTCCCAATCTGAAGCCCACTGTTTTCCAGTAATGTGCAGGTCCTGCTCATTGGATTTAGTCTCACCGATCTGCCCACAGGCCGGGCCTGATTGTGTGTGGCTTCGTGTGATGGATTTGCATGGTTTATGCAGGAACCCAAGACTGTGATGCTCCTCGGCAGGCCAGAGACTAAGAGCAATGGAATTCAATAGTTGCAACTGTCTCACTGCATGTACATTGTACAGTGTGGTGTTTTGTAGACATGTTATTTGTCCTAGTACAATCTGGCACTTCAAAAGTAATTTGTACGTTAGTAAGTATGGATGTAATCAAACAATGAAAAGTCCAGGATGGAATGTAACAATACCAGAAAGAGAAGGAAAGTTGCTACTCAAAACAGATCATAGCTTTTGGCCATTAAGGCCTTTGTCAGCAGTAGACACACACACACACACATGCACACACACACTCAAGCAAACACAACTTGCACACATGTCTGCAGCAGTCCCAGAGTGTGGTTTCAGTTCCCTGGGACTGCAGACATGTGTGTGTGTGTGTGTGTGTGTGTGTGTGTGTGTGTGTGTGTCTACTGCTGACGAAAACCTTAATGGCTGAAAACTATAATTGTGTGATTTTTGTTGTTGTGCCTATCCCGACTCAGCATCTCCGCTATATGGTGAGTAGCAACTTTCCTTCTCTAGAAAGTGTGGATGCTAAGAAGAAGAAAATGGTGTCCATCACTAGTTTTTTTTGTACACTATGTGCTCTTATATTTCATGAAAGAAAAATCACATAATACCTCTAAAACAACAAATGTAACACAGTGGGTAATAATTGACAATAACATACATAGTAGAACCAACATTTTATCGGCGTTCACCTACACTATTGGTTTATACAATTCTTTCCTGCCTTATACACTTATTTCAAGAGAAATCACTGAAGGTATTTTAACTCTGTCTTGCAACTCCAATGAAATGCATATTTTTGTCACGAAATGTGTTTTGTTTTTTTGAAATAAAATAACCTCAGTGCTCTTAATGAAACATATATTTTAGCAGTAATGTCTGTCTTGCACATTACCCTATCTTCCATGTTTAAGCTCTCAGATTAACAAATCTTATCCTGTGCTATCCCCAACAATCAGTCTTTCCTTGTCATTCCATCTGGCAAGTCTCACCTGACCCGGGTTCTGAGTGACTTTTCTGAACTCTATCCCTTTTTTCAAATCTCACCAATCCTTTTCCTTCAATTCTCTTCCTTCCTCTTGAACCATATTCAGTAAAATATTGCTAACTTGTTAATTGGATCAGTACTATGCCTGTTCAATAAATGACACACCCTTGCCATTATGGAAGCCTGTAAATGTTATTGAAGTGGAAAACACACAAAAATGGGATCAGAGCATGAATGTTCAAACTTAGTACCCTTGCCACTGGAGCTCTGGGGAGGGGATGCTCGCATTTAATTCCAGGGGTATAATCGTTCACAGCAGTGCCCTCATGCCACAGTGGCGGCTGTAAGAAACGTAATGGCATAATTGATGGCATGTGTATATGAAAGTGTGGCTGGCACTACAGAAGTTACACGTGGCAAGCTGCTGCCCTCTAACCATACAATGTCCTGTAATTACAGACCTACAAATAGCCTGATGCCTGAGGTATCAGTCATAACTCAATGAAGACACCCAGCTGCCAGAGTCGAGAAGAGCACACACAGGTTCATGATTAATAATTGTACAAGCATAAAGCTGGGGATGCAAACTAGCCACATTTAGGTGATTACTGGGGTAAAGACAAGATGGAGTGCCTCAGTGTCTGACTCCTCTGGTGTCAGCTGTTTTGTGCTAATTTAGATTTTTACCTATGCTCCCCACAATGGAAACAGCATCCTTTATTGTGACAACATTACTAGTAAGAATAGTTTTATCACACAGAGGACGCCCAGCTTTACTAACATGTTCACATCTAGCATTGGGTCAAGCATTTCGTATGACATCAGAAATCAGCTGCACTAAATCTCGATATATGGTAGGCCTTTCTGGAAACAAAACCCATGAGCAATCGTCTGGATTGACACTCTGCGCAATGGATAACTATTACTTCTGCCTCCGAAAGTTGCATATTGAATACTAGGGCAGCAGTACGCACTTCCCACAAGTAGTCAGTAAGGCGTTCCCCAACGGAGCGTAGCTCATGCAACTCACCCCTGAAAGTCAGGACACTACTCACGATTTCATCTTATGGGTCCTTACACAAAGGGTAAATGATTTAAAACACCGAATTCCAAGTAACATTGAGACTGTGGCCTGCCTCTCTAAGTTTATAGAGAACCACAAAAATTTCACCAACAGGTTAAGCAGATCTGTGACAAGGTAATTTATGCCCTTAATCAAGAAACATGTTGGATAGTTGGGCAAAACATGCTGCCTCATTAGGCATATTTTGTTCAACAGGACTGGTAATTTCCCCTGCACATTCCTCTGCATACATTGCTGCAGGGCCACTCCCCTCATTCTCTTAGGCTCCTTGGTCCCCTTCTAAGACACTTAGCTTTCTTCGCATGGACACTACTGTGACGGGTAATTCATCTAGTTTAGCCGTAGAGGGAACATCAGAAACTACAGACCTCAGCTCCTCCACTCGGTTAGACAAATGTGCAGTCTGCAAGCAATAAATTTGTGCATGAAAGGGTGTAGTATCAAATAAGAATTGTGCATTCTTGTCTAATTCTACCAGTAGAGTGGAGAAACTCACTGTTATGAAATGAACATGTCTTATATGCTCCTCTATGACATGTGAAGGATGACATGTGAAGGATGACTGCTTCACAGAGATGTCCACATAACTCACTGATATCACTATCCTCGCTTTGACTCCGTAGTTGCAACTTGTAATTAAGCTGCTCCTTCTCAAGGGTCCCCACTGCGAATGTGGCACGAGCTTACATGTTGCACAGGGTGAATGACGTTCAGTGAAAGGAGGGTAAGGCTAGTACATAACCATGCTCTAGTTACCAAACTTGACACAGGAAACAACAGCCCGTATCTTAGTAAGTATTCTTTAAAAAAAATTATTAAGTAACAAGAGAAGGCTCAACTAAAAAATACATCAAAAAATAAACTTGAGCTATCTCCCTTTAACAAGGTGTTGAACTTGAAACACCAGAAGCGAAACAATTTAGATGTTCTTTCAAGTTTTTTGCAAAAATTACAATTTATCAAAATGTAAAATATTAATAATTTACATTGGAAGTCATGCTGTGACAAACCATAACTGCAAAACTGCAATAAAGTAATAGAGCGGCCCAACATCAAGTCAGGGCACAAACCTGCAGATGACACAACAGAACCGAGATATAGATGGTGGGACCCAGACATCCAGCATCAAGAAGCCAATAGAGGAAAGGTAATGCACTAAGACATGTACAGAAAAGCTATATTAAGCAATGAACAGATTAAATAAAACCAAAGTCTTTGCCGTGGCTCTAAAAGAAATCCAATAATTAATATTTAACTTAAGATTAAAGTGCAGTGAATGTTAATTCACTTGGTGATGCTAATTAAAGTTAACAGGTTCAATTAAGATACACACTTAAAGCTGAAATTGCCTCTGGCCAAGGATCAAAATTACTAGTATCTCGAATGAAGAACCTGTACCACCAAGAACTTAACAAATGCAGGAGCTCTCTTTGATCTAACATTCACAACCCAATATATAGCAATGGTCTATTATTAGTGTAATGATCAAATCAGCGGTTCTTGAGAACTCGAGTTTTCCTCTTGGAATTGTTCTTAATGTAGTTTTCATATAATTTAACAGAGGCAAGTGTCGTTTAAGCATGAATTCCAATCAGATATTACAACAACCTAAATAAAGTGGATCTCTTTTCTAAAGGCTGACATAGTGACAAGATGTGATGTAGATTTAGGCACAGGTCGCTAGCCTATAAAATTAATTCACCGGGACACCCAAAAATATTTAAAATCATTTCTGTAAAAAAAGCCAGTTTCTTCACAGGAGAGACTGGAGCGTGTGCCACAAAACCATTCAAGATCACATTAAATGAAAATGGAGAGCATAGCAGAAAAAAAATTGAAAAACAAAAAAGAACAGGCAGTGGAGGTAAGTTGCTGGACAACGTACATTTGATGCTCACCATACTTGTACGAAAGCAGAACCAGGATATTTCCATGACTGAGCAACCAAAAGAAGGTGTCAATTTATGCTCGGAAAAATCCTGTAATGAAGGCATTCCGGTCATCTAGTGGAGAAAAGGACACAAATGAAGTACTTCATCAAATTGTGTCAAAATCTCTGAAAGGAACTTGGGTACTGTGTGAACAAGTACAGCTAGGAGAGGATTAGGCTGCCCCAGTAGGGCACATAAACAGCTACACCACCCTCTACAGAGAATGCTGACCAACAACACTCACATCACAAAAATGGTGCACTGGCAGTACTGACCAATCACTCTCCAGAAAGACCATACTTTCCACCGGACACATCATAACCCCCAGTTCTGTAACTCATTTTGACATAAATCAGATCCGATCTTGCACCAGAAAGAACACCAAACACACTCTTACAGGCAAAGACGGTGCTCAACTTGCCAGATGCGAGCTATCAGATTTGACACATGGGTTACGATCACTCTGCAGCAGTGGTATACAGAACTCTCAAGGGCATTTGTACGCTTTTTTAGCTTCCTCTATCATTTTCTTCCTGTGTTGTCCATGTTTTACTGCTGACGCTCTGCTTCATCCCACGCTTTGGTGTGGGTGAGCACATGTTTTTCAATGATTGTCACCCATGTTTTCTGTTCCGTTTTATATTCCTGTTCTGGGATTTTTCTTGACACCCGTCTCACTAAGTTACTGAACGGGCGCTGAAGACCTTGCTGTCGTGCGCCCAAAACCGCTCTACTACTACTGCTACTGTACGCTGATGTTGCTCATTAGCCATAGCCATAGCCACATTTTAAAAGTATTTGCTATTCAGGTGACTAGCTTCAATGCTATATTTGCATCATCTTGAGGTACTACTATAAATCAAATAAGTGCTTCCAGTCCCTAACTCATGGATCATAGGACCCATAGAACAACTTATTGCTGTGGACCACTATTTGCGAGGAATTTATATTCCAAATGTGTAGTCACCCATACAGTAACTGGGTTCTGTGGACTGCTATTCGTCAGGAGTGGTGCCTGAAGAATCTAGTTTCTTTGCCCATTCAGTCTAAGACGAGCGGAGTATTCCAGACGTGTCCTTGCATGTGAAGATGCTTTGTAGAGGGGTTGAGGTTGGATTTATTTGTCATTGACATCCTGTTGCACTTCTCTGCTTAATGAGAAGGTAGCATTGAAAAGTTTATGATTTGGGGAGCTTTTTAAAAACCACCTTCTCAGCACAGTGCGTGCCTGGACAGCACGATGTGTCACTTCCTTGTCATGCTGTCCAGGCGGGTGCTGAGGTTGCTGGTCCTATGCTCCCGTGCATTTGTTAAACATGAGCACGGCTCCCCACAACTGGCTGGCTCGACCACCACACATCAATGCTTTTATAATTTCTTGGTGGCAACTGAGGGTGAAGCTTTAGACTTCAAAACTGGTCGTGTAATAAATTAAGAAATTACTGGCAGCTAAAACTAGACATGTCAGATATAATAAAGAATGAAAATCTGTAGGAACAGGGAGATAATAAATAGAAAAGTTCCCGCATAAGTGAACTCTGGCAATGTGTGTACAAAGCTATTCTATGAACTTGATGACCCTAAGAGAAATGCTGATGAGTTATGGAAAGAATTAAAACTTGTCCAGGACAGATTAGAACATAGAATGAATTTTACTCAATGTCATGCTTCCTAGTAAAATGGTAATTGCTTTGCTGTGGGAAGACTTTCACATAACATTTAACGAGAAGTATTGGTCCATAAGCAATCAAATGTGGTTAATTTCAGATCCATGGGATCCGGGTGGAGTCTCATCTGTTCCCCAGGGATGATAACATTCTGTGTTAATGGACAAAGTGACGACCATCGGATTCTGAGTCTGAGTTGTTTTCGGTGTTACTTCCACATTAGTTTCCTTACAACGAATCCCTTTCAAATTTTCAACTATTCTGTAATCTGTTAATAACTTCTTAAACTATCCTATCGTGTTAGTATTTAAGTGACTGAATATGGTTAAAAGATTGTGACTATTTTAAGAGAATGACAAATAACAGTGATCTCTAAACATAAAATGGAACAAACAGAATAATATTCTGATAGAAGGTATGATATGATGGTCCTATGTAAACAGAGTGACGGTAAGATGCAATGAACAGAATATAATGTTATATTTATGAATAATATAATATTAGGTGACTAATGAAATAACCATCTTATGTTGTTGTTGTTGTTGTTGTGGTCTTCAGTCCTGAGACTGGTTTGATGCAACCATCTTATAGTAGTGTATAATTTTCTATTTCTATAGAACATTTATACCTTTCATGAGATGTGATGTAGATGGGAGGGTTTGTATCGATCTTGAAAGGGGTGGGTAGTGTAGGTAAAGGCATGACTAACACTACACGCACACACCACAGCTTTCAGACAACCCTCACAAACAAGTGTGACTGATTCTTCACCATCTGCCATTCCATAGGTGTTGCTAAGATTTTTCTTCAGAGGCTTTAAAGGTGAAGGAGAGAATGTCTGTTCTGCAGGAGACATTTAACATCATACCTCCTCTGGCTTATCACTCTAGTATTGGTGAAGTAGGGATTCTGGGGAAGCGGGATGGGATGGGTTTTCCAGTCTTTGGGGCTATCTTCTTTTTCTACTTTGATCTTAGCAAACATTTCTACTTTTTCCTTTCTTACTTCTCATCTGAGTACCAGTCTATATTTCTCTCTTTCCATATGCATATACTTCTATCGCTGAAGTCCTCCTCATTCTCCGTGGTTTCCTGTAACAGAGTGTATACGACCCAGGACAACCGGGAGATCCGGGAAAAACCTGGGAAGTTTTTCATCTGGGAGAAAACCGGGAAAAACCCGGGAATTGTTTACAATTCCGGGAATTTTTGATTGTTTTAGTTTTCAGTTAAATTTTTGTAATTTTTAGTGGTAAGAACCAATACTCTAACAAAGGATATTACTGTACCCTGCTACTGCAGAATAACACCACCAGTGAAACATGAGCGAGAGAGGGGGGAAAAAAAGCTTAAAACAAACTTAAGTTGCAAAGGAAATGCGTCATATACAACAACAAAACACAGTGCTCATACAAGCGTCTGTCAACAGCAAATTGTGTCAAAGGCTTTTGGAAGACTATGCAATGCTTCATCACAACAAATTGCCTCCGATGAGCGTGATGTGACAACTGTTTAAATTAGATTCCTTTGAGCAGTTGCGGACAAGCTCTTGTGCATGCGTAGTTGAGTCGCGTGTTAGTAGTACCTTCTCCCGCTTCTTGTTACTACCTAAGCTTGCCCCGGATCGTAAATATAGTAAATCCGGCCCTGATGCACAGAGCAGTCCGAGTTGTGATGGGGAGGTGGGTCGTCTCCACGTGACCTGTGTATAACTTAAGTGATTTTGTTGTTTCCTTCGTTTGTTGCTCTCACGTTAAATGATAAAACGAATTTTCGTGACCGGAAGATATCAAATGAATTAAAATATGTTCGCATAATAACGGATGGCCAAAATATGTCATTAGTTTCAGATTTTGTTTCCACCTTTCTGACAGTCAAGCATCAATCGCCTCACAGAACAATGAAGTTACCTTTGTCGGTTTGCTAATGAGATTTGGCTTTTATTAATCTTTTCTGCTGAGGTAGTCAGTTTATTTGAAACGAACTATTTAATTTCACACTGTTGGCTGGTTTCAACTGTTCGCTGATTTCAAGTGCACGTATGTCATTATGCCATAATAAAGAGCCAAACATGAGACAATACAATACTGGTACTCCAAGAAAATTTACATCTTAAGCTGGACATACGAATGTGCACTTTAAGCCGAATTATGCATTTTAGTGTGGTTAACGAAATCACGATGCTCTTGAAGTATCCTTTGATGTCCTGTTTCTTTTATGACATAATGTAAGATCATTTAATGTTTTACACGTACGAACATATGGCCTTCCTGCGTCATCGCACGGTCACGACTGTTATCTGGCGCTCTCTTGCAACTGCTGAAACGAACCTATTTCTAACAGGTAGCGGGAAAATATTGCGAACGCTGGTTTGAAAAGCGTTTCCTTTTACGCAAGAGGAACTATGTGCGAGAATGTACGATGAATTTCTTAAATAACAAAGCGTTTGACTCTCATTTAAAAATGAATACTTTGAGGACGGCCATTTAGTAGAATTTTGAGCTCAGAAAATCACACATTTACGTCGTTATTAAAAATTTTACTGGCACATTTGTGTGATGTGTTTTAAAGTGTATCACGTGCAGAAAAGGTCAACATTATATGTGGAACTTTAGATTTTCTTCTAGCTTATTAATCTTGGAGACCAATATTATATGTGAATGTTATGTACATTAATTTAAACCATTAACTTTTCTTATTTGTGTTTTCGCACTACTTAAGAGTGATCTTGCTGTTGGCTGACTACATCAAGTGTCCTATGCTGTCATCAGCTGGCGAGATCATATGACATGAGTTATGAGTGGCTTACAAAAGCGCATCGCAAGCTGGATTTCAATGCTACGAAAACTAACATGCGGTATTTGGTGGAATTCAAATTTATACCTTCATAATACGAAAATATGGATCCTACATATTGGTGCACATCAAAGGTGTTTCAAAACTTTTTTTAACCCTGAGTTTCGTTTTCTAAAGTGGCGGTAAATTCTACATCGATATATAAAACCATAGCATTCAAAGGATTGATGAGTTTTACAGTGCCAAGGAATAGTATATGGCAACTTAACGCGGAAAAAGTGTACTTTCGCCCGGGAGAAAGTGTATTTTTAACCGGGAAATCCGGGAAAAGTCCGGGAATTTTTTTTCCTTGCCCACGTAGACACCCTGTATAACCTTCAACTTATTTCAAATAAGTAGGCTGAAAAATCAGGCTGCATGAACACACATTGGCATACACACAAAATTATGCTTAGACAGAAACATGAAAATTATGGGCTAGAAATCTAAAGTGATGTCAGAACCGCCAAGGGATGTAGGGGAATAAACACATATTTTATGGTTGATATATAACGGCTCTGCATCGTCCCTTTACCAGGTAGCCATTGCTATGCGTCAGGCGCTCCGTCAGTATTTATATGGGTACCGTTCCTTTTTCACGTGCTTCGTCTGGTTTGAATTGATTGCTTATTTTTCTTTGATCTGAGAAGTGCCATTCTCTTTGTTATAGGTGTTTACGTCACTCTAAGCTGAAAATGCATTACTGTACTGTGTCATGCATTTTTGTTGCATTCTGATAATGAGTGTTTACAGCCTGTCGTCGCTCGCGGCATGCCTTGCTTTTGTGCACGCTGATGCCGCTTACAATTAAAAAGAGAGAGAGAGAGGAATCGTCTCATTACCTGTAGCGAGACAATGGCAGGAGACTGTGATCTGTTGTTACTTACACTGCTGCTTTCTTTGATAATGATCAAGAAGAACCAAATAATAGACTGCGTATGATAGAAGATGTTCTGAACGAGAGTTTCGCGAAAATTCTTCTCCGTTTGAAAATCATTGCAGACTCTCTTTAGTACATTACATTCTGCTTAGAAGTTAGAGTCATCTTAGATTTAAAAATCTAGTCAATTGCCGTGCTTCATTTCTGACTATCATTACTAGGCATAAGAATAATACAAATATAAACATGACATAATATGTATATTCTTCCGTGTTAGCTGTTGTCTCACTGTAGTTTCGTAGTTTATTAGGCACACAGGATTTAAATGAGATAACAGCAAACACGAAAGAATACATGGCAAAATGTTTGTATTCGTATTATTCTTATGGTGAAGAGAATACTGCATGTGATTCACAATTCATAAAAGTTCCTCCTATTAGCAACCATTTCTTCTCACAGGTAGGAAAAAATTCAGAACGTAGAGTTGGCAATATTGACAAACATCCCAAACAGTCTTGCCAGTCGGATTTTTGTAGTACATTGAAACGCTGTTACATTCGAAGATGAACAATACGGAATTTGTATTTACTTCATTGTATAATGTATGAAAAAGCAGTGAAAAAAAGCTGGTCTTCCACCTTTTTTTTATTTTTTACTGACGCAGAGATTTTGGCGCCAGTATTTATCTTTGTACCTGCAAAGCATGCCTGTGTAGCGCTACATATATTCGATGGTGGAAGTTAGCTGTGGCGGCGCCTACCAATATTTTTCAGAACTTCCGCTTACTTTGCACTCGATTCTAAGCCGCAGGCGGTTTTTTAGATTACAAAAACCGGAAAAAAGAGCGTCTTAGATTCGAGTAAATACGGTAACTCCAACATCGGGTGAAATGCTGAGATAGTTATTGTCAAAACGAATAAAAACAACAAAAGGAAAATCTAGCTATTAAGTACACAAGGACTAAAAGAGATATATTGTACATTGGTTGAAATATAAATCAGTGTTGTGATAGATATTACATTGTAAATATGTGTAAAATATCGCTTGTTCAAGCTAAGGGAGGGATATGTAGTGCTTCGAGAATTTTGGGGTAAATTCTAGAATCACTTGGCTCTCCACCATCTCGAAAACCCGATATTTTAATGATGAGGGTGAGAGAGGCTTTTCACTGTGCCACACATATCTTTGTGTGCAGGAGGGACAGCTGTCACGAGAAGACAGGAGCTGCATCAGACAAGGGGCCCTGACAAGAGGTTACCAGCAGTGCCTTGGAATTTATATCAAATAGGCAAACAGTGTTTGTATAATGTTCCGTGGTTTGTGGTGTCATGAGGATTGTTACAGAGACAGTTGAAGAGTGTATTGTATAGAGACTGTTACTTCATGCCTTGGCTTTGCATGAGGCAGCACGTATGTAAATTACATGGGTGTTTTGTCGATTCTGACATTTATCTTGGAACTAGTTGGCTTGCTGCAGCTTTTACAGAATAATTGTTACTTTGGGGGATGAGAGCTGAAAATGTATTGTTGTTGAACTGAAAAGATTCTACGAGTATGTGACTTATTTCGAGAATATAGTGTTGGTTAATATTATTCCCTTTAATCTGATACAGTCTTCAAAGAAGAATTAAACGGTATGAGTGACATAGCTGATGACCCAAAGAAGAGGATTGGCTGCACGCACAATGTACGTGTCAACTGGAAGAGACATGTGAGTCGTGCAACCCATCACAACACTGTCACTTGTCGTCCAAGAAATCATTAGAGTTCCTAGTGTATCTCCATCCAACAATAGTCCCATCTGGTAGTTGATGTTTTGAGACTTTGCACCTACTCAGCCAGCAACCGACAAAAACAGACGGGCTACTTGGGTAATGCGTCTCTCTGCAGACAACAGTCAGTAGAGGTCCGCACTTCATCCTGACTGCTGCTAGAGGTCACTGGGCTCACAGACCTGTTTTCTTCTGTGGGGACACATGATTAGCGATACTGTGGAGCATGGGCAATAATTAGACCAGCACTCATTTGACGATGGGCCATTGCACTTCGAGTGAGCTTCCTGTGCCAGGCACCAATTGCAAAACCTTTCCCACAATCAGGATGTCACTCTGGAGCCACCATTGTAATCATGTTGCTATCAACGTGCAACTGTCCCTTCTAGCATCTGCCAGTGTGGCCTCTGCATTGAAGTGACGTTGTTCTCAATGCTGTGACCAGCAATCAGACTTCGTAATATTTGTTATCGTTCTTATCATCATTTACACTGAACTCAAGAGTCTTACCTTCAAACTTGGGACTTTAACTGAGGCTAACACAAACAGATTAGACTTTCGTTGTGGCTCACTTAATGTACGGACCATGATATTTCGAAAGTTTGTTTACTGAGACCTTTTAACCATTCTGCGTCATTTTGTTCATTCCGTATTCAAGAAAGAAATTGTGTCAAATTACTGTATTCAGACTTAACTCTTATCAGAAATAACTTCAGGCTTTTGGCCTTCAGTTATTATTATTATTGTTATTATTATTATCCATTCTGTGTTTGAGAAGTGAAGTGTGTCCATATACTGTATTCAGAACGGACTATCATTAGAGACAGCTATGTGTGTATTATTATTGTTCATTTAATATTGGAAAAGTGATTATGTTTCTTTACTGTAATCGTACCAGAGACCACCTCAGAACTTTGACCTTCAGTTATATCTTTTGCCTGCTTAATGTCCACTCAGGGGCTGTGGATTGTGGAACTTCCAATGTACTGTGACATTAATGGGCCATCTGCTTCTGATATAATTTTGTAGTTGCATACTCAAGAACTGTTCTACACATTTTCTACTATTGTGTTTAAACTAACTCCTGTTGGGGAAGTCTGTTCTTTTCTGATGCAATTAACTTCATCTTCATTGAATATCTGAGCATTTATTCCAGTGCTGCCTTTGGCAGACATATTCCCATTACGGCAATGTGTGCCCTTTCAGCAGTCATCAGTGACATCTCTGGCTCTGCATTACCTTGCATCATAGTCAAGGTGAGGCCACTCGTGCCACTGGGACAGCTCAAATGTACCACCAGGTCATCTCAGTTGCACTCACATTAGGGAAGCTTTCTCACTCTGTGCTACCACTGATATTGTATTCTGTGTCCTTAGCCAAACTGTACCCTGCACCACTCACTATCAGTTCTCGAGTATCTTTGGCGAATTACACAAATCTTTTAAACCCTCATTCACCTTATTCCGCCTAACCTTGAAAATGCTGGTCCCATGATAATCTTCCCTTGTTGTTGTTGTTGTTGTGGTCTTCAGTCCTGAGACTGGTTTGATGCAGCTCTCCATGCTACTCTATCCTGTGCAAGCTTCTTCATGTCCCAGTACTTGCTGCAACCTACATCCTTCGGAATCTGCTTAGTGTATTCATCTCTTGGTCTCCCTCTATGATTTTTACCCTCCACGCTGCCCTCCAATGCTAAATTTGTGGTCCCTTGATGCCTCAAAACATGTCCTACCTCCTCATTAGTTATGTGATCTACCCATCTAATCTTCAGCATTCTTCTGTAGCACCACATTTCGAAAGCTTCTATTCTCTTCTTGTCCAGATTGGTTATGGTCCATGTTTCACTTCCATACATGGCAACACTCCATACAAATACTTTCAGAAACTACTTCCTGACCATTAAATCTATACTCGATGTTAACAAATTTCTCTTCTTCAGAAACACTTTCCTTGCCATTGCCAGTCTACATTTTATATCCTCTCTACTTCGACCATCATCAGTTATTTTACTCCCTAAATAGCAAAGCTCCTTTACTACTTTAAGTGTCTCATTTCCTGATCTAATTCCCTCAGCATCACCTGATTTAATTTGACTACATTCCATTATCCTCGTTTTGCTTTTGTTGATGTTCATCTTATATCCTCCTTTTAAGACACTGTCCATTCCGTTCAACTGCTCTTACAAGTCCTTTGCTGTCTCTGACAGAATTACAATGTCATCGGCGAACCTCAAAGTGTTTATTTCTTCTCCGTGAATATTTATACCTACTCCAAATTTTTCTTTTGTTTCCTTTACTGCTTGCTCAATATACAGATTGAATAACATCGGGGAGAGGCTACAACCCTGTCTCACTACCTTCCCAACCACTGCTTTCCTTTCATGTCCCTCGACTCTTATAACTGCCATCTGGCAGCCGGAACCTGTTAATAGTAGATACCACAAAACTATCAGATGGAACCGTCCTCCTGCTTGCCTTCCTATTGACTGCCAGTTACCAAAACCTCTCACTATTGCTGTCTTTTGTCCTCATTAGCTCTCTCCTAGTTCTGTCTGAGGTTAACACAGTGGGATAAAAAGGGGAAGTCTGACAAACATCGAAATTCATAAACAGATTGGATCATTGTGGGTGGTGGAAGCACCTAAACAAACCTAAGTATAATAAATTAGTTAGCAACAGTGATACCTTCACAAACATACCCAAAACATCTCAACAAATGCATACAATTCCACGAATATAGCTATGATAAGTTCCTTACGTGATGTTTTTGGATTTGATTTTTTACAAAGTTTGAAGTTTCATATTTTGCTGTTGTTGTTGTTGTTGTTGTTGTCTTCAGTCCTGAGACTGGGTTGATGCAGCTCTCCTTGCTACTCCATCATGTGCAAGCTTCTTCATCTCCCAGTACTTACTGCAACCTACATCCTTCTGAATCTGCTTAGTGTATTCATCTCTTGGTATCCCTCTACGATTTTTACCCTCCACACTACCCTCCAGTACTAAATTGGTAATCCCTTGATGCCTCAGAACATGTCCTACCAACCGGTCCCTTCTTCTTGTCAAGTTGTGCCACAAACTCCTCTTCTCCCCAATTCTATTCAATACCTCCTCATTAGTTATGTGATCTACCCATCTAATCTTCAGCATTCTTCTGTAGCACCACATTTCGAAAGCTTCTATTCTCTTCTTGTCCAAACCATTTATCGTCCATGTTTCACTTCCATACATGCTACACTCCATACAAATACTTTCAGTAATGACTTCCTGGCACTTAAATCTATACTCGATGTTAACAAATTTCGCTGCTTCAGAAACGCATTCCTTGCCATTGCCAGTCTACATTTTATATCCTCTCTACTTCGACCATCATCAGTTATTTTGCTCCCCAAATAGCAAAGCTCCTTTACTACTCATTTAAGTGTCTCATTTCCTAATCTAATTCTGGCAGCATCACCCAATTTGATTCGACTACATTCCACTATCCTCGTCTTGCTTTTGTTGATGTTTTATGTTATATACTCCTTTCAAGACAGTGTCCATTCCGTTCACCTCTTCCAAGTCCTTTGCTGTCTCTGACAGAATTACAATGTCATCGGCAAACCTCAACGTTTTTATTTCTTATCCATAGATTTTAATACCTACTCCGAATTTTTCTTTTGTTTCCTTCACTGCTTGCTCAATATACAGATTGAATAACATCGGGGGGAGGCTGCAACCCTGTCTCACTCCCTTCCCAACCACTGCTTCCCTTTCATGTCCCTCGACTCTTATAACTGCCATCTGGTTTCTGTATTTTACCCCTGCCACCTTCAGAATTTGAAACAGAGTATTCCAGTCAACATTGTCAAAAGCTTTCTATAAGTCTACGAATGGTAGAAATGTTGGTTTGCCTTTCCTTAATCTATTTTCTAAGATAAGTCATAGGGTCAGTATTGCCTCACATGTTCCAACATTTTTGCAGAGTCCAAACTGATTTTCGCCGAAGTCGGCTTCTACCAGTTTTTTCCATTCGCCTGTAAAGAATTCGTGTTAGTATTTTTCAGCTGTGACTTATTAAACTGATAGTTCGGTAATTTTCACATCTGTCAACACCTGCTTTCTTTGGGATTGGAATTGTTATATTCTTCTTGAAGTCTGAGGGTATTTCGCCTGTCTCATACATTTTGCTCACCAGATGGTAGAGTTTTGTGAGGACTGGCTCTCCCAAGGCCGTCAGTAGTTCCAATGGAATGTTGTCTACTCCCGGGGCCTTGTTTCGACTCAGGCCTTTCAGTGCTCTGTCAAAATCTTCACACTGTATCGTATCTCCCATTTCATCTTCATCTACATCCTCTTCCATTTCCATAATATTGTCCTCAGAATGAGATTTTCACTCTGCAGTGGAGTGTGCGCTGATATGAAACTTCCTGGCAGATTAAAACTGTGTGCCCGACCGAGATTCGAACTCGGGGCCTTTGCCTTTCGCGGGCAAGTGCTCTACCAACTGAGCTACCGAAGCACGACTCACGCCCGGTTCTCACAGCTTTACTTCTGCCAGTACCTCGTCTCCTACCTCCCAAACTTTACAGAAGCTCTCCTGCGAGACATACAGAACTAGCACTCCTGAAAGAAAGGATATTGCGGAGACATGGCTTAGCCACAGCCTGGGGGATGTTTCCAGAATGAGATTTTCACTCTGCAGCGGAGTGTGCGCTGATATGAAATATCATATCCTCAATTACATCCCCTTTGTATAGACCCTCTATATACTCCTTCCACCTTTCTGCTTTCCCCTTAATTGCTTAGAACTGGGTTTCCATCTGAGCTCTTGATATTCATACAAGTGGCTCTCTTTTCTCCAATGGCCTCTTTAATTTTCCTGTAGGCAGTATCTGTCTTACCCCTAGTGAGATAAGCCTCTACATCCTTACATTTGTCCTCTAGCCATCCGTGCTTAGCCATTTTGCACTTCCTGTCGATCTCATTTTTGAGATGTTTGTATTCCTTTTTGCTGGCTTCATTTACTGCATTTTTATATTTTCTCCCATCATCAATTAAATTCAATATTTCTTCTGTTACTCAAGAATTTCTACTAGCCCTCGTGTTTTTACCTACTTAATCTTCTGCTGCCTTCACTACTTCATCCCTCAGAGCTACCCATTCTTCTTCTACTGTATTTCTTTCCCCCATTTCTGTCAATTGTTTCCTTATGCTCTCCCTGAAACTCTGTACCACCTCTGGTATAGTCAGTTTATCCAGGTCCCATCTCCTTAAATTCCCACCTTTTTGCAGTTCCTTCAGTTTTAATCTACAGTTCATAACCAATAGTGGTCAGAGTCCACATCTGGCCCTGACAATATCTTACAATTTAAAACCTGGTTCCTAAATCTCTGTCTTACCATTATATAATCTATCTGACACCTTCTAGTATCTCCAGGATTCTTCCATGTATACAACATTCTTTTATGATTCTTGAACCAAGTGTTAGCTATGATTAAGTTATGCTCTGTGCAAAATTCTATCAGGTGGCTTCCTCTTTCATTTCTCTCCCCCAATCCATGTTTGCCCACTATGTTTCCTTCTCTCCCTTTTCCTACTCTTGAATTCCTGTCACCCATGACTATTACATTTTCTTCTCCCTTCATTACCTGATAGTTTCTTTTATCTCATCATACATTTCATCAATTTCTTCATCATCTGCGGATCTAGTTGGCATATAAACTTGTACTACTGTAGTAGCTGTGGGCTTCGTGCCTATTTTTATCACAATAATGTGTTTACTATGCTGTTTGTAGTAGCTTACCCTCACTCCTATTTATTTATCCATTATTAAACCCACTCCTGCATTACCCCTATTTGATTTTGTTTTTATAACACTGTATTCACCGGACAAAAAGTCGTGTACCTCCTGCTACCGAACTTCACTAATTCCCACTATTTCTAACTTCAACCTACCCATTTCCCTTTTTAAATTTTCTAACCTACCTGCCCGATTAAGGGATCTGACATTTCACGCTCCGATCCGTAGAACGCCAGTTTTCTTTCTCCTGATAACGACGTCCTGTTGAGTAGTCCCCACCCGGTGATCCGAATGGGGGACTATTTTACCTCCAGGATATTTTACCCAAGAGGACGCTATCATCATTTAATCATACAGTAAAGCTGCATGCCCTTAGGTAAAATTACAACTGTAGTTTCCTCTTGCTTTCAGCCGTTCGCAGTACCAAAACAGAAAGGCCGTTTTGTTTAGTGTTACAAGGCCAGATCAGTCAATCATCCAGACTGTTGCCTCTGCAACTACTGAAAAGACTGCTGCCCCTCTTCAGGAACCACACGTTTGTCTGGCCTCTCAACAGATAGCCCTCCGTTGTGGTTGCACCTACGGTACGGCCATCTGTATCACTGAGGCACGCAAGCCTCCCCACCAACGGCAAGGTCCATGGTTCATAGGGGTACTGTACTCATAACATATCCTGTTCTTGGAAGCTGAACCTATGAAGGGTGGATCAAATGGAAGACCACACAATCAAACACATTCAGAAGAGAACTCGCCCAGTCGTTAATCATAATCACAATATTGGTTGAATTTCACAGTAGCATCATGTACAGTGACATAAACATGAAACTAAGAGTGCACACAACAGTTTGTAGTACCATTGTCAGGGTGGATAACATTAACTGACATGTTGGTGTCATCTGAGAACTTGCCAGCCATGGGCTCTAATGTGATCTGACATGGGTATGTTATTTAGTTGCTGTCTGGTCACAGACTGGCTGTTTTGGGTGGGTCTATTTTATGGTAGGCGTAAGAATGTAATGTAATTTCTGAAACTACTTAATGCATTGAAAATTGGCTGTTAGGTTTTACTGTTCTGCATAGTCTGTAAGACTTTATTATTATTCCAGTTTTACAAGCCACTGTTTATTCATGTATTTGGTAGGTTTTACTGTTGTGCATAGCCTGTAAGACTTTATTATTATTCCAATTTTACAAGCCACTGTTTATACATGTATTTGGTTTATGGAAAATGTTTTAGGTTCGTAACTCATGAAATTGTACTGTTATCGACCTTCATTATTCATCGGTCATCTGAAAACCCCTGTTTACAAGTATGGCATTCACATCCAAATAAATCTTTTATGACCCAAATAGCGGAAATGCTGAGTCAGAGATAGGCACAACAATAAGATTCATCGGGTGTTCTGAATGCTCACAATTTCCTTATATAATTTTGTTGCCATTTGCAGCAATGGATGGACCAGCTACTGAGTTTGGGTCTACGGTGCTAACCGTTCTTCTTCACCTTGCTATTATGTGTGGGGTTGTAAGAGAGACTGTTCTCCACCGAACATCACCAAACTGACAAATACTTGTATGCCAGTTTTACTTATACATTTTTCCACATCACAAACAACATTTCACATTAACATATTACAGAACACTAGATTATGATTACAATGCCAGAACAATCCATGTTCTCTATGTGACTGATTGTCACCCTACATACAGATAAGCACTATTTGATGTCTTCACAGAGAAGAAGCCAGTTATGTACTGCTGTTCTCGGTACTATTCCATGCACTAAGCAGTCCCACATTACAGCAGGTGCTGAAGCTTTAACACCCGTATTGATCCCCAGACATATGGCATACGCTGACTATTCTCTCAGTCTGCATAGAATTTCCCACACTGTGGGCTGTCTGGTGTTTTTGACTAACTGAAACATTAAGAAATCTTTTGACGTATTTTGTCAGCTAAGTTAAACCTTGAGTGTGACATGCTATTTCCTACAATACAGCCTGTGGCACTATACATTGTAACTTCAATTAGCTATATAAATTTTAATTATGCATTCATGTATTAGAATTGATTGCATCATTGTAATCACAGATATAAATATGAACAACTGAACTACAAGTTTAAGTGAGACTTCACACAAATAACAATTTGACATATTCTTTCCCAACCCTCTGTAATCTGATTGTGTGCTCTACCTCTAATGACCTTATTGTCGACAAGTCGTTAAACTCTAATCTTGCTTACCTCCTTCCTTATTTGTCTGCTGGGTCTTGTGAGTCTGTGGAAAGATATTGTATTTGAATGACAAATGAGATTAAAAGAATACGGTTCTACAGCCAGGTGTCATCCACAGGAATGTATTCTAAGGAACATTTCAGAATTTTGATATCAATGTTTTGGAATGTCTTTTTCAGAATATGGACTTTAATAATTTTGCTAATCATTAATTCATGATTTTTTTATGCTGGATAGGTATCTTTAGAAGATAATTTGTAAATTGAAAATTTATACATGCCTTATTTTATGATGACGATAGATTTCAGAAGTCTTGTTTCGTTATCATGCTCATTTGATATCATTTTCCAGTTTAGCAGAGAAAATAGTACACACATACAAACTGTGCTCTGAGCAGCTGTCTTCGCAACACCACTACGACTATGGCATGAGAGCTGTTAAAACTGTGCTGACAGCTGCTGGAAACCTCAAACTGAAATATACAACTCAAGATGAAGCAGTCTTGGTATTAAGAGCAATTGTAGATGTCAACCTGCCTAAATTCTTAGCACAGGTCATACTTAACTACTTTTTTTGTTAACAATATGTTATAATTTTTCATGACAGGGTAATGTAAAGTAAATTATTTTTTCAGGATGTACCTCTGTTTGAAGGGATAGTATCTGATCTCTTTCCTGGGGTGGAACTTCCTAAACCTGACCGTGATGAACTTATCGAAGTTCTGAAGACAAACCTGGCAAAGCGAAATCTGCAAGCTACAGATTGGTATATGGAAAAAATCATACAGATATACGAGATGATTTTGGTTCGACATGGGCTAATGATCGTTGGTGAACCTATGGGAGGAAAAACCTGTGCATACCAGGTACAAGATAACATTTCTTCTCTTCTTCTTCTTACTTTACTTTTGCTATTTCTTAATGTTGTACTGGTTTTGGCAAATGTAAGACACAGTTGATTGTGGGGTGCCTTTCCCGGTGTCACCACTTGTTCTGGGATGTAATTCGTGTACCTTGTCTGTCTGCAATTAGAGTATATCTCGTGTTCAAGTTTGAGAACGCTTTCAAGATGCTTGTGTAGCATGTACCTGAGACGGGTTACCAGTAACAGCTGGTATTTACTTAGGTGGAAGTGGGAAATGGCCCAAAGCCTTATCCAAGTTAGCTAGCTCAGCAGCTTTTGTTGTTAACCCACAAGGGGGTATCGCCTACCCAAATCCTGGAAGTGGTGCATTAATGTGCTTGCCTGTTCAGTTGGTTCACATGATAAAACTACTCTGTTAAATAAATTATTGCCTGCAGATTTCAGCCCAAACTTAAAATTTTAAGGAATTCGATGTCACTGGGACTTCTTTGAGTAATTGTTAGCTACTTTGATGCACAGGAAAAGTCTAAACTGATTTGCAGTTCAGATGAGGAACTGCAAGATTTAGAGCTCCTTGAACTCGTAAGTTACAGCTTTTTTTCATATTACAGTCAGTTCACTTTATGATTCTGTTACTTATTTTAAAATATTCTCCACAGGCCAGAACATGCCAGGCATTCTTCTTTTATTACAAACTGTTAAAAAGGGCTGTGGACTGGTTTCAAATATTGAACTTTCTTAGAACACTCTCTCCCCAATCACTATGGATTTGAAGTGGAAAGTTTTCTACAATAAGATTTGGGTCATAGAGGGGGAGGTGCAGGGATAAATTTCAAACCACAGATTTTCCTCTTCAATCATATGGGAATAAGGAGCAGGGGCTTGTAACCTGTTACCATGCAGAGGGAAGTAGTAATCTTGTAAAAGTGTATTCATGGTATCTATTTAAGACCAGATGGAACTAATAGAATATGGTGTTCAAGCGTTCACCATATGTAGCCATGAACAAGAACATGGGTTCGATTCTCAGTGCAGATTATGATTCTATTTTCTGTGCTTACAGAATACATTATCCTTTGAGGAAACATGAAGATGAATAGCAACCTAAAATATTATGGAAGTTCGTGGCAAATTGTGTACCAGACCAGGACTCAAACCTGGGACCTTTTCATCTTGGGGGCAAGTGCTCTTCCAGCTGAGCTAGCTGAACACGATTTGCGACCCATCCTCACAGATTTCCTTCTGTTAGTATCACATCTCCAACTTCTAAACTCCACAGAAGTTCAGTTTCATATCTTCCAAGACTAGTACTCATGGAAGCAAAAATATAATGGAAACACGGCCTAGTCATAGCCTGGGGGATTGTTTCCAGAATGAATTTTTCACTCTGTAGATTTGTTGAGAATAATAATTTTTGTGCTAAAGATGATTGATGTTTAGGAAAGTAGACAGTTAAGAGAATTTTTCTGTGTTACTTGGAAATATGTCTTATATTCAGCTATGGTTCTAGATTGCTATTCTAGAGGTGTAAAATTTTATGAAGACTAAAAGATCATTCTTTTGGTTATACATTTGATGACTATTATTATATTTAAGTCCTTAATATATGGAGTCCCGATATGATGATGCATGAGCCAAGACTCTCATCTGCTCTAATTGAATTTTATGTCCATTTTTCAGGCATCATTCAGCTGTGGTTGACTTTCCAATCTCTTTTTGTTATTACTTGTTCTCAGTACAATGCTCCACAACAGTGTGAATTGTTTGACTTATATACATGCTGCCACATTCACAGCAGGCACCATACAAGCTGGACATTCAGAGTGTGCATAAGTTTCCTGTACACTGAATGACTGAACTGACCTCCTGCCTTATCCACAACTGATACCTCTAAGAATGGTAAATGCAACATTTTCATTTATCATTGAACTGGATAAGGGTGGCAAGCTGCTTTCCTTGGATGCTTCAGTTGAGCAAAAGGTAAGAGACCAGCTTGTTTGTTCGGTGTACAGAAAACCTACAAACACTAACTGATAAGGACTAGTTTTCACTACTCGGTGCACAAGAAAGCATTCCGGAACATGTTAGTACATAGAGTGAAGATTACTTCTGACAATGCCCACCTGCAGTCTGAATTGCAGTGCAAGAAGGGAGCTACTATAAATGCTTTTTGGTGCCACTGACGAAGGATGCTTTGTGAATTGACGGAACAGGCTGAGCTATCTGTGTTTGTTCCATGCTGTGGGGCAGTAAGCTGCAAGTTAGAACATGTGTTGTGACCAGTGTTCTGGCCCTCCCTCGAGACACAAGCTCTGTCAAAGATGACATAGCTTTTCTAGTGCCTGGTGTGTACGGTGTTCCCTGTGAAAGGGATTGCATCATCATATTAGGATTCTCACATAAACAAAGCAGCCAAGGTTAGAATAAATGGCAACAGTTTTAACGGAGACCAGGGAGACACACTTAGTAGTGCTCAAGGCGGGCTTTCGATATTGAAAGGGAGCAAAGACACGTGCCTGACTTTCTTAGGGAGGTAGGAGTCCCAATTTCAAATGTGGTACCAGCTCTTCACTCCATCTGATATCATTGGTCATGAAGCAGATTGCACCTGCTGAAGCTGTGCAACTTCCACACACACATCGGTTTTGCCCTCCTCGACTAGATCTATATGCTGCCATCACACTGTTAGTGGATTGAAAGCTTGAATATTTCAATTGGAATGAAAAAGAAAAAAAAATGCTTGTAAAACATGTTTAGTTGATTCCGGCACGTCACTGCAAAAGATCCCAAGGACATTTAATGATCTAATTGTCCATTCTAAATGTGTAATTGATGAGTCTGCTAAAAGTTGTTGAAATTATGTTTGGTTTAAACCTTCCAAAGCACCAGTATTATTTTTAAACAATGGAGACTCCATGCAGGAATATCAGCAATGTTGGAAAAAGTAGATTGCTACTTACAGTAAAGATGATACATTAAGTTGCAGATAGGCATGACTAAAAGACATACACATAATCTTTAGACCACATCCTTTGTCTGTAAAAGAGAAACACATATCACTCTTTCACACAAGCAAGTACACCTCATGTACACATGATCGCCAACTCCAGCAGCTTGGGCCAGAATGCAACTATTTGAGGGATGGAAGCAGCAATCTGGAGAAGGTGGGGAAGGGGAAAGGATAGCAGTGCACAGGTGGGTGCAGAGAAGAACACTGTATGGCAGAGTATGCAGGGACTAGAATTTCAACAGGTGCAGCATCATGAGGTTGTGGGACAGGGAGGTGGGGAAAGCAAAAGAAGAAAAGAAGAGGAGGGAAGATGATTGAATGCATTGGCAGAGGGTGGCAAACAAAGAGGGTGGGAGATGAGAAAGGGGAGGAGATGATAAGACAGAGGGAGTGGAAACTGTCAGGCAGAGGGTGTGAGGACACGTTGATGCCGGTGTAATTATGGGGGCAGAGAATGTTTTGTAAGGATAACTCTGACGTGCACAGTTCAGAAAAGCCAGTGGTGGAAGAAAGGTTGTAGATAGCTCTGGTAGTTAAGCAGCCATTGAAATCAAGAATGTTATGTTAACCTGCATGTTGTGCCATAGGATTGTCTAGTTTGGTCTTGGCCACAGTTTGGCAGTTGCTGTTCATCCTGATGGACAGGTGGTTGGTAATCATGCCAATATAAAAAACTGTGCAGTGATTCCAGCAGAGCTTGTAAATGCATAGGGCTACTTTTACAGTTTGCCTGGCCCTGGTGGGTAGGATAAACCTGTGACAAGAATGTAGTAGGAAGTTGTGGGTGGGTGTATTGGGTGGTCCTTTCACCTGGGTCTTGCACAGAGATATGATCCTTGAGTGGGGGAACATGCCAAGGGTTAGTAAAGGAAATAATAAGCAATAAGACACAATTATTGTGTAACGCAACTGATCCTGGAAATGTTAGAAGGAGGAGGATGGAGCTTCATCAACACACCCAATCTCATAACCTATATAGGACCCAATGGAATCAGTACAATAGTCCTCATATTATTCAGAGACAAAGGCATTTAACCAAAAAGCATTCTGGACACCAGCAATAGCACCAGTAAGAAAACATATGCCAGTCACAACAACTTTTGTGTTCAGTTAGCCATTACAGACAACCAAGCCCAAGTGAAACAGGATGTCCAGGAAAAGAGAAGTTAAAAAAAAGACTAGAAGAAATGGAAGAAAAGAAATGTAATACATGTACAATAGGCAATAGAAATGGTGGAACTATGCTCAACTACTCTACAATCCTGTCAAACAAAAATAAAAGACAGGAAATCACAACCATGATTAAACAAATAGTGTTATGTTGAGTGGCTGAAGATGCTGTCAGCAGCACACCAGGCCATAACCACAATGCAAGAATATGTAACTAATTCAGATTTCCCTTCAGTAAAATCAAAAGGAGTACAATAGCTTTAGCTAAGCATGAAGCAAAGCAAACTAAATATAAACGAAAATAACTAATAAGTAATCAACAATGAAGTTGATAATTTACTAAGTCAAATATAATAAAACTACCAGTTTTTGGGAGCACTTCTTTGCCCCTGATAGAATCATTGAAAACTTCCTGTCTGTACTAATCTCCATGTACACTTCTTCTCATGTTTCACTATTCATTTGCATGGTAAATTCAACCCTTTCTTGCTTAGAAAAGACCCTTCTATATGTGAATATTTTAGTGTTGTTTTCTGCATCTATGTTTAATTTTAAGAGCAGACTGGAATGAGCTGAAAGGCCCAGGTTACCAACAGCAACATCACAATATTTTTTCTCTGAGTAAGTTAGTATATGCTGAATGATTGATGCTGAATACTTACTTACCCTTGTGGCTGTTTTTCAAGGAGTTCCTTGCAGGGTGGGGGAGTGATGTGTACGTAAAAGACAGAATCCCATTTGAGCCCATAGACGTATCATGGCACTGCACTGAACAGATATTTGAATATTGTGCAGGGGCAGTTGAATTTAGTGAAACAAAACTTCTAATTGTTGTTGTTTATAGGTCCCCTTACTCTGACTTCAGGGCATTTCTGCTCAAGCTTCAGAGGGTTCTTGATTCACTTTTAGGAAGTACCAGAAATTAGTTATATGTGGTGACTTCAATATAAATTTTGTTTATGATGGTGCAAGAGAAAGGATGTTGGTAGATCTAATTAATTCATATGATCTGATGCAGACTATGTTTTTTCCAACAAGGGTGCAGGTAACAGTAGCACTGCCATTGACAATATTTTTATTCATTCTTCAATACTGGATGGGCATTCTGTTAGTAAAAGGGTGAATGACCTTTCAGACAATGATGCACAAATTTTAACACTAAAAGGCTTTAGTACTTAGAAACAAATGTCACATTTAATTATAAACTATGTAGGAACGTTACTCTAACAGAAATAGAGAGTTTTCCAAAACCTTGTCAAGGAACAAGAGTGGCAGGATGATAATAGTGCTGATAACATAGATGACAAATATATTGTTTTCCTTAACACATTTCTCGTGCTCTTTGAGAGTTGCTTTCCATTAGAATGTTCTAAATGGGATACTAGCAGTAATAGACAGCCTGGGTGAATTATATCAAAATGTTAGAAGTAGTTACAATCAATCTACAGTAGCCCATTACAAACAGGATTGTAAGGTGCTTAAAAATGTTATTAGGAAGGCAAAGAATGTGTGATATGCAAATAGAGTAGCTAATTCTCAGGACAAATTTAAAATCATATGGCCAGTTGTGAAGGAAGTGTCTGGTCAACAGCACAAGGTCGACAATATAAAGTCATTTCTCAATGAAAATATTGCTGTTACTGACAAATCAGATATGTGTTGTTGTTGTGGTCTTCAGTCCTGAAAATGGTTTGATGCAGCTCTCCATGCTACTCATCCTCTGCAAGCTTCATCTTCCAGTACCTACTGCAACCTACATCCTTCTGAGTCTGCTTAGTGTATTCATCTCTTGGTCTCCCTCTATGATTTTTAACCTCCACACTGCCCTCCAGTACTAAATGAATGATCCCTTGGTGCCTCAGAACATGTCGTACCATCCAATCCCTTCTTCTAGTCAAGTTGTGACACAAATTACTCTTCTCCCCAATCCTATTCAGTACCACCTCATTAGTTATGTGATCTACCAATCTAATCTTCAGTATCCTCCTGTAGCATCAAATTTCGAAAACTTCTATTCTCCTCTTATCTAAACTATTTATCGTCCATGTTTCACTTCCATACATGACTACACTCCATACAAATACTTTCAGAAATGACTTCCTGACACTTAAATCTCTACATGACGTTAACAAATTTCTCTTCTTCTGAAACGCTTTCCTTGCCATTGCCAGTCTACATTTTATATCCTCTCTACTTCGACCATCATCAGTTATTTTGCTCCCCAAATAGCAAAGCTCCTTTACTACTTTAAGTGTCTCATTTCTTAATCTAATTCCCTCAGCCTCACCCAACTTAATTCGACTACATTCCATTATCCTCGTCTTGCTTTTGTTGATGTTTTATGTTATATACTCCTTTCAAGACATTGTCCATTCCGTTCAACTGCTCTTCCAAGTCCTTTGCTGTCTCTGACAGAATTACAATGTCATTGGCAAACCTCAAGGTTTTTATTTCTTCTCCATATATTTTAATACCTAATCTGAATTTTTCTTTTGTTTCCTTTACTGCTTGCTTAATATACAGATTGAATAACATCAGGGACAGTCTACAACCCTGTCGCACTCCCTTCCCAACCGCCGCGTCCCTTTCATGTCCCTTGACTCTTATAACTGCCATCTGGTTTCTGTGCAAATTGTAAATAGCCTTTCGCTTCCTGTATTTTACCCCTGCCACCTTTAGAATTTGAAAGAGAGCATTCCAGTCAATATTGTTAAAAGCTTTCTCTACCTCTACAAATGCTACAAACGTCGATTCGCCTTTTCACAATCTAGCTTCTAAAGTAAGTTGTAGGGCCAGTATTGCCTCACGTGTTCCCATATTTCTACGGAATCCAAACTAATCTTCCCCGAGGTCGGCTTCTACCAGTTTTTCCATTCGTCTGTAAAGAGTTCATGTTAGTATTTTGCAGCCGTGACTTATTAAACTGATAGTTCAGTAATTTTCACATCTGTCAACATCTGATTTCTTTGGGATTGGAATTATTATATTCTTCTTGAAGTCTGAGGGTATTTAGCCTGTCTCATACATTTTTCTTACTAGATGGTAGAGTTTTGTCAGGACTGGTTCTCCCAAGGCTGTCAGTAGTTCTAATGGAATGTTGTCTACTCCCGGGGCCTTGTTTTGACTTAGGTCTTTCAGTGCTCTATCAAACTCTTCACGCAGTATCATATGTCCCATTTCATCTTCATTTACATCCTCTTCCATTTCTATAACATTGCCCTCTAGTACATCGCCCTTGTATAGACCCTCTATATACTCCTTCCACTTTCTGCTTTCTGCTTTCCCTTCTTTGCTTAGAACTGGGTTTCCATCTGAGCTCTTGATATTCATACAAGTTGTTCTCTTTTCTCTTTAATTTTCCTGTAGGCTGTATCTATCTTACCCCTAGTGAGATACGCCTCTACATTCTTACATTTGCCCTCTAGCCATGCCTGCTTAGACATTTTGCACTTCCTGTCGATTTCATTTTTGAGACATTTGTATTCCTTTTTGCTGGCTTCATTTACTGCATTTTTATATTTTCTCCCTTCATCAATTAAATTCAATATTTCTTCTGTTACTCAAGAATTTCTACTAGCCCTCGTGTTTTTACCTACTTGATCTTCTGCTGCCTTCACTACTTCATCCCTCAGAGCTACCCATTCTTCTTCTACTGTATTTCTTTCCCCCATTTCTGTCAATTGTTTCCTTATGCTCTCCCTGAAACTCTGTACCACCTCTGGTTTAGTCAGTTTATCCAGGTCCCATCTCCTTAAATTCCTACCTTTTTGCAGTTTCTTCAGTTTAAATCTATAGTTCATAACCAATAGATAGTGGTCATAGTCCACATCTGCCCCTGAAAATGTCTTACAGTTTAGAACCTGGTTCCTAAATCTCTGTATTACCATTATATAATCTATCTGATACCTTCTGGTTTCTCCAAGATCTTCCATGTATACAACCTTCTTATATGTTTCTTGAACCAAGTGTTAGCTATGATAAAGTTGCGCCCAGTGCAAAATTCCACCAGGCGGCTACCTCTCTCTTTTCTTACCCCCAATCCATATTTCCCTACTACGTTTCCTTCTCTTACTTTCCCTACTGTCGAATTCCAGTCACCCATGACTATTACATTTTCGTCTCCCTTCACTATCTGAATAATTTCTTTTATCTCATCATACATTTCTCCAATTTATTTGTCATATGCAGATCTAGTTGGCATATAGACTTGTACTACTGTAGTAGGCGTGGGCTTCGTATCTATCTTGGCCACAACATTGCATTCGTTGTGCTGTTTGTAGTAGCTTGCCTGCATTCCTATTGTTTTATTGATTATTAAACCTACTCCTGCATTATCCGTATTTGATTTTGTATTTATAACCCTGTATTCACCTGACCAAAGGTCTTGTTTCTCCTGCCATCGAACTTCACTAATTCCCACTATATCTAACTTTAACCTATGCATTTCCCTTTTTAAATTTTCTAACCTACCTGCACGATTAAGGGCTCTGACATTCCACGCTCTGACCTGTCCTCCTGCGTAATCCCCTGCCAGAGATCCGAATGAGGGACTATTTTACCTTTGGAATATTTTACACAAGAGGATGCCGTAATCATTTATCCATACAGTAAAGCTGCATGCCCTCGAGAAACAATTACGGCCGTAGTTTCCCCTTGCTTTCAGCTGTTCGCAATACCAACACAGCAAGGCTGTTTTGGTTAGTGTTACATGGCCAGATCAGTCAATCATCCAGACTGTTGCCCCTGCAACTACTGAAAAGGCTGCTGCCCCTCTTCAGGAACCACACGTTTGTCTGGCCTCTCAACAGATACCCCACCATTGTTGTTGCACCTATGGTACCTATCTGTATTGCTGAGGCATGCAAGCCTCCCCACCAACAGCAAGGTCTATAGTTCATGGGGTTGGGGGAGAGGGGGGGGGGGGGGGGGGAAATCAGATACATGTACAGTATCAGATATATGTACAGTATTTAACTACCATGTACTGAGCATTGCTGCTAAATTAAGTAAAAATATAGTTTCTACAGGTAATCATATGACTTTCTCGGCAAAGACGTTTCTGAGATTGGTGTCTGAAATACTCCTCAGTGGTACAGACAAGAGGGAGATTGAATCCATAATTAAATCACTGAAGACTAAGGACTCTCATGGATATGATGGAGTGGCTATCAGAATATTAAAGTACTGTGCTGCACATGTTAGCCCTTTATTTAACCATATTAGCAATGTTTCCTTTAGGAATGGTCAGTTTCCTGAACGATTAAAGTACTCAATAGTAAAGCCACTCTATATAAAGCGGGAAGGGGAAAGGGATAATGAAGATAATTTTAGACCTATTTCTATGCCATCAGTGTTTGTTAAAGTTATTAAAAAGGCTGTGTATGTGAAGATAATTGATCATTTTATATCACGCGATTTGCTTTCAAATGTACTGTTCAGCTGTAGAAGCCATTTAACAACTGAAAGTCCTGTATTATCTTTTCTCTGTGAGGTACTGGATGGGTTAAACAAAAGGTTTCGAATGCTAGCATATGTTTTGATTTAACTAAGGCATTTGATTGTGTAGATCACAATTTATTGCTCCATAAGTTGAACCATTACAGAATATGGGGAGTAGCTCACAATTTGTGTCGTGTGTGTGTGTGGGTGGGTGGGTGGGTGGGTGGAGGGGGGGGGGGGGGGTTGAGAGGGTGCCCCACGGATCAGTGTTGGAGCCACTATTATTTCGTTTTTATGTAAATGATCTGCCCTCTAATATTACGGGTAACTCTAAAATATTTTTGTTGGCTGATGACACTAGGTTGGTAGCTTCACCAACATGAAAGGCATGTAAGGCACTATAGAGACCTTGAATTGACTTAATGTTTGTAGCACGAACTAAGGCAATAGTAAACGAACCGTTGCCTTGGGTTCTGGTATCTGTTATATCCACAGATTAACACACATTTGTGAACAAAAAATTTTTATTATGTTGAGCAAGGCCACCATTTAATTTTGCAAAAAGATAAACTTCCTTCAAAAACAAAAATCTTCTTCTCCTGCCAAAATTTTAGTACAAGCCAAAGAATTATGCCACATTATTGAATTGAAATATTAGCAACTGAACTGAATTTACGTTCCTTTGTCTGGTTTTCTTTTGATGCTTTCCGGTGGCTACCAAGGAAGTAGACATACGCAGAGTCCAGGGTAGATGTCCAGCGTAGCGAAGACATGGCACCTGGACGATCTGGCTGCATTGAAGTTTCTTCTGGGTGGCAGTCTGCGCCGTACCGAAAGATGCCTGCTTTCCTTTATTCCGGCTATTTAACCCGGTGGCTCCAGTCTTCTTCCGCTGATTCCAGAGTGATGATTGGCGGCCATTGGTGATCCCTGAGTGGTGGATGGTGATATCCTAGTGTGACCATCCGCACCGGAAAAAGGCTCGTATGCGTGTGTGGTTCGAGGCTGGTTGAATGTTTGGTGGGAAAGCCTCTAGTGCTGGCTGGTGGAACGCGCCGGTACTGAGTTGCAGACCCCGCTTAACTCTGCCACGGTAGCCGACCGTTGCGTTTGTGTGGCTGTGCGCGTCTCGTCTGTATCATTATTCTCCACACTAAAATTTTGAACAGCACCAATGAAAACGGATGACCCAGATGAACATTTTGTACACCACATGGCTTGGAAGAAATATTAATGTTATCCACCGATTTGTAAATGGTAGATGCAGGACAAATTCGTCTCATTCTGTAGCGAGGCATATTCTTGGCAAGATCTCGAGAGTGCAAATAATAGAGATGTTATTGCCTTTTGTACCTTTCATGTTGGTGAAATTTTTAACAAGGACTGTCAGTAAATCATATTTTACATTCAGTATGTCTACTATTTGGAGAACAGCACAAATAAGAACAGATTAACCAGATAGAATATTTTGTACAACACATGGTTTGCCAGACGTGTCACATTTTTTGCATGTTTTTCTGCTATTGCTGATGGTTCTATCACGTCTCTATGGGTGTTTTTGTCGTTCCTGTTTAGCTTTGTGATAGCGTTGCGCACTGTGGGTTTGGTTTTGAAGTTAGGTTGATGTTTTTTTTATTTCCTTCGCTGTAAGGTTCACTGCATATTCTTTACCCAAGCCATTCACATGTAGTCCATGTTGTGCATGGAATCTATACCCTATATTAATCACATCAGTGCGTTTCACATTTGAAGGTTGTATCATTTTATATAAGTCCTTAGTACATTGAAATTAAGAATTGATGCAGAAAGTAATCATTTGTAGACATTATAAGAATTATAGATAAAATAAACTTGAATGCTGAGATTTAGTTTTTACATTACAAGAAATAATAACAGTTCAAAATCCAGTTTCTATATAATACGATATTGTGAACATTGTTATCACTACTATAATGGTATATTTTTTCTGCAAGAGATTGTAAACAAATCATTTTCACGAAAATTCAAGGAAAGACATTAATTCAAATATCAATGGTCGCGATAAGAATATTATGAATTTAATTTCTGTTTTTATATTTTTTGCTGAATAATTTGATTCAAGACAAGTACATAAAACTATAATTAAATTTTTGTATAGAGTAAATAATGATGTATAGTTTACATAGATTTTAAATGAATGAACATACTAAGAATTGTCATAAAAATTTTTGGTTTAAACCTCTCAAAGCTCCAGTAATCACCCCTAATTAATTCATCATTTGGAAACCAAAAGTGAAATGGAGTAGCACCAGTTTTGTAAGAAGAAATTTTTGTCATGTTATTAACTCAAAAGTTATTAATTCGTCTGTTGCCTCTGAAGACCAAAAGCGAAATGGACCAGCACCAATATCTAATAACAACTTAAATTTGATTATTATGGATGGGATAAGTCCTCTTTCCCTTCTAAAGGGTTTTTTATGTGAATCAATAAATTTGAAGATAATGATATGTTCATGCTTTTCCTTGAACAATAATCTGTGTAATTGATGATGCATTCATTATTATGTTTTTATTTGGGATTATACGAATCACTAAAACACAAAACAAAAGTAACAGGGTGACCAATGGGATAAGGAAATCCTCTTTAACACTTAGACACCTCAGCAGCATAAAAAGCAACCAAAATGCATCTGCATTTCAAAAAACATACCAACCATACAAAAACATATGTAAAAACATTTAAGTAACAGCAAAAAGGTATCAGCATGATAAAATTATAAAAAAGGCAGAAAACAGAATAAAAGCAGCCTGGGATGTCACCAAACAGGAGGCAAGTAGAAAAAAGACAAAACAGGTAAACATACATACAGCACAATGGTACCACAGCACATGACCAAAAACAATGCAAACTTTGCAAATCAGTATTTCAGGAATATAGCTACCAAGGTACAACACAAATCTGACAAACAAAATACAGCTTGTACAAACACAACGAGTCAGTGACCCACCCTTCAGAATAAATGTGTCATTTCGTAATATATACAGGGTGTCCCATTTATGTTGACCTCCCTAAATAACTGTTTGTCCTGATGCAAATTACAAAATGTTCCAAGCAAATGTTCTTTAGCAATCAGGGGGACATCAATAACCATGATTGCCTTTGTTGTAGCTTTGTCTTTTACAAAGATATGAACAGCAGTATGACTTTTTTAAATAGGACCTTGTATTTTTTATTCAGTAATTCATTTCCTCTCCTAAAGACCTACTCAAAAATGTATCACAGTGTGCCATTCACTGAAACACAACGTTATTAAGTGCATAACACAACATTGACTTTGAGCCTGGGATCACAAACTCATCCACTTCCACTTGCTGGAGTTGTCAGAAAACAAATGAATACCAAGTAAAAACATAACACAAAACTGACTTTGACTCTCCCATACCACTGCCCAGGAGTAGAACATTCAAAGGTTTTCAAAGTGGTGACCCTGGAAACCGATACACTGGTGCACTCGCTGAGTGACAGAATTATTTACTGCTTCCAATATTGCCTGCTGAAGAGAATTACAAGCAAGCATGATACACTCCTGCATGTCCTCAGGAGTTGTTGGAATATCACAATAGACAACATCTTTAATGTACCCCCAAAGAAAATAGTCCAGAGTATTTAAGTCAGGAGACCTAGCAGGCCAAGTAACTGTTCCTCTTCGACCAATCCATCTGGCAGGATACCTTCAGTTAAGAACACGACGTGCACGAAAGGCATTATGTGCTGGACATCCATCGTGTTGATACCACATAAGCATTCTGGTTCTTAGCTTCACTTCATCTAGAAGAGGAAGAAGAATTCTTCTGTACCCCGCCTGGAAGGCAGCACATGGATCTGCTCCTGTGATCAGCAAAATGGACCGAATGAAGTAAGGGAGTAGGAGCAGGCGAGGAAAACACTTCGCTACTGCGTGTAAAATTACAAATATTTACTATTGGCAAAAACAAGTCAATGAATGGTTACATGACTTTGTGATGATGAGCATGTAGGTGCAAAGCCGTACTCCCATCGTAAGTAGTACAAAGTCTCAATAGCAAGCCAACACACTGAAGTTGAAGGTTTCCAGGCTCTTGATGACATGGGGCAGAAAGCAGAGTGGTGTTCATTGAGCTCCACAGCGTTGGCTAGAGGGCGCTGTGGTCGGTCTAGTTCGTCTTCTCTCCTAGTGTCAACCTACAAACATGCACCTATGCTGTGGCATTGGAACTATCAATACCACAAATTCGTTTGAGGAAGTTGGCATATGCTGTGCCATTTAGACTACCATTGATGAAATAAGGGCCAATAATTGTAGTACCAAGCAGCCCACACCAGACGTTACCTTTCCATTGATGGTGATGTTCCACCGGTCTAAGCCATCATGGGTTGTCACTGGACCAATAATGCATGTTCCTTGTATTTACCTGTCCTTTGTTTGAGAAGGAACATTCATCAGTAAATAGAACTTTGGAGAAGAAGTTCGGGTTGGCGAGGATTTGCTGCTGTGCCCACTGACTGAACTGTACATAATTCTGGAAATCATTCGCATGCAATTCTTGATGTAGGTGTACATGGTAAGGATGGAACCAGTGACTTGTAAGAATACGATACAGACTGGTTTTAGGAATGCCAGTGTCGTGTTCAAGCTGTCACATACTCACATGTGGATTCATAGCAACAGAAGTGGGAACAGTAACTTCTGTGTGAGTGCTACGATGATTTCGTTGTTGTGGGTTGAAACTTCCAGTTCCTTGAAGCATCACAACAAGATGAGAAAACATCCATCATTAAGGTGGGTTCCTGTCATGATATCGCTCCCTGTACAGTTCCGCTGCCTGTGTAGCATTTCACCTACCTTCAACAACAACAACAACAACAAAAGAAATGTTATGTTAATGCAGTTTGTAGGAAGGACAGCCTTTACTGTATGCCTACTCTACACAACAGTATTTAAAGAGGTAAACTATGGTACTAAATGTACCCGTACATAGGAAAACAGTACTGCAATTATTGTTCTGCTAACTTACACTCCTCATAGATGAGTAGCATTTCTACCTTCTCTTCATTGGGGTATATTCTACTCACTTAACTCTTCAACTGACGATGGTTGACAGAATGACAGGTGTGCATTCTACTTATGTTTACATTTGTCCTCTGTCAACGTCAGCACGTGGATGTGTTCCATTACCCTGAGTACCTGCGCCAAGTTCTGGGAGTGTCAATGTCACTGTTGTGTTGTTGTTGTTGTTGTTGTTGTTGTTGTTGTTGTGGTCTTCAGTCCAGAGACTGGACTGATGCAGCTCTCCATGCTACTTTATCCTGTGCAAGCTTCTTCATCTCCCAATACCTACTGCAACCGACATCCTTGTGAATCTGTTTAGTATAATCATATCTTGGTCTCCCTCTATGATTTTTACCTTCCGCACTGTCCTCCAATACTAAATTGATGATCCCCTGCTTTCTCAGAATATGTCATACCAGTCAATCCGTCCTTCTAGTCAAGTTGTGCCACAAATTTCTCTTCTCCCCAATTTTAGTCGCACCGCATTTCGAAACCTTCTGTTCCCTTTTTGTCTAAACTATTTATCATGCATGTTTCACTTCCATACATTGCTACACTCCATACAAATACTTTCAGAAACGACCTCCTGACTCTTAAATCTCTACATGACGTTAACAAATTTCTCTTTTTCAGAAACGCTTTCCTTGCCATTGCCAGTCTACATTTTATATTCTTCACTACTTCAACCATCATCAGTTATTTTGCTCCCCAAATAGCAAAACTCATTCACTACTTTAAGTGTCTCCTTTTCTGATCTAATACCCTCACCATGACCTGATTTAATTTGACTACACTTCATTATCATTTTGCTGTTGTTGATGTTCATCTTATATCCTCCTTTCAAGATGCTGTTTATTCGGTTCAGCTGCTCTTCTAAGTCCTTTGCTGTCTCTGACAGAATTGCAATGTCATAGGCAAACCACAAAGTTTTTATTTCTTCTCCACAGATTTTAATACCTACTCCGAATTTTTCTTTTGTTTCCTTTACTGCTTGCTCAATATACAGATTGAATAACATTGAGGATAGGCTACAACCCTATGTCATTCCCTTCCCAACCACTGCTTCCCTTTCTTGCCCCTCAACTCTTATAACTGCCATCTGGTTTCTGTACCAATTGTAAATAGCCTTTCGTTCCCTATATTTTACTCCTGGCACTTTCAGAATTTGAAAGAGAGTATTCCAGTCAACATTGTCATAAGCTTTCTCTAAGTTTACAAATGCTAGAAACAATGGTTTGCCTTTCCTTAATCTATTTTCTAAGATAAGTCATAGGGTCAGTATAGTCTCACATGTTCCAATAATACTACCTAATCCAAAATGATCTTCCCCGAGGTCTGCTTCTACCAGTTTTTTCATTTGTCTGTAAAGAATTCATGTTAGTATTTTGCAGCCGTGACTTATTAACCAGATAGTTCAGTAATTTTCACATCTGTCAACACCTGCTTCCTTTGGGTTGGAATTATTATATTCTTCTTGAATTCTGAGGGGATTTCGCCTGTCTCATACATCTTGCTCATAAGATGGTAGAGTTTTGTCAGGGTTGACTGTCCCTAGGCTGTCAGTAGTTCCATTGGAATCTTGTCTACTCCCGGGCTCTTGTTTTGACTTAGGGCTTTCTGTGCTCTGTCAAACTCTTCACACAGTGTCATATCTCCCATTTCATCTTCATCTACATCCTCTTCTGTTTCCATAATATTGCCCACAAGAATATCGCCCTTGTATAGACCCTCTATACACACCTTCCACCTTTCTGCTTTGCCTTCTTTGCTTAGGACTGGATTTCCATCTCAGCTCTTGATATTCATGCAAGTGGTTCTCTTTTCTCCGAAGATCACTTTAATTTTCCTGTAGGCAGTATCTATTTTACCCCTAGGGATATATGCCTCTACATCTTTAAATTTGTCCTCTAGCCATCTGTGCTTAGCCATTTTTCACTTCCTGTCGATCTCATTTTTGAGACGTTTTTATTCCTTTTTGCCTGCTTCACTTACTGTATTTTTGTATTTTCTCCTTTCATCAATTAAATTCAGTATCTCTTCTGTTACCCAAGGATTTCTATTAGCCCTCGTCTTTTTACCTACTTGATCCTCTGCTGTCTTCACTATTTTATCTCTCAAAGCTAACCATTCTTCTTCTACTTTATTTGTTTTACCCTTTTCTTGTCAATCGTTCCCTAATGATCTTCCTGAAACTCTCTACAACCTCTGGTTCTGTCACTTAATCCAGGCCCCATCTACTTAAATTCCCACCTTTTTGCAGTTTCTTCAGTTGTAATCTACAGTTTATAACTAATAGACTGTGATCAGATTCCACATCTGTCCCTGGAAATGTCTTACTGTTTAATACTTGGTTCCTAAATCTTTGTCTTACCATCATATAATCTATCAGAAACCCGTCAGTATCTCCAGGCTTCTTCCATGTATACAACCTTCTTTTATGATTTTTGAACCAACTGTTAGCTATGATTAAGTTATGCTCTGTGCAAAATTCTACCAGGTGGCTTCCTCTTCCATTCCTTACCCCCACTCCATATTCACATACTACGTTTCCTTCTCTTCATTTTCCTACTGTCGAATTCCAGTCACATATGACTACTAAATTTTCATCTCCTTCCACTATCTGAATAATTACTTTTATCTCATCATACATTTCATCAATCTCTTCATCATCTGTCGTAGCTAGTCGGCATATAAACTTGTACTAGTGTGGTAGGTGTGGGCTTCGTATCTATCTTGGCCTCAATAATGCATTCCCTATGCTGTTTGTAGTAGCTTACCCATATTCCTATATTTTTATTCATTATAAAACCTACTCCTGCATTACCCCTATTTGATTTTGTATTTATAACCCTGTATTCACTTGACCAGAACTCTTATTCCTCCTGCCACTGAACTTCACTAATTTCCACTATATCTAAATTTAACCAGTGCATTTCCCTTTTTAAATTTTCTAACCTACCTGCGCGATTAAGGGATCTGACATTCCACTCTCCGACCTGTAGAATGCCAGTTTTTTTTTCTCCTGATAACAATGTCCTCCTAAGCAGTCCCCACCCAGAGATCCGAATGGGGGACTATTTTACCTCCGGAATATTTTACCCAAGAGGACGATGTCGTCATTTAACCATACAGTAAAGCTGCATGCCGTCAGGAAAAATTATGGCTGTAGAATTTAATATAAAGTTTACAAATTACTGCTACTATTTACAGAAAAATTGTTAGAGGTTGCATCAACAGGCACTTTTGAATTTAGAGTCTAGTTTGACTATTGTAATCTAATCACTGCTATTGCAGTAGTGTACAGTGCATGCACCTCACATGATGTATGCTGCACACACACTTGAGTTAATTAATGCCGTAGTTACTTGAGCTGTCCATGAGTGCGCTACAGTTTCACTTGTTTATGCAAAATTAATAAAAGTATTCATTCTATTTCTGCAACGTGGTGTTGTGAGGCTTGTGCATAGTGGAACTATTGATGATATGGTGAGGAGTTTCATCATTTATGGCTAAAATCTCTGTCCCTTTTGTAATCCACAAGTTTCAGTGGTTGAACCAGGGTCATGCTATCAGACCTCAAAGACACTTGAATGGCTTCAAGGTAAGTCTCCAGTACCTTTACACATTTCCATGCCCTGGCTCTGGTAGAACGTCTTATCAATTCCATATTCCACCAAGGATATAATAGTTTGTTACTGTTCAACCCAGGCACAGTCTTGTCAATTCCGTAGTCCACCAAGGATATAATAGTTTGTACTGCTCAACCCAGGCACACGTTTTTCGTGGGAAGACACAAAAGTATGGGTTTCAAACCTTCATAAAATTTTTAAAACACATTCACAGCTATTAGTTCACATATGCAGTCCTGGAAAACGTATTCAGCTTTACATTGTATCATTTACATAGTTTCTACATATTTTAAAATATATTGACACACCATGTTTGCGTATTTCATACTCCATACATACATATTTTCATGTGCCATTTACATTTTTTTTTACATAAATATTGTACAAAAATTTGCCTGAACACTGTACAGACTGAGCCATGGTCAGCTCGTGTTAATGCCGTTTTTCCTTTTGGGCATTTTGTCAACATTGAGTGGTGTCTTATTCCTCCCACAGTTACTATCTGAATGAGTTGCTCACTTTCCTCTGTCAGTGGCAGCAGCAGTGTTTATCGATACTGGTACTGGTTCAACTTCTTTGGTGTGACAGTTATATTTCCATATCATGGTGTGTGTGGCAGTTGATCAGTTGTGGCGAAGCAGCGAGGAAGCCTCTGAGGTGTGTGATCAGGCCAGGGCTGCTGGCGGCATGTACGCACAGTTGGAGTTATGTGGCACTAGCTGCGAGAACTGCTACTGGATACTGCATACTGGAGTGGAGTAATCAGTGAACCTGTCATGAAAGCTCAATCATTGTGACATCCCTTCATTGATTGCTTGTTGTTGCATCCTGCGCTGTCCCTGGAAGCATCAACATGATGGTGTGTTGGAGTCAGCAAAATTTTGCAGCCACCTCCCTTTATGGTGTTTAACTTTTGAAATGATTATAATTTATTAGTAAAGTGCACCAGCAGTATCTTCTGCCTTATGGCCGTTAACATTCCGCTTACCTGCCCTGGTCGTTAGCGTAGTTTTGTGGCAGTGTGTTTTCCTCACTGTGTTGATGCTGTCTGGCACGTCGTGTAGTTCGACAGCTTGGTGTTCTCTTTTTTTCTTTGAGTGTTTATTCTGCCTTGACTGCGTATACACCAATTATTAAGACATAATCCTTGTGCGATCCTTGTCTTCACTGGTACCTTTGGTTGTCATGCTGTTTGTCGGGTGGAAGGGAATTGATTAGGCGGTTGGTGGGTTCGTCAGCCATCCGTAGGTCATGCTGCAACCCGATTGTTTAGTATTACGTTTAGCTGTCTGTCTCACCTTAACTGTGGTTAGAGTTTCCTCCCCTGGCCGATCCTTGGAACGCTTCTGAGCTCCACCGTTTGTTGTTTGTGATTGTCATTTTATTTGATCGCAGGTACTGTGCCAAGCCTTCAGCCATGTATTAACATTGTTTGTTTCATGTTTAGTATGTGGTCTTCAGTTGAACTTCATAACAACTTTAAGATTAGGCCTTCAGGCGTGTTTCATTTAAAATTCTTGTTGCTCTGTATTTAGGCCTTCAGCCATGTTTGTTTCAGAATCTGTGGCTTTAATATTTAAATCCTTGTCTGTAAGATTTCTCTTAAATTATTTTGAATTCTTGAAATGGCATTCAGCCGTGTTCTGTAAATGTTTATCTTAAAGTTGTCTTTAATTACTCTTGAATAATTGCTTGGGCCTTCAGCCGACAAGATACTTAAAGTTTTCTTAGATATTTTTCTGTTGTACCGTGTAAAGGCTTATCTTTAAAGTCTCCCTTTTGTTATGTAAAGAAAATTTTTTTTAATTGGGCTTTCAGCCGAAGAATTAACTTGAATTTTTCTTAATATGGCCTTTAATCGGAATTTGTAAACGCTTGGCTTTTAAAGAATTTCCTTAGCTGATCTGAAATATTATTTTGGTGTTTAGCCGAGAAGATATTGTAATTTTACTTTAGTAAGGCCTTACTGTAAATCCTGATGTTTTAAAAGCAATTATTTTAACTTATTCTGGAGAATATTGTGCCCTCAGCTGTGAATTGCTCTTTTCTCTCTCTCTCTCTCTCTCTCTCTCTCTCTCTCTCTCTCTCTCTCTCCCCCCTCTCTCTCTTTATCTTAAAAGAGAGAGAGAGAGAGAGAGAGAGAGAGAAAGAGAATTGTGCATTGGTTTGAGGAATAAAGTTCTGTGTGTTCCTGTATAACTAACAGTAATTGACCGTGACCCCTTTCCACAACCTGATATGCTCTGTCCTGCAAAACCAGATTTCACAGATGTTATATATAGAAGACGGATAATATTACATATGTTTCTTGTGATTTTATTTCATGTAACATTTTTCAGTTTTTAAATTATCATTTTCATGATATTTTGCTCTTGAGCATTATCCTTTTGAATGTGCATTTGTGAACAGTCTGTATTCATAGTATAATCTTACCTTAACATTACACAGGTTGTTATTTTTTCAATCTCATTTTCCAGGATTACTGAATATTTACATACAACATTATCAAATGATGTGCGTGAGTTTTGTTTTCATACATCCCACCTGACATGAGTGTCCATCATTACAGATTCTGAGGGAAAAAAGCTTTATAACATCAAATCACGAAAGCTATATTTAACTACACCTCTGACAAGTTTACTAGGTTGTGTCTACTAGTCAACAGGAGTGTTATGGACAGGAAGAAACATTCATTTTTACTCTACTATTGCAACTCTTCTTTATCACAAGAGAACTATTGAGTACACCATTTTATAACTATCTCCTCATGTTAATCAACATACTTCCTGTACACTATCTGCTGATACAATCTACAGTACAATATTGCGTTATACAAGTGTTATCATTGGCTGTAAACAGTGTACTTCAGTGTCTGTGACTTATACTTCCTTTGCTACATTATATCACTCTTGTGTATCCTGTTGCGCATGAATATGTTTATGAGAATTGTGCCAATGAACAAGTGTAAAACAATGCTGAAACAACCTGTGTTCATATGCAAATGTACTGCAATAATTCTTGCTTGGTTCTCTTCTCAGTCACGTGGACTTATAATGCTCGGACAGACCACTTTTTGTGTGGTAGCACAAGACCTAAGTCCAACCCTCTTATACATCTGGTGTAATCTAACTTTTTCATACACACAATGACACCATCTCACTCACACATGTTTTCACACATATAATTATTTATTTTTGGTGCTGCCCTTACACTTTGTTACCATACACCTAACTGTTGGATCCCCTATTTTACCCTGGATAGTACTCTGCATCATTCTTAAAAACATGAATCTATGTGCTTAGTTGCTCAGTGGCTACTAAAGGATCGCACATTCAGTATTCATATATTCATTTTCTATCTGTGCACAGTTCACTCGTTATCATTTTCTTTTATGAGTCGTAGGAGCACACATGCTTGTACTGCAGTTGTCAATTTCACTTACCTTTTGACACCTGGAAAGAAAAATCTTGTCATAGGCAGGACACAGTCTGCTATCTTGTAGTATATTGAAGACCTGAATTTATCTTCCTTCATTTCTGATGTTGATATCCTCTTTTGTGTGGCATATAAATAAACACTTGTATAAATGTAAATAGCTTGTACATAGTATCACAGTATGTAGCTAGTTTTAGGTAGATGGTGTTTTCTTTGTCCTGTGTATGTGTGTTCTTTATCTAAATACTTCCAGATTTATTAATCTTGCTTTAGTCCTATGGTGTAGGGGTTTTGATTCCTTAGCAGTCAACCAATAAAGTTTTCTCTATGTGTAGATTCCTTGGCATTTCTTTCCTAAGCTACGATCATTATCTGGTGGCAATCCATCAGCTTATACTGTGCTGTGCACGTTTGTGGAGGTTGTCAACCTTAAAGCTTGTGCAGTTCTCTCCTCACTCCACTTCGCTACTTACTTGTGCTGCATCGTGATCACATGCCTCCTGTGTGTTTAAACAGAATAGTGCCAAAGTAAATAATTTCTCACGCTAAGTGAAGGTAATGTTTCCTGAGCCTCTGTGTCTCATAAACATACAATGAAAATCTTACATAACTAAAACTTACATCTGAATAAGGCAACAGACATGAAATAGGCAAAATAAAATTCTTTCTGTATTACTAAAGATCGATCGTAATAAATATATTCGAGTGGACAACATGTAATTTTTCATAGACACTTATATACATTGCTCCAAGCCATACTTGTGATCAGTGTCACATTCTGGGTAGAGCCCTTTTTCCTTACCACTGTTTACGTACACTAACTTATAGTCTCCTGGATGCAGAATTATTGATATAACAAATGGCCCAGATGTTGCCATTTGTGAATCGGCTTACCGTACTTTGTCAGTTTTGGATGGGTCCTAAGGAATACTTGTTGCCCCACATGTTACTCTACAGTTGTCCTAATTTCTTATCATACAATTGTTTTCTGCTTTTTCCTCAGTGCTAACCAGTGCCAGACGTAATTTCTCCTCGTGCAATATTATTTTCATACAGGCCTTGGGTAGAGGTTTTTCCCAATCATCTACTTTCTTTTGTCAAACAGCAATTCTGTAGGTATGAAGCCAGTTGGCTATGTGGGAGATTGTTAACAATTCGCTGGAACAGTCTAACATATTCAGTCCATCCTGTGTTTTTGTGAGGGGTGTAAGTGTGGATAAATCTTTTATATTCACTGAATATCCTCCCTCTATGATTAAATGATGATGGCGTCCTCATGGGTAAAATATTCCAGAGGTAAAATAGTGCCCCATTCGGATCTCCGGGTGGGGACTACTCAACAGGACGTCATTATCAGGAGAAATAAAACTGGTGTTCTACGGATCGGAGTGTAGAATGTCAGATCCCTTAATCGTGCAGGTGGGTTAGAAAAATTAAAAAGGGAAATGCATAGGTTAAAGTTAGATATAGTGGGAATTAGTGAATTTTGGTGGCAGGAGGAACAAGACTTTTGGTCAGGTGAATACAGGGTTATAAATACAAAATCAAATAGGCGTAATGCAGGAGTAGGTTTAATAATGAATAAAAAAAAATAGGAGTGTGGGTAAGCTACTACAAACAGCATAGTGAACGCATTATTGTGACCAAGATAGACAGGAAGCCTATGCCTACTACAGTAGTACGAGTGTATATGCCAACTAGCTTTTCAGATGATGAAGAAATTGATGAAATGTATGATGAAATAAAAGAAATTATTCAGGTAGTGAAGGGAGACGAAAATGTAATAGTCGTGGGTGACTGGAATTCGAGAGTAGGAAAAGGAGGAGAAAGAAATGTAGTATGTGAATATGGATTGGGGGAGAGAAATGAAAGAGGAAGCCGCCTGATAGAATTTTGCACAGAGCTTAACTTAATCATAGGTAACACTTGGTTCAAGCATCATGAAAGAAGGTTGTGTACATAGAAGAACCCTGGAGATACTAGAAGGTTTCAGATAGATTATATAATGGCAAGGCAGAGATTTAGGAACTGGGTTTTAAATTGTAAGACATTTCCAGGAGCAGATGTGGACTCTAACCACATTCTATTGGTTATGAAGTGTAGATTAAAACTGAAGAAACTGCAAAAAGGTGGGAGATGGGACCTAGATAAACTGACTAAACCAGAGGTTGTACAGAGTTTCAGGGAGAGCATAAGGAAACAATTGACAGGAATGGGGGAAAGAAATACAGTAGAAGAAGAATGGGTAGCTTTGAGGAATAAAATAGTGAAGGCAGCAGAGGATCAAGTACGTAAAAAGATGAGGGCTAGTTGAAATCCTTGGGTAACAGAAGAGATACTGAATTTAATTGATGAAGGGAGAAAATACAAAAATGCAGTAAGTGAAGCAGGCAAAAAGGAATAAAACGTCTCAGAAATGAGATCGACAAGAAGTGCAAAATGGCTAAGCAGGCATGTCTAGAGGTCAAATTTAAGGATGTAGAGGCTTATCTCGCGAGGGGTAACATAGATACTGCCTACAGGAAAATTAAAGAGACCTTTGGAGAAAAGAGAGCCACTTGTATGAATATCAAGAGCTCAGATGGAAACCCAGTTCTAAGCAAATAAGGCAAAGCAAAAAGGTGGAAAGTGTATATATAGGGTCTATACAGGGGGCAATGTTCTTCAGGACAATATTATGGAATTGGAAAAGGAGGTAGATGAAGATGAAATGGGAGTTATGATACTGCGTGAAGAGTTTGACAGAGCACTGAAAGACCTAAGTCGAAACAAGGCCCCGGGAGTAGACAACATTCTATTAGAACTACTGACAGCCTTGGGAGAGCCAGGCCTAACAAAACTATGCCATCTGGTGAGCAAGATGTATGAGACAGGCGAAATTTCCTCAGACGTCAAGAAGAATATAATAATTCCAATCCCAAAGAAAGCAGGTGTTGACAGATGTGAAAATTACCGAACTATCCGTTTAATAAGTCACAGCTGAAAAATATGAACACAAATCCTTTACAGATGAATGATAAAACTGGTAGAAGCCGACCTCGGGGAAGATCAGTTTGGATCCCATAGAAATGTTGGTACAAGTGAGGCAATACTGACCCTACGACCTATATTAGAAGAAAGATTAAGGAAAGGCAAACATACGATTCTAGCATTTGTAAACTTAGAGAAAGCTTTTGACAATGTTGACTGGAATACTCTCTTTAAAATTTTGGAGGTGGCGGGGGTAAAATACAGGGAGCGAAAGGCTATTTACAATTAGTACAGAAAGCAGATGGCAGTTACAAGAGTCGAGGGAGATGAAATGAAGGCAGTGGTTGGGAAGGAAGTGAGACAGGGTTGTAGCCTCTCCCCAATGCTATTCAATCTGTATATTGAGCAAGCAGTAAAGAAAACAAGAGAAAAGTTCAGAGTAGGGATTGAAATCCATGGAGAAGAAACATAAACTTTAAGGTTCGCGTTTCTGAAGATGAGAAATTTGTTAACATCGAGTATAGTCAGGAAGTCATTTCTGAAATTATTTGTATGGAGTGGAGCCATGTATGGAAGTGAAAAATGGTACGATAAATAGTTTAGACAAGAAGAGAATAGAAGCTTTCAAAATGTGGTGCTACAGAAGGATACTGAAGACTAGATGGGTAGATCACATAACTAATGAGGTGGTACTGAATAGGATTGGGGAGAAGAGGGGTTTGTGGCACAACTTGACTAGAAGAAGGGATCAATTGGTAGGACATATTCTAAGGCATCAAGGGATCACCAATTTAGTACTGGAGGGCAGTGGGGAGGGAAAAATCTGGAACCCTTCTGCTGCAGTTTCTGAAAGCTATTACACATCGTAACATAATGTGGCTGTTGTGTTTTATCTTTCATCAACAGAACCTTGATTTCTGAGTTGTTCTTTACGAATTCCAGGAATGTCTCCATCAGGTATCAGGAGTTATGTGTTGAATACCTCTGATGTACACAGTTTCAAAACTACAACCACCACACAGCAATTCTTCTGTGTAAGAGTTTATAAGTGAGAAGGTAGAATGAAGACAGGTGGTTGCAACACACCTTGGTATGTTTTCCTCACAGTTCATATTTGTACTCTTTGAACATCCATATTACCACCAGAGCATTGAATTCAATCATGGAATATGCTCATTTATCTTCAGATAGGTTCCTGCTAACTAAACTAATTACTTTGGTGGTAAACTCCCCATTTGTTTCAGTGATTTGTAATAAATAAACTCCCACCTCTTGCAAGGATGCGTCTGTACATGAACAAAAATGCTGGGTCATGTCAGGAAGATGTACGCTAGTGGCATTCGAAAGAGCTTCTTCAATGTTGTCAAAACCATTTGGGCTTGACTTGTTCCATAACCAGAGATAAGCTGTTACGGTATAAATTTTCTGAAGAAAAACACTAATTCAAGTGTTGACGTACAGAGCACCAACTTTCTTAGGGTCTGGAACTATACCTTAAGATGATATTGAGTGTCCAAGGAGTTTAACACTTCCCTTAATAAATTTTACTTCATTAGGTTGGCTGTGACTCTGTATTCTGAAAACTTATACAAGACCAAGGGCCTTTACTGTTCTGGCCATGTGGTGGTAGCAGTTAATAAATCATGGGCATACACAAGGACTCTACTTAACCATTCAGCTCCTAAGACTCAGTCTAACCCCCCCCCCCCCCCCCCCCCCAATGCAAAGGCAATGTCCTTATATCTATCTTCATGTATGGCAATTTGCCAGTAAGAGGTTATGGTGAGGTACATAATGATAAGGAATTTTATAAGTTGTTCTTCCAGGTTGTCAGGACTTGTCCTGACACACACAATAATTTTATCTAGTCCTTGTGCATTGAGCACAATGTGGACAGTACCATCTGATTTACTAGTGGCCAGAATGGGACTACAGTATGCAGATAAGGATGGTTGTACTATTTCCCACTTTAGCATTCTATTGATCTCTTTCCTCATAGCCTCCTTGGCCCATGGAATGAGGTAAGACAAAAAGTAGAAGATTTCAGGTGGGTACACCTCCATTTTGTATTTGTGTCCTTTTATATAAATGAGGTAAGACAAAAAGTAGAAGATTTCAGGTGGGTACACCTCCATTTTGTATTTGTGTCCTTTTATATACCAGGGTGCTGTTAAAAAAATGAGCATAAAATATTAAAAACATCTGCAGTTTTTCCTTGTTTCTCCATAAGGCATGCAGATTTGCTTACATTGGTGTGCGTGATCTCAGGGCCTATTCCTCTCCTTGTGATTGCACAATTTCCTGTGTATTTACAAAGGGCATTCAAAAAGTTTTGCACAGTCGTCTCTAATTTTCTTATTTTTTGCAGGAAGAGAATGAAATTTTTTGTGAACATACTTCGAACATTTAGCTATACATTGAGCCTATTCAATGTAGCCTCCATCAGCTGTGACATATCTGGCCCCATGTTCATTCCATGATGTAAATGCACTTTGGTAAAATTCTGGGGATTGACTTTTGCACCATCGATTGACACAGGGAAAAAAGGTCTTTCTCAGTACCAAATGTTTTACCGCACAGGTGGGCCATCAGATGACCAAAGAAATAAAAATCGGACGGAGCCAAGTCTGGACTGTAGAGAGGATGAGGAACAATTTTACAACCCATTTTCCTGATTTTCTACTGTGTCATAAGGGCTGTATGGGGTTCGGCATTGTCATGGTGTAGTCTGATGAGCTGACCCTGAAGTTGCGGTCTGTGGTTCTTGATGGCTTGTCAGAGCTTGTCCAGTGACAAACAGTAATGGTCCTGGGTATTTGTGGAGCCATGTTCCACAAAGTCAATGAAAATACACACACTGATCCCAGAAGAAGGAGCCATCACCTTTCTGCCTGTTGTTAGTGAAAGTCTTGTTTTCTTCTTCTGAGGGGAACCCAGATGACACCACTCCATGGCTTGGGTTTCGCTCTCAGGTTCCGTCAAAAACAACCGTGTTTCATCCTGGGTAATAAACATTGTTTCCACTCTTCAGCAAAGGTCTTCTTGAGACCCTTGCACACATTCTTCCTCATCGTTTTCATTTCTCTTGTCAGTAATCTAAGCACCCAATGTACACAGATTTTTCTGTTCCCTAGTGACTGTACCAGTAAAACCACACCACCCAATGACAAATGAGTCATTTCAGTAAGCTGTCGTGTCATCACACATCTGTCATTTTGGATGATTCGATCAATAGTCTCCTTATTCACATCACCCACAACCGTCAATGATCTACCACATCGTGGATTGTCCAGTAGAGAGATATCACCTTTTTTAAACCTCTGCAACCACCGCTGGATACTGCTGCGATGAACAGGGAGCAGCTTCGTGTGAATCAATGTGGCAGAGTCATCGCCTGTCTTGAAGAGGAACTTCATCACCAACCATTTCCACACCCTGACATCTACTTCAAGGTCCATTATGGCTCACCTGTAAATAAAAGAAAATACTTTTATATACTAACTTATAGCTAAGTGTTCCAAATATGTCTACAAGAAATTTCGTTCTCCTCCTGCAAACAATAAAAAAAACTACAGATGATTGTGCAAAACTATTTGAACACTGTACAAACAGGACAGTAGAGTAGAAGAATAGCATTCGAACATCAGTAGTGTCTTTTGGTTTGCTTTCTCTGTCGTTTGACTTAATTAGGTCTACTCAATATTGTTGGTCGTTCACAACAAAATGACACTTTCCCTTATCAATTTCAGTTTGTCCTTGGCACTTCCTAAGGTGTCGTTGTTGATAAGTCAGTTTGCTATTAGCCTTTCAACCACAAGATAAATGCATTGTAAAGAAAAACTGTCAGTTGAAATAGGAATCCATGCCTGCAATTTTATGGCTTTAGACTTAGCAACTAGAGCTGTGTGGATTTAACAATTTTTGGCTGGAAGTATCGGTATGTGTCCTCATTTTTGTAATCAATCAAACAGATCCTGAAATTATGTTCGTGGTGGCTCCAGTGTCCTGTACTATGGGTACCCTTAAATCAAGTATTTGTGCATTGATCACTGCCTGTACTGTGTCTTCACTTTCATCTACACAGTTGGTAATATCTTCCCCACAAATGTCATATTTGGTATCACAACAGTTGTTGTAATTAACAAACAACTCCCAACTAGTTCCATGCCCTCACACTTATTACTGGTCATTGATGGTGGTTTATCAAGACCTTTTCAAGTTTTCAAATTACCCTGACCACTGAGCACCTTGTTAAGGATAACCTCAACTATGTACACATTATTCTTCTTGTTTCATCAGTTAGTAGCTCGTGTGGCTGTCAGTTCGACATTTCGTTGTCCCTGGCCACTACTCGAAATGTAATTTTGATTGTGTTGATTATGGTCAGGTGCAGCAGAGTATTTTGTCATCCAGTTGTGTTCTGCACTCACCAGTTGCTGTTCGGTTCATTGCCCCAGGTTGGTGCCACATTGTAAATTTGCTGACTACAACTTCTCTGGCCATTAAATCCCGACCGATTGAAATTCTGGCCTTGATTGAATTTATGTTCCTTTCCATAAACAAATTGGTTCTTGTTTGTTTTGCTGCAAGGGGGATATGATTGCTAACTGTATTGGTTGTTGTTGCCATTCCCACCACGTTGTTCTTGTGGGGTCTGCCTGCATGCTGTCACTTTGTGGTTGTGCAGATCTCTCTTTATATATAATATAATGGAATCAAGATATGAGAGGAAATTCTCTATATCAGCCTTATGTGTAGTGATTAATTTTCACATATGTCAGTTCATAGTCGGCTTTTCAAAATTCTTAGTACATCAAAGTGTGATATCAGATGTGTTCAGTATTGGGTTTTATTTAGATACTTCTCAAGTATCTTCTGAGCCCTTCATGTGTACGGCTGAACTGCACCAGGTTAAACACTTTACGCATCAAGCTCTATTGTACTGTGATGGAATGAAACATGTCTAGGAATGTCGTTTTAACTGCTCATAGGTGTGATACTTTTACACAATGTCAGTGGCTCATAGCAAGTGTGTATAACCTACCATCTTCTGTGCTTCAGTCCAGTGCCTTGGAGAAACATTCTGGAATGCTCTTATGAACATGACTGGGTGTATTTGCTTACCTGCAGAAGGAAAAAGTAGAAACTGCCTGTTTCATAATAAGCCTTCAGTCACAAGCTAAGTAGAAAATCATCTCAGCTCTCTGAGACTGCAGATGTGTGTGCAAGTTGCGCTTGCGTGAGTGTGTATGTGCGTGTGTGTCATGTGTGTCTTCTGCTGACAAAGGCCTTAATGGCTGAAAGCTATGATTGTGTGAATCTTTTTATTGTGCCTATCTGCGTCTCTGCTATACAGTGAGTATCAACTTCCGTTCTCTCATATTGTTGAGTAATAATCTCTTAAGTCAAAAAATAGGAAATTAATGCTGACTTATGATGCAGAATCATAATCCACATCCCTCAAGTACCACCAGTGATATGATTATTTTATTTAGTCATGTAAACTTTTCCTCTTTCAAACCAAATTTGTGGCAACAGCTGAAAAGAATTATTGAAACAAATAATTTCATCTGAATTTCACAAAAAAATGTATTTTCAACATTTGCCCTATCAACTAACATCTTCAACTGATCATAAAATCGAACTAAAACATTCCCAGGATGATTACAGAATCCTTCATTATTGTGAGCTACACCATCACAAATTAATAGTATCTGAAAGAAATTAAACTTAAATTTAGATATGTTGTTGTTGTTGTTGTCTTCAGTTCTGAGACTGGTTTGATGCAGCTCTCCATGCTACTCTATCCTGTGCAAGCTTCTTCATCTACCAGTACTTACTGCAACCTACATCCTTCTGAATCTGCTTAGTGTATTCATCTCTTGGTCTCCCTCTACGATTTTTACCCTCCACGCTGCCCTCCAATACTAAATTTGTGATCCCTTGATTCCTCAGAACATGTCCTACCAACCGGTCCCTTCTTCTTGTCAAGTTGTGCCACAAACTCATCTTCTCCCCAGTTCTATTCAATACCTCCTCATTAGTTATGTGATCTACCCATTTAATTTTCAGCATTATTCTGTAGCAACACATTTCGAAAGCTTCTATTCTCATCTTGTCTAAACTATTTATCATCCATGTTTCACTTCCATACATGGCTACACTCCATACAAATACTTTCAGAAACGACTTCCTGACACTTAAATCTATACTCGATGTTAACAAATTTCTCTTCTTCAGAAACACTTTCCTTGCCAATGCCAGTCTACATTTTATATCCTCTCTACTTCGACCATCATCAGTTATTTTGCTCCCCAAATAGCAAAACTCCTATACTACTTTAAGTGTCTCATTTCCTAATCTAATTCCCTCAGCATCACCCAACTTAGTTCGACTACATTCCATTATCCTCATTTTGCTTTGTTTATGTTCATCTTATATCCTCCTTTCAAGACACTGTCCATTCCGTTTAACTGCTCTTCCAAGTCCTTTGCTGTCTCGGACAGAATTACAATGTCATCGGCAAACCTCAGCATTTGTGTTTCTTCTCAATGGACTTTAATACCTACTCCGAATTTTTCTTTTGTTTCCTTTACTGCTTGCTCAATATAGAGATTGAATAACATCAGGGACAGGCTACAACCCTGTCTCACTCCCTTCCAAACTGCTGTCCCTGTCATGTCCCTCGACTCATAACTGCCATCTGGTTTCTTTACAAATTGTAAATAGCCTTTCGCTCCCTGTATTTTACCCCTGCCACCTTTAGAATTTAAAAGAGAGTATTCCAGTCAATACTGTCAAAGCTTTCTCTGAGTCTACAAATGCTAGAAACGTAGGTTTGCCTTTCCTTAATCTATTTTCTAAGATAAGTCTTAGGGTCAGTATTGCCTCACGTGTTCCAACATATCTGCGGAACAGATATAGTGAATTTGACACTCTGTTAGAAAGAAAATCATTTAATGGTACAACATTTTTCATTATTTCAATTTTCATTGTAATATTATCTAACAATTTCACAGGATTATTCCATAATACTTTTACAATAACTAATCGTCTAGTGTTAACATTTAAATCTGCTTTATCTACCGATTATGCTGGAATATAAGGTCCTAAAACTGAATGGTCCTCATACGTAGGTAGGTATGTATAAACTCTGTTTCTTCCAAATTTCTGTATTTCGGTTCGAAGCAGTTCTTTGTTAGGCTTAACTTCCTTTCGAATTTTGAGCAACCCATTGTATATAGTTCAGTGGATGTACGTGTGCCATCTTTAAAGGTTTTTATATTGCTCGTTCAAACTTCAGTTATTATTTTTGTCTAGTATGGAGATCCACTTGTGTCATACCTATGTTGTAGATTTGTTTTTAAATTATGGCTGAAAAACAGTATTGCTGTACAGTGTTTTAGCTGCAAGTGATTGCATTTGTTAAAGAGTATGGAAACAGGGCTGCAGAAAGGTATTTAGGAGGAAGATGTTTTAAAAAAAGCACCTTGCAGTAAACACAGTCTAAAGAGTTTAATTATTAAATGGCCAAAACATCAAGCAAAACTCAATACTTGCATTTTAGAGAACAAACAAATGGCAGTTTGAGTTTTTATGGAAATGATCATTCATCAAGGGAAAGCAATATCCACTAACAAAGAAGTTGGCAACTTTACTTGATGAACACTATAGTGTTCAAGATTTATGAAGATGTATTGGTTTTGTATGAGGACCAAGAAAACAATACCCCACAAGATGCCACAGGAGTATGAAGAACAAATTGTTGAATTTTATCAGTTTGTCATTAACACAAGCAAAAGAGAAAAGTTTGAACTTTTGCAAAGTGGATGATATTTCACTAACCTTTTATGTGTCTTGTAACAGAAGTGAGGATTTCAGTGGCACAAGAAGCATTATTGTTAAATCTCGTGGGCATGAAAAGACTCATTACACATTCATTTTATCCTGCTGTACTGATGCAACAAAATTTCTGCCACATTTGATTTTTAAAAGAAATCGCATCCCAAGTAACAATTGCCGAAAGTAGTATTTGCCCATGTACACAATAAAAGCTTGATGGATGGAGGAGGAATGAGTTTGAATAGGCAAAATTTGGTCTCGGTGACTGAAGAAGCTTGCCTCATTAACATGGGATCAGTTTCATTCTTGCAGAACAGAGATTGTTAAAAATAGACTGAATGAATTGAAGACTCTGTTAGCTATAATTCCAGGACATCTGACTAGTTTATTTTAACAATTGGATGTATGTATCAACAGACCATTTAAGGGACTTATGAAGGAGGAGTGGAAGAGATTGATTTGACGTACAAATTTTGTAATTACACCATCAGGAAGGAGGAAGAGACCTAGCATTTCTCAAGTTTGTTAGTGAGTCAAAGCTTAGTGATACTATAAAAACTGAAACAGTGATTGAATCATTTAAGAAATGTTGAATCAGTAATGCATTGGATTGTACAGAAGCCAGTTTATTGTATACAAGGATGCAGATCTAACACAGTGGCTTCAAGGATTTCTTCCTTCAGTTCACAGGATGAATTTAGTGGATTTGAGGACAAAAATTAAGGGGTGAGCATTTTTTCTTGTGTGTCTTTTGTGTGCGAGTTGCATTTGCATGAGCATGTGTGTGTGTGTGTGTGTGTGTGTGTGTGTGTGTGTGTGTGTGTGTGTGTGTGTGTGTGTGTGTGTATGATGTTTGATTCCAATGAAGGGCTTTTTGGCTGAAAGTTTACTTAATTGGCAGATTGTTTGTTACGCCTATCTGTGACTCGGAACTTCAGCCATATGATCAGCCATCTTTTCTTTACTGTATTACCTTTATTATCACCTTTATTACCAGTTATATGTCATTCACAAGCCACAGCTGGACAGGCAGCGTCAAGAACAAAATACATGAATACAACTCTACTATGATAGTAATTTAATACCGCAAGACATATTTAAGTTATAAATTAGATTACAATAATATCACAACAATAAAATAGATACAAGTATATAATGAAATTAAACATAAGGTTGTCTGTTGGAGTCATGGAACTCAGCTGCAGCTCAAGTAAACTCTATTCTATTACTAGAAAAGAATTCTTCAATATTGTAGAAGTGATGCTCTTTTAGCTTACACAAAATAGTAGTTTTAAACTGCTCTCATGGGAAAGATGGAATGTCATCAGGTAGAGAATTAAACAGTTTTAGGGCCACCGTTGGGAAGCTGCTTTGTGTCTTTGCTAATCGACACCTTGGCATGTCGATACTGTTTGTGATGCGAGTGCTGCATTTGTGAATGTCATTTCTCATTCTGTAGATATCATTATTTCTCTTTATGTGGAAGAGGCAGTTCAATATCTATATTCAGTGGTCTGTGTTTTTTTTTTTTTTTTTTTTTTTTTTTTTTTTTTTTTTTTTTTTTTTTTTTTTGGTGAAGTAATGATCCTCATTGCTTTCTTTTGCAGTAAAAGCTCATTCTTGCAACCTGCAGGATGGCCCCAAAACAACAGCCTATAACTGGTGTAGCTGTGGAACATTGCATAGTACACAGTTAGCAGATACTGCTCTGGTACTATGTTTTTCAGTTTCCTCAAGAGGTAAAGGACCTGTGAAAGTTTGGAACATACATATTTGGTGTGCTGTTGCCAGGTTAATTGGGTATCAATGAGAAAACCCAGACTTTAACATCTGCTGTGTTACCCAGTGCTCCCGTGTTGCTGAGGCTGTATATCATCCTCTGAGTTTTTTCTTCATTAATTTTCATTTTGTTCATGATAAAAGAGGCATTATCTTCATTCAACAAGACTTCTGCTTGTTGGAGTGCCTGTACAACATTCTCTCCTTTTGAGAACAATGTTGTATCATCCGCAAGGTGTGCCCATTGGAGCCTATGTCATTTACAAAGATAAGGAACAGCAGGGGCCCTATTACCGATTCCTGTGGCACACCATGCTGTAGCTTCTTCTCACCTGAATCAGCTCCTCGCATGGAGACAATGTGTAGTCTGTTTCTCAGGTAGGATTCAAGAGTTCACAGGACAGGTTGCCTGTACCATATGTTTTTAGCTTTCTGAGCAGGGTCTTATGTGGGATGCAGTCAAATGCCTTACTGAGGTCACAGAATGCTAGTGCTATAGACTCTTTGTCTTCAAAACCCTGGCTTATGTTTGTAACTAAGTCAAGCACAGCTGTTGTTGACCCGCCCTTGTGAAAGCCATGTTGCGCATCATAAAAAAGACTATCCTTCAAAGTAACTTAATAGTTGTTCTTTCATTATCGACTTTATCACCTTTTCTAGTACTGGTACTCATAAGGGCCTGTAGCTTGACACTTGACGTGGACTGCCTTTTTTGTAAACAGGCACTGTGCGCGCTACTTTCAGAAAGTCTGTAAACTCCCCTGCACGGAGACTTTTATTTATTACTATTGTTAATGGCTGTGCAAATTTACTTATTATATTTTTAACATAGTACAGGACATGCCATAAATATCAGGGGCCCTGAAGATTTGTAGCATTTGTACAATTTTTATTATTTCTTTTGGATACACTCTCTTCCACATTACCATGCTGCATTTATTCTCAAATTTCACAGCAGCTGCAGGATGTATTCCAAAGTCAGGAATTTCATCTACTGTGGTTTCCACTATTTTTATAAAATAGTCATTAAACTCATCTGGACTGCAAGAATTAGAGGAAGAGGTGGGCTTTTTCCTGTGCTCATTAAGCAGATCCCATGCTGCTTTACAAGGATTGTGAGCTTCTTCAATAAAGCTGGCATTGCTTTCCTTCTTTCCTTTTTCTACTTCCTTTCTGTAGATCCTGTTGGTCTGTAACTAACTAGAGTACAGTCTATCCTTAATATCTATATCTTTAGCAGCTTTGGCCTTGTCATTTAGTTTTTTGACAATTTATTTTATTTTGGCAGGTCTATTAATATACCACCTCTTCTCTTTGTTAGTTTTTGTCTACATTTTGATTTAGCATTGGAATATCTCTTGGGTTTTAATGGAAAATGTTCATCAAATTTCACTTTAAGGGTGCAGAATTTGGTGGCAACTCAGCAATTATTTGGTGCCAATCTATAGAAGACACTGTAGCTTTGAAATCATCTAAGTTTTTCTTTGTAATATATAAGCATACAAATATTAGGAAGCACATCTACTATTGCTGATGCAGCGTATGGATAAAAATCTTATGTTGTCACAGGATTCCATAGATTTTACATTATCTTTGGAATAATCTTCCTATCAACATGTTTACGTCATCATTCAATAATTAAAGGTTGTAAATGGGGTACTGGAGAAAGTAAAGCAGTGAGAATGGGTCACGAGTCATTCTCAGTCAGCTGAGTTGGAAGAACACTTGCCTGCAAAAGACAAAGGTCCTGGTTTTGAGTCCCAGTCCAGCACACAGTTTTAAAATGCCATGAAGGTTTATTCAGCACACATTGTGCTGCAAAGTGAAGACTTTATTGTGAAAACAGTTCCTGAGATTATGGCTAAGACTTATATCCACTATATCCTTCCTTCCAGGAGTACTAGTCCCACAAGTAATGCAGGAGAACCTCCCCAAACTTCAGAAGATTTGAGATGGGATATCACTCTACATGAAGCTGTAAGGATGGGTCACAAGTTGTGCTTGGGTACCTCAGTTGGCAGAGAACTTGCCTGCAAAAGGCAAACGTCCTGGGATGGAGTTCCACTCAGGCACACAGTTTTAATCTGCCAGCAAGTGTCATAACAGCATACACTGTGCTGCAGAGTCTGAAATTTTTTTGCGGAACTATTTTCCTGTCATGAATGGTAACTATTTCCCAGCCCCCCCCCCCCCCCCCCCCCTCCACCACCTTCCTCCCTCGCTGTCCCTCTCTTGTTCTGAAGTCACTCAGCTGAAAAAAAGTATTGCAACTGCTAAATTTTTGGCACTGCCATGGAAACATGGAAATAACAGCTCATCTGCGGCTGCATAGTATGCCAGGGGCAGCGCCGAGTGCCGAGGCAGTGGTACGCCGATTTCACCGACAGGCCTGTTTTACCTACCACGATTAGGCTGCAGCGGGAGTGCTGTGCAACTGTGGGACGGGCCAGGGGGTTCAACACCATCGAGCCGCAGGCTCATCAATTTGAACAGGGCAGGAAGCTGTGCATCGTCATAAAAAATGTGTCATTAACCAATATAAATAGTCATTGACTTTAGCAGAGAGGTCCAAAGTCTGGCAGCAGCTACCACATTGAGTGGGCCACACCAGTTACTACCAGGTCAAGTGACAATTAGCAGCTGACACCAGACTGAGCTCCCATTTCCACTGGAGTAGCTGTGAGTGGTAAGTCTTCCACTGTGGTCTCAGAGAAGTGGTGTGACATATGAGCTGCTCCCAGGCTCCCTGCAGCAGCTACTAATCTTCTGCCTTACTCAGTAGTCCAGGTCAGTGCAGTCTCCCTCATATTGCCATCTATGTGTGAGTTCAGTACACTCCCTCCTCCCTCATTATCCACAGTGGTGAACTGTTGTTCTGGGTCCTGATATCTCCATTAGAACTCTGGTCGACAGACATGCCACTAACTCTTTGCCACGTGCTGGTGCATTGTGCATACTTACCTACATTCCACTAAGCGGGAAAAACTAGTGTTGGTAGTGCTGGGCACTGGTGTCAGAGCCAGAGGTGTAGGAAGTTCCTGCATCAGTCAGCAGGACCTCCACACAGCACGCTCGAGGTGGCATTACCACAGCATCACTGCACTGCAGTTGTTGTAGCACTATTTGAATAAAAATGTTTAACCTTCCAGCTGTGTTTTCCTAGATACTACCAGCCAATACCACCATCTCTATCCCCCATCGCATGTCAATGTATACACCGTAGTGGCCTCTCACACTGGGCCACTACAGTTTTGTGTTAGATATCTTTGGGTAGCAGCTAGTGTGAGCATTGTTGACCTCCTTGCAACACAAACTGTCGTCAGACAGTAGAGTGACCTAATTGACACTGATTATTTTGGTTGTCTTCCTGTTTTCGTATGTAGATAAAATGGGGTCTATATGTAAATTGGAGGGGGTCTATATGTAAACTGAAGGGGGATGGCTGCTATCAGTTACATTGAGACATTGAGCAGAATCAGCAGTGACGAGTGAAAGTGTGGTACCCAACTAAAATTAAGGTAACACGGGGTCTGTGTGGTAAATTCACAGTACTTTGTGCAGGTAATTTTAGTGCAGCCATCACGACCCACTTACCTTTCTCAGTTCCATTGTAACACTAGGGAGCATGGAGGATTTAGTGCGAGTATTGGTTGAGCCGCAGACGGAGCTCATGGCAACCATGAAACAAGTGCTTCCAGCGTTGCTCTCCACGCCGTCTGCTCCAGCGCCGTTCCCTTCTCCCTTTGCGCCGTATGACGAGATGGCGGAGGATTGGGACGAATATGAACATCGCCTTCGGCTGCATTTTCAGGCATTTCATGTTGCCGATGTGGAGGTCTGTTGTGCTCTTTTCTTGTCTTGGATATCTCCCTCGCTGTATCAAGTTTTGCGACAGCTAGCGCCATTGCAGGAAACCTGGTCCTTGTCTTTTGACGCATTGTGTCCATTACTGTCTTCATATAATCGCTGCCGCATGCATGTTGTGGCGGCTAGGGTGGAGTTATATCAATGCAAGAAGCAGTCCCATCAGTCTTACCGGGCATGGGCCACTACCCTGCACGGTCTTAGTTGCAAGTGTCATTCTGTCACGGAGCAGTCGCGAGAGTCGTGTGCCCACGTTATGGTGCGCGACGTCATTGTTCGTTCGTTCCCTGATAGGGAGGTCCGGCAACGGACCTTGCAGTTAGAAGACCCTTCCCTTGAGGAAGTCCTGTCTATTGCTCAATCGTATGAAGTCTCTCACGCCGCAGGTCAACAGTTGGAAGCGTGGTGCAATGTCGCGGCGGTTCAGGGTGGCGCAGCCGCGTCCACTGCGTCCGGTGTGGCCGACGTGCGAGCGGTACAATCCGGCCGTTACAGCCACTCCCGCACGGCGCGTAAACAGACTTCCTGCCGCCGGCCCCTGTTAGTGTCCTGTGTGTTGTGCTTTATACATCAGGATCGGTTAGAGTGCCCCCAGCGCTGGGCCGTTTGTCGCAAATGTAATAAAAAAAGGACACATTGCTAAAGTTTGCCGATCTGCCTCGAAAGAATCGAAGGAAGCAGTTACAGAGGACGTGGACGTTGACATTCAGGAAGTTTCATTGGGCCAGGCACCTGACGCATCGGCACACAAACTCTTTATCGAGGTGTCGGTTTGGTCGCGCTGAATACAACTGCAAGTAGATATGGGCGCTGCAGTTTCTTGTTGAATGCACAAACTTACTCCGACCTTGGGTCGCCCCCATTGGTGCCAGATTACCATCGTCTACGCAGTTATGGTAAACAGTTTATTCCCCTACTGGGTCAATTCACTACCAACGTTACTTACAAATCAGTCACTCAGCCTATTACTTTTATTGTTGTCAGTGATGCGAGCTCCGCTAACCTTTTTGGATTGGATGCCTTTCAAGCTTTCGGGTTTTCTATCACTGACACCATACAGTTGGTCTCCGAAGACGTTCCCTATCAATCATTAGAATCTTTGATCTCTGACTTTCCGGATATCTTGGAGGAGGCCTGGGGCGTGTTTCAGACTTTGAAGCTCACTTAACGTTGAAGGCGTCGGCTCGCCTGCATTTCCTATGCGCGAGGCAGATCCGCTTGGCTCTCCGCCCTCAGGTAAAAGAAGAGCTAGACCGGCTGACAGCCCTAGGGGTCGTTCTTCCCATTTCTTCTAGTGAGTGGGCTTCGCCCCTCGTTATTGTCAGGAAAGCCTTGGGAAAATTACGTCTTTGTGGCGATTTCAAGGCCACGATTAATTCCCAATTGGTGGTGTACACCTATCCTTTGCCTCGTGCTGATGAATTGTTCTCTGCTGTGGCAGGAGGCCAATATTTTTCGAAAATCGATCTTTCAGAGGCTTATCATTAGATACCTCTTGATGAGGACTCCAAGCGGCTGTCAGTTGTCAGCACCCTGTTTGGCCTTTACCAAAACCAGCGGTTGGCCTTCCAAATATCCAGTGCCCTGGCAATATTCCGTCGTTATCTTGAGCACGTCACGTCAACAATCCCTCAATGTATTAATTACCTGGACGACATAATTGTCACGGGCTGCAGCACGAATGAACACTTGCACAACCTTCGCAACCTCTTTCTCAAATTCAGGTCCGTGGGCTTGCGTTGCAACCTGCGTAAGTCAAACTTCTTCCAACCGTCCATTGAGTTTGTGGGCTACACAATCTCTTGGCACGGTGTCCAGCCGCTAGGAAGTTTGGTCCAAGGTATCGTTGACATTCCGCAGCCCACTTTGCTGAAGGAGTTACAAGCTTTTATAGGCAAGATTGCCTATTACCAACACTTCATTCACCAAGCTTCCACCATCGCCCGCCCCCTGTACTGCCTTCTGCACAAGGGTGTTCCTTTTGATTGGTCGCCTGCATGCGAGCGAGCGTTCACCTCGTTGAAGGGCCTCCTCACGTCAGCGCCTTGTTTGGCTACTTTTGACCCCAATAAGCCATTGGTCCTGGCTACAGATGCTTCACACCTTGGGGTGGTGTCAGTTCTGGCCCATCGCAATGCAGATGGTTCTGAGCAGCCACTGGCTTTTGCCTCTAAAACTCTTAGTCCCGCACAGGCCCATTACTCCCAGGTGGGAAAAGAGACTTTGACCATTGTCTATGCTGTTACCAAGTTTCACCCTTTCTTGTACGGCACGAAGTTTCAGTTAATCACTGACCGTAAGCCGTTAATATCGTTATTTGGCCCCGCCTCTCAGATTACAGATAGGGCGGCCCACAGACTACAGTGTTGGGCCTTGTCCCTCTCTAAGTACCATTATGACATTCATTTTCGCCCTACCGGACAGCATGTCAATGCAGACGCACTTTCCCGTCTTCCGGTGGGCCCGGATCCTAAGTTCAATCGAGAGGAGATTATGTGTTTTCATTAGGATGTGGCTTTCCGCCAAGCGGTTGATGGCTTCCCGATCACTAGTTCTAGAGTCGCCAGGGAAACGGCAGCTGACCCGGCTCTCCGGCAAGTAGTTCGCCTCATTCAGCAGGGGTGGTCATCCCAACCCTCGGACCCTCTTCGTAATTATTTTGTTCTACGAGACCGCCTCTCCATCTGGGAAGGAGTCCTCCTTCTGGCTACCGATGATACAGCTCCTCCCGTGGTTGTTCCTGCAAGTTTGCGAATGGAAGTCCTCACGTCATTACATGAGGGGCACTGGGGTGTTTCCCGTACTAAAACCTTGGCTCGCAGGCATGTGTACTGGCCCGGTATTGACAGAGAAATTGAACACTTGGTGGCCACCTGTTCCCAGTCTGCGAGCCAACAGGCATCTCCCAGGTCAGCATTCTCTTCATGGCCGCCTGCAACCCAGGCATGGGAACGTGTTCACATCGATTTTGTGGGCCCATTTCTCAATGGCTTTTGGCTCACTGTCATTGATGATTATTCCCAATTTCCGTATGTGGTTCGCTGCTCCTCAACTACTTCAGAAAGTTGCAATCCAGGCACTAGCAAAAATCTTTTCCATGGAAGGTCTGCCAGTCACCCTGGTCTCGGACAATGGACCTCAGTTTGTTTCGCAGAGCTTCCAGGATTTTTGTAGGTGCTTCGGTATGTGGCACGTTTGCTCTTCCTCCTTTAATCCGCAATTGAATGGGGAAGCTGAGCACATGGTGTGCCCATGTAAGATGCAGATGAAAAAGTATGTGCACAAATTTCCTGCGGAGGAGGTGTTGACGTTTCTCCTGACGGCATATCAGACCACACCAATGGGAGAACGCAGCCTCACAGAGCTCCTCCGTGGGCGCCAACCTAGGATTCTGCTGCACTTTCTCTGGCCCAGTCCTCGACAGTCTTCGCAAAATGGAGTACCCGGCTTTCCAGTGGGTATGTCGGTCTGGGCACGTGGGTTTGGTCGCAATCCACATTGTATACCGGCGGTGGTCCTGCGCCGAAATGGCCACCGGCTCTATAACTTGCAGGCGGGGGACTGGGAGGTACATCGTCACCAAAATCAGCTACGTCCAAGTTTGAGCACCCACCCTCCGACCCCTCGGGCACCAGCTTCCCCATTGCCGGCACCTGTGTTGGTTTCTCCGGGGACGCTACCACCCCTCTGCCCTGTGATTCTGCTGCACTGCGATGGCTCTCAGCCTTGGCAGCCTCCAGTAGTTCCAGCACCGGCATTGCCATTGTTAGCGATGCCCCAGCGTGAGCCGGCTCCCTTCGCAGGCCCGGTTTCTCAGGAGGCTGGTTCACCTGTGGTTGTCCCTTCCCCATCGTCCCCGCCACTGGGTCTTGCCCCTCCTGGGGTGGACCAGGATCCGGAGTTCGACGTCCTGTCTCCCGTTCTGTCCCGGGCTCTGGTGGTGGGACGATGGGGTCCTCTTCGTGTGGGTCACTACCAGATGTATTCGAAGGTTCTGGCTTGAGGGTTGGCAGATCCTCTCATCTCCAGCCTTCCGATGGACGTGGAGGTCATCGCTCCTGCATGATGCTCCTCGTTCCATTGCAGTGGATCACAGTGGCTTCACCCCCCGAAGGAGGAGGAGTGCGGTAGCCACCAGAAAGATCGCGGGAGGTGCACATCGGTACGGTGCGTCACGGACGGTAGTTGCCGCAAGTAGAGTCCTGTCCACCAGAGGGCACGCGAAAATTCGGCCACGGCCTCTGCCAGCGGAACAACAACAACTCAGGCAGCATGGGCCGTGCCCGGTTAGTTCACATCGGGCATGCCTATGAGACAGTTCCCGATCTACTGTGAAGTGCGACAGAAAACGTGAACCACGTTCTTACAAAAGGCATAAAGTTTGAGTTGCAAAGGAATGCCAGGATGCATTCTAGAAACTGAAGAAGATATTAACACCAAGTTCAGTGTTATCTTTTCCAGATTACGAGACAGAGTTTGCGCTTTTCATGTGATGCTTCCAGTTAGGTTTTGAATCGGATGTGGGTGGTAAAGAACATTCTGTCACTTATGCTTCCTGACAGTTGAATAGAGCAGAGAGGAATCTACACTGTGACAAAAAAAGAAGTGATCAATCTGATATATGCAGTTACCTACTTTTGGTGTTATTTATTTAAGATGGTAACCTACCATACAGCTTGTAGTTGGTTGCTAGGGCTAAAGAACTCTTCTACTCACTCTATGACAAAAGGATTTCAAAGGTGAAGGTGTACATGAACATAGCAAGGTAATGGTACTACAGGTGGTGAGACTGGACAGTCACATGCATTGCAATGTGCTAGTGCTGACTGCAAACTGTATGAAACACAGCTGCAGTTTATTGTATGTGATGGCCTGTTATGTAATACTAGAAGGTTGGCATTGTGCATGGTAGTGTTAGCTGGGCAGAAGGCAGAAGTTCTGTAGAAAGTACATAATCACCTGCTGTCTGAGAATGGAGGGTATAGAACAATGAATAAAACACTAGTGGAATGCTACTGGTGGAAGATGAGGAGGACAGATACGGACCAGTACGTAAGACATTGTATACAATTAAGCAATGGTCAGATATGAGCCATAAGCTAGTGCAATTGCAAAGGCTGCCATAGTTAATTAAATCTTTTCAAATGATTGAGACGGATATCTTGGGGCCAATTAACTGGACTACTGCAGGAAACCGCTTTGTATTAACCATCATTGACCACTTTTCTTGGCACATGGAAATAACTGCCATTCAAAATTGACAAGCAGCAACACTGGCACAAAGCACTGGTCATCAGCTTGTTGCTTAAATTTAGTGTGCCGGAAACCATAATTACAGACCAAGGGACAAACATCATGACTGATCTGATAACACAACTATATTATTTGCTACAGGTTTGGAAATTAAGAAATAGTCTACTGCGTGCTGAAAATAATTGTAAGATGGAGCATGTGCATCATACTATAGGTCGAATGTTAACTTACTGTGTAAACTTGTACCACTATGAATGTGACTACATATAATTTGAAGTTCCATATCAGTACTGGGATTTTCCCATAGAAGGTGATTTTTGGAAGTAAGATGCTTTTGCCTTTCGACAAAGTCATCCCAAAAACCGGCAAGGATGATGACTCTGTAAAGCATTTTAGCAAACGAACGAGAGGGGTTTGATGGCTGTTCAGGGTACAAACACCAAGCCCTGGAACAATAGCAGGTACGGAATGGGGTAGGACAATGGGTAATATGAAGGGTGAGACCAAAGAATTTCCTACATGGAACCAGAGATTGTATTAGGTAATTGAAACAATGTCATCAGATACTGTCAAACTACAGTTACTGACTCATACAAAAGTAGTTCGTGTTGGATGCTGCAACTGTATGAAGGCACTCCTGATGTAGTAACACAAGTATTGCCACACACCAAGCTGAAAGAGGCAAGAAAGGTGTACACAAGGACATTGTGCAACTTGACCATGAAATTCGATATTAATTGTGGTCAAGGAAGTCTGACAGGTTATTTATTGTGGTGTACAGTTAAGGAATAAAGAAGAATAGCCTTGTTAGGTTTATATTAATTAGGGAAATAAGCATTTCTTTCTGATTTTAATGAGTGACAGATGTTGCCGAATGAGAGAGAGGGAGATGACTGTATTGTAGCTCCCAGTTCCCAGGTTGACAGATTCCATGGGTAGAGATTAGGGGAATTCTAATTGTGTCAGTGCCTCACCTCTTCACCAGTGGCATGCAGCAAATACAGTCATTGGAGATTGGAGCCCTTTCCATTAGACAAGAGGAAGTGGTTCTCACCAGTCACTGATAGATGCTGGAACTAACTTAAAACGCGTCAGGCATACATAACAAATAGATTGTGGTCACTTGAAGATTATCCTGCATGGGATGAGATAGTGTGGACAGGAAGATGCGCATCTGAGTGTGTGGAGATTATGTGTGCTGGATGAAGTGATCATTCCTGCAGTCAGCACTAGAAAGGTAACTGTCATGTGTCATGCCATGCATCAACCCATGGATCTTGTAGTGGAATGTAAGAGATGCATACTAATGAAGAATAACTTGGTCATCCCAGCCTCTGTCATCTGGTTTGAGAATGGATTCAATGAATTGTGGATATTTAACTATCGCTGAGAAATGCAGATCCTTCCAAGACACATGTGCATAGCAAACGCTGAGCTGTTAATTGCAGGACAGCCTAGCATCATAGAAACTTCCCATGCCGAGTCTGTGGGAAAATTTAGTGCTACCACTATGAGACAAGATCTTCTAGCTCGACTATCACCGATCTCTGTAAGGAAAACAGAAGAAGCTACTTGCCATTTTTCAAGAGTTCTCTGAATGCTTCAGTCCACATGTGAAGAACAAAGTAGACAAATCGGTAGTGAAGCACCAAATTAGCGCTGGAGACCATCAACCAATAAGCCAGAGAGCATACCGTGTGTCAGCAATGGAACTTCAAATAATTCCCAACAAGATAAAGAAAATGATGAAGAATGACATCATTCAGCCTTCGCAGAGCCCTTGGTCATCACCAGTGGTCCTCGTCAGGAAGAAGCATGGCAGTTGGCGCTTTTGTGTTGATTACAGGAAGCTTAATAAGATAACTAAAAAGGACATTTACCCTCTTCTGTTGATTGATGATACACTAGATTGTCTGAAGGGTGCTAAGTTTTCCTCATCCATGGACATGTACTTGGGATACTGGCAAATCGAAGTAGATGAGGCTGATCATGAGAAAACTGCATTCATCACCCCTGAGGACCTGTATGAGTTTAAGGTAATGCTGTTTGGTTTGTATAATGCACCAGCAACTTTTGAATGGATGATAATCTTCTAAGGCACCTGAATTGGATGATGTGTCTTTGTTATTTAGGTGACATTGTAGTGTTCTGAGAGACATTTGATAAACACGTAAAAAGACTGAGGGCTGTTCTTAAGTGTCTACAACAAGGTGGACTGAAATTTAATCCAATTGGAGCAAAAGAAATCAAAATACTTGACACCTTTTGTCAAACAAAGCTGTGCAGCCAGACCCTGAAAAGATGAGATCTATAATGAAATTTCCTATTCCTAAAAGTATTAGAGATGTGAGAACCTTCCTTGGATTATGTTTTATTACCGATGTTTTATCAAAGAATTTTGTATCAAAGCCAGGCCAGTCCAAGAGTTGTTAAAAGCTGATGCTAAATTTATCTGGAGTGGTGCTCAACAAGATTCTTTCTAAGTTCTGTGAAAAGCTCTGACAACTGACCCTGTACTTGGTCTATATGATGAGAGAGCACCTACAGAACTACACACAGAGGCCAGGGGATATGGGATTGGTGCTGTTCTGGTGCAAATTTCTGATCAAAAAGAGAAGGTTATAGCCTACACTTCTAGGACACTCACAAAAGCTGAGAGAAACTACTCAACTACAGAAAGAGAATGTCTTGCTGTCATCTGGGCCATGTGCAAATTTCGACAGTATCTCTATGGAAGGCTATTCACAGTTATTACAGACCATCATTCACTTTGTTGGTTGATAAGTCATAAGGATCCAACAGGATGACTCGCCAGGTGGGCACTACGTCCTCAAGAATATGACATTATCGTAGTGTACAAAAGTGGAAGAAAAAACATTTAGAGGCCGACTGTCTCTCGAGAAACACTGTGCAAGACCATCAAGACTTTGATGAAGATAGTGACTGTTTCACTACTACACTCCAGGATCTCTCTGCTGAGCAGAAGAAGGATGCCAAGGGATCTCAAATTATGCTTGCCTTCAATCAGTCAGAGAATGTGAAAGGATAGTTTAAGGTAGTTAATGGATTACTTTGCAAGAAAAACTACCAGTGATTCCTAAACACATGCGCTTATATGTTCTACAGAGATTCAATGACACACCTGAGGCATATGTCCATACACAACCACTTCTCAAAACAAGAGTTTTAAGATGCAGGAATTAGTAAATTAAAGAGTGTGTTTCTTATTTTGCCCATTACTGATATTTAATGATGTATCATAACATTATCCTTGCCACAAAACAACTGGTTAATTTATCTTTGGGGGTGTCTATAACCCATACGGTTTACATATAGCTTATATACAAGAAAAGAAAGGAATGACAAAATAATGTGATCTAATACAACAGATAGCTGTTATATGTTGTCGTAAGTGAAATGCATATTGGGTAGCTTGTGATAAGAGGAGAAGGTCAGTGTAACGATGTATGATTTGACAAATAAGTTGATATGCAACAGCCAACATGCTACAACTATAGAGTGAATGTGCAGTTTGAGCAGCATGTGGATCAAGCAGTGTAATTTTAAGAAGGAAACTCTAAATAATATATGTTGTGTTCGTGCATTTGAAGTCTTTTTGTACAGTCTGGTTAGGAATAGAGACCCCGGGGCTGGGTCTACTGAAAGGGGAGAGGTGTGTAACGCCGCCACTAAGTTTGGGCACTACTGTGGAAATAGCAGCTCTGCTAAAGCTGTGTCTAAAAACAATGGGCAACCGGCAGGTGCCGAGGCAGTAATATTCTGTGACTGTGGGACCGGTGAAAATGGTTTCTGCATTGTTGAGCCACAGTGATGGTGATTCCTACGTTGTTGGAAGTTGTGCATCAGCATAATAAATGTGGTTTAAGTGGTAGAAATACTCATCAACTGTAGAAGAGACTTGCACAGCCTGGTAGCACCCACCATGTAACATTGGCCACTCTGATCACCACCGGGTTACGGGTCAATGAGCAGCTAATGCTAGACAGGGCCGCTGTCTCCGCCAGGCCGCCTCTGAACGCTAAGTCCACCCTCTGTGGATGAGCCTCCTCCAGGCAGTCTATGGCAGCTGCCAAGCTTCTGCCTCATTAGGCAGCAGTTCACGTTCCAGATCGTATGTTCTCTGCACTCAGTCACCCGGAGAGTGTTCTGGCACTTAGCACCTCTCATCGTCGCGGGGTGCGGGAAGCGAATTCTTCTACTGGCTAGTGACATTTCCACAAAAATTGTGGTACACAAATTTACTGCTGGCACTTGCCATGTGCTGCCACTCTCTGCAAACTGCGGTACACATTAGTGAGCAGGAAAATTAATCTCAGCAATGTCGGGTGTGCACGTCACAGCTAGACTTGCCCCAGGAGCGAGCTTCTGCAGCACTCTGCAGGACCCCCACACCATGTGCTACTGGTGTGACTGCAGTGTCAACATATTAAGAATGTTGTAGTGGAAGATGAATAAAAGCGTTGTACCTTCCAACTGTGTTTCCCTAGCCATCCACCAGCCGCACTTGCTACAATTAGACCCCTACACTGTATTGGCCTCTCACCCTGAGGCTGCTACAGTTTGGTGTTGGGAGTCCTTAGGTGCGAGTAGTGTGTTGACAGTTCAAACAACTTATGGGTTTGCTGCCGGGTGATGTCGGCGAACACTGCCGATATTTTGACAGGAGCACACCCTGCCATTCTCAAGGCACAGATGCAAGGAAGAAGAAATGTGCAAGCAAATTTAATACCTCAGTTCACAGAGGAGAAACAAGGAAGACACCACACACAGAACAAGTGTCAACACAAACAAAGATAACCAACATCAGAAATATTGATAGTTACTATTAATCAACAGGTGAGGTAGCACTAATTCTGTCCCTCTGTTTTTTGGTGAGAGACAGAGCCGGGTTCCAAGCAGCATTTAAACAAAATCCACCATCTCTCTTAATAAGGTTGCTTGATAGTCTGATTTCAACAGATTCCTTAATAACACTATCCCAATAGCTGGTCGTGCAAGCCAGGATCTCTGTGTTGTTGTATTCCGTAGGATGGCCGGTGTCAAGGCAATGTTGTACAATAGCGGATTTGCTCGGCTGTAGTAAGCATGTGTGACACTTATGTTCAATACACCGGTCTTCCACAGTCCTGACTGTCTGACCAATATATGACATGACACAACTGCAAGGAATACAATAGACCCCAGCCTTACGCAAACCAAGATCATCTTTTACAGACGCCAACAGGGCCTTAATCTTAGAGCATGGTCAAAAAACACATTTCACATCATATTTCCGCAAAATATGGCCAATCCTGTTGGAAATGCTTTCTGCGTAAGGCGAAAAGGCTGTAGACTTAGGTGCCACCTTGTTGCTATCGTCACTCACCCGTTGCACAGAAGGCTGATGGCACAACACACGTTTGATCTGCCTTTCACTATAACCATTCTGACGAAAGGTGACTTCAAGATGTAACAGCTCAGCTGCCAAACTTTCAGGGTCTGAGATAACGTGGGCCCCATGAACCAAGGTGCGAAGTACTCCTTCACGCTGAGCTGGATAGTGACAACTATCAGCTTGCAGATACTGGTCAGTGTGGGTAGGCTTCCTATAAACAGAATGTCCCAACGTACGACTATACTCGCTGTCAGTTAGATTTTGTTTCTAAGTAATTATTTCAGCTTCATTTAATGATGACATCTAATGTTTCTGAATTTTCTTGTGATTTGGTGGACAGTGCTTCTTTGTCGCAGTCTGACTGGGAATTTCAATGTGTAGCTGCTCGTCATTCGACGAAGTTGGAACGTTTCCTTGGATCAGTGTCTAATTCTAATTCTCGATGTTCTGTGATCAATCTCACGGAGAAATTGTTTGACGATGCAGCTTTGTCTGTTCTGGGGAAAGGTTTGAACTTTGCACTGATGCCTAAGAGTTTGCCAGTCGTTGATTTTATCAGTTCTATCGAGCAGGCTGTTTATAAACTACCCTCCAAGGCTGTGGAAGAGGTTGGAGGGAAGCTTGTCGTGTGTTGACTGGGGCCCGTCCACCCAAGTGTAACATTACAGCAGCTGAGGCGGCTGCTTTACGTTCACTTAGAATGGATCCTGATATTGTTATTTTACCTGCGGACATGGTAAACGCCACCGTTTTGTTGAACAAGCACGATTACATTCAAAAGATGCAGTGTCTACTTTCTGATTCGGTGTATTGCAAAACTGGTGCTGACCCTACTAAGCGTGTTGAGAGAAAGACAAATAACCTCCTGAAGAAAAATTCTTTGTCACAGGAGACTATCAAGAGTCTTAATTCTTACCGTGCTGTACCACTTAGATTATATGGCCACCCTAAGGTCTATAAAGAGACTGCCACGTTGAGGCCAATTGTTTCTAATATTGGTGCTCTGACATATCGTGCAGCTAAACATCTTGCTAGTTTGTTGAGCTCACTAGTTGGTAGGTGTGAACACCACATTAAGAACTCTGCAGATTTCTTATGTCAATTGCAGGGGTTGCGTTTGAATGACTGATATTTTAGTCAGTTTTGATGTGGTTTCTCTTTTCACTCTCGTTCCTCTCTCTGATTCGCTGCAGCTAATTGAAGTTAAGTTTGATGTCGAGTTAACAAATACGTTTCGACATGTGCTGACTCCCACTTACTTTTTATTTAATGGTCAGTACTACGAACAGACTGATGGAGTTTCAATGTGAAGCCTGTTGTCACCTATTGTGGCCAATTTGTTTATGGAGGACTTTGAGGAACCTGCATTGGAGTCAGTGACATTGAAACCTGCGTGTGTTTTCAGATATGTAGAAGATACTTTTGTTGTTTGGCCTCATGGTAGTGAGAATTTAAACCGGTTTTTGGAACATCTGAATTCAATCCACCCGAATATTCAGTTCACTATGGAGGTGGAAAAGAATGGATGCCTTCCCTTCCTTGATGTGTTGGTCAAAAGGAAGACTGATGGTACATTTGGACATTCTGTTTATAGGAAGCCTACCGACAATGACTTGTATCTGCGAGCTGATAGTTGTCACCATCCAGCTCAGCATGAAGGAGTATTTCGCACCTTGGTTCACGGGGCCCACATTTATCTCAGACCCTGAAAGTTTGGCAGCTGAGCTCTTACATCTTGAAGTCACCTTTCGTCAGAATGGTTATAGTGAGAGGCAGATCAAACGTGTGTTTCGCCATCAGCCTTCTGTGCAAAGGGTGAGTGACGATAGCAACGAGGTGGCACGTAAGTCTGCAGCCTTTTTGCCTTACGCAGGAAGCATTTCCAACAGGATTGGCCATATTTTGCGGAAATGTGATGTGAAATGTGTTTTTCGACCACGTTCTAAGATTAAGGCCCTGTTGGTGTCCATAAAAGATGATCTTGGTTTACATAAGGCTGGGGTCTATCGTATTCCTTGCAGTTGTGGCATGTCACATATTTGTCAGACAATCAGGACTGTGGAAGACCGGTGTATGGAAATAAGTGTCACACATGCTTACAACAGCCGAGCAAATCCGCTATTGCAGAACATTGCCTTGACACTGGTCATCTTATGGACAAAAAACAGAGGGACAGAATTAGTGCTACCTAAACTATTGATTAATAGTAACTATCGATATTTCTGTGTTGGTTATCTTTGTTTGTGTTGACACTTGTTCTGTGTGTGGTGTCTTCCTTGTTTCTCCTCTGTGAACCGAGGTATTAAATTTGCTTGCACATTTCTTCTTCCTTGCATTTGTGCCTTGAGAATGGCAGGGTGTGCTGCTTGCGAAATATCGGCGCTGTTCCCCGACATCACCCGGCAGCAGACCCGTAAGTTATTTGAACATTCAATTTGCCGGGAAAAGTTAAGGTCTGACAGTGTGTTGACAGAATACTTGTGTTATCTCATTGGTGCTGAAAACAGTGAGTTTCGAATGTTATGTGTAGCATATCATTGGTTAAGTATGTTTAATGCTTTTCAGTGTGTATTGTCATGGCTATGGAAACTTATTTGTTGCCGTAGGCAGTGGTCTGGCAGTGCATCCAGTTACTCATGAAAGAAGAATGGTCTTTAACAAGTGGTGTGCTGTCAAACATTTAAACTCATTGTGAAAATGCAACAGAAGGAAAAAATAATGTGCATTTTTTTAAAAATATTTGATAAGTAGACATTATAAATTTGAACCGAAGGTTTCAGTTATTTCCAAGTAAAACTGAAGGGGCAAGCCCATTTACAATGATTTTTGGTATGCAATGTGAAATGTCCTTGGGTGGCCTGGAAGAGGCATTTTCAAAAGAATGGAATGAGAGGTTACAAATAGCTAGCTTCAGATTCAGAACTGCTGATTTCATAATCGAATTAGCCCCATTACTTGCTGATGACAGTTACTTGCCAGAGAGTAAGATGAGATATTTTGAAGCTATACCTGTTAACATTAAAATCTAGGTTTAAGCTCTACCTAAAAACTATTCAAATTCCAGTCTACATGTATCACAGAAAAAAAGTGCTACATTTACTCAAAATGCAGTAAATGCTTACCAATCTGGGAGAAAGATACCAAAACTAGAGGCACGAATATTGAAAAGTACATGACTCTTTTGGTTCTGTAAACTTTCCCAGTGTAAAAATTGGTTGTATTTGTGTCAGGTCTCCAGCCAGAACATTTCTTCATCTGGACACAATATTCTGGCGGTCCATCTGGCCACCATCTTCAGGTTAGTAGGCCGTCATACTATCTTGCTGGAACTGAAATTGAACATGTCGTGGTGGCTCCTTTATACACCAACCATGGGTCCACTACATGTGTGGAAACATAACAGCTCTCTAGCAACAGGTACGACAGTGCACCAATGGTGAAATGATAAATCAATATTAAACACTAATGACAGTTTTTGAAGACCGAGACAAAGACTGTTGTTTCTTAACATCAAAGAGAAAAGGGTTCCAACTCTTACCTTATCTCTGTTTATAATATTGTCAGATAGCCAGATGTCAGTGGCTTCTTTCACTACACAGTCCCAATACCATGATGCAGGGACAACTGCTTGTGTCTCATCATACAACATTTTATATCCTTCCATAAGACAATGTTCTGCCACTGCAGATTTTTCTGGCTGAAATAAATGCATATGACGATGATGCTCCACAAAACGATTCTGGACCATACAAATCATTTGTCCAATATAGATTTTCATGCAATGGCAGGGAATCTTGTAGACTCTGGGTTTTCTCAAACCTAAATCATGCTTCACTGAGCCCAACAGGGCTGTGGTCTTAGCTGGCAGATGGAATACACTTTTAACATTAAATTTCTGCCTATTTTTGAAGATATGCTCCCCACAAAAGGTAAGAATGCCACCGATTTGCTTGTATCTTCTATTGGTTCCCGCGAATGTCCAATCTGTACCACGTGGAAGATCTAATTGTCAGTATAACAATTCTGTTTGAACACAGCTTTTAGATGGTGCGGCTCCCGTGTCAAACTATCTGCATCTGAGATGGCGTAAGGTCTTTTACCAATTTACATAGAACTCCATTACATTGGTACGATGGATGACAACTTGATGCATGAAGATATCGGTCCGTATGCATGGGCTTATGATAAACACTATATCCCAATGTCCCATTGTCCCTCCTGTAGACCAAGACATCAAAAATGGAAGTTTTCCATCCTTTTCAACCTCCATCGTGAAATTGATATTGGGATGCAGGCAATTAAAATGATCTAGGAAACAATCTAGAGCATTCCTCCCATATAGCTATATCATAAACGTGTCGTCAACATATGTCCAGAAGCAAGTTGGTTTTGAGAATTCCGTCTTCAGTGCCATGTCCTCAGTGTCTTCCATAAACAAATTGAGGACTATGGGGGACATTGGACTCCCCATAGCCACTCTGTCAGTTTGTTCAAAGTATTTATCATTAAATATAAAATATGTCAACACATGGTGACAAAGCTTAGTAGTTTCTTCATCTAATTTTTCACTAATTAACTGCAAAGAATGTGCAAGAGGAACTCTGGTACACAGAGACACAACATCAGAACTAACGAGCAAATCTGTGGGACTGAGACACAAAGATTTCAAACTCTGAATAACCATATTTTTTGGAAATATGGTGAACGCATTTTCCGACATGGGGACTGAGAATGGACGCTAAATACTTGGCTAAGTTGTAAGTAGGAGAGCCCAAATTGCTAACAATAGGCCGAAGAGGTACTCCTTGCTTGTGTACCTTTGGCCAACCGGTTAATGTCAGAGGACTTGTAGCACCAGGTTGAAGTTTTTTAAGATCATTATCAGATAATGAACTCTTCTTCCAAAGTGAAAGTGTCTTGCATTTTATACATGCAGGTGGATTGTTCTTCAATCTTCAGTATGCCGAGTCTGCAAGCATAAGATCCATTTTATCCACATAATCATCCCGTGTGAAAGAAAAAACGTCATGTTGGCCTTGTCTGCTGGAAGAATTACTAAATCCTGGTTTTCTTTCATGGACCAGACTGTGGCTCTTCCAAGCGAGTAGATGTTATGTCGTGGGGGTGGCACCAGGGCAATGTATAAGAAACCTCTTGCCTAACCTCATCAGCTAGATCGTCAGGAAACCTGGACACCACTTGTTCAACAGTGGAAATTAATTTTGTAAGGGGATCATTCTTGGGCGTAGAGGCAAATTTCAATCCTTTTTCCGATACTGTCAGCATAGCATCATCCAGTTAATTGGTTGTGAGATTGATCACAACATGTCGACAGGTGTCATCATCTGCCCGTAGAGTCTTTCGTGACGGCATACATGAATAAAACATTCTCAGTTTTCAAGCTGCATCAATTCAAATAAAATCCTTGAGCTCTCGATGACCATCTCTGCCATCATTGTCAGGAGTTCACTGACTGCGGGGGCTACTACAGTTTCTCGATTATATAAGCATGATGACATCATCAGCAGCCAATCAGATAGACCCAATGTGGCGTGTGCACATAAGTTGAGCTGGGCAGCTAGCAGAGCTATTGTGGCAGCACTGGTGATGTCAGGTGGCACCAGGGGCAGGGAACTGCCGCTCCCGTGTCGCACATCTGTCTTTGTTTTCTATTGATGTCCAATGCCTGCCTGCATGCCCTGATGAGCGTGTGCCCCTGGTCTCTGTTGGAATTATTGTTGTTCGAACGCATCTCGGCCACTTTCTTTATAATGGAGTCTCAATATGCAGATGCATGAGCCAACGCTTTTGTATTTTCGAACTGTATTTTATGTCCGTTTTCTAGCAGTGCTCAGCTATGGCCGACTTGTCAAGCTCCCGTTATTTTATTTGGCGCTTGTGATCAGTACAACACTCTGCAACCATGTGAATTGTTTGTCCCATATACATGCTGCTGCATTCACAGGTATACCATACACGTCGGACACTCGAAGAGCAATGTCGTGTTTAACAGGGCACAACATGTCTTGTATCTTTGGGCGGGGCAGAACACTGGTCTTATCCCATGTTTCTGCAGCAGATGTCGTAACTTATCGTTAGTTGCTTCACAGTGTGGCAGGAATGCAGTCCGTTTGGCCTCTTCTACTGATTTACCAGATGTCATTTGTCGGCGGCTCTTGAGAGCATTTGCAGTGTCTCCTTTGCTGTATCCATTTTCCCTTAAAACACATTTGAAGTTCTGCAATTCAGATTATAGATGGTCGTCATCAGAGATAACCTTGGCTCTATGAACCAACGTGTTCAGGACCACTTGCTTGTGTACAGGGTGGCAGAACAATGTCTTATGGAAGGACATAAAATGTTGTATGATGAGACACAAGCGGTTGCCCCTGCGTCATGGTACTGGGACTGTGTAGTGAAAGAAGCCATTGAAATCGGGCTATCTGACAATATTATAAACAGAGATAAGGGGTATCCTTTAAGTAAGAGTTGGAATCCTTTTCTCTTTGATGTTAAGAAACGACAGTCCTTGTCTCAGTGTTCAAAGTAGTGTTTGCTATCGATTTATCATTTCCATGAGCTTTCACTAGTGCTGCGCTGTTGCGCCTGTTGGTGGAGGGCGGTTATGTTCACACGTGTGTGGTGGACTCACGAGCAACCACTGCATGTTTGATTTCAGTTCTTGTGAGATAGTGCCATAGCCTACTCACTTGAAAGTAGCAGCCAGATGGACCACCAAAATATTGTGTCCAGATGACGAGATGGAGACCAGGTGTGAATACAGAACTGTTGATAAGTGGATAATTTCTTTACCCACAATAAGGGAAATGAGGAAGTTGTATCATTTCAGATTTATTGTTTCATTGTCGTAGGTGGAAGATTTCAAGCAAAATTAGTTACTAACACTGTTTTTGAGTTGTAATAGCCAATATTTCATATTTAATAGATGTTTTAAGGGTCCTGGTGTGTTTACTGAACATATATGTGATGTAGTTACTTGATAGATGGTTCTACAGTGCCCTGGAGAAATTATTAGAAAAGATTTGGTGAGGCAGATTAAATCAGCTTGGCATTTCGTGTCTCAGAACTGTACTGAATGCATCAGGGGCAATACGTTTTTACAGAATCGCGATGACAGTGACTATGAAATCGAGAGTACTTCTCATTCATAGAGTTCAGGGGTAGCACTGCAGCGATTCTGAATAACATAATAATAGTGTTATTCACGCTCTGTCATCTTGTGTGGCTCCCCATGAAGTAAGAGCATGAAGATTCTGGCATTTCTTGGCTTCCATTGCCCAGCTTGTTATTTCTTCCAGTTTTCAGCTTTCAGCATATAGACAACTGTTTTATTGACCTAAGGATTTTATAAGAGCATGTTGTCAATAACCTGGCTAATATTGTCTCATTATTTCTCTTGAATGTTGCAGACACTTGCAGAATCTTTGACTGATATTGCAAATAATCGAAAGTCAGTGATGGAAGAGTATAGAGCACATTACAGAATAATTAACCCAAAGGCAATAACAATGGGGCAGTTGTATGGTTGCTTCGATCCTGTTTCTCATGAATGGTCAGATGGTAAGTTGTAGCACTAATAATGCTTCCATCAGTCATATATTTTTTGTTTTACATCATGTTTTATCAGATTTCATGCATTTTTCATTATTTGTGTTATAAGATGGTGGATGGTTATTTTCATTTTTATGTTTATGAAATGTTCCTTGACTAATTTAGGTGTGTTGGCTAATACTTTTCGAGAGTTTGCATCTGCAACAACACCTGATAGGAAATGGATCATGTTTGACGGCCCAGTTGATGCTGTGTGGATAGAGAACATGAATACTGTACTCGATGACAATAAGAAGTTGTGCCTTATGTCAGGTGAAATCATTCAGGTAAGAAAATAATAATGATAATAATAATAATAATAATAGACATCTGTGGGAAAAATAAAAATATCATCTTTAAAAAGTGTCTGCTAATCAGAAAAGGATAAAATTACGGTATACAAGACAATACACTACATTCAATGAACTGTAGACAGAAATGTGCTGTATAAACAACATAGTAAAAATTTATATCCATTTACTAACATTGCTACATTAACAAATCCCCGTACCATAATATGTTATGGTATTAAAATTTCTTTCATGCAATCTGGAAGGTTAGTTCGAGGTAAAAGTGTATGTTTTCTGAACCAGAGAGTAATTTATAACTGTCTTTCCTCTTTTTCAACTTGCATTTTAACTGCTGACATTAAACTTTGTCTCTCTTAAGCACTCCCCCCCCCCCCCCCTTTCCACACACACACACACAAACACACACACACACACACACACACACACTAAAAAGTAGTGTTTCAATTTTCTTGCCTCTTACACTCTCTGCTTACTTGAAAGTGGAGTGAAGTCCAGTTCAATTACAGCATCTACCTCTTCATTATGTTGTCCATTCTCAACATTGTCACCACACCCGTCTTCATGAAACTGTTGTATGAGTTCACTTACACTAGTTGATGTACTTTCTGTAAGCAGTGCATTGTCCATATTGCCATACCCCTCAGATCCATCAGTTTTCTGTACTAAAGTGTGAAGTTCTTGCTCATCTCCCTTGACACTGTTTTCTCTGACACCATCGTCAATTGCTGAAGCAAGATCTTTAAAAATGAAGCTGACCTTCTAGAAACAGTTGGTGGTTGTATTGTAGGTATGTTACTTGCTGTAAGGCTGAAGAAATCCACTGGATGCATCCAATACACTAATAAATTTTCCAAGTTCTCATCCAGATTCAACATTGTCCATTTGAGACAAAATATGTCTCAACACTCTGTACACAGCAGTTACACATCCCATCCATCCCAAGAATACAATTTACTGTAGAGAGTTAATCAACTTTTAACTAGACTGCTAATTCACTTAAGTCGTCTGATAGCTGACTAAACTGTTGTTACTAAACACTTCTTGTAGAAAACAATGAAAATAGCACTACCTATCTCTGGACTGTATTCAAAACAAATACTAGCACTACTGGCACTATGGTTGGCTAAAGGGACTGTCTCTGACTGTATTCAAAACAAACACGAAATATATGCTCAGAGCCAATTTTGAACTTAAATTAACATAGCTCGCTGCACAACAGACGTGAAGCAGACGGCAGTTACGACGTTATTATTAACAATAAATGACAGATAATTTAGAATAGAAAAGTGATGTAATGATCAAATAACAGTCTGATCACTGTTACTAATAAACCGTAATATTCAAATTAATAGTCATTTCTCTTTGGTATATCATGACTGTTACTCCTTTTACAGAATTACTATACTGAACAAAATAGAAGTCTTGCCTTATCACGATATGCATAATTGGAAGTGTGATCGTGGTGGTCTCATTGAAATGGTGGTGAACGGTGATCTATCATAGGTTCTTCACATCTCTGATAAATTTAAACACACCAAGGAGCAGGACGCTTCACAGACGCATTGTCCCAAGACAACCAGAGCTCATCAGTTTTCACATATAACAATTTTGGTAATTGTTGCATCTGCAACTTAATGATTTCAGAAACAACTTTTAGCATGTAAGTGAAAAGCCACAACACTTATTAAGACTTGACGTGTTCTTTTTCGACACCACAACAATTTTGCATCTGTGGCCATTGACAAAGTGTCAACACCATTTTAGGCCCCACCACTATCTGTCTTCCAACTGATATTGTGCACATCGCCATGGAGCATGCCTAGCCAGTTAGCCAGTTCAGTTGCTTGCTTTCTGCAGTATTAATTTTACTTTTAATCAACTCCTTGTCTAAACCCTTGGAGGAAAGTAGTCCCTCACAATAAAGAAATAGATATTTCATCTTTTTGTCATTTTAAATTAATGCCCTTATAAGAAGTAACACATTTTACAGAATTTCAAAGATATCTTCACATATTGCTTGAAGATTAATCAATCAATAGTCGTATCAAAAGCAATTTTGAAAAAAAAAAATATATTAATGTTTTTCATGTAGTTGTTCTGCTGGCCACGGTGACTGAGTGGTTCTAAGCGCTTCAGTCCGGAACCGCGTGACTGCTATGACCGCAGGTTCGAATCCTGCCACTGGCATGGATGTGTGTGATTCCTTACGTTAGTTAGCTTTAATTAGTTCAAAGTTTTTGGGGACTGATGACCTCATATGTTAAGTCCCATAGTGCTCAGAGCCATTTGAACCATTTTGTAGTTTTCTATTACGTCTTCCAGCAAATCTTAATCTTTCTCTTGTTTTTAATAATGCTGGTTTTACGTGCACCTTCTGTTTCATATGTCTTCTTAAGTATCACTCATAAGTACATGAATTACGAGGGGGCTCAAGAAGTTTTAATACTAACCTTTCAATTGGATACCATTTGACTATTTAGTACCTTATGTTTATCTACCAGAACTGCTGTTCATTACATCAAGTGGAAATTTTGTCCAAGTTCTTCTGAATTTGTGATTATCCGATGAGGGATAAATTCCTATAAATGACAGCATCTTCAATGCACAGCCTGTTGAGCCTGGTGGTGCAGTGGTAAAGCAGGTGCACAGAAACTGAAAAGCTGCATGATCAAATCACATTCACACCTCAAATTTTCAGTCTGCGTTTAACATCACTTTCACCTTGTAGTGAGAGGAACGTCCATCAGGGTCGACATGTTGTTGGGATTCCACATTAAACTGTAGAAACAACAAATGTATTGGTCCCAATCACTATTTATTTATATCCATGACAGGTTTTTAAGGTTTAAACTCCCATCATGGATTTACATTTTTCGGTATGGCATTTATACGTATGTTGTTACTTGACTTGTGGCACTGTATACTGCAGAAACAGTACCAGTATTCGGTTTTTTTTTTTTTTTTTTTTTTTAAGTAAAAAATAAATTTATATCTAAAGCTGAAAGTAACATAAAGTAAAACAGAATACCTCCAGAGGTTACAGGCTCCTTTCTGTTTCATTGCACGTAACATGGAGAACAGTGTCTGGAAACTGATAGGTGAAAATAACATGTAGCAGCAGAAAAACATTGTCTTGAAGTACATAGAATATCTATGGTAATAACATTATTACATCAAAATAGGATTTAAGGGATTGTGGAGATCATTGTTTGAGTTGCTGACTACGTGTTGGAATAGATATTTCAGGTGGTATACAGATCTGCTTCTTTCAAGTTAGTATAGCTTAAATATGTATAATAGCTTTATATAATCAGGTGACATGCTACAAACTGTAAGTACAATAATTATTTTGCCAAAGTTGGTAAAATTAATACATAAATAACAGTTCTGACAGGGATTCAGAGACAGGGATGAAAGCATGGAGACCGAGACAGAGGTAAGAAGGGGGGGGGGGGGGGGGGGGGGAGGCAGACAGAGAAATTCAGATATAAAGGGTGAAAGATGTGAAGGAGCACAACAAACTTTTCCAAAGCAAGGTTATTTTAAGATTATATCTGTCAGATGTAATGACTAAGTAAACGTTGGAGTAATATGTTGGTTAATGCTTTGAAATATGGAGATAAGATATGCAGTTTATGATGTTTGTAGTTGTACTTAATTACCTAGAAAAGGTATTGCATGGAAGATGTTATTTTCTTTTTGTTTCTCATTATGTGATTGATTTGCCACTACGGAGTGTTCTATGGTATCTACTATGGAGCTGTTATAGCAATTTGCAATAGCTGTTTTGTTTTATTAGTACAGCAATAGCCAATCACCTGCATGAAATAAAGCAACATGTCAATGAAACAAGTATGAGCATCCTACACTACCAACCTAAAGGCAAAGACCTTGACATCCTTGAAACACTCAAAATTTACAAACAACAATGGAAACAACCTGAATCCATCTTAAATGATAAAAATGACAACATTTTCAATACTATCATTTTTGTTTTCGACAACAGCTGACATTATTAAATTTGCAAGGGGTGTGTATGTGCACGCGCGCATGCCCACACACACACACACACACACACACACACACACACACACACACACTCACACACACCTACATCAACTAACAACATAGATTGTCTCGCTGCAAATTTTTAAAACACAAACCAATGTATTACTTCCAACCTTTACTAAGTTATTACATGTAACAGATATAGTCTTAAGAACCCCTTGCTTTGGAAAAATACATTCTCCTCCAATCATCCTTTTATTCTCTGTTTCTTAATGTCTCTCTATCTCTCCCTCCCTCTCTCTCCTCTCTCTCTCTCTCTCTCTCTCTCTCTCTCTCTCTCTCTCTCTCTCTCTCTCTCTCTCTCTCTCTGCCTCTGCCTCCATCCTTTCATCCCTATCTCTGAGTCCCAGCCAAAATCGTTATTCATGTATTAATTTGGCAACATAATTATTGTGCCTGCAGTTTGCAGCATTTCACATGGTTATGTAAATGAAATGAAATGTAAGGAATAAAACTTGACAGAATCAGATCTGTATACCACATGAAATATCTATTCCAACACATGTATTCAGCAACTCAAACAAAGGTCTCCACAATCCTTTAAAACTTATTCTGAAGTAATAATGTTGCTATGATACATATTCTTTGTACTTCGAGACAATGTTTCTCTGCTGCTGCGTGTTCTTTTCCCTAACTAGTTTCCAGACATCATCTCTACATGTGATGTGTAATGAAAGAGAAACTTGTTTTATTTTCGCCTTTAGATATACATTTATATTTAGTCAAAAAACCCTCCAAAACCACACTCTGAAACAATGCTTATGTTTTTGTCGTATTAACACCTGTAAATCCACCTGATGATGTGGGTTTAATCCTTCAAAACACATTGTGGATTAAAGAAACAGTGCTGATAATGGTAAAGTTGTTGCTTCATTCAATAAATGAAGAAAGGCAATCCTGGCCTTATGACTTACCTTACAAGATAGATTGAAGAAAGCCAAACATGTGTTTATAGCAGTTAAAGATTCAGTGCAAGCTTTTGACAGTGTTGACTAGACGCTGCTGTCTGAGAATTCTGCAGGCAGTAGGATTGAAATAATAGGGAGGAAAAAGCTTATTTACAGCCTGAGACATATGGATGGGAAGTGAAGTTCAGGGACAACAAGAAAAAACTGTTGACGTTTCCTGATGACAATATAATTTTATCAGAGAGCAAAGGGCTTGGAAGAGCAACTGTGCAAAATACATAATGTCTTCAAAATAGGATATAAGATGAACATCAACAAAATTAAATGATGGTATTGGAATGTACGTGATTTAAACCAACCAGTGCTCAGGGAATTAGGTTAGCAAGTGATATACTAAAAGTGCTAGAGTTTTGTTATTTGGGCAGCGTATTAACTGGATGGTGGTTGAAGTAGAGAGGATATAAAATGTAGACCGGCTATAACATTTCAGAAAAAGAGGAATTCGTTAACATTTAATAGAAATGCTGAAGTTTAGATGGGTAGATTGGGTAACAAATGAGGAATCACTGAATCAAACTGGAGGAAAAGGAAATTTGCCACAACATTTGAGTAAAAGGTGATGTTGGTTGTAGGGGCACATCCTGAGGCATCAAGGAATCATCAATTTGGTAATGGTGGAAAATGTATTGGAGTAAAAATTGTAGAGGGAGACCAAGGGACATATACAATAAGCATTTTGCAGTTGGGATGACTTTTGCACTGGTAGACTAGCATGGAGAGCTGCATCAAACCAGTCTTGGACTGAAAACTGTAACAAAATCAAATGTTTTTGGATATCAGGTCTCATTTTACTTTCAAAACTACATAAAGAAATAATTTTAAAAATTAGATTGCCAGGTTGGCACAAAGCAAATGAAACTGTGCAGTTGTTGTTTTTGTGGTGGTCTTCAGTCCTGAGGCTGGTTTGATGCAGCTTTCCATGCCACTCTATCCTGTGCAAGCATCTTCATCTCCCAGTACCTACTGCAACCTACATCCTTCTGAATCTGCTTAGTGTATTCATCTCTTGGTCTCCCTCTACGATTTCTACCCTCCATGCTGCCCTCCAGTACTAAATTGGTGATCCCTTCATGCCTTAGAACATGTCCTACCAACCGATCCTTTCTTCTTGTCAAGTTGTGCCACAAACTTCTCTTCTCCCCTGTCCTATTCAGTATCTCCTCGTAACTTATGTGATCTACCCATCTAATCTTCAGCATTCTTCTGTAACACCACATTTCGAAAGCTTCTATTCTCTTCTTGTGCTAACTATTTATTGTCCATGTTTCACTTCCATACATGGCTACACTCCATACAAATACTTTCAGAAACGACTTTCTGACACTTAAATCTATATTTGATGTTAACAAATTGCACTTCTTCAGAAACGCTTTCCTTGCCATTGCCAGTCTACATTTTATAACCTCTCTACTTCGACCATCATCAGTTATTTTGCTCCCCAAATAGCAAAACTACTTTAAGTGTGTCATTTCCTAATCTAATTCCCTCAGCATCACCCAACTTAATTTGACTACATTCCATTATCCTCGTTTTGCTTTTGTTGATGTTGATCTTATACCCTCCTTTCAAGACACTGTCCATTCCGTTCAACTCCTCTTCCAAGTCCTTTGCTGTCTCTGACAGAATTACAGTGTCATCGGCGAACCTCAAAGTTTTTATTTCTTCTCCCTGGATTTTAATACCTACTCCGAATTTTTCTTTTGTTTCCTTTACTGCTTGCTCAATATACAGATTGAATAACATCGGGGAGAGGCTACAACCCTGTCTTACTCCCTTCCCAACAACTGCTTCCCTTTCATGTCCCTCGACTCTTATAACTGCCATCTGGTTTTTTGTACAAATTATAAATAGTCTTTCGCTCCCTGTATTTTACCCCTGCCACCTTTAGAATTTGAAAGAGAGTATTCCAGTCAACATTGTCAAAAGCTTTCTCTAAGTCTACAAATGCTAGAAACATAGGTTTGCCTTTCCTTAATCTTTCTTCTAAGATAAGTCGTCAGGTCAGTATTGCCTCACGTGTTGCAGTATTTCTACGGAATCCAAACTGATCTTCCCCGAGGTCGGCTTCTACTAGTTTTTCCATTCGTCTGTAAAGAATTCGAGTTAGTATTTTGCAGCTGTGGCTTATTAGACTGATTGTTCGGTAATTTTCACATTTGTCAACACCTGCTTTCTTTGGGATTGGAATTATTATGTTCTTCTTGAAGTCTGAGGGTATTTCGCCTGTTTCATACATCTTGCTCACCAGACGGTAGATTTTTGTCTGGACTGGCTCTCCCAAGGCCGTCAGTAGTTCCAATGGAATGTTGTCTACTCCGGGGGCCTTGTTTTGACTCAGGTCTTTCAATGCTCTGTCAAACTCTTCACGCAGTATCGCATCTCCCATCTCATCCTCATCCACATCCTTCTCCATTACCATAATATTGTCCTCAAGTACATCACCCTTGTATACACCCTCTATATACTCCTTCCACCTTTCTGCTTTCCCATCTTTGCTTAGAACTGGGTTTCCATCGGAGCTACCGAGCGAGGTGGCGCAGTGGTTAGCACACTGAACTCGCATTCGGGAGAACGACGGTTCAATCCCGTCTCCGGCCATCCTGATTTAGGTTTTCCGTGATTTCCCTAAATCGTTTCAGGCAAATACCGGGATGGTTCCTTTGAAAGGGCACGGCTGATTTCCTTCCCAATCCTTCTCTAACCCGAGCTTGTGCTCCGTCTCTAATGACCTCGTTGTCGACGGGACGTTAAACACTAACCACCACCACCACCATCTGAGCTCTTGATGTTCTTATAAGTGGTTCTCTTTTCTCCAAAGGTCTCTTTAATTTTCCTGTAGGCAGTATCTATCTTACCCCTAGTGAGATAAGCCTCTACATCCTTACATTTGTCCTCTAGCCATCCCTGCTTAGCCATTTTGCACTTCCTGTCGATCTCATTTTTGAGACGTTTGTATTCCTTTTTGCCTGCTTCATTTACTGCATTTTTATATTTTCTCCTTTCATCAATTAAATTCAGTATTTCTTCTGTTACCCAAGGATTTCTACTAGCCCTTGTCTTTTTACCTACTTGATCCTCCACTGCCTTCACTACTTCATCCCTCAAAGCTACCCATTCTTTTTCTACTGTATTTCTTTCCCCTATTACTGTCAGTTGTTCCCTTATGCTCTCCCTGAAACTCTGTACAACCTCTGGTTCTGTCAGTTTATCCAGGTCTCATCCCCTTAAATTCCCACCTTTTAGCAGTTCCTTCAGTTTTAATCTACAGTTCATAACCAATGGATTGTGGTCAGAGTCCACATCTGGCCCTGGCAATATCTTACAATTTAAAACCTGGTTCCTAAATCTCTGTCTTACCATTATATAATCTATCTGATACCTTCTAGTATCTCCAGGATTCTTCCATGTATACAACATTCTTTTATGATTCTTGAACCAAGTGTTAGCTATGATTAAGTTATGCTCTGTGCAAAATTCTATTAGGTGGCTTCCTCTTTCATTTCTCTCCCCCAATACATATTTGCCCTCTATGTTTCCTTCTCTCCCTTTTCCTACTCTTGAATTCCAGTCACCCATGACTATTATATTTTCTTCTCCCTTCATTACCTGAATAGTTTCTTTTATCTCATCATACATTTCATCAATTTCTTCATCATCTGTGGAACTAGTTGGCATATAAACTTGTACTACTGTAGTAGGTGTGGGCTTCGTGCCTATTTTTGTCACAATAATGTGTTTACTATGCTGTTTGTAGTAGCTTATCCTCACTCCTATTTATTTATCCATTATTAAACCTACTCCTGCATTACCCCTATTTGATTTTGTATTTATAACACTGTATTCACCGGACAAAAAGTCGCGTACCTCCTGCTACCGATCTTGACTAATTCCCACTATTTATAACTTCAACCTACCCTTTTTAAATTTTCTGACCTACCTGCCCGATTAAGGGATCTGACATTTCACGCTCCGATCCGTAGAACGCCAGTTTTCTTTCTCCTGATAACGACGTCCTGTTGAGTAGTCCCCACCCGGTGATCCGAATGGGGGACTATTTTACCTCCAGGATATTTTACCCAAGAGGACGCTATCATCATTTAATCATACAGTAAAGCTGCATGCCCTTAGGTAAAATTACAACTGTAGTTTCCTCTTGCTTTCAGCCGTTCGCAGTACCAAAACAGAAAGGCCGTTTTGTTTAGTGTTACAAGGCCAGATCAGTCAATCATCCAGACTGTTGCCCCTGCAACTACTGAAAATGCTGCTGCCCCTCTTCAGGAACCACACGTTTGTCTGGCCTCTCAACAGATTCCCCTCCGTTGTGGTTGCACCTATGGTACGGCTATCTGTATCGCTGAGGCATGCAAGCCTCCCCACCAACGGCAAGGTCCATGGTTCATGGGGGGAGGTACTGTGCAGTACAATTTTTAAAATTTATGATCTTCTAGCAATATAATGAGATCCACTGAAGATGACATATTTGTATCTAACTAACTAGATTAAATAAAAATAAAATGTAAGATGATGATGTACTTTGCAGAAGGCGAATGTTTTAAAAATTAAATCTAATTTGTGGAAACAGAAAAAACAGTGCTAGTAGTTTGTGATCTGATGAAGTGCTTGTAGTGATTCTCATCATCATCATCATTATTATTATTAAATAAAATCCATAAGAGAACATGTACACAGATGAGTACATATTTAACCGCTATGCGTTTCCTTAACAAATAAGAAATGTGTCTGGAAGTCGTCAGTTTCTGCATGCACTAAATTGTTTCAACAACTTCCAAAGATTCTGGATAAAATTACTTCTTCTGTATATTATTAACTGTGTTCATAATTTTACGTTGTAACTGTGGTCTATATTATTTATATCTGTGGATATTCAGCAAAACATGTTTGTTTTACAGTTATCATTATTTAATCATTGCTTTCAAAACCTTGAGTTTTTCATTTTAATTTGTTGTAGTATTTTCTGCTGCAAAATTTGTGTTATGATTTTGGTAGCTGAAACAGAGTTTCATCATATTTTTCCTAGTCCTTACAAAATGTTATAGTCTGTTTTTAAATGTAGTTTGAGATTATGTGATTATGTTGCAGATGACAAACAAAATGAACCTAATTTTTGAACCTGCCGACTTGGAACAGGCATCTCCTGCAACTGTTTCCCGGTGTGGAATGATATACTTAGAACCACATCAGCTGGGGTGGCGTGCTCTTCTAGCATCGTACGAAAATGTTTTGCGTGAAAAACTCCTGGATGTGCAATTAGAACTGTTGGATGAACTTATTGATTGGCTTGTGCCACCCATCTTAAGTTTCCTTCATGAATCATGCCAACTGTTTATCGAAACAAGTGAACTACACCTTTTTCATGTAAGTATAAAAATATGTGACAGACAGGTATAGCTATGTACAATGTAAAGTGAATATTTGTCTATTTCCACTGCACATACGCATTCCTTATTCTTTGGAATAATATTCTTTATCTTGACAATATAGCTGTGTTTGTTAACATTAGTCTGTATATGTAGGTTCTTATTGTTGAGAATTACCAGTGTCATTGTTGTCATTTATGGACATTTATAAACATATTAGGATGTTATTTGTAGCACACAACAAGGCAACAAGTACTGCAGAGTCTTGCATGGTCTACCAACGCTAGAAGGAGTAAAGGTAAACCTCTCACAGCAGCTGAGGTGATGGGCAGCTGACAGACTTAAAAATCAGGTTGCCTCAGTTCACACAATTTACTGGTTGGACTTATTTCTGCATCATCCTCAGATGAATTTAATATTATTAATGAAAATACAAATAAAGATACAGACAGAAATACAACACTGAGTTGCATTACTCCAGTTCTAGTTTTATTATCAACATTGTTGTTTTTTCTGCAGTTTTTCCCATGATATCCTTCACAGTGCTCATTGTGCAGTTCACACTTGAAGTGTTGATGTAGCTTGTGGAATTTCTTGTTTTGGTGGAACTTGTCGTGGAATACAAGTGTTGCAATCATGTTACCATATGTCAGAGTTCATAGTTTGCCTGTTTCCATTATTCCCACATTATGATGTCAGTTGAGTAGAAGTGGTTCCACATAGTGTTGCATTTTTGTGTGTGTATTTGGCATGTTATGTCATTGAGATTTTGATTGCTGATGTTCTTCATTGTTCTAGTACTTTTTGTGATCTCGTGCAATTGTTAATCTTAGATCGTGGGATAGGATTCGTTGATGGTTCTACATATATGCCGTCTGGCCTAGAAACCTTTTTGTGTCTTGAATTTGTTATCACTTGGCATATTTCTTGTCTTGTCATAGAGGTGTAACTTCTTACTGTTTAGCTTCCTTGTGCTGGAACCATAGGATGGCTTTAAAGTTGTTTGACCATGAGTCCTTGGAGATTCCTTTTATTGCTTTTAGTCTTAGTTTTTTTGAGTGCTAGGAGTAGGTCACTTTGAATGTGTTGTCATCAATTTCTAGCTTTTTTCCTGCATCAGTGTCTAGCTTTTTTCTGCACATTTGCAGAAAAATGTATCAATGTCATGTATGACCTCTTCTGGCTGGCATATAGTGACAGGTCACATTGTTGTGTAGTGATTTTGGCTTGCTGTGTTACTGATAGTGTCTTGTCAAGCCATGGTTGGGATTTGCTATCTCTCATTTCTGTTTGACAGGATTGCAGAGCCATTGTACATAGCTCCATGGCTTCCATTTCATGTTATAGTTATAGTAGACACCTTACTTTTTCTACTTTTCCTACGCTTTCTTAAACTGAATGTTTTGTCTATAACGGATAGCATTATGAGGTCTGCAACTGTTTATCAATACCAATAAAACAGTTGTTGCATCAGTCACTTGCTTATTTTGCCACTAAGTGTATCAGTGGTTCACATCATCATCTTCAGATGAAGAATTGTTTACTTACATGGCTTGTGTTGGTGAAGAGTACAGACATCTTTTTACAGTCACAGACTGACAGCAGTGTATAGTATGTTATTTTGTGTCTTTTGCTAATGATAAAAATTGTTGTTTCAGGAAAGTCACTTTATAGGTTAAAAACATGTGAATTTCTGACAGAAAATTGCACTTACAGGATGGTTGAGTTGTAAAAGGTCTGCATACTGCTGCCTGACGTTTGTTCTCTCCATTACATGTTACATTTACACTGTTGTCTCAAAGAAGTTGTACATGGTACATATGTGTTTCTTAACATGGAATACAGTGATACAAGGTGGTTTCTGCAAAAATGTGTTTTTCATTTAAAGTCATACATATGCCCATTCGTATTTTTAAAACAGAAAAATGTGTATTTGTAGAAAACTTTTAATCTTGTATCTCTTTATTCAATGTAAACAAACATATCTGTAACATGTACAACTTCTTTGAAATGGCAGTGTAAATATAATGTGCAGTGGAGAGGACATACATCAGGCAACAGTACATTCACCTTTTACAACCTTACTATCCCTGTAACTACAATTCACTGTCAGAAATTCACATTTTTAATGTCTGGAGTGTCTTTTATAAATCAACACTATTTATCATTAGCAAAAGACACAAAATAACCTACATTGCCCTCGGTGTGCAACTGTGAAAAGATGTATGTGCGCTACAGCGACGTCAGCCACGTAAATAAAAGATTCTCCAACTGAAGATGACAGTGTGAATCATTGAAATGTGTAATGGCAAAATAAACAAGTGACTGATCCAGAAATTGATTAATTTGTATTTATTTCAACTTCTCTAGTGTAATTTCCTTGGTATCCTGTTTGGCTTGGACTTAGTTGTTGGTAATGGCTCACTAAATTCAAAAATTGTTGTGACTACCGTATGTTTTCTTATTGGTGCTACAATTAGTGCCCAGAGGACTTTCTGGTTAATTGCCTTTCTGCCTGTGCCCCTGAGTAATACAAGATGTCTTGTGCTGGTTCCAGTGGGCCATGATTTTAAAATGTTACATAGTTAAACATCAGCTGAAGAGGTTTTACTTTCATGTGAATAATACTATGTGCAAACATTTGAGGTGCACATATTCTGTCCTGGAGGGCAGGGGGGGGGGGGGGGTGTTAATGTTATGGCAACAGGAAGGGCACCCCTTAAATTAATCATGCCAAATTCATTTGTAACCATCACCACCCTGTGCCATCATGGAAAAAATATGCAAAAGAAGAAGAAGAAATAATAATGTAACTTCTTTGGAGAGAAAATACTGAAATGAGTACATCTACAGTCTCAAGGCAGTGATCATCCACCACCATCAAATGGGGTGATTTCGGACGGTTTTTTTCATTATTTGGATTGTAACTTTCGAATATATTGTTATATTAAATTGATTGTTATGGAAGTGGTAGGGTATATGTGTAACGAATAAAATATCCTAGAACCAGAAAGTGTATGTGTAGGTATATTTATCTGAGGCACTTAAATAAAGTGTCCAAAGTCACTCCATGGATTGGTGTGATTTCGGACACGTGTTTTTTAAATCTCTGTCCGAAATTACAGTATAGAGAGGGTGAATTCGGACAGTCATTGCCTCTTTTTAAAATTCTACATGCTTTTTGTTTGATTTTGGTGACATTTTACACATTTTAAGGTAGCCCGGTGTTACGAATAAGTGTAAGACATGATCTGGCGTGAAATCCACCACCCTTTATGTTTTCCTTGGAGTTTGCTAAAAGCTTAGTCAGTGTCTGCTTCAGAAGAGACAGGAAGGCATCCTTGGAAATGGTCACACGAGTGTGTTTCTTTCAATCAGTTAATACAGCTCGCCACGCTGCTTTCATTGGCCTGAAGAAGCTTACACCGAGCAGTTGGAGGAGGTGCGTGCTATTGAGGGGAAGGAGAATGAATGAAATATTGTTCCGCTCAAACTCTTCAATGACACGTAAAGACACGTGACTGGATAAGTTGCCTCCAATCATGACTGTTGGCCCGTTTTGCTTCTTCAAATAGGTCAAAGCAATTATAAAGAACCAGTCTTCAAATAATGGCAGGTCAAACCATCCGCTTTTGTTCCTATTGAAACGGGTTCCTTGTGGTCCACCTTCTTGCCACGTGTCCCTCAAGTAATTTGATTTGTAAAGGACATATGAGGAAGCAGTTTACCAACAGCACTAGCTGCCATCATCATCATTGAGACACTAGATTTTGATGAGTCCATCACTTTTTCAGCATGCTTACTCCCTCATTTTGTAATTATCTGCTGCTTACCTGGATCATCTGACATGTTGGTTTCCTCATAGTTGATCATGTTGGTAGGTAGAAGATTTTCCAGCTTTGCCTTGATATTGGAGAAAAATATCTTACAGTCTCTTCGTTCACTTCTGCATGAGCTCGTTTAATATTTTCGCTTAAGTGAACGGAAAGATCTTCTGACTGTCGTTTGAGGAATAAATGCACCTATTCTTCTCCTGGCAAATTATTATGAAATTTCTTCTCTTTGCGACCAGAATTATCAAGGTAGACTTTAACTAAATATCTAATATCCAGTTTAGTGAAGGGAAATCCCCAATGTGCAGCCCCCAAGATACCTTGCTTCAACATTTCTGCTTCTTCTTTATTCAGCACTGGCTGTCCTCCCATTTTTTTTCGGATGTGCTTTCTGGACTTTATTTTTTGGGGTTGATTTAGGTATACCATACAAATCACACACTTTTCTGTACGATAATTTACCACTCTGAATATCACAAACTGCTTTATCTAAAAGTTCTGGGTCATAATTACACTGTACTGTAGCACCTCTCCTGCTCTTATATGTTCTTGGCATTGTCTGAAATCACTCCACACAGTACACAGTTTTACAAAAACCGTCATTATTTTGTAATGTTGCACGAGAAACTCGACAAACTTGTATAGAAATTGTCTCAATGCTGTCAGCTACTGAGCGCATCAACAATTACAGTTACAATAACGTCCTGCTCTGCGCAACAATAGAAAGTTTCCACTTTACGATAATGCATGCATTTTTGGCACTGAGACTGTTCATCAATTATTCACCTAGGGAAACAATTGATGCAAAATAAATGTTGTGGAAAGCGATAAATGCAATCTTGCAATTAAAATAATTGGTGCATGGACGTTAAAATAAGTAACTCCTTGTTTCTATGCAGTTCAAAGAGCAAATAAGCTATACTGTCCAAATTCGCCCTGATGTCCGATATCACCCCGTTTGACGCTACTGTAAAAATGAACTACTTAATAATAATATTACTCTTGGTAGAAGGTATACAAAAAGTTCTGTTTTAGTAATAACTTAATTGCTGTCTATACAGTCTATAATTTTATTGACAAAATGTGTCCTCTAGGTGCTTCTTAATTCCTTTTCAGTCATTTTCAAGATTATTCAGCAGCTTATTAGAAGGAGAACAAAAAGTGAGCACTCAATGGTTACAGTGCATTTTTCTCTTTAGCCTGGTGTGGGGATTTGCATCTACATTGAAAGGTATTCACTCATTTTAGTTTCTCAACAGAAATTTTGTATATTTAAACTACAAACTGATTGTACTTATTATTTGAATTATGATAATCGGAAAACAAAAAGCAGATTGGCTGGTCTTAAGCTGAAGTAAAAATAGATTTAAAACTCGAATTGCCTGACTGGAAGCACTAGTTGCAAATAGTTTAGGAGCATTGATTGATTTATTCCTGTTAATGTTATCTGTTAAGTATTATCCAAATTTGTTATGTTTAATTGCCATACATGCCATGCTGAAGTAGTTGATGCTTATGGACCGATGCTGTTAAGGAATGGAGGCTGGTAGAAACTAGTATTTGTAATTCCTCCATTGTAGGATCTATTGGCTGAAGAGAGGAAAACACAGGTTGAAAATTTTAGATTGAAATACAAGTGGGATGCTTTCTGCTTCTGTGTTAGAGCAGTGTAATATTAGTCTAGTGTAATAGTCAGTTTAAAGAAATGTATTAACAAACAACAGAAAGAGCAAAACAGACTAAAAGGATTACAGACATATGAAGGTGCGTACAGGCGGTTGGCGGAGTTGGTGAAGGTGGAAAGCCTCGCTCGCGGGGTGGAATCAGAGCTAACTATTTGTAGTATCGTTCCGAGAACCGATCGTGGTCCTCTGGTTTGGAGCCGAGTGGAAGGCTTAAACCAGAGGCTCAGACGATTCTGCGGAGAGCTGGGGTGCAAATTTCTCGACCTCCGCTATCGGGTGGAGAAATGTAGGGTCCCCCTGAATAGGTCAGGCGTGCACTACACGCCGGAAGCGGCTACGAGAGTAGCGGAGTACGTGTGGAGTGCACATGGGTTTTTTTTAGGTTAGAGAATTCCCTCCCTAGGCCCGACAAGACGCCTCCTGAGACGCGGCAAGGCAGGAGTAGGCAAAATGCAACAAGGAATAACAATATTAATGTGCTAATAGTAAACTGCAGCAGCGTCTATAGAAAGGTCCCAGAACTGCTCTCATTACATTAATAAACGGTCACAACGCCCATATAGTACTAGGAACAGAAAGTTGGCTGAAACCAGACGTAAACAGTAATGAAATCCTAAACTCTGATTGGAATGTATACCGCAGAGATAGGCTGGACAGTGAAGGGGGAGGCGTGTTTATAGCGATAAGAAGTGCAATAGTATCGAAGGAAATTGACGGAGATTCGAATTGTGAAATGATTTGGGTGAAGGTCACTGTTAAAGCAGGCTCAGACATGGTAATTGGATGTCTCTATAGGCCCCCGGGCTCAGCAGCTGTTGTGGCTCAGCACCTGAAGAATAATTTGGAAAATATTTCGAGTAGATTTCCCCACCATGTTATAGTTCTGGGTGGAGATTTTAATTTGCCGGATATAGACTGGGAGACTCAAACGTTCATAACGGGTGGCGGGGGCAAAGAATCCAGTGAAATATTTTTAAGTGCTTTATCTGAAAACTACCTTGAGCAGTTAAACAGAAAACCGACTCGTGGCGATAATATATTAGACCTTCTGGTGACAAACAGACCCGAACTATTTGAATCAGTTAATGCAGAACAGGGAATCAGCGATCATAAAGCGGTTACTGCGTCGATGATTTCAGCCGTAAATAGAAATATTAAAAAAGGTAGGAAGATTTTTCTGTTTAGCAAAAGTGACAAAAAGCAGATTACAGAGTACCTGACGGCTCAACACAAAAGTTTTGTCTCAAGTGCAGACAGTGTTGAGGATCAGTGGACAAAGTTCAAAACCATGGTACAATATGCGTTAGATGAGTATGTGCCAAGCAAGATCGTAAGAGATGGAAAAGAGCCACCGTGGTACAACAACCGCGTTAGAAAACTGCTGCGGAAGCAAAGGGAACTTCACAGCAAACATAAACATAGCCAAAGCCTTGCAGACAAACAAAAATTACGCGAAGCGAAATGTAGTGTGAGGAGGGCTATGCGAGAGGCTTTCAATGAATTCGAAAGTAAAGTTCTATGTACTGACTTGGCAGAAAATCCTAAGAAATTTTGGTTCTATGTCAAAGCGGTAGGTGGATCAAAACAAAATGTCCAGACACTGTGTGATCAAAATGGTACTGAAACAGAGGATGACAGACTAAAGGCCGAATTACTAAATGTCTTCTTCCAAAGCTGTTTCACAGAGGAAGACTGCACTGTGCTTCCTTCTCTAGATTGTCGCACAGTTGACAAAATGGTAGATATCGAAGTAGACGACAGAGGGATAGAGAAACAATTAAAATCGCTCAAAAGAGGAAAGGCCGCTGGTCCTGATGGGATACCAGTTCGATTTTACACAGAGTACACGAAGGAACTTGCCCCCTTCTTGCAGCGGTGTACCGTAGGTCTCTAGAAGAGCGAAGCGTTCCAAAGGATTGGAAAAGGGCACAGGTCATCCCCGTTCTCAAGAAGGGACGTCGAACAGATGTGCAGAACTATAGACCTATATCTCTAACGTCGATCAGTTGTAGAATTTTGGAACACGTATTATGTTCGAGTATAATGTCTTTTCTGGAGACTAGAAATCTACTCTGTAGGAATCAGCATGGGTTTCGAAAAAGACGATCGTGTGAAACCCAGCTCGCGCTATTCGTCCACGAGACTCAGAGGGCCTTAGACATGGGTTCACAGGTAGATGCCGTGTTTCTTGACTTCCGCAAGGCGTTTGACACAGTTCCCCACAGTCGTTTAATGAACAAAGTAAGAGCATACGGACAATCAGATCAATTGTGTAATTGGATTGAGGAGTTCCTAGATAACAGAACGCAGCACGTCATTCTCAATGGAGAGAAGTCTTCCGAAGTAAGAGTGATTTCAGGTGTGCCGCAGAGGAGTGTCATAGGACCGTTGCTATTCACAATATACATAAATGACCTGGTGGATGACATCGGAAGTTCACTGAGGCTTTTTGCAGATGATGCTGTGGTGTATCGAGAGGTTGCAACAATGGAAAATTGTACTGAAATGCAGGAGGATCTGCAGCGAATTGACGCATGGTGCACGGAATGGCAATTGAATCTCAATGTAGCGGAGTGTAATGTGATGCGAATACATAGAAAGATAGGTCCCTTATCATTTAGCTACAAAATAGCAGGTCAGCAACTGGAAGCAGTTAATTCCATAAATTATCTGGGAGTACGCATTAGTAGTGATTTAAAATGGAATGATCATATAAAGTTGATCGTCGGTAAAGCAGATGCCAGACTGAGATTCATTGGAAGAATCCTAAGGAAATGCAATCCGACAACAAAGGAAGTAGGTTACAGTACGCTTGTTCGCCCAATGCTTGAATACTGCTCAGCAGTGTGGGATCCGCACCAGGTAGGGTTGATAGAAGAGATAGAGAAGATCCAACGGAGAGCAGCGCGCTTCGTTACAGGATCATTTAGTAATTGCGAAAGCGTTACGGAGATGATAGATAAACTCCAGTGGAAGACTCTGCAGGAGAGACGCTCAGTAGCTCGGTACGGGCTTTTGTTGAAGTTTCGAGAACATACCTTCACCGAAGAGTCAAGCAGTATATTGCTCCCTCATATGTATATCTCGCGAAGAGACCATGAGGATAAAATCAGAGAGATTAGAGCCCACACAGAAGCATACCGACAATCCTTCTTTCCACGTACAATACGAGACTGGAATAGAAGGGAGAACCGATAGAGGTACTCAGGGTACCCTCCGCCACACACCGTCAGGTGGCTTGCGGAGTACGGATGTAGATGTAGATGTAGATCATATTATACATTCAAATGTATGAGGGAATAATACATTTTAAAATCAATTTCAGCCAGTCGTCTACATGAGAGAAATCTTAACTTCACCTCTTGAGGTTGTGTCTATTGCTCTACAACGATCGTCTGTGTGATCTCAGAACAGCAGATGCAGCTATGTGAAGACATCAAGTGCAATTTTTCTCACAATAACAAGTTCATCAAAAACGGTTGCAATAACTGCCAAGTATTGCAGTTTGGGCTAGATTATAAGTAAAAATGTAATTCACAACAAAATTAACTTTAAACTCGAATAGAAATATTTGTTTCACGACTGCTTCTGCTTCATGAATTTTTTGTTTTGTTTTTTAAATGTGTATAATGCACATAAGTGGGTGTGTTTCACTACAGTTCAAAGTAAATCACTATGTATAAAAAAGAATTACTGGTAGCAAAGACTAGTGCAAAAGACTATTGTGAAAATTGTCAGTACGTTATCATATTATTCGGTGTCAACAGGCGTTATGAGTTTAAGCTAACTCGTTTGACAATGCCATGGGAGAATGAATATATGATCCATTCAATAAGCAAATGATTAACCATCTTCTGTGAATACCTCAATGGAATACTGACCGATAATGTCGAAAATCACAGATAACATTACAGGGAACCCTCCCTTTCATATCTCGAGAGGTATTCCTTCCTTTCATTTTAAGGCATTTTCCAGTTTGTGCCATGAAAATTACTGTGATTTATTTGTTGAAATATTCTAGTTATTGATGAATTTATCTGGCCACATTCTTATGAGTAATTGGGGCCTCCTCGGGCAATGTATTGAACGTTATAGTCTGAACACCTTATAGGCTACATATTCATAATCAGTTAAAGCTAGAATGTCATCATGTACTGTGTATGGAATTGATACATTGACAGAAACATTTTTAAGTCATGAATCTTTAAAACCAATGAAGATTATTACTTTACTTTGTTTGAAAGAGTTCATCATAATGCCATCTGCTATCTTAGTCTATGTCCCAACAATCTGGTTGTAAATTTAGGATGATAGGCTGAAGGCTTTTATCCATCTTCAAAGTCTTATTTCTCAAACTTTTCAGAGACCCACATACAGAGTGCCCACATTGAGGGGGATTATGTCTATTGCTTCCTGCACAAATGTTTCGGCGTTTCTGCCCCCCCCCCCCCCCCCCCCCATCCCCTGCACATAGCTTGTAGCCCGTACACACATTAATTCTATCGGATTATAATGGCAGTGATATATGGGTAAAAACATAACTTGTGACCCCCCTCACATGCAAGAAAGTCAAATTTGTACATTCTGTTGTACAGGAGTTCAGCACGAACGTGGCTTATATTTCTGGAATATTTTTATTTTTCAGCCAGAGAACAATATTCCCTTTCCTGGTGCTCATACTTGGTCTTTTCTCTGTAACAGCTGAACAGTAACTGACACAGTAATCACAATCACCAACTTTGAAACGAGGCATGGCAAGAATTGTGCAGTGAACCAATTCTTGAAAGTAACATCATTCATTTTCAAATGGTAGTCATTACAGTTTATCTTACAACTAAGTACAAGTTTATGCTCAGAAACCAAATCAGAAGAAGAGCCAGCATGCAGAATAAGTATTGCAGAACCTTTCATATGGGAACTTTAAAACCGCCAATACCACCTCTCATTTTCCAGCAGGTAGTCATGGAATGATTCTGATTCACCCATGTTTCATCAAGGTAATACTCTATAGAACTATCTCTTCCTCCTGTATCATGCATCTTTATAAGGAATGTGGTTCATGCTGCTTCTATGTCACTTCTTTCAATTACAAACTCTCCTCTAAATATTTTTGAAACTAATGCCTTCTAAAATTCTTTGTATTGATGAAACGAATTTGTTCAGGCATAATTGTAACAAGTTTTTTAGATGTCAAATATTCCTTTCTAATATACATGGATCACATTAAAATATCATTATCAAGACCATCTATTTCTGTTACAGGTATCTTGCGATTTTGATGCTTTCCAGATGACACAAAAACAAATTTTCCTGAGGTTTCTGCAGCTATGACACTTTTTTTACTATTCTCTGTGCAGTTCTCTTGCTGACATATGCTTCTGCGTTATGTTCGTGAGTCTTCAAAATGTCAAAAATAGAAGTCTTACTTTCAGAGTCACATTTGGAAAAGTTATAGCCTAAATAAGGGACGTAAACATTCACTGAACCACATTCAAACTGTTTTTCTACTATTCCACATTCAACAACTGTGCAGGAAACATGAACACGGTAATCTTTTAATGCAAGCTCTATTACCTCTTATTTTATTATGATGATCATTACTCCTTATGGAGGTGGGTGCCAAAAATTGAAGACTGAAATTTCATGAGAAGATCATGCCACAATTCGAAATGTCTTTGTTTTGATGACTGCCACCCCAATTTGCATATCATATCCATTGTAGTTTCTCTCCATTCCACCACAATACAAAACAAACCGTTCTTGTTTGAACATTATCTGCTGTGGATCTGACACCGGATAGCAGTATTCCAGAAGAGGGTGGAAAACTGCAGTGTAAGTAGTCTCTTTAGTAGACCTATTCAATTTTCTAAGTGTTCTACCAATGAATCAGCATCTTTGGTTTGCTTTCCACATATTATCCATGTAATCATTGCAGTTCAAGTTATTTGTAATTGTAATCCCTAAGTATTTAGTCAAATTTACAGCCTTTAGAGTTGTGTTTTTTATCCTGTAAACAAAAATTTAACAGATTCCTTTTAGTAGTCATGTGAATGAATTCAGACTTTCCATTATTTAGAGTCAATTGTCAATTTTCTCACCACACAGATATCTTACCAAAATAATTTTGTAATTTGTTTTTGGCATCTGATGACTTCATAAGATGGTAAATCACAGCATCATCTGCAAACAGTCAAAGAAGACTGCTCAGATTGTATCCTAAATCGTTTATTAAATCGTGAACATTAGGAAGGCCTGCAACACTTTCTTGCAGACGCCAGATATCACTTCTGTTTTACTCACTGATTTTCCATCGACTATTATGTACTGTGAGTTTTCTGACAGGAAACCACAAACCCAGTCTCATAACTAAGACAATACTCCACAGTCATGCAATTTAATTAAAGTTGCTTGTGATGACCTCACGTTTATTGCTGTCACTTGATATATTTGTTTGGAAATCAGACTTAAACTTTTACAGATAAACATTCACAGCTATACTGCTACAAAAAAGTGACATCTACATCTGAATGAATAATTTAGTCACTTTGTGAATGAAACTGCATTGTCACAAAATAAAACAACTGCGCAGCATGCGAGAGAGAGATTCTCACAGTGTAGTTTGTAATTCGCATTTAGCCACTCAGGGGAAGGATCAGTCTTACGCCTGCTAGCAGTTAATAATGGTGGGGGATGTACAGAGCAGCTGAAAATAGGTCCACCTTCCTACAAGATGCAAACAATAGTATATTATAAACAAGTACATTGAATATACTCAAACTGTCAAGTGTTGTCTAAATCTAGCAGATATTACAGAGTGAAACATAAGAAAATATTTGTCAATAAGCAGAAGCATGAAACATAAGAAAATATTTGCCAATAAGCAGAAGCAGAATGCATTGGGATATATGTGGAGGTGTTATACACATTATAAACAAGAGTAATAAGTAAAAAAAGAAGCCAGAAAGTAGTAAAACACAGGTAGAGAGTAATCAGGCAAAGTCAGCATAAAATGATCATGGAGAAACTTCTCAAAGTGAATAAATATTGTAGAAAAGGGACAGTAGCTGTGTTAACTAATGAAGTTAAGATGGGCCATACCCAAAAAATTGCAAAATAGATTTAGAAGAAGAAAAGTATACGGGGATCCATTGGAGGAATGGCCTATGTCTTGATCAGGTACCAATTTATGTAGGTATGATAGGTGTAAAGATAGGTGAATCCATGGAAGGTATGGTATATATCTTGGTCAGGTGAAACCATTGGGGGGGATGACCTGTATCATATTTTTTTATGTGTGAAGGGAAAAGGGGACATCTGTATCTACACTGTTATAAATGTTTCACACAGTGCCTGCTCTTAGAATGAGTGTAAGTATAATTACTACAATAGTATGAAGTTGTATAGTAACGGCTGGTCACTCTATGGATGTTTTCTCCAAATTAGTTATAAAATTGAATAGATTTACCATATAGCTGAGATGAAGGATGGTTTTGAATAAACTTCCCTGGTAGCCAAGATGAAGGTCGGTTTGGAACAGATATATTCACACAAGTTGATAAGAGCATATACTGAGATTTGACTCTAGGGAGCATATAGTAGATTCCATAAGAAAGTGTTGGAAAGCATGTTCAAACACATATGTGTATACATACACACAAATAAAAAAAGAAGGTAATTCTCAAGTAATACACTCCTGGAAATGGAAAAAAGAACACATTGACACCAGTGTGTCAGACCCACCATATTTGCTCCGGACACTGCGAGAGGGCTGTACAAGCAATGATTACACGCACGGCACAGCGGACACACCAGGAACTGCGGTGTTGGCCGTCGAATGGCACTAGCTGCGCAGCATTTGTGCACCGCCGCCATCAGTGTCAGCCAGTTTGTCGTGGCATAAAGAGCTCCATCGCAGTCTTTAACACTGGTAGCATGCCGCGACAGCGTGGACGTGAACCGTATGTGCAGTTGATGGACTTTGAGCGAGGGCATATAGTGGGCATGCGGGAGGCCGGGTGGACGTACCGCCGAATTGCTCAACACGTGGGGCGTGAGGTCTCCACAGTACATCGATGTTGTCGCCAGTGGTCGGCGGAAGGTGCAGGTGCCCGTTGACCTGGGACCGGATCACAGTGACGCACGGATGCACTCCAAGACCGTAGGATCCTATGCAGTGCCGTAGGGGAGCGCACCGCCACTTCCCAGCAAATTAGGGACACTGTTGCTCCTGGGGTATCGGCGAGGACCATTCGCAACCGTCTCCATGAAGCTGGGCTACGGTCCCGCACACCGTTAGGCTGTCTTCCGCTCACGCCCCAACATCGTGCAGCCCACCTCCAGTGGTGTCGCGACAGGCGTGAATGGAGGGACGAATGGAGAGCGATGAGAGTCGCTTCTGCCTTGGTGCCAATGATGGTCGTATGCATGTTTGGCGCCGTGCAGGTGAGCACCACAATCAGGACTGCATACGACCGAGGCACACAGGGCCAACACCCGGCATCATGGTGTGGGGAGCGATCTCCTACACTGGCCGTACACCTTTGGTGATCGTCGAGGGGACACTGAATAGTGCACGGTACATCCAAACCGTCATCGAACCCATCATTCTACCATTCCTAGACCGGCAAGGGAACTTGCTGTTCCAACAGGACAATACACGTCCGCATGTATCCCGTGCCACCCAACGTGCTCCAGAAGGTGTAAGTCAACTACCCTGGCCAGCAAGATCTCCGGATCTGTCCCTCATTGAGCATGTTTTCGGACTGGATGAAGCGTCGTCTCACGGTCTGCACGTCCAGCACGAATGCTGGTCCAACTGAGGCACCAGGTGGAAATGGCATGGCAAGCCGTTCCACAGGACTACATCCAGCATCTCTACGATCGTCTCCATGGGTTAGCAGCCTGCATTGCTGCGAAAGGTGGATATACACTGTACTAGTGCTGACATTGTGCATGCTCTGTTGCCTGTGTCTATGTGCCTGTGGTTCTGTCAGTGTGATCATGTGATGTATCTGACCGCAGGAATGTGTCAATAAAGTTTCCCCTTCCTGGGACAATGAACTCGCGGTGTTCTTATTTCAATTTCCAGGAGTGTAGATTAATGAAAAGAAGTCTAAATGGTGTACTACATTAAAGACAATACAGTAACTAATAGCATAGATACAGAAACCACAAGAATGAGTTTTCGCAATTTTTCTTTATTTAAATCTTCTATCTATATAGAAAGAATGTCATTTCATACCAGTAACTGCAAATGGATGGGAATGTACAAGTCCTGTACCTTGTTATTAGAGGTGGAATATTTTCTCCTTAAAAAAAGCTCAGTTAGCGTTAAGTAATTATGTGTTTTATAAATTTGTAGCAAGCAGAGTAAAGAGTTGTCCCAACGTTTTTAATTTACATGGGCAGTCTATAGTGATACATGCCATTTAGGCAAATGACATTTCCTGCTCCCTCTTTATGACAAAGAAAGATTATCTTGACAAAATAATAAAGGTAGATTATGCAGGAAATAAGTCACAAAATATTTTGGTTCTCATTTTTGCAGAGTTAAATGGAGTTTTTGTGGTTAAAGTAATAGGCAAGGTGGAGAATAAATGTTTTGACCTTTGATTAAATTTATCAACTCAGCCCAGTCAGGCATTTCTTTGCTAATTTTCATGGCCATAGGTGGGTCTTGAGTTTCCCCAACCTGTTGTATATTTTCCGTACTATTATATGCCTTAGCTCTTGTAAGCATTGAAAACTAATTATAAATATGGTAGTTACACACTAATAGTGCACTCAACAGTATCTCCTACAACTTCATACTAAAGTAATCAAGTTTTGTTTCACGCTCACCCAGCGTAGAATTTGTGTTGCATAGGTGAGCTGATGTGGAGGCAGGTCAGCACCAGTGAATAAGAGCTGGTGCCGGCGGCGTCGGATGTATGTTGGTTTCCGCATCTGTGTCCCCACGATGTGTGTAACAGCTGTACATTCCTCGCACTGGATATTCTTGGTTGAAGCATTCTATGTGTGCTTCTTCGTAGACAAATACTTCGAAGTCTTATTTGCTGTTTCTATTGTTGTGAATTTTAATTTCTTCACCATTTGAATTTTGCTCCATTGGGTACTTGAACATATTCCAATTTCCCAGAGTAATTCCCTTGTCTTACTCTGTGTGGTTGCTGTGGTAACACGTAACAGCTTCTTTTCTCGTTTTTGACTTAAAATTCCTGTTTTCTTGATCCTTTAATACAAGTCACCACATTCTAATGTTACCGACGTAAAGTATGAGTGTGAATCTGGGTTATTTTGATTTATTTCTCCAAACCACCTTCCACTTCTTTACAAGGTGACTTGCTTGGAATTTGCAGCCACACCTCTTTACTGGATAGCCGGCTGCTGGAAGCTGTGTTGGTTACTTCTCCATCAAATAATGCTACTTACAGGAATTTTTAGACTCTTTCTACTTATGAAATGAGTAGACATACAAACTTTAGTTTTTGTCAGTTAACGATCTATTTGACTTTCATACACAATAAAACTCTCACTTTCAACTTAAATATGTAACTTCTAGTAAGTGCCTCATACAGCTGAACATCAGAAACAAATTAAATTTCGGTTAAAAAAAGTTGGCTTTGATACCATAACTTTTCTTAACATAAACCCGAAAATAAGTCTTGCCTATTGCAACGTTATGTGAAGAATTTTCAAGATTTCTTTTTCAACTGCCTTTGTTTTGATAACAGTATTCAATGACCCATTAATCACAGAGCTGTATATAATCTACATGGTTCTTCCTTACACACTCACTGAAACATCTATGGATTGCTCAATACTTACTTGTCGGTGCCATTTGTTCGCTGTGTCTACTTTTTTCCCGCAACTAATTTTAAACCTACACACACAAACATGTGATGCGCTGTAGATAGGATTCTACCTTCCCACACTCATATCCAGAATATTGTGTGTTCAAGATGGTAGAAGGCTGAGTGGTTCTAGAGTTTACACAGAAATTATCGAATCACTACACATGCATGTCACCAAAGTGGCAATAGTTCAAATAACTGAAGGTATTATTGTTATTATTATTATTATTATTATTATTATCATCATTATCATCCTATGCTGCCTGGCTCAAAAGAGCAATACAATGGATAGGTGTGCCATATGTTGCACTGTCATACCTTATCCTTGGATAGAACAGACAGTTCATTTTGTAGGAAGTCTCTGTGCATCATCATTCAAGTACCTTAAATGGAAGCTCAGCATGCTTTGTGATGATCGTAATGTTAGTGTCAGTTATCTTCTTTGCACAGCCTATGAGGATTCATAGAGCTCCAGTAGCCCTCAACACAATGATTTGGCACATATGTGCTCTGAATGTTAACTCAACTCTGAATAGAGCCACTTTTAAAAGTTCCACATACTGGATTAATTCAGACTTTAAAAAAAAAAAAAAAAAGAACTGTCTTCTCAGCCTTACACTCCACTGGAAGCTTTTGGTGCATATGCTGCTGCTCATACAATGCTGTTGAGGGTTCAGACTGTGGCGTGACTGTTTGTGCTGGAATGTGGATTTGGGTGTACTATAGGCAAGATATATTTTGCTGGCCACAAAACATCAGTCTCTGAAGATGATTGATTTACAAAACAAAATATGTCTCACAAGCCACCTCTTTCTTTCCATAAACTTTTCATCATACAATCGAGCTGCCTCCCTAGAAACTGTGTCACATATAAATAGACAAATATATTAGGTATTACAAAATGAAGGAAAGGGGTTTTGTTCAGAAAATCCACATCAGTCAAACAATTTCACAGCAGGCTGTTACAGGGAAGTCCTGGCAACACGTACCAACAATTAAAAGCTTATTTGTTACTTCTGAAAGTTGGTACATATAATGGGCTACAGTTTCATATGGTAGAAGAAATTGGAGTGCATTCACAGCCAGTTTAGTGTTCTCTATTACTTGCCATTGGTTTACCACACCTTCCTTGCCCCACTTTAAATGTTGACCCACACCACACTGTCTGTCTGTGACTGCCATGCACCAACATTGCTCAGCTGGTACTGGAGAACTAATTTTTATTTTAACTTAAAAAATATTTTTTTATAAAACATAAAGAACAGTGTGTTCTCTGGGCACCGAAAATTGCATCAAACATGTGACATTTTTGAAGGATATACATTTTACTTAAAGTTCTTCACACACAACCACATAGACACACAAGTTTGTGTGTGTGTGTGTGTGTGTGTGTGTGTGTGTGTGTGTGTGTGTGTGTGTGTGTACTCTCACTAGAAGAACAGCAAGAGCATGAAAGTTAGTGTTGGCACTGATTTCTCTGTTACGTGTCCCTATGCTCCACACATCAGTTGGCATAGGTGAGTGGTTGTCTTCCACTTATTTTATGTATTGTTCCTTGCACAAATTCCCATTAATGTTATTCTCTGGAGTATTGTTATTCTAGTACGTGTAATTCTGAATTTGAAGTTGATAAGTATTGTCCTTATTTATGATGAACATCTTTTATTATTAGAGCATCCTACATTATCAAACTCTCCATGATGCTCATTTTATTATGAATTTGCACAATTTGTACATGGTACATTTGGGAAGTTTGGTGAATGATCTCAGAAAATAAATGAAACATGAGTTACAAACGAAATATCTTTGCTGACCTTCAGAGTAATCACCATTAGTGTCTGACATTGGTTGTAAAGCTGTTGGGGACTCAGCAAATGTTTCTCATGGAAATGCTTGAACTACTTCTGTAATACGTTGTAGAATATCTGCAATATCTATGTGCTCAACTTTCGTGCTCAGCACAAAGTGTCTGTTCTTCAGCAAACTCTGTATTCTCCAGATTTTGCACCAGCAGACTTCTTTGTGTTTCCTACACTTAAATTAGTCCTGAAAGGCTTATTCTTCTCAGATGTTGTGCTTGAAGTTATTCCACAAGTATTATTTGCTGACAGTGTCCACAAACTTTACAAGCAATGTCAGAAATGTGTTGTATCTAAAGGTAATGACTTAGAAGACTAGTAAAGGTATTTTGTTTGTAACTCTTGCTTCCTTTATTCTCTGAGACCATTCAGAGAACTTTTCATATGCACCCTCTGTATTTTTCACCCTTCAAGTAACTTGATAAAGTAATTACATGTATTTCCTTCTTCCAAAACTGCACCACATAAGATCCTTTGTCTGTTCTAGGAAGCAGCCGTGCAGCTTTTGATTCATTTTATCGGAGTTTATTATATGGATCAAATCAGGATCATCCTAAACCTAAATCATTCAAACTCACTCGACAGCAACTGTTTCCTGAGCGAGAAATGGTTTTTGAGTGGGTGTATGACAAAAAAAATAATGGAAGCTGGGTGCTCTGGATTGAAACAGTTGAGAAAGTTCAGCTTAGTCCAACAGCAAAGGTCAGGACAGTGTATTGTGGAATGTATGCATTTAATTGATTTAGAAATTATGAATCATAAGAGCTTTAGAAGGAAATCCAAAAGCTAAACATAATAATTTAGTGTGCTCCTCATTTACTGTTAGTATGACATGTCTCGACCTTCAAGATACTGTATTTTAGATTCTGTTAATCTCCTACTCTGAGAGTTAAACAGAATATTCGTGCACTCAGATCTTTATTCATATCTTTCAACAGCTCTTATTTCATGGCATGGCAGTTAACCCCTACTATCACTTTTAGTGTAAGTAAAATATCTCCCACATGAGTTTATGCTCCTTTTAATGAAATTTTGCAGCCAGGTGATATGATCATTGAAACAAGTGAAATGGCATGCCAGCTATTTTTCCTAAAGCTTTATTTGGCAAAAAAGCTACCAATGATGGTTGTTGGTCCAACAGGAACTGGAAAATCGGCAGTTATTTTAAATCACTTGGTAGCACTGCCAAAGGATAAGTTTTTGGCAAATGTTGTCAATTTCTCTGCAAGAACTACAGCAGGTCAGACACAGGATATTGTCATGTCAAAACTTGACAGGTATGTATCTCACGTTTGTTTATTTACTTATTTATTTTTTTAATCATTAAAGGAGCTCTCTCTGAACTTAGTATTATTTATACGTCAGTTTGATGCTTCAGGAATTAATTTGACTTAATACGTCTTGTATCTGTGGAAATTCAGGAAATTGGTGTCCATTCCTCATCCACACTAGCATGACTTCTTTATGTATTTAATGCTACACCATCTTGTATCAGTGATACTGGATCTGTGAGAAGGGAAACCTTAAACGTAGAAGGAATACGTCGAAGGGCTATATGAGGGAAATGAATTTTAAGGCAAAATTACAGAAAAGAAAGAGGAAATATATGAAAATAAGATGGCCAGTAGTAAGAAGATTTTGGAAGAGCACTAAAAGACTTAAGTTGAACCGAGGTCCCTGGGTTTGATGACATTCTCTCAAAATTATTGAGACAGGAATTAGTTTAGAAAGTTTCAGAGCCTCAGGGGAAAAAACTGCCTTGAAAGAACCATCACAGAGGTGAGTTAATGGTTCAGCAGTTGTGTGTACACAATTTTTTATGATGACAGATGCTGAGATACCATCAATTCCAGATGAATATGAATTTTTTAGCTCTCTGAGGGCTTTTGCAACATAATTTTCAGTGACTTTGGTAATGAAAATTGACTCTGCACATTTGTGATATTTTTGGTTTGCTGGTTGGTAGTTTGTGTTAGGATTATTTTTGACCAATTTTTCAGCTATACTTATAAAGAATTTGTTTAAAGTGTTCACCACATCATTGGGATTAGATATAGATTCATTGTTGAGTTTGATTTCTATGTTCATGCATGTAGCTTTCATTTCCCCTCTATTCTTTTTTACAATATTCCACATTGCTTTTACTTTATTGTTGGATTTGTCAGTGTACCCATCATTTACATCCTTTTTACCTGTCTTATCACTCTTCTTAGGATACATGTGTAGTTTTTATAGTATTCTTTTAGTTGGGGGGAGTCGATATTTTGTTTACATAACATGTGCTTCCTGCCGCCGTTGGATAAGCAGCTGCAGCAGCAAGTCATATACTCTTAGCTCACTCATTTGTTACATAGTTTAATTCTTAATTTCTTTGCATGTTTTTGGTAGTTGCATTGTTTAATTCATAAATTTCATGCGTATTATAGTATTTGAGATTTGTAGCATCGCGTTTTAGTACCTGAATAGTGTAAAATCGCGTAGTCTCCTTTCGCTGCCGAGCAGTGTCTGCAGTTCGCAAGTAGCAGCATTACTGCATTTACTAGGCAATCTTGTATTTTAATAACCGCTTAAATTTTGTGTTGATTTGTTTGCGCTCTCTGTAGATTGGCTCAGACATTCTCTGCACAACAGTTTTTAGCATGGATAGGGACTGCAACTGCTGTGTTCGGATGCAGGCTGAGTTGGCATCTCTTCGCTCCCAGCTTCAGGCAGTGTTGGCTTCGGTCACACAGCTTGAGGCTGTTGCCAGTGGGCATCACTGTGGGGTCCGGATGGGGGTTTGTCGGGGACGGCCAGCTTGTCCCACACATCCCCTGATCGGACTAAGACTGTGGTTGCCCGGGATACTGCCCGCATTGAGACTGATCCCTTACCTGTGGTAGAGTGGGAGATCGTCTCGAGGTGTGGCAGGGGATGAAAGACATTCCGGAGGGGTGAATGGAAGGCCTCTCCAGTTTGTCTGATGAACAGGTTTCAGGCTCTGTCTCAGGATGATACTGATATTCAGCCTGACATGGCTGCTTGTCCTGTTCCAGAGGTTGCCCCTCAGTATGAAAGATCCGGGTGGTCGCAGAGGGTGGGCTTACTGGTAGTTGGGAGTTCCAAAGTCAGGTGCGTAATGGGGCCCCTTAGGGATATGGCAGCAAGAGAGGGGAAGAAAACTAATGTGCACTCCGTGTGCATACGGGGGGGGGGGGGGGGGGGGGGGGGGAGTCATTCCAGATGTGGAAAGGGTCCTTCGGGATGCCATGAAGGGTACAGTGTGCACCCATCTGCAGGTGGTCGCTCATGTCGGCACCAATGGTGTGTGTCGCTATGGATCGGAGGAAATCCTCTATGGCTTCTGGCGGCTACCTGATTTGGTGAAGACTGCCAGTCTCGCTAATGGGATGAAATCGGAGCTCACCATCTGCAACACCGTCGACAAGACTGACTGCGGACCTTTGGTACAGAGCCGAGTGGAGGGTCTGAATCAGAGGCTGAGACGGTTCTGAGACCGTGTGGGCTGCAGATTCCTCGACTTGCTACATAGGGTGGTGGGGTTTCGGGTTCCGCTGGATAGGTCAGGAGTCCACTACACACAACAAGTGGCTACACGGGTAGCAGGGGTTGTGTGGCGTGGGCTGGGTGGTTTTTTAGGTTAGATGGCCTCGGACAAGTACAGAAAGGGCAACAGTTTCAACGGATGCAGGGCAAAGTCAGGACATGCGGGGACCAAGCAGCAATCGGTATTGTAATTGTAAACTGTCGAAGCTGCGTTGGTAAAGTACCGGAACTTCAAGCGCTGATAGAAAGCACCGAAGCTGAAATCGTTATAGGTACAGAAAGCTGGCTGAAGCCAGAAATAAATTCTGCCGAAATTTTTACAAAGGTACAGACGGTGTTTAGAAAGGATAGATTGCATGCAACCGGTGGTGGGGTGTTCGTCGCTGTTAGTAGTAGTTTATCCAGTAGTGAAGTAGAAGTGGATAGTTCCTGTGAATCATTATGCGTGGAGGCTACACTCAACAACCGAACTAGGTTAATAATTGGCTCCTTTTACCGACCTCCTGACTCAGCAGCTTTAGTGGCAGAACAACTGAGAGAAAATTTGGAATATATTTCACATAAATTTTCTCAGCATGTTATAGTCTTAGGTGGAGATTTCAATTTACCAGATATAGACTGGGACACTCAGATGTTTAGGACGGGTGGTAGGGACAGAACATCGAGTGACATTATACTGTGTGTACTATCGGAAAATTACCTCGAGCAATTAAACAGAGAACCGACTCGTGGAGATAATATCTTGGACCTACTGATAACAAACAGACCCGAACTTTTCGACTCTGTATGTGCAGAACAGGGAATCAGTGATCATAAGGCTGTTACAGCATCTCTAAATATGGAAGTTAATAGGAATATAAAAAAGGGAGGAAGGTTTATCTGTTTAGCAAGAGTAATAGAAGACAGATTTCAGACTACCTAACAGATCAAAACGAAAATTTCTGTTCCGACACTAAATGTGTTTTAGACAGGTACGTGCCGAGTACAACTGTGAGGGACGGGAAAAACCCACCGTGGTACAACAACAAAGTTAGGAAACTACTGCGAAAGAAAAGAGAGATTCACTCCAAGTTTAAATGCAGCCAAAACCTCTCAGACAAACAGAAGCTAAACGATGCCAAAGTTTGCGTAAGGATGGCTATGCGTGAAGCGTTTGGTGAATTCGAAAGTAAAATTCTATGTACCGACGTGACAGAAAATCCTAGGAAGTTCTGGTCTTACGTTAAATCAGTAAGTGGCTCGAAACAGCATATCCAGACACTCCGAGATGATGATGTCATTGAAACAGAGGATGACACGCGTAAAGCTGAAATACTAAACTCCTTTCTCCAAAACTGTTTCACAGAGGAAGACCACACTCCAGTTCCTTCTCTAAATCCTTGCACAAAAGAAAAAATGGCTGATATCGAAATAAGTGTCCAAGGAATAGAAAAGTAACTGGAATCACTCAACAGAGGAAAGTCCACTGGACCTGACGGGATACCAATTCGATTCTACACAGAGTACGCAAAAGAACTTGCCCCCCTTCTAACAGCCATGTACCGCAAGTCTCTAGAGGATCGGAAGGTTCCAAATGATTGGAAAAGAGCACAGGTAGTCCCAGTCTTCAAGAAGGGTCGTCGAGCAGATGCGCAAAACTATAGACCTATATCTCTGACGTCGATCTGTTGTAGAATTTTAGAACATGTTTTTTGCTCGAGTATCATGTTGTTTTTGGAAACCCAGAATCTACTCTGTAGGAATCAACATGGATTCTGGAAATAACAATTCTGTGAGACCCAACTCGCTTTGTTTGTTCATGAGACCCAGAAAATATTAGATACAGGCTCCCTGGTAGATGCTATTTTTCTTGACTTCCGGGAGGCGTTTGATACAGTTCCGCACTGTCGCCTGATAAACAAAGTAAGAGCCTACGGAATATCAGACCAGCTGTGTGGCTGGATTGAAGAGTTTTTAGCAAACAGAACACACGATGTTGTTATCAATGGAGAGACGTCTACAGACGTTAAAGTAAGCTCTGGTGTGCCACAGGGGAGTGTTACGGGACCATTGCTTTTCATAATATATATATAAATGACCTTGTAGATAGTGTCAGATGTTCCATGCGGCTTTTCGCAGATGATGCTGTAGTATACAGAGAAGTTGCAGCATTAGAAAATTGTAGCGAAATGCAGGAAGATCTGCAGCGGATAGGCACTTGGTGCAGGGAGTGGCAACTGACCCTTAACATAGACAAATGTAATGTATTGCGAATACATAGAAAGAAGGATCCTTTATTGTATGATTGTATGATAGCAGAACAAACACTGGTAGCAGTTACTTCTGTAAAATATCTGGGAGTATGCGTGTGGAACGATTTGAAGTGGAATGATCATATAAAATTAATTGTTGATAAGGCGGGTACCAGGTTGAGATTCATTGGGAGAGTCCTTAGAAAATGTAGTTCATCAACAAAGGAGGTGGCTTACAAAACACTCCTTCGACTTATACTTGAGTATTGCTCATCAGTGTGGGATCCGTGCCAGATCGGGTTGACGGAGGAGATAGAGAAGATCCAAAGAAGAGCGGCGCGTTTCGCCACAGGGTTATTTGGTAACCGTGATAGCATTACGGAGATGTTTAACAAACTCAAGTGGCAAACTCTGCAAGATAGGCGCTCTGCGTCGTGGTGTAGCTTGCTCGCCAGGTTTCGAGAGGGTGCGTTTCTGGATGAGGTATCGAATATATTGCTTCCCCCTACTTATACCTCCCGAGGAGATCACGAATGTAAAATTAGAGAGATTAGAGCGCGCATGGATGCTTTCAGACACTCATTCTTCCTGCGAACCATACGAGACTGGAACAGGAAAGAGAGGTAATGACAGTGGCACATAAAGTGCCCTCCGTCACACACCGTTGGGTGGATTGCGGAGTATAAATGTAGATGTAGATGTGGAGTATTCTTTTTTGTTTGCAGGAGATTTTTTTATAGCTGGAGTAATCCAAGTCTTGTTTCTCTTATTATTATTTATTCTTACTGGTTTTTGTGGAAACGCCTCTTCAAAGTGGTGGATCATTGTGTCAATAAATATGTTGAATTTCACGTTGACATCATTGGCTGCGTACATCTCTGTCCACTTTTCATTACTAAGGAAAACATTTAACTTGTTAAAGTAATCTGGAGTGAAAAATCTTTGTAAAGTTTTAGGTGGGACTGGGTTTGAGGTCTCTTTGCCAACATTGACCTTTAGAATGACAGCCTGGTGGTCGCTGAATCCTGCACGGTATATGTCTAGTGTGGGTTAAGTTTATTTCTATTTTGCAAAACTTTGATCTAGAGCTGTCTTGGGTGTGGGTGTTATTCTAATGGGCTCGTTTACAAGGCCATGCAGATTATAAGTTTTTGCAATGTTAATCAATGTCTCCCTGTTTCTGTTGTGGGTGAGAGTGTATATGTTAAAGTCACCACATATAATTAAATTCTGTTTCCACTTACTTATTGTGGATAGAAACAAGTCAATTTGTATCAGAAAATCATTAATACTATTGGAGGGGGGGATTGTAAAATGTATCTACAATTAGAATTAGATCTGTAAGCTTTATGGCTGCACATTCAAAGATCTTGTCTGTTCCTATTTCCTGTAGGGTAGGGAGTGGGCTATATTCATTGTGCTGTTTTATGAAGATGGCGACCCCACCATATCCATCATTTTATCTGGAGTAGTGTTCACACAATTTGAAATTTGGTAGTGAGATTAATGTATTTACCTGGTGCCATGTTATTTGTTAAGCCATTGGCTCCAGCCAAGAGCCAAGACTCACCTGTGGTACTCTGGCACTCCAAATGAGAGGGAGGGGGAGGGGGGGGGGATGCTGTATGTCGTCAGTAGCTCATATCAACCATGAACAACATGATGTTTTACTGAGATTGGACATTCGAGCCACCGTGTTATTCTAGCAGTCTGCATTCATGTCTCTTGCTGTGTACATGTGTACTCCTACTGTGGAAATATATATTTATGGGCAGATATTTGTGGGACAGTTCGTTCAGTATATTTCTTCACGCATCCCATTCTCATATACCCTTGTCTACCTTATAATACTGTTTTGTCTTTTCTCCTCCTTTCTTGCCCAACATGCTCTTAACCAGTTTCCAATTTTGCTCATGATATTGGTGCCTGCGGATGTCTTTGCAAATTTTCAATATCTCTTTTCCTTTCTTCACATCTCTCAAGTACACATTTTTAAACTCTTTTTCACTTTCTCCAAAGTTGTTAGGTCATTCACTATCTAAAGGTAGCTTAGACAAAGCATCAGCAACACCACTGTCTGTGCCCTTAATGTATCAGATTTCATAATTGAACTGCTGTAAAAACAAGGCCCAATGAGTAATTCTGTTGTGATACAGCTCACACACCTGAAGATAACAGAATGGTTTGTAATCAGTATAGATGATGAATTTGTGACCTAGTAAATAATTTTTAAATTTGTTGAATGCACAATGTACAGCCAAAAGTTTCTCAGTTACAGTTTGCATGTTTCTGCAATACTCTACTAGCAAATGCAAGAGATCTATGTTCAATAACACCATCAACTTCAACCTCCTGTAATCAATGAGCACCCAATCCGACATCACTAATGTCTGTCATAATACAAAAAGGAAGAGATAAATCTGGTCAGAACTATATCTGACTTTAACACAACTGTCCTTTGATCTCATCAAAAGCATCTTGACACTTCTGATTCCAATCCCAAATGGTATTCTTCTTCAAAAGTTCACACAAGTGTGGATCATTCAAAGCTTGGCTGCTACAAAATTTTCTATAAAACCCAGTTAACCCAAAAACTCATTTGAACTGTTTTTGTTATGAGGAGCAGAAAAATTAGCAATAGCGTCAATTTTCTCTTTATCAGGTGCAATTCCTTTTGCAGATATAACATGTCCTAAAAATTAACTTCTTCCACACCAAATTTATGCTTACCCATTTTCAAAGACATGCCTCCTCATTCTAATTTTGAAATCACATATCTTAACAACTTTATATGTTGTTCTCAAGTCTTTCCAGTGCCCAGAATGTCATCAACATACACAATTAATTTTGAACTCAATTCACCTCCCAAGACAGAATCCAGAGCTCTTATGAATTCAGCTACATATACATTTAGCCCAAATGGCACCACACAAAACAGAAAACACTTACCTCTGTACAAAAATGCTGTATACTTTCTAAAATTAATTTCAAGTGAGATCTGGTGAAATCCAGAGCTCAAGTCCAAACGACTCATGTATTTTACATAATCAAATTTGTGCAACAGCTCGCCCATGTTCTCAGGATGGTCATTCTCTGTGATAAGAAATTTATTGAGATGTCTAGAGTCCAAAACAATTCTCACTCCACCATTTCTCTTACTTACCACAGCAAAAGGATTATTGTAAGAACTCCTACTTCTCACAGTTAAACCTCATGTTTCCATTTTTTAATGTCTTTCCTTACATCTTCCCTTTTCAAAAATGGTATGTTATATGGCTGGAGATGGTAAGTTTGATGATGTCTAAGACCAAGTATGCATTGATAATCTTTTACTTTCCCTGGTTTTTCATTAAACACATTTATAAACTCCTGTAACAAATTCTTAAGTTGTTCCATTTGTATGTTATTGACAGTCTTAGCTTCCCTTAATTTAGAATCTACTACACTTTCAAAATTTTGATCCTCACTCTCATCAAAATCTATATCATAATCAAACACCTGGCACTCGCCTTCGTTCACAGTGTTTTGCAAATAGTTACAACTTTTCCCCCAGTTTAAAATGGAGAAATTAGTTTTCATGTAAGTATTACTTTTAGGTTCCAAAATAACAATTCTTTAACGTTTCATCCAAAACAAGCCTCATTTCTCACTATCCAATCCACACCGAGAATCATATTTTCTTCCAGTCTATGGATGGCCATGCCTTGTATACTAAACGTTAAAAGTACCTGAGATTGTACCAATTTGCTTTGCTTAGCTGTAGCTCCTCTTATCTTTACATCTACAATGGGCATTTCCACAAAATGCTTACTATATTTAATGTTGTCTCTAAATTTTCCAGATATACCACAAATCTGGCTGCCTGTATCAATCAAGTAGTTCCCTTCCCACTGATCAATCTTAATCTTAGTAAGGACACCCAAAATCTGAATCATCATCTCTATTATTAGGCACTTCATGTAAGAGATCACTTTCAATTTCATCAAATGCTACATCCACACTGTTTTTGCAGGGTTTTATCAACTTTAGTGGTATTATAGCGTTACTTTGGTTACCCATGTTGTTAGGTAAAGATTGAACACACTGATTTGATTCGATAGCACAACTAACATCACTTATTACAGAAGGAACATAAAGTATATTACTGCTCAAATTACTTTTCCTACATAGATCTTCTTTCACTTCGTTCCACAAATTTTGCCCAACCACAGCTAACTTACTCCAGAATGCACATTTATCTATGTTATCGTCAATCTGGTCCCAAACAAATATCAGAAAGCTTTCACTTTTACACTCTAGGCTTACAGATAACTCACCTTTACAGTTGGATCATTACTCTGCATGACATTAATGAAAAATGGCTTTGACTGGTACTCCAGGACTCTCACTTACATCATCACATGCATCACTTACCTTACCTGTATTCGCAAACAACTCTGACGCTTCAATATTCTTAGACTCCACAAAATCCTGATACTCATCATCATCATCATCATCATCATCATCATCATCATCATCATCATAATATTCTTCCAAAATTACTTCATCAATAAAAGCTTTAACGACAGTAGTCTCATCACCACCAAAGTCACACACCTCACCTACATTTATTTGCAATAAGCTACCTGGCTCAGTTATTTCACAGCTCTCATTCACATCTACATAAAAAAATACCATCTAATTCAGATCCAATACAGTTATCACCTGTTTTACATACATCAATAACACTGTTTTCTAACCAAGAGAAGAAATCGTTAGTACACACTGCATCAAAGTTCTCATTACTCTCACATTCTAGTTTGTGATTAGTACTTACATCACCATAATTAAACATAGTATCACAGAACTTTTGATCAAAACATAGACAATAAATCTGATATTCCTTCTTTTCAACTTCAGATACCAGTGCCACATTATTAATATTGCTATTATTGTCTAATTGTAAGTGTGAATTGTGGGTCCTGAACTTGTTTTGTTTCCACACTCCAAAACTGTGGACCTTCATTGAGGCAGACAGCCTTTTCCCAAGTGGCCACCTCTGTGATTATTTCTCCTATTACATTGCCCATAGTTATCCTCATTATTCCTATTGAATTGTGAATTGTGGTTTATTAGTCTCATAACATACATAATCTAAATCATTTGATTCAGGTACAGCAGACACATCAAAATTTTGGTAATGTTTTACCATATACATAAAACACTTGATTTTAACAAATGGTGCCATAACAATAATACATTATAAAAATACACATACAATAAAAAATAACAATTAATTACAACAATGGATTTTAACAAATGGTTGTTGTTGTTGCGGTCTTCAGTCCTGAGACTGGTTTGATGCAGCTCTCCATGCTACTCTATCCTGCGCAAGCTTCTTCATCTCCCAGTACCTACTGCAACCTACATTCTTCTGAATCTGCTTAGTGTATTCATCTCTTGGTCTCCCTATACGATTTTTACCCTCCACGCAGCCCTCCAATACCAAATCGGTGATCCCTTGATGACTCAGAACATGTCCCACCAACCGATCCCTTCTTCTGGTCAAGTTGTGCCACAAACTTCTCTTCTTCCCAATCCTATTCAATACTTCCTCATTGGTTATGTGATCTACCCATCTAATCTTCAGCGTTCTTCTGTAGCACCACATTTCGAAAGCTTCTATTCTCTTTTTGTGCAAACTATTTATCGTCCATGTTTCACTTCCATACATGGCTACACTCCATACAAATACTTTCAGAAACGACTTCCTGACACTTAAATCTATACTTGATGTTAACAAATTTCTCTTCTTCAGAAACGCTTTCCTTGCCATTGCCAGTCTACATTTTATATCCTCTCTACTTCGACCATCATCAGTTATTTAGCTCCCCAAATAGCAAAACTCCTTTACTACTTTAAGTGTCTCATTTCCTAATCTAATTCCCTCAGAGTCACCTGACTTAATTCGACTACATTCCATGATTCTCGTTTTGCTTTTGTTGATGTTCATTCTATATCCTCCTTTCAAGACACTGTCCATTCCGTTCAAATGCTCTTCCAAGCCCTCTGCTGTCTCTGACAGAATTACAATGTCATCGGCAAACCTCAGAGTTTTTATTTCTTCTCCATGGATTTTAATACCTACTCCAAATTTTTCTTTTGTTTCCTTTACTGCTTGCTCAATATACAAATTGAATAACATCGGGGTGAGGCTTCAACCCTGTCTTACTTCCTTCCCAACAACTGCTTCCCTTTCATGTCCCTCGACTCTTATAACTGCCATCTGGTTTCTGTACAAATTGTAAATAGCCTTTTGCTCCCTGTATTTTACCCCTGCCACCTTTAGAATTTGAAAGAGAGTATTCCAGTCAACATTGTCAAAAGCTTTCTCTAAGTCTACAAATGGGAGAAACGTAGGTTTGCCTTTCCTTAATCTTTCTTCTAAGATAAGTCGTAAGGTCAGTATTGCCTCACGTGTTCCAGTGTTTCTAACAAATTGTATCATAATAATAATTTGTTACACATACAATAAAAGACTAACACTTAATTACCTCTTGCTCAAATTATCATGTCATCCTCTATGAATTCTTCTACTGAATAGTAGCATTTCTCCCACAGAATCTGCTGTAGCCTTATCTTTAGATTCTCTGGCTTCATATTAAATATATTTTTCTTCATTAGCTTGTTATATATTGTCATCCCCATGTACTGTGGAGTTTGTACATAAAATTTCAAATGGTGTGTGTGTAACATAAAATTATTTTTATTTCTTGTGTTGTACGTGTCGTTACAATGATTTTCCTCAATTAATTTTTGTCTGCTGTGTACAAAGATTATAATTTCATAAATGTATATGGAGGGAACAGTTAGGATTTGCAGGTTCCAAAATAATGGGCAACAAGATTCTGTTTGTTGTGCACTACACATGTATCTTGTAATTTTATTTTTCAGTTTCAGTATTTGAGATACACTGCTTGAATTACCCCAGAAAATGATACCTTACCTAATGACAGATTCAAAATAACTATGATATGCTATTTTTCATGTACTCATGTCAGTTGAGTTTGCTAGTATTGCATTCCAAATACAAAGCTTCTTAGTTTATTTGATAGGAACTCGATATGTGTACTCCAATTAAGTTGTTGTCCACATTTAGTCCAAGGAATTTGACTGTGTTAACTTCTTCAATAGGAAAACTGTGTATTTTAAGATCCATACATTTCAAATGTTTGGTTTTGAAATGTACCATATTGGTTTTTGCAATGTTCAGTTTCAAGCCATTTAACTGGAACCAGGTTTCTAGAGTACCCATTGTGCTCACAATGAAGCTCTAAATTTTTTCTGTATCATCTTCAATTAAAACAGAAGTATCTTCCGCAAACAGAACTGATGGGGAATTTATATTGATGGGCAAGTCATTTATTTAGAATAGGATCAGGATTGGCCGAAAAATGGAGCCTTGAGGCACGCCTTGTGATAGTGTACTCCATTTAGAATAATAGTTCACTGCAAATGTTCAATATTTCTGCCTGTATATTTAATCTTTAGGTCATCACTTATGCCCGACACAAAACTATCTCTACAGTGGTGTAGAAATTCCACTGGATGTAAACTGTCTGATGGAAAACTTTTGATTGGAATGTTGACCACACAATACCATTATTTGAATAGAGATTGTTGCGAATGCAATTTACCTGAACTACTGACATTTTTTGATCTACAACATTTACATTAGTTGGCATACTGTGTTCAATATTTAAAATTTTTTGATCTAAACTACTAAAGTTCTGTTCCCTTTTTTCCTCTATGGCCTTTTGTTGAACTCTGACATTATTAACATTCTTATACTGATTTGCAGATTTTGCAACTAACTCATTTTCGAAAACAATAAATTGATTTTCTAATTCATCGACTTTTTCATTCACACTTTTTAATACATCTGACAACCCATGATTTATCTCCAAAACCTGATTACTAAGTTGGTCAATTTGGTATTGTACCCTGTCCATTTTATCATTATTTTCAGTTCATACTTCTTCAACTGATCATTAACCTCACTCCAGTTTGCCAAAATAAAATACATAATATCAGTTTTCACCGTGGAACTAAACTTTCACTTGGTTCAAACATGCCTAGGCTACATCCTACAGCTTTCCTTTCATCACCACTATCCTTGTCTCTGTTGATTTTCCTAGCAATCACATGAGTCCACCAAAAATATTAATTTCACAAATAGTCTGTGCTTATATTTTTTCTCACTGATGTCCCTCATCGTAGTTGTAGAGTCCTCTTTCAATTAATCTGGTCTGTCGTCATTAATATTATCTCATCTCTGTTGATCCAGTTTTGTAGGGCAGCTCTTGGTTCTTCTTTCATCAAGTGATTGTAATTTAGTTTATATAGAGACTGTAAATGACACAAATCCAAAATTTATTCTTTTTCTGTAACAGACAAAACTTCGTTATCAGTCAACAGATCATGGCTGATACCCACATTTGTAACCTTACCCTCCCACATGTCACTATTTAGTTTTACTTAGTGTTTTCATTAGTTTCCAAAGCTTCAAGAGGTGTAAGATACACAAAAGAAAAACTTTTTACTTATCTTCACTTTCTCTTGTTGTTGTTGGCTCCAAGTCTTGCATCTAGGGGTACATTTTTGAGGCTGAAATTTTTATTTAACATAGTGGGTTCCTGATGACTAAATAACTGATGAAGATTAGCCTGTATATTTCTTAAATTTTATTCTTTGTTACATAATGAAATATCACATCGATTTTACAATTTCCACTTAATATTGCGAATTACATTGTTAGTGTTGATCATATAAATACGTCTGTCTCCAACAGACATATGCCCACACCTACTTACATACTGCAGTACTCACAATATTCCAAAGAGTTTACAAAGCAAAAGAGTTCACAAATTTTCTTGGCAAAAGAAGAATCTTCACTAACAAATATACCATTATTTTTAAATGAGTCCAGAAATAAATTTTATATTTATCATTAGATTGTCCATTTAATAATACAAATTTTAAGTATACCAGAAATTTCCTACTTTCAAATATTTTTAAAAGAAGAGTAATTCTAACTTTATGTACAGAGTGCTAACAAATTAATTTTTTTTATACATTTTGTGCTGAAATATAACACATCGTATACAAAATCAACAAAGATGATGTGACTTACCAAACGAAAGTGCTGGCACTTCGATAGACACACGGACAAACACAAACATACACACAAAATTCAACCTTTCGCAAGGGAGTAGAGGGAAAGATGAAAGGATGTGGGTTTTAAGGGAGAGGGTAAGGAGTCAATCCAATCCCGGGAGCGGAAAGCCTCCAATTGAATTGCTGAGACAATGGATTGATCATCGCCACTGGTATAACTTGAAAGATATGACTAAGCTGGAATTATTTGACATAGTAAGTATGTTTTCCTTTTAGCCCCAAAACTTGATACAGTGTAATAGATCAAAAAATCTTACATTAACTATGTGTGATAGGTTTTTAGTCAGCAGACCTTCACCGTGTACTTGCTCTTCGGGATGTAGTCAGGATTGGAGAGCAGTGTCACCTAATAATTAATATTTGGTGCTCATATATATACACCACGTGTAAGTTTGTTTACATAAGGTAAGTCTTTCCGCTTCCGGGAGTGGAATAGATAAAAAAATCTTACATTAACTATGTGTGATGGGTTTTTAGTCAGCAGACCTTCACCAAGTACTTGCTCTTCGGGATGTAGTCAGGATTGGAGAGCAGTGTCACCTAATAATTAATATCTGGTGCTCATATATATACACCACGTATAAGTTTGTTTACCTAAGGTAAGTCTTTCCGCTTCCGGGAGTGGAATGACTCCTTACCCTCTCCCTTAAAACCCACATCCTTTCGTCTTTCCCTCTCCTTCCCACTTCCATGATAAAGCAATCGTTGGTTGCGAAAGCTTGAATTTTGTGTGTATGTTTGTGTGTCTATCGACCTGCCAGCGCTTTCGTTTGGTAAGTCAAATCATCTTTATATATATACAAAATAGAAAGAAACTTCCACATGGGAAAAATATATTCAAAAACAATGATTCCAAGACTTACCAAGCGGGAAAGCGCCGGCAGACAGACACAATGAACAAAACACACAAACACACACACACAATTACTAGCTTTCGCAACCAATGGTTCCTTCTTCAGGAAGGAGAGGGAAAGACGAAAGGATGTGGGTTTTAAGGGAGAGGGTTAGGAGTCATTCCAATCCCGGGAGCGGAAAGACTTCCCTTAGGGGGAGAAAAAGGACAGGTGTACACACGCGCACAAACACACACACACACACACACACACACACACACACACACACACACACACACACAAATATCCATCCGCACATACACAGACACAAGCAGACATATTTAAAGGCCTTTAAATATGTAGTAATTGTGGGTGTGTGTTTGTGTGTTTTGTTCATTGTGCCTGTCTGCCGGCGTATATAGGTCACAATTAACTTTGGTATGCTTTCATCTCAGTTAATATCCAAACTTTTTTGGCACCCATATTACCACAAGAGCATTGAATTTGCTCACTGAATATGGATGTTCAGCTTTGGATAGGGTCCTACTAACTAAAATCATTATATTGGTTGTAAGCTCCCTATTTGAAAAGTGATATGTAATAAATGTGGAATTTGGAATGGTATGTGTTGAAGGTGGGTGGTAGGGGATGGTCATGCACAGCTTCTCATGTGCTTCTCCGTGTGTTCACATTCTGCCTTGACTTTTTCATTTAACGTGTCTCATATGCACATTCCTGGAGCAAGCAGGAATTGTAAAGTAGTCAATTTATTTAAACTGAGACTGATGTTGGTCATACAAACAGTTGCATTATGTTGAAAGTTAAAATGTCTGTGTATATTTTGCAGGAGACGTAAGGGTGTATATGGGCCATCTATGGGGAAAAAATGTGTACTCTTTGTGGATGATCTCGGTATGCCACAGAAAGAGGTATATGGTGCTCAGCCTCCAATTGAACTGCTGAGACAATGGATCGATCATCGCCACTGGTATGACTTGAAAGATACGACTAAGCTGGAATTAGTTGACATAGTAAGTATGTTTTCCTTTTAGCCTCGAAACTTGCTTGATACAGTGTAATAGATCAAAAAATCTTACATTAACTATACTGAAAATAGTTATTTCTTGTGACTGTTTGGAATATATATGAAAAACTAATAATTTTTATTAATTGAGCCCTGAAAGGCTTGCTCTCCATGTTGCTAGACTTCCACATGTCATAGGTCAGTTGAATTTTCTCTATATTTGTACATTTCTTTAACATTTCATCACAGTTCATGCAAAGGGTTCAAGTTGATCACTTCTACCTGAATATAAAACTGTAACTCTCAGCTTAAGTGAACACTGTCTGTGGTAATATGAATTAAAATTGTCATGACAATTTACACTGAAATGTATGAGACCACTCTTGTGCATGAAATACACTCCTGGAAATTGAAATAAAAACACCGTGAATTCATTGTCCCAGGAAGGGGAAACTTTATTGACACATTCCTGGGATCAGATACATCACATGATCACACTGACAGAACCACAGGCACATAGACACAGGCAACAGAGCATGCACAATGTCGGCACTAGTACAGTATATATCCACCTTTCGCAGCAATGCAGGTTGCTATTCTCCCATGGAGACGATCGTAGAGATGCTGGATGTAGTCCTGTGGAATGGCTTGCCATGCCATTTCCACCTGGCGCCTCAGTTTGACCAGCGTTCGTGCTGGACGTGCAGACCGCATGAGACGACGCTTCATCCAGTCCAAACATGCTCAATGGGGGACAGATCCAGAGATCTTGCTGGCCAGGGTAGTTGACTTACACTTTCTAGAGCACGTTGGGTGGCACGGGATACATGCGGACGTGAATTGTCCTGTTGGAACAGCAAGTTCCCTTGCCGGTCTAGGAATGGTAGAACGATGGATTCGATGACGGTTTGGATGTACCGTGCACTATTCAGTGTCCCCTCGACGATCACCAGAGGTGTACGGCCAGTGTAGGAGATCGCTCCCCACAGCATGATGCCGGGTGTTGGCCCTGTGTGCCTCGGTCATATGCAGTCCTGATTGTGGCACTCACCTGCACGGCGCCAAACATGCATACGACCATCATTGGCACCAAGGCAGAAGCGACTCTCATCGCTGAAGACGACACGTCTCCATTCGTTCCTCCATTCACGCCTGTCGCGACACCACTGGAGGCGGGGTGCACGATGTTGGGGCGTGAGCGGAAGACAGCCTAACGGTGTGCGGGACCGTAGCCCAGCTTCATGGAGACGGTTGCGAATGGTCCTCGCCGATACCTCATTTGCTGGGAAGTGGCGGTGCGGTGCCCTACGGCACTGCGTAGGATCCTACGGTCTTGGCGTGCAACTGTGCGTCGCTGCGGTCCGGTCCCAGGTCGACGGGCATGTGCACCTTCCGCCGACCACTGGCGACAACATCGATGTACTGTGGAGACCTCACGCCCCATGTGTTGAGCAATTCGGCGGTACGTCCACCCGGCCTCCCGTATGCCCACTATACGCCCTCGCTCAAAGTCCGTCAACTGCACATATGGTTCACGTCCACGCTGTCGCGGCATGCTACCAGTGTTAAAGACTGCGATGGAGCTCCGTATGCCACGGCAAACTGGCTGACACTGACGGCGGCGGTGCACAAATGCTGCGCAGCTAGCGCCATTCGACGGCCAACACCGCGGTTCCTGGTGTGTCCGCTGTGCCGTGCGTGTGATCATTGCTTGTACAGCCCTCTCGCAGTGTCCGGAGGAAGTATGGTGGGTCTGACACACCGGTGTCAATGTGTTCTTTTTTCCATTTCCAGGAGTGTACATCTTTTTGGCGTTTTGCTAGTGGTATGTAATCCTTAGTCATTCAATAGTTTGTGGAAGAATGTAATTGCACATGCCAGTTTCCAACTTAATATTCTCTATATTCAGAGTATGTACAGGGTGTTTCAAAAATGACTGGTATATTTGAAACGGCAATACAAACTAAACGGGCAGCGATAGAAATTCACCGTTTTTTGCAGTATGGTTGGGACAACAGTACATTTTCAGGCAGACAAACTTTCGAAATTATAGTAGTTACAATTGTCAACAACAGATGGCGCTGCGGTCTGGGAAACACTATAGTACGATATTTTCCACATATCCACCATGCGTAGCAATAATATGGCGTAGTCTCTGAATGAAATTACCCGAAACCTTTGACAACGTGTCTGGCGGAATGGCTTCACATGCAGATGAGATGTACTGCTTCAGCTGTTCAATTGTTTCTGTATTCTGGCGGTACACCTGGTCTTTCAAGTGTGCCCACAGAAAGAAGTCACAGGGGTTCATGTCTGGCGAATAGGGAGGCCAATCCACACCGCGTCCTGTATGTTTCGGATACCCCAAAGCAATCACACGATCATCAAAATATTCATTCAGGAAATTAAAGACGTTGGCCGTGCAATGTGTCTGGGCACCATCTTGCATAAACCACGAGGTGTTCGCAGTGTCGTCTAAGGCAGTTTGTACCACCACAAATTCATGAAGAATGTCCAGATAGCGTGATGCAGTAATCGTTTTGGATCTGAAAAATGGGCCAATGATTCCTTTGGAAGAAATGGCGGCCCAGACCAGTACTTTTTGAGGATGCAGGGACGATGGGACTGCAACATGGGGCTTTTTGGTTCCCCATATGCGCCAGTTCTGTTTATTGACGAAGCCGTCCAGGTAAAAATAAGCTTCGTCAGTAAACCAAATGCTGCCCACATGCATATCGCCGTCATCAATCCTGTGCACTATATCGTTAGCGAATGTCTCTCGTGCAGCAATGGTAGCGGTGCAGAGGGGTTGCCGCCTTTGAATTTTGTATGGATAGAGGTGTAAACACTGGCGCATGAGACGATACGTGGACGTTGGCATCATTTGGACCGCAGCTGCAACACGGCGAACAGAAACCCGAGGCCGCTGTTGGATCACCTGCTGCACTAGCTGCGCGTTGCCCTCTGTGGTTGCCGTACGTGGTCGCCCTACCTTTCCAGCACGTTCATCCGTCACGTTCCCAGTCCGTTGAAATTTTTCAAACAGATCCTTTATTGTATCGCTTTTCGGTCCTTTGGTTACATTAAACCTCCGTTGAAAACTTCGTCTTGTTGCAACAACACTGTGTTCTAGGCTGTGGAATTCCAACACCAGAAAAATCCTCTGTTCTAAGGAATAAGCCATGTTGTCCACAGCACACTTGCACGTTGTGAACAGCACACGCTTACAGCAGAAAGACGACGTACAGAATGGCGCACCCACAGACTGCGTTGTCTTCTATATCTTTCACATCACTTGCAGCGTCATCTGTTGTTGAAAATTGTAACTACTGTAATTTCGAAAGTTTGTCCGCCTGAAAATGTACTGTTGTCCCAAGCATATTGCAACAAACGGTGTATTTCTATCGCTGCTCGTTTAGTTTTTATTGCCGTTTCAAATATACCGGTCATTTTTGAAACACCTTGTACAAAATTATGATTGTGACACTTGATTTCTCTGTAAGTGCTTAACAACTTGGAAAACTCATAATAGGAGTTACAGACGTGGTTTTTGTGTCCCCTTTTATCAAAATACATTGAATTTTTTAGTTTATAGCTGAAACATCTTGAATGTGACTTCCATTGATTATATGACACACACGTCATTGGAAGTCACTTTTATCGACTAACTCATTGCTGAGTTATTCCGCATCAGGTGGAACAGTTTTAGAGATGGCTCCACCTCAACAATTTCTGAATAGATGAGTTTTTTTGCATAGGTTCCACAGTCTCTTGGGTGGATATGTTTCAGTTCAATACCTCCATTGGTTCTATTTCTATGCCTTTTATAAATATGGGTCCAAAGGTTGTACCACTTATGTGGTGACTTATCAACTTTTATGAAAGAGACTCTCAATTTGCAAGATCCTGCTTTTGTATACTTAGAGTTTTGTGCTGAATAAAAATATATCACAGATTTGATTTTTATATAAGTATCCAAAAATCGTAGGAAATTCATTGTGTGAATTGGGAAGCCCTCCTTTAGTCAGCCATAAATCAAAACTGTATAGATCAATTTCAACAGTAATTGATAACATGATACTCAGCCATTGCTGTCTTCTTGTTCATTTAGTACAATAGCTTCTGTCCTTCTTTATCAAGATATATGAACCAGTAAAATTGATGAAAACATGTTGGGCACCAAATAATGTTCTGGTGTTGAAGTGGTAATTTTCTATTATCCTGGGAAGTCTGTTGTCTTGGCAAATCTTCTTTCCCAGTCAGACTGAATTTGTTCAATTGCTTTCTGTGTAATATAAAAGATGGTAATGCCTGAAATGTTGATGTTGCAAAATTGCATAATTTAAACTGAACTAAAGGAATCAGTATTTAGTTATCTGATGTCCTCTGTGTGTTGTGTACCAAGATACCACATAAGAAGAGTTTGTGACAGTTGGTAGCTGAAGCACCATGGACATCCCTCTGCTATGGAAACTGCACCCAAACCACCACGCTGCCTGCAAGAATCAAATCCCCTGGAGTGGCAGATCCGCCAGGAAGGGAGACACACACTTAAGTAGCCATAACACAAGCAGTTACAAGTTGTATATCTGTCCAAGTCATTGTAGGGAGTTCCTTCAGAGCATTTGTCATGTCTTCAAGTCGTAACGTTGCCGAGAGATATAGAAACAGTAGCCAACATATAGACAGTGGATAGTCCTCAGTATGAACAGAACAGTGAATAGAATTGTCATGTCAGGACAGGGACTACATGCTGAGAGATTTAACTGACATGGAGAGTTCCCTAGTGGTGCCACCGGCTTTTAGAAACTATCTACATGGTAATGTTGATTAAGATCCAAGGTATCAACACACTGCAGCCATTCTCCCTGGTTGGCCCCCATTTGTGAGTAACTGGAAAAAAAAAAAAAAAAAAAAAAAAAAAAACAGAATTTTGTGTGACACTCAGTATCATTAAAGAATTTTTGAGTTCCCATCTCGTATTGTGGTATAATGTATAGGATAACAGATTCATGTACAAAAGGTTGTGCGTTCGAATCTTGTCTACTACAGCAAGTCTTTTTTTATTTTTAAATCTTTGTCAAAATGACTTTGATCATCATGATTTAACCCTTTGAATGTCAAGGTAACGATCTATGGTGTTGGCATGCTGATTACAGATGCTCTTTGCATTGAGTTATGTGTAAGTCAATAGCTATCATCAATTGAGCATCGTTTCAGTGAAATATTAGCGTTCAGTTATTACACTTTTGCATAGTTTGTTTATTTATATCATGTTTCGCAGTACATGTTTACATTCTGTTATTGCATTCCACGTTCTTGTTTTTGCGCAGTACTGTTATTTATCATAGTTTCTGTGTGTTTTTCTTCACATTACGAGTTTACAGTTTGTTTATTTTCTCCACTTTTTGTGAAAAATGCAACCTACACCAAGCCACAGCAGAGGACTTACCGAGAAAGACATTTGTGAACTTTTAGAACTTACTAGTGATACAGAGTGTTTTAGCAAAAGTGGGAACAGTTCAGAAAGTGACAGTGATGTACTCAATTTTATTGTGAATGAAAGTGAAGATGAAATGGAAGATGTACAATACACTGAAGTAATTTCACCTGAAACACTCCAGCCATTACCACATCAATTTCAAGAGCTGCCAGGACCAAAATATATGCGACCAGCAGGATCTCCTATGATAGAATATTTAAATCTATTCTTTTCTACAACATTGCTGCAGCTTATTCTAACTGAAACAAATCAGTCAGCTACACAGTTTATAACTCAACATGCTATACTGTCCTATGTTGTCCGAACTGTATAAGAAATGGAAGATTGTGACAAGCACCAAGGTAAGAGGTTTTATTGCTTGCTTACTAAATATGGGACTCAATGAAAGGCCCACAATGCTCTCATCTGGGAGCACAAAACTGTCACAGGCATTTCCATGGTTTGGTAAAATGTTTTCTGCCCACTGATTTAGGCATCTTATGAAATTCTTTCATCTTGTGGATAGTGATAAATGTCCAGCACCAGGCCATTCTGATTATGACCCATGTATCAGGTAGCAGCCATTGGTAGATCATTCTAATATATTTAGAGATCATGAGACACCTCATGAACAACTTAGTACCGATGAGAGTCTAATTGGCACTAAATGTCACACTTATCTATTACAATATTTGCCAAACAAACACCAACATCGACGGGGAATCAAATTCTAGATGCTGTTGCGGGTTTTATACTTACAGAGGTGCCAAAAACCAAGAAGATAAGGCTGAGATTGCAAGACATGGCTTAGACTACTGTGTTGTCTAGAAGTTACTGTGTTTGGGCAATTACTTGAATGAGGGATCTATCTTTGTGGACAACTTTTCATTTCAGTACCACTTGTAAAAAGTCTTTATAAATGAGGTACATACATTACTGGCACTGTAAGTAAAAAAGAGGAAATATTTGCCAGAGCAATTTAGCAAAAAATTGGGAATTGGGGAAAAGATGTCAGTCAGGTCTGGTACTAGCATGTGCGTACCAAGAGAAAAATCTCGGCCCACCCTCATTCTCTTACTGCCAAATAAAGTTGGTGCTGGTGACATTGAAGACCAAAATAAAAATGAAACCGTAAAAATCCAGAAAGAATACACCAGTACAACCAGTATATGAGTGGAATAGACACATCTGACACGATGCTGTATGTGTATTTTGTTGAAAGGCGAACTCGCCATTACTGGAAGAAGGTAGCTCTTAACATACTGTCAAGAATGGTGCTGAACGCTTACATATTATACAAAGAGCATAGTAAAGGAAGCAAAGTTGTTTCCAGATATGTATATACTGTAATGATAATTGAAGCCTTGTCAGATGAATGTCCGACCATTCTGATTTAGGTTTTCCGTGATTTCCCTAAATCGCTCCAGACAAATGCTGGGATGGTTCCTTTGAAAGGGCATGGCTGACTTCCTTCCCCATCCTTCCCTAATCTGATGAGACCGATGACCTCGTTGTCTGGTCTCCTTCCCCAAACAACCCAACCCAACTCACATGAATGGCTGCAAGAAAAACATCCAACTGATGATCATTGTGGTTCTCCGGGTTTGAGAAAACTTCCAGCGAAGAAAGAGTCAAGAAGCTGGGTGTGTACTAGTGATGGAAGGAAAAGAAGGTTCAAGAACTGTTTGTAATAGATGTAATAATGGGTTACATAGTGAATTTTTTCCTAAACGCAAATGGTTAAATCATACTGTAGACATGGAAATTCTGTAATGTTGTCTTCAAATAAATAATTATTGTCTTTCTAAATAACAACACAAATTTCATATCCCTCATGTCATTTTACTCAGAACTGTGTGTAGATTCTATGGACTGTAGTCAGGGCCGGCCTTAGCCATCCAGGTGCCCCAGGCGAGTCGTCCAGTTGGCGCCCTTTATTGTATAAATAGCGAACCTGGCAGTGCTTTGCAACATGGTATTTGACTGTTTTCTAGAAATCGTCTTAAGTGGTTAATGGGGTCATCTTATGATCATAACATGGTGTTTTCCATCGTAAATTTGAGTATTTTATTTTTTTAAATGGAAATGAAATCCAAATAATCTGAAAGCCCGCTAAGACGCTCCATGTGAGTCTTGTGTAGCCTGTGACGTCAGTCCAGCATGCTGCTGTCGCTGCCGTAACAGTCAGTATACCAGTGATACATTGTTTGGGCATTCACGTTTTGGGGAATTGTCTAAAAATATTGCCTAGTACTGCACTGTACTTCTACAAAAATTGCAGAAAATTGTTTTTGCGTGTTCCAAACAAAGAAAAGATGCGTAAAATGTGGTTGAAACAGGCTCGTATATCCCAAATACACTCCTGGAAATTGAAATAAGAACACCGTGAATTCATTGTCCCAGGAAGGGGAAACTTTATTGACACATTCCTGGGGTCAGATACATCACATGATCACACTGACAGAACCACAGGCACATAGACACAGGCAACAGAGCATGCACAATGTCGGCACTAGTACAGTATATATCCAACTTTCGCAGCAATGCAGGCTGCTATTCTGCCATGGAGACGATTGTAGAGATGCTGGATGTAGTCCTGTGGAACGGCTTGCCATGCCATTTCCACGTGGCGCCTCAGTTGGACCAGCGTTCGTGCTAGGCGTGCAGACCGTCCCAAACATGCTCAATGGGGGACAGATCCGGACATCCTGCTGGCCAGGGTAGTTGACTTACACGTTCTAGAGCACATTGGGTGGCACGGGATACATGCGGACGTACATTGTCCTGTTGGAACAGCAAGTTCCCCTGCCGGTCTAGGAATGGTAGAACGATGGGTTCGATGACGGTTTGGATGTACCGTGCACTATTCAGTGTCCCCTCGACGATCACCAGAGGTGTACGGCCAGTGTAGGAGATCGCTCCCCACACCATGATGCCGGGTGTTGGCCCTGTGTGCCTCAGTCGTATGCAGTCCTGATTGTGGCGCTCACCTGCACGGCGCCAAACACGCATACGACCATCAGTGGCACCAAGGCAGAAGCGACTCTCATCGCTGAAGACGACACGTCTCCATTCGTCCCTCCATTCACGCCTGTCGCGACACCACTGGAGGCAGGCTGCACGATGTTGGGGCGTGAGCGAAAGACGGCCTAACGGTGTGTGGGACTGTAGCCAAGCTTCATGGAGATGGTTGCGAATGGTCCTCGCCGATACCTCAGGAGCAACAGTGTCCCTAATTTGCTGGGAAGTGGCGGTGCGGTGCCCTACGGCACTGCGTAGGATCCTACGGTCTTGGCGTGCAACTGTGCGTCGCTGCGGTCTGGTCCCAGGTCGACGGGCACGTGCACCTTCCGCCGACCACTGGCGACAACATCGATGTACTGTGGAGACCTCACGCCCCACGTGTTGAGCAATTCGGCGGTACGTCCACCCGGCCTCCCGCATGCCCTCTATACGCCCTCGCTCAAAGTCCGTCAACTGCACATACGGTTCACGTCCACGTTGTCGTGGCATGCTACCAGTGTTAAAGACTGCGATGGAGCTCCGTATGCCACGGCAAACTGGCTGACACTGACGGCGGCGGTGCACAAATGCTGCGCAGCTAGCGCCATTCGACGGCCAACACCGCGGTTCCTGGTGTGTCCACTGTGCCGTGCGTGTGATCATTGCTTGTACAGCCCTCTCGCAGTGTCCGGAGGAAGTATGGGGGGTCTGGCACACCGGTGTCAATGTGTACTTTTTTCCATTTCCAGGAGTGTATTTCTTTTCTTTTCTGAAGCACCCCTGTACTAAAACAAACAAAACAAAACAAAAATTATTCAAATTGGTCAATCCATTTCTTTGTTTTGGTGAGACTAACACACAACAATTGATTTTTATACATAGGAGGTAATATGTATAACGAAAAAACACTAATTTTGTTTTGGGTACAATATTTTTATTGAATTTAATGTAACTGTAAGCCATAAACCTATATTTTCTGTCAGTCATCTAAACACAAAACATATTACACCTAATGAAAAACAATTATAAAGAACTAAAATATTACTTTTCTCGCTTTTCTATTGGCAAAGTCTCTGATCAGATTAGCAAAGTCCAGGTTTTCTGCAACTTCATTTTCAATGGACAGTGAGGCCAAACTGGTTAGTCTTGTTTGAGACATTGTAGACTGCAAGTACGTTTTTATCAACTTCAGTTTGGAAAAACTGCGTTCGCCGCTTGCGACAGTCACTGGTATTGTTAGCAAAATACGTAATGTTATCCAGATGTTGGGATATAACTCTTGAAGATTATGCTTTTTTATGAAGTTGAAGGCTTCAATAGGCGTTGCCTGTCTGTCTTCGAGATAGTGTTGCAGGCCTGCCTAAAATTTCGTCGCACAGCAAATTTCCATCAATACCTGACTTCATGTTGACAGTTAACTTTTCTTGTAATTTAGAACAGCATTGTATTAGTTCTTATTTATTTTGATTTTTTTAAATGTCAAACAAGAAACTCCACGTCGCAGAAAATTCTTGCATCTGTTCAAATCTTTCTTTCATGGATATGGGCACGGTGTCCAACAGTGCATTGAAAAACTCTACTTTAAACTTCTTTTTTGGGTCAGTTATTTGATCATCAACAGCCTCTTCACCCAGCCTGCGTTTAATACGTCTTAATCGCATTTGTGGTTTAAATAATGGCTGCGTATCAAGATCCGAAGCCAGTTCAGTTGCTGTTACAATAGCTTGTTCGAAACCTGTTTGTCTATATGTTTCCAAATAAGAGCAACATTTCTCAAGGATTCCCATAAACTCAACAAAGTTGATTGTGGGTGACTGACTTGCTTTACTCACTACGTTAATTTGAAACAGAACATCATACCATGTCACGAGAGAAACAATGAAGCTGAAGTCTTTTCATTGTCCTCCTACTGTTGTCGCTTCGTGTGACACCGCTTTGTTCAGTAGCGTCGGCCAAGGAAACCAAAGCATCATGCATTTCACATAATTGATAACGAACCGCTTTGACGCTATCAATTCGAGCTTCCCAGCGTGTGTCACTTACATTTTTCAGGGTGTATATCTTCAAATGGTCGGTCAAAATTTTCCATCTATTTACCGATCCAGCAAATAGATTAAACATTTTTTGTAACATTCCGAACAGTGTCACGGATTTTACTGATGATTTTGCCTCATCACACAATACCAAATTATAACTATGGCATCCACAAGGCACAAAAAAAGCTAGTGGATTTAACTTCTTAATTCTGTTCTGGACGCCTTTATTTTTCCCCTTCATGTTCACGCCGTTATCGTTGCCCTGTCCTTTGCAGTCATTAATGTTAAGGTCAAGATCACTCAATGTTTTTAAAATGCTTTCTGTGAGACCTTCACCGGTTGTATCATCTATTTGCAGAAATGAGATGAAATGTTCTTTTACACTTACGCCAACCTCGGTTATGTCGGTGTATCTTAAAGTTATCGAAAGTTGTTCTTAGTGGCTTATATCTGGAGCACAGTCAGCTATGATTGCATAATACTTTGAACCCTTTATGCGGGATACGATTGTAGACATAACGTGTGATGCCATGAGTTCTATTAATTCATTTTGTATATTTTTGCCGCAATAATGGTCAGCCAAATCACCATTCAATGCCAGTCTGACGTGCTCTTCCATGATTGGATCAAACTTTGCCAATAACTGTACAAGACCTAAGAATTTTCCATCATTTGGGGTAAATAATTTATCTGATAACCCTCTGAATGCCATAGTATTTTCAGCCAAATACAAAGTAATGTGCATCAATCTTTGAAGCATATTGCTCCATCGTAAACTTTCTTTAGAAATTAGCTTTTGTCAATAGTTAATCCAGCTTTAAACCTGATTTTAGCTTCAGTCCATGCAGTTTCAGAGCTTCACTTAAATGTTTCCAATTTCTGAAACCCACAGTGGTAGTCAAATTAGTAGTTGACTTTAAATCAAACAGTCGACAACAAAAGCAAAAGACACTGTTGTTTGATACAGAATAAACTAGCCACCGTCGTCTGATAGTTTCTTCGTTTGATAGTTTTCTTGTGTAATGAGTTGAAGAGAAATGACGCCCATTTTCATCTTTTGGAAAGTTATTTAGACATACTTGTGAGGGTCCAGATATTATAATGCGATCTATATCTCTAGCAGTAAGTACTTTTGGCCACATAACTACATCAGAAACGTATTCTTTTATTGCAAGAACGTTGAAACTTTCATTGACCACAGATGTCATGTGTTGATTTTGACTTGGAGAAATACCAGAGGATTCATGCAAAGATGTACTGCGCTGGTCAATTTGATCACCTTCAATAGGTGATTGTATATTTTTTGTGTATAATTGTTCACTGTCTGAAGAAATATTTGCTGATACATGGACTTTTGATTCAATATCTGAAGTATTTGCCTTAGAATTTCCTTTAAGGTACTTATAAATATTCATGTGCTTTTTAGTTTCTTCAAGAACTTTTTCTTTTTCAGCTTTTCTTTTCCGATTTTCTGAACCAGAAAGCTTTTTTTTAATTATTTCCTTCTCTTCTGGCATGATTTAATAATTTGACAAATTATTGCTTGCACACTGCCCTATTTCGCGACCACAATATTCAATCTATAACAAATAAAGAAATTCACCTATCAGTAGATGTAACTAGAAAAATACCTGAACTGAAAGATAAAAATGTTTTTCGCACTTACCAGAAAATTAAAATGTTGACACAGTCACGACACTCGTTTCACTCACAATTATTCAGCCACGAAAACATGACCGCTGCCTCCGACTCTTACTGACAATTACTGACATGTGGGTGCAAATTGTAGCGCTGCCAACATATGCAGTCTAACAAACATTGTGTGGCCCTGTATTATTTCAGTACGTTAGGGGAGAATTCTCTATGAATGCAGTGCACGCATTGCATGATCTATTAATTAATGTACATGACCCATTAAGTCACAAATATTCGATATAAATACATTTGTATTAATTAAATCATAATGTAATGTATATTTCACAGTCTGTATTTTCTTTTATTTGGAGCGACCCGTAGTTTCTGTTGTGAACAAGAGATGGTGTGGCTGCATGGGCTCTTCCTTGTTGCAGTTCTTGAAACAAATAAGAGAGGCGCTTTGGTAGAGCCCGTGGTAGCCCGTGTCAAACATGGATGGTTGCAGACAATACGAAGATTGCATTCTGCATGATTTCTCTTCTGCTACCCCGAATTCATCGCGCATTCGTGAGATTAGCGACGTATGTTGAATGAGACTGAATGTGATTGTAAATTGTATTTTTTTTTTTACATGCGTTTAGTGCGTGGCGCGCCTTGGGCCCCAGCGCCCTGGGCGACCGCCCGGGTCGCCCCACCCTAAAGTCGGCGCTGACTGTAGTTATCCTTCTTAAACTGAAGCACAGTGTTGGATGTACAGAATCAAAGTCAAAAAAAAAAATTGTTTGGACTGTCACAATCAAATTCATTTGAAACATTATGATAATCTGTGTAAGCCATAATATTCTACACACTTTTATGGATAAGTGGTAATTTTCTAAAGTGAATACTTTGTGAAATATAGCAATTTAAATGGAATGTAGCATAACGGTATAAATATGCATAACACTTTTAGCACACACCACTCCAAATTGGCTGGCTGCAAAAGGGTTAAATCTAATTTTAGTAATTTCCATTCCTTTGCCACATAATTTTAATAATAATGTCAACTTCCTCATTTGCTCTCATTTTTTGTCCTATCATTCTTTCTCCTCTTGAAACCTTTGTTCACATTTTTAAATTGATTTTATGTATAAATTTCTATTTAATTTCATTTGTTTTATCACCATGTTGTTTTGTCCACATTATTGTGTTATATATCTGTTTCTCATTTTGCTTCAATTTTGCTTTACTTATAAACCCATCTTTGATCTAAATTTTCATCTGCATCATTTTGTCCATAGTGCACTAGGTATTTAGATTATGTTTTATGTGTTTGTATGATGATCACTGTGCAAATAAAAACTGCACGTCTGTTAACAAAGATACATGTTTTACAACATTGCACAAATATAAATAGATTATTTTGCCTTTTTAAACTGATAGATTGGAATTTTCAAATAATTAAATATTATAATGGCCAAATATAATTAAAGTCATATTCATTTAAATTATATAAAAGAAAAATGAAACAAATGACAAAGTTCATGCAGTAATTAAAATAATGTGACAATTGACTAGAAACAAACAGTTATGTTTAAACAAATTAAGTAAATAAAAATAATAGAGTAATAATTTTAATAAGCCTTAAAAATAAAAAAATAAGAAATTTAGTGCATCAGCCAAGATTTAAACCTGCTATCTCCTGCATGTGTTCCTGTTACACTATCCGTTATACCATACAACCTGACTAGACAATTCCACTTTTTTAACACTGTTGAGTGCCACACAAAATTTCAATTTATTTTCTTGTTCCTTCAATTACTAGCAGTGAGTGCCCATCGTGGTGAATGGCCGCAGTGTGTGATACGTGGGATCTTAACCCACATCGCTGTATAGACAGATTTGAAAAGTTGATTCCACTGCTCAGGATCTCTCCTTGTGAATACTGTTACTGATTTTGTTGAGCAACATTTATACAATATTTTTGAAGGACCACACTGCCATTTGAATCTTTTATTGTTTATGTCCTTAAAACATAGTGATACTATCATTAAATACTAGATACATGTTCTCATCTTTTATTTACCAATATAAGCCTGTTTTTACTAAATGTGATGTGGTCCTTCAATTATTTTCTGATCTCTTACAAAATAGTGATTCCACATCTGGCATTTGGTGGGGAGTTAATATTTTTCTTAATTTTTGACCAAGTTTGAGCATGACAACATGTTAAATGTCCTGTAATATATGTTAAAGGCAAACAATCAAATATTTGAAAATGGCTTAAAAGGCTGAAACTTGGGTTGTGCTTTCATAAACAATAAAACAATCAAATGGTAGTGTGTTCCTTTAAAAAGTGAGTATTGTTTATTTGGAACTGTTCTTAGATTAGCTGCATCAAGATAGAAGATTAGTTTTCTTTCAACTTTAGTTCAGAGATCATTATTTAGTTTGTGCGAATGTAACTATAGTCAGTGGAGCACAGATAGGTTAAACCTACATTCTACAATTGGTGTAACCAGTGTTAACAATTTGAGGAATGTATTTTACAATTCACAATTCGGTGATACTTTTATTGTTTGTGGGCTGCCCTAGGAGCCACACATCCATCCTATCGGGATAGCTGTATTATCCTTTTTCATCAGCAGCAATAGCTTCATCATAGTGCACACCCCCAGTTCACAACAAAATGCAGACTAACATGAGGTGACATTCTTTAATCTGTTTCTCCATTGCTATTACAAGGGGATTTTCCATAGCTGCTTTTTAAAGAAATTCCACTCATCATAGATACAAAAGTTCGTTTCATGTGGTCATAACTTAATAAAATTCTTATAATGGGCTGTAGATCCATCACTAAAGCAGCAAATGTACTTCATATTGTTACCCTCAAATATTTGATGAGCCTCATAGATATGTATGAACTGGAATGGTATCATAACAAAGTAAGTTGTTACTAGATAAAATAGAAAGAAACTTGCACATGGGAAAAATATATTAAAAACAAAGATTCCAAGACTTACCAAGCGGGAAAGCGCCGGTAGATAGGCACAATAAAATAACACACAAACACACACACACAAAATTTCGAGCTTTCGCAACCGGCGGCTGCTTCGTCAGGAAAGAGGGAAGGAAAAGGAAAGATGAAAGGATGTGGGTTTTAAGGGAGAGGGTAAGGAGTCATTCCAATCCCGGAAGCGGGAAGACCCACCCAAGGGGGGAAAAAGGATAGGCACATAACCGTGCGCGCGCACACGCTCACACACACACACACACACACACACACACACACACACACACACACACACACACACACAAAAGCAGACATATTTAAAGGCAAAGAGTTTGGGCAGAGATGTCAGTCGAGGCAGAAGTCTTCTGCAGATATGATCTTTGGTATTTTAAAATGAAATGGTGGTATATCAAACCATGAAGCTTTAGATCCAGTTCCTCCATTAACTCTTCTACTGTTGTAAGATGCGTCTCTGGTATCTTCTCTTTCAGCATGATCCCATTATTGGCTGAAACCACCCATAACATTATCATTTTTCGGTGGTTGGAAATGGGCCCTTTTTCATTCATTCAGTGACTTTCCTGCCTTTTTGAAGAAGTTCGGCTGTCAGTATATGTAATTAAAAATCTAGTCTGTAATAAATTCTTATTTAGCACAAAAAGTCATTTGAGTGTACAAAAGCTTGGGATCTTAACTGATACCCTAACTTTGCACATCGTTATGCATTTAGATGGTCCAAACTTGGAACCCATATTTATGAGAAGCTGTAGAATTGGAACCAAAGAAGATATAGAGCTATGGTCCAAACTTCGATCCCATATTTACGAGAAGCTGTAGAAATGGAACTAAAGGAGATATAGGGCTGATACTTTGTACAAATATGTTCAAGACATTTTGGAGCCTTCCCATAAAATTTTGTTACGTATGGAAACAGTCCCGTTGCACCCTGGTCTGCTTCATGTGAAATGACTCAGAACCACATCATGCATAACTCATTTAATTGTGGTATGGTTCTTACTATGGGCTCTGCTGGAGAAGTTGGTATGATTGGTACAAACACAGTACCCTTGATGAATCCCTACAAGAAAAGCTTCAAGAGATGTCAGGTCAGACATGCGTGATGGGTTTTTAGTCTGTAGACCTTCACCATGTACTCACTCTTCGGGATGTAGTCAGAATTGGAAAGCAGTGTCACCTAATAATTAATATGTGGTGCTCGTATATATAAACCAGTTGCGAAAGCTCGTAATTCTGTGTGTGTGTTTGTGTGTTTTGTTCATGTACCTGTCTGCCGGCGCTTTCCCGCTTGGTAAGTCTTGGAATCTTTGTTTTTAATATATTTTTCCCATGTGGAAGTTTCTTTCTATTGTATTTAAACCACATATAAGTTTGTTTACCCATGGAGAAGGGGAACTATATGATGAGGCTTGGTAGGATGCCGAAAATAGCCTCAGACTCATCTTGGAGGAGAAAGGATATGTAAAAGCAAAGAAGACCAAGTCATTTAGCATCTATTCTGGTGGTGGCTAGGAACCAAAGCAAGAGCCTTTTTTGGCTGTGGTTATGAGACCCTGCAGTCTCAAAACCGAAGTGTTCCTGCAATGTGATTTGATTGGCAGAGAGGCTGTCCTGATGACTACTCAGATTATTTCTACATTTTTCACTGATTGAGAATTGCTTGGCATTCATGAATTTAGTGGACTGTGATATAAGGATGTAGACAGTGTTACATAAGCAGGTTTGGGTTTGTCTTGGGAATGTGCACAGATACCCCATGAAGTTCAAGTGATCACTTATGAAAAGTGGGGAACTGGGGTTACAGTCCTCATCCATAACAAATTTTCGTATGTCAGTATTGGGCAGTAAATCTCTGCCTCATATTGCTGATGTCAAGGAATTGCCAGACAGCCAATAAACTATGAAGTATTTCATACAGCTGTGGATTGTTTACAGTGTTTGTTCTTTCACACATGCACATAAGTATTTGGCCTACATCAGTATAAAACTGTTGGTTGTTGATGCATCAATGAGAAGGTGATGCATGAGAAAGCTGGCCTCTTTGTAAAATTCCAGTAATAAAAATTTCTCATGTTTGGAGCCTAGGCACACCTTGTACAACCAATCCATTTACCTGGAGAGTGATTATTAAGCAAATCCAAAACATGGGTGATATGAAATGCACACTGCATTCATGATCAACTTCATCAATGAGTGGGATTAATAATTTTTCCAGCAAATGTAAGTTCCCTTTTCCAGTGATTTTTTTCTCTCGGAAAAAGAAATGCCTACGAACCTTACTCATGATTAATGTTCAAAAGATATTAACTTTTTGGCTGTCATGAAAATTTCACACAATTTTTCATGGATTCTCTCTGCTCCCATTTCTATAGTTGTGTTTTTTAACTTTACCACTTAAATCAAATGTTGACTCTTCAATAAAGATAATATTTCTGGTGAAATGTACATTTTATCTAATCACTAATATTTTTCCATGAGAATCATCATGAACCATCTTATTAGCTTCTTTAAGTTGTTGTATCATTGCTAATTTTTACAATACATGTCATCTCGTCTCAAACAGTTACACATGGAATGCCCAACTCACGAGAACTATACCCAGTTAGTTTTGCAGGACTATTAACAGACCTTTGCCTCACTTTCTATACAGTGTCGTCTAACAACACTTGATCAACCTGAGGAATTTTTTATGACTTACCAAGCGCCCAGTTCTAAAAAAACATTTATGCCATTCACAAGTCATAATTCTAGTGGGAGTATCTTTAATGTACTAGGTATGAAAATTGCATTGCACAGTTGTCTTGGAGTTTCATTCTCCAAACCGAAAAACAGCGTTCACACTATGGGCCAGTGAATTCAGCCATCCTTGCTACAACTGTCACTAACACTTGACTGTATGTGATCCATAATAGCTTAGTACAAGGACTAAAACTGATCTATTTTCATACAAAGCTATTCTGAGATGAGGTTTGTAGTTGCACAAATGAGTTTGTGAAACTCCTTTTAGAAGGAGTTTATTTTTCTGCTGGAAGCCTCTAAAATCTCCAGTGTTTTTTGGTGTACAGTAGAAAACACACTGCAGATGCAAACCCTTGTGTGAAACCACCATCCCCCTAGGTAACAGAGCACAAGGCATATCTGCACAGCAGTCCCATCTTCTCCACTGGTGATCATGGCATTCAGTAGCAATCAGTGAACAACAGATAACATTGCAAGATATTCCACCTATGGTGTGTGAGCGTACGGATTGACGTTTGCTGCCAAAGGTGTGGCCTAGCGTCAGATGCCGGCTTTTTTTAGATGATGTTTCCAAACACAGATTTCTATCCTCAATTTGTTCCTCAATGCACCCTACACAGTCCCTCAATGATCCTTGCAACATGTCTCGGACAGCTTGTATACTTGTACATAGCTTTGATTATCAGATTGTACAGGCCCCAATGCTCTTCAACAGCAACAGTTAACACCATTTACAGCTTCAAGTTTATACCAATACTGCACAAGACAGTTCCTTTGAAGCTCTCTACATCTGTCTGCGACAGGAAGGAATAAAACTAAATACTGTAGCATAATTTTGATGTACAGAGATGTTGCAACCTATTTCCTCACTATAACACATATTACATTCTAGGTAAAGATATGCTAACAGTACTGTACCTGTAAATACACTAAGACTAATCTTGTCTAACTTCATAAGTTTAAATACCTGTAGCAAACCTATTAATTTAGCTAATCGGAGCAGAAATTCAATAATGAGATGCTCCTCAAGTGAAAATTGTCTTCAAAATTACAATGTATAATTAACTTTTAGTTTCAGAACTACCAAAGGCAGCAGACATTTAATAATAATAAAACTAAATAAATACATAAATAAATAATGTTCAGTTTGTAAAATTAGGTGAACATTGCACTCACGCTAAACAAAAGTTTGAATGGTAATATTATGACATGTCAATTTTGTAAGGACTCGAGAAATATAATTCTCAGAATAATTGAAATGATGTATCACTATTTTAGAAATTGTTACGATGTTTCAGGTGAAACTGCTATTTTTCCTGAATTTCTCCTTACATTTTCTTCTCTAAGTAATAAAATCAAATAATTTTGAATTTTAACTTTAATGCTATATGTGTTTTACAGCTTTTTGTTGGAGCAATGGGACCTCCTGGGGGTGGATCAAATGAAATCACGGGACGCTTCATAAGGCATTTGATGTTAATATCCATTGATTCTTTTCCCGACAATACACTTACAAAAATCTTTGGAGCCATTATTGACTGGCATTTCAGCAAAGGATTTGATTCAAATGTTACAAGATTTGGAAAGGTAAATATTAATTGTAATTCTAATTTACTTTTAACTTACATAATATGACAGTAAATCATTAAGACATACTCTATAGAATATAGTCTCCATACACCCACCATAAAACATTTTGTTTCACCTCACCTACGATATCTGAAGTAGTAAATAGTCTTCACAAATTTGCCGCATGCCAAACCCATGAAGACTATTTACAACATATGTGCCAGGAAAGTTTGAAGAGACACATATCTGATGTATATCAAAACTACTTTGAAAAAGTCTGAAATGAGATTGTAAAACATAAAAAGGAAAATATTGTATGTAAGCATATTTCTGGAAATAGCTACTTTATGAGTTAGTATTGAAATAGAATTTTGCAATGGACCATCATAGCACAAGTTGTAGCAAAAAGAATTATCCAGTTTGGCACATCTATATTTCAGAAAGTAATAAACATGTACAATGAATTTGGTTCTCTGATGAACAGTACACTCAAAAAGTTTCCTTTTCATAAGTGTTCAATATGCCCCCTTGAGATGGACAGCATATGTCAATGCCGTATTCAAATTGTTCCCACACTGCAGTGAGCATGTCTTGAATTACATGTTCCAAAGCTCTTGTTATGTGATGTCTCAGTTCATTCATTATTATTGGTGATGGAGGCACATAAAGTTTGTCCTAAGCCCCCACAAGAAATAATCACTTACAGTTTGGTCCCGTGACCTTGGAGGTCCAGTGTAACTGATCCATCGTTCAGTAATCTTAGATTTAAAAATTCCCACACATCCAGATGCCCATGTGGTGGTGTCCCATCCTGTTGGTAAATTAAGTTGTTTGACTCTGTCTCCAACTGTGGGAAAAGAAAGTTCTCAAGCATATCAAGAGATGGGGGAGGATGCAAATTCATATTCTTGAAGAAGAAAGCTTGGTGTCACAAAGAGCCTAGCATCTAGCGAACATAGGTATATCGATTGTTCAAATGATTTTGAAAAGTATCCCTATTGGTTTTTGAAAATTTTTGAACACATTCTAAGTTGATTTCTGAATGAATCATAAGTTGATTTTTGAATGTGTGCATAGTGTATGTGATGGCTCTGCCAGAGTAATCCTCATAGCATCTAGAAATAAACTTTCCTGCATACAAAAGTGGATGGGGTTATACAAGTTGAACAGAATAAAGCCGAATGTGTGATTGCCAACTGCTGTTTGTTTATGTGATTGATTGGGTATGTGAATGATCAGCATTCTTTTAATTACTAGCAAATTCCATAGATTCAGACTACCAGAGTGGAAATAAATGACTACCAGGAATAACAGGTAAAAAAGATTATGTATTATCTTCTAGGTGTATCTACGAAAATGAAATTTTGACAGAAAATTTTTGGTCGGGTCACTAAACTAGAGAGGACAAGTTGTGTAGTCCCTGGCTAGCAGCCGCTTAAGTTACATTGTGGGAGTAGCGTGGAAAACGCTTTGTACAAATGTGTAATAATGTCTAATCAGAGAATAATCGATGGATAATTAAACGGGTGATTCTGGTAGCGTTAGCAGAGTTAACCGGAGAATGAGTTTGGACAATGGTAGGAATAGTTACAGAATTATTGATGAGAATTGTTTGTTAGAATGAGGAAGAAGAAGAAACGGCAACATCACACATATTATGGAAGAATAAGATGATTCCAAATTTATCCAAAAATTTCATACTACGTCTTTTCGATCTCATGCTTGAGAAACTGTAGCGTATGAATGAAATGTGAAACTATTACCTAACATAAGGCTTTGGTCTTGTTGTAGGCCAGATGGGCATTTTATATTGGTACTTTGTGAGTTATTCTGTCATATTATAAAAATGACCATTATTACCAAAACAGTCTCGCTTATTTGGTGTGTGTTACAATTGCTGCAGTATTAGAAAGGCTTCATTTCTTTTATCTAGCAGACAGTGACAAAATAGACATAATCAGATTGAGAAACCACACCAGTCTTGGGTACTAGTTGTATTAACAGCTTTTTGAGTATTAGACAACGACGTTTTGATGATGAAGTAACAGGTTCTTTCGCAGGAAGGAAAGCACGCCATGTAAAGCTATAGCAATACTAGAGAGAAAAAAAACGCTAGGATTTAAGCACTGAAGAAATGTGTACTGTCTGGATTGTCTCATGCCTTTACTCATTTTATGTATCCAATATTTAATTTTCTGTCTCACAGAACAGCAAGTTATTAGCTAATAGACAATAAAGAGTCCAAATTTTCTGAAGAGTTCTTATTCTTCTGTTTACAAATAATCCCATCCAGTATTAATTGCTGCATTTAAATAGCATATTTTCATCTTCTAGCATGTATGGCATTATGCCATAATAAAGAACTCAATATGAGATAATACTGTACTGGTACTCCAAGAAAATTTACATCCCGAAAACCACACTGAAGAACTTAATATCAGGTCAAGGCCTACTTCGTTGCCAGTCTGGACATACAAATGTGCAGTTTAAGACAAATTATGCATTTTTGTATGGTTCACAAAATTCCGATGCTCTTGGAGTATCCTCTGACGTCTTGTTTCTTTTATGACATAATGTAAGATCTTTTAATGTTTTACACATATGGGCTGCACAATCGCGGTGACGCCTCTTATCTGCCGCTCCCTAGCAACTGCTGGAAGAAATCTATTTCTAACAGATCATGGGAAAATATTGTGAATTGTGGTTTGAAAACCATTATTTTCAAAGTAAATTTCCTTTTACGCAAGATGAACTTTGTGCAGAGTGTATGATGAATTTCTTTAATCACGGAGAATTTTACTCTCATTTAAAAATCAACTCCTTGACAATCAATTTGGAAGAATTTCGAGGCCAGAAGATGAGTGATTTGTGACAGTATGGAACATTTTACTGGCACATTTGTGTGATATATCTCAAAGTGTAAAAGTGCATAAAAGATCAACATTACATGTGAAAGCTTAGCTTCTCTCACAGCTTACGAATCTTAGAGACCAATACTATATCTGAAAGCTTTTCTTTTCTTGTAGCATCACTATGTATATTAACTTTACCTATTTGTGTGTTTGCACTACTTTACAGTGATGTTGCTATGGGCTGACTACATCATGTTTCCTTTGCTCTGAATATCCGCTGCCATCGGCTGGCAAGGACACATGGCATGAGCTATGACTGGCTTGCAAAAGCACATCACAATCTCAATTTCAACGCTTTGGAGAGTAATATGCGGTCTTTGGTGGAATGCGAATTTATACTTTCATAATATGAAAATATGCAGTGTACATGTTGCTGCACATCAAAGAACTTTCCAAAACATGTTTTTCCCCCCTGAGTTTCATTTTCTAAAGTGCTGGGAAATCCTAAGCTGCTGTATAAAACCATAACCATTCAAATGATTCATAAGTTTTACAGTTCCGAGGGAAAGTATACTGTCACTTAACATGGAAAAAGTGTATTTTCATCTGGGAGAAATTGTATTTTTAACTGGGAGATCTGGAGAAAATCCAGGAATTTCTTTTTTTGGTCCATGTATATATCCTGAAAAACTTCTTTGCCACCAATCCCTACAGTCAAACCCAACCTAATCTCAACATTACATTAGGCCTCTTCCAGTTGGTACCATCACTCCCCCTCCCCGCAACCACACTAGCTGCTGGTCACATTCCAGGTTTTCTAACTTGGCTCACCATTCTCCCCTAGGCCCCTTCCTTAGAACACCAACCTTTCAGCAGAAGAAAGAATACCCTTACACAACCTTAGAACAAATCCATACCTAATCAGGTATCAATCTCAATTGTTATGAATCACAGTAACCACTTTCAGAAGGCCTCTGCCAATTATCTAACTTCTGGACAATGGCTTCCACCCACCAACCACCAACAGTACATGCATTTAGACAGCTACCATCTGATCCACACATCCCATATAACCAGGCCACCCAGGGCTGCTTATCTGCAGTGACAAAAACTCCCAGACCTAACACACAAACAGATCTCCTGTGCCATATATATTCGGAGACTAACATCTAGTCCTTGTATATATTTATACAAGGCCCACCACAGTCACATGCTGGCAAATACATCAGTCCCCTTTTGAAGAGTGAGTCGGCACATCTTCCGTGCCCAGTTCATAGTCAGTTCAGAGTTGACCATATCTTGTGGGATTGGTCAAACTTGGAAACTGCCTCAGTAATACAAGGCATTAGGTGGCAAGTTGTTGGAGCATTTTGGAGCCATTCTCTTCTCTGAGATTAGATGTCAGTCCCAGTGATGCTGTTGAGAGTAAGAGGAGGATGTCTTGAACGAAGCCTCTTGATACTCAGATCAGGTATATCGATGTTTACCGGTAGTTCAGGGTTTGCTTCAATATTGTTGTATTCCCTGACCAAGGATGCTTCTTGTTGTATTTTTAGGGGTGATATATGACAGGACAGGTAGCCATATGTTAGGTGTAGACCTAACGGTTCCTGAAATAATGCATGTGGTGTTGTTGAGATCGACATTGATTTTGTTCACATGACTACTGTTTAGCCATACTGGTGCACAGTACTCAGCCGCAGAGTATACCAGGCTCAGTCACAGACATCCTCAGAGTTGTTGCTGTTGATCCCCAGGTGGTTCTGCAGAGTTTATGGATGCAGTTGTTTCTTGTTCTCACCTTGGCAGCTGCTTTTGTAAGGTGTGATTTAATGATAAGGTTCTGTCTAATGTAACCCCTAGGTACCTTGGCTCCTTGTTGCGGTAGAGGCATGCGTCGTCAAGGTATACTTCCAGAGCTCTGTCGGCTTCTCTGTTATTGAGGTGGAAGCAAGTTACTTCTGTCTTTGTGGCATTAGGCCTAAGCCTCCATTTACAGAAGTATGCTGCCAGGGCAGACTGATCGGATGTAAAGGTTTCTTCCATTGTATCAAAATAGGTGTGCCTTGTTTCAGTGGCCCAGTCATAAGCATAACCAAATTTCCTACAAGCTGTGTCTGGCATGTCAGCAATGTATAGGCTAAAAAGCAGTGGGGCTAACACCAAGTCTTGATGTAAACCATTTTCAAGCAATTTCTGGCTACTGACTTTGTTTCCCATGATGACCTGGAATCCTCTGTTACCGGTAAGCTTCGTCCCTTTTTGACGGGGAATTATTGTCATCAGTTTATAGCATAGGCCTTGTCTCCAGACAGTATCATAGGCTGCTGACAAGTCAATGAAAGCCACAGATGTTTTTAATTTCTTTTGGAATCCCACTTCAATAAGTGTTGTAAGGGCCAGGACTTAGTCTGTACAGCTTCGGTTGCGACAAAAGCCGGCTTGTTCTATTGGGATGGCTGTGAGTATTGTCTGACCGATCCTGTTAATTAGTACTCATTCCAGAAGTTTGTACACCATGCTAAGCTGTGCTATGGGCTGGTAGTTTTGTGGAAGATTTCCTGGTTTACCTGGCTTTAGGAGGGCAATTATCTTGGCACGTTTACGTTCTTGGGGTATGTTTCCTGCCTTCAGTGGTGATGTGAAGAACTTTGCTGACCTTATTTCTGTATATTTGCCAGACTTGATAAGAAACTCTGGGAGGATGTCATCTAAGCCTGGGGGCTTTCCTTGGTTTAGTGTCCTTCATTGCTGACGAGATCTCTTTGGCGATGATGTCACATGAATATTTAGTGTCAACACTGGCTGTTGCTTTTAGCTTTCTCAGTTCATGTTTAATGCATATTGTGGTCTCTTGGTGGTTTATCCTTTTAGATTTTTTCTTCTTCTTCTTCTTCTTCTCGAGTGATACGGGTGGCTCCTCACAGTTTTTGAAGCAGGGACCATGCTTTTTTGCTGGATAATTTAAATTCCACAGCCTGAGCAGTTTCCATCCATTCTGTTGTCATGCAGTATCAAGGCTGTGTTTGAGTTCATCTCCTATTTCTCTGTCACTGCTGCTTTGGTAATCATTATACAGTTCCTCACGTTTCTCGCCCCAGCCTGGAATGTATTCTTTGTAGTATCCTCTAGGTATGTGCTTTTTTGCTGTGCTGATGACTGCTCACATTAACCATTTATAGCTATCAGCAGATGGAGGGATCCATCCCAGGCATTTATCGAGGTCTTCAGAGTAAGCTCTCCAATCCACTTCTTGTATATTCCATTTGGGTCAAGGAGTTGAGGCTATCAATGGAATTCTTGTGCTGATATTTACTAGGAATTGACTGTGTTGACTGTGAGGAAAATCTGGCAAAAGATTTCGGCTTGTGTTGTGTTGACCAGCTGGTGATTTTCATCAGCTGTGACAAAGCATAAGTTTGGGTCATAGTCTCATTTCTAAGCTGCTGATCTGTAGCATTGAAAATGAGGTGTATGTTGTTTTCTTCTCCCCTGTTTGCTAAGGCTTCACCATTGGTATCAGTTGTTCTGTATCGTCATTGCATGTGGTGGCTGTTAGAGTCCCCTACAAAGACTGCGGGATGGCAGTGTGATTGGAGAACATCTGCTGGCCATGCGGATCCTGGTGGTTTGTAAATGTTACTTATGACCAGTTCACCTATTTTGATTATCACAGAGTGGATATTGTCATTTGTGGAAGTGGATAGCATGTGAGCATTTTCTGTTTTATTTTTGACGTATGTGGCAACTCCATACACATCGTGCTATGTTGCACCAATGACATCGAATCCTGATATTTTTCCTCTGGAACATAGTTGATCTTCATTATCTGTGTGTGTTTCCTGCAGAGCAACCATGTCAATGTTGTGATTAGTCAATAGCTGTTGAAGAATTTGGCATTTGGTTTTACTAATGCCCTCAATGTTCTATTGGCATATTTTAATACTTGTTCCAAGTTTCCTAGATGCTTGGCCCTGAGAAGGGCTTTCGATGTGATTATGAGTCATTTCCTTACTTCTCAAATAGCCAGAGGATCTAGAAAGATTGTCTGGCTGCCAGTTTTGTTGCCTTCTTAGCACCACCCAGGGGTCATGTGTGGGATAAGTTTCAGGTTTACACCCAGGATGTGAAGCAACATTGACTATAAGGTGAACATCAACAAAAGCAAAACGAGGATAATGGAATGTAGTCTAACTAAATCAGGCGACGCTGAGTGAATTAGATTAGGAAATGAGACATTTAAAGTAGTAGACAAGTTTTGATATTTGGGGAGCAAAATAACTGATCATGGTTGAAGTAAGGACGATATAAAATGTAGACTGACAATGGCAAGAAAAGCATTTCTGAAGAAGAGAAATTTTTTAACATCAAGTATATTGTGAATTGTGATTTATTAGTCTCATAACATACACTTACAAATCATGTGATTATGGTACAGGAGACATGTCAAAGTGTCAGGAAGTATTTTTTTTTTGTAGTGTAACCATGTACGGATGTGAAACGTGCATGATAAATAGTTTAGACAAGAAGAGAATAGAAGAATTTTAAATGTGGTACTACAGAAGAATGTTGAAGATTAGATGGTAGGTCATGTAACTAATGAGGAGGTACTGAATAGAATTGGGGAGAAGAGGTATTTGTGGCACAATTTGTCTAGAAGAAGGGATCGGTTGGTAGGACATGTTCTGAGGCATCAAGGGATCACCAATTTAGTATTGGGAGGGTAATGTGGAGGGTAAAAATTGTAGAGGGAGATCAAAAGATGAAAAAACTAAGCAGATTCAGAAGGATGTGGGTGCAGTAGTTACTTGGAATGAAGAAGCTTGCAGAGTATGTAGTAGCATGGAGAGCTGCATCAAACCAGTCTCTGGACTGAAGACAACAACAGACAGGTTTATCCTACCCCATCATAGGTCGGGCCACCTGTGAAACGAGCCATGTCATATACCAGCTTTGCTGCAGTCATTGCACAGCTTTTTCTATTTTAATGACCACCAACCAGCTGTTCATCAGGATAATGGCCACCATCAAACTATGACCAAGAGCAAAATAGACCATCCTGTGGCACAACATGCAGCTGGTGCAACATGCAGCTGAGCAAAACATGCTCAATTTCAATGGCTGCTTCAGTAACTGAGCCATCTGGATCCTTCCTTCCACGATGAGATTTTCTGAACTGCACAGGTGGGAGTTATCCTTACTACACATTCTCTGCTCCTGAAATTATCCTAGTCATAAAATACTGTCCCAGTTTCCCGCAACCGACAGTTTTCCACTCTGTCTGTCCCACCACCTCCTCCCTCTTCTTGTCTCCCACCATATTTGTGTATTTCCCTATGCCAACACTCCTGGCCATCTTTCCCCACTCCTCTCCTTTTTTGCTCCCTGTTCCCCCCTACCTCTGAGGCCCACAGTATCCGAATGCTGCACCTATTGGCTGTCTATTTCCTGCACAGCCTGCCAGACAGCACTCCTCTCTGCCCCCACCTATCCATTCCTTTCCCCACTCCCCCTATATTGCTGCTCCCATTGTACCTGACAGTTGTTTTACAGTCCGAGCTGCTGGAGATGGTAGTCATGTATGTGTGAGGTGTCTTATGTGAATGAAAGTGTGTACATTTCATTTTCCAATGATGGTTGTAGCCAAAATCTGATATGTACAAGTGTTTTTGTTGTGCCTGTCTGCAACTTTACAGCACATAACAATCATTTACTTACATTGTTGGTATTCCGACTTGTAGTTTCCATTGTTTGAAGTTACTTAATCAATTTCTTAATGAATACAATCAAATTTCGATAACAAGCTCTTTAAGTTTTAGTTATTATTTAAAAAAAATGAAGTTATGTGATTAACTTTTAATGGAAATAGTCAAATGCTGAAAATATAATGTAATTCAGCAGGTGAACGCACATGCAGAGGTTTTAGAGTTTGCAAGGTCTCAGAGCCATTGGCTCCTTCTTCTGGCAAGGGTTTAAGGTGAAGGAATAGATGTGAAGGAATAGAATTGATGAGATTTATGAAAAGGGATGGAGATGGAAAAGTTATCCAGAACCCCAGATCAGGAGGTTCTTATGGATGGCATGAGAAGGCTGTTGTATGAGGTGATGGTGAGGTGGCCAAATGCTTCCATTGTGATCAGATGCAGTTTGAATGACAAGAATGAAGTAGTAGAGTGCCTCTTTGTGAAGAACCAGGAGTAGCAAGAGAATTGAAGGCCCTGGCATATCACAATCTTGGCTACAGTGTAAATTGCTTGCCGAACTTTGAGCTTGAGGCAAAGGAGGAGAGCAAGCTGAGAAAAGACATATTCATTGCCACCAAAAGACCCCATTGCCACCATATAAGTTGACGATCAGTGTTTTTCAGGATGGTCATGTTATGGTGTGAAGGGGAGTATTGGTCCCTATCCTCATTATGTTAAATTTAATGTAGTTGTTGTATACTTTTTTCTCAGGAACTGTTGGAGATGATAAGACAAAACTTTGCCAGCATATAGTGTTGTATCATATACATGCACTGATCGCTATCAAGTGTCACTCTTTGTTATGAATGGAGATACAAATTTTAGTTAAGGTCTTAAAAATTATGTACTTTCTAAATTATTTTTAATCATGAAACTATGAGTGCTATCTCTGCCATTGTTGACCTACGTAAATATAATATCACGTTCAGTAAGAGGTTCAAGTTTAAAAGATATAGCTTAAGTAGTTTCTGAGGTAATGGGAGAAATTTGAAAAATTTCATTTGTAATTTGTAGTAAAGGAAAACTCACTATTGAATGAAGAGGCACCATAAAGATCTTCAGCGTTGTAATCTTTTTTTAGGATCAACGAAATCCAGTCTCTTTCTTTGTCACTGCTTCTGTTGTCTTTCTAATCATAATTTCTGATGTAAATAAAATAGAAAGAAACTTCCACATGGGAAAAATATATTAAAAACAAAGATTCCAAGACTTACCAAGCGGGAAAGCGCCGGTAGACTGGCAAAATGAAAAAACACACAAACACACACACAAAATTTCGAGCTTTCACAACCAGCGAAGCTTGTCTCTGTATATGTATGGATGGATATATGTGTGTGTGTGTGTGTGTGTGTGTGTGTGTGTGTGTGTGTGTGTGTGTGTGTGTGTTCGCGCGAGCGCGAGTATATACTTATTCTTTTTTCCCCCTAAGGTAAGTCTTTCAGCTCCCGGGATTGGAATGACTCCTTACCCTCTCCCTTAAAACCCACATCCTTTCATCTTTCCTTCTCCTTCCCTCTTTCCTGACGAAGCAACCGCCGGCTGCAAAAGCTCGAAATTTTGTGTGTGTGTTTGTGTGTTTTTTTATTGTGCCTGTCTACCGGCACTTTCCCGCTTGGTAAGTCTTGGAATCTTTATTTTTAATATAATCATAATTTATGCTTCGGAGACTATGTCTGTTCATTTTTCTTATGATTGCTTCTGTATTGTGGCCAGACTTAATTCAAGATTTCTTCAGAACCTTTTTTTCTGCCTGAATTTTCATAATTTAAGGTGATCACAGCAGCACTGACTGCATTCTTCAGCATTTTCAAGCCCACAATATATGTTTTATATAACGTTGTCGAGAGAGTCATTTACGTTTTGAATGTTTCCAGTGAGGCATTTCTTCAGAAGATCTGGATGTGCTAGACCTGCACATACTGGCTTTGTTACTCTGCAATAGCTTCAGGGGTTGCATTTCTATGGATATATTCGTTTCCTGCTGCCTCAGCTTTGCAGTATTTACACCAATCACTTGAACACAAGCTGTACAGTGGCATCTCATCACTTGATGTTGTATGAAAAAGTGTTTCCTGTACTGCTTTTCTAGGTTGTTTTTATTCTTTCTAATGGCTTGGTCATAGCATTCCCTTTGATGGTTAATTGTTTCCTCAGTCAAACATCCACTAACAGTCTTGTAATCTTGAAACTTTTTGCTAGAAAAGTTCTGCCTAATTTTACATAGTTGGTTACCCATTCATTTTGGCTCATGACAGACACATTCTAACTTTTGCACTGGTTGGTCATCATAGGGCCTGCTGTCAATTATTGATTTGAATAAACTGGAGTCACCATCACTAATGAATTTAGCATAGCGAACCAGACGTTGTTCTTCAGAGCACTGAAAGTTCTTCATGACTGAAATACTTTCCATTCCTCCACTGTATCCTTCATAAATTTTCTGACAGTTGTGTTCATGCAGTTCTTTCTGTTCAGTATTGGTACCCACTTTCGTGCCTACATGGCTATGTTTTGACAATACTTGAACATCAAGCACCTTCACAGTATCAATACTTATGGCATTCGCACCAGTACTTTTAGACTGATGGCCACTTTACTGTCACAGTCCTCACCATGCTATGCAAATGTCATTGTTAATGTCATTTTCTTCAACTGCTTCCACTGTTGCAGATTTCACTGATTATTCTGCAATTACTTTTACTGTTCCCCATATCTTTTACTGTTTCTGTGTATCATGAAATGTTAGTAGTGGACATGACAGATTCATCAAGCATTTTCCTGCCCTAGGGCCTTTATTGATGTGTCTCAACGATAGAGTCTGCAGCTCGCGGTCGCGTTCTCACTTCCCGAGCACAGGGTCCTGGGTTCGATTCCCAGTGGGGTCACGTATTTTCATATGCCTTGAGATGACTGGGTGTTTGTGTTGTCATCCTCATTTCATCATCATCCATGAAAGTGGTGAGATTGGACTGAGAAAAGGTTGGGAATTTGTACAGGTGCTGATAACCGTGCAGTTGAGCGCCCCACAAACCAACTTACTCTTGTCTGACAGATAGCATAGTAAGGAATCCAAATTGTTCAAAATTTGCTATTGGGGATCTATAAACAGTTACAATCAAGTGTGGACTATTTTTCAGTATTAATTCACGAGCACACACATCTATGTTGTGATGACTACAAATCTACTTGCCTCAATGTCTTTGAACTTGTGTGCCTTATTAATATAGGTAAAAACTCCTCCTTTTCCTTTATTTACATTACAGTTAAAATTCTTATTTTTTCACAACACGTTTCACAAATTTGGTATTTAATTAACCAGTATTCATTACATTAATGTCATTCTCCTTAACACGTGAGCTGTATCTTATACTACTCCAAAACAGTTTGCATCGAATAAGACATTTGAGAAATTTCAAGTGAATGAATGTGGACGAAGAGCATGTGTGATTAGGCTGATAGGAATAATCATTTTTGTTTTCAAAGTATAATAAGTTGAGTGCTACACTATGTGATCAAAAGTATCCGGACAGCCCCAAAAACATACGTTTTTCATACTAGGTGCACTTTGCTGGCACTACTGCCAGGTACTCCTTATCAGCGACCTCAGTAGTCATTAGACATCATGTGTGAGCTGAATGGGGCACTCTGCAGAGCTCACGGACTTCAAAAGTGGTCAGGTGAATGGCTGTTGCTTGTGTCATACGTCTGTACATGAGATTTCCACACTTGTAAACAACCCTAGGGCCACTGTTTCTGATGTGGTAGTGAAGTGGAAACGTGAAGGGACAATACAGCAGAAAAGCGTACAGGCCGACCTCGCCTGTTAACTGACAGAGACTACTGACAGTTGAAGAGGGTCATAATGTGTAATATGCAGACATCTATCCAGATCATCACACAGGAATTCCAAACTGCTTCAGGCTCCACTGCAAGTACTATGACAGTTAGATGGGAGGTGGGAAAACTTGTATTTCATGGTCGAGCAATTGCTCATAAGCCACACATTACGCTGGTAAATGCCAAATGACACCTTGCTTGGTGTAAGGAGTGTAAACACTGGAGGATTGAACTGTGGAGAAATGTTGTGTGGAGTAACAAATCATGGTACACAATATGGCGATCTGATGGTAGGGTGTGGGTAAGACGAATGGCCAGTGAATGTCATCTGCCAGTGTGTGTAGTGCCAACAGTAAAATTCGGAGTTGGTGGTGTTATGATCGTGTTTTCCATGTAGAGGGCTAACACTCCTTGTTATTTTGTGTGGTACTATCCCAGCACAGGCCTACATTGATGTTTTGAGCACCTTCTTGCTTCCCACTGTGGAAGAGCAATTCGGGGAGGGCGATTGCATCTTTCTACATGATTAAGCACCTGTTAATAATGCACAGCCTGTGGCGGAGTGATTACACGTCAGTAACATCCCTTTAATGGACTGGGCTGCACAGAGTCCTGACCTGAATGCTATAGAACACCCTTGGATGCTTCGGTACACTGATTTTATGCCAAGACTCACCGACTGATATCGATACCTCTCCTCAGTGCAGCACTCTGTGAAGAATGGGCTGCCATTCCCCAAGAAACCTTTCAGCACCTGATTGATTGAACATATGCCTGCAAGAGTGGAAGCTATCACTGAGGCTAAGGGTGGACTAACACCAAATTGATTTCCAACATTAGTGATGGAGGGCGCCACGAAAGTCAGTCAGTTTCAGCAAGGTGTCCAGATTATTTTGATCACATAGTGTATTAGGTCATTGTGAACTTCACTTAAACTCATAACAGTATTTTGGTGGGAACTATGACAAGAAAAGTAGGAGATGTAGATAGAGCACATAGCAGCAGTCATACGTTTAAAAAATTCCTTTAACTACCTCGTGTACCTCGGTAGCAGGTTTGCCCTCCACGCTGTCATAACCTCGAAGTCTGATAGCCTACTAAAATTGATACAACCAAAAATATGTGAGCTGGCGTAATGAAAAGGAGGAGTGACTTACATACTTCCCCGGTTTCATTATTATTTGGCGTACAGAGCCTCTTTCTCTACTCTCTCATCGCTCTTGAAAAACCACAGAATAATTTGCTGTTTATTTTCCATTTTGTTAAAGACTTGAGAAACACAAAGTTATATTCTCATATGGTGAATAAGTTTTTTATTACAAGAACTCATGGCTCCATAGCAACCTCACTTTCTTAACTGCTGGCAGTAAATGATGTACAACAGTTATAAAAACATTTCCCTCTGACCTAAGTCTATAGCCAGTACAAAGTTTATAGCAATATAAAAATAGTTTAATCGTGATGCTCTATGATTGGCGGCTCTTTGTGGCACATGGTGCTGTTTCCATTTCCCCAATATACTACTTGATCTCTTTTTACCTTGTGGTGTCCCTTGGTTCAAATGGCTCTGAGCACTATGGGTGTCCCTTGGATCAACCCCTGGAGCCTCATCTTCAACAGTTCTGTTTGTGCATATTTACCCTTCATAAGATCTGTTCCCAGTTATATTTCTTGATCTGCTATAGTATTCCCACCATATGATCCCTCAGTATCCTTTCTCTTCACATTACCAAACTGTGTTGCTTAAATTCAGCCCTTGTGGTTGTAATCTCCCCTTGTGAATACTGACTTTTCTTTCCATGCTTTTCTTCTTCATGAGCTTTAGTAAGGATATCCAATTTTTCGAAGTAACTGAAAATTGGAGTGGCCCTTGATCAGTATTTTTTAATAATTTTTTCCTATACATACATGAGCAAACTACTGAATAATACTCTCCTTGCATGACTCCCACTTTGTGGCCCATCTAAGAACTTCACCCTTTTAAGGTCCATTCAAAATATAATCAGAACCCACCACCCTTACGTCTTTATGGTGTTGTGTCCACTAATTGTGGGGTTAGTTTCTGCAGTTATCCTTCAATCTAAAATTTCTCTTTAAAATTCTTCTCAAAATCTTTCCAGTTCTGGAATTCGTTCACATTAAAGAGTCTCCATTCTTTGCTTTTTTCTATTAGACTGAGGGATGTATTTTCCCTTCAGCCTTGAAACATGCTAAATTGTTGGAAAGATGACTTAAGTTTATAGACAAAATTCCTCCCATCATCGTTACACATTTTATAGCGTAACTCTGGCTGAGGGCATAGTACTTCTTTTTAATTCTCCTCTGTTTTTAGGTTACGATACCTCAAATTTCTCCTTCAGATTGCTAGTGCAGGTCACACAATCTATATCCTCACTATCTTTACTAGAAGTACTTTCAGTACATTTAACATCTGTGTGGTTAGCAGTCTCTGGTTTCTGCTTAGTAATTTCCTTTAACCTCTCTCTGTATGTTCTCATCTGTGTTCCAAAATTTACAAGTACTGAATGCACCGTTTCTGTTACCCCAGCAGGATTTTGATGGAATTTTTCTTTTCAACTAGGTAATGAAGTGACTGTTACGTTCACCAGTTTCTTTAAAATGTTGATTTCCTCTTTGTTTTTGTAGCTCAGATGCTACATCTGAGAAACACTCTTCCAGTAGTTTTCTTTGGCTATTTGCATCAGATGACACATCCAACACAATTTCCATCTCTTCAGTTTGTGGTACTTCTATAGTCTTGTTAAACTCTTGTTTCAAACATTTGTTATTTCATATAATTTTCTTATGATACTAGTTCTAAATTGTTTAATTTATTATGAATTATATTAATGTCTGGTTTCAACTATGGTTTTTTTCTGTTTTCAACTCTGCAATACGCTCTTCCAGTAGTTTGTTGACTACCCGTGAGTTTTATTATGTTGGTTAGAAACCTCAGAGGCAGATGACTAGTTCTCTAATTTTTTTCTGTTGATTGGTTAGTTCTTTATTTAAATTAACCACAGTGAGATTAAACTCTTTATTTTGATTTGCTACCTGCAGGCGTAATTCATTTTTCAGATTTGTCTGAAGGCATAATTCCTTGTTTAAATCTACTAATATTATTTTCATTTTATCTGTGTCTTTACTCACCATATTTATTGTGACTCTTAGGTATGAAATTTGTTCATTTTGTCTCTTCTTGCAATTCCTTGACTGGTTAAGTTTCTCAAACTCATTCACCAGTCATTTAGTTTACACTTCTTCATCCTTGGAATAGCCTTGCAATCATCATGATAGTAGGTGCCAGCTGCAACATCAGTGATTAGTGTCGCTCAGTGATGGCTGCTGATCGCAATGTGGAAACAGATGAGAGGCAGTTCTTGGCACCTTCTGCTGCTGAAAAAATTTGCCTCACCACAAAAAACACGTGGCCTCTAGTTGTTTACCTTTTGGCTATTTCGATTGGAGGCTATTATTTCCAGAAATATTTTTTTTTTTTATTCCTTGTTTCTTTTCAGTTAACTTCCTTTTTTCTTTTGTCTTCTGTTGGATCGCTAGATATAATAGTTCTCTTTCTTGAGAGTTTTTCCTCAAATTCCAGGTGCAGTGGTCATTCTTATAAAAAGTGGAAGGGAAAAAAATCTGTTTCCCTTTCTCCCCCATCCTTTGCTGTGGTGTTAAATGCAATGTGGTTATATTTTGCTGATACATAATATACATTTTCCATCTGTGTTAGATTTTGCTCAACAGAACTCATTAATAAGCCCTATTATTTATGTGATATAACATTCTCCATTGCAAAAAAGGAAAACATTTGGGGGGGGGGGGTGTAGAATGCTTGTCCCAACCATTTTATTACCTTATGAAGTGACCATGAGGCCATTGTAGCAACAATGGTGTCTAAATTGTGTAGGATAGCTAAAACAAATAGGAAGATTCACATTTTTAGATGTAGTGACAGCACTCGAAAAATTTATCTGTGGGCAAGAGCATGCAGTTTATCTGTGACAGAAGGTTAAAGTAACAGTGAACCATGTGATGGGTCATTATGAGATCATGATGAAAGGAACCTACCACGGTACACAGTCATTGTAAAGAAACTTCTAAGGAAACATACACAAAAGATGGTGAATGAAATGCATTCAGCTGTCTAGGAGGCAAGGTATAGCTTTTGGTACTGTGATTATTGTAAAAAAAGACAAACGAACAGTTGGCCATAGAATTTTACTTACTTCATGTCTTAACTCTGAATGAAGCAAGACATAAGTCATGTTCAAAAATGATTTGGACACTGAACTGTGTTTAATGAATTCTAATATTTGATGACTAAGATGACTTACACAAGTTTAAATGTTAATATGAGAAATGGAAAAGTTGTTTTTGTGATAGTTGAAAATATATTGTGATTTAACTCAAAGTATTCGGCGAGTAACCAATCATTTCAAAACTAGAGTCTTTTAAATTCCTATAACCAGCAAGAGTATTCAGAGAAGAAATTTTGGAAGATCGAGCTAGCTGATTATCACGAGAAGACAATGAGCTAGATGCATCAAGTAAGTCAATTAATGAGAGGGAGGTGTGAATTTTGAAAGCAATCCAGTTTCGCACCGCTTCTCGTGTCGTCAAAAACGTTTGTGCATGTGTGTGTGTGTGTGTGTGTGTGTGTGTGTGTGTGTGTGTGTGTGTGTTTATTGATGAAGGCTGTGGCCAAAAGCTATATGTCAGTGTCTTTTAATTGTGCCACTTTTCATCATGACTTGTCTTTTTTACATTAAGAAGCAGTCTTCTTTTCCTACATTCTTGAATTCATGGTTGAGTTAGCTCTCCTTTTACCCGCACCTACCATAGGTCCCTGTAACAAAAAATCATGGTTACTGGTTGGAGGAAAGTATAGGTCACACTTAAAGTATGTACACAAAGGGTAACAGAAGTGATCCATAAAAATTCCATTCAACATCTGTGACCTTACATATCACAGAATCTTAGAACGTGTTTTGAGCTCAACGGTAATGAGCTACCTCAAGTAGAATGCCAACAAATACAGATTTCCGAAACATCAGTCACATGAAACCCAACTCTTAGGTTAAGCTGGTAACAGATTTCATTTCATTGGTAGGACCCTAGGAAAATGCAATCAGTTTAGTTAATGAAGTATCTTAAGTCAAAGAATTTATAGATGTATGATATGGTTATTGTAGTTTCTTGATGAGTATAGTTCATGTGGTAGTGTTTTTATATGTCTTATTTCAAACTTTTTATTACAGAGTCTTGTGGATGCTACAATTGAAGTTTACCATGAAGCGACAACGAATTTTCTCCCAACTCCTACAAAATCTCACTACACATTTAATTTGCGAGATTTTTCACGAGTAATAAGAGGTGTCCTTTTAGTTCCAAGCAGTAACATGTCAGAATCTGATAAGCTCATGCGTTTATGGATACACGAAACATATCGAGTCTTCTACGATCGTCTGGTGGACACAGATGACAGGTGAGATGAATGTAACAACAATCCCTCCAATCACTGTGCAAAAAGAGGTGGTAAAGTTAAAGAACTGTTCCATTAGAGATTCATGGAATCAGCAAAAATCTTTTATCTAAGTGAAATGGACTTTAAAACTGTTAAATTTACCATCATTGTGATTATGGCAAGGAAAACAAGTTGTAGAACATTTAGTATTTGATTTTAACCCTCACGCAGGCGCGCCTATGTATAAAGTGCAGCACTCACAAATAACATTGGTTTGTACTATCCCGTTGTTGTTTTACAATTGTGAGCTCACAACTATTCCTTCATTATTGGTTCAGCTGACATAGTAATAAGTTCTGTTGTCCAAGTGAGCAGCAGTGATACAAAGAAAATAGTGAGCTAGGTGAGAATAAAATCTATGATCATTGCAAGGAAACAATCCAGGTGCAGAGCTAACACCACAGTCCCAAAATGAGGCAGTTATCTACAAGATAATTAGTAATGAAATAAGCAGTAGTCAGGAATCTGATGCAACTGTGCTGTTTACTGCTTCAAGTGGGTCAATAGTGTGGAGTAACACTTGTGTATGGCAACAGTTATATGATGAAAGATTTACTATTGTTTCAGGAAACAGTGATTTAGGTCATATAATATTAGTTTATTGTATCAGTGTTTAATTAAAATAACATTAAAGTGTAATTTTGTTCATACATTGTTTAACTTGGTAACATACGAACACGTGTGTACAAAGTGCACTATGCGCTCGCTCTTGTCACAAAATATAGCACACCTGCTCAAGAGTTAAGAGTCAAGTTAGGACTTTTACATTATATTACCCAAAATCAATTCAGAAGGCAAAATTTTGAAAAACAGTTTGACATTGTGCTACACATTTATTGCAGTTTCTTACTCAATTTCGTATTGGAGGGCAGTGTGGAGGGTAAAAATCGTAGAGGGAGACCAAGAGATGACTACACTAAGCAGATTCAGAAGGATGTAGGTTGCAGTAGGTACTGGGAGATGAAGAAGCTTGCACAGGATAGAGTAGCATGGAGAGCTGCATCAAACCAGTCTCAGGACTGAAGACCACAACAACAAACAATTCATTAATTAATCTTTTCAGCAATGTATTAATAATTTCACTCTTACAATCACACAGTGCTCTCTTCTGGTGTGTGTGTGTGTGTGTGTGTGTGTGTGTGTGTGTGTGTGTGTGTGTGTGTGTGTGTGTTTGAGAAGGCAGAATGTGCTTAGTGGATAGAACAGAATGTATTGGACAGAAAGTCTGGCTCTCAGCCCTCTTGTCAGTTGCACAGTTCTCCCTCGGCCAGCCGGGGTGGCCAAGCGGTTCCGGGCGCTTCAGTCTGGAAACGCGCGACCGCTACGGTCACAGATTCGAATCCTGCCTCAGGCATGGATGTCCTTAGGTTAGTAGGGGACTGATGACCTGAGCTGTTAAGTCCCATAGTGTTCAGAGCCATTTGAACCAAGTTCTCCCTCACCCATCATTTCTTCCATTTCTGCCATTGATTAATGTAAGATATCCATTTAACATTTAACCAACCAAGGAATGCGAAGGCATGCATAACACCACAGATACTTCACTAACCTCTGAGCCAACTGTGTTTTCAAAGTCTCTCATTCACAACTTCACTCATACTCAAACACACACCCTAATGTTTCCCAAGGGTTTAACCCTGTCTCATAAGTTGCAACTTGTGCTGGAGAAGCAATTCAGTTTAACTTACAGCCACTTTTATTGTTCAACTTCTGCTATGTCTTTTTCATATCATCCTCAAGATGTTTAATTAATAATAAGAGTTAAAATCTATTACATGAAAAATTATTTTATGTGGAATTAATTGTTAGTGGTCTGCATATTACAGCAGACAGAACTCAACTGAATATCTAGCGCATAGTTAATACTCATTGTAAGATGATGATGAAGTAGTTTTTTCAGCATTTTGGCATCTCTTCAGTGACTGGTACTTTATGTTCAGGGTTTGTGGGTCTTCTAAAGGCTAATCTGCATGGACACAGCTGCCGGTTTGGTGACGTTTCACCACACCTGTGACACCTTCTTATAATAAACAAATATTTATTGAATATTTACATTACACTTGAAAATGCAGGATGGAATAACAATGACAGTGTGAATTTGGATAGTTTTTGAAATCACTGTGTGCAGGTGGTACTACACAGCTGACAGGCACATTTAAAAGCAGACTGTTGGCTGTTAATATTATAATAATAATGTGCCTATCTATGACTCAGCGGCTTTGCTATATGGTGATTGCAACTATCCTCTTCATAATATTGTTATATTCCATTCTGGATTTTCCTTGGTTTGACTTTTTTGAAGAGATGAATCAGACAGCTGATGGAGTCCTATAGCCTCAGCTACCAGAGACTGTCATCATGTGTGTGTGAGCTGAGTGTGTGCGTGTATGTGTTGTCTATTCTTGACGAAGGTCTTATTGGCTAAAAGCTGACTTTCCAATAGCCTTTTTGTTGTGCCTATTTGCGAGTCAGCATCTATGTTATATGCTGAGTAGCACCCATCCTCTTCAATATTGTTACATTCCATCCTGAATGTTCGATATTTGTTTCTACTGTTGTTATTAGTCAGCTTTAGGACAAAGTCCTTCCTGGGATAAAGAAACCTCCATCCATACATTACATGGATGCTCTCATCTCTGGGCAGTGTGACCCCAGTATAGTGTGTAGGAAGCTTGACTGGGACAGGCAATGAGGGTGTAGAAGGGGTGTGTGATGGGCAGGGCAAGGTATAGCAGGGAAAGTGTGAGGGAATGTGATGGGCTGGGAGGCAGTGGGAGTAACTGAAATTTCCCTTCCCACCTTGTCCAAAAACACATCTCCTGTACGTTGTCTCCCCAGTCAGATACCGTCCTTCACATACCCACAGTCAGTGGGTACCCCTTTGTGACTCAGTGCCACCCATGACTGGAGCATCTCAATCTCATTCTGTGCCAGATTTTGACTACCTCTCATACCCTCAAATGTGAAATATCTACATCTACATAAATAATCCGCAAATCAGTGCCTGGCAGAGGGGTCATTGAACCATCTTCACAATTCTCAATTATTCCAATCTCTGACAGTGCACTGGGGGAAAAATAGAAAACAAAAAGAGCTTTGATTTCCCTTATTTTATTTTGATGATTGTTTCTCCCTTTGTAGGTAAGCATCAACAAAATGTTTGTACATTTGGGAGAGAAAGTTGCTGAATGAAATCTTGTGAGAAGATTCTGCCACAATGAAAAATCCCTTTTTTAAATGATGTCCATCCCAAATTATCACGTCAGTGACACTTTCTTTCCCATTTCTCAATAATACAAAGTGTGCTGCTCTTCTTCAAACTTTCTCATTGTACCCTGTTAATCATATCTGTTAAGGATCCCACACTGTGCAGCAGTGCTCCAAAAGAGGATGGATAAGGAAAGTGCAGGCAGGCTCTTTAGTAGAACTGTTGCATCGTCTAAGTGTCCTGCCAATAAAATGCAGTCTTTGGTTACCCTTCCCCTCATCATTCTCTATGTGTTCCTTCCAATTTAAGTTGTTCTTAATTGCATTTCCTAAGTATTTAGTTGAATTTACAGCCCTAAGATTTGACTGATTTATCGTGTAACCGAAGTTTAACGGATTCTTTTGGCACTCATGTGGATGAACCACACTTTTCATTATTTAGGGTCAATTGTCAATTTTCACCCCATGCAGATATCTTTTCTAAATCATTTTGCAATTTGTTTTGAGCTTCTGATGACTTTACTGGGTGTTAAACGATATCATGATCTGCAAACAACCCGAGACAGCTGCTCAGGTTGTCTCCCAAATCATTTATATGGATAAGAAAAAGCAAAGAGCCTATAATGCTACCTTGGGGAATGCCAAAAATCACTTCTGTTTTACTCAATGACTTTCACTCAGTTACTACAATGTGAGCTCTCTGACAGCAGATCAGAAGCCAATCATGTAACTGAGAATATATACCGTAAGCACGCAGTTTGACTACAAGCCACTTGTGAGGTACAGTGTCAAAATCCTTTTGGAAATCTATAAATATTAATGATATGGGCCTGTAATTTAGTACCTTTCTTGTATATTGGTGTAAACTGTGCAACTTTCCAGTCTTTGGCAAAGATCTTTCACCAAATGATTGGTTGTATATGATTGTAAAGTATGGAGCTATTGCATTGGTATACTCTGAACCTTTTATTAAGTGACTTAAGTCACTTCACTTCTCCAAGGATATCTACTTCTAAGTTACTCATGTTGGCAGCTGTTCTTGACTCGAATTCTGGAATATTCTCTGCACTATCGTTCACAGCCCTCCTGCAGTGGTTTTCTGCCACTCACCTGATGTACACCATATCCTCATCCATCCTCATCCTGCCTCTGTGCCTTCACTCATGGCTCATATTGTTGTAAAGGACTTAGATACAAACCTGTCCTAAACATCTTCCCATTTGACAGATTTAACCATACAATTTATTCCACGCAGTAAATTTAGAGTTGAGATTACTATTTCTTTGTCTAGCATACATGTACTATTGATAATGATGATGATGATGATGATGGTGATGTTTGGTTTGTGGGGTACTCAACTGCATGGTTATCAGTGCCTGTACAAATTCCAGACCTAAGCGAGAACACGTCCACGAGACCATGAGCTGCAGACACATGTACTATTGTTCAGTTCTAAGAAATAATAGATACATGCCAACCACATTGTGGGATGTACTGTTACCTTCATCCTACTGTATTTTTTTTTTATACTTAATTTTCTGTGTGGAAATTATACACAAGTATTGGATGGTGAATGGAGAGAACATGCTTTGTATAAAATCTAGTCCTGTTTTGAAAATAAAAACATATCACTTTCTGTACAAATCTTGAAGTTCTTCAATTTTAAGTGAGTTCTTTAGAATGGTTAACAATTCATACAATTTACTTTTTTTGTTGAGTTCATAAGTAACACACTTTCTAACTATACCTGTAACCAACCACATTTTAGCAGTTACATTTCCAATTTCACATTGATGTTTGAGATTGCTATATTGCTTTTCCAAACTAAACTTTTACACTGTAACAATTCACGGTAGCCTTAATAATTGTCAAAATGATAATACAGCCTGACAACAGGTGCTACTAACTTACATTGAAGGCAATGAAGTATGCACTGATTTTGTGTGTAATTACTTGCACCCTTCACAAATAAACCAGTTAATCACCCTCTGTTGTCTTACTATTGGACAGAAAATTTTCTAGTTCATATTATATCAACATCTCCAAATTGTTCGTATATTTTTGGTGCAGTTCAACTGGAAATGACCTTTCCACATGTAATGTGTATGGTGACTGCCCTCACCCACTTAAAGGCACATGACTGCTAGAACTTGGACATTGTTCAGTTAATCAACAAGACAGTGTCATTTGTGCTGAAATCGAAAATAAACTCACCTGTTTTATTATGCATAAATATTGTAACCTTCCTTCTGACATTTTTAAAACCCCATTTATTTCGTTTTGCTTGTTACTAAAAGAAGAAAAAAGAAATTAAATAGAAAATATTAAGGAAATGGGTTGGTATATAAATAGAGAGACTGAAGAATGTAGAAGAACAGCCACCTAGGAAAGTAGATGAGTTGTTAATACAGGTGGTAGTTGTTGTAGTGAGGGGGAGAAGACATTGGGATAGCCAGTCCAATAAGCCTTAATCAAAAGTCATCAGATCCCTAACTGATTGTCACTCTGCTCATAAGCTGGGACAATAACATATTATCACATGTTCAACAGTCAGAAGACATTGCCAAGGTCTATGACAATTGATACTAGCTGTTTTTATGCACTATAAGTTAATCAAACAGCTCTTCATCTTTGGGAACATTTGCAGTATGCATGCTGAGACAGTGCTGCAGATCAGAGTAAGACTGTTTTGTTCACCTGCGAGTCTTAATCAGTAACAAAAGTTGGGTTGTCATTGTGAGCTAACAACCTGTTGCCCTCTATGGAGTATCCATGAAAAGGATGCTTTTGAATGGGGTAGTATTACATTGGCCATGTTCTATGTGAGTGTTGTTGTTGATGCTAATATACACACTGATACCATTGGAGCTGATTATATCTCATGACTCTGGCAAATCAATTCACTATGCCAAATATAAGTTGGTGTACTCTACTGAAAAAAATTGTTTTTCCTTCATTGTTGTTTTGTATATTAGCATGACGTTGAGACTAGGAGGAATTAAGATAGATTTTAATTTGAATTAATTCAAATATCTTACCTTCTCTCACTTGTTCATAGTACTTGTAGTGCCAAGTAATATTTTTTTCCCTTCAGAATTTATACATTTATGATAAATTGTGAAAAGTTAACAATGAAATTAGTACAGATTGAGAATGATAGTGCATACACAAGAAGTTACAGAATAAACCGTTATTTGTAACTCGGTAAGACTGTCCTGATGAATTTAAGAAAACTGTTTTTTGTGTAGAATGTGATTTCTGCTTTCATATTTAAGACAACTAATATCTTTAACAATTGTTTTATTTACAGGAAAAAGCTGTTTGGAATTGTCAGGAATTCACTCTACAATAACTTCAGACAGCACATGCACCAAGTCTGTGCATCCCTAATTCCAGAAGGAGAGACTGATCTGACAGATGAACATTTGCGGAATCTCTTTTTTGGTAATTACATGGAACCTGACGCAGACCCAAAAATTTATGATGAGGTATATTTACTTCGTGGATCAGTACAATGTTATTCAAAACTTTTTAATGTGTTTTCTAATATGAAAGAACCAAACACAAATATAAAAATAAAATTTATTTTTTAGTGAACAGCAGGCAACAGATAAACATGAAAACCATGAGATTTTCGATGAAAAGAAAGCACTCATCAAAAAGCAGAAATGTTGAGTTGCTGATAGGTGCACAAAAGAAAGAAAACGTGCTGCTTTTCAGATTCAACCTTTTACGAGATAAAGTGTGCATGCATACACCCCCCCCCCCCCCCCTCTTCTCACACACACACACACACACACACACACACACACACACATGAACCTGTCTGGTGCTGGCTGCACTAACAATGCCACTGCTGTATTTCAGTTGATGGGTTGTTTGTGCTGCAGGCAGTGTCAGACGGAGTTGGTAGTGGGTGGTGGAAGGCAGGCAGAGGGGTTGGGGGTATTCAGCAAATGGCTTAGAGAGAGGCTGTCGCTTTGCTGGCTAGGAATATGAGACAGGTGTAAGGACTAGGTGTGTGATGCACTATTATATGGGCCGGTGAGCAGTGGCACATGCTGCAGATGACATGGGCACATAAACTGGGAGGGAGGTGATGGGTCAGAGGAAGGAGAAACTTTTGGATGGAAGATGTGAACATAGAAGGTTTACAGAGTGATTGAGACCAGGACAATTATGCGAGTAAAGGCTGTGTTGGAAGGATAACTCCTATGTGCATAGTTCATAGCTGGTGGTGGAAAGAAAAATCCAGACCACCCAAGTTGTGAAGTGGCCACTGCTGCATGTTGTACCACCTGGCGGTCAACTTTGTACTTGACAACAGTTTGCTGTTGGCCTTTCATCCTGTCGGACAGCTTGTTGGTAGTTATACTGACATAAAAAGCTGTGTAGTGTTTGCCAGAGAATTAGTGTATGACATGCCTTCTTTCACAGGTGCCCCAGGCCCTGATGGGATAGGGTAAGCAGTTGCACTCAAGCAGTGGAGGCACGCGCATCACTGCTGTAGAAGAACTGTGAAGCTGTACTCGGACTGTGATGTGTCGCTAATCAAATTGTCATCCATCGTTATTACGACACAGCAAAATTGTCGTGTCTTTGCGTCACAGAATGGGCAGAAGCAGGCAGAAGTAGAAAGTAGACGCAGAGAAGAAGCCTTCGACACAACAACCCTGCAGGAATGTGCAACAGAAGCACGAAGAGCATCGTGTAACTGTTCCCCCTCTGTACATTCAGTGCAGCAGATGGTTGTGGACAGAGATATATGATGTCATAACCAGCTGCTGAAGGGAAGAAGTAGTAGCAGAGTCCCTTGGCTAAGACGCCATCATCCAGCTGTAGGCAGCAAGCGTAGCTGACTGACGCACAGTGAAGAGCACTGTGGCCACCCACATTGTTCATCTACCTACTGTGGAGAAGACAACCGTGCCAAATCAGCACGAGAATGAAGGATAATCCACTAAATTACAGGCCCATATCGTTAATGTCAATATGCAGCAGGATTTTAGAACATATATTGTGTTCAAACATTATGAATTACCTGGAAGGAAATGGTCTATTGACATACAGTCAACATAGGTTTAGAAAACATCGTTCCTGTGAAATACAACTAGCTCTTTATTCACATGAAGTGCTGAGAGCTATTGACAAGGGATTTCAGATCGATTCTCTATTCCTGGATTTCCAGAAAGCTTTTGACACTGTACCACATAAGCAGCTCGTAGTGAAATTGCGTGCTCATGGAAAATCGTCTCATTTATGTGACTGGATTTGCGCTTTCCTGTCATAGAGGTCACAGTTCGTGGTAATTGACAGAAAGTCATCGAGTAAAACAGCAGTGATTTCAGGCATTCCCCAAGATAGTGTTATAGACCCTTTGCTGTTCCTTATCTATATAAATGATTTGGGTGACAATCTGAGCAGCTGTCTTCAATTGTTTGCAGATGACGCTGTCGTTTATTGACTAATAAAGTCATCAGAAGATCAAAACAAACTGCGAAACGATTTAGAAAAAATATCTGAATGGTGCAAAAAGTGGCAGTTGACCCGAAATAACTAAAAGTGTGGGGTCATCCAGATGAGTGCTAAAATGAACTCGTTAAACTTCGGTTACACGATAAATCAGTCTAATCTAAAAACCGTAAATTCAACTAAATACCTAGGTATTACAATTATAAACAACTTACATTGGAAAGAACGCATAGGAAATGATGTGGGGAAGGCTAACCAAAGACTGCGTTTTATTGGCGGGACACTTAGAAAATGTGACAGACCTACTAAGGAGACTGCCTACACTACGCTTGTCCGTCCTCTTTTATAACACTGCTGCGCAGTGTGGGATCATTACCAGATAGCACTGCTGGAGTACTTCGAAAAAGTTCAAATAAAGGCAGCATGTTTTGTATTTTTGCGAAATATGCAAGAGAGTGTCACAGAAATGATACAGGACTTGGGCTGGAAATCATTAAAAGAAATGCGTTTTCATTGCGACGGAATCTTCTCACGAAATTTCAATCACCAACTTTTTCCTCCGAATGCAAAAATATTTTGTTGAAACCGATCTACATAGGGTGGAATGATAACCACGATAAAATACGGGAAATCAGAGCTCGTGCGGAAAGATATAGGTGTTCATTCTTTGCGTGTGCTCTACAAGATTGGAATAATAGAGAATTGTGAAGGTGGTTCAATGAAACCTCTGCCAGGCACTTAAATGTGATTTTCAGAGTATCCATGTAGATGTAGATGGCCCTGATCAGAGGGCTGCCTTGGATCTGTCATGAAAAGACAGTCCAAGATGGTCTGTCACGTGCCGGATTCTGGTGTGCAACTACTAAGCTGCACAACCAGGCAAATAAGAGGCCGCTGCTGTACATCATTGTAGTGGGAACTGTGACGGATGGCAGTGACATTTTCGGAATAAGGAAACTCTTAGTCTTTCCTGTGATCACTGAAGCTCTCCCCCTAGGCATGGACTGTAAGCCACAGTGCTTCAGGTGCTATGCTGAAGGGCATGTGGCAAAATACTGCCGCAACTCACCATGGTGCGTAAAGTGCACCGTTGCACATGACACTCATGTCTGTAACAGACGACTAAAAGAGGCGCCAGCTTGTGCTGACTGTGATGGGTCACATGTGGAAAACTGGCAAGGCTGCCTGGCTTTCACCAGTGACAGCTCTGCTGGAGACAAGGTGCAAACCGAGAAGCCATGACAATGGCACTGTAAGTGCCACCGAATGAAAATGCAACTGTAAGGAGAGAAGACAGCTCCCACTGCCCACATGCCACTGATGGGCAACCTGGGCCATCCCCCATGACGGCTCACCACTGGTGCAGCATGACAGGCAGCTCTAACAATCTGAACTGCAGCACACCGTTCTGTAGCACTATCGCAGACTGATCTCTTATGACGAACATATAGCTTGACATGGTATCCTCTTGCATGATACCCACTGCTACCTAAACCCATCCTTGCATGACGTATCGCAGTCAGCAAGTTTCCTCTACTGCTCGTACTACCTGACCTAACTACCACAGAGGTTTTTCTCCCTTGGTGCTTGCCTTGGCACTTTTTTCCCTCTGCCCTTCAAACCACTACCCTTCATTTGACAATCTGTGGCCTGTCTGCAGTTCGATATCGTCTCTTTTGTGGGAAGTAAGAATCAATTCTTTTCATAATATTGTTGTTATTCCATCCTGGACTTTTCCTTGGTTGATTCTGCCTGATGGCATTTCTTCCATCACCCAACCCAGTGCTGTTATCTAATACATTACTTTACTCATTGCTTGTCCATTTCTCTCTGTCCTTTCCATTGTTTTATCCGTCACATTCCAAACCACACATACTTTGACTTATGAGACACACTGTGGTTAGGGTCTCATCCATGCCACACGCCTATGTAACAATTCAAATGGTTGGTGCAGCACCTCTTGTCCCACATTCTTCCTGTCGATATAATTATTCCTAGACCTTGAAATTGATCACACTTCCTTCCTCACTCTTGCATGTTTTTGCATGCTATTTTCTGTATGTTCCTGTACCACACCAGCTTGTTGAACCTTGACCTTACCAACTGTCCCTGTCTACCTCTCTCTCTTCCTTTATTCCAGCATACACATTCTAACCTTAGGTGATTCACTTAGATTATATGTACTGGATCAGGATTCAAACCTGGTATTGCCTTGTTACAAGGCAATTGCGATAACCATTGCACCATCTGGGACACAGCATTGTCACAACTCCATGGACTATCTTGGCACACTTCATGGCCAATTCACACTCCCACAGAGTGACACCTATCCCCAGTCCCGGTCCACTACACTCCTGTTCGCTACTCAGAGATTCCCACAGGAGGTCAGACATATGTGTGCACTTGCTCTCGAAGAAAGGAGATCCATTGCCCAGATAGGCTTATCAATCATGTGAAAGTGTGGTGCCTGTCTAAAAGAACAGACACAACACAGAATGTGCAGCTGTGAAACATTATATGTTATTGTAAGGGAGTGTGAATCGGCCGTGAGGCATGCTGAGATAGTCCATGCAGTTGTGATAATACTGTCCCTGGATGGTGCAGTGTTTACTGCACCTTCCTAATAATCAGGAGATATTGGGTTTGTAACCTGGTTCAGAACACATTTTCACTCATTGCCACTGATTCCTCATAATGTCCCACTGCAACTGACAGCAGTGATCCTCCTTTAATTTACATAATGTTTTGCAACTGCAGATTCTGTGTGGTGTGTGTTCTTTTGGACAGACACTGCACATTCGTATCTATGATTCAGTTGCACCTGCTGTTCCCCCTTCTCTTCAGGCATAACCACCAACCATCCTGTGACCCACGATCATCGCCTTTCAATTTGTTTTTATCTGAGTTTGGCCACAGAGAGAGAGAGAGAGTCATTATCTCATCTGTATGAGTAGCAATCTATCCTTTTTATAATGTTGTTGTTGTTATTCTACCCTGGACTTTCCATTGTTTGGAAATATGGGTAGGGGAACTAAATAGTTCAGATGAAAATTGTAAATGGCCCATCAAAAATATTTTCACAAACTTGAACTTGCCTAGACACATCATGGAGTAATACGACGGCTATGCCGAAAGTTTTTACCAGAATGTGTGAAAAAAAATTTATTTGCAAAAAAACGTTTACAACTTTTCAAAATATTCTCTATTAGCATGTATACGTTTTTCCACTCTCTGAAACCATTTAGAAAATGTGTCAGTCCAAGCTTCTTTTGGGATGTCACTTAGTGCACTCTTGTACACTGCAATGGCCTCTTCATCTGATCTTCATCTGATGAAAACCGCTGCCTCAAATTTTTTCCTTAGCCTTAGGGAACAGAAAGAAGTCACAGAGGGCAAGGTCAGGTGAATAGGGGGGCTGGGGTAACACTCGCACTTTTTCCTTCTCCAGGAAATCCATCATTCTGGCCGCCCTGTGTACATATGCATTGTCGTGATGCAGTAGAAGGTGGCCACTCTTGGACTTGGGATGCTGTGACATCCATGTGGTGATGACTTTTGGAAGACAGTCGTTCACTTACCATTCAGCATTGACTGTACGATGTGTGTCCAAGGTCACAGATGTGAGATGCCCGATCTTTGTGAAAAAAGTTGCCACAATCTTTTTTCCAGAGCTCTGACTTCCTCGAACTTTTGTGGGTGGTTCCTCCCCTGGAAAGCACCACACAGAAGACTGTCTCTTCATTTCACGATCATAATGGTAGACCCATGTTTCATCACCTGTGACGATATTGTAAGTGTCTTGGGACTTCCCTCCATTGAATTTTTCAAGCATGCAATGACACCAGTCCACTCTAGTCTCCTTTTGGCTTTCTGTGAGAGAATGTGGCATCCAAAGGGCACATCTCTTAATAAGGCCCAAGTGACTATGAACGATGGTCTGTGTTGCTGTTGATCCAATATTTAGGGTCTCTTCGATGTCATAAAATGTAAGATGTGGATCTTCTTTGATCATTTTCCTCACAGCATCAATGTTTTCAGGAGTCACAGCTGTTGCCAACCGACCGGAACGAGGTTCATCTTCAATTGACTGCCGACCCCTCGAAAACCAATTTTCAACTGTGGCCCTAGAAGGGGAAGCTTCACCAAAAACATGCAGCAAAGAAGAACGGCATTCTTCGGCACTTAAACCCTTTTTATAGTCGTGAAAAATCATGGCGCGAGAAAGTCGCAGTGCGACAGCTCCATCCTGCACCGTCTCTGACTCAGCACAGCCTGTGCTTTCTTACCGCTCTGTGGGGGGATTACCGCTAGCCAGGGGCTGCGCACGCATGTCCCAAGTTCAAAAAGCATTGCTCTTTCGAATGAAAACAACCCCATTGTCCTCCGCCTTATGGTTTACGGGCTGCTAAAAACTTTCGGCCTAGCCCTCGTAGAAGAATACAAGGTACTAGAAGTGGAACTGTTTGCAAACATTTCAGTCTAAGAAAATTTTACAAAGGTAAAAACAAGAAATCTGTTGTAGATTGTGATCCGTGAGTGAAAGACTCCCTAAATCTTAAAAAGATGATGGGAAATACTCAGATTAGAACAATAATAGAGAATATGGAAAAGAATGAATACTTAGAGGAAATTTGGAGAGGAATATTAGAGAAGAACAGTGGGATAGGAAAGTCGGTAGAAGCAAAGGTAGATAATAGAAATGAGTGAAAGGGCTCAAATAAATGATATACTTTAAGAAAATTATGAGGAAGAAAGTGTCATTGAGTAGAAGGGAAAATGTGCCATATCGAGGTCTATAAGGGTAATCTCACATATTCCTTTGCTCTGCATATGCTGGTCTTTTGCTTATTTTTGTAAGCAAGTTTATAATGTGTTCAGTATATCAACTCAGTTGTGTAATTGGCAACAAATGATCTATTTAGAAAATTACTCAGTTAGAGCCCATAAAACTTGAATTGTTTTGTATCTGAAATTCATCATACATTAATTTCCATGCTGTTCTCTTTTCCTAAACTTGTGACAACATAGATTGCATCAAATGAATATTATTCCAATTTAGGCAAAAATTGTGGTTTTATCTTCATCTCATTCCATTAATATAGACCTATGGTTAGTAGAATAGGCTGCCAGAGTATATTTGTCTAACCAGAATTGTGCAAACATTTGTCTGGTCCTGGGACCTCTATTTAAGACGAATTTATAAAGATGTGAAGCTTTTATGTTCACTCAGTGATTTTTTTTTTTTTTTTTAGTATAAAGCCTTATCTCTCACTAGTGTATCGCGTATCTCACTAGTACATAAGACTGAAAATGTGCAATAAAGTAAATAACTTTCCCTGTGTAGCTTCACCATTTACTTGTGTATTTTGGGTGTGTATGACAACACAACAGCAGGAATTAGAGTAGTAATTAATTGTTTAACCATTGTATTTAAATTGGTGTAATGTGAGTAATTTGTCAATTTTTGTTTGTTTAGCTGTGACTTGTAAAAATTAAAACCTTAGTGTGAGTGTTATTTGTAGGTGAAGGACCTTCAACTTCTTACTAAGAAGATGGTGTACTATCTGGAACAGTACAATATTATGTCACAGACTCCAATGCCATTGGTACTGTTTAAGTTTGCCATTGAGCACATATCAAGAGTGAGTCGAGTCTTGCAGCAGGACAGTGGTCACCTACTCCTTGTTGGTGTCGGAGGTTCCGGAAGACGAAGTGTGGGTCGCCTTGCTGCCAGCATGGCTGATTTTGTATTGTTTCAGGTATTTTTACACTTCCTAGAGGACAGATATTTCATTTTCTATTTGTTGGTCATTCTCAGATTGTAATTTTGCTTTCATGATTTGTATAATGATGTTTGTAAGAAAGAAAGTCCAGTGAAGAATTAACGTAATATTGATAGAAATGCAAATGGTTATAAATATGGAACAACCTTACATTACTGGTCTCCACAACCCCGTCTTAATATTCATGTTAAAAATTCATAATGAGAGACATAGGAACAATATGAGAAGGAAATCTTTGGTTACGTGACAGAAGTAACTACACTTCATTCCAGGGCTGACTATGGCATCCCAAACTTCACACTTGCAGTGTGTTTAGGCTGAGGCTACACCTGTCTCGTATTTCCTCAGTCCATCTCAGAAGTGCCTGATACAGCTCAGTATTTCATTTAGTATTGTAGCACGGCATTTTCCAGTTGGCACAATTACCTTCAGTTCGGCTGAATTGTGGTGTCAGTGCTATTTTCCCTTTGCTACTTGTGTATGGTGGGAAGGACATACAAAGATCTTGTGGCTGTCTGCACAGAAAGTGGCAGTCTAGCTATCTATCATCACAAGCCTTGAAAATTGTTTGGGAAAGACAGAAGATAATCATGAGAATTTTGAGTATGTATTATGCAGCTGCATAATCAACAGGTGCTGGAAATTTGGTATGATTACTGTGGAGATAAAGCCTTTAAAGATTTAGCTGACAGTGAAAGAGCCAATAATTACGATGAAATTAGAATTAATTTAATGCCTTCAGCTACTGACGGGTGTTGATATATATCGACAGGGACAGGTGAAACTGTGTGCCCCGGCTGGGACTTGAACTCGGGATCTCTTGCTTACATGGCAGACGCTGTATCCATCTGAGCCACCAAGGGCGCAGGGGATAGTGCGACTGCAGGGACTATCTCGCGCATGCCTCCCACGAGACACACATTCTCACCTTGTATGTCCACACATTACATTCATAGTGTCCCACCCCGACACACTCATTACTTGTGGAAGATTGTAAGAGCTGTATTCCAGACAGTTTAATGTTCCAGTTGAAAGTGCCCTACTGCATGTACAGATTGACCTGCAAGGTAATCCCCATTGCAAAGACAATATTTTTAATTTTTTATTTTATTTTTTATTCCCCCCCCCCCCCCCCCCCCCCCACTCTCCAGATCATCTAAATTGCCCCCTCAAGTAGAGTTTCTGAATCTCCATAATGAGGTTGCAAAAGTTCTATGATATATCGACCAACATATGTATGTGAAAGAACTAAATAAGTGACAATTACATGGCAGCCTGAGTGCAAAAATCTGTGAAATTGTCCACATCTGTTCATATGCTGATAGTTTGTACCAGATAAAAATTATGGTATATTATGTTTTCATAGCACCAAAAATAAAAAATGAACATCTGTTTTGTTTGTTATCTGTGTTGATGAGAATGTGAAGTATAAAACCAACGCGTATGCAGTGCAACTACATTGCCTATTAAATGCAGTCACACATCACATACACAAACATATCACAGAAATTAAGGCTCAAAATTCAGTAATCACAAGGCCAGTCATTGGAAGTATATTGAATAAACCTTGAACACCATGGGTTCCACATGGACAGTTGTATGTGGTGTGCTTAAGAGTTGGTAAAACATCAGCACTGCTCATTTTCTCTCTGGACAAAAAGACAAAATTTGATAAATCCCTTCTTGACCAACTGACTGGATGACTGACTGACTAATAATGCACAGACTAAACCACTGGAGATGTAGACATATTATACAATAAACACTTTCTATTAAACTGGCTGCAAGAAAGAACACGCTAAGCTTTGCGGCGAAAATGTGTGATTTGGTTTTCCTTTTTGCAATCATTTTTAACAGAAAATAAGAAAGTTGTTTTTATGGCTAACTTTATAATCCTTCTTGTTTGTAGGTTAAAACTGTGCTAAATACTGTCATTATAGCTACTATCCTCACATGTCAAGCAGTTGGAAAAGTCTCTCTTATACACTGTGCCCTAACGATTCCAACTGATTTACCTGTTCATTTTGACTTCTACTCCGTGTCAAATTTCTGTTTGCAGTAACAATAAATAAGGTCAGAGAGGGGAGGGGCTGATACACAGAGAAATGGGGAGGAAATGGATGTAAAGGACAACTTAGGTAGAGAGATGAGGGAGGATGCAATGGGTAGAGTGAGTGTGTGGTGAGAACATTTTTACCTTCCCTACAAGAACTAGCTACTAAATTCTTAAACAATGTGTATCGTACAAGAAATTCTGACATTGGAAGTTCTTGTAGAATGGGAGTTTTCTTTATCAGCTGAGAGATTACAGCAGCACTATCTAAATTACCTTTTATTATGTTTCTCGGAGCAAACAATTTACCTGTAGAAGAATTGACAGTTTTTCCTGTATCACACTCCATGAAGTGGTTCAGTTTTGTAAGGCTTGCTCTACGTACAGACTGGAAGAGTGATTTTAACTGTACTTGCATATGCTCTGGCAGTATATATATATATATATATATATATATATATATATATATATATATATATATATATATATATATATATATATATAAAGATTCTAAGACTTACCAAGCGGGAAAGCGCCGGCAGACAGGCACATGAACAAAACACACAAACACACACACAGAATTACGAGCTTTCGCAACTGGCAGTTGCTTCGTCAGGAAAGAGGGAAGGAGAGGGAAAAATGAAAGGATGTGGGTTTTAAGGGAGAGGGTAAGGAGTCATTCCAATCCCGGGAGCGGAAAGACTTCCCTTAGGGGAAAAAAAAGGACAGGTGTACACTCGCACACACACACACATATCCATCCGCACATACACAGACACAAGCAGACATCTGCTTGTCTGCTTGTGTCTGTGTATGTGCGGATGGATATGTGTGTGTGTGTGTGCGAGTGTACACCTGTCCTTTTTTTCCCCTAAGGGAAGTCTTTCCGCTCCCGGGATTAGAATGACTCCTTACCCTCTCCCTTAAAACCCACATCCTTTCATTTTTCCCTCTCCTTCCCTCTTTCCTGACGAAGCAACTGCCAGTTGCGAAAGCTCGTAATTCTGTGTGTGTGTTTGTGTGTTTTGTTCATGTGCCTGTCTGCCGGCGCTTTCCCGCTTGGTAAGTCTTGGAATCTTTGTTTTAATATATATATATATATATATATATATATATATATATATATATATATATATATATATATATATATAATTTTTAAAAAAATGCATTCTGTAGTAACATAAAGCTCTCTGCAAGGTCACCAAGCTTAGACTGCAGAAGATGAATTAACGGTATCTTGGAGCCCTCTAATGTCAGCAGCAAATTGCAACATTTTGAGCAGTGCTCAACAAGAAAAATAGCTAGGCATTGAAGTTTTTTTGCTTCAGCAGAAGTCAAAGCTTTAAAATAATTGACAGCTACACGCTCATCTTCAACAGTTTCAACAAATCCTAATATATCACAGAGATATTCTCCAAGGTACTCGACACTTTCGAACCCCAAGTTTCACCTGGTGATAACAGGAATAGGGAAGAGTTTAGATTTTGTGGGTACACCTACATATTTCTGAGCTAAGAACTGAATGTATGCATGCTTTCTCTTTCAGGTATTAAGGAAGATCTGTTTTGTCTGCAAAACACAATAGTTCAATTCACAAAGTTCCACAGCCCACACATTGTGAACCAAATTTAATTTATGAGCCCAGCATTGTGTGTGTACTAACCCTTCTGAAACTAAAACCCTAACTGCATTTATACACTTGCCCATATAATGGGCTGATTCTGAAGTTATAGAAACTACATTTCTGTACTGAATTTCAAGTTTCTGTATTACACTCTTAATTGCTTGTGCACATTCTGTAGCATTTGCATTTGCAATAACCTTCACTCCCCCGACATATAATTTATGAACTGCACCATCGCCACAACATTTATCAGAACCACGAACACATACTGCCCTTTCTGTCTGTCGTTTCATCACAAAGAATTGAAACTCTTCCATCTTTCATGGCTCCATTTAATCTTTCCTCATCTTCTTTGATGATTTGAGGTATGTAACCTCTCCGTAGTCTTCCTGCTGAGGGTAAGTCTCCAGCACCTTAAAAATGTCAATATAACTGCTATTAGAGTACTATGTAATGAATTAGATTACCACATTACCCAGTTATAAGACTTTTTTAAGAGGGTGCTTGAGGAAAAATTATTTGTAATATAGGCCTATTCTGACCAACAAAAATTATTGGCTATCGAGATTACCTAATCTTTTTTGTGATTAGCAAACGGTAAATTAATAATTACACAAACCTGGTATGTATTTGTTCATCCATTCTCTCAGCTTCGGATGATCAACTTTTTCCATCGGAATGTTAGCCTCAATGAAACTCGAGTAGTCGAGAAAATGAATTACTCTATATCATTTTTCGCTCATTTTGCTGCTGCAGTGACTTCTGTAAGCGTAGCTTGTCTTTTTATTCCAGTAGTTGTTAGTGTCTTCTCCTTGTTCTTCTTATGGGAAGAATAGTTATTAATGTGTTTCAGGCACATGTCCTTCCTCTGCCACTCAATACGCACATTGCAGTATTTGCACATAAATATCTTCCTACATTCGTCGAAAACATAAAATCCTTCTGACGAAAGTTCCTTTTCTTGGTTGAAAACTGTCACTGCCATATTAATCATCTGTAACATGAAAAACAAAACACAAAATAATACACTCAATGCACTGGCGATCCACAACGATTTCCAACACGCAATACTGAATACACCACCAGAACATTGTAGAATGTCTTTGGAATACTCGATATATTATATATTTCGAAATGGTGTACAATCTATATCCAGATTGTATGACCATAACTGCAATCGAATTTCTTCAGTGAAGTTAAAATGATGAGATTTTGCAAAGTTTCATCAATTATTTCGCGATTTGGCTTAAAAGTAAATAGTTTCGCATTTTCAGTAAAATGTTTTAAATTTTGTGAAAATTTCATGATTTCACGCTTTGCGAAAAACAGGTGTATCTAGACATTACCTGCGATTGCTGCTGTAGTATGAATGCTAACTTTAACAGTTTTGTATCATTACAGTGAAAAGTTCCTGGTGTTACAAAGTGAAAAGCTTCCTCGATGCATCCTGTTTGAAGTCACTTTCACTGAGTTTGCAGAGTTTATAAAAGGCTTGTCAGAATGCACAACGAACAGGGTTCAGTTTGCCACAGAAGCTCCCATGGATTAAAAATGGGATATACTTACAATAATCACATTGGCACATGGCTCAATCCCGATGAAACCCAACATGATACCAATCTACATCTACATCCATACTCCGCAAGCCTGATGGTATGTGGCGGAGGGTACCTTGAGTACCTCTATCGGTTCTCCCTCCTATTCCATTCTTGTATAGTTCATGGAAAGAAAGATTGTCGGTATGCCTCTGTGTGGGCTCTAATCTCTCTGATTTTATTGTCATGGTTTCTTTGAGAAATATACCTAGGAGGAAGCAATATACTGCTTGACTTCTCGGTGAAGGTATGTTCTCAAAACTTCGACAAAAACTCATACCGTGCTGCTGAGCTTCTCTCTTGCAGAGTCTTCCACTGGAGTTTATCTATCATTGCCATATGGTTTTGCAATTACTAAATGATCCTGTAACGAAGCGCGCTGTTCTCCGTTGGAACTTTTCTATCTCGTCTATCAACCCTATCTGGTACAGATCCCACACCGGTGAGCAGTATTCATGCAGTGGGCGAACAAGTGTACTGCAACCTACTTCCTTTGTTTTTGGACTGCATTTCCTTAGGATTCCTCCAATGAATCTCAGTTTGGCATTTGCTATACCAACGATTAATTTTATATGGTTATTCCATTTTAAAACAATCCTAAAGCGTACTCCCAGATAATTTATGAAATTAACTGCTTCCAGTTGCTGGCCTGCTATATTGTAGCTAAATGATAAAGGATCTTTCTTTCTGTGTATTCGCAGCACATTACACTTGTCTGCAATGAGGTTCTTTTGCTATTCCCTGCACCATGCGTCAATTCGTTTCAGATCCTCTTGCATTTCAGTACAATTTTTCATTGTTACAACCTCTCAATATACTACAGCATCATCCCCAAAAAGCCTCATGTTATCCACAAGGTCATTTATATATATTGTGAATATCAACAGTCCTACGGCACTCCCCTGCGGCACATCTGAAATCACTCTTACTTCAGAAGACCTCTCCATTGAGAATGATGTGATGCATTCCAATGAAGCAACCATGACTATGCTGTGAGACATCCTGCTTGGAAAGCTCCATTACATTCTTATGGGCAGAACATTGAGATTCATAAACAAGTAAGTCGGAGAGGTGCAGTGGCAGTAAATAGACAAATAACAGTGAAGAGTGAGGATACGGATGTGCCTGTTTTATCTGCAGTACACCAAGGGAGCTTAGGAGAATTTGCTATAGATACTGGTATCAGTCTTACATCTGTGTGATGTATAATAAACAGCCACAAGTTCCCAGGTACCACCTATTGCTGACACAGGAGATGCATGGAAATGGTATCTATCGTAGAGCTACTTTCTACAAATGGGTGTGGAATGTTTTCATTGTAGACACCTTACAAAGTGTTATGTTCTTTGATGAATGCACAGTCATATATTGTGGTGCAGGTATCATCATAATATGCCAATTTTTGGCTACAGAAAATCTTAGGTGGATTTATAACAATGATTCATCAAATGAAGTGATCTGTTATTACTTCACAGGTATTCTGAGAGGTGAGATGAATCCAGCTTTTTTCATCCACAATTGAGTGCTCTCGTGGAAAATGTCAGTCTTGACATTAGAAGCCATATGAGGATGCACCACAATGGTCACCCAGTCCATCCTGCATGTGATGTGATACAGGAACTGAACAATAGACTTCTTGGAGACAGTTAGGTCGCTGTATCCAATTTAACATCAATAATTTACTTTTTGCTGACTAATCGAAGGAATTGAGTTTATGTCACCGAACTTCGTAACCCAGCTGACATAGAACAACACACCGAAGAAGCTTGTCCTCCTGTGGCACCAGGAAATTTACACCTCATCCATAGATAATTCAGAAGGCATATTGAGTTTTGTATTTAGGGAAAAAAGGCACACGTTGAACACATCACCTAAATAAACATTCCTCCCCCAGAGCACAACCAATTATCAAATGAAGCTATATGTTACAGAACCTTTTCAAGTCTCAAACATCTGTGATGTATATCTGCAGATTTAAATCACAAATGAAAATTTGTATCAAGACCACTATTAGAACCCAGGTCTCCTGCTCACCAGGCAGATGTGCTAACCACAACGCTACCCTGCCACAGTGGGAACTAACCTTGTGACTTACCAGACACCTTCAAAGTCACTTAAACCAAAACATCTTGACATGTTTATGCTTTTTTTTTACTTGTTATTATTGGTACCCATGTAATGTATCGCATTATGTAAAGTGAAATAATATGATATGTGGTGTCATGTTATACATGACACATGCTGTCATGTCATCCAACATGAAATTCATCATTTTGTGCAAGATGACATAAGGTGTCATTAATGTTTAGGATGCAAGTATTCCCACTCTGGGCTACTTCCTATTATAGATGCACCCCCACTCTCTGATACTGCCTACTGGTGGTGCATTCAACTTTCTAGAAGCATGGAAATTTGTGTCTTATTTTTTTCTTACACCCATGTGAACATATAACAGGGGATTGATTTGGGGAGAATTGGTCCCTTCTAGCAAAACTCCCCTCCACCCCCCCCCTCCCAGAAATTAAAAAAAAAGTGCTCCCCCCCCCCCCCCCCCCAACAAGGGACAAATCTGTCCCCAGAATTTCATCCCTGCTCCCAGAAAAACTTATTTAGATATTACATTTATGTTCTTCAACCATATAATAATTCTATATTGTTTGGCTGGTGAATCTTCTACATTTTGGACTGAGGGTCAGGGACTTTAGCCTATAAATTGCAAGATGCAAATGTGTCAGCACCTTGCAGCTAAGAGAGCTCAGTGCACTGGAGAAGTTGGGTTATCTCGTAGAAAACTTAAGTTATCTGAAGATGTTTTGTTTTAAATGTCTTTGAAGCTGCCATATAAGCCAAAAACCTAGTTCCCTTATTTTACATCCTTAACTTTGCCCAGGGGCAATGGCCTTGCCGCTTTTGACAGGTCACACAAAGCAACATGAAGCTCTCCTTGCTTTCATTCAGCTGAGCCTTCTCTGTATCTATATCCCAACACTTCGCACCTTCTTAAAGGCAACTAGAGAGAACTTGTTAGAGACACCCGAGCTCCGGGTGAGAGCAGTTGCTCATACCCAAGGAGGACACAAAGCTGTGGCAGGCACATGAGATGGCGTCACACTCTGAGTGCTTACTAATATACCACATGCCATGCAATTGCAGCCAGTCTCTCACTAGTAACTAAAGCCTTTGTGTGTGCCATTGGATACCACAGTATTCAAACCTTGTCTGATTAACTTTTGGGAATTGGACTTTCCCCTGGGTTGTGGTATATGCATAGATGACTCAGCTACGCCCTGTACTTGTGTTTGTTATAAGTAAACTCATGATTCCCACTGTCAGCCAACACTGGAACTGCCTGTTTCATGCCACTAGTCTCCTCATTACCACCAGCATGAGTAATCACAAACTGTGTTTCTACCTGTGCAGAGTAGGATAGAAAAATTTCCTGTTCAGATACCTATCCCCTGCTTAGTGTCCTTCTTTCAACTGAATTACTGTCTTTTTCTCTTCTGTTATTTGTATTACAGATTGAAAGAATGAAACTGCTACAAAGTTTGTCAATGGTCCAATACTTATCTTCATCTGTATTTGCTATTAACGATACATACAATGGAATAGGCGTCACTTCATGTACTCATGTAAAGACATACGTAGTTACTGATGCACTTAATTACATGCACAATTAAAGAAATTTTATCACACATTTTGAATTTTGATATATATTCACAATTCGTGCATCAAAAAATTCTGTTATTTTGTAAGGTGGATTTGCAGCTAATCAGCTATACAATTTTCTTTAAAATAGTTTCTGGGCTAGGAACTGTGCTGAAGAAGGTAATTTAATTACCATTTTTGGGAAGCTGACTTGGGTAAATGATCTGCTTTTACAAGTCTGTGTCTCAGAATATCCATTTGAATTTGTCCTCTAGTGTTATAGTGGTGGATATCTCTCCTTACTTGAAGTACTTTTACATTCAATTTAATGTATAACAATGTGACATATATGTGCAGGTTTACAGGTGTGAATTAAGTAACTTTCTAAACCGAGATGGACAGTGATCTCTTGGCCCCACCCTACATATTTCTCTTATGATATTTTTTTTTTATATTTCACTTATATATGAGGAGTGCCCCAATACACGGAGTCCATGAGAAATATGAGACTGCAACAGTCCAAAATATGTCAGTTCTAGAAATTCAGAAGTAACTACATCTCTCAGTTTCTACATTAGGTATTTTAACTTTGATATTCTGTTGTATATATGACTGATGTTTCTTCCCTGGTTAACTTGGAGTTAACCTACAACCTTAAGCTTCTTATTTTCTGTGTTGTTAGATAGCCTGAACAGAAGATGACAGGTCTTGTCTGAGAAGCATCTAGTGATTCCAGTGACATTTGTGATGGGTGGTAACCATCGTTGTGTCATCTGAATAACAGATTGTAGAATGGGGAAAATGTGGCAGATAATTTTTCTTATTTTTTAAAATGATGATTAGATGGTTCACAGTGTCAAGGACTGCTGAATTTATATTTTTACATGTATGTAATCAAAGTGATTCTTTGAGAGGGGGTTATTATTATCTTCAAAATAATCAACTAGTTGATTGTATACAAAAGTTCCAAATATTTTGGAAATTATTAGAAATGTTGAGACAATTCACTAATTTTGGGTGAGATTTTTATTTCATTTTTTTAAAATGAATAGGTGTAACTTTGCACAAATTTTAAGCATTTCACATAAAATTCCAAACTGTACACATTTCGTAAAACGAATGCTAAAGGTTGACAGTACAACTGAAAAGTCTCCTTGGTGACCTAGTTTTAGATAGCTGGTAATCGTCCATAGTTGTAGAGTTGGATAATTTTTTTACTATTCTGATAACACCAGTGGATTTGATAGCTTTCCACTGAAAAGACTGTTTCACTGGCAGCGGCTTGTCAAGTAGTTCACTTGCAATAGGCCTGCTAAATTGACTCCATTTCCAATTTGTTTTACTGAGCGCAATGAAGAAATCTTTCAGTTGATGTGGTTCAAGTGACACCCCTTATAATTGGCCAGGGAGTGTGTTGTCCTGTGACAGTCAGGCATAACACTTTGCAAATGGAGCATTGGACCTTCCAGTGCCTTTAAAGCTCTCTTCAAGATCTATAATGGTGGCCAGACTGTATGATACAACAGTAGGTGTCAATCTGATTAACAGCAAAACTTTCAGCAATAATCTCTTGAAGACTCCCATTATATGACTCGAAGCAAATGAATATGATCTACAGCTGTGAAAAATGGACTATAATTAAAAAAAACTCTTGTTTAATGAAGTTTCTGATCATGACAGCCCTGATTAAAATTTTCTTGTTCTGCTTGCCATTTCAAATTCGAGAAAAACAGAAACTATCAACAATATCCACCATAGTCTTTCCCAAGAGCAACCATCTGTCATAATTAGTGACAAAAGAAAAAGCTTGTCTCTATCTGACTAATATGTGGCACATAGAAACACTCAATGGAACGCGATATTTAAACTAACTTTCAAGCTCTTCTTCTTTTCCTAGTAAAAGCACACACATTCACACACACAACCACAGAGACACCCAAATGTTCATACTGGCAACAGTTGCAAGACTGACTATTGATTATTGACAGCAGTTTCCTAGATAGATAGATGTAGGTAGTGGGGAGGGAAGGGTGCACAAAATGAAGAGAGGCAGTATGATGGTGTGAGGCAGGTCTTTTCACTGATGAATTGCTTTGGTTGCACTATAAGACAACTGACAATAAATAGTTAAAGAGAGAGAGAAATGGTGGGGTAAGGAAAGGGAGTAAAGGAGATGAGGGTGGAGTTGAGGGGGAAGACAAGGAGGCTGCTTCTGCTGGTGATGCTGGTCTCTCTCTCTCTCTCTCTCTCTCTCTCTCTCTCTCTCTCTCTCTCTCTCTGTCTGTGTGTGTGTGTGTGTGTGTGTGTGTGTGTGTGTGTGTGTGTGTGTGTGTCACTGTTACCTACTGTTACCTTGTAAATACTTTCTCGTCACCATCCTGGAAACTAATTACTTTCACAGTCCTGCTAACCAGTGCCACTGTCCATGCATTTCGACTACTTCACATCATTATCAAGCGAGTGCTGGAAGAGAGCATCAGAGGGTCTGTATTACTCAGTGGTTTTATGTCAACTCTTCTGTATTGTGTGCGCAATGTTTCTCGTTGTCATCTTCAGTTACACTAATGGGTGCATAGATTTCCCTTATTTCATAGCTCATGATGGATGACAACATGTATGTGTACTGAATAAAATCTCAATTTTCAAGCTGCGTAAATCCAAATAAAATTCTTGAGTTTTTGATGATCACCTCCACCACTGACATCAGGAGTAAATCCACTTACTGACAGGCCTGGCATGGTTTTCCACTTATATAGGCATAATTGTAGCCTCTGTCACCAATCAGAGAGGGCTGAAACGTCACTTGCATGGAAGGTTAGTTTAGCAGCTCCAGCCTGCCATGGGACAGAGTGACATCAGGTGGCACAAGAAACTGGCATCGTGTTTTAAACTGCTGCTCCTGCCTCCTTATAAGCATCACCCTACTAAGTTTATACTTCTGGTCTCTGTTAAAATTTTCACTGTTCATTCTAATCTCAGCCACCTCCTTTGGAATGGAATCCAAGTATGTTAACGTATGAACCAAGAATCTCATGTTTCCAAATTGTATTTTGTGTTCATTTTCCAGCCAATGCTCAGCTATGGCTAACTTGTCAATTTCCGTTTATTTAGTATGCCTCTTGTGCTCAGTACAACACTCTGCAACTGTGGAAATTGTCTGACACATACAGATGCTGATGCATTTGCGAAGGACACTGTACAAACCAGGCACACAGCAAGCTGTACCATCTATTCTCATACATTGGTGGAAGGCCAGAACCTTGGTCTCAGTGCATTACTCTGCAGCAAATGTCCTAACTTGCTGCTCGTGATCCCATAGTATGGCAAGAAATCAGCTGGCTTGGCCTTTTCTATTCATTCACAAGGCATCCTCCTTTGGTGGCACATGAAAGCATTTGCAATGTCTGTCTTGCTATAACCACTTTCTCTGAACATGTGTCTCCAATGCTGCAATTCAGACTGTAGGGTATCATCTGAAGTACATTTTGGTTCCTGTACCAAAGTGTGCCGGACTGCTTCCTCGTGTGCAGGGCAATGATGTGCATCAGTGAGACTACTTATTTTCGTTGTACATAAGTATGAGTAGTACAGCTATGAAAATCAAGAAATACCACACTTTGTCATTCCAGATACATAGCAAATCAACATAGTGTGTGGTCAATTTGCTATCTATATTTGTATTAGTACTCCTTTGTCGTTTTTGTAAATGGTGGCTTGGTACATACACTATAGTTTGTAGAAGTTGCAACAACTAGAAGGAAATACATGAATTCAATTAATACCACCGGTTTAGTACGTGACAAGTAACAAATGATTACCTTTTCAAATCTGTACATGTCCATTGAGCCCTACTAATCAGTATGATGCGTGGCCACCGTGTGCTGCAATTAGAGCTTCTATATGCTGTGGCATTGGATCAAAAAGGTTCTGAACACATTCCTGAGGGATTTCCCTCGTGCAGTTTGTATCGGAGCCCACAAATCCATGGCACCAGTTACTGGAGGACCATGATGCACTAGGTGCTGACCAACCATATCCCAGACATATTCAATGGGCAACATGTGTGGTGAACTTGCAGGCCAGGGAAGCAAGGTACTTGTTGCCAATCGAAGAAGGCCTGTATGTTCCTCACAATATGTGGCCAGGCATTGTCCTGTTGAAATGTGGTCTGTGGAGATGTCTGAAGCAGGGGGAGTACCTCAGGCTTCACAACCTCTGTTAGGTACCGGTTGCTGTTCAAAGTGCTTGCAATATGTATGAGGCGAGAGCAGTTGTTATAACCAATGGCACCCCAAACCATCACACCTAGTGTTTGTCCACTATGCCGTTACACGATGCAGGCCTCCAGGCTGTGCTCACCACAGTACCGCCAGACATGTATGCAGCCATCACTGTAGGACTCGTTGAAGCAGGACTCATCCAAAAAGATTACATGTTCCCACTCAGCACCCTAGTGATGGTGTTCACATGCCCATTCCAGTCGGAGGAGCTTGTGGTTTCTGAACAGTGGAAGCCAACATAATGGCATGCACGCAACCAGTCCAACGTGCAGCAGATGGCAACAAACCATTGATGCAAACAAGTTCACACCTGTTGCAGTACTCCAGCAATGAGCCAACACTGTGGATGATGCTATATGATTTGTAATGGCCATGTGGACTAGATGATTGTTATCCTGTGCTTTGGTCATGTACCATGGTCCAGTTTCTGCTCGTCACTGCGTACGATCTTCCTCTATCCAGTGATTCCACACATGCATCACTATCTTAGCAACATGCCCTGTCCAAGCTGAAATATCACAGTATGACAACCCCATTTCCTGGAGACCAGTCATTCTGCTCTGTTTGAACTTGCTCACATGTCACCATGGAGGTATGACAACCCTATTTCCTGGAGACCAGTCATTCTGCTCCGTTTGAACTTGCTCACATGTCAACATGGCTCCCTTTGATGTCCACAAGTCATACTGCCACTCACTGTATTGTTTACACCTTGTGTGACAACTCTGCACTGCACTGACTACGCTACGTGCAACACCAACCCTGTCGGACCAACACTAGAGGGCTCTGCTCGGCTTACATGTACCCCACCTTGCTGCGAAACATATCACGTATTACTTGCACAGCCGTCCCCACTTCCACCAAGTGTGGTGCTATTTGGGTAAATCCTTCTCGGTGTTGCACTTTTGACAAAAGGCAGTGTACTTTGCACATACAGTATAGGTCAAGTTGGATTTGAAACAGTGAATACAATTTCACATAGTATGAGTTCAAAATAATAATCTAATGCATGTTACATATTGGTAACTTAATTATAAAAAAAAATAAGATGACTAAATACCATAATTGTGGTTAAGACCCTTCAATCAGTTACACTAATTTTTATGGTGTCACAGAAACTCAGAAACAGAGGAGAAACAGTGGTCAAGGAAGTTTCATATTAAACTTTTGAAAAGAGTTTGCTAAATGATGGCATGTGGTTATACAGCATAATAATAGTATGATATCCTCCTTCTTTACAAATGTTTGTACTTATTGTATTGAAAAGTAGTTTATGCTTCTACCTAGTCTCATAAGACTGAACATCACAGTTGTGCTTGAGGACTAGTGCTTCATAGATTTGTAAACAAGGGAGGGGCAGTATATGAAGTTTTTTAAATATTGGTCTACAGCAGTCCATGTATTTAGCAATGCAAAAGATAGTTCTATACATTAGTAATGATTGGATACTGCTGTGGTACATTGTAACCAGTGAAACACGGCTTGTATTTTCAGAATGAGATTTTCACTCTGCAGCGGAGTGTGCGCTGATATGAAACTTCCTGGCAGATTAAAACTGTGTGCCCGACAGAGACTCGAACTCGGGACCTTTGCCCTTCGCGGGCAAGTGCTCTACCAACTGAGCTACCGAAGCACGACTCACGCCCGGTACTCACAGCTTTGTATTTTGTGCGACGGCTGTCACAGCATTTGTGTGTACTTAACTTTATATTTGTGTTACTGAGGTGATCTCCTATTTCAGGTTTTTTTGAATATGTGTACCAAAATATCTTGTCTTACATACTGACGAGAAAGTTTTTTCCATCAATGTCAAAAATCTGTGTTGGAGGGTAGCATTAATTTTTGATTTGGCTCTTCAGCTGTTGAGAGTTGTATTTCTCTTTCTGTAGATAAGCCAACAATTGTGTTTAGATTACTGAATTATATACATTTTTTTGGATATATATATATATATATATATATATATATATATATATATATATATATATATATATATATATATATATATATATATATAGCTACCACCATGCCAGAGTATTTCTCTGAAAAATATGCTCCATAATTTGAACTGGGGAAGGTGTGTGAGTTCTAAGATGGCTTTAATCAGTCACTGTTCAAATCAACTAACAAGACTTCTGTTTCATTCAGCATGCTGGAGAAATACTGGCCATTGTACTAGAGTCATAAAAGGGATGAATTGTGTTTTGTTTGACCAATTACCTTATTTTTATCTAATGTTGTTAAATGTTGTCAAATAGGGGTAATGCAGGAGTGGGTTAAATAATGAATAGGAAAATAGGAATGCGAGTAAGCTACTACAAACGGCATAGTGAAAGCATTATTGTGCCCAAGATAGATACAAAGCCCACGCCTACCACAGTGGTACAAGTTTATAAGACAACTAGCTCTGCAGATGACGAAGAAATTGAATAAATGTGTGATGAAATATTCAGATAGCAAAGGGAGATGAAAATTTAATAGTCATGGGTGACTGGAATTCGATAGTAGGAAAAGGGAGTTAAGGAAACATAGTAGGTGAATATGGATTGGGGCTAAGAAATGAAAGAGGAAGCCGCCTGGTAGTACTGACCCTACGACTTACCTTAGAAGATAGATTAAGGAAAGGCAAACCTACGTTTCTAGCATTTGTAGACTTAGAGAGAGCTATTGACAATGTTGACTGGAGTACTCTCTTTCAAATTCTGAAGGTGGAAGCGGTAAAATACAGGGAGCGAAAGGCTATTTACAATTTGTACAGAAACCAGATGGTAGTTATAAGAGTCGAGGGGCATGAATGGGAAGCAGTGGTTGGGGAGAGAGAGAGACAGGGTTGTAGCCTCTCTCCGATGTTATTCAGTCTCTATCTCTATACTGAGCAAGCAGTGAAGGAAACAAAAGAAGAATTCGGAGTAGGTATTAAAATAAAACCTTGAGGTTCGCCGATGACATTGTAATTCTGTAAGAGACAGCAAAGGACTTGGAAGAGCAGTTGAACAGAATGGATAGTGTCTTGAAAGGAGGATATAAGATGAACATCTACAAAAGCAAAACGAGGATAATGGAATGCAGTTGAATTCAGTATTTGGGGAGCAAAATAACTGATGATGGTCGAAGCAGAGATCGCCGATGACATTGTAATTCTGTAAGAGACAGCAAAGGACTTGGAAGAGCAGTTGAACAGAATGGATAGTGTCTTGAAAGGAGGATATAAGATGAACATCTACAAAAGCAAAACGAGGATAATGGAATGCAGTCGAATTCAGTATTTGGGGAGCAAAATAACTGATGATGGTCGAAGCAGAGAGGATATAAAATGTAGACTGCCAATGGCAAGGAGGACATATTCTGAGGCATCAAGGGATCACCAATTTAGTATTAGAGGGCAGCGTGGAGGGTAAAAATCGTAGAGGGAGACCAAGAGATGAATACACTAAGCAGATTCAGAAGGATGAAAGTTGCGGTAGGTACTGGGAGATGAAGAAGCTTACATAGGATAGAGTAGCATGGAGAGCTGCATCAAACCAGTCTCAGGAGTGAAGACCACAACAACAACAATGTTTTTAACTGTGAAAAGTGATCCCGGGTTCCAAAGATGGATGATTTCTTCTCAGCAGGTTCTCCTGATTATGGATATTAGTTGTGCTGTAGTTTGTAAAGGCAATACAAATAAAAATGACTGTGGACTTACATGTTTTATGAATGGACTATAGTTTCATATTAAATAGTTGTTTGTATCTGTTAGTATATAAACCATTTGCTTTGACTCTTTGTGTGGAAAAGTACCTTTCTACATTTGCCAGCACCTTTGGGATTGTGTCTGTTCTGCAGTTAGTGCTGCTGTACTCACAAAGCATCACTTTTTTTCCAGATTGAGATTTCTCGTACGTATAGCATTTCTGAGTGGAAAGATGACCTGAGACAACTGATGCGTAAAGCTGGGGCCTTAAGGAAACCTACAGTTTTTCTTCTTTGTGACTCACAAATAAAGGATGAATCATTCCTTGAGGATGTCAGCATGCTCCTCAATACAGGGGATGTACCTAACTTATACTCAGCAGAAGACAAAGCTGAGATACTTGAGCTAATGCAGAATGTTTCCCGTCAGTTGGTAGGTAAATTCATGTATTCTTTATTTTCAGTCTTAATCAAAATTTTAATTTATCTCTAAAAATATTTGACACATTTGTACCTCACATCTGATCACTACATCCAACAAACCACTTTTAAATGGAACATGGCTGATAAAATAGCTGCGCTGCTGAGAGAATAATATGATAGGGCTTGCAGATCAGCAATAAAAGTTTGCAATATTAAAATTATTTTTAAATTGTTTGTATATTCATTATTCATGATACATGATGTCTATAAATTATTTATTGTTGGTAATGGGGGATCCCTTGAGGAATTTAATCACGAGCTAGAGCCTGTGCTTGTGAAAACTCCATTTCCTCCAGTCTTCTATAGAATGTAAATGAGTACTTTCAGAATCTGGAATTGACCAAAATATTGCCATGAGCTATGTTTAATGAAGTGTGATGTAGTGGTTAGTGGCAACATGTTGCATGCTGCCACACACCAATTCAAACCCGATCAGCAGAAGTTATTTGTTATGTAGTACCTGCCATTTCTGGAAGGTTCTCAAAATTTCTCATGTGTCTAATGTTTGTGTAATCTGAAATATCCAATGTCGGTATAAATTACAGTACCCTCTGTCAGGAAGCCATTTTGACTTTAAAGTGGCGTTAGTAATAAACACATTTTCAGTAATAATTGCTGTATTTCACTAATGGCCCTGTTATGGAGTAGACTATGTTAATGAAGTGACATAATTTGGTGGAGATCCCATGTGCTTCATAATATCGACATCACTGTAAGCTGTCACTCACATGAGCAGGAATCAGAAAATAAGTAGTACATCATCCCAAAGGTCAGTATATTTACAATACCAGTGAATTCCTGAACAGAACAAGCTAGCTTTGTGTCAGGAATCAATCAGTGCTTTCTGGAGACACTGGACAGGAGCCTATAAAATGGCTGAAAGGACTTGACTGAGTCTGTAAACACAGTAGGTGGGATAATATGATATATTTGACAAACATATAGTTTTACTTGGACGGCATAGCCTAACAGAAGTTCAAAGAACAAGGAAGAGAAACTCTATAGGTGGAACAAATTCCACATCAAATTGACGAAAACATTTGGCAACAATCAGCAGCAAGTCTGCTTAATGGAAGAAAAACTGAAGACAATGGCCCAGTATCACAGAGTAATGACACAGTTCAACATATAGTATGTTTTTGCCCTATGCCACATTGTAAAAATGAATATGACAGAAGCAAACGAAATCTAACACTTATTGAAAGGAGCTGAAAAGACATGCACCAAGCTATTCTAGTAAAGGACATCACACAACAGAGGAATTCATTAAGCATTACCTCCATGCCAAGAAAATGTAACAGGAAAAGGTGCATGAAGCAGGTATGACTGACTATTGAATGAATCAATATTAGAGAATTAAAGTTGCTACTCTCCATATAGCAGAGATGCTGAGTCACGATAGGCACAACAAAAAGATTCACACAATTATTGCTTTTGGCCATTTGTCGGCAATAGACACACAGACACACATACACACACTCACGCAAACGCAACTTGCACCCACGTCTGCAGTCTCAGACAACTGAATCCACACTATGAGCAGCAGCACCATTGCATGATGGGAGTGGCGACTGGGTGGAAGTAAGGAGAAGGCCGGGGCAGGGAGGGGGAGGGATAGTATGGTGGGGGTGGCAGACAGTGAAGTGCTGCAGCTTAGATGGAGGACAGGAGAGAAGATTGAGAGGGGGGTAGGGTAAGTAGTGGAAAGGAGAGAAATAAAAAGAAATTAAAAGATTGTGTGTGGCGGTGAAGTGACAGCTGTCTAGTGCTGGAATGGCAACAAGGAGGGGGCTGGATGGGTGAGGACAGTGACTAAAGAAGGTTGAGGCTAGGTAGGTTACAGGAACGTAGGATATATTGCAGGGAAAGTTCCCACCTGCACGCTTCAGAAAAGCTGGTGTTGTTGGGAAGGATCCATACGGCACAGGCTGTGAAGCAGTCATTGAGATGAGGTATATCATATTTGGCAGCATGTTCAGCAAAAGGGTTGACCACTTGTTTTTTGGCCACAGTTTGTCAGTGGCCATTCATGCAGATAGATAGTGTGTTGGTTGTCATGCCTGCATAGAATGGAGCACAGTGGTTATCACATGACTGATTTCACAAGTAGTCCTGCCTTTGATAGGTAGGTGATGTTAGTGACTGGACTGGAGTAGGGGGTGATAGGAGGAAGTATGGTACAGTTCTTGCATCTAAGTCTATTACAGGGATACGAGCTATGAGGTAAGGGATTGGGAGCAGGGGTTGTGTAACATGTACGAGTATATTGTGTGGATGGTACTGAGTTACGAGGGGAATACTCCTCTGTTGCCTGACTGTGGGAATTTGGAAAGTGGTGGGAGACTGGAAAGAAAAGATTTGTTTTTGTACAAGGTTTGGAGGGTAAGTATGGTCAGTGAAGGCTTCAGTGAGACCCTCTGTATATTTTGAGAGGGTCTGCTTGTCACTTCAGATGCATCGACTATGGGTGGCAGGGCTGTATGGAAGGGACTGCTTTCTATGTATGGGTGGCAGCTGTCGATGTGGAGGTATTGCTGGTGGTTAGCAGGATTGATATGGACGGAGGTACCGATGTAGCCATCTCTGAGGTGAAGGTCAATATCTAGGAAGGTGGCTTGTTGGGTTGAATAGGATCATGCGAAGAAAATGGGGGAGAAGTTGTTGAGGTTCTGGAGGAATGTGAATAGGGTGCCCTCATCTTCAATCCAGATAGCAAAGAACTCATCAATGAATGTAAACCAGGGAGGGGTTTCGGAGTCTGGGTTTTTACAAAGGATACCTCTAGATGGCCCATGAATAGGTTAGCATAGGATGGTGCCATGCAGGTGCCCATAGCCATACCTCGGATTTGTTTGTAGGTAATTCCTTCAAAGGAGAAATAACTGTGGGCGAGAATATAGTTGGTCATGGTGACTAGGAAGGAGATTGTTGGTTTGGAATCCTTAGGGCATCTTGAAAGGTAATGTTCAATAGCAGTAAGGCCATGGACATTAGGAATGTTAGTGTACTGTTAGGTGGCATTGGTAGTGATGAGCAGGCCACCATGTGGTAAAGGGACAGGTGCTATGGAGAGTTGTTGGAGGAAATTGGTATATTTTACGTAGGAGGATAGGTTCCGGGTAATAGGTTGAAGGTGTTGGTCTATAAGAGCAGAGATCCTCTCAGTGGGGGTGACGACGGGCAGTCCCTCTCAGAATATACCGAGGGTCTCACTGAAGCCTTCACTCACCATACTAATCCTCCCAACCTTGTACAAAAACAAATCTCTCGTTCCTTTTCTTTCCAGCCTCCCATCACCTCCCAAAGTCACATTGTCTGACCACAGAGGAGCATTCCCCTCGTAACTCAGTACCATCTGGAACTGGAGCAACTGAATTACGTTCTCCGCCAGGGTTTCGACTACCTCTCGTAGTACCTTGAAATGAGAAATGTCCTGCCCACTATCCTTCCCACCCCTCCTACCGTGGTATTCCGCCGTCCAACAAACCCACACAATATACTCGTCCATCCTTACACAACACCTGCTAACAATCCCTTACCTCATGGCTTATACCCCTGTAATAGGCCTAGATGCAAGACCTGTCCCATACATCCTCTTACCACCACCTACTCCAGTCCGGTCACTAACATCACCTACCCATCAAAGGCAGGGCTACCTATGAAACCAGTCTTGTGATTTACAAGCTAAGCTGCAACCACTGTGCTCCCTTCTATGTAGGCATGACAACCAACAAGCTATCTGTCTACATGAATGGCCACTGAGCAACTGTGGCCAAAAAACAAGTGGACAACCTTGTTGCTGAACACGCTTGCAAATATGGTATCCCTCATCTCAATGACTGCTTCACAGCCTGTGCCATATGGATCCTTCCCAACACCAGCTTTTCTGAATTGCGCAGGCTGAATTGCGCAGGTGACAGTTTCCCTGCAATTCATCCTACGTTCTCATATCCCCCCCTGGCTCCAACCTTCGTTAGTCACTGTCCTCACTTATCCAGCACCCTCCCTGTTGCCATTCCAGCACTACACAGCTATCATTTCACCGCCACACGCAGTCTTTTAATTTCTTTTTATTTCTCTCCTTTCTTCTACGTAACACCCCCAACCCCCCACACCTCCCCACCCCCACCCCTCCCTCCTCGCTCCCCACCTTCTCTCCTGTCCTCTGTCTAAACTGCAACACTTCACTGTCTGCCACCCCCACCATACTATCCCTCCCCCTCCCTGCCCCAGCCTCCTCCTTACCTCCACCCAGTCACCACTCCCATCATGCAATCGTGCTGCTGCTTGTAGTGTGGATTCAGTTGTCTGAGACTGCAGACGTGTGTGCAAGTTGTGTTTGCGTGAGTGTGTGTATGTGTGTCTATTGCTGACAAATGGCCAAAAGCAATAATTGTGTGAATCTTTTTGTTGTGCCTATTATGACTCAGCATCTCTGCCATATGGTGAGTAGCAACTTTCCTTATCTAATATTGTCACATTCCATCCTGGATTTTCGAATGTTTGACTATTTAATGAGGCCATTGTGGCAGTTGTGAAAGACCCCCACAACATCACCTCTCTCATACATCATATTGTTAGAATAGGGATAGAGCATTTTACAGGGGCCAAAACTATTGGACTGTGTATACAACAGACAGCAGCCACAAATGCTGACCACATATGTCAGGTGGTAACAGAAAATGGTTGATGAGGTGGCTATGTGGTGTTACAACTTTTCCCAAATTTTAAAGCAAATGATGAACTTTTGCCTTAAGCCATGAAAAATGTTGTCCATTTTATTTAACTGTGAAAATAACTCCCACACCTAACAATAATTTGTATTTAACAGGAGTATCGAAAACATATTTATACAGCACGTCTGCTACACAATCTACAACTTCTCATCCAGAAGCTTCAAAATGTAATTTTTATTTTTGTTTATTTTGGCTTTCTGAACAAAAATGAGTATTAATGCATTATTTCATATTTTACTTACAGCTTTGATGTTGTGGTGTTGTCTGCTTTGTTTGTGGTGTTGTAACATGCTGATTTCTATCACTTATTTCATTTCACAGGCATTTTCTGTGACTTTTTGAACTTGCACAGTGTTTTCACGACCTTTACATGTTGTTGTGGCTGTGTAGTATTCATTTGTTTTGTGGCATATTTGTCTGTGTAAGGTGTGCAGATTTGAAGCATTGTTGCCATTTATGGTGCTTGGTTTGTGTGTGTGTTCAGGGATCAAAGTGAGTGGTGGCGGTGGTGATTTGGGGGGGGGGGGGGGGAGTTTTGTGTGGGTGTTATTTATATAGTTCTTCAACTGAGGCAAACAGGATTTTATTGCACAGTGATGTGTATTCATTTAGTACTTTATTTCCTTCGGGTTATGATTTCTGGATGTGATAGTTTTCTTCTATTATTCATTTTTGGTATAGGCTGTTATAGTTTTAAGAATCTTTAAGTCAGTTTCTTTGTTTGCTGGGTGGTGATTCTGTGCTATCAGGTGATCTCCGAATGTTGAGTTGAGCTATTGCTTCTCAGTGCTCTGAGATGTTCTGTGTACCTGGTTCTGAAATCTGTGCATGTTAGGCCCACATATACAGATGGACAGCAATTGCAAGTTAGTTAGTGTATACCAGAGTGGCTGTATTTGTCAGTGTTGGTAGTATTTCTTTCAAGTCTCTTGTGTATTGTGTTGTTTGTTCTGTATGCTATGTTTAGTCCTTATTTCTTTAGAACATTGCTCACCCTACGTGTGACTTTGTTGTTGTAAGTCAGTCTGTGCTGTTTGTTGCTGAGTGCCTGCTGATTTGTTGTATATTGTGTTGTGGTTCTTTGTGTGTATGTTTCATGATACTGTGTGGCCTGTTTTTTGTATTTTGTGGCTTATTTTATCTATTCTCTTTGTTTCATGTCCTGTATCCTGTGCAGTTTGCTTTAGTGTGTAATCATGTTTGTTTATGGGTGTTTTGTTCAGTATGTGTTGTAAATATCTGAATCTGGCCTCTTTGTGAGTTATGAGGTGACTGGGTTGGTTGTGAATAATGGTGCCAGAGATTTAGGGTTTCCTGTAAGTTGTGAACTCATGTTTGTTGTTTCTCTTGTGTATAGGGAGCTCTAGTAAATTAAGTTTTTCATCTGTTTGTGCTTCAATAATGATCTGTATTTGTGGGTGGATGGTGTTTGTCTCCTCATGAAGTTCTTGTATGTGAGACTGTGATTCATCAGTTAGGCAAATTATATCATTTCTGTATCTGTATCAATACATTAATTTGTATTGTTTTGGTTTTACTATTTTGTCAAAGATTTTCTTTTCTACCTGATTGAGGAAAATGTCAGTGACTCAGGATCCCATAGGTAGTTCATCTTGTAGAGAGTAAAATTTGTTGTTGAATGTGAAGTAGTTTTCCTCTGTGATGAGCCTGAGAATGGCTGATATTTCCTGTATGTTTGATGTGGGAATGTGTCCTTGTAGTTGTCGCTTTCTTTCTCTGATGTCGACAGTTTCTTCTGTAGGAATTTTTGTGTCCAAGGTAATTATGTCAAATGAAGTTGATGTTGCTGAGTTTGGTGTTTTTCTTTCTTATTTTTTCTATTAAGTCACCTGATTTCTTTTGACTTCTGTTTTCAGTGTGTTTGTATGTTGTCTGTAGCAGACTATGTATGTGTTTCACTTAAGTAGTATGTTGGTCCTTTGGTAAAGTTTATCAATAGACATATAGGAATTCCAGGCTTGTGAACTTTAGGCAATGATTTTAAAATGTGGGCCATGGGATTTTTCTGTATCATTCTTTTAATTTGTGTGTGTGTAAAAGTTGTTTCTATGTTTTTCAGTGTGTCCTATAAGTTTCTTTGGTGTCAGCTTGTTGGATAACTTGTTAGTTATGTGATGTTGCTGCTTTGGATGAATTTTAATGTTTTATTAATGTATTCCTGTTGTTTTATGACTGTGATTGAACTACCCTTGTGATGATGGCATTTTATTGCATTAATTTTTTTCTGTAGTTTTCCTCAGGTTTTCTCTTCAGTTGTCAATGTGCTTTCCTTTATAGTGGTTCTGTTCTCTTTGATTATGTTTCTTATTTCCTCAGCAACTAGGTCTCCTGTTAGATTTTCATTGAATTCAGGGGTGTTTTTCATGTTACTTTATTATGTGTTTGGTTTCTGTTATGATATTCTCTGTTGTCCTGTGTGACACCATTGTTGGGGACCCTTTTCGAGTAGGCTGTTCTCATGTTCAGATGATATTATGTCTGTTAGATCAAACACTCCCATGTGAAAAGTGTATTTGTTGTATTGGTGATGCGATTGATGGGTATTCGTGTGATTTATCATTTTGGTGAATTTCTCTTGTTATATTGCATGTTTTCTTTCAATTATGGTATCTGTGTATGTTTTAACTGTGTGCATTAATTTATCGAAAATGGTGGAAACTTTATGTGATTTAAAACTGAAACTAAACTAAACTGCACTTGAACAGACCATGAAGGCCCAATAGTACCGACCAGCTACCGTGTCATCCTCAGTCAGCTCACAGGCATCACTGGACGCGGGTATGGAGCGGCATGTGGTCAGCACACTGCCCTCCCAGCTGTCTGTCCGTTTACAAGACTGAGGCCACTACTTGTTAATCAAGAAGCTCCTCAGTTTGCCTCACAAGAGCCGAGTGTACCCTGCCTGATAACAGAGCTCGGCAGGCTGGACATTCACCCATCCAAGTGTTAGCCCAGTCTGACAATGCTTAAGTTCGGTGCTCTGACAGGAACTGGTGTTGTCACTGTGGCAAGGCTATTGGATCTTAATGTGATCCACTAGTTCTATATGCAGTCTGTATAGATCAATGTTCAGTGCCTGTTTTTTGGAATCAAAGACGAGATTTCATGCTTCATCCATATGATTTCAGCAGGGGGCAAATGGTGTGCAGACCACATGCCTCACCACAGTGGGTCCACTGACACCTTAGACAGTGCGTGATACCTGTGCGCTGGATTCTGGTGGAAACTGTGAAAGAAAATGAAATGTTTAAACTTTCAGGCAAAGTCCTTCCTCAGAAGTAGAAGTCACATTCACCAAGCGAGGTGGCACTGCCATTAACACATGGCATTTGCATCCGGGACAATGACAGTTCAAATTCACATCTGGCTGTCCAGATTTAAATTTTCTGCCATTTTGCTAATTCATTTCAGGCAAGTGCCAGACACATCCGATTTCTGTCTCTTCCTCGAAACATTCTGAACATGTGCTCGTTCTCTAATGTTCATGATGTTGATGGCACAGTAAGTCCTAGTCTTCCTTCCTTGCTCACACATTCACACAGAGCTACTGACTCTGGGCACTAAGGCCTGACTGCAACTGCATCTGATGCAAGATGTAATGTGCTGGGATGGGTGGTGCAGGTAAGAAAGGTGCCTGTGGTGGGGATGTAAGGGGATAACAGGGCAGGAATGAGGGAAGACCCTGGTGCTACATGTGGGAGTGTTCAAAGATGATGTGGGGATAGGATAGGGCTGCTAGGTGCAACACCAGAAGGCTGTGCTGCAGTATCTGGAGAGGGAGATTTGTAGGTGCATTGGTGGTATAGGAGGCATGTGTGTATTGTAGTGGGATCAGGAAGGGTAGAGGTAGGTGGAGAACAGGAGCTAGTGAAGATTCGGGATAGAAGAGTTATGGGAATGCAAACTCAGAACACCTGGTAAGCCTCCAGATGGAATAAGCTTTGAATCATTAAAATGATACACATTGTGTTGGGTGGTGTGTTCACCAGCTGGGTGGTCCAGCTGCCTCATGGCCACAGTTTGTTGATGGGCAATTCATCCAGACCGACAGCTCCTTAGTTGCCATGCCCACGTAGAATGTGATACATTGGCTACTAAGTTTGTAGATCACGTGGCTGCTTTCACAAGTGGCCCTGCCTTACTGATGTCAGGTGATACCTATGACAGGACTGGAGTAGGTTATAGTGGGAGAATATATGGACAGGCTTCGCATCTTGGTCTATTGCAGCGATATGAGCCATGAGACAAGAGGATGGGAATAGGGATGGACAAGGATAGTGTGGAGATTAGGTTTTAGGCAAATACCATTATGAAAGAGTGAGGAGAGTATTTCTCATTTCAGAGCAAGATGAGAAACAATTGAAATCCTGGCAGGGAACATGATTCAGTTTTGCCAGACTGTGGTAGTACTGAGCCACAAGAGGAGTGTTTCTTTGTGACACAACTGTTGGTGTGTTGGGTGTGGTAGGTGACTGTCAATACAAGGCACAGGAGATCTGTTTCTGATTGAATTTGGAGATTAATCTCATTCTGTGAAGGTCTCAATCCTAAGTTGGTTGATTTGGAGGAGGGGACCAAAAAGCAAGGTCATCTCTCAGTGTTACTTGGCATATTTGGAGAGGTACCACTTGTCACTACAGATGACAGACGTACTGGTGTAGCCATATTTGGGGTGGAGGTGACATCGAAGGAGGTGTCTTCTCGGGCTGAGAAGGACTAGGTGAAGTAAATGGGGCAGAATGAGATGAGGTGCCAGAGATATGTGGATACGATGTCCTCGTACTTGGTTCAGGTCATCAAGGTGCCATCAGTGAATCTAAAACTTTTGAGATGCCTGTTATTTGGGGTGGTGAGGACGGGTTTCACTAGATGCCCCATGAACTGGTTAGTGTAAGATAGTTCCACATAGATGGTCATTGATGTACTATGGATCTGCTTATAGGTGATGCTTTCAAAAGAGAAGTAAATAAGGGAGAGGATATAGTTGGTCATGGTGTCCAGGAAGGAGGTTGTAAGTTTGAAGTCAGTCAAGTATTGGGAAACATAGTGTTAGTGTAGAGACCTTGGGAATTGGGGATTTGTGTGCAGAGGGAGGTGGCTTCCACAGTGATGAACAGGGTGCCGAGTGCCAAGTGAACATGAGCTGTGGAGAGTCTTTAGAGAAAATGGTTGGTGTCTTGTATATACGAGGGTAGGCTACAGATAATAAGATAAGGGGCAGAGATTCTCTCTGTGGTGTACAGCAATTAGCCACATCGGGGTATTTTGGGTGTTTGGGTTTATCAACTTTCGGAAGCATGTAGAAGTTAGAAGTGCTTTGAGTGGTGGGGTTGAGGGAAGAGATCGAGAAGAGCTTCTGGGATGGACCAATGCATCGGAGGAGGAACTTTCGTAATGTAACATATCACTTTGGTGAAGTCATGTTACACAATCATTTTTCAAACCACCAAATGATGATCACCAGTATAAAAGTTTACTTTTAAAATTAATAAAATGATCTATTGTTTTGATGTATGTTTTATTTGTGCACTTGTATTATGACATGGATGGACACAGGATATCTGCAAGCCAAGATAATGATAAACATCTTACCATGTTTCTGGTACCTGCTGGTTATGTGGATTATACTGTATCGTCAGGTCCTGCCTTGGAGATGTGGTGTATGCCTTTGAGGAAGTTCAGTCATGGTAATGCCTATGATGTCATAAGTCATTGAGATACGTGGACTAAGTTGGAATCTGTTATTAAGATGCATGGACTAAGTTGGAGTGCGTTATATCAGGTAGACCATTTTTGGACTTAGTCCTTATCAGTATAATTCTGATGATCTGGATAACAAACACTTTGGTATTGTGTAATCAATGTGAACAAGGAGAATGTAAGCAGTATATGATATGTTGATAGCCAGAAGCTTCGTATTTATTTTGAGACATGGATGTTGGATTTGTACTCCTAATTTCCAGTGGTAAGTGCCACACTCCAAGAAATGAAGTTTGATCAGTCAAGGTTGGTGTGTGTGTGTTGAAATAATGAAGGGATGAAGACAGAATAATAGGAAGTCTTGGCTCTCAGTCAGACTTTACTTCGCCACCGGATATCACAGTAAAGAACCAAGAACCAGTGGAACATTTCACTGTGGGTCCTGCTTGATTTGTGGAATGGAGTCACTGACAGGGGTTCTAGGTGGGCATATCTGGCCGAATCTTCCACCAGGTATTTGCTGCGCTTCATAACGACAGTGGAGGAGTCTTTGTTGGCAGATAAGATTGTAAGCTCATGGTCAGTGTTTAGGTGGTGGATTATAGTTCTATCTGTGGATGTGAGAGCTGATTTGGGGCAGTAGGGATGGATCATGCTTGGATGTTGGAGTAAAGTGAGTATTTCAGGGTTCAGTATTGATTGTGGATTGAGTCTGATTGGTAAGGCTAGTGATGTTCCACTGTAGGGACTGGGAGGAGAGGAGAACTTTAGTTGCAGCATGACTTACTTTGAGAGTTAGATTTTTGACTGGGATAGATATTTCTGTGAGTTTGAGCCATTTGAATGATAAGTTTATGAGTGTGTTTTGGGTCTTTGTATCCTCTGAATTCTGTAGAGTAGTGGGAGGGGGTTCCTGAGGGTGCGGTAATGATAGCAGGTGTGCGAGGCACAGTTTGGTGGCTTTGAGGGGATCCAGGGGAGGTTTGATGGAGGCTGCTGTAGTGGTTGCTGTCCAAGCTGGAAGAATGAGACGAAGAGAGTGGGCAGTTTTTTGAGGTGGTGTTGGTGCATGCTGGTCTAGTACATGGAGGGCAAGGACTTCAGTCTAGGAGATGAGATGCAAGTATTTGAGATTGCAGAGTTGGATAATTGTGTGGAGGTAAAGGAGGTAGTACAAGGAGGTTTGGGCCATATTGATGTGATTATGCAGGATTAGGTTGGTGAGAGGCTGATGGAATTTGAACATGTAGGGGTCATTATGGAAGGGGGAGTGGGGTGTTAACAACCAGAGATGGGTAACTTAATAGTTAGGCCGTTTGTGGGTTGTGTGAGCTAGACAAAAACATATGAACTGTATGCTGGACTGAGTCCTCTAAAGATGGGAAAATTTTCTGTATAGGTGCATTTGGAAGGAGCAAGATCCATAGTGCAGGATAAGAAACACATAAAACATAAATAAAAATATGTGAAAAGACGACAAAAGTAGAAAACTGCTGAAGTACAGTGAAAGAGCATAAAACGAGGAATTGAAAACTGAAAATTAAATAAAGTTGATATGAATGCAGGATGAGTTCAGTGTGAAGAAAAGAACGAATAAAAAGATGGTAATTGATGGAGTACAGGCTGGTGGGCGAACAGGTGTAATGATAGAGTGCAGCAAGTGTGAATAGTCGAGATGAGATCAGTAAGGTGCTTGTTTGAATAAGGGAAGAGGGTTTGTTAGGTATGGGTGCAACGAAGTAAGTGAGGTGCAGAAAGGTACAGGATAACATGCAGAAATATGTAATTGTGAATCTCTCCAATCTCTTCACCTCATACTGCCGCATAGTATCCACCACTACCATTGGAGCCTTCATTGAACCTTCTTCGAATCCCCTCATTGACACCAAACCCTTCCCTGCAGACCTGCTACATTTATCACACCCTCAGAAAAATCCTCCTGCCACTCTACAAAACTCAGAGCCCGAACTGACCTGCATCACAGTCATGAACACGTCTTCCAAATGCATAAATCCCACAGAAGTATTGGTCCTTTCCAAGGGCATTTCATTTCACTCCACTCACAAAGTAAATCATGCTCTCCTTTTACCAGTCCCTACAGTGGAAACATTTATCACAAGTAACTCTACAATTGAGACTCAGTCAACAACCAGTGTAGAAGTCTGCCACAATCAGCTTTACTCTGATGCCCAACCATGATCCATGCCTACTGTGGCCAAATTGCTCTCTCTTAACTTTCCATAATTTCCTAACCTTGAGCCTTGTCTCACCATCACTGCCAAAATCTCACAACATAAAAACCAACCTCACATTTGCAGAAAGAACCACAGCCTACCACATAAAAACTGTTCATGACCTTGCACCCCTACCTGTCAACAAAGGCGGAAGGACTCAGCCAGCTGGCAGATATGTCCACCTACAATGCCCACCACAGTGACACCATTCCAGGAATCCAGTGGGATATCCAGTCACTTGTGAAGTCAGTAGGTCTATCCCAGAATTTGTCACCTAACAATGTTTGTCTCCACACCTCTGCCACTCCCCTCACACTACCTTCTGCACACTTAATAAAATTAATAAACCAAACCATCCAGGGCACCCCATTGTGGTTGGTTTCTATGCCCACTCAGAGAGAATCTCTGCTCTGTGGACCAGTATGTCCAGCTTGTTACCTGTAACCTAACCTCCTATGTAAAAGAAACCAACCATATTTTCCATCTCTACAGTTTCTGTTCCTATCCGTCTAGTGCCCTGTTCATAACTATTGATGCCACTTCCCTTAAAATAACACCCCCTATGCCCACGATCGTGCAACTTTGAGAGACTACCCTTCCCAATACCTGACTGAATGCAAATCTGCAATCTCCTTCCTGGTAACATGACCATCTGTTTCTTGTCGCACAATTACTTCTCCTTTAAAAGCATCACCTAAAAGTAAATCTGTGGTTCAATGATGGGCAATGCCACAGCAGTCTGATGTTAACCCATTTGCAGGGCATCAGAGTAATCCCTCATAACTACTCAGACTCTCTAACCCCTAACTGGTTCTTCATGATCTGGACCAAGGCTGAGAACAGCATATTCACATTCCTCCAGAACCTTGACACATTGTTTGCTCCAACTAGTCCTCCTCACTTCATCAAGCCACCTCCTCAATGTCAATCTCCACCTCAAGGATGGCAACATAAATGCCTCTCTCCATATTAGACTTAATAGCCAGCAACAATACCTTCACTTCAACAGCTACCATCCATTACACACCAAGAAGTCACTTCCATACAGCCTAGCCACTCACAGTAATTGCATCTGTAGTGATGAACGATGCCTCTCCAAATATGGCAAGGGTCTCACTGAGGCCTTTACAAACTGAGATTACACTCTAAACCTGATGCAGAAATAAATCTCGTGTCCCTTGTCTCACCAGTCATGTACCATCTCCCACATTCCCCAAGTCTGTTTTATGACTCAGAAACACCCAGGATTGAAGGAGCTGAATCATATTCTCCATCAGGGTTTTGAATGCCTCTCAGCTTGCCCTGAAATGAGAAATACCTAGCCATAGTTGTACATGTCAGAACACTTAACTTATGCAATACTTTTTATCCATCTCTGTTCGGAGAACCCCTTGTCTCATGGCACATATCCCTGCGGTACCCTAGATGTGAGACCTGTCTGTATGTCCTCCTACTACAACCTACTCCAGTACTGTCAATGGCATCTCCTAACCCATCAAAGACAGGGTTACCTGTGAAAGCAGCCATGTGATCTACAAACTGGGCTGCAACCAGTGTGTTGCAGTCTACATGGGCATGACTATTATCAAGCTGTCTGTTTATATTCAGTGACTGAAATTATAGTTTTGACAATACATTACTGCTGTTCAAAGTACCTTTGGTATCATGTCTTCTTTTGTTGCTAGACCATTTGATGTATTTGTTGACTTGAATCCAAGTGTATCAATTTTGATGGCTTCACAACCAAAATTGCTCTTTAAAGAAACAAAATAAAGAGAAATTTCAATCCATTCAGTGACAGCCAGCATGGCAGAATCTTGTTATTCAAGCAATTCTGGAAGCTGTGGCCTCTACTAAAATATTTGTATATTTAGGGTGTAGAAAAATTTCCACTACCAGTGACTGGTAGCGGAAATTTTTCTACACCCTATAAAGGAACAGTCACAGAGTTCAACAGCATCCACTATGGATAAAATTCATTTGCATATTTGTTGTTTACTTTTTCCCAGCAAGAAATGACAGTGTTTATTATAAGTATGTATCCTTGTATAATATTTGATGTTATTATTTCTTATAGGGCAGAAAAGGAGAAATGACACCACTTGCGTTGTACAATCTTTTTATTGAAAGTGTGAGAGCAAATTTACATGTCACTCTTGCAATGTCCCCAATTGGAGATGCATTCCGCAATCGGCTAAGGATGTTCCCTTCTCTAATTAACTGTTGTACAATTGACTGGTAAGTTTTAAATTCATAACTACTAAACAAGCTGACATAAATTTAAAATTAGATTTGAAAAATTCTATAAAAAAAGGAGTATCAGAAAGGCAGAAGTAATACAAAACTTTTTGATATAAGTTAAGTTATAGCTTCTTTAGGAAAGATGTCCATTTAAGACAGTTCACATTATCTTACAATTGTCAACAGTTCATGATGTGGAATGTAATTCATTGAAGGAATCTCCTAAAGACCAACAATGGTTTTACAGTGTGTTTCATAATTATGGAAAATTTACTGCTTTGAATAGAAACTTATCAGAAACCAGGTCATTGAAACCGCAGGAATCTGGCTGAAGTTCTCAGCAAAGAATTGTTGACACTATAAAGTGTGAGGAGACTGGATTTTCTGATAAAATGTTAATTAATGAGCAACTATCATCTTACTCAGGAAATTAACTTTTCAAAGGGTACTGTGTGTACAGATTGGTGGAGTGTGCAAACTATGGGACCCAATGGATACTGAAGGCAGAACTAAAATCTATCCTTGTATTATCCAATGCAGTTACGCATGTAAAACATACTGGAGTTTTCATTGTCCATCTACCGTGCCTCATTCAACTTTGATAGTGTTTCCAACCACTTCAGTTCTGGACTGGCATGATGAAAACCCACATGCCAGTCTGTCAGGTGGAGTTGCGGAAGATCAATTCAATCAGTCAACGGACTATACTTCCTAATAGGAGAGTCATATAGCATCACACAGGCACTTCCTTTGATGACTCAGGAGTCAAATTGGAAGAGCCCATTTGGCATCCACAGGTGGGCAAGCATATACCTAACCAAAAGATTGGTTTGTTGAAGGTGCTTGTCTGCTTGCTCATTTAGCAGCTTGGCTATTGAGCTAGGCACCATCATGGAAGTTGCCACCATCCTTGATCAGTTTCCTCAATCTGCTGTGGTCTTCAGAAAGCTCTTCCCATTTGTCACATTCACTATTAAATGCATTTATATCAGGCTTGGCACAATCTTTAAGGCACAGAGTAGGTCTTCCAAGGGTTATCTTGGCACGTGCTCTCTCACAAAGCAGCATGTGTCGAGAAAGATGCTGCTTAAATAATTAAAAGGAAAATTTTGAAAGAATGATTGAAAAAAATTGGAAGGTACTCATATATGAGTGAACTTTAACTGGCTGTAATACAAACAGACCTTCAATATCCAATACATATATTCAACATCTAACATGCATAAATTTACATACATCCTTTTCTTGTTAACCTTCTTGTGCATGGAGATTGGTAGGACAGTACTGGTTCTGGATAGCCCCTCCATGTTAGCTTCAATCCTCAAAATGCAGGATTATAGGCGCATCACAGAGAGATTAACATATGGGTATCATCACCATGAATGAACAAATAAACTTTGCTACCTCGATGAGTGTCTTTGATACTTTCCAACGAACAATTGGAATACACAGTTCTGAACAATACCAATGTGGTGGAACTTGTCACACATCCACCCGCTACCACTTCCAGAAACAGACAGATGAATCTTACTTTACTTTACATGTGGAAATGGCCTTATCGACCATACACCTGCTCTATGAGCCTCTTCCACTTCTGTATGTCCAGTTGCTGTTGCTGTTCATCCTAGTTGAGTGCTCCCAAATGTTATCCCGCCATCTGATTCTGGGTCTTCCTCTTCCTCTCATTCCATCTATTGTTCTGCTGAATGCCATTCTAGGTAGTCTATTCTCTGTCATTCTTGCTATATGCCCTGCACAATTCAGCATTCCGCTCTTGAGCACTTCGACGATATTACGGTGTTTGTTCAGTTCTCTTAATTCTTCATTTCTTCTTATTCTCCATTCAATGTTATTTTCGTCATATACAGGTCCAAAAATGTTCTTTAGTACTTTTCTTGAGAATATTAACAGTTTTTCTTCATCTTTCTTTCAGACTGTTAATGTTTCACATCCATATAACATCATAGGTGTAATGGTCAATTGATATAAGTGGATTTTGATGTTACTGCTAAGTGATCTTTTTCTTAGAATTTTGATGAAACGGAAAAGTGTCTTGCTTGCTGTTGCTAAATGGGCATCTATTTCTATATTTGTTCTATTGTTATTACTAAAAAGACTTCCTAGGTACCTGAAGTGGTCAACAGTCTTGAAGTTGAATCTATCTACAGTCAAAGGTGCATCATTTCTGGTTTTCTTACTTTGCAATGACAAATGGTCTCACGAAAAGCAGCACAAAATTTCAACATAAACCCATTCACTTAGGAACATGGATATCACCAGATGGGAAGGTAGTCAATCAAATAGATCATGTAGCTGTCCAGAAACAATTCCAAAACAGCATTAAAGATGTCAGAACCTTTAGGGGAGCGGATTGTGACACAGACCACATGTTAATCATATCAAAAACGAAAGTACAACTCAGATGGAAAGTAAATAGAAATAGGGAAGAAATTAAAAGATATAACATAGGAAACTTGCCGAAAAATAATATGAAAGAAAATTTTACGAAAGAAATTGAGAGAAATCTAACAAAACCAAGACTGACCAGTACAGAACCACAGGATGTCGAAAGCAGATGGAGACACCTAAAGGGCTGTACTCAACCAGCAGCTTCCAAAATCATAGGTAAAATAAAAAGACCTAATAAAATTTGGTTTAACACCAAGTGTCATCATGAAAAAGTTCTGGAAAGAAGAAATATGAGGAATGCATGGATTAAAGAAAGGGACAATATGACATTGTAGGAAACTGCACCAAGAAATGCAAAGAGCCCTAAGACAAGAGAAATGGGAATACTATAACAATATGATCAGAGAAGCAGAGGATGATTTCCCACATAACAGGACAAGGCACATGTATCAAAATATAAAAGTATCCTTTGGTAAATTCAATAAAAGTTAACAGTTTATAAAGGACCAGTATGGGAAAATATTGACCAGATGAATCTAAAACACTTAAAAAAATTGAAGAGCATGAGGGAGAAAAGAAAATAAAGAAATAATAATAATGTTACATTATAATTTCCCCCACTGTGCATTGATGTCGTATGGAGGTGCACAGTGTCTGAGCTTATTTCTCTTTTTATGGGTTGATAACCCTGACTGGTATGGCCATAGCCTTCATTTTTCACCCATTGGAGTTATCCTGTATGATTACTAATTTATATAGGCACGTCAGCTCCCTTAACACATAAATACATAACACCTCCTTCATAACAGAGTGCTTGCTGTGAGTGCATAGTCCCATTATTGTGAGTCAGTATCTGTCCAGTGTTTAACTTGTGAAGCATGCATGTGCAGTTCGATGTCCGTTACTGTTCCTGCTCAGTTTCACGTGTTCAATACAAAGCCTGAGTGCCCGTGTCATGTGTCCACATAGTCTTTACTGCATGAATTCGTGAAGCTCATGTTCCGTTCAGTGGCATGACATCCTTCATGAAACCATGCAGCTGGTTTCCATATCAGCCACCTGAGGAAAGTATTTCACCTCGTCGCTTGCATTTATTCAGTGGGGATACCAGCCATTCATCAGACATTCACCGACAAGGTTAAGTTTCTTGGTGCTTGTACGACATTGTCAGGCACAGAAAATTAATCTTTATACAACGTTGTCAAGCACAGAAAATTCATATTCATGTTACGTGAAGTATTTTAATTTTTTAGTTCATCATGTTCACACCTACATACATCCCACTCACACTTAACACTTTTCAGGCAGGTTTCATATGTTTTTGTGCTTTGTTTTTGGGTATCTTTCATACTGTTGCATCACACAGAGCTTTTGTAAGTGTCCTTTCCACATACCACACACATAACAAAAAGCATAAAAATACATCTACAAAAACAAATTTACCCTATTCATTTGTTGACATGCCATTTTTGCTATTTATATACATTGTAGTCTGATTATTATTTTGTTTATTACATGTTGTTTAATTATAATTTCGTTACATCGCTCAATTCCAATTATATTGAGTACATTTTCTACTTTTGTTTGGTTTTACATTCTTTACATAACATTCATACAATAATAGATTCTTTTTTCCTTTATGGCTTAAATTGCCATAAATTTCATTTCAAATTACTTGACTTCTTGTTGGAGCATATTTATCAAGTTCAGAGAATTAAAGGAGTAAACAACAGTCGCTACAACAGATTCTACATGCTGCTTACATAACTACGTGTGGCCTCCCCTCTCTAGCATTCTCCAGGAAGGATATACACACTACTGGGTTCAGGAAATTTCACAGAAAGGCATTTATGTGCTCAGTCACGTCTCGTTACTATACTTAATTCTGATCCCCAGAACAAAATAGTTTGTTGTTTATAAGCACAATGCAAACCTGGCAGTACCATTCATATCGAATACTTATTTAGTGTTTAAAGTGCACCTCAATATGTACTTGTTACGTTCATCGTATAAAGGATAACCATTTCGTATGCTGACGTATACAAAGTTGTATCATCAGTACTATATGTCATGTACAATGAACCTAAAACAGTGTTTATGTAAGTATCAAATTTGTATAAAAAAATTTGATATAAATCAGGTGTTTGAGGCTTTCATGAATGGTCGACACAGTAGTTAGATTTCAACCCTTGATTATTTGGTAATGCCCCACCTTAGTTCAGCATCGTGATATCCGATGTACTGCAACTTTATTCCTCTACACATATTTTCACACTATCACATTCATACATATCATAAACTTACAACAATATTTACTTGCGGTGTGGTCCTTTCTTATGTTTGAATGGTACCTAACACTTGACAAGCATTTATTTCTCTTCATTTTAGGATGTTTCAATGCATCATTCCCTGGAAGAATAAAACTTAATACTAACTTGAAACTAAATCTTCATAGATAAGTGTGCAGTGGCTCGATGGTCACTAATACCTCTTTCATATATTCAACCATGTATTCATTCACTTCAGTGTGCAGTCGTGCTATCCTATCACAAACTCATTTGCTGTCACGTGTGTGTCTGTACTTACCTTATAATCTGAAAGATAAAGTGTATTATAGGCATGATGTGACCTCTTATTCAGTTTGCCACTTACATTGTACTCGCTTGTTTACATACAGCAAAGGTTTTCTGGTTCCTTAATTATAATTAGTGTGTGTACTTTCGATACTTAAATTTGTAAATATATAGATATAATGTACATAGTAGTGTAACTTCAGTAAACCTCTCGTTGTTTAGGATTCTCTTTCCATGTACATAATAACACCTTCAGCTGTGTCTGGCATGCACACACTTGCAGTATATTGACTAGCTTTCTCCAGAATGTGCATGCGCTGCATCGCTCTGTTACCATTAGCGACGTGGCGAGTTGTGTATTGCAGTGCTCGCTACTGTGTGTTTCACAAGTTCATTTATTCATTTACAACTGGGCTACGCACAAGGCATTGTGTTTAAAGATTCGTCGTCTGTAGATACACAAATGTAAAATTCTTCTTTGCTACGTCCACTTACCTTATCATTTATACATTTGACATATAAGAAAAAAACTAAACAAAAATTTTCATTAACAACTAAGAAGATAAATTCTGGAATGTGATTTTCTGGCATCCAAAATTTTATATTACTATACATATGTACATCTTAGAGGTGTACAAATGGTTGCATACCCTCTACTTTGCGATGTTAATAACACTTTCATTTTTTACACAAAATCCTTAATAATACCTGGTCTTCTTTCAAATACATATATATACAAGCAAGTATCAGGTCCCTAAGTTCCACTTTGATTCACTTACTTCTGTGTTTATTGTGTCAACGTTTATATCTTCTGCTGATGACTGTTCGCTATTGTATGTGTTGACAAACATAACTATGGGATTTACAAATTGAACTTCAATCTAATGAGTAACTTCAGTTATACATCTATTTTTACTTCCCCTGGTCAGGTCTATTTCATAATTGATTATTTACAATGAAATAACATTTGCCTTTTCCTATATCAATTTGTACTTGGTAATGCCTAAATGTGTCCATACCAATTAAACAATGAACTATCATTTTCTCTACTATAAAAAAATTGCATCACACAGAAAACTGTCCTAATTGTATGGGAATTAAGCCGTGTATCTTGACTCCTTATGATTTCTGACCAGTGGAAGTGTGTAGCTTGCAATTTTGCGCTGGCAGTGTAGATATACATCCATGTTTCTTCAATTCTTGAAAGAATCCCTGTGACACCAAATTAGTCATAGCCCCTGTGTCAAGCACAATGGGTACATCAAGGTCAAATATTTTGGTTTTAATAGTACCCTCATTACCTTGATACAGATCATCTCTCACATCATTGCCATGATGGTATCTGATAAAGCAAGTGTCGATCAAGCTCGTGCCCCCACTCACCTCCATGGTCACACAGTGGGGGGCCTACTTTGATTGGTTCGAGTTTTCCGGCATTGTGGTGGCATCGACCTCTAGGTTAGGCGTAAATTCCACTATGTTGACCCTTGGTGTTTGGTTACGCCAGTTAGTGTCCTGAGAGGCTCTCGACTGAAATTATCTTTGCCTCTGAATGTTATACAGCATATGTGTGTTACTTCTCTTGCCAAATTCTGCTGTCTATGGATTATTTGGTTGTCTGTTATTGTCTTGCGTTGGCCAAGCGGTTGGTGATTATTGCCGGTAGCTTGTGTCTGCACATATTGTACAGGCTGGTCATAGGCTACTTGCCCATTGTAATTGTTTTTGCTAAATATTTGCCCATTTCTTTAACATCCACCTTTGTATGTACGGATTTTTCCATTGCCATTGTGATTATCGTTACCATTATCATAGGTCTGTGTGGAGTAAGGTTGCCACCCATGTTGTACTACAAATCCATTGTTTACTTGTTGGTCCGTAAATCTCTGTGTCGCTATCGATGTAGTAACAGGCTTTGATTGTAGTGCTTTCTCTTCATACATTAACTCTATTGAGTCCAGTACAGATAGAAAGTATTCTTTATTATGCTCAGAGATAGTAATGAGTTTTTTCCTAGTGTGGGCAGGAAGACGGCTCTTTAAAATTTTCAGCATGTCTGCTTGGGTATACTTGGTTTGTCCAGTAACTGGTTTTATTCAAATATTTTTCAAAATAGTCACTTAAGCTCTCATACTTGCTGTTAAACGGAACTGGGTTGAATACTCCATGTCTGAGCCTCTCAAACTGTTCATAATAGTGGCAATGTTCTGCCATGCCCGTAGCCCATAGCAAAACATCACCCTGTGTGTATCCAACAACAAATCTGATTTTCTGTTCTTCAATCCAGATATTAGGTAAAACAATTCAAAATGCTCTAATAAAAAATACAGGGTGTGTTCTTTTCCCTTCAGAAGTAAATACCAGAAATTGTCGATGCCTAAGTAATCCCTCATTGGCAAGTAATGTTGACATATACACCACGCTGTCAGTGAGAGATGTGTATGTTCGCTTGTGGGGTAGCACATGGCAACTACACTCGCCCAACAGGTGCAATTGTCAGCAAGTGTTGTTGCGTTCTGCAACCTTCGTTATTTTCCTTAGATGGGCGAATCCTGTATTATGTGTGGGTAACCAGTGCAGGTATATAACTTCTCCAAAAGCATAGGTTTGTTTTCTGTCATATGTTGTTTTGGAATGTCAGTAGTTTTGACACTGCCTCGCAGTCTTTCCTCTGCTTCCTTTAAATTGGAGTCTATTTCAGCTAGAAGTTGACTTTTCTTCTCTTTTAGACCTTCTTATGCAGTATCTACATAAATTTTGCCTTCTGAGACTACCTTTTCAGCAAGGGTGCTGCCCATGCTGCCCTTATCCAGCATCCCAGCTTAGCCTTTTCAGTTATTTCCTTTACATCTGCACATAACCTATCTCTCTGCTTTTCGGCAAATTCTGACTTTAAACTTAACTGATCTACTCTTAGACTCAACTTGTGTATTTCCGTAGGTAGATTTTCGCATACATCTTGCAGCTCGCTGACTGTGTTCATCATTTCTTCGGATTGTGTCTCCTGAATTTGAGAATATGCTTCACTAAGGTTTTGCAACTCAACTGCAACTTGTTCCTGTTTACAGTCTATCGATGTTACCTTTTCCGTTAATGTATTTATATTGCAGGACATGTCGGTAATTATTTCTTGTATTAGTTGTTTACTGAGCTCTGTGAACTTACCGGATAATTTGTCAGATAATTCAATGGGTATATTTTTGCTCACCACACTGAACTGTTGACTAATACCATTCTTAAAATTGTTAAATGCCTGCTTTTGCTGTGCGGTAGTTTTGCTCACCTCACTGAACTGTTGACTAATACTATTGTTGAAATCGTTAAATACCTGGTTTTGCCATGCAAACTGTTGTGTTATTAGTTGCATTAGCTGGGTCAATGTGTGTGTCTCACTAGTATTTGCATTGCTTTTGTGAACTGTTTCCTGTGGCTACGTTCGTGATGTCGTGAGCAGATAATCAAATGAATTTTTGGTATCGCCCACTCCATTTTCACTATTTGAGAAAATGTTTCCCTGTGAGACCTGAGAAATTGTCTCATAGAGCATCATAAAAGTGGCATCATGACTCACCATGTTACCAGTGTCTTCATTTTTTAATAATGGGATGCCAACCTGGTTGCTTTGGCAGCCATCTGCCAGTTCAAAAGTTGGCACTTTACCTTCAACTGTTGCCAAGCTCAGATTACTGCCGTCTTGGCATATTGCATTTTGTAATGAGTTTTCAAGAATGGCCACTTTCTTTGACTCCATTGTGAACAGTGTTTTACAAAATAATGACAAGAAAGAATTTTAAACATGAAATTTCATTTGTTCCGGTATCTTCCAATTAAAGCTGCTTTATGTGCATTTTCAGTAATGGACCGAATTATTCTCTGATACAGTCCTATTGATACAGTCTTACAGAATGTGAAAGAATTATTTTGCACCTTAATGTGAACTTTATACAGATTTTTGTCTTTTACAGAGAAATGCACTTTCCTTGAAGGATATTAATTGAAAGGAAAAGACTGTGAGAGAGATTGAGCCAAGTACTGCTGTATAAACATACAGCAGAGCAGCTTCCTACCTTAACCGCTGAAATCTGCATTCCTGGCATTAATATGCTCTTTCAAGTTATAAATAGTACCAATCTCACGGATATATAAAAAAAGCAGCTAAGGCCTCATTAGTTCATTTGTAATGATAAAATTGATCATTTACCTCAAATTCATATTCCGCTCTGTGCTGTCCTTTGAACGGTCACTATTGAATAGTGGCAGGGAGACTAAAAATGTAATGTATATTCGAAACTGACTAAAAATTTGCTGCTTAAATAATTAAAAGGAAAATTTTGAAAGAATGATTGAAAAAACTGAAAGGCACTCATATATGAGTGAACTTTAACTGGCTCTAATATAAACAGAACTTCAACACTCAATACATATATTTAGCATTTAACATTTGTAAATTTATGTACATCCTTTTCTTGTTACCACTGTTGTGCATGGAGAGTGGTATGACAATACTGGTTCTGGATTGCCCCTCCTCTGCTCACGTGAATTCTTCTTGTTAGCTTCGATCCTCTTAATGCAGAATTCTTGTCACATCGTGGAGAGAGAAACAGATGGGTTTCGTTGCCATGAATGAATGAATAAACTTTGCTATATAGATTAGTGTCTTTAATACTATCTAACGCACAATTGAAATACACATTTCTGAACAATACCAATGTGGTGCAACTCGTCGCGCATCCACCTGCTACCACTTCTAGAAACAGACAGATGAATCTAAAGCAAATTAAAAAATTGGAGAACATCTCTTTATCTCTTTTGTTTGTATGTCAAGTTTATCTATGATACAAAAAGAATGAGAGAGCAAAAGAAAAGAAATAAATTAATAAGAATAATAATAATAGTTACATTATATCATTTGTCAGGTAGTCCTTCCATGTTATAACTAGAATGTTTTGGAAGCTCCACCACAGGTGAAAGATGTTGACCTCCCATTCTTGTTTGGCATATGATGTCCAGGTCTCAGCGCCATAGAAGAAGGTGCTCAGCATCCATGCTTGATAGATGAGCATTTTGGAGGTCACTATAAGGTGTTTGTTGTCCCGTAGTCTTGTGCGGGGCTTTCCAAAAGTGTTCACTGCTTTACAAATTCGTGCATTTACTTCGTCATCTAGAGAAAGATCTTCTGTAAATAGCAAACCGAGGTAGCAAAATTTGTCAATGACATTCAACAACAAGCCATCAGATGTTATGGCAGGGATATCTGTGTATCCTTGTGCCATGATCGCAGTCATCTTTACTTACAGAGACTTGGAGAAGAGCTTGCATGCAGAGTAACATTTGTCCACAAATGTTTGAACATCATCTTGAGTGTGTGCTATGAATGCGACATCACTGGCAAATAAAAGGTAACCTTCAAATACGTCCTCACAATAGCACTTTGATCTGAGTAATGAGATGATGTAAGGTTTCCTGTAGGCACTGATACATAGATGGATGGCAATATTTGTTTCATTGAATCAAACCTTGAGACGTAACGTGAAGACTATACCAAACGAGCTAGCGCCCAGCACACAGCCTTGATGAACTCCTCTTTGCTCAAGAAAAGAATGTGATGTGTTTGTTCTAAATATAACAGAAACCTCCATATCATCATACAAAGCCCTGATCATCTTCAGGACGCCCTATCTTCACTAGTAAAGTAAATGTGTCAAAATGCCTTAAAAGTAGGGTGATAAAAGACATCAAAAATGATGTCTTGTGTTCCTCGCATTTTTCTTGAATCTGTCACAGTGTGAAGATCGTATCAGGAGTAGATCACTGGGCTTGAAACCCACATTGAGAGTCAGGATACACATGCTTGGCAATTTTCTCCAGTCTGCCCAGCACAAAATGGGCAAACATTTTTCCAACAATACCCAGCAGTGAAATTACACAATAGCAATTGCAAACATTGTGATCTCCTTTACCTTTGCATAGAAAGACTATGTTGGTAATGCGTGTATCCTACCCCACAGTACCCCCAGCCCAATAGTTCAATTAAATGTAGTAGATCACTAGGGAGAGTGGAGTCAGTTTCATAAATTTGGTACAAACATTGCCTCTACTAGAGCATTTCCTGCATTTAGTCCATGCGACAGCTCTCTGAAGCTCCTCCTTAGTAGGCATGTGGCCAACTAATGCCAGTTTGAGGATTTGGTTTGTAGTTTAATCCCCCCTGTATGTATTTGGTACCTATATTGACAATTTCTATCAGTAGGAAAGCAGGGTAGGGTAAAGGAAGAAGTAGTGTTGTGAGACACACTTCACGTGACTCCTCTGCTGAGGCTCGTCTGACTCGAGTGTCACTGCCAGTTGCTACGCTACCTTTGGTATGGCCCTTTGTGTCTTGGGAGTGAGCAAATCTTCTCACCCACAGGCACAGTGCTACGTAAGACCATGTCTCATGAGAGTATCAACTAATACAACTTTATTTGAGGTGTGGTTCACATATCTATTATTGTTTAGTACAGGTTCTAATTTTAATAGAATGGTGTACCGTCCCACTTTGATGTTAACGTCTATGAGCATGTGTAAATGAAACATTTCCTGACTCCTGTCCAACACAGCCACATGTTCTGTATTCCTTGTGTGTGCAAAATCCCAGAAGAAACTGAATAGGAATTGGATGGTAGGGTTCTAGCTGCATCTCTCATTGTGCAAGGTACTTGGGAGAATGTGACAACATTTTTTATGGGCTGCACTACCTGATAAAGAAGTGGTGCTCCCAGAAGGGGAAGAGGAAATGAAATGAAACTACATGGGTTGTGACAGTCTTTGATATTATATATTATTGGTTAGAAATTCAATTCATATTGCAAAGAACTTGACAGTATGAGTGCACTCTTTTCTGGATGCAGACACTTATTCAGTTGGGAACGGTGTCATAAAGTATTATCTTTCTAAGGCAAGCTGGCAGTGGAATGTAATTGACATCTGAGATGGTCCCACACATATTCTATCAGGGACAGGTGTGGGATTCTTGTTGGCTGTCGAAGCACCTCGATGTCACACAGACACAAGTGCCATACGTGGACAAGCACTTTCCTGTTGAAAAACGGCACCATGATATTGTCATGTGGGAGGTAACTTGTGAGGATGCAGGGTGTCCAAGATGTACCATTGTGCCATCAGAGTTCCCCCAATTGCTTGAAGCCATATCATACGGCTCCCCACTCCATGACGCAGAGATAAGGTCAGTATGCGTCTCCATAATGGTGGATGTTCATCCAGGATGTTACAGAGCCATGAGTTATCACCAATGACTGTGTGATGCCATGTCATTCGTCATCAGTCCATGCTTTATGGTCACACTACCACTGCCAAATGCAACATTTTAACAATGACCGTAGGTTAACGAACTGTGCGACATAATTGTTCATACATCGTGATCTGTGCAGCCTGAGGAAAGAATGAACTAATGCAGAATGTAAAAGACCGACAGTCTTTATGACATGTTAGGAGATTGGAACCCCCTACACATCTAAACTTTATAGTTTAGGGGTACTGAAAGTGTCAGTGTGAAATCAAAAGAAAAAATGCCCCCTTATGTAAGAAAAGAAACAATAACTTGAGACGACAAGACAACAGAATAACACCCATGAAAAAAAAAAAATTGCACATGATAAATGTACTAATGTACAATCTCAAAAAATAGCAATCATCCCTGAGTAAGAATTTTGTAGAAAGTTATGCTTAGTTTACAGTGAATGAAGAAGAGACACAAAAGGTAATTATTATCCAAAAAACATCTTTACTATGTAGAAAATGCAGTAGACAGATTGAATGTAGTCGGTTACTAATTATTGTGCCCATGTTGTTGTTGTTCTTGTAGTCTTCAGTCCAGAGACTGGTTTGATGCAGCTCTCCATGCTACTCTATCCTGTGCAAGTTGCTTCATCTCCCAGTACCTACTGCAGCCTACATCCTTCTGAATCTGCTTAGTGTATTCATCTCTTGGCCTCCCTCTATGATTTTTACCCTCCACACTGTTCTCCAATACTAAATTGGTGATCTCTTGATGCCTCAGAACATGTCCTACCAAGCGGTCCCTTCTTCTTGTCAAGTTGTGGCACAAACTTCTTTTCTCCCCAATCCTATTTAACGCCTCCTCATGTGATCTACCCATCTTATCTTCAGCACTCTTCTGAAGCACCACATTTCGAAAGCTTCTATTCTCTTCTTGTCCAGACTATTTATCGTCCATGTTTCATTTCCATACATGGCTACACTCCATACAAATAGTTTCAGAGATTACTTCCTGACACTTAAATCTATACTCGATGTTAAAGATTTCTCTTCATCAGAAACGCTTTCCTTGCCATTGCCAGTCTTCATTTTATATCTTAAGTACTTTGACCCTCATCAGTTATTTTGCTCCCCAAATAGCGAAACTCTATTACTACTTTAAGTGTCTCATCTCCTAATCTAATTCCCTCAGCATCACCTGACTTAATTTGACTACATTCCATTATCCTCATTATGCTTTTGTTGATGTTCATCTTATATCCTCCTTTCAAGACACTGTCCATTCCATTCAACTGCTCTTCCAAGTCCTTTGATGTCTCTGACAGAATTACAATGTCATCGACGAACCTCAAAGTTTTTATTTTTTCTTCATGTATTTTAATACCTACTCCGAACTTTTCTTTTGTTTGCTTTACTGCTTGCTCAATATACAGATTGATGAACTTTGGGGAGAGGCTACAATCCTGTCTTACTCCCTTCCCAACCACTGCTTCCCTTTCATGCCCCTCGACTCTTATAACTGCCATCTGGTTTCTGTACAAATAGTAAATAGCCCTTCGCTCCCTGTATTTTACCCCTGCCACCTTTAGAATTTGAAATAGAGTATTCCAGTCAACATTGCCCATAGCTTTCTCTATGTCTACAAATGCTAGAAATGTAGGTTTGTCTTTCCTTAATCTTTCTTCTAAGGTAAGTCGTAAGGTCAGTATTGCCTCACGTGTTCCAATATTTCTACGGAATCCAACCTGATCTTCCCCGAGGTCAGCTTCTACCAGTTTTTCCATTCGTCTGTAAAGTATTCGTGTTATTATTTTGTAGCTGTAACTTATTACACTGACAGTTCGGTAATTTTCACCTCTGTCAACACCTGCTTTCTTTGGGATTGGAATTATCATATTCTTCTTGAAGTCTGAGGGTATTTCGCCTGTCTCATGCATCTTGCTCACAAGATGGTAGATTTTTGTCAGGACTGGCTCTCCCAAGGCCGTCAGTAGTTGTAATGGAACGTAGTCTACCTCCGGGGCCTTCTTTCGACTTAGGTCTATCAGTGCTCTGTCAAACTCTTCACCCAGTATCATATTTCCCATTTCATCTTCATTTACATTCTCTTCCATTTCCATAATATTGTCCTTGTATAGATGCTCTATATACTCCTTCCATCTTTCTGCTTTCCCTTCTTTGGTTAGAACTGCGTTACCATCTGAGCTCTTGATATTCATAGAAGTGGTTCTCTTTTCTCCAAAAGTCTCTTAAATTTTCCTGTTGGCAGTATCTATCTTACCCCTAGTGAGATAAGCCTCTACATCCTTACATTTGTTCTCTAGCCATGCCTGCTTATCCATTTTGCACTTCCTGTCCATCTCATTTTTGAGGCATTTGTATTCCTTTTTGCCTTCTTCAATTACTGCATTTTTATATTTTCTCCTTTCATCAATTAAATTCAATATTTCTTCTGTTACCCAAGGATTTCTACTAGCCCTCATCTTTTTACCTACTTGATGCTGCCTTCACTACTTCATCCCTCAAAGCTACCCATTCTTCTTCTACTGTATTTCTTTCCCCCATTGCTGTTAATTGTTCCTTAAATTTTCTAACCTATCTGCCCGATTAAGGGATCTGACATTCCACGCTACGATCCGTAGAACGCCAGTTTTCTTTATACTGATAGCGACATCCTCTTGAGTAGTCCCCGCCCGGAGATCCGAATGAGGGACTATTTTACCTCCGGAATATTTTACCCAAGAGGACGCCATCATCATTTAATCATACAGTAAAACTGCATGTCCTTGGGAAAAATTACGGCTGTAGTTTCCCCTTGCTTTCAGCCGTTCGCAGTACCAGCACAGCAAGGCCGTTTTGGTTAATGTTGCAAGGCCAGATCAGTCAATCATCCAGACTGTTGCCCCTGCAACTACTGAAAAGGCTGCTGCCCCTCTTCAGGAACCTCACGTTTGTCTGGCCTCTTAACAGATACCCCTCCGTTGTGGTTACACCTATGGTACGGCCATCTGTATCGCTGAGGCACGCAAGCCTCCCCACTAATGGCAAAGTCCATGGTTCATGGATTTATTGTTATTAGAATGAATTTCTATCGAGTCTAATAAAAGGTATCTTCAGTTACAATTGTGGGTTCCATTATAAAGCTCTCATGTCAAAGAGTTTTGGATATTATACGTGCTTAGAAAACAGTTTCTTAGAACTGTGCAGTAAAAGAGTGAAATCGATAAATGAATATGCAAAAATGTAAAATATAAATGTAAATGTAAAATGTTAAGCAAAGTAACTATATACAGCTATTTGGCTGCAATTTTATTAAATAAAAGAAACAGTTTCTTATATACTTGGTTCGACATCAGTGGAGCATTGGTGGGTAACGTGCTCCGAGGCCAACGGGCTCATTTGAGTTAAACCTTGTTGGACATACGTGAGATGTACTTGAAAGACATATCTCAACTAGGTCAGCACTTCCCACACATTTTGCAGATCTGGAAAATTTACCTATGGAAGAATGCCAAATTGTTCTTCAGTATCTCATCATTGGTTATATGGAATCCGTGCCACATTGTTATAGGTGGTGTTGACCATTTTGTGTGGCTATGTACATCATTAAGAAATAACAGTTATATGGCTGCATCACCATAATCATTTCCTGTGATTTACAGAAATGGTCCTTTATGTCTAGAGTAATATAGAAAATCATTGTAGTGTGGGTATATAAGTATATTATACTGTTCCTGGATAACTGCCACTGATAATTACAAACATTACTCTGTTTAAGTGTACCTAAGTGTCCTCACCAGGGTATGTTCGGCTGAGTCTGCAGTTTCAAACAGTGCTGTAAGCTACAGTCATTACTTATGTTTTTTTTTTTTTTTTCAGGTTTACTGCTTGGCCAGAGGATGCACTAGAAAAAGTTGCTAAGATGTTCCTCAAACAAATGAATCTTGGAAAAGAGATACAGTCAGCTTGTGTTATTATGTGTAAACATTTCCATACCAGTGTTACTGACACATCTATGAGGTATCAGTAATACTTACAATCTTAATTTTGTTTGTTTTATGTTTCATGTCTTATGTTATGTTATTATAGTTATGTTTTTGTTTGCTGAATCTGAATATCTGAACCACACAGTAAGTTGGAAAATATCCCATTAGGTAATTAAACCAAGACAAACTGATTCCCCTATTTGAAAGTTACAATTTAGAAGAATGGCTAGAGATACCTTTAACAGTGCTCCCTGAAATGGAATAACAAAGCAGTTACATGATCTTGTAACACATCGGGATGAATAACTATAAATTTTTTAGTACTGAGGTTATAATCTAATTACCACACAAAATGTCAGCTTGACAACATGCAGTGTAAAATTATAAACAACTCTAGAAACTAAGTTGGTGCAACTTTACCAGCCACTGTTGCGAAGAGAATAAGAACCAGATGACATGGAAATTATTTGGTCATAGATTTTATTTTATCTTCTGGCAATGAATAAAGTGAGATACTGTGGAGAAACTTTCAGCACTTGGCTATTTATCTCAAACTAAAAATAAAATTAATCCAGTCTTCTTGTACATGGCAGTCTTAACCAAACCAAAGCACTGGAAATAAAATTACTTTATGAGAGTACCTGTTGTTGTTTTGTGGTCTTCAGTCCAGAGACTGGTTTGATGTAGCTCTCCATTCCACTCTATCCCTTGCAAGCTTCTTCATGTCCCAGTACCTACTGCAACCTACATCCTTCTGAATCTGCTTAGTGTATTTATCTTTTGCTCTCCTCCTACCATTTTTACCCTCCACTCTGCCCTCCAATACTGAACTGGTGATCCCTTGATACTTCAGAACATGTCCTACCAACCAATCCTTTCTTCTAGAGAAGTTGTGCCACAAATTTCTCTTCTCCCCTAATTCTGTTCAATACCTCCTCATTAGTTATGTGATCTACCCGTCTAATCTTCAGCACTCTTTTGTAGAGTATCTATTGGATCATTAAGCCTGGACAGCTTTCCCCTTACTGAAAGAGGAAAATCAATAAGAACAGTTCATACAGACCACAATGGCACAAGGGAGTGAAACAAGGTCTTACAAGGAGAACATGGCAAGTGCCATAACCCAGTTTCCCAGAAACTTCACTCAGTGGAATAGGAGCCCAAATATGATGACACATTTCTCGGCTTATCCGTAGATAATTAAGTGTTTCTCAGAAGTTTTTGACATAATTCAGATATCTTTTAGTGTGTGGTAAGTTCAACGCAACCGGTGACACAGTGACTAGGATAGTGGCCTCTGACTTATGTGTTCCGAATTCAAAACCCAGTTATTGTTTTCCATTTTATTTTATTTCGTTTATTTATCTTACCACATTACTACATGAAGGTTTCTCATCATGTTAGTGTGTACAAAGGGTGTTAGATTAATTGTAAAATTACAACTGGGCCTTTCACAATAAGTGTCATACATTTATTATATAATACATGTGTGTATCTTTTCTTTACTTTTTTTTATTATTTTTTTTATTTTTTTCAGGGGTTACATTCTTTTTTAATTTTCATATTCCTAAATTTCATTGTTACATCAGCTCTTAATTGTTACATTTTATTGTAATATTTATTCTTCAGGAAGATTTGATGCATACCTTTCAATGATACCAGTCATAGAAGCATTTTAAACATAGAAATTCTGAACACTATGAGTATGGTGCGAAGTCAAGTCTGTGCACCAACATTTCTTCATATGAAGCTCACACTGGAAAGAAACGTCCTTAACATTGCTGAAGATTTAACTCATTAGTAAATGGATCACATTTCAGAAAATTGACACTTGCAACTGATTATGAATCAAGATATACACTACTGGCCATTAAAATTGCTACACCAAGAAGAAATGCAGATGATAAACGGGTATTCCTTGGACAAATATATTATACTAGAACTTACATGTGATTACACTTTCATGCAATTTGGGTGAATAGAGCCTGAGAAATCAGTACCCACAACAACCACCTCTGACCGTAATAACGGCCTTGATACGCCTGGGCATTGAGTCAAACAGAGCTTGGATGGTGTGTACAGGTACAGCTGCCCATGCAGCTACAACACGATACCACAATTCGTCAAGAGTAGTGACTGGCGTATTGCTCAGCCACCATTGACCAGACGTTTTCAGCTGGTGAGAGATCTGGAGAATGAGCTGGCCAGGGCAGCAGTGGAACATTTTCTGTATCCAGAAAGTCCCGTACAGGATCTGCAACATGCGGTCATGCATCATCCTGCTGAAATGTAGGGTTACGCAGAGATCGAATGAAGGGTAGAGTCACGGGTCGTAACACATCTGAAATGTAATGTTCACTGTTCAAAGTGCCGTCAATGCAAACAAGAGGTGACCGAGATGTGTAACCAATGGCACCCCATACCATTACGGCGGGTGATACGCCTGTATGGCGATGACGAATCCACGCTTCCAATGTGCGTTCATCACGATGTCTCCAAACATGGATGCGACCATCATGATGCTGTAAACAGTACGTGGATTCATCCGAAAAAATGACGTTTTGCCATTCGTGCACCCAGGTTTATCATTGAGTACACCATTGCAGCCACTCCTGTATGTGATGCAGCGTAAAGGGTAACCTCAGCCATGGTCTCCGAGCTGATAGTCCATGCTGCTGCAAACGTCATTGAACTGTTTGTGCAGATGGTTGTTGTCTTGCAAACGTCCCCATCTGTTGAGTCAGGGATTGAGATGTGACTGCACGAACCTTTACAGCCATACTGATTAGATGCCTGTCCTCTTGACTGCTAGTGATCGAAGCGGTTGGGATCCAGCACAGCATTCCGTATTAGCCTCCTGAACCCACTGATTCCATATTCTGCTAACAGTCAGTGGATCTCGACCAATGCTAGCAGCAATGTCGCGATAGAATAATCCGCAACCGCGATAGGCTGCATTCTGACCTTTATCAAAGTCGGAAATCTGATGGTACGCATTTCTCCTCCTTACACGAGGCATCACAGCAATGTTTCGCCAGTCAACGCAGGTCAACTGCTGTTTGTGTATGATAAATCGGTTGGAAACTTTCCTCATGTCAGCATGTTGTAGGTGTCGCCACTGGCGCCAACCTTGTGTGAATGCTCTGAAAAGCTAATCATTTGCATATCACAGCAGCTTCTTCCTGTCGGTTACGTTTTGCGTCTGTAACACATCATCTTTGTGGTGTAGCAATTTTAATGGGCAGTAGTGTACTACAGGAATTTCATCAAACACGATTGCAAGTAATGTTTCCATTCATTTATTGTTTGCTCTTTTTTGTATAATTCATTCAGCAGCCATACAAATAGTAGACAAATAAGGACAATGCCATTTAAATTACAATGGAAAACATTTGTGTAGTTATGGACATGGATACATGAATGAAAAATAAAAATAAAAATTATAATTATAATCGGGTTTCAAACACGGGGCACAAAAGTTTGAAGCCATGACGCTAGCCATCTTGCTGTCACCTCAGTTGGACTGTTTACTCACTAAAAGGCACATAAAGTACTTTGAAAACCTTGAGCCCCATTATCTCAAAAACAGTCAAATATCTACAGATAAGCTTATTTTCATCCCTCTTCCACTGAGAAAAGTTTCTGAGACATTGGGCTATGGTAGTTGCTGTGTTCTCCTCATTAGAGCTCAGTGATGTACTGTCATCCCATTCCTTTATACATTGTGTTCCATAGATCCCATCAAAAATAACAACCTTCAGGGATGTGAAATGAATCAAGATGTACATAAATATGAGAAAAAACACCATAGAAACTTAATTTGTATATTGTATCTGTCATATTCTGCTGAGGCATTTAGTTGTCCCATTTTAATTTGGTGTGTATGTCATTGTTTTTTTATTCCAAATTCCTTCTGATTTACTGATCTGTGACTTTGCATGAACAGAATTCTAGACCATTGCCCATATGAATTCTCAAGTGTACTCCGATGTTGTTTTTCCATTTGAATCTACCATTTCTTGAATTCTACAAGTAATTAATCCTTATTTCGTAAGAAATGCATGAATATGTACATGCTATCATTGTCCATGATACTCATTAAATGCCTGTTGCCTACAAAGCTCGAAACATCAGTAGGCTGCCATGAGATTACTATGAACAAGTTCTAAGGCCGTTTTTCATGCCTTCAAATCTTGTGATACAGTTTTCATCAATGGTCTTCATGTCAATTTACCTGCCAAACAACAATCACACAGGTTTATTTCACATTTTCAGAATCTGTCCTGGATCTGATTCCTTTCTTATCACGTTGTTTATCTAATGTTTATTGACATATTCTTCAACAGTTCTGTAGGGCTGGTGATTTTATGTTACTTCATTATTTCTCAATATGTTTATTGACCTGTCAGCTGCACATGGCTTCATATTTATGTAATATAAATTACCATTCTGCTGAGCTTTAATGTCCAGTTTCTGTAGTTTAAGTATTCCCAGACATGTTGTGTTTGCATTCAAAGATGTCATTTCCTCTGACTAAGCACGTCATTTAGTTTTACCATTTAATGTATTGGTTATTATACTTGTATGTATTTAGGTATTTCATACTTTTAATTTACATTCTTGGTATTGTTTGGCAATTAAGTTTTTCTTTAATACATACTTCAATTTTGTCCTTTCTGTGTACACATTTTACAACCATGTGATACTGACTCTACATTCTAGCTTATTTGAGCTGTCAGGATCACACTCTTCATACGTCTGCACCTTTGTTGCTTTGCCACCATTGTGACCCATGCGCCATGTCTGCTGCCTACATGAGATTTTGACTTTAATGTTTATAGTGGCTGTTATTTTTACTGTCGTATCAACTGTTTGCTGTTATTTTATCAACTTTTGCACTTATGCTCCCATGGAGTATGGGACAGTGGATAAATTTATACCACCACACGTATTTTGTTTTACACTGCTGGAAACTATGTTCCCACATGTCAGAATTTAATTTTGTTGAGTGGGTTGCAATATTCAACATAAGTAACTTTAAATTTGTATTTTAAATGCTTTGTTAATTTTGTGACCGCCACATACCGTTGGGTGGCTTGCGGAATATAACTGTAGATGTAGATATTTATTTAGTGACTGATTGGCATCTGAATGCTTGAGAAGTGTCAAAATTGCAGTTGGAATAAACAATATTTTAAGAGCTGACAGAGGAGTGAAACCACCCAGGAGTTTCACTATGGCTGTGGACCAAGCTCTGGATGTTATGTGGGTAGTGTAAGCAGCCAAGGGTGGGGAGGGCATGATGAGAGGAAGTGAAGGTCCTGCTTTGTGGCTGGACAGTGTGCATGTGTGGGATGGTACATGACTGGAGAGACAAGGCATGTGAAATGTGGTTTTGCACTCTGTGGTGGAGATAATTTTGTTCTGTGAAAGCCTCAATGAGATTAGTGGCATACTTGGAAAAGAGCTGTTCATCACTGCAGATGGGATGATTATATGAGGGGAGAGGTACTGATGGCATCATCTGTTCTGTGGAGGTTGACATTGAGGACAGTGGCTCATTAGACTGAGGAGGACCTCATGATGCAAAGAGAGGATGAGGTGTTTGAGGTTCTAGTCCACATCATGAAAGTGTCATCAGTGAATCTGATCCAGGTGAGGATTTTAGATTCTGGATGGTTAGAAAGACTGCCTTTGGATTCCCCATGAAAAGGTTGCATAGGATATTGTCATGAAGGTGCCCATTGTTGTACCACAGATTTGTTCATAGCTGATGCTATCAAACAATCCTCAATCAGTAATAAAGGACAGATCAGATCCTCTCATCATGAGTTGTAAATGTGAATTAATCTTCTGCAGCTCATTTCTCTATCCTCCACAAGGAAGGAGCTGTTACCACAGTACTGAAAGCAAGGACAGTCTATGTACTTCTATAAGTGTCTATAAGCAGTACTAAAATTTCACCTCCTGGAGGTAAGAAGTGACCTCCAGTTCTTATCAATTGTCAGGTTTTTCTGCAATTCTGTGATGCTCTGCCATGGTTCATATAAACCTTTAACATTCTTGCTGCCGTTCTTTATATACATTCAGTATATTATTTTAGTCTTAATGTGGTACAGATCCCACATGCATATGCAGTATTTTAAAATGGGATGTAAAAATTATTTTTTAGCAGTTTCCATTGTAAGCTGACTGCATTTTCTCGTTATCCTGCCAATGATTTGAAGTGTTTTATCTGCCTTATCTGTGACTGTGCATACATCTTCATTCCATTTTATTTTCCTACTACTTACCGCAACCACCCCACGAGTGAGTTGACAACTTATTTTGTAGTCATTGTGTAGTAATACTCAGGTAGGAGTACCCTAGACAATTTAAGAGAAAACAGTAATTTGGCAAAAAGATATGTGTGGATACAGAAAGCCAAACACCATCCAAAAATTCAAAAGAGAGGAAAAGAAAGCACAGAACCAAAAGAATTGCCAGTAGTAGGTAAATGAAACCTGAATCAAAAACCGAGAGAACAGCATAGAATAAGCTTGTTGCTGAAGGCGCAGCAGTAATGTCTGCAACCAGAATGCTTCAGATACATGAACATAACTGACTTAGGAACATGTGCTCACTTTTCTCTTAACCAATGTCTCAACAGGGTCTTTGCAACTCTTGTGGGGTTCTTGTTACTCATGGTGCACCTGTGAAACCAAATGACTGTGTATGGCCAATGCCAGCACATTTATCATTGTTTCACTTTAGCGATGATACTAAATGTGGGATACTGCTTTTCTTAAGTTATTGTGACGTGCAAAATTATACGTGTCTGAACATTTAAATGAAATTGCCAATCTTTGCACAACTTTGAAGCCTTTTTGAGATCTGGTAGGATATTTGATCACAGACAGGACTTCATTATAAATAATTGCTACACTGTTATGGCAGCTAGGAAGGTAATACTCCCACACACGCATCCCAAGTGATGGGTAGAGGAGCCCTCACTGGATCGACAGTGGAGCTGAGCGAAATGAAGTAGTGCTCACAGACTGAACACTCTCTGAAACTCGGGAATTTGAAATTCCGTTTGTAAGAATGAAATGAAGAAATTTCATTTCACCATTTTGGAGTTCAAGGAACTTCCGAATGCATGATGGAAACATCTCAGAGAAGAACTATTTCAAGAGGTGTACTGAAAAGTAAACATTGTAATAAGTATATTCAAGTGGACAGTAGGCCATCACTTATATAGATTCCTCTAAGCCGTGCTTGATCAAATTAGTAATGCTTTGTGTGGGTAGAGCCCTTTTTCCTTACTGCTGTTTAAGTATGATAACTTACAGGCTCTTGGATGAGGGATTTTTGATATAACAAATTGCCCTGTGTACAGTAGTTGCCTGGAATAAAGGTTTTTCCAATTGTCTACTTGTCTTCTGAAGCCAGTTGAGCTGGAACGGAGTATCATATTTGATCCACCTTGTGTGTTAGTGAGGGGAGTAATTCCGAATAAATCTGTTAAATTCCTTAAATAATCTCTGTATGGGACTTGCTTCTGGGTGAAACTTGGATACAAGACTGAATGGCTGATTTTTAAAAGGTACCTAAGTCACTTTTTCATAGTTTCGAGAAAAACAAAGAAAACTTATTTTCTCTTTTGTGATGTTAAATGCTGCACTCGTAAAATTTCATATTGGAATATACACATATATCTACAATTAGATACATTTATGATGGCTTATGCCTAATAGAAAACTAGAAAAAAATTTACCTTGCTGACTTTGGTCCCTCTTTTAACACATTGTAAAATATAAAGCATAGTTTTACTTGAAAGTAATCCAGGTTTTTATCAAATAAAGAGTAATATCTGTTAGCTCATATTACACACACAGTTTTTTAACAGCCAAAGAATATTATTACATTATATTGCCATGTTTTTCAAACATTATTTGTTATCATCGAGAGAAACATCAGCTACTAGCCACTGTGAAAGTTGATCATAAAAGCTTTTGTGTTTTTCTACAATATACAGCATTTTTTTCTGTTTTCAAGTTTTCAGTTTTTTTAGGTACTTTTCCTTTTGGATAAGTTTCTTGACAAAGTAAATTTTTTATATATATATATATATATATATATATATATATATATATATATATATATATATATATATATATATATATATATATATATAAGGTATTCAGTATTTGAAACTCAGATGCACTTATGTACTCACTTTTTTTTACGACGCCGTTGCATCCATATGAGTACTCAAAATAACGATATTTGGAAATATGAGACTGCACCCTTTCATTTCTTGGGAAGTATGTGGTTTCAAGAGAGACCGTTGGCTACTTATAATAAGTAGGCCGCCGAGTGGAACACCCAGTGATCACTTGTCTTTTGACCTGGCTAATTGTCCCTGAATGTTTTTCTCAGCAGTAGCTAACTGTATGTATTGATTAGGACAAGAGAAGCTCTTGCCAATGTGTGATTCTTGTTTTGCCTGGACAATTTTCACAAAATAGGTATAGCTCGGTAACGGTTTCTGGCACGTGATGTTTAATGTAGTCCAACAGGAATGAAGCAAATTCTTTGTCTCCTTTGTGTGTCTGTCCTTCATGGTAGATGTGGTTATGAGTTAAATCTGTATTCATGTTGAATATACAAAGAAACATTCACTGTGTGTTGCCTCAAGTAATAAATTTCTGAACAGGGATCTTCAGTAAACTTACATTTTGCATATAATTAAATACAAGGCCTAAAATGTTTCCATTTTCTTTACTCTTTTTAGTTGTTTCATTAACAGCAGATATGAACTTTTCAGCTTGCCTGATGTGCACCATTAATTCTGCAGTCGCTACTCTTTGCAGTATCGTGTAAATGAGGACTATGTTTTCTCACCAGTGACAGGTGTCAATTTGTGGTTTTCCTAACTTTAGGTTAAAATTTTATATGTTTCAAAAAACCTGTACTTGGTATTTGTACCAGGATATTTCACCTTATACAAGTCATGCATTTTCTTGACATTGAGTTCATATGACAAATATGTAAAGTTTGTATCAGATTTCTAGTGCGTCTTGTACACATAAAATGAGCTTATATGTTCATGGATCATCAAAAGTCCATTAGGGCCAACTTTTCCTTAGAAAAGAGCGTCTGCTCCCATGTTTGTCGTGTGATGGTTTTCCTTCGCCTCGCAATCACTGAAGAGCTTATGGATCACACAAATGAGAACAAGATGTTCGTTAAGAGAATCATAACTGATGATGAGATGCGGATCTATAGGTATAGTTGTGAGACCACTGTTCAGTCTTCGCAATAAGTTGGGAAAGGCTCTCCAAACCAAAGGAAGCTCGTCAGGTTAAGTCAGATGTCAAAGCCATACTGATAGTTTTCTTTGACATTGAAGGATTAGTTCATGATGACCTCATGGCACAAGGACAAACTGTTAATCGATCGTACAATTGGAACATGTTGTGATGCCTGTGAGGCAATGTGATAGCAGGCTGAAATGTGGCGAGACAATTCATGGCTCCTGCATAGTGACAATGCACCTGCACATTCATCCCTGATGGTGCATGATTAGCGATAAAAAACTAAATGGCTGTGCTACCTCATCCTGTATACTCTTTCCAAAGTTGTCTTGTAAGGACAAAGACTCACAACATCAGACAAGATAAAAGAAAATTTACAGATGGCACTTTGTACAATCCAGCAAGATGCTTACCATGACTGCTTCCTGAAGTGCAAACAGTCTTGGGAGCAGTGTATCAATTGTGGAAGAGAGTATTTCGAAAGAGACCATGCACAATAAGTAAAAGGTAAGCATAGAAAAATTTTGTGGAATAAGTCCCAGAATTTTTTGAAAAGAATTCATATCTTGTTTGAAGCATTAAAGATCACAGCAGAGATAAAAATTTAAAGAAATAATTCTTCGTTTCTGTCATAACAAATTTCTACAATTTGTCCCCTTTTATCAGCAAGTTACAATGTGTAAATATTTGTAAAAACAGAATTAGTAATTTTTATTTATTTTTTATTTTTTGTCTGCTAAGTTTTAAAAATGTTTTAATTTGTATCTGTGATTTACACTACTAAAGAAGTAACTTGTGAGAGTGCCTTTATGCATTGAAATGTTGAGTCCTCATCAAAAAGGAAGAAACTGAAGAGCTGGAAAAAAAACTAAAGGAAGGTACTATGTGATATACTCAGCCCAAGAAAAGTTAGAAGTATGTGCAAGAAAAGTTACGATGAAATCTACACCCAAACTGAAAAACAACCTGATACTCTTGAGAAAAGGAGAATTTCATTTTCTGTTCATTTGGTTTGAATGAACTCAAAAAGACTGACTAAAAAAAAATTTGAACTTTTGACACTAATGAGAATTAAATCAGAGCAGTACTTCTGTGTATTCCTTAGTGAAGTAACATTTGAAAACAGTTTACCATATTTCCATTCCCTGTTCCAGTGACTATATTGTGTTGATCAAATGTTACCCATTATTATCATTACTGAAAACATGCTCATTCTAGGCTTACAGCCAATCCGTCAGAACTCATGATTACAATGGTGTATAAAATCCGAGAATGTTGTATTGCATTTAAAAAGCCAAAATTTTTATGTAACTGGGTGGTTACTTTGCTTTACCAAACACTTCCCAGTTATTTTTCTAGGCTGAAGTTCCAAATTTTCCAAAACCATCTTGTATTAAAATAAAAACTTTGAGGTTTGCCAATGACATTGTAATTCTGTCAGAGATAGCAAAGGACTTGGAAGAGCAGTTGAACAGAATTGACAGTGTCTTGAGAGGAGGGTATAAGATGAACATCAACAAAAGCATAATGAGGATAATGGAATGCAGTCGAATTAAGTCAGGTGATGGTGAGGGAATTAGATTAGGAAATGAGTCCCTTAAAGTAGTAAAGGAGTTTTGCTATTTGGGGAGCAAAATAACTTATGGTTGTCGAAGTAGAGTGGATATCAAATATAGTCTGACAATGGCAAGTAAAGCGTATCTGGAGAAGAGAAATTTGTTAACATCGAGTATAGATTTAAGTGTCAGGAAGTCATTTCTGAAACTATTTGTATGGAGTGTAGGCATGTATGGAAATGAAACATGGACGATAAATAGTCTGGACAAGAAGAGAATAGAAGCTTTCGAAATGTGGTGCTTCAGAAGAGTGCTGAAGATTAGATGGGTAGATCACATGAGGAGGCGTTGAAGAGGATTGGGGAGAAAAGAAGTTTGTGGCGCAACTTGACAAGAAGAAGGGACCGCTTGGTAGGACATGAGGCATCAAGGGATCACCAATTTAGTATTGGAGGACAGCATGGAGGGTAAAAATCATAGAGGGAGGCCAAGAGATGAATACACTAAGCAGATTCAGAAGGATGTAGGCTGCAGTAGGTACTGGGAGATGAAGAAGCTTGCACAGGATAGAGTAGCATAGAGAGTTGCATCAAACCAGTCTCAGGACTGAAGACCACAACAACAACAACAATATTTTCCATTGCTGCAAATGAAATTTTCGGAGTTGCCATATCACTTGTAAGTGATTCTTCCAAGTTCAGCTAGGACTGAATGCAAGATATAAATTAAATGCATGCTTTTATTTATTTATGTTTTCAATATGTAATGTTCATTGATAATACTTTTTAACTCTTGTTATTACAATCAAATTTTAAATTGCAATTCCATCATTATTATCATCCATCACCACTTAGTGTGGTGATACTTTATTGTGCAATAATGTCTAGTGTATGAGAAACCAGCAAAAAGATACTCCTATGGTAGTACAAAAAGGGCGAATATGCTGCTTTATATTAAAGGCTGTCAGTGTAATCTGGGGTAGCAGTGCTTTATTCTACCTTCTTAAGCACCTTTAAAAATTTTCACAGAAATATTGCTGTATGAACATTGCAAACACTTTTTTTCATATAACTCGCCTCTTAAAACTCACAGCCTCCCCAGCTATAACTCACTCACACCCACTAGTCCATCGCTGTAAGACCCTCATGCCCATATACTCCAAATTCTTCCAATTGCCCACTCTCACTCATTTGGCCTAACTCATTGTCATTATCTCTTTGTATCTCTCTAACTATCGCAGTCACCTGTCTCATAACCGGAGTCGTCTTATCCTGTCCTACTACTACTGTTTCATCTCACAGTCACTCTTGTTTTTTTACAGCTACTGCCTCAATCACTCATTCTCACTGCTGCCGTCTCTTCTCACTGCCACTATCTCTCTCTTCCTAATTGTCATTATTATAGATGCTGTCTCTCATTATCACTGGCTCTCACCCACTTCCACTTTCGTTTTATTCCTTTCCCACTGGTGTTCTCTCCTTCAGTCTTATAACAGCACTGTTCTTTCACAGTTTGCTATATTCCACTGTCACTGTGTCCCTCTCTCTCACACTGCTTTTACCTCCTTTACTCTTTCAGTACCACAACCACTACTATGTTCCAGTATTTATGACTTCACCATCTCTTTCCCACTGCCACCGTTTCACATAAAAAGGTATGAATATGTTCACGTGCCAGTATTTTTGTGATAATTTTTAAGATTCTGAAAGTGGTAGAATGAGGAAGGTAAGTCTTTTAATAAAGGGGAGCGTGTTCACTTTTTTGTGCTGATTGGAGTATTTTTCTGCTGGTTCCTTTTTTTCTGTGGCACAACAGGACATGTCACTCATGCGAAAAGAAACTGATGGTTCAGTAACATTTTGATAGTTCACTTGCATGAAACTGAAATACCAAAAAGCAAAACTAATTTGACACCTTAGAATGGTTTTTATGTCCACAAAACTGCGAGTGCAATGTGCAATGTGGAGTTCTCAGATTTTTGTCATGACAATGGAGACATTTCACATCATAATTCTCTACATCACTTTACAAACTACATTTTTGCCTAGAACTGCATTTTATTTGCACAAGTCTTTTGGATAGGGATAAAGATATTAACAAAATTTTCAAGTTTCTTCAACATTAGGATCTTAGAAATATGTTGTAAAAATTATGTTCTTTTGCTGTGCCATCTTGGAATCAGCAACTGGAGTTTGATCTGCTGCTGATTGTGAAAAAAATGGTGAAAACTTTTTAGTGGTTCCTGAGAAACTGTCCATGAATTTTCGCAAATGAATCATTCATTCATTTAGTCACAGGTATACCTACCGTATCAGTTTAATTAAATCATGGGGTTGTTTTTACTGAGAGTAAGTTAATTTTTACGTGCATATTTTACGTGTACGAGTAGGATAAATTTTTACATGCATATCTTACGTGTATAAGTAGGGTAAATTTGAACTTTGTATATCTAAAAAGTTTTCTGGAAAATTTTCAAGGTAGTTTGAGATTGGTATCTTATTAATATGTCTCAAAAATTTCAACCAGTTACTGTGTATAACCATCTTGGAATCCTCGGCTGGGTTTTGGCTCGGTATTGATGCCAAAAATCAGTAAAGAAATACTTTTTTGAGAGTTTTCTGAGGAACTGCCCATGAACTAGTGGTGTCACCATAAGTGCCATCAATCCCACAATAGACTGCATCAAATGCAAAATGAACCAACAATATTTACCTAAGTAGAAGGAAATGACTCTGTGTCAGACCCCATAGCTGAACAATAAATGCATCTCACTGTCATGCAGTGAACCTGGGTTCAGTTCCTAGCCAGATTGGAGATTTTCTCCACTTGGAGAATGACTATTGTGTTGTCCTCATCATCGTTCACATGCAAGTTGCATAATGTGATCTCAACTGAAAATACTTATCAACTCAGTGGCCAAACTTCCACAGGTGGAGGTCTCCTAGTCACCACTTTTGACCCGTCCTGTAGTATAGCAATAATAAGATGACACTTCTGTTGGGTATACAAATAGGTCCTAGCCAAAGAACTACCCTAAACACTTGATCCTTCCTTTTTATCACAAATAGAACCCAAGCTATGAGCATGGGAAAATTCTGTTTTTATGTGCAGTGTTTTGGAACATATTAGTAAGCATGCTATTGCATACATTCTGATTCTCTCATGAACACACTTCAAACTGTTCTCACTGGTATTTAAACTTTGGTAGCAGTGGCACATCATATTTCAAGCTGAGCATTCAGCATTGTATGGTTGTTGATAAGAAGTGTGGCATTGCAAGTGTGTGGACAAATTGCTACTTTGCACTGAAATTAGTAAAAAAGGCTGAACGAATATTCAGTGCTGACATATGAAACATGTTTTCAGATATGGATTCTTATTTATATTTTTATGCAATAAAAGATCTCTGCTTTTGTGCAAATAACCAATTCATAGATAGGTGTCAGATTTTCATCGATCTGGTATGTTTTGTCATACTCGCAATCATGCAACAGGAAACAGACTTGAGGCCCCAAGAAACTGTGAACAGTTATGAAGATTCCTGAGGTAAGAAAGAATGCTGGAGGTAATAACCAATGTTGCAACAATTAAATGCCCTTCTTCACCTTTTCTTATGTGACTCAACAACCAATTGTTTCCAAAACAAAATATTAGAATGATTTGTAATAATATGACCAAGTACTTTTTTTCCTGTTTACTCCCACAAGAATCATATAGAATCCCTGAGATTTCCATGAAGTGTCCAGTAAATAAAATTTACTTTTGGATTTGAGATTTGGTATGGTAGAACCTTGATTAGCTGTCATTTTTAGGAATGGGTATTGGTTGGAATGCTATAAAGGTCAGTTAATTAGAGGAGAATGCAACAAGTTTTTTGAAGAACTCAAAACTTTGTCATACATCAAAAGTAAGTAAAATATATATACATTCATTACTGCAGTATGGCTGATCTTTTCTTCTCCCTGTTCTTCATCATCTGGTCCTCTTCCTCGACACTATACACTCGCAAAACAGGATGGATGATCTCATCATCTTCAGATTCTTTATTGGTTACCTTTTGCCTGCCATTCCTCTACATCGGCAGGTTGGATATCATTTGGAAGTGTTTGCAAATCAGTCATTATATCTGCATTGTCTGGTCCATTAGTTTCTAGAAGTTAATGTTCCTGGTTTAAACTAGGGCAAACCTTTTTCTGTGATTTACTGTGTAAATCACATATTTTATGTTGAAGCTTTTCTTTGCTTCTAAAGGATCACTGCTGTCTTGAGGTGTATACTGATGAAAGTATGGAAGTACACTGAATGGTGTGCTCAACTGTTGATGTGAAAGTGTTACTTAGATGCCTGTACTTCTACTGTAAAGTAGTCCCTAGGGGGGCAGTGTTTCTGTACAGTAATAATATATTTTGAAGGCATCGCTGGACTGTCCAATAAAATGTGCAATAATATAATATTAAAATCTCACACTTAATATATTGTATGTAAACTGATCAATTTATAACATTGAAAGGGAAAGAAGACAGAAGTGAGAGCATGTTAAACATTAGGTAATTCAGTACATGCTAGCTGTTAACATTGGAAATTTGTGATATTGTACTTACTGTAACTTTTCTATGGATTTTAAATTTTGTCCTCAAGTTATTTATAAACCATGACAAAATTTAAAAAATAAACATAATTTTAGGCATTCTTGTTTGCAGTGATGTTTTACTGACTGCTTTAAGTAATAGTCAGACTTACCAACATTTTCACTATAGGTACTATGAGTCACTCAGAAGACGCAATTACGTTACTCCCACCTCCTATCTTGAACTGATTTTGACATTTAAAAGCTTGTATCAAGTGAAAATGGACCAAATTACACTGCAGCGCAATCGATATGAAGTTGGTTTGGAACAGTTAGATTTTGCTGCTGGACAGGTATGTTATCAATGATATAAGTTTGAATTTTTGCATTTATTTTATATAAATATATGTGAATTGAGAGTTACTTACCTGTCTCTGTGCAATCCTAACATATTTAGTAAGGAAAAAAGGCAGAACCATTAATTCCTTAAACATAACTTTTGTGCAATGTTAGCTTCTTCTCCACAAACATTTTACTTGCAAATTTATTAACTTTTTGATTTTGTTGAGCTGATTACAGTTGAGAGTCATTTATTTTATAATCATAAGTTAACAAATACTTGTGTTTTGTGAAATGCAGTCTGTTACGTTTTTTAACATGTAAAGCAAGCTGCACATTTTTCCACCTTCTTGAAAGGAATAGCAATTGGTACACTGCTTCATGCACTTTTATTATTATTTCAGCATTAATATGTATTTCGATGGTCATGCCATTTTTATCAGGTGGATTATTGATATGTTACATTGTTTAATTGGTTTATCGCCGTATAACCTCTCTGCCACATCCTTGTCCTGCTAGCATATATTTCCAGATTTTTGTATAGAATGTTCTGGAATCCGAGAGAAAAAGTTTTTATAGTTTAATTTCCTGGTTTTCCCTTTGCTCATTGTGTCACATGCAAACATTAATCCAGCTTAGGGGAGCCAGAGATACCTTCTCTGAAACCACTTAAGTAACTCCCAGCATGTTCATCCATGTCGTAGGGGTGGGTAAAATTTTCTGAGGACACAGTTTTGTGGTGTATAATGCAACATTGTCCAGTCATAGGGCAAAGACACAGTATCAGCAGAAGCAGAGCTGAAGGACTTGAGTTTGGTGGAACTGGCAGAAGGGGCAACCTTTAAAAGGGAAGATTGACCTCTTAAGTGTAGAAAGACAACCAATTTAAAGGTATGACACCCTGACAGAAGATTACCTGCCCTTCCAGGTCGAGGGTTGGGGTGATGGGTTTGCAGCTGAGCATTTTGGGCAGGGTGGTTGTGGGGGGGGGGGGGGGGGAGGGGGGAGAGGTGAATAATTCAGAAAAATGCCTCAGGAATGGGACTGTCAAAAACATAGATGAAAATTGGTGAGGAAATAAACTTTATGATTAGGGATTTGGAGTGCTGAAGGGACATCAATTAAAAAAGAGAAGTATTTAAAGAAGTAGAACAGTACAATATCGGCATAGTAGCTATCACAGAGACCATGAAAAAAGGGAAGGGAACAGAGGAAAGGTATGGATATATGCTTGTATGGAGTGCTGTACCAAAAAAAAGCATGATTCCAAGGAGGAATGGCAATTAAAAAGGACTTAAAATGAATAATATCCTGGAAACAAATCAGTCACACACATTTCAGATGGATATCACTGTGGGAAATCATTCCTCACTAATAATAGCATCATGTGCCCAAATGGATGATGGCACAACTGCGAAGTACAGTTTCTTTTTTGATCTGAAGACAAGTTTTGAAATCAGAAGGTGTTTCAAATTGGTGACCTGAATGGCAGAATTGTTCCAAATTAAATGACCAAATAGTAACAACAGAAACTAAAAATTGCTACTGGATGGAATTTACATTACTGTAAAGTATTAAAGGTGGTGGGTAAGGACTATTAACTCACATGTGTATATATTTAAAAAAAAAAAAAAAAAAAAAAAAAAGAAAGACTTTATAAATCATTTGCATGTAACTGTATTTAAAAATTAAGTTTGATGGTTATGTAAAATTACTTATTCCACATCATTATGATTTATCATGCAAATGATCTGTTGAACATGAAACTAACCAACTAACTAACTCACAGGATATTGATCAGCAGTGTTGTTCCATCTGACAAGAGATTTATTGGTCATGGATATGTTCTGCAGCAGGGAAAGCATTTGAAACATGCTTCTAAATTGTGCAGACAATAGGAAAGAGACCTATGGGGAATGGAAAAAAATAAATTGGGCCAATTCAGTCACCCGACTTAAATCCCATTGAACTCTTATGGAATGAAATTGACAGGGAGGTCAGGAAACAGGCCTCATCCATTGTTGAAGATCTGTGGAATAATTTACAGACATGTCAGACAGCAATATCTATAAGAACACTACAAAATCTTAACTCCAGAATGCCACGAGTTTTTACAGTTGTTCTGAGAGCAAAGGCTGAATAGTTTGAAGAGGCCAAAATTGAACTATATTGTATTGTATGTCATGATAGAGAAGGTGACTATTTATTTTGTTGGTTTATTTTGTTTGTACTATGCATATATACATTGAAGTAAAAACTTTTAACCAGTAGTGTAATACAAAATCAGGACATACTAAAAGAGAACAAAATCAGTATATGGTCAGAACTGAAAGCAGTACAGTACTTTGGCACAGGGAAGTATGTACAGTGACAATGGTCAAAAAATTGTGAACCTATAATTGGTATGCATGTGATGGCATTTTTACCAGTGTGTTACAAAATGCCACACAGAAAAACAGGATTTTCTGGGAAAAACATGGTTCAAATGGCTCTGAGCACTATGGGACTTAACATCTATGGTCATCAGTCCCCTAGAACTTAGAACTACTTAAACCTAACTAACCTAAGTACATCACACAACACCCAGTCATCACGAGGCAGAGAAAATCCCTGACCCTGCCGGGAATTGAACCCGGGAACTCGGGCGGGGGAAGAGAGAACGCTACCGGATTTTCTGGAGCTCATACCTTATGTTCTATTGGTGATAAAATGGTAGGGTCATTTGTCTTGGCTAGCCCTTGGGCTAGGGACCTTTTGTGTACCCAACAGGACTATACTGCAATACAGAGTCAAAGTATGAATATTACACATATCCTCCTGCTTGGGCAAATGGAGCAAATCAGTTTTTTTAAATTTGATGTGGTCTTCAGTGTGCATGATGGAACATACAGAGGCACCTTTGGTTCATAGGTGGGTCCTCAGAAAGCCCCCTGAAATTGTTTTTCTTTATTATATTTTTGAGGTCATGAACGAGCCAAAACACAGCCAAAGATTCGAGGGTGGCTATGCACAATAAATGGTGAAATTAACCTTGTGTTGAGTGTGATGTTTTTCGCAATGAGGTTGGTTGCAGTGTATTAAATTGATCATATCGCTTATTTACGTGATTATTTATTACATTTCATTAACAAAACACACAATAAATTAAAAATATCTTTAAACAAAGACAAAGAAGACATAAGAGCACAACCACAATAGAAATATTTTTCATTCAGATTTCCTTTCATCACTGGTAACAAATGATAACATTACCTTTTTTTGCACTTGCTTCTTTATTACATTTCACTAATTAAACTCATAAATAACAAATATTTTTACAGAAAGGCAAAGATGGCATTATAGCACAATAACAATGGAAACATTACTTTTTCAGTTGTTTCATCGCCACTTTTGGACTGCTGAAACATATGAGGAATTTTACCACTGTCAGAACATAAAGGTTCAATTTGCATCAAACAGATTGGCTTGTGACACATTTTGCAATAACATTTTGTCAATCTTTTCTTTACTGTGCAGGTATTACACCTATTTGTCTTGCTTGCAGTTGTTTTTTCTCCTTTTCCGCTTTCATCTTCACATGTTGGCCCAAAATGTTGTAGCCTCAGTTGAGGATCCCTGAAGATCCCTGTGAACTCATGTGGTGTCCAAACTTCTTTGAACCAAGTGAGATAGTTGTTTCAGAAATCCTTTCCTTCTGATACAATACTCATTGTTACTACAATAGATTATTTGTGCATTGATTCCATTCATATTGATCACTGCAAACAATATAGCCATGGGGCAGTGTCACACATTGTTTGAAGAGGTCAACTAATCCATAGTGTTGACTCCACCTTTGGGTCAGTGTTAGTTGAATTATCGCCACTTCCTTTACTGGTAGCAAGCATAGTTCCAACAAAAGAAAGATTTTTCCTATTGTAGGCACCCCAGTGGTCCCGGTTGCCTACGGTGGACTGGAAGCCGAGCGGTGACCTCTCCAGTTGACAAGATGCTAGGAAATGACTGTGGACACGTCAGAAATGCCAAAGAAACATTATTAATTCATGACACCTTTATTCCTGCCGAGTGCAATGTGGCCTGCGTAACACAGGCTGGCTGAGCGTGATGATATCAGTGAGCTCCCCCGAGTCCTTGCTGGCTTGGAGCGATGACATCAGCTCCGGGCCACACCAGTCTTGCTAGCGCAGTGCCATGTGCTGTGACGTAGTGGTGGAATGCCTTTACTTCTGCCACACGTGGCTTCCGGCGCCCAGCTAGCCGGCCAGCTCGGCGGCGGACTGCAGGCCACTGTGCTTTCTTGTAGTGTGGAGTGTACTCTGTCCCACCCCGTCTTCTTCCCTACTCCTCCTGGTGGCTCGTCCATGGTGGACGGGCAGAATGGGCTGCAGTCCCCCAGTGTCATCACCTCACCTGGTTGTGACACTGGATGCACAGGGCCTAGGCCCTGCACGATCTCGATGACGGCTCACTGATGTGGTCAGCATTGGCGGCGAGCAAGTCTGCCGCGATGTCTGCTAATCCTAGGTTGATCATTGACAGTGTCAGCAGAGAGGACCAGAGCTGGTACTGTCTCCTCTCGTCTGTTGCTGGATGGGCTGCCCTTACTGCAACATCTCCTTAATAAAGATTAACAGGTCGATCACCGAGCTGAGCGCTACGCAACGTCCCTGTACACATCTAACTGCAAGTCTAACTGTGAGTGCCTTGTTGCTATCGAAGCTGCCACATTTAAAAGGAAGCACGAGCGACATCCAGACATCATGCTTGTTTGTAATGAATGCATTTGTTCCACTTATACTGCTGATTCAACTGTTGTACTCGCCCCTTAGGTGTTCCTTTGACAGAGTTTCATGTTGTTGCGGCAAACTTAACGCAAAGTTGTGAAATGCGGTACAGCTGATGCTATACCTCTGTCTCACACTCTACGAAAGTCTCCATCTAACACAAACACCTGTTGTGTGTAACCAGGCCAGAGCACCTGCGTGACGACACATTCCGATACATGTGCACCATAGGCAATGCAACTTTGACAATATTCCTTGTTTCCAACTCTTTACTATTCCGCAACACTACACTTTGTAACTGTCCTATGGAGCCAATACTAGTAAACCAGTTGTCTGTGGTCACATTTCGACCTGACTGATAAATAGGTTCACATAGTCACAGAACAACATTGGAACGTTTATTGCTTACGCGATATAATTCTTCTGATTGCAACCCAGCGTATATTTCCAAGTTACACAGGTAAAATATTTGGGAATCCACAAGGGCACATATCTTATTCCCATATTTGTTTGATTTGATAGGTATATATTGGCGAAAACTGCTCCTTCCATGAAATAGGTATAGGATCGCTGGCAGTCCTGTACAAATATAGAAAATATTTCCCGAGTCCCTGTTATCTTGTCTAATTGTCTCCTTTCATTGAAAGTTGCACGTTGTCAAATCTAAGACACCACATAATGAATTTGAAATGTTTTATACTCATTACGAGTTAAAATTTCTCAGTGCTATCCTCATCAGTTCCCCAGAAATCCTCTAAGCTTTGTCTGTTAGTTTTGTTTACTCCAGCTAAAAATAAAGAGTCTGATGAAGGCTTTCATTTCAATAATGTGTATTTGCTTTATGTCTCTCTCATGCTGGAATGAAGCTTTAACACTCTCAATATGCTGATTTATACACAAAACTATAATAGACGAAAATTCATCATCTATGAGGCAATTCCAACATTCCAAAGGCATTCTCACTCCTTTTGCAGCACATATAGTTCCAGATAACTTCCAAATAATATTGAGAGCCCTGAATCATACTCTCTGGGATGGTGGAACTTTACCCATTTTGTCACTTTATACCTTCCAATATAGTAATGGCCGTTTTCCTCAAGTACTTCCTCATCATCTGTATTGTCATCTTCCTCTGTTTCTGAATCTTCCAGTCGGACTTCAACTACTTCACCACGATCTGTGTCCACTTCTTCTTCAAAATCCTCTTGAAATCCATTATTATCCTCTTCATATAGCATCTTCTGGATTTGTGCAATATGATTTGGGTCGAGGAAGTTATATCTCTTACTGTAGCCTGCCATCATGAAGTGTATCCCACCTAAAATCATAAAATTCCTGTAAAAATTGCAATCAGGCGTGGTGTATCAATTTGATACTTGATATTCAGACAACTGTAAAAGACAACTAACACTCCAGAAATAACATAAGTGCATTTTACATTCTAATTTAGCTTTCTGCTACTTACTAAGTTATGTTGATAATCAAAGAAATTACATGTTGAAATGTAACGGGAATTGGCGCAGTGTATCAAACTGAGCAATCAGCAAATATCTCGACAACAGAGCAGTTGCGTTGACACTGAGGCACACAACACTGGAAAGCATTCAGAGAAGGGAAGTTACTAGCGAGAAAGTGCCAGTGCGGCCAATTGCTGACAAATAATTTACAGCATCTACATCTACATCTATGTCGATACTCTGCAAATCACATTTAAGTGCCTGGTAGAGGGTTCATCGAACCACCTTCACAATTCTCTATTATTCCAATCTTGTATAGTGCGTGGAAAGAATGAACATCTATGTCTTTCCATATGAGCTCTGATTTCCCTTATTTTATAGTGGTCATTGTTTCTCCCTGTGTAGGTCAACGTGTATCAGTTTGAACATCTGTGCCCAATGGAAGGTTAACAATAGTATGAGAAGGAAAATTGCTGCTCACCATATAGCCACACTCAGTGTAGTTTCAGTTGCCTGAGACTGCAGTTGTGTGCGTGAATTGCATTTGCGTCAGTGTGTGTGTCCATGCGTGTGTCTGTCTATTGTTGACAAAGGCCTTAATGGCTGAAAGCTGTAATTGTCAGAGTCTTTTTGTTGTGCCCATCTGCAACTCAGCATCTCTACTATATGGTGAGTAGAAACTTTCCTTCTCATAATATTGTTACATTGCATCCTGGATGTTTCCATTGTTTGAAATGGATGAAATTATTGTGATATATTCCTAAGACGCCGATCTTGAACAGCCATAAAAATTTTCTATATATTTTTATCTGTTTCCAAGATATAGAGGTTAGGATGTACTCTACCTGAGCAAAAGCATAGCAGAGTGACATAGCACAGAGAAATATGGTGTAAGGTGTCTCCGTTATCATTTGATGGGTTGTGGGAACACCATGTTGTAGAACTGAAGCACACCCAAAATTTTTGTGGACATAAAATCCAATATGAGGTGTAACATTAGTTTTGTGTTAGTAGTATTTTAATTCTACATATGTAAACTATCAAAATTTTACTGACCAATCAAGTTCTCTTCATCTGAGTGACATGCCCTGCTGTGTCAGCAAGAAGAATGGAACCAGTGGAAAAAAAGGCATCTATTTGATCACTAAAAAAGCGAATATGCTCCTTTTTATTAATAGACTCTTACTGAAAAGGGGGGAACTGGCTGACACAATTTACTTTTCTCAGTACCTTTAAAATTTTTCGCAAAAATATTGGCACGTGAAGATGTTTGCACATTTTTGTGCTGAGAGAGGAGAGAGTGACAGCGGGAAAGAGACAGTGAAATAATAAATACTGGGGGATTATAGACTGTAGTTGTGGTATAGAAAGAGCAAAGGAGACAATGGCAGGGTGAGGGAAAGAGAGGGACACAGTGTCAGTGGAACTTAATAGACTGTGAGAGAACAGTGTTGTTATAAGAGTGAAGTGGAAAATGAATAAAGAGAAGGAAAAAGTGGGTGTGCGTTTGAGCCAGTGAAAGGGTATGACAGTGGCAATTAGGAAGAGAGAGGTAGTGAAAGTGACAAGAGACAGCACCAATGGGAACTAATGAATGAGACAGTAGCTGTAAGAGAGAACAAGAGGGAAACAGTGACAACAACTGCGAGATGAGACAGTAGTAGTAGTAGTAGTAGTAGTAGTAGTAGGACAGAATAAATGCTACTGTGGTTGTAAGACAGGAGACAGTGACAGTTGGAGAGCAACAAAGAGACAATGACAGCGAATTGTGCTGAATGAGTGAGCAAAGGACTAGCAGGTGTGAGAAAGCTACAGTTAGGGCAGCTTGTGGGAGTGAGAGGTGAGTTGCATGTGAAAAAGAACACTAGTATGTCCACATGCCAATATTTTTAAAAAAATTTTTTAGAGGTATTGAAGAAGGTAGACTGAGGCAGCTGGTACCCCACTTTTCAGACAGTATTGTAGTAAAGGGGGTATGTTCACTGTTTTTGTGCTCTGATAGGATCATTTTTCCACTGGTGTACATGTACCATGAAGGAATTATCCAAATGGGATGCAAATACACTCCTGGAAATTGAAATAAGAACACCATGAATTCATTGTCCCAGGAAGGGGAAACTTTATTGACACATTCCTGGGGTCAGATACATCACATGTTCACACTGACAGAACCACAGGCACATAGACACAGGCAACAGAGCATGCACAATGTCGGCACTAGTACAGTGTATATCCACCTTTTGCAGCAATGCAGGCTGCTATTCTCCCATGGAGACAATCGTAGAGATGCTGGATGTAGTCCTGTGGAACGGCTTGCCATGCCATTTCCACCTGGCGCCTCAGTTGGACCAGCGTTCGTGCTGGACGTGCAGACCGCGTGAGACGACGCTTCATCCAGTCCCAAACATGCTCAATGGGTACAGATCCAGAGATCTTGCTGGCCAGGGTAATTGACTTACACCTTCTAGAGCACGTTGGGTGGCACGGGATACTTTCGGACGTGCATTGTGCTGTTGGAGCAGCAAGTTCCCTTGCCGGTCTAGGAATGGTAGAATGATGGGTTCGATGATGGTTTGAATGTACCGTGCACTATTCAGTGTCCCCTCAACGATCACCAGAGGTGTACGGCCAGTGTAGGAGATCGCTCCCCACACCATGATGCCAGGTGTTGGCCCTGTGTGCCTCGGTCGTATGCAGTCCTGATTGTGGCACTCACCTGCACGGCACCAAACACGCATACGACCCTCATTGGCACCAAGGCAGAAGCGACTCTCATCGCTGAAGACGACACGTCTCCATTCGTCCCTCCATTCACGCCTGTCGCGACACCACTGGAGGCGGGCTGCACGATGTTGGGGCGTGAGCGGAAGATGGCCTAATGGTGTGCGGGACCGTAACCCAGCTTCATGGAAACAGTTGCGAATGGTCCTCGCCGATACCCCAGGAGCAACAGTGTCCCTAATTTGCTGGGAAGTGGCGGTGCGGTCCCATACGGCACTGCGTAGGATCCTATGGTCTTGGCGTGCATCCGTGCGTCGCTGCAGTCCGGTCCCAGGTCGACGGGCACGTGCACCTTCCGCCGACCACTGGCGACAACATCGATGTACTGTGGAGACCTCATGCCCCACATGTTGAGCAATTCGGCGCTACGTCCACCCGGCCTCCTGCATGCCCACTATATGCCCTCGCTCAAAGTCCGTCAACTGCACATACGGTTCACGTCCACGCTGTCACGGCATGCTACCAGTGTTAAAGACTGCGATGGAGCTCCGTATGCCACGGCAAACTGGCTGACACTGACGGCGGCGGTGCACAAATGCTGCGCAGCTAGCACCATTCGACGGCCAACACCGCGGTTCCTGGTGTGTCCGCTGTGCCGTGCGTGTGATAATTGCTTGTACAGCCCTCTCACAGTGTCCGGAGCAAGTATGGTGGGTCTGACACACCGGTGTCAATATGTTCTTTTTTCAATTTCCAGGAGTGTAGATAAATGTTACGTACATGTAGAGACAAACAAATGATTACAATTTCAGTAAAATTGGATGATTTATCCAAGAGAAAGATTTTCACAAATTGAGCACGTCAGTAACACATTGGTCCAAGTCTGGCACGAAGTTACTCAGCTTGACATTGATTGATAAGAATTGTTCGATGCCCTGAGTGATATACCAAATTATGTCCAATTGTCATGCTAGATCATCAAAATCCTGAGCTGGTTGGATGTCCCTGCCTGTATTGCTCCAAACATTCTCAGTTGGAGAGAGAGCCAGCGACCTTGCTGGCCAAGTTAGGGTTTCACAGGCATAAACAAGACTGTTACCATGTGCGCCCATTCATTATCTTACTGAAATATAAGGTCCGAATGGTTGTCACGAAGGGCAACAAAACGTGGCACAGAATATCATTGAGGTACCGCCGTGCTGTAATGGTGCCGCAGATGACAACCGAAGAGGTCTTCCTATGAATAGAAATGGTAGCCCAGGCAACCACTCCCAGTTGTCAGGCTGTTCGGTGGGTGACAGTCAAGTTGGTATCTCATCACTGTCCAGGGCATATCTAGACATGTCTTTGCTGGTCATTGGGGCTCAGTTCAAAGTGGGACCCATCACTGAAGACAATTCTACTCCAATCAATGAGATTCCAGGCCAACTATCTCAGGATTTTGACAATCCATTTGTACAGATGAGCCAGTTGGACAAAATGTTTTGCTCTATCCCTCAGGAGGTCATTCAACAACTATGCAATCAGAGCCGAGCTGAATAGCTGCTTGCATAAAGATTGATTCATTATTGACTAGGTCAGTTTGTGGAACTCTTTCTCTTAAAGAAATCATCAAATTTTTCTGAAACTGTAACTGTTTGTTTGACTGTACCCGTACATCACATCTACCAATTTATGTCCGATTCAGATAATTCCTTCACGGTGCATCTTTTTTTTTTAAGTGTGTGTTTATAAAGCAGAGTGTATGTGTGTATATCCATGATCTCCTCACAAACCCCTGGATCCGCATAAATCTAAGTTAGCACAGAAACAGCAGGCCTCACGAGTATCAGCACTGTGGGGTTTATAGCTCCTAGTTCTAGTTGGAGGGGAGATACAGACAAAAACGTGTTGTTTTTTTCTTGTACTAGTGTATAGGCTGCCATGTGTATTCAATATATGTGTCGAATGCATTTGTAGGGGAAACAGTGGTTAAAAGGCTACTATGTAATATAGCAGGAGGAAAGGAAGATACAGCAAATTTCAGTGTAGGGCATACCAGAGAACTGACAACAGAAGAAACCAAACAAATTATCAGCAAGAACAAAAATGCTATCAGTGATAACAAAATAACCACAGAGAAGTAAACCATCCAAAGACATACACAGAAAACTCTAGGTACACAATGTAATGGTCAAAAGAGCAAACTAAGGAAGAACATTGGTCATAATGTATGAAAGGGACTACACCAAAAAACACTAACGTTCGTGAAAGAAACCAAATAAAAAAATCTAAAAAGTGACCCCACCCAAAGATTCCAAAGAGAAATACAAAAACTATTAAAAGCATAGAATACACCCTCTCATGAAGTCAGATAAAAAGAACAACACAAAAGAACCCGAGGGTACACACTCTCATTTGTTTACAAAAACTTCAGAAGCTCGACGTTGCGGTCAGACATTTGATAGATTTCAGAATGCATACAGTTATAAAAAAAACACTGTATTCATACAAACAACAAAAACTTAAGAAACACCAGTGACCTAATCAGCAACAATAGTATATGAATATACCCAACACATCTACATTATTCTCATTTGACATCACATCAGTGTACACCAACATATCTACTGAAGAAACAATCAAAATAGTTGAAAAACACCTAAGACAGATAAACATTATCCCACAAACGTAGACAGAAGAAGTCTCAACCATTTGGAAAGTGATAACAGGGAACAATTATTTCAAATTTGAAGATGAGTTCTACTTCCAACAGGAAGGACTCCGCATGACATCACTCCCAAGTGTCCTTAACCAAAACCTCGGGAAAAATAATAAAACCAAAACAGACAAATTAGTATATTGGTCCTGCTACGTTGTTGACATAATTTGCTTGTTTGATGAAACACATGACCAGATACTACAGTTACACAGAGATATTAATACAGCCCAGTCAAAGAGACAGGAAAATAAATTTCCCAAACCAACCACAGATGCATCCTAAACAGATTTAACAGAATCCCAAGGTAGGTACACACAAGAACTTAATATATTCAGATAGATTATCACACAAATGGTTACAAAACAAACACTGCTGACAAATTGAACCATCAAATAGAAAAACATCTGACACTGAACATACCCAAACCAATAACAATAACACAACAGAGAACACTCAAAGCACATAAGATAAAGAAACAACAACAGGAAAACATTGCGCACTGACATTTGACAACATTGTAACACACACAATAGACAACATTATGAGAAAACAAAATAAACATGTAGCATATACAACAAACAACACACTGCAGAAAAAATTAGAAATACCCAATGCCATGACAGATAAATTTAACAAAGCAGGTATATACTAACTCACTTGCAAAGACTACAATTTAGCATACATCAGACAGAAACATAGAAATTTCAGGATAAACTTTTAGAGCTTTGAAAAGTGACAACACACATTCCACGTTTGCACACCACCACATTAGAAACATCTCCAGTGGCACAGAAGATCTCCAAATCCTGAAACACAGGAATCATCTGTATCACTAACAAAAATATGCCACACAGGGCTAGAAGATCATCAATGAGCAAACAGTACTCTGTGACAAAACCATGTTCTGTACTCTAAAGGAACTGTGAAACCAAAAATATAACAAGGACACACACACACACACACACACACACACACACACACTGGATAAAAATAGATGAAGCAAATGACAATCAAAAGCACTTCAAAAATCCACATTGTGCACTGAAACTGTGTCCAAGCCACAGCAACATAATGAGACATAGTATTCAAAAATAAGCAGGAGAAAGCATTCGTAAGCTGTGGTATCATGGATCAATACCACCCCACAGGCATCTCAGAATGTGAGGTTCCATCAGACACAGACAGCTTCTTTGTTACGTGAATCTGTGCAGACACCACTGTTGTTTGTGATTAGTTCAGACAGCCTCACCCTTGTTGTCATTGTATTAGCTGGACACTATTTCTTGCTCATTATTTGCAAATATAGTTTGTACGCTTGGAGAAATACAAGTTAAGTAAATCTTCTATTTACTGTTTACTTAAATTGCTCAGGGAAAAATATAATTATAAGAACTGTGTGAAATTGTCCGCTAATCGCTTGTGCACCAATCTGTAGCATACCTTTCCTTACCATAGTGTACAGTGCATAGTATACATGCTGTTAAAATATAAAACGTAATCCATGAATAATAACAACACCAAATAGTTCTCAATACCGAGACTTCACAAAAATTTTACGTATGTGTGCAGGTCATTACAACTACAAAAAAATAGCAAAAGCACATTTGCACATCAGCCACAACTCAGGACAAGCGAAATATAGCAATGGTAAGACCAAAAAGGGGCACATGACAAAACTCTTATTGGGATATATATTTTTAAAGTTGGAGTTTGAACAAAAATTCCATTCAGACAATATCCTACCATTCCTTATGCTTGTAGGCCTGTGACTGAGTTTAGTTGTCAGCCACAGGACACATACAATGTAAAATAAAAGGTAAAACATATATGTAATTTATATAACAACAAAATCTGACGTAACATTTTCTTACCTACATGTGTTTTTTATGTATCTCAGAAAAATAAAATAAAAGAGCCAACTTTGGATATTTGAATGTTAAAACAAAAGAATAATTCTGCTGTAGCAAATAGATGGATCTGTCCTTCTTCACTATTATTTCTCTGTGCAGATTTCTATGCACCGCTTTAAGTCACAATATTTAATGTGGCACTGAGCAGCGTCTTCATGACTGATTTTAGTATACACGAAGAATGAAAGAACTGAACAGATTATGATAACAATAACAACAACAACAACAATAATAATAATAATAATAATTAGAAAAGAAAACACTTGTGAACTCATAAAATCTCTGTACAAAATCATGGTTCTTTTAAATTATCATTAATATATTATTTGAATATTTCAAGTACTGTAATTGTTTTTCCTGTGATCTTCATCTTCTTTTTGTACTGCCAACAGCTGAGATCCATTCGGTTTGTATTGGATTGCAGAATCAATTAGTGGCTCTGTGAGAAAATAGTTAGTTCCATGTTCCATGGAGTTTTGTATGGTAAATCACAATGATGTGGAACAAATGATTTTACATTCATATCACAAATTAATTTGTACATAATGGAAATGTTCTGAACATTTCTATTTCCAAAAAGGGGGAAAAAGATTTACAGATGGGAGTTAGTAATTCCTACTGACCACCTTTTACACATTACAGTAATAGAGATTTTTCTATGAAATAGAAGAAGAAACTTTCTCAGTTTGTTACCAAATTTGCTGTCAGACATTTTATATAACTGAGCAAGTGATCAAAAAATTTTCTTGCAGCATTTTGCATCCCTTTTTGTACTAAAGACAACCTTAACATGGAGTAATGAATGTCATTTTTCTTCTGGTATTGTAATTATGTACATTATTGTTCCTTTTGAACTGCGGTGGATTATTTACAACAAAGACCATGATGGAATAAATACACCGTGAAGCAGTAGTCAGAATGCCCAACTCCTTAAACAGATGTCTACAGGATGATCATAGGTGAGCATCACATATTATTCTTACAGCACATTTTTGTACAATGAAGACTTACTTCCTTAAAGATCAGTTACCTCAGAACATTATTCCATGTGACATTACTGAGGTAATAGGCACTTTCCTAGATATGAATAAAGCCTTTGATACTGTGAACCATACCGTTCTTCTGTGTAAGCTAGAAGATTACAGGTTGAAACGACTAGCCTTGAAACTACTTACCTCCTATTTGAAAGACAGGAAACAGTGTGTAAAGCTAACTTATCAAAATAATGAGCAGCTCCTAAGAACCAAATCAACCTTCAGGACACTTCAATGTGGCTTACCTCAAGGAAGCATACTAGGGCCTTTTCTGTTCCTTGTATATGTGAATAACTTACTTGAACCCTAAAAATTGCATGGTTGTAAGCTATGCCGATGCCATATCCTTCATCACCTGTGGCAGTGATATGCAGTCTGCAGCTAACAGTACCAAGATCATTTTCAATACTCTGTCCGCCTACCTTACAGCAAACAAGCTTCTTCTAAATAAAGACAAAGTGGTAATAATGAAGTTCATCCTCAGTTATAATGGTGCCATAACTGATACTGTATTTACATCCCCATTGGGTCTTTCATATGCAAATTCATATAAATTTTTGGGCATCGTTGTTGATAAACACTTATCATGGAAAGAACATGTAGATAATATTTTCAAGAAAATCAGTAGAAATGTGTATATACTGAAACAGGTCTAAGCCTTCTTGGACCATGATACTTTAAGCCAAATATATTTCGCGTTGATTCATCCGCACCTTCAATATGGTATTGAAATATGTGGGTGGGACATCAGCAGTTCATATAGATAGACTTTTTAGATTCCAAAAAAAGGGCAGTAAGAATGGTAGCCAAGGTAAAGAAGAGAGAGCCTTGTAGAGATGTCTGTAGAAAATATAAAATTACAAGGTACTCCATGTATATACTGCAGACAGTCATGTTCTTGAAACAAAATCATGAATTTAATATGACAAACAGTAATGTACACAACTATGATACACGGGGAAGGGAAAATTTTCATAGAATTGTGACCAATAAAAATGAAACGGATCACAGCCCACATAAAATGGGAGCAATTTTCTACAATGCACTATCCTGTGAACTCAAGAAAGCAAATCTAAATATGCTAAGGAGTAGACTGAAGCAATTATTAATAGAGAAGTGTTGTTACTCTATAGAGGACTTAAGTTGTCATGCCATCTTGGTAAACAGTGTATATAGACAATGTCTCCGATCTATCAGTGGTTTGAAAGAATGTAATTATACACTGTATTATTTGTACTGTACTATTATAAATATAAGCTAAATTGTGTTACACTATAAAGGCACCTACTTGTAGTGCCCTTTTGAAAACTAGTGTGTACAGACATGTGTCTGATCCATATGATGTTATGGTAAAACTTAAATATTTTAATGTGTATGTGTAATGTGGACAAGAAGAGAATAGAAGCTTTCGAAATGTGGTGCTACAGAAGAATACTGAAGATAAGGTGGATAGATCACGTAACTAATGAGGAGGTATTGAATAGGATTGGGGAGAAGAGAAGTTTGTGGCACAACTTGACTAGAAGAAGGGATCGGTTGGTAGGACATGTTTTGAGGCATCAAGGGATCACAAATTTAGCATTTGAGGACAGCATGGAGGGTAAAAATCGTAGAGAGAGACCAAGAGATGAATACACTAAGCAGATTCAGAAGGATATAGGTTGCAGTAGGTACTGGGAGATGAAGAAGCTTGCACAGGACAGAGTAGCATGGAGGGCTGCATCAAACCAGTCTCAGGACTGAAGACAAAAACAAAACAATGTGTAATGTAAGCTGAATTTTCCTGACAATGTCCGAAAACTCTTTGGTATATGGACAAAAATAAATAAATGGAAATATGCAAAATATGTCAACTTACTGATTTGTCTCTCTGCAAGATTTGCAATGATAATAAGTGAAAATGAGGCTGAACTAAGTTTTTTTTTTCAGTGTAAATTCTAATCAATATGGACCACTAAGAATTTTGGAGTTTCCACCCTACTTATTATTTACTCACCATGTGTTGCCTTTATCATTGATGTAGTGACCCTAGATGCAGAGAACTGAATATGTTGTGTCTTTTTAAAATTGAGGGCGAGACCATTTACAGAAAAACAGTCAATGATACTTTTAAGAACTCTGTTTACCATTTCTGTTGTTTTTGAATGTATGCTTTCACCTACAAAAAGAACTAATTCTGCTTATTGTATACTAGATGGAAGATCAATTACATTATGAGGAGCAGTAGTGGACATAAGATTGAACCTTGGGAAGCCTATATGTTATTTCTCCTCAGTCAGTAGTATGTCCCTGGACTATATTGCTTGAATTACTAAGTACAACTTTCTTCATTCTTTTCATTAGATATGACATTATGCATTATGCATATACCATGAATCCCATAAAATGCCCATTTATCTAGGAGAATACTGTGATTCACACAGTGAAATGACCTAGAGAACTTGCAAAACATTATTTATTGTTTTATGCTTATAAAACCTGGTGAGAAAAATTGTAAATGGCATTCTCAGCAGAGCAACCCTTCTGAAACCCAAACTGTGATCTCCTAAGGATAATGTTGTTGCTATTCTAGAATACATCACCTTCTCAAAAATTTTGGAAAATTATGTCAGCATTGTAATAGATTCGTGGTTATTGACATCTCTCTTCTCACCTTTCTTAAAGAGGGCTTTAACAATGATTATTTGAGTCTCTATGGAAAAATGCATTGAGTTGGTGATGCATTACAGATTTCACACAAGACTGGACTTATTATATGGGAACAAATTTTTAGTACTCTGTTGGAAACACCATCAAAACAGGGTGAGGTTTTAGTTTTGAGAGAATGTACAACTTTCATAATTTCAGAAGGATAAATTGATGATACATTCATACAATTGAATTTTACATTTTTAACATACTAATATGATTTTGCTCTTGAATTTTTTGTCCTTATGCTTTCTACAACATTTAAGAAATGATTATTAAATTTGTTTGCTACCTGTGACTCATTATTTATAGACCTTCCATCCAGTTCAGTAGTGCTGTCTTATTCTCTGGCTGGTTGTCCTGTCTCTCGTTCACTATGTTCCATATAGCCTTAAGTGTGTTGTTGGAAGTACTAATTTCTGACATTATGTGCATGTTCCTTGAATTTTTAATAACCTTTCTTAGTATTTTTGAATAGTTTTTGTAGTGCACAACTACTGCAGGATCCCTATTTGTTCATGCCAAAATATTTATTTCCCTGTTCCTTTCCCAAGATATTTTAATTCCTTTAGTGATCGATGAGTTTTTACATGGCCGTTTGGTATTCTTTCTCATTAGCTTATGGAGGAAGCTTTTTTCAAATAATGATATGAATTTATCATCGAATGTTAGCATTTCGTTCGTTATAAATTACATCCCATCTCATCTCCTGTACACCATTCTTAAAAACGTTTGTCCTGGGCTCATTAATTATTCTAACTGATTTTCACTGAGGAGTATGCATACTGAAAGGTGCTATGTTATTTATCCTAATTGTGCATCATAATCAGAGAGAGCATTTTTACTGGGTAAACATTTATTTTCTTGCTTTGACCTTTATATATATATAGTTATTTACATTTTATGGCTTTCATTGGACCACTCTAGCCAACTTTATACAAAGAATTTTTCAGTTTCCTTTCAGCCCAGTACTTCTTCATTCTCTTTCATATCATCCTTCTTCTTTCTTCATCAGAAATCACCCTTCCTAATGTCTGCTTGTTGATTCTCGTTTACAGTCTGGTTTGTTTGTCTGTAAATTTCCTGATTTTGTCAGTTTTGTTTCTTAGGTCTTCCAGTGTAACATATAGCTCACCCATATCATCCTTAATTTCTGTAATTAACTTAATGTTGCACTTACAATTCCACAATTTTTTTATTATTCTCCTGATGATCCTGTTCTCTGGTGATCTGATTAGATGTCCAAAAAATGAAATGTGTTTCTTTCTGATTGTACTCATTACCGGTTCTTTTTCCTTGTAGACTGTTTCAATTGTAGCTACACTCCAGTGTCCAGCTTTCTGGTACAATTTGTTGATGCAGGTTCTGATGATTATTCTCTCTATTTTGAGCTTTATCAAAGAACACATTATCAGTTAGGGTCCTACTGTGTTTATCCACCATTGTTGGAAAGTTAATTACTGAGGTCAAGTTTTGGGCTTTAAATAAGATTTCCAGATGATTTTTCTTATCAGCATCCCTTATAAAATCTAGATTAAAGTCACTGCAGATTATTAACTGCTTGCTGCTGTGTGACAAATAGGATAGGAAGCAATCCAGATACCTCATAAATAGTTATATCTCTGTTTTTGCTATGCTTCCCGTATTTATTCCTGTGACTTTGTGTTGTCAAATTTTTTATTGTCTCATTTGAGTTCATATCAGTTTCTCTTCCTGACTCTAAGCTATGGATCCACATTGGATTTGTCTTCCTTCAGATAAGTTGAAAAAACTATCCCATTCTCAAGCAAAATAAGGCAACAGATATTACAAAATTGTTGCCATTTCAAATCTACTCATTTAAATAGATGTAGTGAGTGATGTTTATTAAAATTTGCTTTGGAGTAGGATCATTCTTATATTTGGTGACAGTCTCTGGAAAAAGTTGTTTTCACATGTATTTCTTATTTGAATGTACAGATCTCTGTGATGCAAGAAGAACTACATGCACTTCAACCACAGCTAATTGAGACATCTGAAAAGACAGAAAAACTGATGGTAAAAATTGAACAGGACACTGTGGTTGTGGAAGCAAAAAAAGAGGTATGACTTCTGTCAGTGACTTTTTGTTATTTTGAAAGACGATTAGCATTTTTGCAGTTATATAACATCATTTTATAGAATAAAACATTCCAGTGCATTATATCAAATACATTTTAATTGGGAGTTTAGTGCATTCATATTATGCGTTCGTGGAATATGTAAAGCATATGCAACAGATCCTGGGTACCATATTTTTAATTACAACCTGTGTGCATGCTGCTCATGTTCTTTTTATCTGCTCCAAAAATTTCTTCTCATTTCATGGATCTAGAATTGGAATGAATTGTGTAAATCCTCAGCTTATTGCATAGTTGACATTATTATTAATATTGTGCATGCATTTGTCCTCTATTATTATTTTTCTGTCACTACAAAATTAATTTCCAATTTATTGTGACACAGATCCTACAAAATGAAATCCTATGAAATGCTGCTCACCAATCACCACATAGTGGAGTCATTTAGCAGACAGACACAATGGGGGGAAGAAATGCTGATCATTCAAGGTTCTGGAGGAGCAATTCCTTCAGAAGTAGAAAACACATACACATTCACGCAAGCACAACTCATACACACACGGCCATTTCCTCCACGCACTGGTGCCTGGCTGTGAATTAATCTGATGAGAGCAGTAATATGCTGGACTGGGTGGTGGCAGTAAGGATGGGACAGGGAGGGATAGCAGGGTGAGGTGGTGGAAAGATGCCATCTAGAGAGATGGTGGGGGTGGAGTCAGGATAGGGCTGTGAGGTGCAGTGAATGTCTGGAAGCTGTGCACCGTGGAAGCGAGACTAGTATGTATGTGGGCAGGATAGGGGGCACGTGTTGTACTGGAGTGGGAGCAGTGTGGAGGATATGTCGGTGGAGGGCTCGAACTAGCGAAGAACTTTGCCCACAAACTCGATATTTTAGCAGTTCTGTTTGTTGTGCCTATCTACGACTCAGTGCCTCCTCTGTGTGAGTATCACCCCATCCTTACCATATTTTTGTTATTCCAGCTTGGACTCAGCACTATTTGATAAACAAAAATGATTAAGTTTGTATCATTTGAAATAGAATGAATTAAAAGTAACTTACAATGCCCAAGATATCAGTGATAAAAATTCAAATTAGAAGGTACACGTGGACTACTCAGCAAATAAAATGAATAATGTAGCAATTGCTATGGGTATTTTGTCAAGTACCACAATCATAGACACCAGAAAAATAGTCACAAGGCTCCTTCTTTAAAAAAAAAATTTAATTGGGAACATGCGTGTTGTCAAAAGAGAGAGAGAGAGAGAGAAGAAGAAGAAGAAGAAGAAGAAGAAGAAGAAGATGTCCTGTTGGTTGCTGTTAACAAGTTCAAAATGTTAGCCATTAACATTAACAAGTGTTCCTTTTCTTGTATACAAACTAACATACTCTTAACGCTTCAGTTTTCACAACAACTACAGCACTCACCACAACAAGACTTTTGAACTTCTGACACTCTGTGTAAAACTATATGCCCACATCCCATAAAACAAGGGGTTAAAAATTTACAATGTCATAAACTTTAGTATTATACATAGCATGTTTTGTCCACTGAACAGATTGATCTTTACACTCTCTCTCTCTCTCTATCTCTCTCTCTCTCTCTCTCTCTCTCTCTCTCTCTCCACAGCTTGTGGTCTAGTGGTTAGTGTTGCTACCTCTGGCTCATGGGGTCCCAGTTTCGATTCCCAGCAGGTTTAGGGGTTTTTCTCCGCTTGGGGACTGGGTGCTTGTATTGTCCTCATTATTCCATCATCATTTATGCAAGAGGCTAGATTGGACTGTGTACAGAATAGGAATGTCTACGGGGGCTGATGACCATGCAGTTGAGCATCCCACAAACCGAATGTCATAAATGTCATCACACGCACACTGCAAACTGACAAAAATCATGGGACAGTGACATGCACATGTACAGAAGGCTCAAATGGCTCTGAGCAGTATGGGACTAAACATCTGAGGTCATCAGAAGGTATAAATGGTACATGAGGTATAAAGGGCAGGGCATTGGCAGAGTCATCATTTGTTCTTAGGTGATTCATGTGAAAAGGTTTCAGACACGATTACCACCACACTATGGGAACGAACAGACTTTGAACATGGAATGGTAGTCAGAGTGGCCCAATCGGTGAGTCTCAATTTCAGTCAGTAAGCGTCGACAGTAGGGTTAGAGCAGAGCACGTACCGCACGAAACCATAGCTGTGGACCCGACTTGTCGACGAAGCACGATTCGAGTCTGTTGTGGCTCCATTGTGATGTGAGCTGTGTTCACACAGAATGGACTGGGTCCTTCAATCCAAATGAAATGACTGAGACCATTTGCATCCATTCACAGACTTTATGTTACTAAACAGCAGTGAAAGTTTTACAGATGACAGTACACCATGTTATCATGCCACAATCGATCACAACTGATCGAAGAACATTCTGGGCAATTTCAGCAAATTATTTGGCCACCCAGATTGTCCGGCACAGATTCCATCTGACATTTACGGGACATAATTGAGAGAGCAGTTCATGCACAAAATCCTCCAGCAGCAACAATTTTGCAATTTTGATGTCTGTATAGGCAGCACGGCTCAATGTTTGTGCTGGGCCATCTCGAATGCATGCTACATCAAGTGGGTGAAAGAAGGTTCAACACGGTATTACAATGTATCCTATGAAATTTGTCACCTCATTATAAGTATGTGTGTTGCTATATCAGAAAAACATTGTGTTAAAAACTTAAACTTTTGAATTTTTATGAAAAGCTGTTCTTACTGTAAATCCTGACATGTCTGGTACACACCAAAACAAATTATTTCAAGATTCTATGTAACAAGGGAAACAACTCCTGGATTTCTGTGCCAGTATGGGCTTAGTAATCACAAGCTCCTTTTTTAAACATAAGAACATTCATCGGTATACTTGGGAAGGCAGGGGAACCAGATCTGTCATTGACTATATAATAACAGATCAGGAATTCAGGAAGGCTGTGAGGGACGCATGTGTATTCAGGGGATTTTTGATGGTACTGATCATTATTTAATCTGGAGTGAAATTGGGATTGTGAGGCCGAAAGTGCAGGAGGTCAGGTCCATATGTAGGAGGATAAGAGTGGAGAAACTTCAGGATAAGGAAATCAGGCACAAGTACATAACAGCGATCTCAGAAAGGTACCAGTTAGTTGAATGTAGTCAATTACAGTCATTGGAAAAGGAATGGACAAGGTACAGGGACACAGTACTAGAAGTGGCTAAAGAATGTCTTGGAACAGTAGTGTGTAAAAGTAGGATGAAGCAAACAGCTTGGTGGAATGACACAGTCAAGGCAGCCTGTAAAAGGAAAAAGAAGGCGTATCAAAAATGGCTACATACTAGAACTCAGGTAGACAGAGAAAGTTATGTTGAAGAAAGAAACAAAGCCAAAAAGATAATTGCAGCATCCAAGAAGAAATCTTGGGAAGACTTTGGAAACAGGTCGGAGACTATGGGTCAAGCTGCTGGAAAACCATTCTGGAGTGTAATTAGCAGTCTTCGAAAGGGAGGTAAGAAGGAAATGATAAGTATTTTGGACAGGTCAGGGAAACTGCTGGTGAATCCTGTGGATGCCTTGGGCAGATGGAGGGAATATTTTGAAGAGTTGCTCAATGTAAGTGAAAATATGATCAGTAATGTTTCTGATTTCGAGGTAGAATGGGATATGAATGATGATGGAAATAGGATCACATTTGAGGAAGTGGAGAAAATGGCCAATAGATTGCAGTGCAACAAAGCAGCTGGGGTGGATGAAATTAAGTCGGAACCCATCAAACACAGTGGACTGTCAGGTCTTAAATGGCTACACAGGATAACTGAAATGGCGTGGGAGTCGGGACAGGTTCCATCGAACTGGACGAAAGCAGTAATCACACCAATCTCTAATAATGGCAACGGAAAAGATTGTAACAACTACAGAGGTATCTCTTTAATCAGTGTTGTGGGTAAAATCTTCTCAGGTATTGTTGAAAGGAAAGTGTGAGTATTAGTTGAGGACAAATTGGATGAAAATCCGTGTGCGTTTAGGCCTCTTAGAGGTTGTCAGGACCAGATCTTTAGGTTACGGCAAATAATGGAGAAGTGTTATGAGTGGAACAGGGAATTGTATCTATGCTTTATAGATCAAGAAAAGGCATATGACCAGGTTCCTAGGAGGAAGCTATTGTCTGTTCTACGAGATTATGGAATAGGAGGCAAACTTTTGCAAGCAATTAAAGGTCTTTACATGGATAGTCAGGCAGCAGTTAGAGTTGACGGTAAATTGAGGTCATGGTTCAGAGTACTTTCAGGGGTAAGACAAGGCTGCAACCTGTCTCCACTGTTGTTCATATTATTTATGGATCATATGTTGAAAACAATAGACTGGCTGGGTGAGATTAAGATATGTGAACACAAAATAAGCAGTCTCGCATTTGCGGATGACTTAGTTGTGATGGCAGATTCTATTGAAATTTGCAAAGTAATATTTCAGAGCTAGATCAGAAATGCAAGGACTATATTATGAAGATTAGCATCTCCAAAATGAAAATAATGTCAGTTGGAAAGAAATATAAATGGATTGAGTGCCATATAGGAGGAACAAAGTTAGAACAGGTCGACGGTTTCAAGTACTTAGGATGCATATTCTCACAGGATGGCAACATAGTGAAAGAACTGGAAGCGAGGTGTAGCAAAGCTAATGCAGTGAGTGCTCAGCTAAGGTCTACTCTCTTCTACAAGAAGGAAGTCAGTGTCAAGACTAAGTTATTTGTGCACCGTTCAATCTTTCGACCAACTTTGTTGTATGAGAGTGAAAGCTGGGTGGATTCAGGTTACCTTATCAACAAGGTTGAGGTTACGGATATGAAAGTAGCTAGGATGATTGCAGGTACTAGTAGATGGGAACAATGGCAGGAGCATGTCCACAATGAGGAAATCAAAGAAAAACTGGGAATGAACCCTATAGATGTAACAGTCAGGGCGAACAGGCTTAGATGGTGGGGTTATGTTACACGCATGGGAGAAGCAAGGTTAGCCAAGAGACTCATGGGTTCAGCGGTAGAGGGTATTAGGAGTCGGGGCAGACCAAGGAGAAGTTACCTGGATTCGGTTAAGTATGATTTTGAAGTAATAGGTTTAACATCAGAAGAGGCACCAATGTTAGCACTGAATAGGGGATCATGGAGGAATTTTATAAGGGGGCTATGCTCCAGACTGATCGCTGAAAGGCATAGTCAGTCTTAAATGATGATGATGATGTAACAAGGTGAATGAAGCACATTTCTCTCATTCTGCATCCACAGCAGTTTCCCTGCCATCTCCCCTTCCTCTGTTCTGTGACCCACTGTTTGATTTCACGCGATGCCTGTGCACCTGCCGCCTCTTCCCATCAGTCACCCCACCCGAACTACAGAGCTTCAGTCCCAGTGTAATGCATTCGGCTTTTCAGCTGGCACACTGTTATACAAGGGAGGTGGCTTGATAAGTTAGGTATATTTCGATTAAAGAATTGAACATTTTTGTTGTCCCTTCACATTTGGTAAGCTCAATTATTTGAAGGATCATGTAAAGAATTTCGACTGTGTACAGCATACAGTTCATTGCCAACAGCTATCTGAATTAGACAGTGCATTGACTGCGATCGGAGGAGGAGAGAACTGAGTCTTGCGCTGTCACTAAACATTTTAATTTGAATAGTTAGCCTGTCACACGACTGAAACGTAAATGGTTGAAATTCACACATACTCTGAACTCTCATTGAAGATCATTTATTTTTGAATTAACGAATTTCTGCATGATTGGACAAGCAAGAAAGATTAAGCGTATTTGAAACTCAAGTCTGCTGAAAGAGACTGAATTTGACACACAAAAAACTGTTCTTTCGGCACTGTAGTGCACCTTACCTTATATCATCAATAACAGTAGCAAATCTGTACAAATTGGGCTTTCTTCCACCCTTTTCACCAGATATAGCACCGTGACTTCTTCCCAATCCTGACTTGAAATTATGGCTCGCCGGGAAGAACCTTTTGTCAAATGAAGATATAATAGTTATAAAACCACACTCGTACTGTTAGAACATTGACTCTGAATTGATGTTGTTTGCAATATGTTGAACTGAAAACTAACTGTGTCTTGTGTTTGCTAACATTATATTTTAGACATTTTAATTATGCACTCAAGGCAAACATTAGTCCCGAAGTGAGTGAGTGAAAAATGCAGTACGTCAAAGAGTGTATCGAGTTTGAGTGAAAATCAGACTAAGAAGCCACAAAAGCAATAAGAGAGCTGAAAATGAAAATTAATCACATAAAACATAAGAAAATTCAAATGCAATGAAAAGAATAATTGACAAAGAATCACATAGAACAGACCAGAATAAGACAAAATAATTTAATTAATGGGTAAGTAAACAAGAGTAAATTAGTAGGCGAAAAAGAGGAGATGAAGCATAAAAAAATATGAGGAAAAAAAAGTAAAATGGAAACAATAATTGGCAAGGAACAATGTTTGACAAATCAAAATAACGAAGAAAACTTCAGTTAATGGGCAAGTAATCAACAGCAGATTAGCAAAAAATACACTCCTGGAAATTGAAATAAGAACACTGTGAATTCATTGTTCCAGGAAGGGGAAACTTTATTGACACATTCCTGGGGTCAGATACATCACATGATCACACTGACAGAACCACAGACACATAGACACAGGCAACAGAGCATGCACAATGTCGGTACTAGTACAGTGTATATCCACCTTTCGCAGCAATGCAGCCTGCTATTCTCCCATGGAGACGATCGTAGAGATGCTGGATGTAGTCCTGTGGAACAGCTTGCCATGCCATTTCCACCTGGCGCCTCAGTTGGACCAGCGTTCGTGCTGGACGTGCAGACCGCGTGAGACGACGCTTCATCCAGTCCCAAACATGCTCAATGGGGGACAGATCCGGAGATCTTGCTGGCCAGGGTAGTTGACTTACACCTTCTAGAGCACGTTGGGTGGCAAGGGGTACATGCAGACGTGCATTGTCCTATTGGAACAGCAAGTTCCCTTGCCGGTTTAGGAATGGTAGAACGATGCGTTCGATGACGGTTTGGATGTACCGTGCACTATTCAGTGTCCCCTCGACGATCACCAGAGGTGTACGGCCAGTGTAGGAGATCGCTCCCCACACCATGATGCCGGGTGTTGGCCCTGTGTGCCTCGGTCGTATGCAGTCCTGATTGTGGCGCTCACCTGCACGGCGCCAAACACGCATACGACCATCATTGGCACCAAGGCAGAAGTGACTCTCATCGCTGAAGACGACACGTCTCCATTCGTCCCTCCATTCACGCCTGTCGCGACACCACTGGAGGCGGGCTGCACGATGTTGGGGCGTGAGCGGAAGACGGCCTAACGGTGTGCGGGACCGTAGCCCAGCTTCATGGAGACGGTTGCGAATGGTCCTCGCCGATACCCCAGGAGCAACAGTGTCCCTAATTTGCTGGGAAGTGGCGGTGCGGTCCCCTACGGCACTGCGTAGGATCCTACGGTCTTGGCGTGCATCCATGCGTCGCTGCGGTCCGGTCCCAGGTCGACGGGCACGTGCAACTTCCGCCGACCACTGGCGACAACATCGATGTACTGTGGAGACCTGACGCCTCACGTGTTGAGCAATTCGGCGGTATGTCCACCCGGCCTCCCGCATGCCCAATATACGCCCTCGCTCAAAGTCCGTCAACTGCACATACGGTTCACGTCCACGCTGTCGCGGCATGCTACCAGTGTTAAAGACTGCGATGGAGCTCCGTATGCCACGGCAAACTGGCTGACACTGTTGGCGGCGGTGCACAAATGCTGCGCAGCTAGCGCCATTTGACGGCCAGCACCGCGGTTCCTAGTGTGTCCGCTGTGCCGTGTGTGTGATCATTGCTTCTACAGCCCTCTCGCAGTGTCCGGAGCAAGTATGGTGGGTCTGAGACACCGGTGTCAATGTGTTCTTTTTTCCATTTCCAGGAGTGTACTATAAGATAGTGAATAGTGATTGCTAAATTTATTTTAGAAGAAAGGTTCAAATCTTCAGGTTTTTTTTTTTTTTTTTAATTTTATTTTTTAACTCAGAGTTTCCTTTTCTGTACTGCATTATTCATCCACAATAATTCAGTATTGTTTTGATCTCTCTTATCGATATTATGATGTAGCTTCAGATTATTGAACACCTACTGCACATTATTTAATTATTTAATATATGAGTATTGACATTAATTGTCTTCTTTATGTCTGGCCCTTAATAAATGCCTTGTTCATCATTACTTTCTGTGCATCCTTTATGTATCAGTTTCTTTTGCAAACTTTGTTTTTCCTATCAATTACCAACTTTACAGTGTAGAAGTTCATATTTGCGTATTATGTTTCTTGGCATCCCTGATTTAATTACTGTTTTAGAAATTAATAACTATGAGTGGCAGTCAAATAAAAACTAAACACACGCTACAAGTGAGACCAAGGATTAATTCCTCTCAAATGCATTAAGTCATTATCCCACTGGAAGAAGATGGAAAATATATAAAGAGTTCCAGGACACATCAACTAGAGGCAACTACCAAACATGTTGAAAAGCCTATAAACAAGCACTGAATGTATACACAAAGGAAACTATACAGCAAAAAATTGCTACCTCAAATAACATAAGCAAATCAGTATGGAACTGTGTAAATGAGAGAATCAGCAGAAAACCAAAACCTAGTGTCAATAATATCCAACTAATGACTGATAATGTAAATATTTCAGATCCATATATGATCAGCAATGTTTTTAATACCCACTTTATAAATTCAGATAGCATGTGTGTGACCTCTGACACTTATGACTACAGAACTCTTTAGGTACAAAAATCAGTGTTTATGTATGAAACACATACAACTGAAGTAGAGGGAATAATAAATAAAATTCAAAACGGGATGAAATCGCCTCCATTATATTAAAATGATGCAAACGTTCACTCATACCTGTTCTGGTCCACCTCTTCAATGAAAGTTTGAATAAAGGTGTGTTTCCATCTGAATTAAAATATACAATAGTCAAGCCATTGCACAAAAAAGGTAGTATCGACAAAGCCGAAAACTACCAACCCATTAGCTTAATCCCAATCCTAAGCAAAGTATTACAAAAGATTATTTCACTATGGTTAGAAAACTTTCTTGTCAAAGAAAAAGTGCTACAAGAAACCCAACATGGTTTTAGGAAAGGCTATTCAACATCATCTGCCATATGTGATGTAGTACATACGATACTTATGAAATTAGATGAAAAAGAAAGGGTAGAATGTTTGTCCCTACATTTATCACAAGCATTCGACACAGTATCTCATGAGCTGCTATTTGAGAAACTGAAAACGTATGGTATTAGAGGAATTGCCAAAAGTCTCATACAGTCATACCTACAAGGCAGATATCAGGTCACACCAGTCATACACAAAATGGGCAATGTTATTAAGAAGTACAGCTGTCTAGCTATAGTAAAGAATGGTGTGCCCCAAGAGTCAGTTTGGGGTCATTTATTGTTCACACTATATGTTAATGATCTGCCCACAGAACAGAACAGCAAGATACTTAACTATGTGGATAACACAACCGTTGTTAACTGGAGAACCAACGAGAATGATGTGGCTCAAAATTTTTCTGATGCCTTATTTGTATTGAAGAACTACTTCCAAAACAATCACTTAAGCTTAAACATCAATAAAACAAATCTAATGGAATTTCAAATACACCACGAACAAGATGAAATGCAATGGAGTGTTGTGTCTGATGGTGGTTCAGAAATAAAATTGAAAGATAAAACTTCCTTCCTTGGCATAATGTTAGATGACCATCTTTTTGGTAGAATCATATCAATTTCCTATGCCAAAAACTTAGCAAATCAATTTATGCAATGTGGACAATGTCACAATTTCTTAAATATGAGCAAATGAGTATAATCTACTATGCTTTAGTATATCCATACCTCGCATATGGAATTGAAGTATGGAGATGTGCTATTGCCAACCATGTAAATAGGGTATTCATCCTTCAAAAAAGGCACTAAGGATCGTGTGTAAGCTTAAATATAATGAGTCTTGCAAAGAAATTTTAAAATTAAGACACTACTAACACTCCCATCACTATATATTTATGAAACTGTTCAGGTTATGCTAAAATACAAGCAGTACAATCTTCTAAATAGAGAAGTGCACATGCACAATACTAGGAGGGACAATGATTATCACCTGGAAAGAAATAATACAAAAAGTGCAAACAAGAGTCCCTATTACACGGAGATCAAATTTTACAACAAGCTTCCAAAAAAATTAAAAAGCTTAAGTGGAAGCTGCCTTGAAATTGCCTTGAAGGAGTTCCTCAGCAATAAGTGTTTTTATAGTAATAAGGAATTCCTCTCAGAGGAGTAGAATACCTTCATTTGTATAAATAGTATTTACATGCACGAAAAAAGTAAGATAATTTTTTATCTGTTAGACCTATTTTATACAATTGTTTCCCACAATGTTATAAGGGGAAATGATCAATATGTAAACTATCCAAAACAAATCCTTGTATTTGTCCACGAGAATAAATAAATAAATAAAATAAATGATCAATTCCTGTTTCATAGAATGTGGTCGGCTGTTGATAGATTCACAACTGATATCTGTGGACATGAAGTGCAAGAGTGGGTGAGGTTGTGGTTTTGTCAGGAAGCAACAGTGTTCAATGAAACAGGAATTGATTGTCTCATCTACCAGTGGGATAAAGGTCGTAATGCATGTGGTGATAACTTTCCAATTGTACCCATTGTGGTGCACATTTGATTTTCATTTGACAGCCTGTTGTAAATGTCTATTCTATTTTTTTTCTTTTTTGTTATAAATTTTTAAATAGCATATTTGCTTTCATATTTCAATCATTTCAATGATGTTAACTGGATTTTGCAGACTGTTGGTGCAGATGAAGCATTAGCAAATGAAGCAGCAGCTGTTGCACAGTCAATTAAGGATGACTGTGAAAGTGAGCTGTCACAAGCTATTCCTGCATTGGAGGCTGCCTTAACTGCTTTGGACACCCTGAAGCCGGCAGATATTACTATAGTGAAATCTATGAAAAACCCTCCAGCAGGAGTTAAATTGGTAAGATTTGTTTGGAAAAGGGGGCCAAAGATATGATTCTTGAGCATAAGAAAACAACCTGTGCAGCTATTCTGGATTTGAGAATAGCTTTTGATACTGATTCCCATAATATACTCATCAAAAATCTCCAGTACCACTGAGTTGGAGAGAGTGCTCTTCACCCTATAGAATCATTCCGAAGCAACAGAGCAGACAACCAAACATCAGACTTATGACCCATTACAAAAGGCATTTTACAAGGCAGAATACTGGGACCATTCCTGTTCACTGTATGTGTAAACAACTTACATGCATTCTTGCTATGTGAGCAGTATTGTACACAGATGATACATCTCTAATCACACAATTTGATGATCTAGAAGAGCTGCTACATATTGTAGATATATCAATGGGCCATTGCACTAATGGTTTCAGGCAAAGTATTTAGAAATCAATAATAAGAAGACATTGTTTTGAGTTTAAGTGTCTGCAATGAAGATCACAAAATAATCAAATTGTTATGTCTCTACATATATCAAAAACTCAGCTTGGTGAACCACACAAAAACTGTATATGTTGTACATACTGAGGAATAATGTAAGCAAAACCCTACTACAGCAACTTCCATAAGGTGCCCATTATGTTTCCTACAGTACATTTAAAATTATTTTAGCAGAATGGTTTCAGAAGAAAGCGTACTACTCCTTAAAAGACATAAAGTTGGGACTAATTACTGTCATTCTAAGTTGTAACAAATCCTTGTTTTTAGGTTCATGCTTATATAATATTCACAGTGTATGTATCAGTGCATTACTGAAGTAAATATTATTAAATTTTATATACCACATGTATGTGTAAAATGTTTGAAGATGAATAAACTTTATTCTATTCTAAACTCTATTCACTATATTAATAATTCCTCATTAGCTTACAAAAATATGACCCATTTTTATTTTTGTGAATGTCATTATAAATGATAATACCATTGCAAATAACAGTATCACTGAGGCTTTTAGGTATTATGTTTTTTGGAACACTGTGATATTTTGCAGTGTCTTAGTAACAACATACAATATAACACATAATACATCAGTAAATTTAATTTAATTTGGAAAACGTTAAGTCACATCAGTACAGTATTTTTGAAATGACTTTTTTGGTTCTAGGTAATGGAAGCTGTATGCATCATGAAGGGAGCAAAACCAGAGAGGAAGCCAGATCCCTCAGGAAGTGGCCGAGTCATTGAAGACTACTGGGGGCCTTCACTGAAACTTCTGGCAGATCTCAAGTTTTTGGACAGCCTTAAAGCTTATGATAAAGATGACATTTCACCTACAATAATGAAAAGAATTCGTGAAAAGTAAACATACATATATTACAAGTGTTTTTGAGAATTGCAGTGTAAAATGAAATTCAGCACACATTATTATCATTTACTGCTCAGTAACCTCACTTTATGTAATGCCACTTTGTTCACTTCAGTCTGCAAAAATGAATTTTATTTTTCAGATTCATACCAAATAAGGACTTCAATCCAAATATTATTAAGAAAGTTTCTACAGCTTGTGAAGGGCTGTGCAAGTGGGTGAGAGCAATGGAAGTTTACGATCGTGTTATTAAGATAGTTGCTCCCAAAAAAGCAAAACTTGCAGAAGCAGAAGCTGAATTGGCTGTTCAAATGGACAAACTCAATGAAAAGAGGGCTCAGTTGAAAGAGGTAACACAATGACATTTTAGTTGCTGCTTATTGTAATGAAACATGCAAATAATCATTATTTTACTACTGAACTGCACACTAAAAGTCCTTGTGACATAACTGAGCTGCATAATACACATTTGTTCTCAGTACCCGTGGCTTTGTCTGAGTGTCCAGTCCTTCCTATCTAAACTTTTCTCCCGTCTGTTAGATCTGATAGCCAGTCAGTGTGCTCTCTCAGTTTCCCTGGCAGTAGTACACATTTTGTTTCCTGAATGTATTGGTTTGATTTCCTGAATGTATTGGGTTTGTGCATAAGTTTGTAACATTATTCCATAAGTTTAATAAACACAACAGAGACATTAGTTATCAATTATTTTTTCTCCTTCAATTTTCATACCAGTTTGCGAACTCTGGGCTAACTTGTTGATTCCGCGACCTCAGCAATCATGGTTTTGAGGCAAACAATTCATCAAGCCATGTTTGGAGCACATTTTCATGCAGAAAATAAGTTTCTTGAAGGTTGTTCAATAAGGAACAGAAAAGGTGAAAATCTTTGAGTGCAAGATCAGATGAATAAGGTGAGAGCAGAATGACCTCCCAATCCATCTCCTGTATAAAGTTTCTCATCAGTCTGGCAGAATACGGGTGGGCATTATCATAGAGTAGCATTATTTCACGTAGTCTTCCTGGTTCTTGTTCTTGGATTGCATCTATAAAACATCGGAGTTGTTGACAATAAATATCAAAATTGGTGATTACACTTCGGGGAAGCATTCTCAGTGTACCACAACATTGTTCTTCCATCAATACTTAAAATGATCTTTTGTGGATGTGTGCAGGTTTTGTATGAGGAGTTGGTGCTTTGTTTGGGCTCAACCATTCCTTTCTTTTCATTGTGTAACACTTATGAGAAGGAAAGTTGATACACGCTGTATAGCGGAAATACTGAGATGCAGATAGGCACAACAAAAAGACTCTGTGACTTAGCATCTCCGCTGTATGGTGAGTAGAAACTTTCCTTGTCGTAATTGTGACATTCCATTCTGGAATTTCCATTGTATGATTTCTTTTCCATATGTTAGCTTAAAGACACCATTTCTCATACCATTAATCATAAATGACAGGAATGGCAACATTGTTCATGAGCTAATCGTTGACCAGGAAGCAGAGATGCACATATGGCCACCAACAAATTTTTCTGATTTTGGTTTATAGTATGCAGTATCCATCATGTAATATTTAAACCTTGCCCATTGCATGCAAATATCATGTGATGCCCCCCCATGAATCATGGACCTTGCCGTTGGTGGGGAGGCTTGCGTGCCTCAGCGATACAGATGGGCGTACCATAGGTGTAACCACAACGGAGGGGTATCTGTTAAGAGGCCAGACAAACGTGAGGTTCCTGAAGAGGGGCAGCAGCCTTTTCAGTAGTTGCAGGGCAACAGTCTGGATGATTGACTGATCTGGCCTTGTAACACTAACCAAAATGGCCTTGCTGTACTGGTACTGCAAACAGCTGAAAGCAAGGGAAACTACAGCCATAATTTTTCCCAAGGGCATGCAGCTTTACTGTATGATTAAATGATGATGGCATCCTCTTGTGTAAAATATTCTGGAGGTAAAATAGTCTCCCATTTGGATCTCCGGGCGGGGACTACTCAAGAGGCCATCATTATCAGGAGAAAGAAAACTGGCATTCTATGGATCAGAGTGTGGAATGTCAGGTCCCTTAATTGGGGAGGTAGGTTAGAAAATTTAAAAAGGGAAATGGTTAGGTTAAAGTTAGATATAGTGGGAGTTAGTGAAGTTCGGTGGCAGGAGGAACAAGACTTTTGGTCAGATGACTACAGGGTTCTAAACACAAAATCATATAGGGATAATGCAGGAGTAGGTTTAATAATGAATACGAATGCGAGTAAGCTACTACAAACAGCATAGTGAGCGCATTATTGTAGCCAAGATAGAGACGAAGCCCACACCTACCACAGTAGTACAAGTTTATATGCCAACTAGCTCTGCAGATGACGAAGAAATTGAAGGAATTTATGATGAAATAAAAGAAATTATTCAGATAGTGAAGGGTGACTAAAATTTAATAGTCGTGGGAGTCTGGAATTTGTCTGTAGGAAAAGGGACAGAAGGAAATGTAGTAGGTGAATATGGATTGGGGGTAAGAAATGAAAGAGGAAGTTGCCTGGTAGAATTTTGCACAGAGCATAACTTAATCATGGCTAACACTTGGTTCAAGAATATGAAATAAGGTTGTATACATGGAAGAAGCCTGGAGATACTGACAGGTTTCAGATAGATTATATAATGGTAAGACAGAGATTTAGGAACCAGGTTTTAAATTGTAAGACATTTCCAGGGGCAGATGTGGACTCTGACCACAATCTATTGGTTATGAACTGTAGATTAAAACTGAAGAAACTACAAAAAGGTGGTAATTTAAGGAGATGGGACCTTGATAAACTGACTAAACCAGAGGTTGTACAGAGTTTCAGGGAGAGCATAAGGGAACAATTGACAAGAATTGGGGAAAGAAATACAGTAGAAGAAGAATTGGTAGCTTTGAGGGATGAAGTAGTGAAGGCAGTAGAGGATCAAGTCGGAAAGGACGAGGGCTAGTAGAAACCCTGGGGTAACAGAAGAAATATTTAATTTAATTGATGAAAGGAGAAAATATAAAAATGCAGTAAACGAAGCAGCAAAAAGGAATACAGACATCTCAAAAATCAGACAAATGTAAGGATGTAGAGGTTTTTCTCACTAGGGGTAAGATAAATACTGCCTACAGGAAAATTAAAGAGACCTTTGGAGGAAAGGGAACCAATTGTATGAATATCAAGAGCTCAGTTGGAAACCCAGTTCTAAGCAAAGAAGGGAAAGCAGAAAGGTGGGAGGAGTATATAGAGGGTCTATACAGGGGCGATGTACTTGAGGACAATATTACGGAAATGGAAGAGGTTGTAGATGAAGATGAAATGGGAGATATGATACTGCGTGAAGAGTTTGACAGAGCACTGAAAGACCAAAGTCTAAACAAGGCCCCGGGAGCAGACAACATTCCATGAGAACTACTGACAGCTTCGGGAGAGCCAGTCCTGATAAAACTCTACCATCTGGTGAGCAATATGGATGACACAAGCAAAATACCCTCAGACTTCAAGAAGAATATAATAATTCCAATCCCAAAGAAAGCAGGTGTTGACAGATGTGAAAATTACCGAACTGTCAGTTTAATAAGTCACGACTGCAGAATATTAACGCAAATTCTTTACAGATGAATGGAAATACTAGTAGAAACCAACCTCAGGGAAGATCAGTTTGGATTCCGTAGAAATATAGGAACACATGAGGTGATTCTGACCCTATGACTTATCTTAGAAGCTAGATTAAGGAAAGGCAAATCTACATCTCTAGCATTTGTAGACTTTGAGAAAGCTTTTGACAATGTTGACTGGAATACTCTCGCTCAATTCTGAATGTGGCAGGGGTAAAATACAGGGAGCGAAATGATATTTACCATTTGTACAGAAACCAGATGGCAGTTATCAGAGTCAAGGGACATCAAAGGGAAGCAGTGGTTGGGAAGGGAGTGAGACAGGGTTGTAGACTCTCCCTGATGTTATTCAATCTGTATATTGAGCAAGCAGTGAAGGAAACAAAAGAAAAATTCAAAGTAGGTATTAAATTAAAACCTTGAGGTTTGCCGATGACATTGTAATTCTGTCAGAGACAGCAAAGGACTTGGAAGAGCATTTGTACGGATTGGATAGTGTCTTGAAAGAAGGATATAAGATGATGGTGGTGGTGGTGGTTAGTGTTTAACGTCCCGTCGACAACGAGATCATTAGAGACGGAGCGCAAGCTCGGGTTAGGGAAGGATTGGGAAGGAAATCGGCCGTGCCCTTTCAAAGGAACCATCCTGGCATTTGCCTGAAACGATTTCGGGAAATCACGGAAAACCTAAATCAGGATGGCCGGAGACGGGATTGAACCGTCGTCCTCCGGAATGCGAGTCCAGTGTGCTAACCACTGCGCCACCTCGCTCGGTAAGGATATAAGATGAATATCAACAAAATTAAAACAAGGATAATGGAATGTAGTCGAATTAAGCCGTGTGATGCTGAGGGAATTAGATTAGGGAATGAGACACTTATAGTAGTAAAGGAGTTTTGCTATTTGGGGAGCAAAGTAACTGATGATGGCTGAAGTAGATAGGATATAAAATATAGACTGGCAATGGCAAGGAAAGCGTTTCTGAAGAAGAGAAATTTGTTAACATCGAGTATAGATTTAAGTGTCAGGAAGTCCTTTCTGAAAGTATTTGTATGGAGTGTAGCCATGTATGGAAATGAAACATAGACAATAAATAGTTTGGACAAGAAGAGAATAGAAGTTTTCGAAATGTGGTGCTACAGAAGAATGCTGAAGATTAGATGGGTAGACCGTATAACTAATGAGGATGGAGAAGAGGAGTTTGTGGCACAACTTGACTAGAAGAAGGGATCGGTTGATAGGACATGTTCTGAGGCATCAAGGGATCACCAATTTAGTAGTGGAGTACAGTGTGGAGGGTAAAAATCGTAGAGGGAGACAAAGAGATGAATACACTAAGCAGGTTCAGGGAGATGAAGAATCTTGCACAGGATAGAGTAGCATGGAGAGCTGCATCAAACCAGTCTCAGGACTGAAGACAACAACAACATAACAACAACATCGTGTGATGGTGGAATAATCACAGTTCATCACATTTTTTAGTTCTCAAGTTCACTCATGTGGATCATTGTAGATTAATGCGTTTAAACAATCTTCATCATAACTGAAGGTCTTCCTTAAAGTGAAGAGTGACTTATGTCAAAACAATCCTGCTTAAAATGGGAAAACCATTTTTTGCCATGCTCTGTCCAGAAGCATTATCCCCACAGATGCGGCAAATGCTTCTGGCTGCCTCCACTGCTTTAATCCCTCTATTGAATGCAAACAGAGAGATATGTGAGAAACGACCTGATTTCTCCACTTGACACTTGATTTTCCAGCATCAAAACCTTCACTCACTGTCTGCTAATGACAGAATGACAATATGTATGCGCAAACAGCAACAGTGAACTACAAATAAAAATGGCAACAAATAAATAAACGCATAGCAAATGGAATATCAACATGCAGCACGAGAACCCTAGAAGTTAGTACATTAATTGAATATTAATGCCAGCAATTCCATCTGTCAGTTCCCTAAAAATGACAGCTGGGATGGTCATTGAAATATTGTCCATATGGTGGAAGCCACAACAACTTGCTTGAACATCTGGAAATACACCATCAATAACATTGCTAATTTTTACCAAACTACCAACCCAAATGTAATGTAACTTCATACCTGTAACATTTATAGTGGCTTCTGAGAGATGGTATAACAAAAACTAAACATTTTGTTAGATTTTCACAAAGATGGCTGTGTACTGGCTTGGTATTCATATAAAAGTATACACTTGAAGAATTTCCTCCATATGACTCACTTTGTTACATAACTGCGTTTCTTCTCTACTTATTCAGTAATAGTTCGTTCTTTTATATATCATTTGTATTGTTCTCTCATCCATTTTCCTTACTTCCTTCTTCCTCTGCCCTCTTTCTAGAAGGTTCTACGATTTAGGAAACTTGATAATGTGAACAGTGTTAAATAGGTAAGTTAGTGGATTTTATTTTTAATAAGTAAGTAATGTATAAATTATTGTATTAAATAACTATTGTTATAATCAGTAGAAAGATAGGGTTTAACATACACAAAAAGGACATTTTAAGTCTAATATGAAAATATTTTATGTGAGGGTCAAAATGACCTCTTTTTGTCATTTTAAGAAAGTATATATGTGTATTGCTTTACACCCTTACGTCTGAAATTCCGATCTGTTAAGTGTTTTTCTTCATTGTCACATAAATTTCCACATCAGTGGTGCTATGCTTTTACGTTTTGTGGCATATCAGTACCATTATTCTCATTTTCACTAGATACAGTGTACATCTTTTTTTTAGTACAGCCACTGTCCTTTCATGGTTTATTATGTTGTTTAGAACAAAGTGCTTCAAAATCTAGAAAATGTTTGATTGATTCATTGGCAATTGCATATAGTGTCTTCTCATTTTGTTGGATTCAATTTATTTATCAACTGGTTTAGATTTGAGTCACTAATCAGTCTTAAAGCTCTTCCATGTTGAGTATATTCTCCATTTTTTCCTGTTATGTGTTTGTCTCTGATGTAAAGGTAGGCACAGTTTGATTGTTTTATTTAAATGGAAAATCATACTTTTTTAAATAGTACTTTACAGCATTCAGCTAACCTTATAGTTTGTTATTTATGTGACAGAAGTTAAGAGATCATAATGTAATTTTTAAATAATTAACATCTCTAATCTTAATCTAATGTCCACATTGATACCATCAGTTATTAGTACTCCACAGTTTTTATGTTGAAGGAACAAATGTATCATATTCTCCAGCAATTTTACAAACGAGTCTTTTTCATGATTTAGGGAGTGGCAACTGAAGCAACTGTTATTTCCTGTTTTGACAATAGCATGGCTGCCGTTTCAAATTTTGTCTTTAGACACAATTTACTTACATCTATAAATGTAGAGATTAGGTTCATACTTTTCTTAACATAAACAGATACACTTCCATGCTTCACACTTGTCCTACAGATGATAGTCAGCCATTCATAATAATACAGTGCATATAATTTTAATTTTAATTTTCGTTTACTAAAAGCACATTGCAATTTAAGTCTTTCAAATAGTGCTGAAGTTCAGCCAGTTACATTAGAGAGAGAAGTCTTCCAAAGTAAGAGTGATTTTAAGTTTGCCATAGGGGAGTATTGTAGGACTGTTGCTATTCAAAATTAACATAAATGACCTTGTGTATAACATCGGAAGTTCACTGAGGCTTTTTGCGGATGATGCTGTAGTATATTGAGAGTTTGTAACAATGGAAAATTGTACTGAAATGCAGGAGGATCTGCAATGAATTGAAGCATGGTGCAGGGAATGCAATTGAATCTCAATGTAGACAAGTGCAATGTGCTATGAATACATAGAAATAAAGGTGCCGGCCCCGGTGGTCTTGTGGTTCTAGGCGCGCAGTCCGGAACCGTGAGACTGCTATGGTCACAGGTTCGAATCCTGCCTCGGGCATGGATGTGTGTGATGTCCTTAGGTTAGTTAGGTTTAAGCAGTTCTAAGTTCTAGGGGACTTATGACCACAGATGTTGAGTCCCATAGTGCTCAGAGCCAAAAAAAGGTCCTTTATCATTTAGCTACAATATGGCAGGTCAGCAACTGGAAGCAGTTAATTCCATAAATTATCTGGGAGTAGGGATTACGAGCGATTTAAAATGGAATGACCATATAAAATTATTTGTCGGTAAAGCAGATGCCATACTGAGATTCATTGGAAGAATCCTAAGGAAATGCAATCTGAAAACAAAGGAAGTAGGTTACAGTACACTTGTTCATCCACTGGTGAGCAATATTCAACCAGTGGAGATAGAAGAGATAGAGAAGATCCAACAGAGAGCAGCGTGCTTCATTACAGGATCATTTAGTAATCGCAAGTGTTATGGAGATGATAGATAAACTCCAGTGGAAGACTGTGCAAGAGAGATGCTCAGTAGCTCGGTACGGGCTTTTGTTGAAGTTTTGAGAACATACCTTCACTGAGGAGTCAAGCAGTATATTGCTACCTCCTATGTATATCTCACAAAGAGACCATGAGGATAAAATCAGGGAGATTAGAGCCAACACATAGGCATACTGACAATCTTTCTTTCCATGAACAATACGATACTGGCATAGAAGGGAGAACCGATAGAGGTACTCAAAGTACCCTTCGCCACACACCGTCAGGTGGCTTGCAGAGTATGGATGTAGATGTAGATGTACACAGCATATTAATGTGCAAGAACATTACACTCTGTGCTTGGGGGTTATCTGTTCAGGATAATTTTCTTAGCTGTTCCTAACTTTTTATGCTACTGTGTTGTATTATATGGCAAATGATTAGATTCTGATGATGATACTGGTGGTGATGATGATGATGATGATGATGATGATGATATGATGAGGTCTGAGGTATTCCCTTTTTTCACTGTTTGGAGCAGACTGTTCAACACATTGTATATCCCAAAAAAGGTTTTGACTGTTTAACACTACATTGTGTGTAAACATTGATTGCTAATTCAGCACTACATTGTCCATCTGACACATTTCCTTATCATTTCTTTGATTAGTTTTTGTATAATGAGGCACCTTCCAAAGCCATTCAGATAGAGCTTGTGTTTAGTGTAGAGCATTTGACCAGTATCTACAATATTTATATTTTTGAAGTGTCTGCATATTTATATGAATTATTAAACCATTTATTGATAAAAGACAAAGGGGACAGATTGTAATGATGATGAACATTCCGGAGAATAACATTTATATGAATCATTTATTTCAGGCACGTGAATATTTCCTGGAAAGCTACATTCACTTTGTTTTTACATTCATCATCAAATACACCAGTTAGTGTAATGTAGTCACTTTTAGACAACTTAGCAAGTTCCTCTGGTTGAATATTGTGGAAGCATTGGGCTCTATAAAATCCACTTCTATCACAGCAGAAGTTTCATTTGATCTTGCATCTCTTCCTATCATCACTTTTCACAACTTAATCTGTTGTTTCTTTGTCTTGTCCTTCTCTTCTTATGTTCTTCATTCCTTTTTTTCTCTGTTTTATTTTTGTCTTATTACTTTCCCTGTAATCCCTTAGTTTTCCTTTTTATACTTTCACATTCTGGTTTTACCGCTATCAATCTTCAGTAATATAGCTTAATGTTAACTTTTTAATCTCTTTTTCATCACTTTCTCTGAATAAGTTCTAGTCTTTGGGCATTAACATCTATGCATTGCTTACTTTCTATTGCTTCTAATGATTATCAATCACATCCTATGTACAGGGCATTTCAAAAAGCACTTACCAAATTTGAAAATTCATATAAATTAATTCATAGTACCTACAGAGGTGATTGTAGTGTCAATTCGTAGAGAAGAACATCAAGTTTTGGGTCACATAGTTCACTGGTGCTGAATCACACCGTAAGGAGTGCTACCATAAATTATGGTTTGCTATGTGTTATAGTTTGAAGAATCAAAGTCGGCAACCACAGTTCAGCATAATTTCCATATCAAGTACACTAAAGATCCTCCTAGTAGTCCTACAGTTTATGTGTGGCATAAATGTTTTGTAGGAACAGGGTGCTTGGTAAGACATGGGAATCATCAGGCTGTCCAAGCACATCTGATGACGACATTGGGCAAGTGAGACAATATTTTGTTAATAGCACTATGAAATCAATCTGACATGCATCTCACGAACTGCAGACCCCATATACGACTGTTTGGCATGTGTTGAGAAACTATTTGCATTTGAAACCGTACAGATTGACGATGGTACAAGCAATAAAATATACTGTTAAAATTGGTCACAAAAACTTCTGTGGGGATATGTTAAATCAGTTACATGACAATGAACATTTCTTCACCAAAATCATCTTCTCTGACAAGTTGATTTTTCACTTAAGTGGCAAGGTTAACACACATAACTGTAGGATTTGGGTAAAATCCACATCAAAATATTGCAAAATGTCCATGATAGCCCTAAATTGGATGGTTTTTGTGCGTTGAGCAAGAAAAAAAGTATATGACCCCTTTTCCTCCGTGAGAGAACCATCAACGGGATATTGTACCTAAATATGTTACAACACTGTTTGATACTACAGACGACCAAGAACGAAATTTTTACTTCATGAAAGATGGTGCACCACCTCACTACCTGACTGATGTCCAGGATTTTCGCAGTGACCATTTTCCAAGTCAATGAATTTGCCATGATGTGCCAATTGTTCCCCAGACCTGACACCACTTAATTTTTTTTATGGGGATTCATCAAGGACATCCTATTTGTACCTCCTGTGCCAGCTTCTCTACCTGAACTCAGGGCAAGGATTTACACTGCCACTAAGTAAGTTACACTGGCAATGTTACAGCGAGTTTGGGAAGAAACTGACTTCCGATGGGGTGTGTGCATGATAACCAATGGAAGCCACATGCAACATCTTTAGTTTCAGGTAAACAACTTGATGTTTTTCCCTACATAACAACACTAAATTCAGCCCTATGTCCTCTTTCAATAAATTTATATGAATTTTTAAAGTTCTAAAGTCCTTTTTGAAATACTCTGTATCATGTCAATGAGGAGAACCTTCATCATATGAAATATTTGAGTAAATAAATATAAAATATCACATTTCCTTATACATTTATACATACAAATTCATATTGTACACATGAGTCAATGCTTAGATAAGGTTACTGTTATTCTGTTTTAGACCCTTGCTTCTAAGCAGTGGTGCTAGTGATCATATGCTAATGTGCTACACCACAATTTAAATATTGCACCAAAAGTATACCATTTCTTTTCAAGTGTGAGCTGGAAATGTCACTAAAATTATGCCATTACTCTTTGAATGCTTTTTAATATGCAAATAAAAATGACAAAAACATGTTTCATTGTGGTCTCTCCACAATGAATAGAAATCAGTGTTGAGTGTTGAAGCAATGATCAGCCATACTATGATAAAATCTGAGAAGGGTCGTAGCTGTCTCTTTTTGACTGTGGATGCTCTCATGTCACATCATCCCTGCTGGCTTTGAGGGTGCTAAACTGCTGAGAGCATTGGGTCAGCATTTTTCTTCAAAAGTGGACGTAAAGTATTATGCAAGTGTAGAATAGAAGTGGGTAGAATGCGAGTGGAAGTAGGTACAAGTCCCTTTGATGTTCCTAGAATAATTTGCCTGAGTGGGCCGTTGGAAAAGGTAAAATGCTCTCTAAAAATTTACACATAGATTGTAAGGGATTTACCAGGAGCACAGCATAATAGTCTAGTGATAAAGCACCCTGCCTGGCAGTTCATCAGCTTGAGTTCACTTCCTGCTGCTACCATCTGCTTTATTCTTCTTCTTATTCTTCTTCTTCTTCATTTTCCCACAATGTTTAATGATTAATTACAAAATTTAAAATATTTAAACTGTCAGATTATATGTGGAAATAAATATATTCAACTTCAACTTAGTTATGATTACTATCATTGCAAGTCGAAAGGTGAGCGAATAAATAAGAAAATTTAGTGTGAAAGTGTATTAAAGGAGTTTTATCTGTGAGTAGGATGTTCACAATGCAATTTCTTGCTTTCCATGTTTGTCATTCAAGAACAGTGAAGTATGATGTTGAAGGGAAGTGAAAAGTCTAAGACATATTAATGCATTAATAGAAACATGTGGCAAAAATCATAACCATGTAACCAACAAATTTCGTCTTAGTGCATTATGCAAAACCAGTACCTTAAATTTAACAAGACAACATAGTTACGCATGACCCGTTTATTGTAATATTGAAGCACATCGGTACAATTTTGACATTAAATGAAACAACAATTTTTCTGTTACCGGTCACTGTTTATTTGCATTCATGACGCATTTCAAAGGTTTAAACCTCTATCAGCAGGTGGATTTATGTTTTGGTATGACTTGTGTGTTTACAAAATGTGACAGTATACATGTGATGTGCTATGACAGTGAAAGGAACCAGTGACCACATAGACAGTTCCATAACATCCTCAATAAAGAAAACACACACACACACACACAAACATCTTACTAACAAATGTAAATCCACCTAATGATGGCGGTTTAAAACATTGAAATGCGTTGTGGTTATAAATAAACAGTAACTGGTAACAGTAAATTTGTTGTTTCATTTAATGCCAATAACAGTCATGGTAAGCCTGACCTAAAGTACAATTTTTCATGATCTACCTTTGCTTTTAAGTGCGATTTTTAAAAGTACATTGACAAAAACAATTTTGTTTTAGGTGGTGGCACTTCTGTGTGATCGTAGATGATGCCTCATGAAAACTGTCATTTGTATTTCCTGTCAGTTCCTCTCCTTGTCTTCTGCATAGCGTGCTGCGAAGTGTTCAGTCCTTGTCATTACTGTTATCTGATTTTTATTGTTATACGCAGTATTCTATTTAGATGTTTCTTTGTTTTTTTTTTTTTCTTTAAATATTTATGATATGTGCAAATTTGAAATAATTTTCTGTCATATATGTGACTATGTAATGGTTGACAGTGACTTCTCTAAGTCATACTTACTTCCAGGTCACAGATAAGCTTCAAGCTTTAAATGATGAGTTTACTGCCATGGCAAAGAAAAAAAAGGAACTGGAAGATTCCATAGAGCTCTGCTCCCAAAAATTAGATCGGGCTGAAAATTTGATAGGTACAGTAATTTGCTATTTATTGGTGGAATTACTTTTAATGCTGCTGATGTGAGTAATGTTGTTATAGCTTAATTAGACAATGTTGTTTGTATGACAAAAATGTATAAAGGTTGATGGAATACTACCATTCATAGTGTGTAACTGCCACAATATATGTGTCATCATAGTTAGGTCTGCTGACGAACTGACATCACGGGTTTGCACAGCGTGGACGCAGGCACCAGATCCACTGTAGCCGCCAGGTCATTGTATTTGGTGTGTAGGATGCTGCTCGTGCTTAGGAGTGAGTGAATGGCTGTGATGTGACTGGCTGTGGAGCCCAGGGCGAACGCTGTTAACAGTTACAAAGAGGTTTATTGATCTTCCTACATGGCATAATGACGCAGGTCTGCCCCTTTTTGCTAAACCTAATTTAGGCCAATAAATGAGTGGCAGTTTCCGTCTGGTGCTGCTGAGTTGTCACCTCGTGCAGGGTGTATACAACTCGGGATGACTGGGAGAACTGGGAAAAACCTGGGAATCCTTTTGTCTGGGAGAAAGCAGGGAAAAACCCAGGAATTTTTTAGAATTCCAGGAATTTTTCATTGTTTTAGTTTTCAGTTAAATTTTTGTAATTCTGACTGGCAAGAACCAATACTCTAACAAAGAATATTACTGTATCCCACTACTGCAAATAATACTTCAACAATAAAACAAACAAGAGAAAAGAAAACGAAAATTACATTAGATTCATTTTAGCAGTTATGAGCGGGCTCAAGCGCATGCGCAGTTAAGTCGCATTTGAGTTGTAGAGTCTCCTGCTTCTGGCTACGGGAATGTGGCTGTTGCCTGTGCATGCAGTCGCAGCAATCAAATAGATGCTACCAGGAAAAGGAGGCACCAAATTCGTATTCTTGAGGGAAAAGAAAACTTGTTTCACAAAGCGCCTGGCATCCAGCGTATATTGGTCTATCAATTCTTCATATGATTTTCAAACGCATCCCTGTTGGTTTTTGAGCACATTTTAAATTGATTTCTAAATGAATCATAAGTTGATTTTTGAATGTGTGTATAGTGTATGTGATGTCTGTGTCAGAAGAATCCTCGTCACATCTAGAAATAAATTTTCCGCAGACGAAAGGGGCAGGGCTATACGGGCTGAGTGAAGTAAAACCGAATGGATGACTGCCAATAACTGTCTGAGTATGTGGTTGATTGGGTTTGCAAATGATCAGTGTTGTTATAATTACTAGCGAAATCCATGGATTCAGGCTACCATAATGGAAATAAACGACTAACAGGAATAACAGGTGAGAAATATTATGTATTATCTTCTTGGTGCATCCAAGGAAATGAAATTTTGACAGAAAATTTTTGGCCAGATTGCTACACTAGTAAGGACCAGATGTGCAGTCCCTGGCTAGCAGCCGCTTCAGTTCTGTTCTGGAAGTAATGTGGAAAACATGTTGTACGACCATGTAACAACGCCTAACCAGAGAATAATCACGGGATAACTAAACTGGTGATCCTGGCAGGTTAGGCAGGTTAGTGAAGTAAATCAGCCTAAAAGTTTTGACAATGGATGGAATAGTTACAGAATTGGTGATGACAAGATTGTTTGTTAGAACAAGGAAGGAGAAGAAATGGGGACATCACACGAATTATGGAAGAATAAGACGATTCCAAATTTATATAATAATTTCTTAATACTACCTTTTGATCTTATGCTTGAGAAACTGGTGCATATGAATTAAATGTGAAACTGTTTCCTAACATAAAGCTTTTTGCTTGTACTAGTCCTAATAGGCATTTGCTATTGGTACTTAGTAAATTATATTCTGTTGTTTTATAAAAATGACCATTTCTGCCAAAACAGTCATGTTAATTTGATGTATTTTACAATGGCTGCAATATTAGTAGGGCCTCTTACCATTTTATCTAGCAGACAGTGACAAATAGACATAATCAGATCAAGAAACCACACCAGTCTTGGGTATTATTTGTATTAACAGCGTTTTTAGTATTAGATAATGACATTTCAGTTGTTCATGTAGCAAAACATTTGACAAACTTTGATGAGGTAATAGATTCCTTTACAGAAAGGAAAGCACACCATGTAAAGCTGTAGCAAGATTAGAGAGAAAAAAAATGTTAGGAGCTTAGGATTGAAAATATGTGCACTTGCTTGCTTGTCTCTTGTCTTTATTGGTTTTATGTATCTTATATTTAATTTATGTCACACAAAACAGCATGTTATTAGCTAATAGGAAATCAAGAGTGCAAATTTTCTGAAGAGTTCTTGTTCTCCTGATTTCAAATAATCCCATCTGCTATTAATTGTGATATTTTTTTATTTTTTATTTATTTTTATTTATTTATTTTTATTTTTTTTCCCCCAAGAGGGGCAGGCTGTCAAACTGGCCAACTGGGAGCTGGAGAGGCACCACAGGACATTTCAATTTTTGTTGTCCTGAATATAGTTCATTCCAAAATATTCACGTTTCAATTCCACAAAATGAAATACAGTGACAGATGATAGAATAATGCTGTATGAAGAGGCATGGCACTGCCCTTTGGCTCACTTAAGACCAAATAACATGTCTTACATTTCCTCAAACAAATATGTTTTATGTTTCAGACTTTTCAGAAAGATGTGTGCTACAAGATGAACACATTTTTTAAAATTCATTTTTTTTTAGTATTGACCCAGTTCGCAAATACCGCAGATCCGAGGCTGATGCACAGATCAGTCTGAGTTATAATGGGTAGTCTCTACGTAACCTGTGTTTACATTTCGTGATTTTGCTGTTTCCCCTTCTTTTACTCTCACATCAAATGAAAACAAACTACCAAGTGAATTAAAATACATTCACATAATTATGGAAGGTTAAACTATGTTATCACTTTCAGACTTTTTTTTTTATTTCTACCTTTCTGACAGTCAAGCTTTAATTGCCTTGCAGAACAGTGAAGTTATTTTTGTCTGTTTGCTAAAGAAATTTGACTTTTATTAACCTTTTCTGCAGAGGCAGTCAAAGTATTTGAAATGAAATGTTTAATTCCAAAGTACTGCCTAGTTTCAACTGTTCACTGCATTTCAAGTGCATGTTTTCAACTTCTAGCACTTATGCCATAATAAAGAACCAAACATGATATAATACAGTACTGGTGCTCCAAGAAAATTCACATTCCAAAAACCACACTGAAAAGCTTAATATCAGTCGAGGTTACTTCATTAGGAATCTGGACATACGAATGTGCACTTTAAGTATGAACTTTAAATGTGCACATTTTAGGTATGGTTCATGAAATTCTGATGCTCTTGGAGTATCCTCTGATGTCTTGTTTCTTTTATGACATAAAGTATGATCTTTTAATGTTTTATAAGTACCTACATACAGGCTTCCTATGTCATGGTAGCTTCACAAGCACGGTGTCACCCGTTATGTGTGCTCTCTGGCAACTGCTCAAACGTACTTATTTCTAACAGGTCGTGGGAAAATATTGAGAATGGTGGTTTGAAAAGCGTTAGTCTCAAAGTAAATATCCTCTTACATATGTTGAACAATGTGCGAGAATGTACCATGACCTTCTTCAATCACAGAGCATTTGAATCTCATTTAAAAATCAACTCTTTGATGACGAGCCATTTAGAAGAATTTAGAACCCTGAAGATCAGACATTTATGTCATTATTAAAAATTTTACTGGCATATTTGTGTGATATATCTTAAAGTGTAACACGTGCAAAAAAGATCAACATTAGGAAAGCTTAGCTTCTCTTGCAGCTTATTAACCTATGTATATTAATTTAAACTATTAACTTTCCCTATTTGTGTGTTCATGCTACTTAACAGTGATGTTGCTGTTGCTGACTACATCATGTGTCCTATGCTGTGAATATCTGCTGTCATTGGCTGGCTAGATCACGTGACATGAGCTATGACTGGCTCACAGATATCTCATTGTAATCTTGATTTCAATGATTTGGAAAGTAACATGTGGTATTTGGTGAAATTCCAATGTATACTTTTGTAATACAAAAATACACAGCGTACATGTTGCTGCACATCAAAGATGTTTCCAAAACATGTCTTTTTCCCTGAGTTTTGTGTTCTAAAGTGCCCTTGTATAAAACCATAACCATTCGAAGGATAAATAAGTTTTTCAGTTCTGAGGGAAAATATACTGTCACTTGACATGGAAAAAGTGTGTTTCACCAGGGAGAAAGTGTATTTTTAACTGGGAATTCCTTGTGCGCGTACGCACCCTGTCATGTGACAGGCTGGCAACCACTGTAGGTGTGGGGAGCCCTCGCCCTGCTCGCATCACCACAATGGAAGATATTTGTCGTGGTGTGGTGATGCCACACACAATTATGGGTGTGCAGAACCATTTATCGCTGAGCTGAGCTGTCATCACCGAGCTTGTGGCTATTGGTCGCAGCTGTTAACGTAGTGATCTGTGGTATGTCCATAACATTTTTCCTTGCCTTTGTTAAATAATAATAATTTTACAACTAAATACTTGGCTACAGCACTGCACGGCCCTCCATAATGGAGAACACCTGGTCCATTGAGTCTGACTCCAGCCTGGAACTCATTACAGAAGAGTAATCTGCCCGTAGTCTGTAACACTAGTACCTAACACTAAATCATCTGTTCTTAACTACTACACACATTTCTGTGTTCATCGCTGACTCTATAAATTTATCTTTCATACCATGATCATGGTATCCAGCCTCCAGGAACTTGGATTTGTCCCGAGTTGACCTTCCGCATCATTCATTGCTTCACGTTCATGAGAATTAGACAGATCAATATCAAAGCCACCCTGCCACTAGGAATTCCGATGCTCAAAGTCACAGTCACTTGATGTCTACTATCCTGGTACTGTTCCACATGCTGCAGCAATTTCTTTCCAGTGACGTGCCCCTCATGGGCAGCTATCATTCGGCTAAATGAATGGTGGAGGTTAGGTTCCCAGATTTTGTTAAGGAAGGTAAGGTTTTGTTTGAACAACATCTCTGAAGGTTCATTTGGCCAGTTCAACTGTGGGTGTGTCACATTTAGTAGAGTAACTTCTATTGTAGTAACTGTCAAATTAAAATTTGGTTCCAAAATATCACACAGTCCCGTTGATCAATACTCCACTGCCTCATACTTCCAAAGGTTTGACCCCATTAGTTTCACTTGCTGATAGCATGTAGCAACAGTTAGTATGTCATTGTACACTAGGTGTATCTGATGCAAATCTGACTTCCGAAAATATGTTTCCAGTTCGATCACATCTTTTTGGACCCTACCTTGGGCTCATCCTCAATTGTTGCATCCACCGTTGCACCGTGCTAGTAGAATGGCAAGTTCTGGCTTCTCAGCCCCACCATTAGCTATAATTCCAGCAGAAATTCCCCTTGCACTCTTGTCAGACGTCTTAAATACCATACATGTGACAGCAAGACAGGGCTGCCTTATAGTGCCCGGTGGATGACTTTCTGTAGTTTTGTTAACTCCATGTTGATGTCCCAGATACTGTCTCCCAGGGACTCCAGTACCCTCATTAATGTTAGTCTTTCATCCGGTACCTGCATTGAAGCTCCCATCACTTCCAAATTCTGCTTTGTAGTACTAGTGGAGGTCCTGGCATAATCCACAACTTCCTTTGTCAGTTTCTGGAGCATGTGTGAATTGTTCAGAACACTGCTCTCCAAGTTCACAATCTGCATAGAACATCACTCCACAGTTACTTCATTTTCCTCTGCTAACCCTGTCACAGTCTCTGCTTTTTTGTTCAGTACACTACGCAAGTTTGCCATACTGAAGACAGTTTTAAATATTCACCCCCAGCGTCTATCCATCCCATTTTTACCCTCATGGATTGATGAGAAGCAACTGTGATCACCTCCTGCATCTGCCCCTTTGATTGTCCATGTGATTCAAGTGAATTCCTGTGTTGGTCTGAAACTTCTGTGTTTTCCACTACTAAGTGCTAACTGTTGAATATCTGTAAACACTTCTTCCAACGTCCTAATTTCAGTTTGCAGCTTCACACATTAACCACTAAATCTAATGACCACTTGTGGATGTAAAACTCGTCTGATTGTAGGGGAAACACAATTCCTCTGTTCAGGTGGTGATCCTGCAGCTCCTCCACTCCACCTCTGCGAAAGAGGGACAACCAAATCTAGCGTGCTTCTTCGTGGCCTCCTTCCTATACAACAACCTGAGGACAGGGACTGATATCACCATATCAGAGTCCCCCCCCCCCAGCCACCACCACTCTCTCTCCCACACCTCCCGCAGAGGCGAGCTGTCTCTGAACAGCATGTCTTAATACACTTACACTGTCTTACACAAACATTAAACTTTATTCGAAACATTGTTAATACCCCGTAATATAAACAAAAGAAAAATAGTCAGTAATTGCAGAAGTCACTTCACATTAAAATTAATTCCTTCACCTTAAGGCATAAGAGGCCTGAGGTTTCTTGACCTCTTTTGTCTGTTGCTCAACCGTCTGTTTCTTCTTTTCTTCTTTTTTTCTCATGCCTTGCTTTCAACAATACCTCCCACTGAATTGTCTCCAGCTTCTCCTCAAATGGCAGTAGATGCCCGACTTGCACAATTGTCCGCCTTTTTGGCAGCTGTAGCTTTAAATGTACCTGTGATGTAATGTCAAATATTTTGTATGGGCCCTGTTACTGTGTGAGAAACTTCTTCATCTCTATCTTTGGAGTATAAAGGCTTGACAGCATCACCCAATGACCCAATTTATAATGAGATCCCTTCTCATTTTGCCTGCTTCCCCAATGCCTTAGCATTCAGTTGTTGCATCTTTCTCCATACTTCCCTTACCATTGTAGCAAACTGTTCTCTCCTTTCATGCCATCTTTCTGTTCTTGCCCATCAATCTGCTTGCTCAAAACACATCCCAGCATGTAATACAATACATCATGTGATTTTATGTACTCCTTCTGAAAGTCGGGAAACACCAACACTGGACTCAATGTTAATACTCTCTTCGACTCGACAGATGCTTCTTTACACTCTTACGACCGTACAAACTTAATCCATATTCTCAGCAACTGCATATGTGGTCTGCCAATGCCCACAAACCCTTTCACGAATTTTCTGTAATAATTTGTGAGACTGAGGAAAGGATTGTAATTTCTTGGTTGTTTTTTGTTAGTGGAAAGTCCTGCTACACCTGTATTGACCTGGTATGAATCCTCACATTGTCCCTAGTACTGGTACGGCCCAGTTAGTTAAACTCTTTCAGCACTAAGTGACGTTTTTTCATACTGAATGTCAAATGGGTTGCTCGTAATCTTTTGAACACTTCCCTCAGAAGTAGCCTATGCTCTTGAAAATCCCTTGAAAAGACAATTATATCTTCAAGATATATGAGACATTGACACTGTTTTAGTCCTTTCAGCACTCTGTGCAGCAGCCGCTGATCACCGAGTGTCCCCAAAGTGCTGCGCATGCTGCTTTTGGTCCATATTCTGGGGCAACTTTTAACTGATGATACTCACTCCGTAACTTCACAGTCAACAAGCACTGGCCACCTGTGAAAGCTGCCGTCATATACTACCTCTGCTGCAATTTCTGCAAGGAATTTTGTGTGAGGATAACCTCTGATCAAGCTGTCCACCAGAATGAATGGGCATCTCCAAACGACGGCTGAGAACAGACTCCGTCAGTCAGTGCTGGAATGTGCTGCTGAGCAGAACAGGCTTGAGTTCAGTGGCTGCTCCACGAACTGTGTCACATGAATGCTGAATGACAGCTCCTGGTTTTCTGAACTACATGGTTTAAAGTTATGCTTTCAATACATCCTTTGTATTCTGGTTTACTCTGCATAGGTAGAACACAGCTTATGATCATTCATACTGGTGGTTACAAAGTGACTTATGAAAGGGAGGCCATTCCTGAGGTCAATTGTGGTGGAACATATGGAGTGAAGAGCTAGCCAAAACCAAAGGTCCAGAGCTTAGTGAAAGTCATCATAAGCATATGTAGTCCCAGGAGCAATCCGTATCAAAAATGTATTGCATGTGAGGTCAAACGCTCTACTTATCAATGGCACATATGTAAGATCTCAGTGAACAGATGACACTAACTGGCAAGTGTCGAGCTGCAATATTTACCACCACCGTAACGTCAGTGGATGGGCACACGTGATACATCTGCGGCAGTGATGGTGCCCCTCCCACAAGTGAGCTGCAGCTCGAATATGAAGCCTTTACCTTTAATAGGTACTTTTTCGAGGAAAGGGATAGAAAGGTGCTGGAATACCAGTTGGACGCTACTGCGGTAAGTCCTCAAAGTGATCTGCCACGTCAGATGATGGCACTGCCTGTGACAATCCCAGCTGATCAATGGGTTTTGGGGTGCAGTTTGTTCCTGTCTGTAGGGGAGAGGGTGCCGGTTGTGGAGTAGATGGGGATAATGGCTCAGCCTCCACGGATATTGTAGTCTGAGAATACTTATCCTCCATCAAATTTGTGATGAGGGGTGCTGGTGTTGGTGGCCTCTGTTAGTAGCTTAGGGGTGAAAGTGGTTATACGTGCACTGGCTCTCATCACTGGTCATTGTCAGTCCCCTGTCAGTCCCTAACTAGAGGTCAGAGTTCATAGCAATAGTAGGCAGGCTGTTAGGCAGGCTTGATCTCGGCGTCACATCATATATCTTTTACATTCAGCACCTGGGGGTTAGCCAGCTAAACTTCCCCAACCCTCCTCCCACTTCCAGCCTTTTTCTCCCTGTGCATGGCTTCCCCAACCTCCCACTCGATACAACCCCTCACTCCAAACTACCTGGCAAACTGTAATCCCAGATGTGTGTGTGTGTGTGTGTGTGTGTGTGTGTGTGTGTGTGTGTGTGTGTGCATAAGTTTGTAGCATTTTTGTTTCGCTTGTTGGTGTTCTGGTTGCTCTTGGTGTGTTTATTGGTTTACTGATTTTATTTGTAGTTCACTGTTGCTATTTAAATTTACTCTTTGCCATTTGGAGATAGTGAGTCGAGCTGTGGATACTAGAAAATGGAGTAACAAATTGGGAAATAGGAAGATTTCCAACACATTCTTCTGTTAGAATTACATAGAGGGATGACAGCAGCAGAGGCAGCCAGAAACATGTGCCTTCTGTATCAGGATAATCCACTTGGCAGAGCTCAACAAGAAAATGGTTTTCTCTTTTTAAGGAGGATTGTTTTGAGATTAGTGACTCTCAACATTCAAAAAGACCATCAAGGTTTGATGAAGATCATTTGAATGCATTAATCCACAGTGATCCTTATCACTGTTGTAGAGTACTGACAAATGTGTAGAACTGTGATCATTCCACCATTCTGTGACATATGCATGCAGTGGGGAAGGTTCAAAAATCGGGTGTATGGGTGCCACATTCACTAAGCAAAAACCATAAAAATTAGCAGATGGTGATTTAAGGGGATACCCAAAACAAACTGGGATTACTTTTTAAAAGCTATATATTTTCAATTTGTTTACAAAATGAGCTTATCCTCTTCAAAATGCTCTCCTTTACAACTAATACATTTGTCCCAGTGGTGCTTCCGCTGTCTGAAACATCTCTGTAGTCATCTTTAGAAATAGTTGACATCACCTCCCTCATTTATTACTTGACTTTCTCCATGTTATCAAGTCGGTGTCATCTTTAGAAATGGCTGACAGTTCCTCCTTCATTTATTTCTTGTTATCAAATTGGTGTCCATTCACGCCAATTTCCATGCGTGGAAATAAGGCAGAGTCACATGGATCCACGTTAGGTAGTAAGGTGTGTGGGCCAGTGGAACCAAGCCATTTTGAGCCAAAAACTGTCTAACACAGATGGCTGCTAGTGCAGGTGTGTTGCATAGTCATGGTTAGATTAGAGATTAGATTAGTACTTGTTCCATAGATCATGAACACGACACTTCGTAATGATGTGGAATGTGTCAGGTTAATAAGAGGTGTCTATACAAGATATTACACAAAATATTACATGACACTCAATATCTTTTTTTTGGGGGGGGGGGGGATATTGTGGAAATTACCCACTTACTATAAACAAAAATTCAATATTGAGTATTGAGTAGAAGGAGTTGCCATTAAGGAATTCTTTTAATTTCCTTTTAAATGCTATTTGGCTATCTGTCAGACTTTTGATGCTATTAGGTAAGTAACCAAAACTTTTGTGGCAGCATAATTTACCCCCTTCTGAGCCAAAGTTAGATTTAACCTTGAGTAGTGAAGATCATCTTTTCTCCTAGTGTTGTAGTCATGTACACTTCTATTACTTTTGAATTTGTTCGGATTGTTAATAACAAATTTCATAAGTGAATATATATATATTGTGAGGATACAGTGAAGATCTCTAGCTCTTTAAATAAGTGTCTGCAGGATGGTCTTGTATGAACTCCAGTAATTATTCTGATTACATGCTTTTGTGCAATGAATACTCTTTTACTCAATGATGAGTTACCCCAGAATGTGATGCCATACGAAAGCAGAGAATGAAAATAGGCGTGGTAAGCTAATTTACTCAAATGTATATCTCCAAAATTTGCAAAGACCATAATGGCATAAGTAGCTGAACCCAAACATTTCAGCAGATCCTCAGTGTGTTTTTTCCAGTTCAACCCCTCATCAATGCATACACCTAGAAATTTTGAATATTCTACTTTAGTTACCAATTTTTGATCGAAGTCTATATTTATTAATGGTGTCATTCCATTTACTGTGTGCAACTGTATACACTTTGTTTTGTCTAGGGTTAATGAGCGCTCATTTGCAAAGAACCACTTAATGATTTTCTGAAAAACATCGTTTACAATTTCACCAGTTAATTCTTGTCTGTTGGGTGTGATAGCTATACTTGTATCATCAGTAAAGAGTACTAGCTTTGAATCTTTATGAATACAGAATGGCAAGTCATTAATATATATTAAGAACAGCAGAGGACTCAAGACTGAACCTTGCGGCACCACATTCTTGATTGTTCCCCAGTTTGAGAAATCACCAATTTTTTTGCATATTATGTGAACTGTTTATTACAACTTTCTGCACTCTTCCTGTTAGATATGATTTAAACCATTTGAGCACTGTCCCATTCATACCACACACAGTACTTGAGCTTATCTAGAAGTATTACATGATTTACATAATCAAAAGGCTTTGATAGATCATAAAAAAAAAACAACGGGTGACTTCCGGTTACACTGAGCATTTAATATTTCATTAGTGAAAGTGTACATAGCATTTTCAGTTGAAAAACCCTTCTGGAAACCAAACTGACATTTTGTTAAAACTTTATTTTTACATAGGTGTGAAGCTACTCTACAATACATTACTTTTTCAAGAATTTTTGATAAGGCAGTCAGAAGAGAGATTAGGCGGTAGTTGTTGACACTAGACATATCCCTTTTTTTATGCAGTGGTTTAACAATGACACACTTCAGTCTATCTGGGAAAATAGTCTGCTTCAGAGATCTATTACATATGTGGCTAGGAATCCAACTTATTTCTTGGGAACAAGCTTTTATTATCCTGCTGGAAATGCCATCAATTCCATATGTGCTTTTACTGTTGAGGGAGTTTATTATCTTCCTAATTTCAGAAGGAGAGGTGGGTGAAATTTTAATTGTATCAAATGGTGTGAGTAAGGCCTCTTCCATTAACTGCCTTGCTTCTTATAATGAACATTTAGATCATATTTTCTATACAATATTTAAAAAATGATTATGAATAATGTTTATGACTTCTGGCGTGTTGTTTATCAAGTTTCCATTCGCTTTGATGGTGATGCCATTATACTGTACTCTTGGTTGCCCTGTCTCCCTTGTAATAATATTCCAAATTGTTTTGAATTTGTTGTTGTGGTCTTCAGTCCTAAGACTGGTTTGATGCAGCTCTCCATGCTACTCTATCCTGGGCAAGATTCTCCATCTCCCAGTACCTACTGCAGCCTAAATCCTTCTAAATCTGCTTAGTGTATTCATCTCTTGCACTCCCTCTACGATTTTTACCCTCCACCCTACCCTCCAGTACTAAATTGGTGATCCCTTGATGCCTCAGAACATGTTCTACCAACCAATCCCTTCTTCTAGTTAAGTTGTGCCACAAACTGTTCTTCTCCCCAATTCTATTCAATACTTCCTCATTAGTTATGTTATCTACCCATCTAATCATCAGCATTCTTCTGTAGCACCACATTTTGACAGCTTCTATTCTCTTCTTGTCTAACCTATTTATTGTCTATGTTTCATTTCCATACATGGCTACACTCTATACAAATACACTCCTGGAAATGGAAAAAAGAACACATTGACACCGGTGTGTCAGACCCACCATACTTGCTCCGGACACTGCGAGAAGGCTGTACAAGCAATGATCACACGCACGGCACAGGGGACACACCAGGAACCGCGGTGTTGGCCATCGAATGGCGCTAGCTGTGCAGCATTTGTGCACCTCCGCCGTCAGTGTCAGCCAGTTTGCCGTGGCATACGGAGCTCCATCGCAGTCTTTAACACTGGTAGCATGCCGCGACAGCGTGGACGTGAACCGTATGTGCAGCGGACGGACTATAAGCGAGGGCGTATAATGGGCATGCGGGAGGCCGGGTGGACGTACCGCCGAATTGCTCAGCACGTGGGGCATCAGGTCTCCACAGTACATCGATGTTGTCGCCAGTGGTCGGCGGAAGGTGCACGTGCCCGTCGACCTGGGAACGGACCTCAGCGACGCACGGATGCACGCCAAGACCGTAGGATCCTACGCAGTGCCGTAGGGGACCGCACCGCCACTTCCCAGCAAATTAGGGACACTGCTGCTCCTGGGGTATCGGCGAGGACCATTTGCAACCGTCTCCATGAAGCTGGGCTACGGTCCCGCACACCGTTAGGCCGTCTTCCGCTTACGCCCCAACATCGTGCAGCCCGCCTCCAGTGGTGTCGCGACAGGCGTGAATGGAGGGACGAATGGAGACGTGTCGTCTTCAGCGATGAGAGTCACTTCTGCCTTGGTGCCAATGATGGTCGTATGCGTGTTTGGCGCCGTGCAGGTGAGCGCCACAATCAGGACTGCATACGACCGAGGCACACAGGGCCAACACCCGGCATCATGGTGTGGGGAGCGATCTCCTACACTGGCCGTACACCTCTGGTGATCGTCGAGGGGACACTGAATAGTGCACGGTACATCCAAACCGTCATCGAACCCATCGTTCTACCATTCCTAGACCGGCAAGGGAACTTGCTGTTCCAACAGGACAATGCACGTCCGAATGTATCCCGTGCCACCCAACGTGCTCTAGAAGGTGTAAGTCAACTACCCTGGCCAGCAAGATCTCCGGATCTGTCCCCCATTGAGCATGTTTGGGACTGGATGAAGCGTCGTCTCACGCGGTCTGCACGTCCAGCACGAACGCTGGTCTAACTGAGGCGCCAGGTGGAAATGGCATGGGAAGCCGTTCCACAAGGCTACATCCAGCATCTCTACGATCGTCTCCATGGGAGAATAGCAGCCTGCATTGCTGCGAAAGGTGGATATACACTGTACTAGTGCCGACATTGTGCATGCTCTGTTGCCTGTGTCTATGTGCCTTTGGTTCTGTCAGTGTGATCATGTGATGTATCTGACCCCAGGAATGTGTCAATAAAGTTTCCCCTTCCTGGGACAATGAATTCACGGTGTTCTTATTTCAATTTCCAGGAGTGTACTTTCAGAAATGACTTCCTGACACTTAAATCAATTCTTGATGTTATCAAATTTCTCTTCTTCAGAAACGCTTTCCTTGCCATTGCCAGTCTACATTTTATATCGTCTCTACTTTGACCATCATCAATTATTTTGCTCCCCAAATAGCAAAAATCATTTACTACTTTAAGTGTCTGATTTCCTAATCTGATTCCCTCAGCATCACCCGACTTAATTCCACTACATTCCATTATCCTGGTTTTGCTTTTGTTGATATTCTTCTTATACCCTCCTTTCAAGACACTGTCCATTCCGTTCAACTGCTCTTCCAAGTCTTTTGCTGTCTCTTACAGAATTACGTCATTGGCGAACCTCAGCAATTTTATTTTTTCTCCATGGACTTTAATACCTACTCCGAATTTTTCTTCTGTTTCCTTTACTGCTTGCTCAATATGCAGTTTGAAAAACATTGGGGACAGGCTACAACCCTGTCTCACTCCCTTCCCAACTGCTGTCCCTGTCATGTCCCTTGACTCTTATAACTGCCGTCTGGTTTCTGTACAAATTGTAAATAGCGTTTCGCTTCCTATATTTTACCCCTGCCACCTTTAGAATTTGAAAGAGAGTATTCCAGTCAATATTGTCAAAAGCTTTCCCTATCTCTACAAATTCTACAAACGTCGATTTGCCTTTTCTCAATCTAGCTGCTAAGGTAAGTTGTAGGGTCAGTATTGTCTCATGTGTTCCCATATTTCTACGGAATCCAAACTAATCTTCCCCGAGGTCGGCTTCTACCAGTTTTCCCATTTGTCTGTAAAGAATTTGCGTTAGTATTTTGCAGTCGTGACTTATTAAACTGATAGTTCGGTAATTTTCACATCTGCCAGCACCTGCTTTCTTTGGGATGGGAGTTATTATATTCTTATAGAAGTCTGAGGGAATTTTGGCTGTCTCATACATCTTGCTCAACAGATGGTAGAGTTTTGTCAGGACTGGCTCTCCCAAGGCTATCAGTAGTTCTAATGAAATGTTGTCTTCTCCCAGGGCCTTGTTTCGCCTTAGGTCTTTCAGTGCTCTGTCGAACTCTTCACACAGTATCGTATCTCCCATTTCATCCTCATCTAGATTCTCTTCAATATCCATAATATTGTCCTCAAAAACATCGCCCCTGTATAGACCTCTACATACTCCTTCCACCTTTCTGCTTTCCCTTCTTTGCTTGGAACTGGGTTTCCATCTGATCTCTTGATGTTCATACACATGGGTCTCTTTTCTCCAAAGGTCTCTCTAATTTTCCCGTAGGCAGTATCTATCTTACCCCTAGTGAGATAAGCCTCTACATCCTTACATTTGTCCTCTAGCCATCCCTGCTTAGCCACTTTGCACTTCCTGTCGATCTCATTTTTGAGACGTTTGTATTCCTTTTTGCCTGCTTCATTTATTGCATTTTTGTGTTTTCTCCTTTCATCAATTAAGCTAGATCAGAAATGTAAGGACTATGGTATGAAGATTAGCATCTCCAAAACGAAAGTAATGTCAGTGGGAACGAAATATAAATGGATTGAGTACCAGATAGGAGGAACAAAGTTAGAACAGATGGACAGTTTCAAGTACTTAGGATGCACATTCTCGCAGGATGGCAACATAGTGAAAGAACTGGAAGCGAGGTGTAGCAAAGCTAATGGACTGAGTGCTCAGCTACGATCTACTCTCTTCTACAAGAAGGAAGTCAGTGCCAAGACTAAGTTATCTGTGCATCGTTCAATCTTTTGACCAACTTTGTTGTATGGGAGCGAATGCTGGGTGGATTCAGGTTACCTTATCAACAAGGTTGAGGTTACGGATATGAAAGTAGCTAGGATGATTGCAGGTACTAGTAGATGGGAACAATGGCAGGAGGGTGTCCACAATGAGGAAATCAAGGAAGAAAGGGGGCTATGCTCCAGACTGAACGCTGAAAGGCATAATCAGTCTTAAATGATGATGATGATGATGATGATGATGATCAATTAAATTCAGTATCTCTTTTGTTGCCCGTGGATTTCTGCTAGCCCTCGCCTTTTTACCTACTTGATCCTCTGCTGCCTTCACTATTTCATCCCTCAAAGCTACCCCCATTCTTCTTCTACTGTATTTCTTTCCCCTTTCCTGTCAATCGTTCCCTAATGCTCTCCATGAAGCTGTGTACAACCTCTGGTTCTTTTAGTTTATGTGGGTCCCATCTCCTTAAATTCCCACCTTTTTGCAATTTTTTTCAGTTTTAATCTACAGTTCATAACCAATAGATTGTGGTCAGAGTCCATATCTGCCCCTGGAAATGTCTTACAATTTAAAATCTGGTTCCTAAATCTCTGTCTTACCATTTTATAATCTATCTGAAACCTGTCAGTATCTCCAAGGTTCTTCCTTGTATACAACCTTCTTTCATGGTTCTTGAACCAAGTGTTAGCTATGATTAAGTTATGCTCAGTGCAAAATTCTACCAGGCAGCTTCCTCTTTCATTTCTTAGCCCCAATCCATATTCACCTACTACGTTTCCTTCTCGTCCTTTTCCTACTGTCGAATTCCAGTCACCCATGACTATTAAATTTTCGTCTTCCTTCACTACCTGAATAATCTCTTTTATTTGATCACACATTTCATCAATTTCTTCATCATCTGCAGAGCTAGTTGGCATATAAACGTGTACTACTGTAGTGGGCGTGGGCTTCGTGTCTATCTTCGCCACAATAATGCGTTCACTATGCTGTTTGTAGTAGCTTACCCACACTTCTATTTTCCTATTCATTATTAAAGCTACCCCCTCATTACCCTTATTGGATTTTGTATTTATAATCCTGTATTCACCTGACCAAAAGTCTTGTTCTTCCTGCCACCAAACTGCCCTAACTCCCACTATATCTAACTTTAACCTAACCATTTCCCTTTTTAAATTTTCTAACCTACCTCCCCAATTAAGGGATCTGACATTCCACACTCCTATCCATAGAATGCCAGTTTTCTTTCTCCTGATAATGATGGCCTCTTGAGTAGTCCCCACCCGGAGATCCGAATGGGGGACTATTTTACCTCCAGAATATTTTACCCAAGAGGACGCCATCATCATTTAATCATACAGTAAAGCTGCATGCCCTTGGGAAAAATTACAGCTGTAGTTTCCCTTGCTTTCAGCCGTTCGCAGTACCAGCACAGCAAGGCCATTTTGGTTAGTGTTACAATTCCAGATCAGTCAATCATCCAGACTGTTGCCCTTGCAACTACTGAAAAGGTTGATGCCCGTCTTCAGGAACCACACATTTGTCTGGCCTCTCAACATATACCCCTCCGTTGTGGTTGCACCAATGGTACAGCTATCTGTATCATTGAGGCACGCAAGCCTCCCCACCAACGGCAAGGTCCACGGTTCATTGTTCATGTTATCAGAGGTATTAATCTCAGACATGATGCACATGCTTCTCGACTTTTTAATAACCTTTCTTAATGTAGCACAGTAGTTTTTATAATATGTAGTTTTTTCTGGGTCATTACTCTTTCTTGTTGTTAGATACAGTTCCCTTTTGTGATTACAAGATATTTTTCTACCTTTAGAAAGCCAAGGCTTTTTGTATGGTTTCTTATAATTAGATTTAACTACTTTCTTGGGGAAACAGTTTTCACAAAATCTCTTACAAGTGTATCATGAAATAAGTTGTATTTTAAATTAGCATCAGCCTCCTTGTACACCTCATCCCAGTCTAACTTCTGAAGATTTAGTTTGAAATTTCTAATTGTTGAGTCATTAATTGAATGCACAACTTTAGAGGGTAGTTTTGAATTACTGAATGGAGCTATGACATATACTGTAACTAGCTGAGCATCATTATCAGAAAGCCCATTCTCAACAGGACAAGAATTTATATTTTTAAACCTATCTTGGTCAATAAAAGTGTTATCTATCAATGTGCTGCTGTCCTTTACTACCGAAGTAGAAAAATTAATGACAGATGACAAATTGAAAGAACCAAGCAAGACTTCCAGGTCAATCTTCCTATTATATTCTTTCAGTGAATCAACAGTGAAGTCCACAGAAATAATAATTTGCTTTCCCCTATCTGACAGAGCACAACAAGGCATCCAAGGTTTCCAGGAATAAAGTTTCCTGAAGGGGACCTATATACTGTTACAGTTATAAAAGAGCCCTCCTTCAGTTTAAGTTGACAGGCACATGCTTCTATATGTTGCTCTAGACAAAACTTTTTTGTATCTAAGCTTTTTATACAGTGATAACTTTTGACATATATGGCAACTCCTCCTCCCACCTTATTCTCTCTACTGATATGTGCAGCTAGTTTATAACCACTGATATTTACCTTTTCCATATCAAACACAATGTGATGCTCAGACAGGCATAGTATATCTATTACATCATCAGATTCAATGTGATCTAAACAAATCAGGAGCTCATCTACTTTATTCTTCAATCCCGGAATATTTTGGTGAAAAATGGTGACATTATTTTTTACTTTACTTTTGTGAGAATCTACTTTTTTTCTTTAATCCACCAATATTTTCGTTAAATATGGTAACATTATTATTTACTTCCCTGTTGTGAGATTTTTGTGAGCTTTGTACCTCTCTATCACCTGCCTGCCTGAACTTCTCATTGGGAACTGATATTAGTCTAAAAAAAAAAAAGAGGTACATCCATGAGTACTTGTGTCCCCCCCCTTATGGATTTCACTAACAACCCTGCCAGTTTACCCTTCCCTTTCCTATTGAGATGTAGGCCATGCCTTGTGAAATCCCCCCTATCAATAGCCTCGACAGGAACCAATCCAATGTCTGACTGAGTGGCCACCCTACACAACTGATCCAACTCCATATTTACCCTCCTGACAGAGCGGTTCAACTGGGGCTGATCATGGCACACAAAAGCAGGCACCAGCCCAAAACTGGTATGGGTCGTTTCTGAGGCTATTTTCACCAGGTCACACTCAATACTGTAGCCCTGATTCCTATCAATACTGTTTCCCATTCCACCCACTATCATCACATGACCCTGCTTTGTGAATCCCTTGCTCTTGGAACCTATATCCTCTACCACTTGGCTAAGACTTGCACTTGGCTTGAAAAAGTTTGTGACCTGGTACCTGTCACCTAATTTTTCCTGCAATATCTGGCCGACACCTCTTCCATGGCTGTTACCTAGTAACAGAACTTTCATCTTACCTTCTACTTTTTTTGAAACAGTTGGTTTCCTAGTGAGATTCTGTTTCATCCTAACTACATCTACTTCTGATGGAGCCTGTTCCTTACTTAACTGTGGTAGTAAGGCAAATCTGTTGGTTGTGCCAGTTGGGAAACTGTCAGACACTGTCCTCTTTCTGTGGCCCCTGTTCCTAGCTACCACTTCCTACCACTGTTTGCCCTCCTCCCCCCTTAACCTCTTCAGTTCCTCCCTTGCTCTGTCCAAATCAGCCTGGAGGGCTCTAATTTTCCCCTCCTGTTCAGCTGTAATCCTCTATCTCTTTAGCAAACCCTGCAACAGAACGGAAACAATTTCCCCAATGAAACCACCTGTTACAACAGCTGCACAAAACCCCTGAACTAACTTTCCTGTAGCAGCTCACACACATTGTATCCATTGTAGTTTGGAAATTAGATGAAAGATTTACTAAGTGATGATGATAATATATTAAGTACAGAAGCAAAATAACTCGAAATATGTTTTGGAAACTAATATGTAAGTAAACTATTACCAAATGCACTTAAATTTGTGTTATGATGATAAATATGCACGATGAAAAATTAGGCCTAAACAGCCGAATGTAACCAAAACGAACTTTTTGTAGTAAGTGGAAGAATACGTAGATAAAAGAAAAAGCTTTAATGGCAATCTTGAAGACCACACTAATGAACATATGTAATTAGTTAATCTATACCAAATGTACTTAAGATAGTGGTTAAACGCTAAGTATGCACACTCAGAAATTAAGGCAAAGCCGCGGAATATAAACAAATTGAACTTTTCACGATTACTGAAACAATACGCAAATAAAAGATAAACCTTTAATGGTGAGCTTGAAAAACCCCCCTAATGAATGTATTTAGTCAGTTGAACTACAGCAAATGCACTTCCAATTATGGTATATCGCCATATATGCACACTCGAAAAACTAGGCCTAAGCAGCAGTAAGTAAACAAACGAACTTTTTGCGATTACTAGAACACTACGCAAATAAGAGAAAAACTTTTAATGGTGAGCTTGAAGAGTACACCAAAGAACGTATTAAATTGGTTAAAAGTGTTCAACTACAATTAATTACAACCTAAATTACTTATGTTTCATGAGAGCTCTGTCTCCGTACGTGCGGCCTTGTGAAGCACCAGTCTCCTGTCTGCCACGAATCAGGTATTTTTTTGACAAATACCATAATGCAATCTTCTTAAAATGGTCTGTGAGCTCAAGTTCTCAAATTTTTTTGATATTTTTGTCAATTCAGGAATTGGATGGAGGCCCAGAACTAGGTTTGTCATCAATTCACATGTCACATTTTCAAATTGAGAAAATGACTTGTACAGTTGAGGTTTTCTCATAGCATCATATTGGTAACCTGTTTTCAACATTAAAACAGTTTCAGCAGCATTTTTACTGAGTAGGGAAAAAAAGTTTCACAGCTACAATTTGTTCACTTAAACTTGCCATCATAAAAAATGAAACAAGAACAAAACACCACTAGTGAAAACAGTCACTGCAGATGAAACGAACAAGCTACTACACAGTTGGCACTGAACTGGAAATGAGTTGTGCTGTGCATGCTTAGTGGTAAAAATGCAAACTACACACAAGCTTCACTCACAGCAATGTCCACCCCCCCCCCTCCCCCCTCTGATATGTGCATATCTGTACCGTGTGTCATTACTGGTAATGAGAAGTGGCGTCTTTATCCAACCACAAGGAAAGGAAAGGAGGGCTTGAGTCCAAACAAAGCATCAACTCCCTGTACAAAGATCTGTGTGCATCCACGAAAAATAATGTTATGCATTGGTGGAATGCCGACGGTGTGGTGTGTTATGAATTGCTTCCACATTATGTAACTATCACTGCTGATATTTATTGTCAACTACTGAAACATCTTGCAGAAACAATCTGAGAACCAAGGAGACTGCGTTAAGTGTTGCTACTCCAAGATAATACCCACCTGCATTCTTATAGAATGCCACAGGAGTTCGATTGGGAAGTCATTCCACACCCAGCTTATTCATCTGATCTTGTGTCCCTAGATTTTCACCTCTTCTGCTTTCTATTGAACAACCATCAAGGAACTTCCTTTCAGCGTGAAAATGCACTGCAAATATACCTCGACAAGTTTTTCATCTCAAAACCACATTATCTCTACAGTCACAGAATCAAAAAGCTACCCCAGCTTTGGCAGACTGTTGTAAATTGTGAAGAAGGATATACTATTGGTGACTGAAATCTCTGTTATGTGGACCTGTTGTGTTATGGGAAAACTCTAAAAATTTAAGCACCAACCCAATACAACAGGTTGCATGACATGATGTGTTTAGCAGATGTGGACTTTTATTAGAATCACATAGCCAAGCAGTGGTTCCAAAACAACAAAGAGAATCTCAATAGTTGGAACAAATTCCAGGCTGAATTCAAGAAAACATCAGGTGACAATCAACTGCAAGTCCATTTTAGAAAAAATCAACTGAAAACAGGGTGCAATATCATGGTGTAATGGTACGGTAATGTATACAGAATGTTTTGGCCCTTTTCAACACTGTAAATCTAAATATTACACAAATCGATTAATCTTGCAATTGATTAGAGGAGTTGCAGATGACAGGTACGGAGTTCTTCTGGTGAAGAATGTCACAGAAGAATAATTTAACAGGTGGTGCAAGCATATGAAGGAAATATAATAAGAAAAGATTCAGAAGAAAGAAGTATGATTGACTTCCAAATGTCATCGCAATTCAGCAGTTTATGGCAGCCAAAAATGTTAGACAGAGTACACATGACACACCAGCTTTGATTGCTGGAGGTAATAGAGAATTTTGAAAAATGGGCGTATCAATCTTTGGTACCCATCTCCAACATCAGTCAAATGCACCATGAAGAACGGACTGAGTCTTACGCCACCACTGTCAGATGTTATCTGTCAAACCAGCAACCAATGAAGGGAAGTACAACCAACTCCTCCACCAATTAAAATGCCCCATAGAAAAATATATTTTTGAAAGATGAAGGACAACATGCTGGTCTGTTTTCATTTTGAATCCCATGGACACATTGTGCACTACTACTGAGAGAGAAGAAGAGTGTTTAATGGTATCTACCAGCACAACAGTTCTATTCATGCCAGTTATCCACATGCAGTTGTACTCATCCTGTGAGCCAAAGCTTGTTGCCATGCTTTGGACTGGATCTATCCTTAATATACCATAGCCATTGCCCATTGCTTTACAGATATAACACTCACTTGCATAGCCATCAGATTCAGAAAAACTAAACAAGGTGATCAACTAGGAAAATGAGGTGGCCATAGGTGAAAATCCTTCATGGAGGACAGTTACCAAGATGGCAAAAAATCTCATTGACAGCCAACCAGTCTGGGTGCTTGTTGACTGAGGGGCTTCTTTTTTGGTAATGTCAAATACTTATTGTATTATCTAAAGAAGACTGTGTGCAATGATATTAAAGCAATTGTACTGAGGGCAGCAATGCGCAAAAATGGCCAGCTGACGGGAATATGTATTGCAAGACTAAATATCAGTGACAGAAAGCAGCCCTTACAATTTATCATTTTAACAGAACTGAGTCATGATGTTCTTAGGTGGGACTTCTTGCAGTTGTCACAAGAAATTATAGACTGTGGATGAACAGAGCTCCAGACGGACAAAGCTATTCAAACAATTACACATAACAAAGATTTTTTGGGTCAATTATCTGCCTTTGAAGACATTGTTATCCAAAAATTGCCAACAAAAAGAGTTCCTGTCATCAGTTAAGGTGCACATTTACACTGTGAAGCGTTTTTCAATTGCAAAATGCTACTCAGGCCCACAAAATAAATGTACATGCCATTGACAGTCATAACCATCATAAGTGCCCAAGAAAAACTTGGGATCACTAATTGTCACAAGCAGCCACAACTCAATCCTAAAGATATTTATGTAGAATCAGCTGAACGAGTCAAGGAAGAGCAGCTTACAACAAGAGGTCCCCAGCAGTGTGATCAACTTCTTAAAACTATCTATATGGTGATGTAGGTTAAGACCCCAGGTATCACACACTGCAGCTATTTAACTTGGTGGGGCTGCAAGTAATTGATGGGGGAAAAAAATCGGATCTTTGTGTTATACTTTAGAACAATAATAAAGTTGCATTATTTAGTCTGGTTGTGTGGTATAATGGATAGGATAACAGCTTCACACACAGGAGGTTGTGTGTTTTAGTCTGGTCAGGTGCACAAAACTTTGTTTTTTATTTTGCAATCTTTATCAAAATTACTGTAATCATTATTTTTATTCAAGCAATTGGTTTAAATGTAATTTTTTATTTCTGTTCGTCTGTCACATCATTTTAAACACAGTATGAACTTTTTCATTTATTTCAGTTTTTCTTTGTATCATTCTTTTCCAATCAGAATTTTTGTGAAAATGAATTTAATTATATTCATCTATTATAATATTCAGTTATTTGAAAATTCCTATCTATCAGTTAAAAAACGAAAGGCAAAATAACCTATTTACATTTGTACAATGAGATAAAAAATGTATTTTTGTTACCAAATGTGCAATTTTTTGTTTGCACAGTAATCATCGTACAAACATTTAAACATAGCCTAAATACCTATTGCACTATGTACAAAACAACGCAGATGAAAATTTGAATGAAAGACATGTTTATCAGTAAAATGACATTGAAGCAAAATGGGAAATAGATATAATGAATGCAATAATGTAGACAAAAAATAGTGAAATGTGTTTTATTCTTCTCATAATGTACACAATTTCAGAACATATGTCTGGTGTACAGGAGACATGTCAAGGTTACAGTTTGCTTATTTAAAATTTTGTCACACTTACAGTAATACTTTGTGGAGTGTTTACGTACTCGAAATTTGTCAAACTTAACAGTATTTACATCTACTATAACTATCATAAATTTTTATTCCATTTTAGGGATCCATGTCAAAGTATCATTTCGTCCTTCATTAAATCTTCCACAGAGTAGTAGTAGCGTTCAGTTATAAATCATGTAACTTCCCTTTTAAAAAATTATCTTCATATTCATTATGTCACACCCTATTATCGTGTTGTGAATTTTCATGGCTATATACTGAGGAGTCTGAGCATGCAGTTTTAAGCGATGAGAGGTGAGCATAATGTTCTCTTTATGTCTTTTGTCGTATGAGTGCTGAAAATGATTTTTTCTGAATAGATCAGCTCTGCTGCATAGGAAAAGAACCACCTCAAACATGTATAAAGAGGGAACAGTTAATATTTTTAGGTCTTTAAGTAATGGTCGACACGATGCCCGCAGCTGTGCAGAGCACATGTTGCGAATGATTCTTTTTTGCAACTTTAAAATTCGTGTAACACTTCCTGAGATTCCCCTAAAAGTTATGCCGTATTGAATAAATGATAAAAAGGAGCTATAATATGCTATTTTCCTGGTGGCCATATCAGTGGCACAGGCTAAAATTTCCATTGCAAATGTAAGGCTGTTTAATTTATTTGCTAGATATTCTATATGAGAACTCCAACTCAAAGTTCTGTCTAAGTTTATTCCCAGTAACCTGACTGAGTCAAGTTCTTCCAATTTTTGATTGTTGAGAGTGACACAGATTTCTTCAGTTTTTGAATGTTTGGTTTTAAAACTCATCATGTGGGTTTTTGAAATGTTTTGCCTTAAATCATTTTGAATTATCCATGGTTCCAGGTTACTTGACATATTCATGACACTTTGTGGTATATTGTCAGAATTTTCATTTTCAATTAGGTCAGAAGTATCATCTGCAATCAAAGTTAAATGAGTATTTATATTGAGCTGCAAGTCATTTACAAAGAACAGGAAGAAAATGTGTGGAAGGATTGAGCCTTGAGAAACACCTTGGGGAAGTGATCTGGTCCAGTTGTTTCCTCTCCAAGAGATATGATTCAAACCATGTCAAAGCAACATCTCGTATCCTATACCTGTTGAGTTTGAAAAGCATCAGGGCATGGTTTACAGAGTCGAATGATTTTGTGAGATCATAGAATATTTTTGTCACCTTAGCTTTCCTATCTAGTAATGAAGTAATTTTTTCGATAAACTCATTTATTGTGTCTACTGTGTTTTTGACTTGTTGGAAGCCAAATTGGTTATGTGCAATGATACTATTCTGTGTGATGAAGCTTTGTATCTGTAAAGCAGAAATTTTTTGAAATATTTTTGATATGACAGGGAGTATAGAGATGGGGCGATAATTTCCCATATCATCTTTTGAACATTTTTTAAACAATGGTTTTATTTCTGCATATTTCAAGAGATCCAGGAAGTAGCCTTCTTCAGAGAATTTGTTTATTATGAGAGAGAGAGGATGAGCTATTATGTTGGAAACTTTTTTAATTATTTTGCTGAGTATCCCATCCCTGGGGATGGGAGAGTATGAAATGTTCAACAAATTTTGCTGAGACTGTGTTAACTTTTTTGAGACATTCACTAGTATTGCCTTTTAACCCAAAACTATTTACTTTCTGCTCATAATTTGCTATGTCTAAATCAGATTTTGCTACTTTTATGAAGTACGCATTGATGCACACAGATATTTGAGCTGGATTTCCTTAAGTTTGTTTTCTATAATAGCTTGTTTATGATTTTGGACACCTAATTCTGACTTAACTACAGACCATACTGCCCTTTATTTTATTTTCTGCTCTAGAATGAATTTGTTTTTATGCTTTCACAACTTTTTTAAAAACTGTTTTGTAGTTTCTAACATACTTTCCAAAATCAGGATCTTTGTTATACTTCAGTTGATTGTGTAGCCTCCTGTTCCTTTCACTAGATATTTTTATTCCTGGTACGATCCATCTTAACTTACTTGATGTTTTGTTGCAATATGATTTTGGCAGGAAAGTTTCATTAAATACTTCAAGAAAACTGTTTAAGAATGTACTAAAGTTTTCATTTGTTGAATCACCATCCCCAAAACACCACTTAACTTTACTTAGTTTCCTATAGATTATTTCATTATTTGTTTTATTGAAACTTCTTTTGACATTTGTTCTTCTTATATTATGTTTATCAGTTTTTGGCAGTGAGACAAATAAGGCTGAGTGATCAGAAAATCCTAAGTCTAGTGAGAATTTATGTACATTATCAAAGTAGTAATTTGTTACAATGTTGTCGATGCATGTTGCTGAGTGAATATTTTCTCTGGTGAACTCTGAAAAGTTTAGCTTAAAACCAGACTTTTTAATTGATTCAATAAATGTTGTTCATTCTTTATTGTCATTTGCAGTGTTTATATTAAAATCTCCTGCTATTACAATTTTCTTCTTCTTTCCTTTCTTTAGTTTATTGAGCAAGCACTGGAATTTAGAGAGGAATGGCGTGACTGGAATTCTATAAATTGAAATGATCAACATTTTAAGGTCTTTAAGCTTTATGCAACAACTTTCGAATATGCAATCTTCATTTAAACTATTAAAATCTGTTTTCACTTGATACATTATAGAAGAGTCCAGGAGTATGCAGCAACCTTCATGAGGTTTTTTCTTCTTGCTGTTAGCATCATTGACGTTTCCAATTTTATTTAAAATATTTATTGTAATAGAGGTAAGCCAGTGTTCATTTAAACAAATAATTTTTATGTGTTTCCATTCTGCGAGAAGATTGGAACTTATCAAGTTTGTAGCTTAGGCTGCTGGAAGATTTAGAAATTGAGTCATTTATATTCCAGTGCATCAAATAAGAACTTTTTCTTGTTTTAATTCTATTAAGCTTACATTTTTTGTAGACACTCTTTAGCGGATTTCTTTTCAGCCAACAGGCATTTTTCTTTTACATCCCCTCCATTAAATATTAGTTTCCCTTAGTTTTAATGATTTTACAAACATCCATAAACATTTAGCTGAAGTTCATCGATCCTAGTCTATTTAGATGCAGTCCGTCCTTGGCTAGACATTCCTTGCCCAAAAACTTATTTCAGTTTATAAATATAGCACCTAGTCTGTCACAACACTCGTTAATTCTGCAATTGATTCGATTGATGTAACTCACTCACCGACCTCCAGTTTATGATTCCTCTGGTCACTATCCTTGAACCAGGGTAAATTTTTCTGGCTGATCAGATTATATTTTTTGACTCGTTAATAATTTCCTCTTCCCTGTATCCTCAGACAGAATTTGTCCCAACATGGATAAAAAGGGCTTTGTAATTTTTGTTCGTTTCTTTTTTGATGTTTTCTCTTGAATTTGTAATATTGTCACAGAAGAAGGTGAGTAGTAACATGGTATAGTTGTTATGATACTAGGCTGTTGAATGGAGGGTCGTGAGTTCCAAACTCACCTAGACTGCACCATTTTTATTTCTATATTTGGTTCGAGTAAATTCCAGAAGTGTCCACAAATGTCAAGACTCATTCTACTGGAATGTTCTGTAACTCTTTATATACTGTATGTTTTCTGGCTGAAAGCAGTTCTCTCTGCACTCATTGTATGTGCCAGTGCTGAATAAACCTTCATTAAGTGAAGTTAGTGTTCGTCATTCATCTAATCACACCTTCTTCTACATGACATTATTCTGGTGGAGGTGCTGATTATTGGAACTTGCGATTGCGCATATTACTGGCAACACAGAGGCCACGACAGAGTCGCCATTTACATGGTGAGAAACCCGAGTTCGAGCCATTTTCAACAGATCGCAATTTACCGGAGACAGAAGAAGAAGAGGATGTTATAATGACAGCAACTGTGTGCCACCAGATGAGAGATTCTTCCAGGTTCTCTGGTGACGGTGGCCAAGATTCAAACAAGTGGCTGAAGGTATATGAGCGTGTAGCCAAATTTAACAAATTGTGTTTGGCTAATGTATTTTTCTGCTTGGAGGGCAATGCCAAGCAATGGTATGAGAACAATGAGAAGAAGTTCACAAGCTGAGAAATATTCCAGGCGGAACTGCGCAAGTATTTCGGTGACACACAACGACAGAAGTAATAGGCTGAAGATAAAGTGTGGGGTACAGCATCCAAGAGAACCTATAGCATCCTACATTCAAGATGTCTTAGAGCTGTGGATCCTAGAAGGATAAGGAGGATAAGGTTGCACGTCTCATGAAGGGTGTTGCTGAGGACATCTATGAAGCCCTACTCCTGAAGGAGATTTCTACGGCAGACTACTTCATAAAATGGTGCCAGTATGTCGAGACAATGCATCAAAAAAGAATTACATGCAATTAGGTTGTATAGCTTCCAAATATTGTATCAATGTCTTTCATGGAGAAAGCAACTGATTTCACAAGTATTCTTAGTCAGATAGTGAGAAAGTTCAGAAGCCACTTGGACTGCACGGCAAGCGAAAAACCAAGACGCTTCAAGAGGTCATAGGGGAGAAAGTGGAACAGACATTGAACCCAATCTCTCGTCCTTCATTTCCTTTTAAAATGGTGAAAAAGTTGAGACCCAGTCGGGCTTACAGTTCTACAATGCCACATGAGGAAGCTGTTTGGGCACCAAGTAAAACTGATGTCTTGAGGACCCAGGATAACCAACCAGTATGTTTCTACTGCGGGCAACCAGGACATGTGGTGCACTACTGTTGAGAAAGGCGGCAGATATTTGATAACACCCGCGAGGAGACAGCGGAAGGCTCTTAGCCAACGCCAACTTTGGGACAAGGGAGATGAACAACAAGATGTGGGTGCAGGATGATGTAGGTCACCATCGCCATTCAGAAGCTCCAGCCGATCACCTAGCTGCTGCTACATGGAAAACTAAAGGGTGCGACCTTCCTTGGAGGTGAGGCCGCTGGAGAGAAAAATCCTCTGCCACTATCACTACAAAAATGATAGTCGATATCCTCAAGGATGGCCGACCAGCCCAAGCTCTTTTGGACTCTGGAGCCTCATATTCAATCATTTTGGAGAAGTACCATCGCCAATTGCAGAAAACTGTATTTGTCAATAGCAAAACATCTCTGCTGAAAGAAAATGTACCATTCATGGGGGTATAAGTGGCCCTACACAGCCCTTAGATATCATCGTCGTACACAAGTGTAGTCATGACGTCATTATCAGATGGGACTTTTTGAGAGCTTCTCAGGCAATTATCAATTGTAGTCGCTCGAAGATTATGCTAGGTGAGGTGAGATACTGTGGACAGGAAGCTGCGCATCTGAGTTTCTGCAGAGTATGTATGCTGGATGAAGTGATCATTCCTGCAGTCAGCACTAGAAAGATAACTGTCAAATGTCACACCATTCATCAACCCATGGATCTTGTAGTGGAATATAAGAGATACATACTACTGAAGAATAACTTGGTCATCCCAGCCTCTGTCATCTGGTTCGAGAACGGATTCGAATAATTGTGGATAGTTAACTATCGCTGAGAAATGCAGATCCTTCCAAGGCGCATGTGCATAGCAAATGATGAGTCATTAATTGAAAAACAGCTGAGCATAATAGAAACCTTCCATGCTGAGTCTGTGAGTGAAATTAGTGCTACGACTATGAGACAAGATTTTCTAGCTCGACTATCACCAGATCTCCCTAAGAAAAAACAGAAGAAGCTACTTGCCATTCTTCAAGAGTTCTCTGACTGCTTCGATCCACAGGTGAAGAGCAAATTAGACAAACTGACAGTGAAGCACCAGACTAGCACTGGAGACCATCAACCAATAAGCCAGAGAGTATGCCATGTATCAGCAACGGAACATCGAATAATTTACAACAAGATAGAGAAAATGATGAAGAATAACATCATCCAGCCTTCGCAGAGCCCATGGTCGTCACCAGTGGTCCTTGTCAGCAAGAAGGATGGGCAGTTGGCGCTTTTGTGTTGATTACAGGAAGCTTAATAAGATAACTAAAAAGGATGTTTACCCTCTACCACAAATTGATGATACACTAGATTGCCTGTAGGGGGCTAAGTTTTTCTCAACCATGGACATGTACTCAGGATACTGGCAAATCGAAGTAGATGAGGCTGATCGTGAGAAAACTGCATTCATCACCCTTGAGGGCCTGTATCAGTTTAAGGTAATGACGTTCGGTTTGTGTAACACACCAGTAACTTTTGAATGGATGATGGATAATCTTCTACATCACCTGAAGTGGATGATGTCTCTTTGTTATTTAGATGACATTATAGTGTACTCAGAACATTTGATGAACATATAAAAAGACTGAGGACTGTTCGTAAGTGTCTAGAACAAGACTGAAACTTAATCCAAGAAAATGTCTCTTTGGAGCAAAAGAAATCAAAATACTTGGACACCTGGTGTCAAATGAAGGTGTGCGGCCAGACCCAGAAAAGGTGAGATCTATAATGGAATTTCCTATTCCTAAAAGTATTAGAGATGTGAGAAGCTTCCTCAGATTATGTTATTATTACCGTTGTTTTATCAAAGATTTTTGTATCAAAACCAGGCCACACCAAGAGTTGTTAAAAGCTGATGCTAAATTTATCTGGGGTGGTGCTCAACAAGATTCTTTCGATGTGCTGTGAAAAGCTCTGACGACTGACCCTGTACTTGGTCTATAAGATGAGAGAGCACACACAGATGCCAGTGGGTATGGGATCGGTGTTGTTCTGGTACAGATTTTGGATAGAAAAGAGAAGGTTATAGCCTATGCTTCTAGGACATTTACAAAAGCTGAGAGAAACTACTGAACTACAGAAAGAGAATGTCTTGCTGTGATCTGGGCCTTGTGTAAATTTTGATAGTATCTCTATGGAAGGCCATCACAGTTGTTACAGACCATCATTCACTTTGTTGGTTGCAGGTCTTAAGGATCCAACAGGACGACTCGCCAGGTGGGCACTACCTCTTCGAGAGTATGACACTACCATAGTATACAAAAGTGGAAGAAAACACCAAGATGCGACAGTCTCTCAAGAAAACCCGTGCAAAAACATCAACACTTTGATGAACATAGTGACTGTCTCGCTGTACTCCAGGATCTCTCTGCTGAGCAGAAGGACGCCAAGATATCTCAAACTGTGCTTGTCCTTAATCGGTCAGAGGATGTGAAAGGACAATTTAAGGTAGTTAATGGATTACTTTGTAAGAAAAACATTGATCTGTTTGGAAAGAAGTGGCTACCAGTGATTCCTAAATACATGCACTTAGATGTTCTACAGAAAAACATGACACATCTGAGGCCGGACATGTAGGGTTTATTAAGACATATGATAGGATCCGCAAGAAGTTTTACTGGCCAGGTTTATTTAGGAGCGTCCGTCACTATGTGTCACACTGTAGAGTGTGCCAGAGGAGAAAGGCAGTTACTCATAAACCACCTGGCCGACTCATACCTATTCCACCAGCTAAAATGGCTTTCCAGTGTGTTGGGATTGACCTCCTTGGACGATTTCCAACGTCTGCTAGTGGCAATAGATGGATTATTGTTTTCACTGATTATCTGACAAGCTATGGCATTACAAAAGACATGAAGATAGCCGAAGCATCCAAGGTAGCCAAATTCATCGTGGAAGACATTGTATTAAAACATGGTGCCCCAAGGTCGTTAATTACAGATTGAGAGAAAGTTTTTTAATTGAATCTTCTGACGGAGATAAACCATCGGTGCAACATTCTCATCACATGACGACTGTCTACCATCCGCAAACCAATGGGCTTACTGAACGCTTTAATAAGACCTTGACCACCATGCTATCAATGTTCATCAATGTTGAACAGAGCAAGTCGGATGAGGTGCTACCTTTTGTGACATTTGCCTACAACTCTGCTAAACAAGACACCACAGGATTTACGCCATTTTTCCTGGTGCATGGGTGTAAGGCAACTACGATGATGAACACTGTGTTTCTGTTATGTCCTGATGATGTTGATGATGACTATATTGGTCAGGTGTTAACCAGAGCTGAGAAAGTTCGACAGTTTGCTTGATTCCACACACTCCAGGCCCAAGAAAACGATCGCTGAAGGTATGACATGAGCCACCGCCCTGTTGTCTACAGGCCTGGTGACCTCGTCTGGATCTATACTCCTGTTCAGAAGGCTGGTCTCTCTGAGAAGCTCCTCAGGCGCTTCTTTGGAACTTATAATGTAGTAAAACTGTTGTCTGAAATTACTAATGAAGCTGAAGATTTCAACCCCGACACAAGGTGACGAAATATCAGAGATATGGTCCATGTCCTTCGAATGAAGCCCTACAAGTATCCTGTCACCAAGGGTAAATTTGAAGCTCCGGCGACAGACAACAAATGAAAGGTGATGAAAAGCGTAGCATCAAAAGAAGTTCTAAGAAGATCACTACCAGAGTGAGCATCAGACATCGGGAGTCAGAGTATTCAGTACTGATGACTCATTCCCGGAATAGGAGGACATAACACTGACATGCTGTTCTCTTAAGGAGGAAGCAATGTCACAGAAGGAGCTATTGAATGGAGGGTCATGAGTTCCAAACTCACCTGGACTGTACCATTTTAATTTCTATATTCATTTCGAGTACTTTCCAGAAGTGGCCACAAACGTCAAGACTCGTTGTACCAGAATGTTTTGTGGCTGTATATATACTGTATATGTTCTGACCAGAAGCAGTTCACGCCCCACTCTTGTATGTGCAAGTGCTGAATAAACCTTCGTTAAGCGAAGTTTGTGTTCATCATTCATCTAATCACACCTTCTTCTATGTGAGAATGTTTCTGAAATAGTTACTGAGCTGATGGGACCTAATTCCTGGGCGGATTTCAACTTCACAGGTTGGCACTAACATTTTTTCAACATGGAATCGCCAGTTATGAGAAATTCATTTTTCAGCTACACTTCTAATACTATGATGTCTTTTGTTCTCAAACTTTCCACTTGTCCATTTTTATGTAGTATTTATATCTCCTGAGTCTGCACTTTGTTTTAATTCACATGACGTGAAATGCTCGGATGTATCTCCCACAGTCACAGTCTTTTTGGTGCTTAAGTTCGCTGTTTTCATTTTGTAATACTAACAATTCACCCTTGAGGGATTCAATTTCTTTCTGCAGCACTTGAATAACAGTTTCTTTTGCAAGCGCTTCACTGTGGAGATCAGCCTTTTCTTCACTTAAATAGGTCCGTAAACAGTCCTGGCATCACTGCAAAAAATCATCATTTATGAATTTTAGGTTCACTTTTGCACACTTTCCACGTAGCCAGAAGTGACACTTTACACAAAACACGTTTTTTACATTCCTTGCACACTGCACTGCTAAACATTTGCTTTTTTGAGAGATCTGCACCTTTACACTGACCTATTGGTATCAGTGTGAAAAAAAAAGAAATTAAGTTGAAATTATACATAAAATTAATTAAAACACGTGAACAAAGATTTCAAGTGGAGAAGGAATGATAGGAAGAAAAATGAAGGCAAGTGCAGAAGTTGATATTATGATTAAAATCATGTGACAAAATAATGGAACTAAACAATTACATTTAAATCAATTAACTGAATAAAAATGATGATCAAAGTCATTTCGGTTTCCCCCTAGCTGTGCACTTAGTCAAGATTGGATGGACTGAAAATGTTCATGGGCTTGACGCTCGTCATAGATTGTAAAGATGAAACCATCAAGAGAGTTGGAAAATGATGACGTGGACACCTCTGGTGTGAAGCTGTTATCTCCACTACACCACACAACCATTCTCTTTTGTGCAACTTTTTAATGCTATCAGGTATCACACAAAATTCAAATTCCGCCCCCCTCTCCCCCCTCAATTACTCATAAATGAGGGCCAACCAGGGTGAATAGCTGCAGTGTGTGACACATGGGATCTTAACCTACACCACCATATAGACGGTTTCAAAAAGTCAATCACACTGCAAGGGATGTTTCCTTGTTAGTTTCATTGGTAAATATGCATGCTGCACTACTGCTATTTACACCCCAGGGGAGGAAACTAGTTTCGAATTGCCAATAGCATCTAGCTAGACCAAGGAACAACATCAGTGCGTAGTAGTGATTCTGTGTCAGTTTTCAGGTGCTTTCAAATCTGATACAGAGGGCAGGCAGACCAACTGGCCTATGATAAAACATGGTATCACCACTTGGGATCATCCACCAACTAACCTGTGCTCATATAAAGTGTTCCTGACTGAACAATGTGTAATCTGGGAGAAAGTGGAGATGATTCTGGAAGATGATACCATTGAGCCTCCAGAGAGTTCTGGGGTCCTTCTGAAAAGGAAGATGGCACATGGCACTTTTGCACTGGCTACTAATAACTGAACAAAATCACAAAGAAAGATATCTCTCACTTGCTATGCATTGATGACACCCTGGACAGCTTGGAAAGACCAGAATATCACTCTACTATGGACATGAAGTGAGGCTACTGGCAACTCAATGTTGATGAGGCTAACTGGGAAAAGACTGCCTTTGTAACTAGTGATTACTTCTATGAGCTCAAAGTTGGAGTTGGAATTCGATGATATGTAACACTCCAGCCATGTATGAACATTTGATGGGCAACCCTATTCAACTCCTTTGCTGTCTGCATGCCATTGTCATCTTTGAAAGACATTTGGTTGATGTTGAAGTTTGTTCAGACTGCAGGTCTCTACCTGAAGCTGAAGGTGTGCCTCTACGTCATTCAAGAAATGAAAATTGTGGGGCACCAGTCAGTGGCACTTGGATTTGTACTGATTAAGAGAAAATAAGAGCAGTCACATGTTTTCTGTCTCCTCAACATGTTCATGATGTGGGAAGGTTTTTTGACATATGCACATACTACCAGCAATTTGCAAGAACTACTGCAGGCCGACACCAGATTTTCCTGAAATGAGGCACAAAAAAGATATTTGCTTGTCATCTCAGTCATTGTTGCATTAAATCACATTACTTTAGAATAGTAGAAGCCTTGAGGTATGAGGAACTCACCAAAGGATGATTACAGTTAATAAATGCAACATTGTATAAAAGGAATTATGATCCAATGGGGCAGAAATGGTTGCTCACTTTCACAGCTAATCTGTTGCCAGGGATACTGAAATATTTTTGCGACACTCCGAGATCTGGTCACCAGGAATTCTCAAAGACTCTAGACCAAATCAAACATAGGTATCACTGGCCAGGTCTCTGGATACTGTATGAGCCACTGTAAGCAATGCTGGCACATGTGGCACTGTTACCCCCAATCCTGCATGTATCAGCATCTTTCCACCAAACTGGTATTGACGACTTGGGGAGTATTCTGAAGTCAACAAATAGGAATTGATGGATAATAGTCTGTACTGACTACATCCCCCACTATGCTGTCATCAAAGCTGTGCCGACTGCCAAAGCTCTCTAAATTGCTGAAATCCTCAAAGAGGAAACATCAGTTTGAAACACAGAGTATCACAAATGATGATCTCTAATTGTATAATGTTTCCCAGTTGATACTAATATCATAGGTCATTCACAAGATGACAGCTACCCACCAATCACAGACAAATGGTGTCCAAGAGCAGTTTAATAAGGTTTTGGCAGATACACTGTTGATGTACATCGGTGTTGAACAAAGATGCTTGGATACAATGCTGCCTGTCATGACATTCACTTAGAACATAGTGAATTGTGACACTGTGCTTCACACTCTTCTTTCTGCTCTACAGTCGCAAGGCTAAAACAGTAAAGATACACTGTGTGAAACATCCATCACCAGGACCAAAGAAGCAAGGCAGCTGGCTCGCACATGGTCCACGGACACAGAGCAGAATGGCTGAGAGTGTTATAAGGCCAAGCATTGTGCAGTGAGCAACAGCCAGCTGACTCAATACACAGTGCGTACGCGGGAAGGAGGACACTCAGAAAAGTTACTAACACACTGTTTTGGGCTGTGTCATATCTTTTGCCATTCTTTGGGCATCACATGTATGAAGTTTTGGGTTGTGACCCTTCACCAAGAAAACAAAAGTGCAGAAAAGACATCTGTGTCCTCCGTATGAAGCCCTATTACAGTCCAGAGGGCCAGAGTGTTGATTGGATGTTCAGCGAAAGTGAAGACCCAGTAGTGATTTCGACACAATAATATAACTTGTCTGTGACATAAAATAAAGCAAAACTAAAAAAAATGAAGCGGAGTCATAAAAAACAAATTGATATGATGGATGGCATAGAGCTTCATAAAATTAAGTGAAGTGCTTCATAAAATTAAGTGAAGTGGCTGCCCATTGCAATACAGTTCTGTTTCATCTGACCTATGTGTCTCTGGCTCTGCCCGTTGATTGTGTTTCCTCCTATCCCCATGAGAGTACATAACACCCTTACACACACCCATTATCTACACAGTGTCCTCCTAGAGTTAGTAAGGAGAATTAGAATCAGACAAATACCGATAGCGACTAAATGGAATACGGAGGGATGAATGTTACCCTGTGTGAACAGGAGGTGCTGAACAGTTTATACACAAATAAATAGATTTCCCATAGTAAACAAACACTTACATCTATGCTGTCACATCATTTGGCGAATAAAGAAACTGGTAAAATGAGGAATAATATGTAACAAACTGCAATTTTAAACAATGGAAAATCCAGGACGGAATGTAACAATACCAGAGAAGGAAAGTTGCTACTTACCATATAGTAGAGATGCTGAGTCGCGATAGGCACAACAAAAAGATTCTCACAGTTATAGCTTTCGGCCATTAAGGCCTTTCTCAGCAGTAGGCACACACACACACACACACACACACACACACACACACACACACACACACACACACACATGCAAACGCAACTTGCCTTTGTCTCTGAAAGCCCATATCAATGATGTTTCATTGAATGCTTTGCATGCTGAGACTTTTTGATGGCCCAGCACTGAAATCTGCAGCAATTTGGGGAAGGATTGCACTTCTGTCATCTCAAATGATTCTCTTCTGTCATTGTTGGTCCAATTAATGCATGATCTTTTTCCAGCCAGAGCGATGTGGAAGATCTGATGTTTTACCAGATTCCTGATATTCAAGGTATACTCATCAAATGGTCATATGGGAAAACCCCACTTCATCACTATGTCCCATCACTTGTGCACCAGCTATAACACCACATTCAAACTCACTTAACTCTTGATAACCTGCCACTGTAGCAGCAGTAGCCAATGTAACAACAATGCTAGACACTTGTTGTCTTGTATAAAAGTAGTCAACTGTAGCGCTAACTTCTGCCTATTTACATATCTCTGAATTTGAATATGCATACGTATACCAGTCTCTTTGGTGCTTCAGTGTCGAATTCATATTTTTACTGTTGACTGTGGTTACAGCTTAATACAGAAATGGCAAAACAGTGCCACTGAAGGTACTGAGCACTACCAATGGTTGTCAGAGTCACAAATATTGAAGAAAATGTACCTGCCTTTCCCCCAGTCAAGAAATTACAGTGTACATCTAATATTTCTTTCATGTCTAGAAATCTAGTTAATTTTTATGTATTTCACTTTTTGATCATTCTGCAGCATCTATTTGCAACTCTTCCGAATTATACTTGTTAATTTCTGATTGACACATTGTATTTTCTACAGGTGGACTTGGTGGTGAGAAAAACAGGTGGAGTGACACTGCCAAATATCTTAACTCACTTCTTTCAAATGTTGTGGGGGATGTATTGCTATCAGCAGGAACTGTTGCATACCTTGGTCCCTTCACTGTTGATTTCAGACAGGTAATAACAACTGATGGTCTGTGTGAAAACACTATCGCAGTTACAAAAATTAACTGAAATCCAATGAGAATAATTTCATGTGTAGCAACATACTGTACTGTCATTTCTCACCTTCAAGCTGCAGGCATTGATGATGAAATCAGAATAAACAAGTAAAATATTATTTTTCTTCATTTGGTACCATTGAAACATTTATGTATTTTTTTAATTATTTTTATGGAACGTGCACACATTTGGAAGCTAGATATACACCATCACAGTATTACAATAAATTACTGAAGCAACTGAATGGTCTTGTGGTGAAGCAACTGGTGCTGAGAAGTAACTATCTAGTAAAAGTGATACATAACATCACATGTGTTTCAGTGTACTTACAGTTTCTCTTTGGTGTGTACCAACGTATCAAAAGATAACTGATCAGTTCAAGTGACATTTTGCTGCGATTTCTGTGTTGAATAGTGGTTTTCTTGTCCAGAATTCTACTTTCACAGGCATTTGCTGTTAGCAGAGGTATTCACATGGGCTGCTGCTTCTGAAAGCAAAGAGCTCTTCTTGACAGGATTATCAAATATTCTTGTTGTTGTGATTAAACCTCTTCAGTGTTGCTTTAATTACTCCAACTAAAGCATATTACTGGTGCTTATGCACATCTAGTATAATCAAAATCAAACCCTTTGGTTACAGTGGTCTTGATGATGCAACACATAAGAAAATCAAGAGTCGCTGCCTCATTACAGAACCTTTACTGCTTTGTGAAATTTTGTTGTCAACAGTCTTAGTTCAAAATCTATGGTAATATTCATAAACACAATACTAGAAGAAGAAATGACTTACATTATCCTTCGTTGAACCTTGGTGCAGTACAGAAAGAAGTGATGTGTTCTGCCATAAAAATCTTTGACCTTCTACCAATTGATGTAAAGAATTTAATTGGTAACAGAATAATCCAGATTTTAAACTTTGAAACATTTACAGAGACAGATGTAGACTCCAACCGTAATTTATTGGTTACAGATGCGATTCAAATTTTATAATTTATTCATTCATCATGCTCTGTGGAGCCTGTGGAAGAAGTTAACATGTTGCTATGTTCTTCAGTCCAAAGACTGGTTTAATGGATCTCTCCATTCTACTCTACCGTGTGCAGGCCTCTTCATCTCCGAGTAACTACTGCAACCTATGTCCTTGTGAATCTGCTTTCTGTATTCATCTCTTGATTTCAGTATATGATTTTTACCCCCACACTTCCTTCCAGTACTAAGTTGTCGATCCCTTAATATCTCAGAATATGTTCTACCAACTGTTCTCTTCTTCTAGCCAGCTTGTGTCACAAATTCCTCTTCTCCACAATTCTATTCAGTACCTCCTCATTAGTTACATGATCTATCCATCTAAACTTCAGCATTCCTCTGTAGCACCACATTCCTATTCTCTTGTTGTCCAAACAATTTATCGTCCATGTTTCACTTCCATACATGGCTACACTGCAGTCTGACTGACATATCATCACTGACAAAACTGTATGCTTGCTAGTTGCAGACATTGAATATACTGCATTAATAACATAGGCCCTGTGACAAGAGTTTAGTGAGTGGGCTGATGTTTGTTCCGTTGCAAACATATGGATTGCACATGTCCTTTTCTACCACAAACATAGCACTGAGCCTGTCTCGAGGGGATGTCTTGGCGTTTGTGCCACGTATAACAGTGATGGCTAGACTTAATTCTGTTCATGTGTGCAGCTGCCTGTTTAGTGAACTGCTGTCATGGCATGGACAGTTGTTGTGTACCCGGCATGACGAGTGCACGCCACCATTGTGGAATGGAGCGATCACAACTAAGGGACCCAACCCAACAAACAGCTGGCTGCTCCAATGTAAGAGCCAACAGGGCACTGGAATCATACTGGTCTAGTATTTGCACTACCTGCTGAAGTGATGGATCTGACTCTCTTAAAATCTGTTCTCTGATTTTGAAATCAGGCACATTGTACATGATCATATCATGCAACGTTACATCTGAATATAAAGAACTGAAAGCAAGACCAATTTTGGGAAGAACTCGAGGACGCTATTTGCGAGATTCCAGAGCAGTATACAGTCATATTATTGGGTGATTTTAAGGCCGAGTTAGGAAAAGAATGGAAGTATAAATATATAGTGGGGGAATACCCATTTTACATGTGCACTAACAGAAATGGAGAATGACTTTTGGGATTCTGTAAAGCATTTTACCTAGTAATGAAACCAGTAGCCTTTAAGCATCTACCAAGAAAACATGATCAAGTAGATCATATGGCCATTTGAAGAAAGTCCTGTAGAGAAGTCCAGAATGTGAGAGTGTTAAGAGGGGCAAACGTGGACTCAGGATTACTACCTCTCAAAATTAAAGTTCTAAATTCTACCTAGGAATACAAGAAAGTCTCAAACTCCCAAATTTACCAAGTTTGACACGGAAAAACTGAAAACCTGCAATATGCTTACAGAGAGAATGCAAACGCCTTATCATGAATGCAACAACTGGGACCACCTAAGGGAAAAATTAGTAAAAGCCGCAACAGAAGTTTCCCCACTAAAGAAACAGAAGAAACATGAATGGTCGACAAGTACCTACGACCAAGTGACCACAAAGAGACATGCAGCTTGGCTAATATGGAGCTCACAGAAGTCTGAAACAAATAAGGAGAAGTTCATAGAACAGCACCGGCAAACTGCTAAAACCATCAGGCAGGTTAATCATCAGTTCACTCAGGACCAATTGACTCAATTAGATGAAGATTTAAAAAAGAATAACACTAGAAACATTTACCAAACTTTCATGCAAAACCTTAGAAGATATGCCCCACCCAGTTTACACTTCAGAGGACCAGATGTAAACATAGCCTATAATGACAAAGACAACTGCTGCATATTGGCCACATATTTTGAGAATCTCCTCAACTGTGATGAGTCCCCTAAAACCTCCTTTATCTATCAAGACAGTTCCAGCCAACCAAACACTCACCCTCCAACAGAAGAAGAAGAAGAAGAAAAAGTGAAAAACATCATGCAGTCCCTGAAGAATAACAAAGCACCAGCAGAAGATGCTATAGTTGCAGAGCTATGGAACCAGGCTGGAGACAAAGCAATCAGTAAGTTGACTGACATCCTACGGAACATTTGGGATACTGAGAAGTTACGAGATGACTCGACATCTTCTCTGATTCACCCCTTACACTAGAAGGGTGATTCGACTGACTTCAACAATTATAGAGGCATATTCAGTCAACTATAAGATATTATCTAAGGCATTATTGAACAGAACCGAACCTCAATTGGACCCAAAACTTGGAGATTATCAGGGTGGTTTTGGAAAAGGATGTTCCTGCGCGGAACAGATCCTTAGCTTGAAGTCGGCATTAAGTCAAATTTAACTAGTAAATAAACAGTACTTTCGTTGACATCAAGAAAACATACAATTCAATCAACAGACATCTGCATCAAATCCTTCAAAGTCAAAGAAAACTATCAGCATGGCTTTGACATTTGAACTGATCCATCATGCTTTTTTTTTTGGGGGGGGGGGGGGGGGGGTGTCATGGAGAACCCTTCCTGGCCCATCATCAAGATTGACCCTTAGTCTGAACATCATAACTCACACCCATGTCTCATCACCGACAGCCAGTCTTTGATTGGCCCACACAGTTTCCTTGATGTTCCTGACATGAACTTTGCCAGTAGACATCCAAGGGCATGCTGAATGAGTCATCTTTAACTTCTGTATGGCCATTTTTAAACTGTGTGAACCATTCATAACACTGAGTACAGCTTAAGCACTCATCAACATAGGCTTGCTTCATCATCTGGTGTGTCTCTAAAAATTTTACCGAGTTTCTTGCAAAATTTAATGGAGGCGCTTTGCTCCTCTTGTTCTGCCATCTCAAGATTCGCATACTGTGCCACACAATGTTCTACTCAATACAGCAGTGAACAATAACTAACAGACATAAACAATGAAACTTCCAGCAGTTTTAAACACAGGTATGTGTCAGGATGCTAACAGCATTTCGCTCCAACATGCCATTGGTGCGAAACTACAAATGTTCCAGAATTTTTTGAACATACCTCTTACAAGCTTCAAGTGTTAATCAAAATAATCTTCATGAAACATACCCTATAATCTGAAATGGCTCTGAATATATATTCTGGATTAACTACAGCATTTTACTTATATTTATCTTTACATTTTCTTTTTCTTCTGGTTGGTAGTTACAACTCCAGATGATAAATTCACAAAATTGGAGTGCAGGAGTTGCAAAAATGGTTTTTACATTTATCTCTCCCAAAAAGCAAACTCGACTCTACTCTGCTGCATCTGTCTATCCCAAGCTGTGCAGCTGCAAAGAGTAACTAGTGTTTCATGGAGTAACTTACTTCACTTGTAGGGAAAAATAACTTTGGTCCACTACACACAGCTGTCATGCTGATTCTTTAATGTTCACATATAATTTGGTCTGTGTCATGACATGTAGGCTCTTTTCCACATACTCCCACTCATTGTGATATACTTATGAAATTTGTGATCCACTTCAAAAATAACAGTGAAGTGTATATCTACAACACTACAAGAAAGGATTATCTTTACCATTCTGGGTTAAATGTGACTTTAGCACAGAAAGGGGTGAACTATGCTCCTACAAAAACATTTGGTCATTTGCCAAACAGCTTTAAAAGTCTGACAGATAGCCAACTAACTTTTAAAAACAGATTAAAAGAATTTCTGAATGACAACTCCTTCAACACAATAGATGAATTTTTAGATTGAAGTAGCAATTGAAAGAAAAGTTACTTTGTGTATAGAAAACTCATGTTCGAGTGACACGTTCCACATCATTACATAATGTCCTATTCATGATCTATGGAACAGGTATTAATGTAATATAAACTGCATTAACTCCCCCATGGGAGTGAAGTTTTAGTGACCTAGCACTTTGCTATCACTTCATGCATTTGGTTCATGTTTGTGATTACTTTCAAAGGTTCATTTATTTATGTCACTGAATTAAACATTGTTCATTGCTGTGTCTAAAATAGTTCTTTTTTGCATTCTGTGCTGATTGTAACATTCCTAATTATATTTCCATTCATTAGACTGAATATTTGGAAGTAGCTTGTTTCTTCTTTCCCATTATCTCCCGCCTCCAGGGACTGATCACACTGAACCACCAGCCTACCCATTCACTAGCTTTTTCTTAAGGAAAGCCCCGAAACTTGGCTGGTTAGTCTTGGTTTACAATGTAATGTCCAAGACTGACCAACTCTAACAGAATTTCTCCAATATATCGCATGTTACATTCATCATTTATGTGTTTAGTATTGAAATTGCAAAAAATAATACTAAATTACACACAAGAAATTATACAAAATTAATACTACTTAAATTAGATGACTGGGACTTAAATAGTGGCAATTATTTATTCATAACCAATACAAAAGAATTACATGTTTGCACCTGTTGCTGTCCTGCAAAGTAGACACCAGCGTTGTGTAGAACCCGTTGCCAGCAATGTGGAAGGCATAGTATACCGTCAGCAGAGCCTGTTTTGTTGATGGTGCGAATGGTGCGGTCTACTGCCTGTCAAATCTCTGGAACAGTTCTGAAGCGAATGCCATGAGGTGGTTCCTTCATCTTCAGAGTCAAATCAAAGTCACCAGGACTTAAGTCCGGGGAGTGATGTGTGGGTTGCGCAGAAAGCGTTGCCGCTTCTTTCACGAAGCTGGTCACAGGTGATGCTCCAGAAACAAATAGTAATATGACTTAAGTCTTTGTGACTTTGATTTGATTCTGAAGATGAAGGAACCACTTCATGGCATTTGATTCAGAACTGTTCAAGATATTCAACAGGCAGTAGACCACTTCATTCGCACCATCAACAGAACAGGCTCTGTTAATGGTATACTATGCCTTCCACATCACTGAAAACAGGTTATACACAATGCTGTTGACTACTCTGAAGGACAGTAACAGGTGCAAACATGTGACCCAAAGTTTCTGGTTGAATCAAAAATGTCATAATACAATCAAAATAGTAATTTGAAAACTTCAATCTTGGAATGTGTGATGATGTATCAGTGTTGATGTGATGGCAGGTAGAGAAGAGACCAGTATGAGGTAAGGGTGTGTAGGCCTGCAGGGACCGGTGTGGCATGGAGCTGTGTGGCACACCAACAGCAGTGGCATGGATTACGTGCAACATAATTTCAAAATTTTATGTGGGTTTCATCCTTTTTAAGGCTGAAAGACAAATTATTACGTTGCATCACAGGTTGATCATTTTATGAACCAGCAGATTTGGGTTGGTTGTCAGGTTCTCTCACATATCTACATTAATTCTTCTTTCTTGTACGTTATTGTTCTCCTTTTACCAAATGTTCACTGAAAACTGTATTCTTCATAGTGAACTGATATTTTTGTGCACTTATCTTTTGTTAGGTGCTATTCCTATTACCTTTCAAATTACATACTTTAACCACTTGCCATTCACCCCGTGCATATTCCAATTAAGAGGTGTCATCTCACTGTCTTTTGTTGCTCATTATTTATTGTCACTCTCTGCATTTCTTCTTCAGTACCTTTTCATCTCCTAATCATGGTACTTCTTCAGATCTTGATGCAGGTTGAGACCTATTATGCATCAACTTCTGGGATATGCTGATATGCTCCAGGATGTGGAATTCTGACTATCTCAAAAGGCCCAGAAACAGTAGTTTCCACTTCTTGTTAAGTCTATGCAATAATGAAGAGCAAGAATGTATTCATGAAAGTATTCTTTCCACAATCCTAAACTGTTGTGGGCCAATATGTTCCTTATTATATTCTATAGTCCTCTTTATAGCTGTATCTGAGATGTTGATCAGAGCTTGCTTAATTTTTTATTCCTGAGAAATTCCATCATCTTCTGCTTATGATATATGTTTTATCCACTCATTCTTTTTCTTCCTCCCAAACATCAGTTCTGCCAAGGTGAACTATGTCATGGTATGGGGCATATGGTTCATTATTTCTTCAAAATTGTTTGAATAGTCTACACAAAAGGTCTGTTTTTTTGCGACAGTAGGTCTGCATAAATCTGGTGAGCTCTCTAAATATCCTTTCCTATGGACTGGCTTCTAGCTGGTAATGAGCAGTAGGTATTTTTGTAATCTTGTGATGTGCCCCAGTTGTCCTGTACTGAAGAGTTTGAGGTGTTATCAGATAAAATGGCTCATGATTTTCCCACATGCAGAATATAATCATTCGAAAGATGATTAGAGGTAGGCCTGCTGGTCACAGTTTTAAGTGGATATACTCATAGGCATTTTGAAAATAAATCAAAAAGTTTGACCACAAGCATGGACATTGTGTAGTTTCTCTGGAATAATTGAGTTAGCAGTCCCTTGATACCCTGACTATTAAGTTTTTCCTTTCAACATATTATGCACTACTTCAAAAGTTGCTGCACAATTCTTCTTAGATTGTGAAAATAACAATACGTTCTTAACTTACTGCCACCTTTCAGAACTGCAAAATGACCCCAAGTCTAATGGGTGTGCCATATTAAACTCTCTTCATGTTCAATTGTTAGAGCTATCACTTTTTCTATGAAAAAGTACCATATTGTCTATTTCGTAACATTTTATTTTACTTACTAGAGACCATTTCAGACTGGAATAGGCCATTTCAGATCCAAATCCTGTAATTTTGACATTTATCTAAATAATTCTAAATAGTAACTCTGGCACACTATCTTTCACTAGTAGTACAGGAAATTCTCTCATATTTTCCTTCCAAGGATCTAAATCTTATGTTGATGAAGGCAAAGCATCTGCAATGATGTCTTCTTTGCCACTTATATGGATAATGCGAAAGTTGTATTCCTGTTAGGTGAGAGTCCATCCAACAAATTCAGCTGTAACAACATACATGTTTGTAAAAAACTCCGGGCTTAATGGTATGTACACAACAGTGTTTTCACTCTCTACAAGTAGTAATTAAATTTTCAAAATGCCTAGACAACCCCCAATGTTTCTTCACAGTTTATACGACCCGGGACCACTGAGAGATTTGGGAATAACATGGGAATTTTTTCATCCAGGAGAAAACTGGGAAAAATCCAGGATTTTTTAGTAATCTGTGAATTTCTCATTGTTTTAGTTTTCAGTTAAATTTTTGTAGTTTTGACTGGAAAGCACCAAAACTCTAACAAAGGGTATTACTGTATCCTGCTACTGCAGAATAATACTGCAGCAATAAAACATGAATAAGAGAACAAAAATAAAACTTAAGTTACAAAGGAAATATGCCATATACAACAACAAAACACAGTACTCATACAAGCATCTGCCAATAGCAAAATTGTGTCAAAGGCTTTAGGAAGATTATGCAATGCTTCATAACAACAAATTACCTCTGATGAGCGCGACGTCAGAATTGTTTACCTTAGATTCATTTGAGCAGTTGTGTACAGGCTCTTCTGCATGGACTGTTGAGTCGCGTATGACTAGTACCTTCTCCTGCTTCTGGATACTGAAGTGTGCCTGTTAGCTGTACAAGCAGTAGCAGCAAACAGCCAGATGCTACCTGGAAAAATTTTATTATCGCGCCCAAGCTGCCAGATTACTTCATGTATTATATTCTGTCGTGTTATAATAAATGACCATTTGTGCAAAAACAGCCATGTTAATTTGATGTATTTTACAATGGCTGCAATAAGGGAAGAGCCTCTATCGTTTTATCTAGCAGACAGTGACAAAATAGATGTAAACGAATCAAGAAACCACACCAGTCTTGGATACTGTTTGTACTACCAGCTTTTTCATTATTAAATAATAACATTTTGATTTTTCATGTAGCAAAACATATGACGAACTTTGATGAAGTAATAGACTCTTTTTGCAGAAAGGAAAGCACACCATGTAAAGCTATAGCTAGATAGACAGAAATAATTGCTCAGACCTAATGATTGAAGATATGTATAATGTCTTGCTTGTTTCTTGTCTTTACTGGTTTTATGTATCCTATATTGAATTTTATGTCATACAAAACAGCAAGTTATTAGCTAATAGACGATAAATAGTCCAAATTTTCTGAAGAGTCATTGCTCTGCCAGCTACATATAATCCTATCCAGTATTAATTGTGAGGGTTTTTTATATTTATTTTTTTAAATAGAAAAAAACAGGGCTAGGATGTCAAACCTCTCCTTGAATATAGTTTGATGGCATCAATTACAAAATATACATGTTTCAATTCCACAAATACAAAATACAGTGACATGCAGGAGGATAATACTGTGTGAAGAGGCATGGCACTGCACTTTGGCACAGCTACAACCAAATAACATGTCTTACATATCCTCGAACATATATGTTTCATGTATCAGACTCTTCAGAAACATGTATACTAGAACATGAACATATTCTTGAAAAGTCGTATCTCAAACACTCATGGGAGGTGGGAGACACTATCTAGTATTGCTCTGGTTCAGAAATATCGTAAATCTGTGGCTGATGAGCAGAGCAATCTGAGGTGTGCTAGAGAGGTGGGTAGTCTCCTTGTCACCCGTGTTTACGTTTAGTAATTTTGCTGTTTCCTCTTCCCTTACTGGTCTTGCATCAAATAAAAGCAGAATGGATTTCTGTAGTCAGTAGCTATCAAGTGAATTAAAATACATTCACATAATTATGGAAGGCTAAAATGTTTAGCCACAGGGTGATCCTTATTACCAACAACCCTGTGGCTAAACATGTTTTGGTGCACAGCCAGCACGTCTTGGCACATTGTTACACTGTCCGGGTTATCTGGATACTTCCCTCCAACACCAGCCTATCCGAACTCCAGAGATGTGAACTTACCCTTCAATATATCCTCTCTTCTCGTTATCCACCAGGCCTCAACCTCCGCTAATTTCAAGTTGCCGCCACTCATACCTCACCTGTCTTTCAACAACTTCTTTGGCTCTGTACTTTCACCTCGACTGACATCTCTGCCCGAACTCTTTGCCTTTACAAATGGCTGCTTGTGTCTGTATATGTATGGATGGATATGTGTGTGTGTGTGTGTGTGTGTGTGTGTGTGTGTGTGTGTGTGTGTGTGTGTGCGTGAGTATATACCTATCCTTTTTTCCCCCTAAGGTAAGCTTTTCCGCTCCCAGGACTGGAATGACTCCTTACCCTCTCCCTTAAAACCCACATCCTTTCATCTTTCCTTCTCCTTCCCTCTTTTCTGACGAAGCAACCGCCAGTTGCGGAAGCTCGAAATTTTGTGTGTGTATTTGTGTGTTTTTTTATTGTGCCTGTCTACCAGCGCTTTCCCACTTGGTAAGTCTTGGAATTAGCTTTCAATATATTTTTCCCATGTGGAAGTTTCTTTCAATTTTACAAAAGCACTAGCAGGTCGATAGACACACAAACAAACACAAACATACACACAAAATTCTAGCTTCTTCAGGAATGAGGGAAGGAGAGGGAAAGATGAAAGGATGTGGGTTTTAAGGGAGAGGGTAAGGAGTCATTCCAATCCCGGGAGCGGGAAGACTTACACTAGGGGAAAGGAAGAACAGATCTACACTCGCACACACACACACATATCCATCCGCACTTACACAGACACAATCGAGAAGAGAGCATATACTGAAGGGCAAGTTCGCATCTCTGGAGTTCGGACAAGTTGGTGTTAGTGGGGAGTATTCAGATAACTCAGACGGTGTAACAATGTGCCAAGATGTGCTGGCTGTGCACCAAGGCATGTTTAGCCACAGGGTGATCCTCATTACCAACAAACACTGTCTGCCTGTGTCCAGTCATGCGAATGGACAGTCTGTTGCTGGTCATTCCCACATAGAAAGCTTCACAGTGTAGGCAGGTCAGTTGGTAAATCACGTGGGTGCTTTCATACGTGACTCTGCCTTTGATCGTGTACACCTTCCAGGTTACAGGACTGGAGTAGGTGGTGGTGGGAGGGTGCATAGGACAAGTTTTTGAAAGTCCTTAGGCCCCCTACAAAACCTTTCACCTGACTCCATCAACCTCCTGACCCCACCGATGCCCCATACCCCTACCTTCTACCTTCTTCCTAAAATTCACAAACCCAATCATCCTGGCCGCCCCATTGTAGCTGGTTACCAAGCCCCTACAGAACAAGCTGGTTACCAAGCCCCTACAGAACATATCTCTGCCTACATAGATCAACACCTTCAACCCATTACATGCAGTCTCCCGTCCTTCATCAACGACACCAACCACTTTCTCGAATACCTGGAATCCTTACCCTATCTGTCACCCCCAGAAACCATCCTTTTACCATTGATGCCACTTCCTTATACACAAATATTCCGCACGCCCAGGGCCTCGCTGCGATGGAGCACTTCCTTTTACACCGATCACCTGCCACCCTATTTAAAACCTCTTTCCTCATTACCTTAGCCAGCTTCATCCTGACCCACAAGTTATACACTTTTGAAGGCCAGACATACCAACAATTAAAGGGAACAGTCATGGGTACCAGGATGGCCCCCTCATACGCCAAACTATTCATGGGTTGCTTGGAGGAAGCCTTCTTGGTTACCCTGGTCCTACTCTAAAACCCATGCCACTTTCCTTGACGTTGACCTCCATCTGTCCAGTGGCCAGCTTCACACGTCCGTCCACATCAAACCCACCAACAAGCAACAGTACCTCCATTATGGCAGCTGCCACCACTTCCACATCAAACGGTCCCTTCCCTACAGCCTAGGTCTTCATGGCAAACGAATCTGCTCCAGTCCGGAATCCTTGAACCATTACACCAACAAACTGAAAACAGCTTTCGCATCCCGCAACTACGCTCCCAACCTGGTACAGAAGCAAATAACCAGAGCCACTTCCTCATCCCCTCAAACCCAGAACCTCCCACAGAAGAACCACAAAATTGCCCCACTTGTGACAGGACACTTTCCGGGACTGGATCAGACTCTGAATGTGACTGTCCAGCAGTTATACAACTTCCTCAAATCCTGCCCTGAAATGAGATCCATCCTTCATGAAATCCTCCCCACTCCACCAAGAATGTCTTTCCGCCGTCCACCTAACCTTCGTAACCTCTTGGTTCATCCCTATGAAATCCCCAAACCACCTTCCCTACCCTCTGGCTCCTACCCTTGCAACCAACCTGTCAGAACTCTGGAGATGGGAACTTGCCCTTCAGTATATCCTCTCTTCTCGATATCCGCCAGGCCTCAACCCCCGCTAATTTCAAGTTGCCGCCACTCATACCTCGCCTGTCTTTCAACAACTTCTTTGCCTCTGTACTTCCGCCTCGACTGACAATTCTGCCCGAACTCTTTGCCTTCACAAATGTCTGCTTGTGTCTGTGTATGTGCGGATGGATATGTGTGTGTGTGTGTGTGTGTGTGTGTGTGTGTGTGTGTGTGTGTGTGTGCGCGAGTGTAGATCTGTCCTCCTTTTCCCCTAGGGTAAGTCTTTCCGCTCCCTCC